>NW_028277075.1:62937500-64187500 GCF_059951505.1 Python bivittatus
AATTTCATCAACTAGTTGTTGTAGAGAAATATTGGGGCGAAAAATGCCAAGTATACAACCCTGAACTCTTGACGAAGGGTGGAATATAAATCTAGCAAATAAATAAAGGCACTAGTAGCCTGAAAGACCCAATCCAAATAGGAAATCAGTCAGAAAAAAAGTTAGTCTCCCACCTCAGCATCTCTGTCCAATCTGACCATAAACAAAGAGCCAGTTGCTGGGTTGACGCAACACACTCAGCTGCAAAGTCATTTGCTTGGCTTTTACTCTAGCATGTGATATGTGCCCAAGCATTGTAGTTTGTAAACTGAATTAATGAAAGGTTTACAAAAAAAGAATTTGTTAGATTTATAGCCTGCCTTTCCTACCAGAAATGACATAATGCTCCCTCCTCCCATGTTTCCCCACAATAAGAATCCTGGGAGGTAGCTTGGACTGAGATAGAGGAGCTGGCCTCAAGTCACCCAGGGAATTATGGCACATCTTGTTATATGAATTGAACTAACTTTTTTCAATATATTGAAGTAGTATTTACTCTTGAGCATCTTACAACCTACTGACTACCAGGGGCAGAGTGATGTAGAGAGAGACAAGGGTTTATTCTGTGTCCCCTCTTTGTCTATCATTCTGCCAACTCTTTGCCTCAGGGTCAGTTCCTTCTGCCTTTGTTCCAGATAAATATCCACTGAGCTCTTGTTTTCTCTAACTCTCCTGATAGAATGTAGTTTGGTAGGTGCTGGGCTTTGCCTACCATGTATTTCCTTAAACAAGTCTCCTTTCTATTATAGCTATCAAACCTCATTCGCAAATCATTTTTCAGGTTAGATGCATACTCATGAACACTTTGCCTTGAGAACAAGAAACCATGATGAAGCAAGCCATGAGTGAATTAGATGTGTGAATCCTTCCAGTACGTTATACTAGTTGAACTAGTTGATCAGATTAGGACTGTTCAAGGAAGCTCACTGGATAACTGGGGCCATCTTTTAAACCTATCTTGTGTTATAAGGCTAAAGTGGGATCAGAAACAAATACACCCCCCGGAGTTGCTTAGAAGAAGTGCAGGGGATGGACAGAAGCTTACAAGCATACAGACACTGAAACATGCTAGTATTAGCTGATGCCATGATCAGGCTATGGTGCATTCCCAAAATAACACTGTGACCTGAATACGCGCACGTACGCGCACACACACACGAGAAATACACAGATCATGCCTGTAGAAATAGCAGAAAGATATATTTAGACCAGGTCTATATACTACTAAAACTCTCGTGTCTATTTGATTGTTTGTAACCTTCAGTTGGGGAAAACAGTGCATCATAGGGCAACAATTTTTCAACCAAGGTACCTCAAATGGGTTAACTTACCGAATGTGTCCAAAATCTGGGACCCATGTCTCCTGTGGGATTGAAGTTTGGGAAAGTTGTTGCCCCTTCAGCGCTGCTGCGCTGCAGCTGCTTCAGTGCTGCTGCCGTGCTGCTACACTCAGCCGTGGTCATGTGATCCTCCTTTCCAACACTCCCTGACAGCTAACCAGAAATCAGTGGGGAAGCTGGCAGGAAGTCTAAACTTGATCATGAAAGGGGGCATGAGTGTGGGAGACTTACAAGGGAGGGAGGGAGGGAGGAATAGAGAGAGGGAAAGAAGGAAGGAGAGGGAAGGGGAAGGAAAGAAGGGAGAGAGAGAGGAACAAAGGAACATGGAGGGAGGGAGGGTGGGTTAGGGTGAATCAGAAGTTGATTTTTTGTACCTCTGCTTTTCCTTTTATTTCTTTTCTATTCTACCAGAAGGATGTTATTTTCTTCCAAATATTCTTGGATGTTGTCTGCCATTATGCTGGTGAGTAATTTAAACGTTGTAGGCAAGCATGTTATTGGCCTATAGTTTCCTGGTGTTGTCCCTTTCACTGGGTCTTTTTGAATCAGATAACTTTTGACAGTTATTAACCAGTTTCTGATGTCTCCTTTATGCAATATTTCATTAAGCTGTTTAGCTATAATTGGATGTCATCTAGTCAGATATTTCAGCCAAAAGCCATGCAATTGATCATTTCCAGGAGATATCAAGTTTTTAATCCCTTTCACTTGATTTTTAACCATTTCTGCTGTTATTATTAGTTCTTCCATTTGATTTTGACTAAATTCATCTTCAGATTATTTTATCCATCCAGCATTTTTATTATAATCTTTTGGAGTTTCCCACAGATCTTTTCAAAACTGGATTGTTTCATTTTTGTTTGGTTTTCCATTTTGATAATTTCTATTGCCACTTATACTTTGGTAAAATCACCTCTGATCTGATTGGAATAGCTGATTTTGCTTGAATTGGATTATTCATGCCTCATAGCATTCAGTTTTCCCATCTACTGCTGTTATGTGTTGCTTTATGATTTCCAAAGCTTTTTCAATTTTTCTGGTGCTCAGCCAATAATTTTTTTTTTTAATTAGGCTTGTCTTGATCCTTACATTCTTCAATTTTTGCTCTGTCATGTTCTTTAAATTACTCGCATCTGCTCTTAATTTATCTTGGCCTCCACTCTAATCTTCCACTTTGGGACTGAATATGATTTTGCTTTTGGTTTTTTAATTTTGATACCCAGTTCTTCTGTAACTACCACAGCTGTACTGTAGGCAAGCTGATTGGTCCGTTTGATAGATGCTATTTTAATTGTTGCAAGTGCCTTATTCACATCTTTCATTATAAGTGCCAGGTCTTTTTTGGGCACTTCTTTAGTCTTTTCTCTAATTCTTCTTGTCAGAGAGGTTGTTTCAGTGCTGACCTGTACTGGTTCTGTTGTTACTTCTTCTTCTAAGTTATCATTTCTGTAGTTCATATCAGCTGTTTCCTCTATATTTCCAATAGTTGTTATCTGAGTTTCTTCTATTATTCTACTATTGTTTTTGGGTCTTCCATTTTCACAATTTTTCTGATTTTCTTCCAGTTCTGCAACCCTGAATATTTTATTTCTGATAATGAATCTTTTTTGATCTGCTAATCGTTGTTCAGTCACATTTGAGTCTGGATAAATTCCTTTCCACAGTTATAGTAATAATAATTCTATAGTAATAATAATTCCATGGTTATTATTGTTGTTATTATGGTTGGTTGCACAGTCAGCCAGATGTTTAAACTGGATTTGGCATTTTTATCCACCTATCGAGTCCTTCCCAAGGACCTGGGATAGGTAGATGTATTATTACTATTATTACTACTACTATTACTAATACTACTACTACTATTTTTCCAGCAATCATAGGACATATTCTTGCTTAAAGGCACATAGTCCCCAGTGCCTTCTTTTGTAACCAAGCATCTTTTGCTGCCTTCAGTATTTATCTCACTCTTCTTGTTCCAGCTAAATTGAGTGGGTCCTTGAAAAGGGGAAAAGAGATGCAGTTGATGAGAGTGGGTGTCCTGAACAACAGCACAACAGAGCTAGCCCCTTCAGGAGAAGAACAGGGATGGTAATCCATGATCTCATTTGGCCATACAGCAGAGGAATAAATATACATTGGGCAGCCAGAGAAGCAACAGGAGCTTGCAAGAAAAGGTATGGTAAGAGGCAGTGATAACAGGCCCACAGAAATGATGCTTCGGGGACCAGTTGCATCTGTTGAATACACTAATCCTCATGTTCCCATTTAGTAATGATCAATATGAGGATTTCCAGCTGTCCAGGTGACTTATGAATGCATAGTGTACTGAATCAATGTCCTGCTATTGTCAAATTAAACTAAAAGATTTAAATGGTTTTCAGCTTAATGTGATGAACTGTTATGAGTCTCAGGTTGCATCCTATGGAATGAGGTAGCAGGGCCTCAGTATCAGCACATAGTTTACAGATTTTCATTTACTGTGCTTCAGCATTGTTGCAGGAGGTGATCGTAATGGGTCATGCTATTTTGATAATGCTACACTGGCAGCATTATTCACTCTTTATGATATAACTGAACTGCATATATGGGACAAAATTATGGTAAGGCTTTCTTTACAGAACATGAAATTAGAAAAATTCCTTAAGTTTTCCAAAATACATAAGAAAGTAAGTCTTTAAAATACTTTAACCTAGTAGGTACTTATGGCCAAATTTCAACCTAGAAAAAGAATTTTCAAAAATCTTCCAAAGCTGAGGTTACTTTGTCATATGCAAAGAGATTGGTTGAAACCTAAAAAGCTAATATTGCAAGGGCCACTTATTTTTTCAATGTCACCAGAAGTCCCGCCATTGATTGGTCAAAGTGAGAGTAGCAAGGGGTTCCTGTCCACCAATTCAAATGGGCAGCTCTGCTAAGTTTTAAAAAAAGGGGCTGGGGGGATTGGCAGATGAGGTTGGGAGACTCCCAGTTTGCTGCTGATTCTTGTGCTGAGTGAATTTAGGCTATGCCAGCAAGCAACCAGCAGGGCCACCTCTGCATTTCTATTTGTCAAAGTCCCCCTCTTTCACTTCTGTGGTAATTGCCAGATGCCCCTGATTCCAGTGAATGCAAATCTCTCTGTTTCCATGCTTTCCCCTCTTCCAACAACCCCCTCAATAGGTTTCTTACCTGGAAATTAGCAGGAAACAACAATAGCAAGCTCTACGTTCATGACTGAAGAGGAAATGAACCAAGGTTTTATAGCTGGCTTGATGTATGAAAAAGCAGGGAAATTCCAGAAAGTTGCACATGCTTTATGGGAGTTGTTTATTTATGTGCTCAACCTGACAAGTAGGAATTGTATGGGTTTCCTTTTCCATAGCGAAGAGGCTTCTTAGCATTAGTACTAAGAACTAATGCTAAGATCTTTCAGCAGTGCACCATCTCTTTCGTACATGCACGCAACATCATAACACAGATATAAGAAGCAGGGCTAGCACTGCAGCTCATTCTGACCACCACCATCCCACCAGCCATAGACTCTGATGTGTAAGTATTCTTTAAAATGCTCTCAAGCATGGCACTTTCCATTTATCTCGTAACGCTGTTATTTTATTTTTTTGAATAATTAATGTGCCACTTACCAGAGAAACATTCAAAGCAGCTTATAACATTTAAAACACAGGAAAATCAATCAAATAATTAAAAAAAAAAAACCAAACATATCAGAAAGAGGTAATTAAAACAGTCAGCTTAAAAAAAAAAATAGAAAATTTCCACAGATGAAACTTTCTACACCTAGTGGTATAAATAAAAGAAAAGAGACCAAGTAAATCTGCCATAGGAAAGAGAAAGCTCCAAAATTTGCAAACTGCAAAAATAAAAAAGAAAGAAAGGGCGGGGGAGAGATACATTGCACATGCTGATTCTTCGTATTCACCACAGGATATAGAAGAGCCTCTCTCTCCATTAGAACTTAGTGTTTGGGCTGAACTGAATGAGAAGATGCAGTTCTTTAGATATCCTGGATCTTCCATTTAGCACAGCAGAGCTAATAAACAACATTTTCTATACTGTTTGGAGGTATACTGATAAATAATACATTTTTTAAAAAAACTAGGTATAATACAATATATTTTCCCCACAGGTCCTGCTGGGCTGCCTCATTGTGGTGGAGTGGGGGTGTTCTTGGGAGGGATGAATGAAGAATGCTGGGAGAATGCAAGAATATATAATCCCAGCAGGATTACCCAAGGCTTGAAGGTCATCCCAACTGCCCAGTTAAAGCAAGCAAGTATCTATATCAGGGCAGCAGTGATATAAGAAGCAGTGATATAAGATCAGGGCAGGCAGAAGATTACTTTAATGACAATGACAAAGGCATCATTTTATACTATGCAGGAGAAGGCAGTGGTAAACCACTCCTGTATTTTACCAACCAAACAACATGGATAGAAAGTATAAAATGATTGACAATATAGTGCCAAATGATGGGCTTCTCAGGCCAGATGGCACTTTACATGCTACTGAGGAGATGCTGAGGATCTTTCCAAGTACTATTTCGTGTTTATGACACGGCTATATGAAAACCTTTGATGTTGTCAAGGAGGAAAAGAAAATACAAAGTTGCAAAGTCAGAATTACAGTGAGAACATGGAGCGTAAAAAGCATGAACATGGTAAAGCTCAACACAGTGAAAGATGAAATGAATTGACTACATTTTGACATCTTAGGCACCAGCAAATTGAGATGGACTGGAATTGGACACCTTCAGGCAGAAGATCACACTGTTTATTACTCAAGACGTGAAAAACAAAGAAAGAACAGTGTTGCTTTCATAGTTAGGGTATAGCAAGAACAGTGCTTGGCTACAATGCAGTCAGTGACTACATAATATCAATTAGATTTCATGGACAACCTTTTAATATGATGATTATCCAGGTTTATGCTACAACCACTGATGCAGAAGAAGAGGAAGTTGACAAGTTTTATGATCAAGTTGAATTTGAAGTTGACAGAACATACAAATGGTTGGAGACTGGAATGCCAAAGTTGGAAACATTGGACTGTACAGTTTAGGAAACAAATGAAACGGGAGAGCCATTTATCAATTTCTGCCAATCCAATGATTTCTTCATTACTAACACATTCTTCAAACAACCAAAATGATGCCTTATATACTTCTGTGGAGTACACAGAAATGAAACAGACTACATTATCGGTAGAAGGAGATGGAAGAGTTCATTTATAATAGCAAAGACATAGACAGGAGCTGACAGTGGAACAGATCATGAATTGCTCATGTGCAAGTTCCTAGTTAAGCTAAATTTGAAGAAGAAAGCCATGGAGTTTCCATTAATATGACCTTGAGAATATACCTGCCACTTTAAGAACAATATCAGGAATCACTCTCAAGTCCTGAACTTCATTGATAAGGAACCAGAGCAACTGTGGAATGAAATCAAAAAAGTTGGTAAGGATGAATGTGAAAAGAAACTTCCAGAGACCAAAAGTCAGAGGAAAGCAAAGTGGATGCCAGAACAAACAGTAGAAATTGCCAAGAAGATAAGCCAAAGCCAAGAAAGACAAAAATCTTAGGAAGGAACTTACCAAAGAATTTCAGAGAGCTATTAGAAAAGACATGAAGCAATATTACAAGAACATTGACAATGGAAATAGACATGGAAGAACAAGGAAAATCTTTCAAAAGATATCTGGATTCAAAAGGAGGTTCCAACCTCAAATTGGTATGTTAAAGGTTTTTTTTGCTATGTTGTATGTTGGGGTCTCTGGTAACAGTACAATTGGACAAAGAGCTATGTTGGGCTTGTGTACTTTTGAGTGTCCATAAAAGCATGGGAGGATGGGTCCACTGCTTTTCATCTGCCACTGTTCTTCTTTTGTGATTTGACCTTTCTTAGTTAGGTCATTAAGGGTTCTTTTGATCAGGTTGTCTAGTTTCTGTATTGAGTTGGTGTTTACTGGGATGTAGGTTTCTTTATCCTCCAGTCATTCTTTGGCTTTTTGTATGTATTGTGATCTGTCCATAATAACCATGGTTCAGTTTGGCCTTCATCTGCTGGGAGGATGTTGATGGTTTGGTCCTTCTTTAGGTTTTTGGGGGCCGCTCTGTTCTCTGCTTTGAGTTGGTTCTGATTCTATATTTTTCTGGTCTGTAGTATGATTGTCTGCTTGAAGAAATGCTGTTGAGTGCTGATCACTGTTGCTGAAAATGCTTTGGTATTGTGAAATGTAAGCATTCCTTTGTAACTCACCACATGCTGCAATCAGCAGCAATCACCCATTGTCAATCTGCATTTTAAACTGCTCACTGGGGGCGTGGGGGAGGATTAACACAGAGGGTATTGTTTTGCTTATCAGTCCAAGGCAAGAGGAGCACCACATTAACTCAGGGAGTGATCCTTATCTGGTTTATTAGTTAAAATTCCTTTTTGTAGCAAGAGCCTCAAGATGGATGCATGTTTTTAATACCTGTCATTTGATTTGCATTTCTGTGACTCCCATTATAGGAATGCAGTGGTGCCAGGAAGATGTTTTTAAAAAGTAAAGTCTCCTTTAAGTAGAGTTGACTGCTAATGATTTCATGGCCACATTTATGTCATTTTTGGGTAGCAATATAGAAGTGGGTTGATATTGCCTTTTTGTGGGAAGTTGTTTTCAACTCCTATCTAGCTCAAAGTCTTGTTATTCCCTGGAGATTTCCCAGCCAAATACTAGCCAGGCCAGATTGAACTTAGTTTCTGAACCCAGACAAAGTTGGCCAGGTTCTGCCACCTGCTGCCAGAAAGAAAACAGACTCAAAGAGTTGGACACAAACTACCAATCGGAGGGATTAACTTGGTTTACTATGCAAAGATTGTTTAGAGAAGGAGAGCTAAAAACAAAGTTAATGGGTTCTATTATTGGAAAGGAGGCTGAGAAGTTGCTAAGTTGCATAGTTTTTACCATTGACAAAGACAACTGTATCTAAGCTGCAAATATCTGGAGAATCATGATTAGCTAATGGCAATATCGCTATTCATTCTTCTTGCTTCCATAGCCCCTCTTGCCACAAGCATGTCGTTGTAGGGATGTGGGAGGGGAAGTGAGTAAGATCATCATATCTGACTACAAAAACTGGACAACCACTAGGGTAATACAGAAAACTCCTTGTTATCTCTAATGGTTCTCTGGATTTTTGTAGCCCTAATATAATAGCTCTAGCACAAATTACTCCTTAGAGCATGCATGACCTTTTCAGTTTGGGCCATTAATCATTCTTTAGCATGGATCTTTTCCTTTTGTACTTCAGAGCAAAGGAAATTCCTTTCATGTGCAATATTAATACGGTTTCTTGCTTATCCTGGCATTTAATTTGTGAGCCGCCAGGAGTCATTTTTGACTGTGGTGGCATACAAATGTGTTAAATAAAAATAATTTCTTCATTTTTTACCCCTTGTAACAATGTTTCAAAGTGAAGAATTTTCAAGAACTTTCTAATTGCTCTCCATAAAAACCAGTTAGTAAGTCTGGTGTAGCCTTTTCTATCTAGGAGTCCTCAATAGTTGACCTTGGTGGCTCAGTAGTTGACCTTAGTAGCCAGAGTACTTTACTGCTAGAAAGTATCCCCAGCTATGTTCCTAATAGTCTATGTCTGTGTCAAGAGCAGACATTCCCGGTTCTAACCCTGATTGCTCCTGGTATGAAGAAAGGTGAGATGATTTATTTATATAGAAGACCATGCTGTATTTTTCACCATACCACATTTGAGACCTGGACCCAGGAGCATCCAGGGGGATGGGGAGGTTAAAAAAGTTAAGATAGTCTGATCAAACCCTGCACTTTTGTACAAGGTGGGATGTTAATGCACATACAAGTTTCCATCTCATTTTTGTTTTAGCCCTGGGCCTGTTTTCTGGGTTATATTCTCTAAAGGATGTCTTTCAGAATAGCTGATCACTACTACAGAACTTCTCACTAACAGATTCTTGGTACTATTCTAAGGAAGCATTACTTTCCTTAGAATGATTGAATCCACTTCTTCATCAGTTTCTCAAAGAGCCTATTTATTGGTGCACAATAAGAAATCAGCCCTTTGTGGTTGATAAAAAAAAAATAGCATTCCTCCAACAAATAATTAGAATTAAATGATTATAAAGTTGTAATTATTGAACTACAATGTAATTTATTCAGTACTGCTGATCTTGTGGTCATTTGTTTTCTGAACTTTTAGTCAAAAATAACCCTATTTGGTTTAATTACAGCTATCTCAAATATCATTCCAGATACAATGTTCTTATATAGTTTGTTCTCATCTGTATGTCTTAGACTTTGGGTCTTTTGTCCATATATTTAATGTTGTTAACATGGCACATTGTAATTAAAATGTACTTTTTGGTTGACACTTGTCCCACAAATTGCCTTAACATGTTCATGGGTGAAGAACACTTTTACATTATTCCTAGAAGAGTTTCAGGCTTTTCCTAGATGTGAATCAGAAATCCCAGGAGCTGTTAAAAAGCCTCATGATTTCAGAATACCTTCTGCCTCTTTTTCCCTCAAAGTGCAGTTGAGCTGATAGGAACTCTTCAGGAAGCAGTTATTCAAGGGAAGTTTCTGAAGCCAGTCAGATTTGGTTTTATTTGATATGTTCGGTGTCCCTACAGAAAACTAATTTGCAGTTCGGAGCTTTGTAATTTCATGCTAGAACAGCATAAAAGAGAAGAAGAGCAGCTCATCCAGAAGAAGGTGAATATCTAGAAGACTATAGAAGGTTCCATGGTGACAGGAAAGATCCTTCAGAATATCTTCTTGCTAGTTTGGTAACACTCTATACTCCTCTAATTGCTTTTAATCAAGAAGAAGAGCATAACCAAGAATTAATTGGCACCAATGCCTGAATTAATTTTGCTTGAAATTGAAGGAATTTATAATATTTTTGGTAAAAAATTATTCTGATTAAGCATCAGTTCCTCTCTCTCTCTCACCAATATCCCACTGCGGCTTTGTTTTATTCAGATTCTGACTTTGGGAATGCTTTTCCCTTGTAGCCTCTATACAACATAAAAGCCTTTACTCCTGCAGGAGGAATTTCCTCAATTACCAGAGAGAATCTGAGTTTGCTAGCTAAATATGTCTTCAATAGGACGTCACAGCAAGTAGCACTCCCTAACAAGTATACATATTTGTATACGTATATTTTTCTATGGGGCTTTTGTCTGATCCTTTTTCTTTTCAGGATCTGCTTTTACTGCAATCAGAGGCACCTCCAGAACAGCAGGCACTTTAAGGGTCATACTACTGATACTGATGGATTGTGGAAGTCTCCTAACAACTGAATATTTTATGCCTGCTTGCTCATCTCAAGCACTCCATGGGCCATCCTGGAAAGGCTACCTTGCAATATTAACTCAACAATGTTGGTCTGCACCAGAATGTTGGCAGCCTTGTCAGCTGTTGCTTTGACTTATGCCTACTAATAATGCAACAGGGGATCTGAGAAAACCACATGATCTTGGTTATCCAGAAAATTCATGTTTGGTCCTCTGAATAGATTTTATGGACTTTCCAGCTTTTTGGGGATCTAAACAGGTTTTAATTATTGTCTGCCTGTTTTCTAAATGGATTGAGGTCTTTCTTACCTGAAAGGCAGATGATACTGCTGTTGCTAGGTCCTATTGCATCAACTGATGCCTCACTGTGCTATTCCCTAAATCTTATCCTTTTTGTTACTTTTATAAGTACCCTTAGTAAAGCTTTGAATATTAATCTCATTGTATTTATTTCTCCAGTCATTGGGCATTGTAGAACACCTTAATGGGGTGCTTAAGAATAAACTGGCAAAAATAACCCAAGACTTTCAGGTTCTTTAGCCTGATGCATTGCTTTAAACTCTCGTGAGCTTCAGAAATTCTCCCAACAGAACTTTAGGACTTAGACCTCATGAAGTCCCTGATGTAGACTTCTTTGGATGCATCCTGATTTCATACTGATCCTTGATTTAAAGATGAGGCTGTCATGGACTGCCTGAAGGATTTAATTTCTGTTATTCTTGCACAAAATATATAGATCATTTGTGCGTGTTCCCACATGAACTCCTAGTTCCAAAAATTGAAGTTGGGAAATGGATTTTGGCTAAAGTTTATCATACAAAGAATTCAGTAAGTGGAAGGTCCCTTATTATCTGTGTTAACAACTCCCACTCCAGCCAAGGATAGTCTTGGCAGATGTATCAATCGCATGTAAAGAGGGCATATCCACTGGATATGGATACTGCTGCTGTACTTCAATTAGTGTCTCCAGAAGAAGGATTGGCAACCATGAGACCAGAACCAACAGGAAATAAGGACCAATTGCCATGAGGTCGGTCTAACCAACATATCCAAAGATGAAAGTTTCATTTCTGACATCCTGTTGGATGTGTTAGCTCCTCACCTGGACAATATGGGTTGTGGAACAATGGGGTTCCATGGAAATACTATTTATGGTTGATTTTTTTGAGTGCACTTCTGTTGCAACTAATCAGACTAATTGCTGGGTCAGCACACTGGGCTAGCAATTTGGGCCAGCCCAGTGTGCTGGCTGCTGCTGGTTGTACATCACTTCCTCAATGGAACTGTTCTAACATTACCTCTATGTTATATGCTATGTCAAACCAAAGCAAGGTTCCCATTATGTTCATGGTAAATTTCATGGTGGTATGCTGTTGACTCTATGACAGTCAACATTATATCCCAGGCCTTCCCCCATAAAGGCCTGGGATCTGAATAGGAAAGCTTGTGATTCTCTTCTTGAATGAATCTCATTGTGGATACTTTATACTGAGGTTATGGTAAATAGTATTAATTCTTGCCTTCCCCTGAAGGCGTCACAAATATAATCTGTGCATACTATAGCCTGTTCAAATACTACAGGACATGTATTGGTTAATGAGTTTTGGTCTAAATCTGGCTGTTCTGAAGACAAGGATCGGCACTTTCATTGCTTTATGCCTACCTGACTATAGCAGGACATTACTAAATGTGTGGTAAAAAAGCTTTTAAAATACTGCCTAGAAATTTGGTAGAGGTAGCAATTCTCTTGGGTATATTTTTCCTGATGTTTCTATCCATAATGAGATAAGCTCTCCCTACCACAAACAGTGCTTCAGATGTATAGCTAATCCTCTAGCAGAGTATAATTCTTGGTTTTACATTGGAATTAGGGCATTTGTTCCTGCTACTGCATCTTTTCCCTGGTAAATGCTATTGCAAATGTTTTAGCAGGACTTAATGCATCTGCTGGTGCTATTAATGCCTTACAGCATGAAGTTGAAAGTATTGGTTGTACAAGCTTGGCTTTAGATTAGTTGTTATCTTCCCTGGGGCGGGGGGGGGGGAGTTTATGACCTAGTCAACTCTTACTGCTGTGTGCAGGTCGGCGAACATAGCACAGTAGAAAGTGATATCAATATTCTTCATCACAAGCTACTCACCACAGCTCAGGGTGCAAATGTTGGTGACTTTCTGAGTCTGCCCCAATCCTTTTTGCCTGATGTCTCCTGGTTTTCTTTGTTGCTTAAAAAGATGCTTTTCTCTATTTTTGTTCCGCTGATAATCATTTTACTCTTTTATTTGTGCTTTACTTGTTGCTCATCCTACATTAAAGTTAGTCTTGTTTGCTTGTCATACCTGGTCTGGACCCTAATGGAAGACAACAATGGAGAAGACACTCCTGGCATTACCAAGCTTCTCCTCCCTTTGCTCTTGAGTTACATCAACTGGATAAAAACAGGTGGGAATGTGGAGGAGCGAAATAAGAATTTTAGTTGTAGTTAATTGTACTGCTCTATAATTGGTTTTATACATAGCCAGTATTGCTTACATGCCTTTAGTTATACAGTGGTACCTCGGGATACGAACGCCTCTACTAACGAACTTTTCGGGTTACGACCAGCTCCGGCCACAAAAATTTACCTCGATGTGCGAACTCCGCCTCGTGGTACAGTCATTTTTCCGCCCTGACACATGGTCCGCGGTCATTTTTCCGCCCCTGACACGTGGTCCACGGCCATTTTTCCGCCCCTGACGTGGTCCGCGGCCATTTTCCCGCCCTGCTGCGCGGCACCCGGCCGTTTTCCCGCCCCACCACGCGGCGCCCAGCCGTTTTCCTGCTGCGCGGCGCCCGGCTGTTTTCCCACCGCGCAGCGCCTGGCTGTTTTCCCGCCCCTGACGCGTGGTCCGCGGACGCCAGAAAGGATTAAGGGTAATTACATTGAACCTTATGGGAAAATTTGCTTCGGGGTGCGACCAAATTCGGAGGGCGGAACGGATTAACCGGATTTACATTGAACCCTATGGGGAAATTTGCGTTGGGTTACGACCAACTCGGGATACCCCCAGAGTCACGGAACGGATTAAGTTCGTATCCCGAGGTACCACTGTATTTCGCTGGTGGTTCTTATAAGCATGGAACTGTGCTAGTGACTCACTGTAACCTGCTAGCTTTGGAAAATAAAATGATAATGCGCCCTCTCCAGTTTTTGACATTTGGGTGAGTTTTCCACAACAGCAATATTTCCATGTAATAATAAAATATCACTCTTCCGACCTTCATTCACCCCTTATTATGGAAGATTGGTTTAGAATGAAACATACAGAGAAAAGGTACTATTTCCTCCATAATAAGCTAAAGATGTTTATTGTGGAGAATAAAACTCTTCACTCCACAGTTCTGTCATTATTTCTAAGAATCTCTTAGGGAGCTCTCAAACTTTTGTGGGCTAAGTGTGAAATTTCCAGCTCTGCATTATACAGCTTCTAGATTGTTCAAGGAAGACATAGAAATGAAGGATGCAGGTGGATGAAATAGAAATCTGGCAGAAAGGAAGTATGTTGATTTGTTAAACAACAGAAAATGAAAACAAAAACTCATTTCAAAATTATCTGCATAAGTCAGCTTTCCCCCATCCTGGCATCCTCCAGATATGTTGGGACTATAGCTACCTTGATATCTGTGAATTGTAGGAGTTATATTCTCAACATATCTGATGGGTACAATATCAGTTAGGAAAAGCTGGTTTATGAGTGTAGCTTTAAAAACAATCACAAGACTGTCTTCTTGAGGAACTAATAACCACCTTTCTCTCACAAATATGTCGACATATTTTAATTCTCCCCCGAAAATATATATTTCTTTGTTTTTATAAGTTACATTTGTGTATCTTTAACTTAGTCAGGTTTGTTTCATACCCAGTGAACCTTTTATCTTCACTAAATGTGGGCTATTTTGTGTTAATTGTGGTGCTACTTCTTTGCTAAATGCATGTCAAAACCTATGCCAGAATAATGATTCTATTAGAAGTCACAAAGGCTTTTATAACCCATTTGCCAAGTCTGGATTAATTATATAACTTTACCTCTCATATTGTGGCTACATTATTTTTCCAATATGCTCCCTTTGTTAGGTGTTTCAGAATTCCAGATATATAGTCAATCATGGCATTATGACATCAGAGTGATGCCAAAGTGTAAGAAGATATAAACTCTGAAAGAATGAGTGGGGTCATAATATTTTCTAAGCAAGAATACAGAACTGGTATATGGAGAATTATCATGGTGAAGGGTGACTTGTCAATGAAAAAGTAGATGTTGCCAAAAGAAAACGATACTATTAAGGACCTTAACAAAAGTCTAAAAAGAAAAGTACATGGCCTCAAGAAAAGAGTGGAAGAGATGGATCAAGAAATAGGTATGATTGAGTTTGATAAAGCAGAAACACATGGAAACCAACGATCAATTCCTCAAGGATTCTGCATATAAAGACTATGAAAGAAATGGTAAAAAGAGCACTATACTTAAAACTAGAAAAGAAGCACCTGAATCAGAAACAGTAAACAGCTGCCACTTAACGATATAAAAAAAAACCCTAAAGGGCAAGTGCCCCAATTTCTAATAACATCTATAGAGGACCAGGAGAATACCCAGATCGGTCAAGAATTACCTGAGGGTGATGAAACTCAAACTATGGAAGATTTACTCATAAACTTTGATCAACCCAAATTCCTGCACTGTCTCTCGAATTTTCTAAAGACTTTGCTCGTGGTATTGCTTTGTTCTGGACTTGGTTTAAGTTTAATGTTATCATATACATACTATTTTGATTCTAACTTCATAGCTAACAGCTTTCCAATACTGTTCAATGATTATAACCTTGAAGAGGTTAGGCAACTCTTTTCTTCGTATCTCACATGGGAAAATAATGTCCTATTGCCATTTTAGAACTGCTTCTCAAACTTTTAGGAATATTTTTGCCTTAATACAGTATCTCTTTAAAAACAAAGTGTGTTTTTAAATTTTCTTGATTAAAAAAAATTGAAAAAGTCATCAGATTTGTCTTTTCATAGCACAAATTAAAATTTCAGTAAATTGCTATTCTTTACAGAAAGCATGATGAATTATTCCTTTTCCCTTCAAGTTAACTGTATCATCTGCAATACTATATACACATTTACTTTTAAGTAAGCCTCGTGGAACATGAACGAGCTTATTTTCCAAATAGGAATATTTAAGATTGCACTGTACATTTCACTGAACAGAGTGGAACTTATTTCTCTGTACACATGTATAAAATCATAATGATACAGTGAAATCTCACACATTTATTCAAAATCAAATTTCCTTGAAGTCAACGAGGTTCATTCTGGTCCTGCTACAGGTTACACACAAACGCACACATTTGCTAAGTGATGGTAGGCTGAGTAGATAAATGGCAGACAAGCAAAGCAGCATAAATCAAACAGAGTCTCTTGGAGATAAAGCTTGCCTGAGTAGTTTCACTTTCTACAGGAACTTGCAGAAGAGTACAGGTAATCCTCTTTTAGCAACTGCCTTGGACAGCAACCATTTGCAAATATGTTGGTAATAAATGGTGATAAAAAATACATTTTTCTGACCAATACACCCATTGACAACAACAAAAGACATCAGTGTAAAACTGATTAAGGTCTGGTCAGTTTCAGGCAACAGCTGTACACTGGTGGAAGGATTTTAATCAACTAATTAAGGTCACAGAGCTGAGCTTGTTAACTTGTGGACAGTTTGAAAACTCACGTGAGTAGATAAATGGGTACTCTCACTTCGGTGGGAGGAAAAATGCTGGCAGCCCCTTGCAAAAGGAGTCGGGAGCAGTTGCCGGTAGCGCGGAAGCCACGCTCACCCGAAAAAGGTGCAAAGCAATGGAAACCCCGCCTCCTGTGCTCACCAGCTGGGCTCTGCTCTAGGAAGGAGGCACTGGCAAACCACTTCCAAAACACCTTGCCTTGAAAACTGCAAAAAGGACTCGTCCAAAAAAAGCAGTCACTGCAGAGTCGGTAACGACTGAGTGCAGATTATAAAAAAAAAGAAAAAAAAAGCACTGTTTAGGGATGGGCTGTGCTGAGGAGAAAAGCAGCTCAGGAAGACATAGTTTGTTTAAGCAATCTCTCTGCCCTGTGAGGGGGCACAAAAAGGATAAAAAATGGGTCAGGCACAGGACACTGTACAAGAGAACTTTATCTGAATGTTACAGCAGCAACCAGTGATCTTTGCAGACTCTCTCTCTCAGTTACTTAGTTTGCTTAGTGACCATTTCGCTGGAACCAATTGCAGTCATTAAACAAGGAGTACCTGTAGCCAAAATTTAATCTGAAGTTCAGAGTGCAAAGCCAGGTTCATCAGTCAGTCTAAATGTCATAGTTTCAAGATTTCTTGTACAAGCAGAATACACATGAACAATACATCAGATGGGAAATCAGATGGTTGTTTCCAACAAAGAAACATGGGCAAACCACTTCTGAAAACCTTGTCAAAAACAACAACAGGGACTTGTCCAGACAGTACACACAGGGAGGAAAAAAGGGAGAAGAATGTAACATTTTCAGGTAATAAGCTCCACCCCAACTGTTATTTGCATCAGTAATGAAGTCTTACTTTCCTGCTTCATTATGTTGTTTAGGGGAGGAAAAACATTTGGCAAAATCTTGGTTCCCAAAATGATCAATTTGCAGCCAAACTGAGATAGGTTGCTGTATGTTTATGTGCATGTGTTAAAAATCAGGCTTTCAGCTGAAATTTCATAAATTTGCCTGAGCTTCCTTTAAAACTAGTCACTCTTCTTTGAAACACCTTTTTCCACATCTTCACACAACCTGTCAGCTCCAATAGAAATAGCCCAATAGAAATCCGGAAATAGAAGAACCTGTACTTCATCTCAATTATTTGGTACTGTACCATTTAAAATTCAATATTTTCCAAGGGAAATTTTTAGACTGAGGTCTTTAAAAATGAAACTCTGAAAACAGAATTTCCTCCTATTTTTATTTTTCTTAATTAAAAAAAAATTTTTTTAGAGTTTTTATCCACCTTTATTATTTTTATAAATAACTCAAGGCGGCGAACATACCTATTACTCCTTCCTCCTCCTATTTTCCCCACAACAACAACCCTGTGAGGTGAGTTGGCTGAGAAAGAGTGACTGGCCTAAAGTCACCCAGCCAGCTTTCATGCCTAAGGCGAGACTAGAACTCACCATCTCCTGGTTTTTAGCCTGGTGCCTTAACCACTAGACCAAACTGGTCTATTTTTATTATTATTTTTTTAATTTTACAAATACAAAGAAAATCCAAAAAAAGAATAAAAATGGGAAAAAAATAAAACATAAAAAACAGAATGATTTACAAGCAGCATCACATTTGCTATAAAATTTCAAAATAACCATGATTTAAATCTATTAAACTGTCTTATACAATTTGAAGATTTAAGTCAGTTAAGTCAGTATTGTCAATATTAAAATTAGATTATTATACAATAATTAACTACGGACAGTATGACTCAAATTATAAGTTATAAACTGAGATAAAAGAATTGCAATAATTTCTGCCTAATCTAGAACAGTTAGTGAGTAAAAATTAAATACCATACTCTAATGTTAGGAAAAATCCACTCTATGATGTAGTAAGAACCCATTTATAAAACTGTAATCCAAAAATGGTTTTCATGATGAGTAAATTCTGTATCAGATTTATTTTTCAGATTTGAAGCTAGTGTTGATGTTGACACTCCCGTAACTTAATTTGCCATTCTTTTACAGAAGGGATTGTTCATACTTCCAAAACTTGAAAGTAAATTAAGAAACATGATCTGAAATCACATGACTGATATGACTGAAATAACATGGCTGTCTGAGCCCCCGTACCAAATAACATGGTTTAGAAAGAGTTAATGCAGTCTCCTGAACAGATGGTAATATAATGTGCCATCTTAGTAAATAAGCACACTACCACTAAAATGGTTGTGTAATTGTGTCTATCTGGAAGACTGGAAATAAAGTCCAGAGCAACCTATATCCTATGATCCAGAAGAGGAGGGGAGTGGCTATAGCAAACTGGCTGCCTTTACAGTGACAGCCTTATCCCTGTGACAGACATGAAGGATAAGACATATCTGTACACAGTACTTGACATTCACTCTTAACCTTGGCCACTAAAACTCTCTGAGCACAAGATGTAAAGCTTTGAACATGCTCTCATGACCAAAAGTCTTATTACCATGGCAAAGGCGCAGCACTTCTTTCTCTGAGAGGAACATTTACATGACTGTTCAGGCACAGACAATGGAGAAGAATCAGCCTGCGGGTCTCCATGGAGGTCATCCATCCATAGCCTGGCATATGGGTCAGGAATAAGTAGGATCTGGATTCCTGAGTAGTGTCTGGAGATGAAAACTCTTCAAGCCCTGAAAGGTAGATTGCTCTTGAGAATAGACCATTTAAATTGAAGACCATTTTTCAGAAGTGGTTTTATGTGTTCTGCAAAATTAGAATAAATCTATAAAAATTGGCAAAACCCATAGAATATTGGAAATCTTTCACATTTCTCAGTGCTTGCCATGATGGGAATGGATTGTACCTTTGCAAGATCCATTGGTACTCTGTCTGTAGAGATCCAATAATCCAAATAGTCCAACTGGGAAAGATCAAATACATGTTTCTCCAATTTAGCAAACAGTTGGTGCTTGCAAAGTTATTCTAGAATATTTATGATGTGAGTCACATGTAAAGATGGGCTTTCTGAAAAAATTAGGATTTCATCCAGATACACCACTATGCATTTGTCTAAAACTTTGGAAAACATTTCATTCATGAATTTGGAGAAAAATGAGGGACAATTAATCCTTAAGGCACTACTGTGTATTTAAATATGTCATTTGTGGTTCAAAAGCTATTAAATATTGATTTAATATTCCTCTTTCATTTGGATCAAACTGTAAATTCCTCTCAAGTCCAACCCAGTGAAAATGTGTGCCTTCTGAAGATCTGAAATAAAAGTTGGTAATGGACCTTAACAGTCACAAAGTTTGGAAGCCTATATCATGAACAGATTTCAAAGAATAATTATTTCTTTCCTATAAAAAACAAGAATGCAGATGTTGGGGAGGAGGAAGGGCAAAAGAATCCTTTCTTCAGATTGTCATCCAGAAACTCTTAAATTGGCTAGTTCTTGAGTAGAGATGGGACATTGCCTTTTACTGGAATTTGGGCCCCAGATTTCAGGTTGACGATATAGTCGCACACCCACTGAGAAGGCAAGATAGCTGCTCCTCTTTCCTCCAAACTTCAACAAAATCTGCATATTTGTCCAGTACAAAAGGAAGTTCTGGCAGTGGTATGGGAGGGAGAGAAGGAAAAAGGTCATATTGCTGCAAATGTTGACATCTTTGGGGGGAAAAAATTGACCGTTGCTCCCAGTGGATATCTGGATTATGAGTTTGTACCGAATCTATGCCCAATGCAATGGGGAAAGTAAGGAAACTGTGATATAGAATGGCGAGAATTCTGTATGATCATTTATTTTCAACTGCAGAGGAGTTGCATGTTGCAAAGTAGGATCAGCTTGAAGAGATTGCCTGTCAATTATCTCACCTAGCATAGGTTTCTCTAATAACAGTGTGGGCAATCCAAAGTGACACACTGTAGAAATTAGCTGTTGCATCAGAGTCTAAAAGAACAAAGAGTAATACTTCTGCATTGCTGGGGGTGAAAAGAATAATAATGTAATAAAATGGAGTTGTCTGCTTTCTGCCATCTACATTCTTTCACATACTGTAAATAAAGAAATACCAGGAGATAAATTGGTTTAGAAGAAGTTCTTTAGTTTGTGTTACACTTCAATGTAATAACATCTTGCAGCAATAACCTCTTGCGGCTCCATTTTTTCAGTCCTGAGATTCCTCTGTTTAATCTTACAGTTATTGGATTATCATGTGCATACGTGAGAGGCATAGTTTCCACAATTTACTTAAAGATGAGGCAGAAATCCAGCACATGTGTATCCTTGGTAAATTTTATTAACAGAAGAAAAATAAGCATATTCCTTTTCTGAGAAGGAGAGTAATGACAGGTAATCCTGAATATTTTATTTTATTTTTGAAATTTCCAGAAATCTTTCTGGAAGATTCTGATTTCTCTTACTTCGGAAAGAAAACCCCATTCGTATCTCCAGAAATCAAAATCTCTCCTGGTACAATTTCAGGAAATGATAATGTTTGTGCGTGTGTGCAATTTTGCCTCATTATCATTTGGAGCATAAATTAAAGCAATTGTTACTTTCTCCTGTTCAATATGAACTCATAGTATTATAAATCTCCCTTCAAGATACATTTCTGACATATATGAGTACTCTGTTATTATTTCATCTGCCCCAGGGCAAAAACATTTGGCAAAGTCACTTACATTCTAGCAGATTAATACTGTCTGTTTTAATATGAGTCTCCTGAAGGCATATAATATGTGCATTTTCTGTTTTTAACCTTAAGAAAGACTTTTTCCTCTTGAATGGACTATTAAATCCATTGATATCAGTTTAAAATATTTTTATATGACCCATGGTGTCTGTTACTAGGTTAATTTATGAAGAAAAATCAGCTGCTTGGTCCAGTTCTTGATCTTCTGTCTGAGTCTTCTTTAATCAAATAGAAAATTTCCCTGCAAGTTTTGTGACTGAGCATCTAACAAAAAACCAATGATTTGCGTGAAGGTACTCAACCACCAGAACCAATGAAGTAGAAGGAGAAAGAGAGTTTTTAAAGGGAAGAACTTGATGAATATCCCTGTTGGGAAACCCTATAATCTTGCAATCTATCTAATGTTCAATTTTAATTAAAAAAAACCCCTAATAGCTATAAAATTGGAGTACCCAATAGGGGAATGTATGACATTCAAGCAGTAGAGTTTTTCCTCCTTCCTCTGCACCTGACATTCCTCTTCACATATGAAAGTGACGGCACCTGATATGGGTGATATTCTGTTATTGCAGGGAGAGGAAAGATTTAGCTAAATTATAGAGGACAAACATAGTTTTACTGCAGAAAAGCAAAGACAATTTATCATGAACAGGAGGTGAGAACAAGGTTTCAAAATCATCCCTTATTTAAATGCCATTAAATCACTAAAAGGGTAGATTGACTTTTGAAGGATTTATTTATTAACTGATTATCCACCTCTGTCCCAAGAGCTCACAGTTAGAAAGTGATTACCAATGTAAGAGGACAAGAAAAGTATTTTAGATTTCTACTTGGCAACATGACCTTGTTAAAAAAAGTCCTATTTTATTTTATTTTATTTTATTTTATTTTATTTTTTATTTTCCTATTTCCCCCTCCTTGAAAAAGCAGAATGACAGGAGGAAGTTATTTATCAGTCAGTCCCACCTATTTTTATATCACCCAGTTAAAAACAACTGGTTGTTTACAAAAATTAAAAGTCAGATCAAATCAAACATAGAAATAATGACACATTAACCCTGCCAATCAACAACCCCACAACGTCAACCTCTCAATGCTCATTGAAATGTGGTCTTAACTGTCTTGTGGAAGTCTAATAGGAAGGATGCCAGACATACCTCCAAGGGCAAGGTGTTCCAAGGTAGGGAAGATCATCATCATCATCATCATCATCATCATCATCATCATCATCATCTATTAGTTTATATGCCACCCGACTCCCAGCGACATTACAGAGAAGGACTGCTTTCAGGCCCATATCCCTCTGAATTCTTGTATGGATGGGATCCTAAGCATCTCCTCCTTGCATGTATGCCTAGATTGGACAGATCCCACCTAGAGAAGACAGTCTAAAGGTACCTGGAGCAAAGTCATCTAAGGCTTTATAGGGTAAAACTTTCAGTTGAACTCAGAACACTACTGGCAGCTAGTGCAGTGACCAGAGAATAGGTGTTACAGTTGTATAATGGCTCTCATCCATTAGTATTCTGACTGCTGTTTTGTACCAGCTGTAGCTTCTGAGTTGTTTTCAAAGGTTTCCCTGTGCATTATAGGAATACAGTAATTACAGTAATATATGGTGACTAGGGATTGAGTTACTGTTGTCAAGTCTTCCCAGTCCAGGTAGGGCAGGGACTGGCACACCAGTCTAAGCAGAACAAAATCCCTGTAGACTTGCTCCTCTGGTGCGGGGGGGTGGGGTTGACCCCATTCAGAAACAACATCAGGACCATATTGGAGCAGCCAAGATGCACCTGGACAAACAGTAAATCCATCTGGAGAAAGCTATAGCTCACAGAGCATCTTTAGTCAAATAAGGTGATCAGTGGCTTTTGGTCACTGGTCACATTAGGGATAAATAGGAATAAAAACCATAGTCCAAATTTATATTTGGCCAGGTTGGAAGATAATTAGTGAAATGTATGGCATTGAAGTGTGTTTTATGTAATAGCTCTCTTAGTCAAGAGAGCTTGTAGTTTTAAATGGGCTAAATCTAGGAGAGGCAGCTCAGCTTCACAAAGATCCAATCAGATTTAAGGACATGTTTATTAATCGAAATTAGAACAAAGTGCAGAAATCAAAATGCCCCTCAAGATTCATATGACTCTAGTATACAGTTCTACCCTGGTGGTTGTTAAAATATTTGTGGGTGTTTCTTGTTCATCACATGCTCTTAAGATAAGTGTTAGTGCAGCATGGTAGTGAAGACTGTGTATTTTACCTTCCATGTTCATGTTTCTTTTAGTATACTGCTTAATTTTATTTTAGTTACCAATCACATCTGTCTTCAGGCAATATCATTCTACAATTACTGTCCATGCAGAATGATCACAATCCTTCTCTGTTAACGTGCCTGTCTAACTTGCATGGAACATTTCCCAATCCAGAATATAAGCAAGTTGAAACAGCTTTTCCAAAAGTTATGCTCTCCAAAATGTTGAATATGTCTACACCTGTAAAGGACATCCAACTGAAGACTCTTGTACAGACAGAATGGGAATGAGGACTTAAAAGGGGGTTCTCATTCACAGACTTGCTTTGGTCCATTTGAGATTTGTACTTATACCTGTTTTTGATTGCAAAGTAGTAAAAGCATGCAGATCATAGCTTCTAGAGTTCTTTCCAACCTCTCTAACAAGTATGATAAGAGGCATCATATTTTCTTCTGAACTGCTATCCAACTGCATCTCCCATAAGGAATTTGGTGGGGGGGGGGTTCCCTGTAGCCCCCAGCTCCATACAGCCAATCTTGAACTCATAATTTCTTTTGCCAACTTCTCCCTCTATACCAAATTTGAACCCATTCTGTTAAGTTTTTACAGAGTTAGTCTGCTGATGAACAGATCAATTGACAGAGTTCCAAGCCCTTCCCATTGGTTGGAAAGAATAAAAATATGTATTATAGTAAACAAATAACATCTACCATTGTTGGATCCTAAAAAAGAGAGAAGTGTTTTAACATTTGATGTTAAAATGTAACATCAAATAACATAACTACATAAAACACATAACTACATTGTACCGATATTTGTACACAACTGAGCTTTGGTTTGCAAAGTACAGTGGTACCTCTAGTTACGAACTTAATCCGTTCCATGACTCTGGTTGCAACTCGAGTTGGTTGCAACTCGAGGTAAATTTTCCCATAAGGTTCAATGTAAATACGGTTAATCTGTTCCGCCCTCCGAATTTGGTCACACCACGAGGCAAATTTCCCCATAAGGTTCAATGTAAATACGGCTAATCCGCCCTCCGAATTTGGTCGCACCCCAAGGTAAATTTCCCCCATAAGATTCAATGTAAATACGGCTAAACAGTTCTGAAACATATGCATTTTATTTTTAAACCTCAAAAACCTTCCAAACGCCACAAAAACCTTCCAAACGCCACAAAACACACCATAAGCCTCACCGAACGTCTCCTTGCTACCGCGATCTCGCCCACAGGAAGCCGCAACCGCGTGGCAGCAGGGAAAATGGCCGCGGATCCGGTTCATAACTCGAGGCGGAGTTCGCAAGTAGAGGTAAATTTTTGGGGCCAGAGCTGGTCGTATCTTGAAAAATTCGTAAGGAGGGGCATTCGTAACTCGAGGTACCACTGTACACTAATGGTAACCAATATAGTCACAGCAAGTTTGTGGTTTTGCTAAGACTGGAAAATTGTATATCTTAACAATTAGAGACAAAAAAAAATCTGCCTTGGTGCTGTTCCCACATGTCATAACCAGACTAAAATTAAGATAAAGACTTCTAATCTGATCAAATGGAAATGCCTAAAAGAACTCTCTCTCTCACTTTTTCCTGCAGAGGCTTTTTAAAATACTGGTATGAATTTGATTCACATTGAAATAACTTTCATTTTCAGGCTGACCATGCAATGAAGATGTAGCTACCAAATAAATAATGATTTTGCTCTAACGTTCAATTTTGTCCCTATTGAGCTGCTCAACCAGGTGTTGAAACCAATAGAATTTTCTCTTCTCGCTTTGAGAGAAGTTATTTGAAGTGCTGCATGACTGAAGAATGGCCACTTATTAGCTGCTCAGCAGTGCTCTTCATTCTTCTACTGCGCTCTGCAGAAATTGTCAGAACACCAGTTTTGCCAATATTAATCTAGTTTGATCAGTAAGTATGATGGCATGGATAAAAATTATGTGGCAGGAGTGGGAGGGACTTGCACTGTGTAGTCGACTGTGTTTTACACTGCTGTCTAAAGATAAAGGGAAATGAGGGGAGAGTTCTTGGAAGGGAAAATGATTACAGTACAGCAAAGAAGAACCTTCTGCATACAGAGAACTATAATCTAGCAAGGAAGGTCCTATGCATACAAAGCTTTCAGGTCAATGAATCTTGAAAAGGACAGTGTAAAGCTGAGAAAGGTACAGAAAAGGTCAGTCAAAATAATTAGCTCCTCAGCAAAGAAAAACTTCTGCAATCCAAGCTTTTTAACTAAAGGTAGATAAGGGAAGATATGTGCGAGTTATGTAAAATTGTATATGGTGTGGGAAGTGTGAACAGAGATTTTTTTCCTCCATCTCTCAGTCATAGTCCTAGAAACTATCCACTGAATTTAAATTTAAAGATTCAGAACCAATAAAAGAAAGTACTTTTTTATACCATGCTTTGCTAAGCTATGCAATTCACTGCCATCAGATACAGTGGTTGCCTCCAATTTACATTGGAGGACATATACACGGAAGGCTTGACTAGCAAGAACACTCCCTCCTGAATTATACCAGCTGCTGAAGAGCAATAGTAGAAAAAGGGTCTCACCCTTTCCCCCCTACCCCCAATCCAGCTTTCCTGAATGCTGGACAAAGTGGGTTCAATGAGGACAGCACTTCTTATGTTACTAAGTTTCCACATGCTTCCATGTGTGCATCCACATTCCTTCATGTCTATGATTTCCAGAGCATTAGATGATTGGGGTGGGGAGTGGAGATCTCTTTACTTCCATTGAGTAGTTGTCACGATTTTTGCAGCCCAGATCTGGTAGTCCTATCCATATGGGATTAGGGTGTAAATCATAACGCATTACTACAATGTAAGTACAGTTAGCATAGAGCATATAATTTCTTATACTAGATATATAGGTAATACTACTTTGCCTAAATTCTCCTAGTCTCAAAATGTTCACCTGATGCATAAAATCAAATAATTCAGACTGTCTCCTTTCATAGTCCAATAATCAAAATGAACATTTGCACTGTGCAGTGAAACCTTGCCTACAGAGTAAACAATAATTTAGTGGAGATTTTTGTTTAACCCTTTCCTTCTATAATTATACTAGAGAAAGTTGAAGGAATGAGGAAAATTTGCTTGTCAGAATTGTTGTTAACCTGGGTATTTCTTTTTCCATCCATTACAAAGTACAGCATCCTGCAGTACAGGAAGACTTCTGTTTGTCTTCTATATGTTCCCTAGGAGTTTGCTTGAATAATCTACAGCAAACAAACAAACAAACAAATTCATGAATTCTGCTCTACCCCTGTTTATGAAGAGTCACTATTTTATGTAGGGATCTAAATAGACAGTACTTCTCATCCTTGTTATGTTTTGGCATCAAGCCAGCATAATATTTTATGGCTATGCAAGAAGGGGAAGAACATGCAAAGATTTCAAGAACATGGTGAAATAATGCATTCCCATGATTTGCTTTTCTGTCCTCTACATGAGCAGTGTAAATCTCAGCTTGAGATCCATTTGGATGGCTACGTATTTTTATTTTTTATTTATTTATCAAATTTATGTCGCCCATCTCACTATGTAAGCGGCTCTAGGCAGCTCACACATAAGAAGTATAAAAACCGTTTTAAAAACTACAAAACAGAGTTAAAAAGACTACATGACAAAGTTAAAATTTTATACTTATCTCTCTGTTGCCAATGTATAGCGTTTCACTTACATAGCCTAATTTGCACTGAAACAGTGGGTCAGCTTTAAGAGGCTGCAGAAGTCAGAGAGACTCCCTGAGGCTCCTTCATGGTGGCAAGTAAAAGCTGCACTTTACTTTCAGTTGCCATATTAAGGCATGGTAACTGTTTACAGCAGATAGAGATTGTTACTAGATAGAGATTTCAGAGAGACTATAGAAGCTGTCAGTTAAAATCTCCCCATCTGTAGACAGCAGTGTATCTCTTCATGCCCCCACATCAAGTTACTGTATGTTCAGTACATATGGTAAAAAATATTGAAAAGGAAAGGAAATACTGTTTACATTGTATTCTTTACTGCTGTTGTTACTACCACTACAGAGGGTAGAACTTATTGAGGAAATTAGAGCTGTACTAATATATAAGTGTGGCGCATAATTTTACTTTATAAAAATATATAAAGTTCAATTTATATCAGTGGATACAAAGAAATTGGTGTAAGGAAGGGTTATGCTACCCCTGCATTTTCATGGAAAAAATCATTCTGTATGGTACTTATAGTCCAGCATGCTTTTGGGGAGAGAACCATATAAATTATTTGTGTAGATTCTTTTTTATAAAAGGTTTTATTAGCAGGTTCATTTTGACTTGATGCTCCCCAAAAATATTAGTCCTGGAGGACTGAAACTATATTAACATGCTTATACAACATTTGTGATCAGAAAATTATACACTCAGACCCTTGCATTAAAGTAAAGATGCTTTTTCATTACTGGCATGTACAGCTATCCATGGTTTGGGAATGCAAGTTAAAATACTAAAATAGGTAAATTATGCATTAAAATGGTAAGAAGGAAGAAAATGGGAAAGTTACTACATCTTACATTTTTAGTGCGAAATAAATATAAATGTATAACCTTTTCATTCACTTGAACTTCTCCAACCTGTTCTTTAAAATTACACCAATATATTGCCAATGGCATTAAGACTTCTATTTTATCACCTTTCCCATGGCTTCAATTTAATCACTAAAATTATTAGGAATTCATCAGATGCTTTTCTGCACCAGTAATTTCTGCTTCCCCTGAAATTCCACTTGGGAAAATATAGCAACACCTGTCACAACCATTCATAATACTAACAGTTCCCTGAACTGCTCAGCAGGTGGCAATAGTGATTTCCTCTCTTCCTATTAACTGCAAAAAAGATTCAACAGATTCCTCAATCTGTGTGTGTATGTGTGAGAAATAATGATACATCCCTCATAGTGTGTCTGCTGGAAAAGTACAGAGCCCATTCCTTTCAGGGGGAATAATTATTATAGCGTGGCAACCAGGGCTCGGACATTTTTACAGCAACTCTATTGTGTTTTGCCCTGGCTTGAGCTACTTGCATTGCAGGGATAGCGACTGCAGTCATTAAATAAACAGAGGTCTGCTCTTTGGGAGAAGGACTATAACAGCATACAGCAAAAATGTTAAAATACAGAGATATCACACTGACAACAAAGTATTGTTAGTGTCATATTTTTTCCCAGTTGTAATATGTATCTAGGAAAGCTGGATCATCAGAAAGGATGAACAAAGTCCTAGAGAAAAATGCTGAGAATACCTTGGATTGAAAGAACAAAACATTCACTATTGGATGAAGTAAATCTAACGTACTTTCTTCAGATTCTACACCTTCTGATCTTTAATTGTATAACTTTGTCATTTACTGTCTTCTGAAAACTAATTTTTGTCCTAGATTAATACAAGGTTTTCTACCTTTTATGTTAGTTTGCTCCTTGATCTATTCCAAACCCAGACCAATTTATTTTACAACTTCATTATTTTAAGTATTAATATTGCAAATGAAAATATTATGTAATAGTCCATTTTTTTCAGAAAAAAATATCAAACCTTGGAAAAACTGTTAGTATCTTAAGATCTAACTATATATGGAAGACTAAAACACAAAATCCTTCTAGCTCATCCTTTCTCAAATCCTTCAATAGAAGTTAAAAACCCACCCAGAGCTTCCTTTCTCAGGCCCGGCAATGCTTTTGCTTACATATTTTGTCACTGGGGTAATAGGAAGTGGGAAGCAGACCAATCAGAACAAAACTAACACCATGTCCAGCCACCAGTCAATGGACAAACATAGTGAAACATCTGCAGCGCTTGTGATCTACATTTTGGTGCAGGTCTTCCTGAGCCTGGAGAACACCAAGGAAAATATGTAGAGAGCCTGGGTGACCACTGTTCCAAGAAAACAATTGACTGTAGCTCCTCACCCAGTCAGTGGCCTTTCTTCAAAACACAAGTGGAAGTTTTAAGTAATTTTTTTCAAATATACATTTAACCACAAATATAGTTTGTTTAGAAACAAAACTATTCTGGCACAATACTTTTTGGACTTAACGTGATACTCAAGAGTACCAAGATAATTCCAGGAGATAATTATTAGTTAAATAAGTCCTTTATTCACATCCAGTTACCTGAACTGAATTCAGGCTTCCTGTGGATATTTTGTGGCTGCTCTTTCTTTAGTTGCTCAGCTAAAATTTGATAAATGTTATCGTCCATACTCTCTTAATTACACTACCTCACTATCAGTTTATTCAAGCCAACACAATAACAGTGAAGTATCTGCCTCTTGTATATACTGTATATTGTATGTCATGCAAATAACCATTATAAATTGCAAAACCCCTAATTGCACCATTCTTTTTCTGGCTGCTTGGATCTGAAATATGAATTTTAATTAAATGAATGCTGATCTTGGTAACAGGAAACAGCTATTTTATTTAAATAAGCTTTGAAGTGATCAGACTAGGTTTCCCAACACAGCACTCAGAATAATATTATAATACCTTTGTTCTGTTAAAGACTGGAGCTACACAAGAGGTGAAGAGTTCAGAAGCTAAACAAACAAAAAGGTGATTTTGAGGTAGCAGTCGTTTGATTCAGACACACCTGGGTAATAGCAAAAGGGAATTTTCTTTATGGATCAATGTGCTGTTTCTGATAGAAAATAAGAAATTAATGTTGTCCGAGATAGTTCTACACTAGTTCGTGTTCCAGCAGGTAGGTTTAATGCAAAGGAGGGCACAGAAACACAGACGCCTCACAACCGCCCATTCCCAGTTTCCTTCCCCGCCTTTGGTTCTATTTACATCTACTTTATTTTTTTCTCTTCTGCTAAGTGTTCATCATATACTTCACAAGATAATCTAAAGGGAAGGGAACATGGTGGATACTAAGCAGTCAGCCAACAGACAGGCTGACTCAATAACCACAGCTTTTATTCATGGCTGTCTGTTGGTAGAAACGCAAAACAGATATGATACCCTAGTTGCAAAGGATGTATCCCACACCCTGCCCATCATTTTAGGCTGCAATTCTGTCTACTGCCCCAGACACAAGGAGAACCGCACTGGGCATTAGCATTTACTATGCCAAACAGCCTCCCTAAGCCGAAGATTAGGCGTGTAGGAAAATGAACTGAAAGAATTCTATTTCAAACTGCAGCAGGCTACAAAAGGATATTTTAATCCACGTTATTATTAGTATATTTATCGTATCCGTTTTGGCTTCCTACCAACATTTCTCTGCAACCAAAACCCTTCCCTGTGGTGCTTACTTCGAAAGAAGCCCTTCTTAGCATCCCCAAATAGAAGCCCTCTGCAGTCTGAGGGATTCTTTCCACCACCTTGTTTTTATTTTGTGTTGCATGAGAAAGCGAACATGCTCCTCAAACTCGCGTACAGTTGAGCTCGTGAACACATTCAAACGCGACAGCTCGGGCTTCTGCTGCTGCTTTCGGCACACACCTTCCCCCGCTTGGAGCGACTGGAAGACGAAGAGCGATCCCAAGGCAGTCGCAGACATCGGCCAATCCAAAAAGAGAGGGGGAGGTACCGATGAAAAGGAAAAAAAACAATTGCGTTCGCGTCGTCCAATTTTCCGTCAGCGTTAAAAAAAAAATCTCTTGCCCCGCCCACCTGGTCCTCCCAGCCAATCGGATGGCTCCTGGCGTCGATGCGTTGAGACCCTAGTCTTTCACTCGCGCGGCCTGAATCATAAGCTTAACACCCTCTGAAGAAATGGCGGTGTGATTGCTTAGGCTAGTGATGTCATTAACGGCGAAGGCCGAACAGCTGAAACGTTCAAAAACGTTCAACTGTCTCTACAGCAGTATTACGTACTAACGTTCGGCAGATACGCAGTAACGCCCCCCCCCCGACCGAATCCTCGCCTAATGCCCCGCGCCCTCAGAAAAAGATCACGGGAACCTGACGTCACCAGCAAAAGGCCAGTCGAACATGACCAAAAAACAACGACGCTATAGAACCGGAATTTCCTCTGTATGGCGCATGCGTCTAACCGCATAGCGGTTCGCCCGGCGGCGCCGGCTGCCAAGGGAGCCTTGAGCGCAAGCGCAGTGCTAAGTAGCGGTGGATTTGGGGGCGTGGCGAGACTGGAACGAAGGGGAATCTGCGGACTTTCCCTGTTGGAGCAACGGACCACCAGTGAGAGAGGAAGGGAGTCTGAGGGACGTGCTATGGCGACCACTGTTAGTACACAGCGGGGCTCGGTGAGTTGTGATTGCTGTGAAGACGCTGGGAACTCTCCCCCTCCTATCTCACTTTTGGTCTTCAGAAGGGGACGGGAGGAGATCGGACTTTCTTGGGGATGTGACGGGTCGCGCAGTGGCTTCTGCCCCCTCTTCCGTTCTGTCCTCCCCGCCCTGGCACATGGCGTAGCGCATAGGTGCGGGCTGACAGCCTGGTGCCTGTAAAAACGGGTGGGGCGGGGACGGGCAACACCAAGGCCACGATGGGCTTGTGAACGGTGGGTGGAGTCAGGTCACACTGGGTAGAGTCACTTCCAGGGGCAAATTCAGCTGGCCCGGAGGGCGAGAAAAAGCACCGAAGTGAGTGGGGCCTTGGGAACATTAGAAGCTCCTCACGTTAGGTCAGCCTGTTGGTCCGTCTAGCAACGAACTTACAGTAGTAACTGTCCGGCGTTTCAGGCTGAGATTTTTCCCAGTGATGGTCGTGTCAGAGACTGAACCGAGAATTTTCCAAAAGTGCTCCATCCTTGGCTTAAAGAAGGATAGTATTGTTGGGTTTTATTTCCTTCACTTACTAAGCATACTTACAGAGTTTGGATATAATGGCCTTGTTTTGGCTGGCTCATTAAATTATTTTTGGCTTTGCTCATAGACCACCTTGTTTCTCTTTTCTGCTTAGTCAGGAACATGTCTATTTTATCTAAGACAATAGTCAGATCTCGGTTAGAGATCTGACTCCCTTTTCAAACATTTGGGGGTGGGAAGTTTTTTTTTTTTTTGGTCCAAAAATGGTAGATATAATTTTATATCTGAATTATTTATTAATAACTCATTTACCTGTAGTTTTTATTTTGAGACTGAATTGCTTATCCTATGTCTTTGTAAAAGGATACGTGGGAAGATTGTAGAGCAGATAAAAAAGCAATCTATTTAACTGAAACTACGTGATTATTAGAAGTCAGCACAGATTTGTTAAGAACAAACAGAAATTTAGCAAAATAATCTTATTTCATTTTACAAAATTGAATAACTTTTAGATTGTGTGAATGTTACTTATTTTGATTTGAACAAAATGTTTGACAGAATTGCTCATGAGATGCTGTTTAGCAAGTATGAATTTGTAGTGGTATGTGTATTAGGTTGCATCCATAGTAGGCTTGGAAATGATATTCAAACAGCTTTTCATCAGATTCCAGTGACATACAAAGTAAAGTTTTAGGACTGTTACTTGGGTTGAAAAGATGGTGACAATATTTATTAGATTTGTAGGTGATCCATAACTGGGTGGGTTAACTAATACTCTAGAGCAATTTTTCTCAACCTTGGTAAAGTTAGCATGTGTGGACTCAACTCCCAGAATTCCCCAGCCAGCATGCTGAGAGTTGAAGTCTACACTTCTTAGAGTTGCTAAGGTTGAGAAACACTGCTCTAAAGGATAGAAATAAAATTCAAGACAATCTTGATGATAGAGAATGGATTGAAAATGGCAGAATTAATTTTAATAGAGACAAATGTGAGTAGCGTATTTCTTGTGCTTGCATTTGCCTTTTTTCCAATGTACTGTTATCAAGCTATCGATCTCCTTTCCTATATAAATGGGGATACCTGGCTTGGCAGTGGTGCACTGGAAAAAAAGCAAATGCAAATTTTGGCAGCATCAACAAAAGTACAGTTTCCAAATCACAAGAAATATTACAATTACAAGAAGTATTATTTATTGGCCAGACCCTACCTCAGGTCTTGTGTTCAGTTCTATGTACTACATTTTAGAAAGAATTCACATAAACTGGAACAATTCAGAGAACAACAGTGATAATCAGAGGACTAGAAACTAAATCTGATGAGAAGAGATAGAGGGAACTCAGTATGTTTAGCCTTGAGAAAAGACAATTGAAGGAGCGTATTATAGTACTACAGCTATCTGAAGGGATGTGTCACATTGAAAAAGATCAAAACTTTATTTTCTTACACTGCCAGAGACAGAATAATGATCTTAAGTTACAGGAAGGCATATTTCAATTAAATGTTAGAAAAAAATTCTAATAGTAAGAGCAGTTAGACAGTAGCACCAATTAACCGGAATCATGGTGGACTCCCCTTCATTGAATGTATTTAAACAGAAACTGAATAGCCATCTTTCCAATTATATATTAATGTATAAAGTGTATTACACAAAAATAGAAAGGAGTTGGCATCTCAGAAACTTCACAATCACTTAGATACCCTTAAAAAATTTTTAAAAAGTGTTTTTAAATTTTAAAAAACTGGGATTTTTCAGTCTCCTGCCCTCTTCTCCATTTGAGCTAACAATAAAAGTAGTCAATGTTCTGGTAGCTCTTTTCAATCCTTGACTTCAGTCTGGCTGCAAGAGAATCAAACTGGACTAAATTTGGAAATCCAGAGTCTACAGGTAAACTCACAAACACCAAACAGCGCAGTCCTATACCAGCCACAAAATTCAGAAGTAGAAAATAGGACTCCAGATATCAGTGCTGTAGTCAGATAAACCATGTTTCTTCTTCTTTGGAAGAAAGTGGGAGAAATGAACTTGGTCCCCTGTATTTAAATAAAAAATTGCCTTGATACAGAGTTGACCCTTATACCATCTTTATGCCCCCTGGCCCTTGATGGATCCTCATGTCTGACTACATTTCTAGTTCTACTTAATATATTCAAGAAGAAAATGTATTGTGTTACCCTGCATTCCATATGGTACTATCTTAGGCTTGTCAAATAAGAAGATGTAGAGGTATGCAAGACATGAGCAGTGCAGAATGATATATTGACACACTTTTTATTTCCTGTATCTGTACTTCTGCTTTTGGGTTTTTGGTTTTGCAATTGGGCTAGTCACTCTCTCCTAGGAAGAAGGCAGTGATGAACCACTTCTGAAATTTTTGCCAAGAAAACAACGACTAGTCCAGGCAGTTGCCAGGAGTCAGCAATGACTTGAAGGCACACACACACACAAAAATAGTATGTAGGCAAATAGAAACGTCTACATTGGGTTGGGGAAACATATATAAATATACATGTTTCCCCAATCCTATACACACACACACACACACATACACACACACACACACACGTACACACACACATACGTACACACACACATACACACACATATACACACACATACATACACACACACACATATATACACACACACACACACACACATACATACACTTATGTGTTTGTTTAAAGGCGCTTAAGAAGTCCTAATAGTGCAGATAGAAATCATCTCTATGTTGCATTCTTGAGCTTGTGATTCAGACTTTGTTTTGATCTACAATTTTTTGGTGGATTGGAGGCAGCCTGTGTCAATTAATATGCACACATACATAATGCTATACATGTAAGGATTTTTAATTACAAATGGAAGCACATTTTATGTGTATACACCCATTTAAACTCAGCATTCTGTGGGGAGGGATGTTGTAATTGGTTTAACTCAACAACTTCTACAGTTTTGCCCTTTTTTCATTTGCAGTTGCTGCAGCCACTGTCAGTGATTAGCTGCAAAGTTCAACAACTATAGTGTCTTAGTGCAGAAGCTGGTGTGTGTACTAGAGGTGCTCTGTCTGTTACTTTGAGGAAAGTAAGCCTTGGCGAAGTCAAAAAGTGATGATGTGCATATAAAGAACAGGTGCCAGCAAACAGCTATTAGAGAAGCATTTCAAAATCAGAGTGCTTTTCTGGTAACCAGTTCACAAATTGCATTAAAACGTGGTTTGCTGAATGGTGGGTTAATTCATTATTTATTGGGTTCACATAATATAATAGACATAGACTGTGGTTTACAAACCAAACTGACTCAGTTTGTAAAACATGTAAATCAATACGAAACAAAACCAGAGTAGGCGAATTGCAGTGATAAATAACCCTGTGATTCTTAGTGCTTGCCTTCTTGGTGTATGAGTGTAAATATAGTACAGAAATGAGGTTGATGGAGGTTAGCTTTGGAATCTGTAAACTTTTGTTGAATTGTAATCTTCTAATTTTTCCCAGTGCCTGTGGTCAGTAGTGAACAGTTTGAGAACCATGTATTTTTATGTTAGGCTTAATTATGTACTGACTGCATATGTACATATTATTGCACATGTAAACAATAAGTGTATGATACACAACCTGTCACACTATTCCCTTTAAGGATAAACACAAAGGGGTAAGAAATAGTAGACCAAAGAAATTAAAGGCATAAGATAAGAGAAAGCAATGCACTTAAATCTAGTTTATACCAAAACCATTCACTAAACTTCTCCATATCATTCTCTCCTTGCTTCTACACGTCCACACATTTCATACGCTGGCTTCATCAGTGCCATCCATCCATTTCTTTTAACCTATTAACTTTTTTTCATATATTTATTAATTAATCCAATGTATATGACCACCCATCTACCCAAGAACCTTTGGGCAGCAATTTACCACTGATTCACTCCCTCTCTTCTTACTTTACCACACACACTTCTACATTCAGCTTTTATGTTTTGCATGACATATCCAGCTCTCACTTCAGGAGAACTAAGCAGGCACGAGCATGCTGTTATGCACAAAGTTTTTCTTATTTTTACATTCATTATTCAACACAGGCCAGATAGGATTCATTATCTTTTTCCTAGCATTTCCATAGCTTTTTTTTCAGCCCATTTTCCCATTTTTCGTGAATGTTCTGCCAAGGCACATAAATACATTGTCTGCTCCACTTTTTTGCCATTTATGTTTAACTTGCAGTCACTTCATTTTCTCTGTCAAAGAGAACTACTTTGGTTTTTCTAAATACATTTTCACAGCCATACTTCTTCTTGTATAATAAAATCTATCTAACAATCACAATCATTCTCAGTATATGTGCTGGTTCCCAGACTGATAAAGATTCAAACAGACTTATATAAACAATCAACTGCAAACTTTCCTGTTATCAAGACAATTGCCTTCTCACTGATTTATAGAATGACTCTGGGAAAGAAAATCACTAAGTCTTTGCGTAATGTACATGAGGATATATTTGTTCTAAACTGAAAATAGTTCAGTTGCTGAAATTCTTATGCCCATACCCCTTTTATCTTGGTATATTTTGTAAAAGAGAACTCTAAGAATTGTGCTCAGAAAAGAATGTCTTTCAGTTTTGCCAGCTGCCAAAGAACCTGACATTTAGCTAACAACATGACATCATTGTCATGCAATAGTACACATACATCCACATCCTTAACCACCTCAGTTCTAATGCCACTGGGAGCATTTCTTACATGAATGTTTACCCATGAATGTGTTAATCAACTAAGGGACATCATTTATCCTTGTCTTACTCAAGGCTTAATATTGAACCACTTGTTAAGGATTCTATTCTCATATATGCTTTACTTTCATCATATAATGCTCCTATCTTTGGATAAATCATTCTATTATTCAGAATTTATTTAATTATTTGTTTTCTCTAAATCAAGAAAAGAGCTATACATATTCTTATATTCATACTTTTCTCACTGACTATTAAACAACATAAATCTGGTCGACAGCCCCTTGCTTGGTGTAAACCCTCACTACTTTTCACAAATGTTGCTCATTGTTATGTCTTTTAACCTTTCAGTCAGAATTCTACCAAATACCTTCCCAGGCACACTTAATAAATTAATCCCCACTCCATTTGCATTCACTCTTGCTACCCTTTCCTTTGTATAGAGGAACAATAACTGCATTCTTCCACTTATCAGGCATAGGTGCATTTTTTCCACAGGAATGTTAATTGCCCAGCCATTCCATGAGCAAACATCCATATTTTAATCTCTTCAGCGATAACACTTTTCAACATTATTACAGTGTTCATGACTTCCTTTTCATGTTTTTCTTTGTCACTAGCATTTATAACATTTGTTTCAGTTCCAATATATCACTACAATCACATGCAAATCTCTAAAGACTCCTTCTAGCATTCCCTCACTTCACATTCCCAAATAATTTCATCATTTCCCCCAATTGTTCTAGTAAAGGCTCCCTGTTTAACTTTCTTCATCCACTTCCAAAATATTTTAATTCTTTTATTAAAATTGTTTTGAATGTACTCTGCTTCATCTTAACCATTCCTTGCTCTCTTTGACTATATTATTTTTAACTATTTTTTCTCTCTATAAACATACATTGTTTTTCTCTTACCCTTATTTTTTGCAACATAATTTAGCATACGTTTTTTCTCATACATAGCCACACCTTTATCTCAGTTTTGTACTGAAAAGTAGCCAAAGCAGCTAATAATGGGTAATGGTTTTACATCATGTGTAAAAGTGGTCCTGCTGTTTGGTCCCCAGGTTCATATTTAATGACTGGCTGTTGAATCCTTGGTGGCCCTGTGCTCCAGATGCTGCTGCTGAATGCCAGATCAGTTTGTAATAACACCCCTCTCATTTGTGATCTTATCATGGCCTGGATTGAGTCTGGAGGGGATGTTCCTTTCTGTGAACTGTGCCTACCCAGGTTTCAGCTGGCTGTTGTCATCTGTGAGTCCTTGAAGGCTCTCAGAGGCTCTCTTCCTCAGATAAATGGATATAAGGTGTTTTGGTTGAAGTTGGGCTCAAGGAAAGAGTTGAGATTCCTGCTGGTGTATCCCCCCTCCCCCTGCATAGCATCATCCCTGCCTGAGCTGCTGGATTCCATTGGTGGGCTGGTAATAGAGCCCCTGAGGCTATTGGTGCTTGGGGATTTCAATCTGTTGCCTGGTGTAATTGAGTTTGGGGCAGCTCAGGAGTTTGTGGCATCCATGGACTTGTTCCAAGTCATTAATGGTGTGATGAATATCAGCAGCTGCACATTGGATCTGATCTTTGTTTTGGGGCATTTGTGACATAATCTGGTAGTGGAGGACATTAACATCAGTCCATTCCCGTGGACGGCTCATTTTCTGATATTTTTTTGGCTTGGTGGTGCCACCCTCCCCTGTAGGGAGACAGACCCTATTTGATTGGCCTACCCCATATGCCTGATAGACCCCAGGCACTTGATGGACCTCTGCCTGAGAGGTTCCAGACAGAGCTTGGGACTTTGCTTGAGAATCTGGTGGGTGGCTCAGATGAGGCCTTGGTCATGGCCTGGAATGAGTGGTGGCTGGGGCCTTGGACATCATTGCCTCTATTTGGCCTCTCTTTATGTGCTGATACCAGGGTACCCCTTGGTTTACTGAGGAGTTTGGGAAGATGAAGCACCAGAAGAGATGTCTCGAGTGCCATTGGAGAAAGATTCAGAGTGAGTCTGACAAAACACAGGTAACAGCCCATATTAAGGATTACCTTTTGGCAATAAGGCAGCGAAATGTCAATACTTCTTCACTCTTACTGTGTCTGCTGATAGCCGTTCAGTGGCCTTTTTTGGGGTGGCCTGATCCCTGTTAGGAAGGGATGGGCTAAGGGGCCATCTGCAAGGTTGCTATGAGGAATATTCTGGCTGTTTGGCAGATAAAATTACCCGGGTCCAGCCGAGAAGCCATGGGTTCATTCTGATGGTATGATCTGGGATGAGTTTGAGTTGCTGATTCTTGAGGAAGTAAACAGGGTTCTCTGCACTGTTAGTTCAGCTACCTGCTTCTTGGACTCAGGTCCCTCCTAGATTAAGGTGGTCAGGGAGGTGATGTCATGGTCAGACTCAAATGAAGAGACCGACAAACCGGACAAACTGCTGCCTGAGGAGCTTCAGACAGAGGAGGTGGGGCTGTACAGTAACCAGCAGGGACAGCTGCCGTTGGTCTCTGAAGATGGGGAGTCTGAGCTGCCACCCTCTCCCAATGCAAGGGCTTGCTATGCAGAGAGGAGAGCAGAACAAAGGCGCTCTGCAAGGCTCCTCACAAGAAAGGAACCTTGCCCTTCCAAATGAGCAACACTGGGGCTGCTTCTGTTTAAGAAGAGCAGCAAGCTCAAGCCTCTCTGTTGGCAACAGCCATTCATTTACCCAGACTCTCTGTGCCTTGACTCCCGATTTGAAACCTTGTGGCTTTGACTCTGGTCCTGAACTGCCTGACGAATCTTCTACAATGTTAGGACAGGACAGGTGATCTGTAATTGGGTCCATGTTGTGGTATCAGCCTCTTTGAGAGAGGGGGCAATTACTGTCTGGTCTCCAACCTTTTTAGGGAAGGTTGTTGAGAGGGTGGTTGGGCTGCAGTTGCAGAAGACCCTGGAGGAAGCAGATTATCTAGACCTGTTTCAGTCAAGTTTCAAGCCAGGATTCACTGAGGAGATGGCTTTGGTTATGCTTGTTGAAGATCTACGACAGAGCCAGGATGGAAATGGATCATCCATCCTTTTGTTTCTTGATCTCTCAGCAGCTTTAAATGCTATCAACCATGGTATCCTTGTAGACCATTTCTGGGGTTTGCAAACTGGGGCAGTGTATTGTAGTCGTTCTCTTCCTTCCTTTGAGGCCAGTTCCAGTTGGTGTTGGGGGGGAGTCACTCACTTAGGCCCCTCCTTTGTGGGATGCCACAAGGTTCAATGCTCCCTTCTTGTTCAACATCTACATGAAACTGCTGGATGAGGTCATTTGCAAGTTTGGGGTCTAGTATCAGTATGCTGATGATGCCCAGTTATATTTTTTGACCCAACCTGACCAAGCAAGTCTGTCAAAGTCTTATCCCAATGCCTGGAGCCTGTGTGGGACTGGATGGGGAGAAACCAGCTCTGACTCAATTCTGTCAAGAATGAGTGGTTGTGGTTGTTGGGACCATCTACATCTGGAGACCTTCTATCCTTACTCTAGAATGGGGTTGCACTTCCCCATTCAGGAGTGCATTCAGGTCTCCTCTTGGAGTCAAAGCTCCTGCTCAAAGAGCAGGTGACAGCTGTGGCCAAGAGGGCCTTTGCACAGCTTCATCTGGTGCACCAGGTGCACTACTTCCAGGATTGGGTGGCCCTCCAGACAGTCAGTCACAGCCTTGTCACATCATAGCTTGACTGTTGCAATGTGTTTTGCCCTGGTCTGCCTTTGAAAACCACTCAAAAACTGCAACTGGCCTTGGCATGCTGATGTGACATCCCTTCTTTGTGAGCTGCACTGGTTGCCAGTATACTTTTGGGTTCTGTTCAAGGTGCTGGTTATCACCAATAAAGTCCTACGTGGCATGGGGTCTGGTTATCTGAGGGATTACCTGTCTTCTGTGGTTTCTGCCTGTTGGGTAAGAGCTGACAGAGTGGGAATGTTCTAGGTCCCCAAATCAATGTTATCTTTTGGGACCCAAGAAGCATACTTTCTTTGTTGTAGCACCTCCCATCTGCAATGAAGTCCCCCTTGAGATCTAGATAGCTCCCTCCCTGATGGCATTCCGGAAGGCCTTAAAACCTGGCTGTTTTTCCAGGCCTTGGGATAGGGTGGATGGAACCCCTTGTTGGATATGTTTGTCATATGTTTTAATGTTAGTTATCTGGATTTACCATTTTATTTATTTCCATTACTGTATTTCCATTTATTTTGTATTTGTGTTGTTTTTATATTGAGAGCTGCCTGGAGACAGGCAGCATAGAAGTAAAATAAAATAAATACATTATACTAAACCAAAAAAACCATATTATATTTTGGTATTATGTCTGAGCATAACCATAGTATTTAGGACTATATGTCAGATTTATAAAATTCAGAGCATGTTTGTGTTCTTGTTTGGAATAAAGCTGTAATGCCTACTTTTTGACACAACAGTGGGTAATGAAAGTTTACTTTTCTAATATCAACATGCCCTTATGTGCATGAAAGCCTTTTTTTTTCTTATTCTAAGTATCAATTTTGCTAGGTAATGTTTAAAACAGTATATATTTGAGTATTCCAGTGCCTTTGTTTGTTTTCATTTAGAAGGCCAAGGTGAACTGATTTTCCCATTGTTAATAATTTGTAATAGCTGGAATCATTTAAGAAAATAAGCTCTGCACAGTCTTCTAATAGTGTGAGGTCTACTGATTTGTGGAACACTAATGAATAAGTGTACTTCCTGGACAGTCCCCTCAAGAGGCAGACTGGCAGTTTCTCTTCTAAAGCCTTTCCACAGGGTAATTTTTTTTTTTTTTTTAAAGTGGAACTCTGCAATGTATTACCACACCTTTGATATTTCATACATAAGTTGTAAAAATACCCTTTCTGGGTAGTAAATCTTCTGACTCTGGTGTAGCTCTCAGTAAATATACATAGGATGGCACTGTTGAGATAAAGCTTATATTTCAGAAGAGTAAATAATAACTGAAACCAAAGACTGTGGCTAATTTCATAATAGTTTTGTTTTCCAGTGCCTTCTTGTTAATATATGAGATTTTGCTTCTAATATCTCATAACAATGAGGGGAAAAAAGGTAAAAGTAGATCAGACAGTCACCAATGTGCTGTCATCTGTTGTGGCATATTGTATTTAAAAAGAATTGATCTGAATATTAAAATGAAAAAGGTAATAGTTGGAACATCTTTGGGCTCAGAATAGTAGCAGATACTGAAATATATCTTTAGCTGTTTGATAATTCTCAACTGTCTGCTAATTGAACATTATCCTGAAAATCAGTCAATTCTTGTTATTTAATTAGCCTTCAGGAGATAAAATTTCCATAAACCCAGTAGTAGTAGTATTGTACTGCTTATGCTCTAGCCAGCCTGATATAGTTGATAATATGTTATATTCAGAGGGTGGACATCACTACTAAACATAGGAGAGAAAGTTCCCTTTCAGATATCCTATGACTACCCTTTCAAGGTTTTGTATTCCAAATGAGCGCCTTCCAGTTACCCAAAAAAGACACTGCAGGCTTCTGGCACTCTGGTAGGATTTGCTCCATGTGTTTTTCCTTCTTGCTTCACCCAGAGGACACAAACTGAAGTTTACAAATGCAAGTCAACAACTGTTATACAGTAGAATATTTCAGAGTTATACCTCACTGTTACAATGATGGTTGCCATTTCTTAGATACAGAATTGCCCACTGGCCTCTCCTGGCAGCTGCCAGGTTTTCTAGCCTTTGTTGCAAAACAGCACCACTCTTTTACAATTTAAAAATAAATAGAAACCAGCATGCTGCAGAGCATCTGTCTCTACCTTTATCTTTGGCTCCAATAATGTTTCTTTAATCTCCGCTCATATATTATTAGAAAATAAAAATTGTGGGAAGATATAGCCTGGTGTTTTCTTTGAAAGTATGTGTCTACCTGCAAAGGTGTGTGGGGGGGGGAGGAAGATAAGCTCAAAGGGGATAATAGGGAGCATCCTGGAAGGAAACATTCTTACTTGTTTGTCGTTTGGTATAGGAATGTTTTGTGACTAGACATACCCATCATGGCAGCCCTTGCATGAAAGGACATCGCTTTCATGGCAACCATTTCATAAAAGCTCCTGTTATGTGGCCATGATATTTGAAATAGAGACTTTTCCATATTTATTTGTTAGGTTTATATCTGTATGTGTTAGAATGTTTTTATATATATATATATATATATATATATATATATATATATATAAATTAAAAAATAAATAAATAAATTAATAAAGAAAAAAATACAGCTTAACAAAAGACCAAAAAAAAAGGGGGGGACTATCTATATATGTTATATATTAAGCAAATGGCAAACAAGTTTCTAAATCTACTTTAGGAGGAAAAAATAACAATGTTTCTCTAACATTATGAAATATCATAAAATGTATGCCGCAAAAACAATTGCATCATTATGGTTGATGGAGCTGATGTGTAAAATTAAACCCATATCCTTTATGTATTAGTTAAAGAACATTTTTAAGGACATTTTTGGCTATGGATTAAAGAACTGGAATACCCAATTAAGGAAAAATAGATGGTTACAGATCTTAAACAATGTGAAATATACTTAAGTTGATTTAAAGTTAAAACTGATTCATCAAAAGATTTTATTTTGAATTTACTGGATAAAGTATGTACTCCAATGGATGGATGTCTGATTTTTTCTGTTGATGATGTAAAAAATTTGACTCATATGATGCGGTCTTGTGAATTATTGACATCTTTTTTGGAATAATATTTTAATATGCATAAGTAGTTTTATGAGGAAAATTTTTAATATTAAATATGTTAAAGTTATGTTAAATTATCCTGAAGCATTGGAATATGACTATTTTGGGGAAGTTATAATGGTATCATGCTTGGGATGTTGCAAAGAGAATTAGTTTGAGAAATTGGAAAAATAGTAGTATTCCTAATATTAAGGATTAGAGCTTGCAGTGTCAAATGCAGAAATGTACTGCCATCTCAGTAGTGTGAGTGTTAACTGTATTACGGATAGATGCCCTATATTTTAATGTGGTATATAATAGTCAGATGCACATTTGCTGTTGTACTGAACATAGTAAGACATTCCACAATGTATAGCATTGTACAGTACTCTAAATATTATCTTAATGCAGCTCTATTTTATCTACATTCAAATATAGTCATAACTAAGCTTCAAGTGAATACTATGTCATATCTATATGGTAGTGTTTTGAAGAAAGGGTCATATTTAGGACATCAAAGTAATATATTTGTCAGGTCTTATCTGTATTCCTTTTACTTGAGAAGACATGTTTATTGGACTGCTGTCTCTACCAAGTCACTTTGGGTAAATTGGCTTTCTAAAAAACTATCTGCGTATTCTACATACTAGAACTGTGCAGTGCTTTGGAAATAATTTGAAAAAGGTTCTGAATGTACAAGAGAATGAACATAATGAAACTCTAAAGTAACTATGTTTTTTCTTGGGATTGCATGGTTGCCCTCCACTGCAGGTATATGATTTTGGGAAAAGATACGGGTGCTTTATAGAATTGCAGACAGGTGCTGTGTTCATACCCCCCAGTCTGAAGCATTATCTTTTATATATATATGTATAATAACTATGGAATAGGGAAAACAGTAATGAAAGGTTCTAGGCTGTTGCGAAGAAATAAGGGATAAGGAAGGCAGTGGACCATTTGTACAATGTGGGCAGAACTTTTTGTTGGTGACAGCATTCTGAATTTTTGTAGTTTGGGAGTTAGTGATAATATGTTAGAGAATCATAGAAAATTATTTAATAAAAACAGTATAACCACAATGTAAATACTGATTGTCACAAGACATTTTCCTTTTATATACAAACTGAATATTAATTCAAATCACAACAGAAACTATACAAGCTAACATGATACAAGCAATTGCTCTGTCGGCGCATGTCCTCTTTCACAGTGAGGTGACTCAGTGTAGTCCACTTATGGTAGAATGTGTATGATAGAACCAAGGATAATTGTAATGATAGAAATGTATGGAATGTGTGTGTGCGTGTGTGTGTGGGTGAATGTATGCATAGTGAATAATGTTGGCATAAACTAGAGTTGGGTGTGTTTCCTTTTATTTTTCTTATCACATGCCCTTAATTTCTTTGGCTTACTATTTCTTACTTCTTTTCTAAGCTTTACATAATGTTGCTTAACTCAGAAGGAAGTAGTGTGACAGCATATATGTGACAGATCTCTATATGCACAGGCTTATGGAAATATGTGAGCATAGCTAAAAAATAAAGGTTACCAAATGCAAAATGCCTTAACGCTCTGTGCATATGACGTACCCCTGCAACCCAAACTAATATCCACATTTTTAATTCTAGGAAACTGAAAATAACCATTGGAAAAATACCAATACAATAATACCAATCTACGAGACTGGAGGGAAAACAGTCATACTGAGGGCATGTCCTATCTCTCAAATTTAAACCCTAGTTTGATTTCCATTGAAGCATGTAATTTGTTGTGTTAAATATACTGCTTGTTGTGATAGACACATAATATGCCCTTTGTATTCTACATTATTCATCATTTATATTGTTGATATGAATTAGACTATTATGTCTACAATTCAGTTTGTCTTCTGTACATATTAATGAAGCAGACATTTCCCCAGACCGGAGAACCCTAGTGATAAATGAATGTCCTGCTATGCTGCACAATGCTTATACTTAATCATACTTTTAGATTTATTTAAGTGTGTGTGGATGTCCATATTTTTTTTTTCTGTAATGAGCATATCTTACAAGCCATAAGAAAACTGGAATTTGTTTTAAAAATTAAGCCCGTAAGAAAAATCACAATGAGACTTGATTCACACAGTGTACTAGTATCCTGGACATGAACCTCTGGGCAGACCAATGCATTCACAACCAGACCACAGGGTTTCCTGTGGCTATATTAGTTTTACTACAAGGGAAGTGTATTTTGGAAATGGATTGTGAAGAGATATAATGTGCAAATGAAAATTCAGCAAAAAAGGACTTCCTGAGTTTGCTATTATCTTACTATGTTTTCTGCTATTGTTTTACATGTGTATTTTACTTAAACTGCAAAAAGTGCATGAGTTATTGTACTTGGATGGGACAACATCCTACCCATAAGGAGGGTTATTTGATGTGAAAATGAAGTGATCACACTAGTAGACTATAGGTTATGTTTAATAATGTGCCTGTGCAGTATAATTTCCCTTTTTTCTTTCTTAATGGGGAAAGGGTTTTAAAAGTTGTGGTTTGATGGATACATTATTAGTAGCTGTGATGTGAAAATCTACAGTATAATCGGTTATAGTGAATTCTGCATTGCACATAAAACCACTGAGCTTTCTTCTGGTCAGGCTTTCAAGTATAAATACACATTGGCTAGAAACTGGGAGACTGTAAGTTCTAGTCCAGCTGGGTGACTTTGGGCCAGTCACTTTCTCTCAGCCCTAAGCAAGCCGCTTCTGAAAAACCTTGCCAAGAAAACTGTAGGAACTTGTCCAGGCAGTTGGCAGGAGTCAAGACTGATTTGAAGGTACCAATTAAAAAAAAAAAAAAGATACAGCTTGGGTATGTTGCTTCTGAAATCTCTGAAGCTGAGTGGTAAGTAACAAGAGCAAATCTTAAAACGTTAAGGAAGACTTTTCTGCAGGCAAATAATGATCTAAGGCAATTTGGAAACACAGATTTTTATGTTTAAGAAGATAATTCATCTTGGTTGGAAAAAGTGAGATAGGTGGCTAATAAATTGCATGCATGCATGCATAAATAAGAATAACAGTACTGAACTAGTCTTTGAATCTGGCAGCATATAAACCAACCATATTTTTTAACCCTAGCTAGTTATATTTAACCTTGCTACGGTCCTGAAGGTCTTAGGAGCTACTGCTTCTGCTAGTTAAATATTGTTAACTCTTTTATATGGAAGATTGTATGTTGGACTAGATGAGTAATCCTATTCCAACTTCAGAAATCTTTGTATTTTCTGAAATGATTTTTTTTTTTTTAAAAAAAGAAGCCATGTATTTACAAGGCAGGTAAGGGTAAACTTTCTGAATTACTACTTCCATTATTTAATAAACTTCATTTATTAAAGTTTCATACAATGTTAAATTATTATTTTCATATAAACTATCATTTTAATGCTACTTTAATTGTGGAACAGTTTTTACCTTTTATTATGTAAGAATCTTTTTCATTTAACTGTGTAGTCAATGTCAGTCAAATCATACTACTGTCAGAATTTTTTTAGAAAAATCAGAGGCTTAAATGTAAAAAATGATGGAATTTGATCATTCTCTATGAATAACAGTACAGCAAATTAACATTTATTTTTATATTTTTTTCTTAATGGAGTACTAAGGAATTAGTAATCATTTGGCTAGTTAAAAGAAAGCACCCATAAGGGAAGTCTGTTATTTTTTCCTTCATTTTCAAAAGTTTTCAGATGTAGTACAAGTGTTGATAATGGTTATTTTTAAAGGTTCTGATTAAACACCCTTTGTGTAGATCTAAATATCTAAATGATCCGTAATGCATTTATTCTTTTTGACAAATGAATTTGAACAGGGCTGGAAAATAGATTCCAGTTTGTTCAGAAATTGTGAATTAACAGTTGGCAAAGATAGTCAAATCAAATGGGGTCACAAGCTTTCTTTGTACTGATGAGCGCACTTGGAATAACACAATTCTCATCAAGTTCTTTTTAGCAAAATTTATTGTGTATAGGATTACAAGAATTTGAGGCAGTGAACTGTTTTCAATTTAGAACCAACATATCTCCAGGTCCATTCAGGTAGAGACTTTCTGGTTCTTTTTCTAACTTCCTATTGACAAACCTGTGAGGATATGGGTGTCTTTAGTGATAATTGGGAAGTTTCCAATTCATCATTTACATAATGAGATCTTGAATCTCTGTTTGGAAACAAACTCTTACATCCTGGCTTGGTCTTTTTTCTGGGTAGGTAGGCAACTTGCAAACAAAGCACTAAACTGCAGTCCCCTATGATTTAATTTTGTGTATATATATATATTCATTCATTCATTCATTCATTCATTCATTCATTCATTCATTCATTCATTCATTCAGTGTCCTTATAAAAACCAAAACACCATTAAAACCTGGCTTTTCCAGTGAGTCTTGGGAATATATGGACTTCCATGTTGTGTCTATTGCTTGTGACACTGTTGTTTCATTTTGTTACTGTTTATTCTTGTTTTTAATATTATACCTTTTATTAGACATTTTGAGCCATGTTGGATTGAATGGCATATAATCTGTAGTTTATATGTAAACAAACAAATGAATAAATAATGAAAATATATTGGTGTATATGTTAGACCCAGAAGAATCATTGCAGATACAGATAGTCCTTGTTTAGTGACCGCAGTTGGTTCTGGTGACTCAGTCATTAAGCAAAGCAACTGCTAAGTGAAAATCATGTGACTGCAACTGTGCTTATAATTTTACTTGAGCTTTCCTTTGCTTCTTGATGCTTCCTGCAACTGAACTGGGGTTCTTTCTCTTTCTCTTTGAGGACATCTTGGTATGGGGTAAATAAGCAAGTGAAAATATGAGAAGGTTATATGCGTGTTGCTGTTAATCTGTGTGTCACACTTAATTTAGAATTTGCAGGATGGATACCAAAGAACTAGAACACTAAGGGAAATGCCAGGATGGTAATAAATCTCGAAATATTTATTGTCCCTGAATATACTTACAGCATCAGAAGAACACCACCACAAACAGCTGGGTGAGCCCAAGTGGTGAGGAAGGTTTCTGGAACTTGACTCATGAGGAAACTGGGTAAAAGGGCAAATCTTATAGCCCTTTTTTCCCCACTCCCCCACCCTTTAGAATGTTCACATGGGCGCTGGGATAATTAGCAAGAAGGAAATTAATGTTTGTATTTACATTTGTTGGAGAGGAAGGGATTACAAGAGAATAAGCAGGCACACAATGGGGAATACACATTGAAAGGAATGCACTAGTACCAGTTGTTTGCCTAGCACACTGGTGGCTATGAGCCACATAGCAGGCAAAATAAAGCCTTTAGTGTGAAATTGATTAGGCTCAATAGCAGCACCAGCCAGCCAGAGGATTCTAATCAACTAATTAAGATCACAGAGCTGATCTTGTTAACTTGCAGTTAGCATTTTTTAAGGATGAGTTGCACTGTGGAGAAAAGCAGCTCAGGAAGAGATGGCTTGTTTAAGCAATCCTCTCCTCTGGGGCAGGGGGAGAAAAAAACTAGGTCAGGCAGGGACAATGCAATACCCTACTAACTGACTGTAATGGCAAACACATGATTGAGAGAGAGAGATGCTGCAAAGGTTGTAAATGCATGCATTGGCCGCAAAGTTACTTTTTCATCACTGTCATCGTGAATGGTCGCTGTCTGAGGCAGTTGCTAAACGAGGACTACTTGTAATGATTAAACTGGCAGCTAGTGCTTTGCTGTGAAGAATGTTTATTTTTATAAGTTAAATTATTCTAAAATAAAATGAGGTGGGATCATAGAACTTGTTAGGGCTCGTTAAGAACCTGCATTATATGGTATGTGTGAAATATAAATGGTTAGAAGCAGAAAAAAATGGAATATAGGAAACAGATACATTTAAAAAGGGCAGATGGGTAGATGAAAGGGAGAACAGAGAGTATTATCTAATTGGTTTATGTGTTTTCCTCCATAGGTATATATTGGTGAACTTCCTCAAGATTTTCTTCGTATCACCCCGACACAGCAGCAGCAGCAAATCCAACTGGATGCTCAGGCAGCTCAGCAGTTACAGTACGGAGGAGCAATGGGTACTGTTGGGAGACTCAGTATCACTGTAGTGCAGGTATTTTAAAAAGTACATTTTAAAATATACTACACAGTTCCATGCCAGCCAATAACATTAAAAGAGCATCACTGGCTCCTGGCTAATAATCATTGTGTGTTGTTCATACAGGGCAAAGCAAATTATATGCAGTACTAAGCATAAATTATTTTCAAAAATTGTATAATGTCACAGTAGTATATACTTCCTCTAAAAACATTAATCAGCATCTGCTATGGGGGCAGTATACATGAATTTGTTAATATTTCGTTAGCAGGTTTTTAATCATCTAACATCAGGTACTTAAAATGTCCACAACTTTAAAATGGAATTCTATACTTAAGCATATTATTTGTTTAGAGCATTAGTTGATAAGCTTCCTGTGTAAATAGCAATAGATCTGTGGTTGTCATGGAACAATAGTGTGATAGAATTTGTACCCTTTTTAAATGAAAAGTCTTCAAACACTTTTGGGATACACTAGGTGGTTTGGTTGGTTTCTTTGTCTCTTTGTCCTTGAAACTAATAGCAGAATATGTTTTAAAACTAAGCTTTAAATAAATTGCTACTAAGTAATATGAATATGACTATCAAAACATATTTTTAAAATAGCTAATATTTTCTGACAAATGTTTTAGCATTATGCTTATATTTTGTTTAAAATATGTAATGATGTTGCCAGAATGTACTGGCATAAAACCTTGACTTTTCAGTGATAATCATCTGCAATAGAAGGATCCCATAGATTATAGCTTTTGTGCAATTTGCCTCGTATTTCCAGTTTTCTCTTCTCTGCTGGAGAGATTTTATGTAAAGCCATGGCCCTGCTAATACTGTGTTAATTCAAACATGAGGTCCCAGTTCTCTGTGGAGAAAGGATGAATAAACTGCTCTTGAGAGGTTCCTAAGGATCTAAATCTCTCAGTTAGCACCTGTTCTAATAGTGCCACTTGGAAAAGGAGAACCCTAATGACAAAATCACTGAGAGATTTCAATATTTTATTCCTTGTTCACATTGCTGGATGTTAACACATTCTGTTTACATCTAGCCTAGCAGGTGGGCCAAAGAACCCCTTCAGCAATGGCTGCTCATTTGTAATTTTAATATGAAAGAAGAGGATTTTATTAAATATATAGGGAATAAAAATTAATGTAATTTTACTTTAATTTATATTTAAATATACATCCAGTTTCGTTTTTGACTTCTCCCTTTCCACATCTTTATCCTTGTCCCATCACATTTTGTAATATGGCCCTTGATACTTCTCTTAAAAGCCAAATCTGGCTTTACATAGTACTGGCATAAAGAATATTATATTTATACTAAAGGAAGGAGGACTTATTTTTCCCCAAATAAATTACCTTTAAAATGGGAGCATCATGTTAGATTTGAAAAGGGTCCTCATTAAAGTTGATCCTTGCTCCTCGTGGCTTATTACATCTAGTTGAAGAGATGTTCAACTTGGTCCAGGAGGTTACAAATTCCTCCCTACGCAAAGGAGTGGTCACAATTTCATTAACAGAGGCTGTACTGATGCTACTCATGGGGGGAAAAAATGGACCCAGAAGACCTAAACACAGGCCAGTGGCCAACATCACATTTCCTCAGCAAAGTGCTTAAACATGTGGTAACTGCTCAGATCCAGACGTTCTTGAATGAAAGAGATTTTGCAGAGCTCTTTCAATTTGTATTTAGGCACTGAACTGCCTTAGTTGCCCTGTTGGATGATCTTTACTGAGAGAGATAGGGGATACAACCCTGTTGATTCTTTTGGTCTTTCAGTGGCTTTTGATATTGTCAACCATGGCATTCTTCTATGAAGGTTGTCCAATATAGGTGTTGTTAGATCAGACTTGAAGTGGTTCTGCCCATACTTTAATAGGCATCTCCAGAAGATGATTATGAAGGATTTCTGCTTGACCCCATGGGTCCCATTTTGTCCCTCATGTTCACTATCTACATCAGGGGTCCTCACACCTTTTAAATGGGGCCAGTTCACAGTCCCTCAGAATGTTGGGGGGCCGGACTATAGTTTGAGGAGAGCCGCCGGACCCAGCATACCTGTCATGTAGAATAGTCCAGCTCTGCAATCTCCCTCCTCGTGCATTGCCTGCAGCTCCCGACACAGCCCCGACACTTCCGCTTCTGACAGACAGCAGCGGCCAATCAGGCGGGTGGGCCAGATAAATGACCCTGGTGGGCCATATTTGGCCCGCAGGCCGTACTTTGAGAACCCCTGATCTACATGAACAGCTGGATAAGAACATTGAGACATTAAGAGTAAATGTCATCACTGTGTTAACGGCACTTAGCTCCATTTGTCCTTTTCATCAGATTGAGGAGAGGCAGTAGAAGTGCTGAATTAATGCCTAGCTGCAGTAATGGAGGCCAAGAAACTGAAGCTCAGTCTAGGCAAGAGAGAATACTTCATCTGTTTTTGTAAATAGCATTCAACTTTAAGCATTCCCCTTAAAGGATTAAGTTTGTAGCTTGAGAGTAGGGGGCGGGGTTCCTGGATCCATCTTTGACATTAGAGATACAAGATTTTTGTGGCACAAAGCACCTTTCCCCATCTTAGGTTATACCTCTGCTTGGATGGAGATAACCTTGTTACACTAATCCATATCCTAGTAACTTTTAGTTTAGGTTACAGCAGTGTATTATAAATGATGTTTCTCTTGAAGAAGGTTTGGAAAATTCAGTTAGTACAAAATTCTACTGTGGCAAGACTGACTGGAACTGAGTGATACAAACATATTGCAGCATTCTTTGTTATCTTCACTAGCTCCCACTTCAGATCGTTTCTAATCCCAATTTAAGTTTCTGATGTTTACATATAAAGCCCTTCATTGCTTGGGGCTGCATTAACTAAATGCCTCTTGTCTATGTTTTTGGAAGGGTTATTTTAAATTCAGGATTGGCTTTCTTACAGGTGAATATTAAATTAGCTCTGCTGGTGGCTATCATGATATTTCAACCTAATTTTAGAAAAAAGAAAAGTACTGAATATTTTACTAGGAAGAAAGTAATATTGTTTTGCTGTTGAACAAGTTATTTGGAATCTTTATAAGCTTGAGGTATAATTTTCAGCTGGTCATTTTGTTCAGCCAGGTAATCTCTCTGTAATATTTGTTTCATATTGCTCTGAATTTTGACACTCACAGTCACCTTTTGATGACATTGTATGCAATCCAGAGTGCTATGGCAGGATGGCCTTGATTTTATTTAAGCTGTGTGAAAAACAGCTTTTTTCCCCCTGATCAATATTACAGTATTTATAAAATTGAGCTATGTGATGGAGACAATAATAAATTGATTTCAGCTGAATTATGTAGATGTTTCAGCCTGGGAATATATATACTATTTCATTCCAATTGTGGGTGTGTGTGGTTTTTTTCTTGTAGGCAAAATTGGCAAAAAACTATGGCATGACACGCATGGATCCATATTGCAGAATACGACTTGGTTATGCTGTCTATGAAACTCCTACTGCTCATAATGGAGCCAAAAATCCTCGATGGAACAAAGTTATTCAATGCACTGTTCCTCCTGGGGTGGATTCTTTCTATCTTGAGATATTTGATGAGGTAAGATTGAATTGGTGGGAGGGGGATGGTATTTTAACTAATTTGGCAATGGCTTACCATTTCATGTTGGATCAAAATACATAGATTGGAAAGAATGACAGCTTTTATTAAAGTAAATTCTGATGTTTTGCAAATCATTTGTGGAATACCTGTATTTGTATTTATTGAAAAGCTGTATCAGCACTGGTTCAGCTGATTTGAAATGTAGGATTTTGATCAGCAGGTTTCACGAATTCTACTAATCTGTTTGTTCAAGAAGAGTAAAAGCTTATAGTTGACAAATAGAAACTTAATGAATTTGTATTGTTTTTAACCTCTCTGTAGTTTCTCTACCACCAGTTTCTCTCACTGTGCTGCTTTTCGTATTCATACATGCAGCCCTCCCACTGTGTTGCTTCCATAATTGGGTGGCAGTTAACAGTTAATTGTAGTTGGTGATTCAAAGGAAAGTTAGGGAAGTTACTGTTAGGGCAATTATCTTGGGATCTTACCCTACAAATGTTGTTTCAGTATATTTCTCTCTATAGCACAGTGCATACAAGTCTTGCTTTGTTGTATAGGGTTAGTCCAAGTCTGGTAAGTATAATTCTTTACAGTGATTATATAGAGTGACTAATTTGTACAACTATATCCCTAAAACATGTGCCATCAGTTCTTGAGAAACTGTTAGTGAGTTGAGACAGTTCTTTGTTTCTGCTGGTCAGTCATCATTTCATGGTGCTTTTTCAAAAACATTTCTTCTGTCTCCATATGTTACTGAACTTTGTGATAGGTTCAATCCAGCCTAAAGTTACTGACTTTTTAAAACCATTATAAATGAAGCAGATTTCTTGCCAATTAAAATCAGGCTTGGATAACTTAGCTTAAATTTCATTTTTTTAAATATTGGTGCAAACCGTTTACAATTGTATCTAGTTAAACCTTCCTGCCAGTGGAATTGCTTACGTCAGAGAAAAGGGGGAGAACAATTTTCCTTCCTCACAAATCTTTGATTCTTAGGGTGTACCCTGGTGAATTTTCAGAATGGGAAAAGAATTAGGTAGTTCTACTCACCCTAATTTGGAGTTTGCCCAAATTAAAGAAGATAATGGCAGAGTAGAGCAATAAAACTGAAGAGCAAATTGTTTCTATAATATTGATCACATGTGATTAATTTGAAGTATGGATTGCAGTCTTTCTGTTTCTATATCCGGTCATGATAACAGAAATAGATACTGTTATGGTACAAATTATTGTAAAACATATTCCTTCTATCTCTTTCCCTTTATGCTTTCCAAGAATGTTGGTCTTGTATCTTTGCCAAGCAGGGAGTAGATACAGTAAATACAGCTTCCTATTATCTTTACTACAGTGCTCCAGTTTTTCTCATTTACTTTTCTGAGCTTGTAATTATTTCACATGTTCCTGGGCTCAGGAGGAAGTTTCTGTAAAGCCAGCAATACTGTTGAATTCTTGCGGTGGCATAAAAATGATAGTGTTGTATGATTGCACACAGTTGGGTTTCTTAGGTTGCTATAGTAATAAATAACAGTAAAAAATATACTGAAAAGTATTTTCCAAAGCCTATAATTACCAAAATAACAGGAATTAAAATAGATAAGCAATGTTAATTGTATTATTATTTTGGGAAACTGACTTACAAAAACAATTTTTTTGCAGACACTTAGATAATATTACTTACACAAATGAAAAAAACCCTATTCCATGAGGTTTGTGGTAACTTTCATTTTACTTTTTCTTACTCTACTCAATCTGTTCTGCAAACTACACATCACTGTACTTTGCTTTATCTGAAGGAAAATAACATGCCTAAGTGGGTTCTGAAATAGGAGCACTACTTGTGAAACTAGGGGACTCATTGTGGTAAAAAGAGTATTCTGTCTTTAAGATTTACTATTTTTTTCTCTGTCAGTCATTATCTTCTACTTCAGTCCTCTCTGAAAAATCAACAATAATACCATGAGGCAAAATATATGTTTATCTGCATATAGAAAACTAAATAGCAGTTTAGAGATTCGAAACGTCTCAAATGTCCTCTTACTTCTCCTAAAGGACTAAGTGAAGATTGCTACAGATCTTATCCATAGACACTAACATTCCCACTTGTCTTCACACTAACATTAACATTCTTGCTTGTCTTCAATAGAGATTAAAAATAAATAAAATAAAAAAAAAGCCTTATTTATGCATTTACCTGCACATGGATGAGCAGAAGTAGAGATTTCTATATATTTTGAAACTTGCTTCTCAAATATATCTAGACTTTTAGGTGTGTTCAGCAACTGAATGTTTTTTGGATCTTCATGCTGAATGCATGAAGATGTGTGGATGAGTACATATAGCTGGGCAAATTAGGGCAGGAATTCAACCAGTGTGATTCATGTGGTCTAGGTTTAATTCCTTGTTTAAAAATTGAATTATGAAGAGGTTTTAAAAGTTATGTATCTGCAGCCAGATCACTTAATTTTTTTATTTTATATTTAGATATAAGTGCAGGGGCTCATTGAGTTACTAACGTTTTGCTTGTTTCTTCTTTTCATTTTGTTGATTTCCCTGGGATTTGTTTCCCTTTTAAACTTTTTCTTTTTTTTTTTCTCTCTCCTTCCTTGTGTAGTTTAGTATATTTTCTTTTTTAGTGTAGTTTTTATATAATAGGTTAGATTGGCTTTTTTAAACATAGTATATTATAAATAATTATAGTATCTAAACTGTAGCTGTAGTTGTAATGACTCATTTTTTTAAAAGGAAGGTTAATTGTATTGTTTTTAAAGCTTAATAAAGATGTTATTGCAAAAAAGGAGTGGGGAAAACCAATAATAAAGCAGATTATCTCACAGCTAGAAATCTTAATTGAATTTTAATGTATTAATCTTGAGTATGTGAGGTTCTTTCTTTAAATGAACATACCTAGTAATCCCTATCAACAGATCAGGAAGTATAGTATCAATTTCTTTGTCAGCAGTAGAAGGACATACCTTTTAGCTGAAATAATGCATTGGATTTGGGCCGCTTATAAATTCAAATATATAAATAATATATGAATTTATTTAGTTCTTTCATGAATTTGACTAGAATATGCAGTGATTAGGATGAATGAGAGGAAGTGACTACATAGGGAAGAATACATATTTTTCCCTAAATGGGAGGGGAAACCTGACTGTTAGAAGACAATACAGAGTAGGGTATGCATGAAACAAAAGCTAATTTTGGGACAAAGCAGCCCTACACAGAATGTTCCAATACAGTTGGCTGTGGTTCATCAAAACAAAGCATAGAGCCATCTTGAGTATCCCTTTTTTTAAAATTTTATTTGGGGGGGGGGCTTTGAGTCAATCTTGACTTCTGGTGACTGCCTGGACAAGACCCTGCGGTTTTCTTGGCAAGGTTTCAGGACTGGTTTGCCCTTGCCTGCTTCTTAGGGCTGAGGGAGAGTGACTGGCCCAAGGTCACCCAGCTGGCTTTGTGTCTAAGACGGGACTAGAAATCCCAGTCTCCCAGTTGCCTTAACCACTATATCGAACTGGCTCTCTGAGTATCCCATACAGAACTGTTTTTTAAGCATTTGAAGTTTTCAGCCATAGGGAGCAACAGAGATTTGAAAAGAATTCCTTTACTCTTTTTTTTAGGGCCTGAAAGTACATACGTTGATAAGCCATGCTGACTGTATCTCATACCTGACCTTCACCAAAATGACCAAGGATATAATTTTTCTTAAAAAAACAAAAACAAAAACCCTCTCAAACAAGAGAACTGTTTATAAGAACCCAAAAGGCAGATGTTGATAATGGTGATGTTCTGGCAACCATGAAATTATTTGAAGTCAAAGTTTTAAAAGCCAAAGTACGATGCCGTACAGAGCGCAGTTGTGCACTTATAACCCCAAGATTAGAGTTGTTTAATTAAAACTGTAGCATGTGTATTTTATTCAATTTCTAATCTTCTAATACGGTTAGAACTGGGCTGTATCCCCTTTGGGGCTCAGTTAAGACTCTTTTGACCCAAATCCTGGCTGAAACAAGTGATCATGAGGTTACTGCTCTTTCATGTGATCAATCATCAGAAACTTGTTCCAGAAGGAAGTAACAGCAGCAAACCTATTAATACCTGTACCCATTAAATTAGGATTTACACATTTGCTAGGGTTGCTCAAAGGCTCAAACTATTTAGGTGATGTAAATGATCTTCTAAACTATGCCCCAATTACGAACCATAATCTTAAAGTTAATTTCTTACTTGGAAAGAAATGAACCTGCTTCTGAAAAACAGGGATTTCGATTTTATGTAACTTCATCTGATCCAGCATATAGGAAAAGCAAATAGGAAATATTAATATAGGAAAAGCATCTTTTGGAAGGTATTTCTTCATCTATTTTTTTTTCTTCTATTTTTCAGAGAGCTTTTTCAATAGATGATCGCATTGCGTGGACCCATATTACTATTCCTGAGTCACTGAAACAAGGAAAAGTAGAAGATGAGTGGTATAGCCTGAGTGGAAGGCAGGGAGATGACAAAGAAGGAATGATTAACCTGGTCATGTCATACACGGTAAGCTAAGTGACAAATAGCTGCTTTAGTTGGCAGTTGAATAGCTGGATCATAAAATAATGTCCAACTGAGAGTAAAGGGGAAAGATTGTGCAGGCAGCACTTTTGTTACTAGCTAATTTATTCAGATATGATTGTGATATGGTTTCCATTCCAAAATTTCACAGAATCACCAAACTTTTATTTTCTTAAATATATAGAGTACTCATATGTATTAACAAATACAAATGAACTGATGGCAGTTTTTCTTCAAAACAGTCATGGAAAACTCATGGAAATGAATAAAATTTTGGAATTTTTAATAAGGATGGCTCTCAGTTACATATGCACAAATGGTGCACATGACATCCATTTATATCATTTCAGTAGTTTTTAGGGCATATTCTTGCACTCTGCTACTTAGATTGGTTTCTAAAATTTGAATTAACTGAAAAAGCTTTATGAGTAACATGGGACAGGTATTGATAGAGGATAATTAAGCTATGCAGTTTTCTGTATTGGTTGTATTCTTGGACACAGAAGCCTACTCTGCCTTAGCACCTTGTAGAAAACATCAAATTTAGCTATATAAATTTGCTAAATAAATAAAAATGCGTGCTTCTATTTGCGGAAGCTCTTATTCTGCCTCTCACATATTGCACAACATTTTTGGTAAACATTTACATAGTGGCTTGCAGAATAGCAGGACTGCCAGAATTTCAGCCACTCAAGCAGTTCTTCAGAAATTATTGCAGAAACTCTGTAACATTTCTCCTTTTATATTCTGAAGTGAAAGACTACCTAAAACTGCTTTAAGTTTGTCAAAAGTGATTTAAATGCATTGAACATTCTATGCAAAAGTTATATTTCCTTTAAATTATAGGTTCAGGAACATTTCCCTTAATTTTCTTGTGCACTAAGTTCTTGTTACAGAATTTGACTGATTCAAATTGTTACTCGCTATATTCAGTAATACAAGTAACTGAATTGAGGAATTTATGCAAATATTTTTCTTGCTGCCTTTGTTTTTAGCACATGTTTTGAAATACCCTTTTTCCTATTATCCTTTGAAATCCAGTCCTTGCCAGCTGCTATGATGATGCAGCCCCAGCCAGTGGTCCTGATGCCCACAGTATATCAGCAAGGAGTTGGATATGTACCTATAGCAGGTATGATACTTCAATTTTCCATTTTTAATGCACATTTTTAAAAACAATTTTCTTAAAATTTTCTTAAACATAAAGGCAGGGCAAGAGAAGCTGTGTTCTCTGAAGTAACTGAAATGTTTAATGATGAAACATAATTTGAAGCCAATAAGCATATCTGCATGTTCAAATTGTCTACAGAACTTCAGGGAGTCTGAAGCAATATTTATATAGCTATTACCTTAGTTTAGATGTAATTCTAAACTATGATGTCATACAGTGAGAATGAGCCTCAGTGGTTTCTGGGCCATTTTCTCCCATCTCTCCCCAATGCAAAGAAGAGATAGAAACTTTTATTTCCAGTTTAAATTAGCTGCAGCTTGCCAAGTTATCCCAACTTGGTCAAACTATTATTTAACTATGCGCATTGGAAGCAAGCTAGCTTCAAACTGTAGTTTATTTCCACTAGCCGTAGGGTGTATTTACACATAATGTTAAGCAGAGTGTAATGTTGATCTGTAGTTAAGTGATTTACTTGGTTTGTCCCGAGTGTCACAGCAAACTGCTAATGTGACTGAAGTTTTTGACTCCTCTCCTAAGCCCCATTTCTTTGGTATCTGAGTGGTTGTCAGAAAATAAGCTGGTCAGGAAAAAGGCCGACATGTGTTGGGGAGATGAAATTCTTCACCAGCTTCCCCCCACCCCAACCCATTGCTCAATATGCTTTTTGGATTTAAAAAACAAGCCAGAGCAGCAGAGATACAGTTGCTTGGGAGCTACTGCCAAATATTCTATGATTGGAGGCCAGAAGAAGGAGTTCAGTATTGGTCCCTCCTCTTAAATGTATTGCAGAGCTTTGGACTAGATAAATAAACCAGTTTAACATTATGATTATGGTTGTGTAAAACATAAATGAGATATGACTGACTATATTATAGAGACATCCAACAATTTAAATTTCCCTTTTTCCCATAGAGGACAGGCATATAAAAGTCTGAGGTTTGCTTTTAGCAGTAAGTTATAGTTTAATACTATGTCCAAAATAGTGATGCTATGATAGGCAGAGTGCATTCCATTTTTTCTGTCTTGCTCTTCTATGTTCAAACTGGTTCCACAGGTCCTATAGCATTTCAGTGTCTTGTTAAAGTAAAACTACTTCCCAATATTGTTGCTGTTGCATTAAATTGTTGTAATAGATGCCTGTTGATGAGACTATCACAAGCTGCCTATTTACTTTATTCTATAGTGCTGGCTTTTTCTACAACGGGAACAATTTAGATCTGTTCTAAAAATAATTGTCTGTACTATGTACAGTATATGGAAGAGTATTTGGATAGTGCAATAAAGCAGGTTATTTCTTCCTCTGTAGAATATTCTATCATTCTGAAACTTCCTAAAATTAACTAAATCAGTTGTTTACATTCTGTAATTTTCTTTCATTCTGTTAATGTTTCTGAAACTAGAAAGTAGCAGTTAAGACACAGGAAAACTAGAATAAGAGTCATTGTGCCAAAATTGTTCCTCTTTTCACATATTTTTATATAATTGTACTATACTGGATCACAGCTAGTACTGCTGTAGTGGACAGTGTCTTCTGTTGATCTTCAAAAATTATTATGTGTAACTTTGGGACTTTCTACCAAGGAGATTTTTTTTCCCCCAAGCTGTGCTTTTTCCAGTGCTACGTTCCTCTGAGGATGAATATTTTCAAAAAATAAAATTTCATGGCATGTTTCACCGATATGCAATATACTCTACTAACTTTGGATTGCCTATATAGAGAGGAACAGATGTTTCCTCTGTTATTTTGGAATGTTTAATTTAAAGGATTTGAGATTTATGTATTCTCATGTTTTCAAAACTGCTGATAGCTGTCTCTTCTCCACTGTTGTTGCTGTTGCTAATGTCCCAGCTCAGCATATCCCACTGGTCTGTCTACCCCCTCAGTCTTCCCAGAAGCTTCCCTTCTCTCTCTCTTTCTTTCTTCCTTCCCTGCCTCCCATTAAATGCTGCCTCCAATGGCCTTGGCTTTTCCATTCTTGTCCCCCCACCAAATCCACTTTTGCCTGGAATAAACAATCCCTTTCTTCCACTGTATGGACCAAAACAAGTGTGTTTCAGTTTAGGCATGAATTACTTGAAACCAGCTGTTCCATGCATGGAATTGTTCATGCATGGAATATAGGTAGTGCTTGTTTAGGGACTGGCAACTTGGTCATTAAGCAAAGCGGTCACTAAGTGAAACCACAACAGTGCTTACTATCTTACTTCAGCTTTCCTTTGCTTTACAGACCTACAAAGGTTGTAAGTGCAAGGACTGATTGTAAAGTTACTGTCCTAACTGTGAATGTCACTAAATGAGGCAGTCACATGAGGACTATCTGTATGTTGTACTTCTGAAATGAGTTTTCCTTTGAACTGGATATTTTTACAGTTACGGATTCATTTGAAAGTGTGTTCTACAGAATGATTTTATGTTTTAAGTTTCCTGTAAACTAAAATGAGGATCCAGCTAGGATGGTCCACTCCAGGCACCTGTTGGATCTTGAAGGTTTTCTGAGTGGAGTTAGGATTTTCCCAATGGTTTAGCAGGCAGTTCTGTGACGCAGCTGGTTGGAAAAAGGAAATGACCAAGGCATTGAACAAGATTGCTCTTTTGAGGCCTCTTTTTGTTTACTGATTCCAAACTGCTTCTTGTTCTACTGAGGAGTTTCAGGAGATTAAGTGCTAAAAGATATCTAGAGCGTCAGTGACACATGGTCAAAACTGATTTTGACTAAGCACTGGTACAAGCCCAAGTTCTAGATCTACAAAGTGGTAGAAAGAGTGATGAAGATTGTGTGCTTCTCCAGGTTGATTTTATCTGCAGATTCTTGCCTGGCAGTCCTGTTCAGAATAACCTAGATCTTTTTAGGAAAGGAAGGGTGGGATATTGTATCAGAGGACAGCAAGATGGGTTTGCAAGTTTCAGGTGTTGTTGGCAATTGGGTAGAGCTATATGAGGCAAATGGGGAAAATCTGGAAGAATTATAGATTTGTTGTGTTTTATGATGAGGGAATAATAGTATATTTTGTTTGTATACCGTCCTGAGCCTTGTAATAGGGCAGTATAAAAATTGAATGAATTAATGAATGGAACAATATATGTTAGTCACTTGAATTAAAAATTAGCCAATCTTGTGGCACAAAAAAGCAAATTTCTTGTGGCATAGGCTATTGGGATTTATGCTCACTTTGTCAGATAAGTGAAATGTTACCTCCAGTATACAAATAGCAACCAATTTACATCAGCAGTGCTGCCTTTCTTCAAGTATTAATTTGAGCACTTACAATCCAGAATAAGTAAAAACTAATAGAATTTACTGATAAATTTAACCCACTTCTATTTTGTTCTCAAGAAAACTACATGGATGTATCCTTGAGATCAGGAAATTGAACCTGAATCTAAGAAGACTAACTATTCTAGTTTATCTAGACCTTCTTTATAAAAGCCCAGAACACATCAAATCTTTTAATTCTGAGATGATATAAGACTTCATTAGCATGATGTTAACCTTCATTAGCATGTTTTTAACCTTAATGTACATATATTTTAATTTACCTTTATGTATTGTGACATACTGGTGTAAAACATGTCTATATTCTGTGTATTTTCCATTCAGAATCATGCTTTGTTATCTGTTCAACTTTTGAGCACTTTACCTACCACATAAATTGCTTCAGGTTCCTGCTCTCATTTTTGCAGTCCCTCCCTCTGTTCTGAAGCCACTATATTTTTGGTATGCAGGGTGCCACTATGTTTCCAAATAGGAAATGAGATGCAACATCTCACTTTTTGCTTGGAGCAGTGTGGAATAAATGAAAATCTCAACTTAGATTCTGTTTTTGACTTGACTGGAGCTGCTACTAAAGTGATTTTGCTCAGGAACTGGTCCCAAAGTATTGTATGGCTATTTACTTAAGCACCTTATATTTTAGGGACTGCAGAATTACTCTGTAGGTATCTGTGATACTATCAGATTGACCAGAGCAATTTAAGATTAACCTTTGTTAATTCCAGCTGAAGAAGTTAACTACTTGTTAATGAAGTAACTACATCTTACATAAGCAATAGTTTCTTATTAATTCATAGTTGTCCATTTAACTTAAAATATGTCCTATAGAATGTAGAAGGTAAGGTCAAACAACAATCTTCCCTTCAATTACTTTAATATCTCTCTTAAGATAAAAATACCATATCCATGATACTTATTTCAAGGGAATTCAGATCTAGCAACTAGTAATTTTTAATAAGGACAAAAACTTACACATTTCAGAAGTTTAATTACAGAGTCATTAAATGTTTGCGGCATATTTCAAATTATCTTAAGCGTCTCAGAATAATAAATCTCATTGTCAAAGTTATATTTTATTGGGATCTACAAATTCCCTTTTGGCTCTTATTTAATAATCAGAAACTTGACGTATTTATGCCAAATGTTATACACAATTGTCCTGTTTTTTTGCTATTTATTAAATTCAATATTGGTATAAAATGATGTGTTTAGAAAGGTTCACAAATTTTGATAACTGTAGATATGAATATAATGTACAAGTCATATCTGACAATATCGTTGCAGTCTTTTTTTTAATTCATGCATTTGTCATATCCCTCTGTTACAGCAAATGATAATGCAGGTCCTATCTAACTAAAATAGTTGACTGCAGTCTAAATTAGAGTAAAACAACAAAGAATCTTGAAGCACTTGAAACTCTAATGCATTTATTTTTGGATGAACTTTTGCACTCTGCATTCCATATCAGTATTGAAAAGTTATCTTGAGCTGGGATATAATCTTTTTGGAAATTTCCCAACATAAGACTGATATGCACGCAGTACAGGATCTTACCATTTTTGTTTACTTTTTCTTCTGTTTTAAAAAGTTAATATATGTAATGTGGTGGGTATAAAATTATATTGTTTGGCATTTATGAAATCTACAAAATGGTTCTCTTAATCTTTTACCTAGAAGTAAGACCCATTGCGTTTAGTGAAACTCCCCCACCCTTGCATAAATGCACGTGGAATTGTGGCTTATGTTTGCATAAGGAAAGGGCCAAAGCTGCAAATTGCTGAACCATGTGAATATATTAGTTTTTGCCATCTGAGTAACAGATGAAAATTGAAAACTACAAGTTTTATAGCAAAATGTAATATTTGGAAAGAGCACAAGGGTTTTATTTATTTATTTGATTATTTATTTATTACAAGCACAAGTGGCTTACAAAAGCAGTAGTCTCTCTCTCTCTCTCTCTCTCTCTCCACACACACACACACACACACACACACAACATCACTATAAGGTCGTACTAAAGCAACATCATTACCAATGTGACATGGTAATGGATACATACACCTTCCTTATCAGTTTCCAAATGCCTCAATAAATAGCAAAAATTTCACTAATCTGAATTTTTACAACAATGATGTTAATTTTATTTCTGCGGGAGCTGGTTCCACAGAATTGGAGCTCCAGCACAGAATGTTTGCTTCCAAAGTCCCTCCTGCTACACTTTCCTTCTGAGCTGATAAAAAAAGATAAATGTGACGTTTTGATAAACACAGTAGAAATTATTTTCTGTTATTTTTATATTCTGGAATGGTTATTAGGGTTCTTGTATATGTTTTGGATTATGTGAGAAAATGCTTCCTTTGGTATAAATTGTGTGTTATAAGAATCTTCATCTGTTTTTTGACAAGGAAATTATAAATGGTGTCATTACAATTTACAAAAATTAATGGAAATCAGAGTATTCTCAAGAAGGATGCATTTATGCAATAAATTTATACTAATAGTGATGGCAAGGAATATTCTGAAGAAGAATAATTGGAATAATAACAAAAGCTTTATTCAGCTGGAATAATAACAAAAGCCTTATTCAGGAGCAAAAACTAGAGATCTCTGCATATATTGAAATTTGCTTCACAGAAACATGAGCTTTTTCGGTGTGTCTAACAGCTGACTGTTTTTCAGAACTTCATGCAGAATGCATGAAGATTTGTAGATGAATACAAATAGGGATGAAATTCATGCTTCTGTCCACCATTCAACATTAGCCTACCCGTGTTCAGATAAATGCTTCAATGAGCCTTATGGAGTCATATTATTAATATATTTGGCTTATTTTTTCAAGTTTTTTTTTTAATGGATGAGTCGTCTTTACTTCTTGAAAAGAGGAATTTTATCATTGATAAGACACTTTTGAGTTAGAAAAAGAAAGTTGGAAGGGATGAATATAAAAGAATGAAAAGATGCAGGAGGACAGACTAGAACGAACTAAAAATGTTCTGTCAGCCTCTTCCATAAAAAAACTGTCTCTGGATTCAAGAGAACTGGATGATTATTATCCAGTTTCCAACTTTCTCTTTTTACGGAAGGTTGTCAGGTAGGTGACTGGCCTGCAGCTTCAAAGGATCTTGGAGGAAGTGAATTATCTAGACCTCTTTCAATCTGATTTCAGGCCAAGTCATTATACTGAGACAGCATTGGTTATACAGGCAGGTCCAGAAATATTGGGACATCGACACAATTCTAACATCTTTGGCTCTATACACCACCACAATGGATTTGGAATGAAACAAACACAATGTGCCTTAACTGCAGACTGTCAGCTTTAATTTGAGGGTATGTACATCCAACTCAGGTGAACGGTGTAGGAATTACAACAGTTTGCATATGTGCCTCCCACTTGTTAAGGGACCAAAAGTAATGGGACAATTGGCTTCTCAGCTGTTCCATGGCCAGGTGTGTGATATTCCCTCAGTACCCCAATTACAATGTGCAGATAAAAGGCCCAGAGTTCATTTCAAGTGTGCTATTTCCATTTGGAATCTGTTGCTGTCAACTCTCAAGATGAGATCCAAAGAGCTGTCACTATCAGTGAAGCAAGCCATCATTAGGCTGAAGAAACAAAACAAACCCATCAGAGAAATAGCAAGAACATTAGGCGTGGCCAAAACAACTGTTTGGAACATTCTCAAAAAGAAGGAACGCACCGGTGAGCTCAGCAACACCAAAAGACCCGGGAGACAACGGAAAACAACTGTGGTGGATGACCGAAGAATCCTTTCCCTGGTGAAGAAAACACCCGTCACAACAGTTGGCCAGATCAAGAACACTCTCCAGGAGGTAGGTGTATGTGTGTCAAAGTCAACAATCAAAAGAAAACTTCACCAGAGTGAATACAGAGGGATCACCACAAGATGTAAACCATTGGTGAGCCTCAAAAACAGGAAGGCCAGATTAGAGTTTGCCAAACGACATCTAAAAAAGCCTTCACAGTTCTGGAACAACATCCTATGGACAGATGAGACCAAGATCAACTTGTACCAGAGTGATGGGAAGAGAAGAGTATGGAGAAGGAAAAGAACTGCTCATGATCCTAAGCATACCACCTCATCAGTGAAGCATGGTGGTGGTAGTGTCATGGCGTGGGCATGTATGGCTGCCAATGGAACTGGTTCTCTTGTATTTATTGATGATGTGACTGCTGACAAAAGCAGCAGGATGAATTCTGCAGTGTTTCGGGCAATATTATCTGCTCACAGTCAGCCAAATGCTGCAGAACTCATTGGACGGCGCTTCACAGTACAGATGGACAATGACCCAAAGCATACTGCAAAAGCAACCAAAGAGTTTTTGAAGGGACAGAAGTGGAATGTTATGCAATGGCCAAGTCAGTCACCTGACCTGAATCCCATTGAGCATGCATTTCACTTGCTGAAGACAAAACTGAAGGGAAAATGCCCCAAGAACAAGCAAGAACTGAAGACAGTTGCAGTAGAGGCCTGGCAGAGCATCACCAGGGATGAAACCCAGCGTCTGGTGATGTCTATGCGTTCCAGGCTTCAGACTGTGATTGACTGCAACAGATTTGCAACCAAGTATTAAAAAGGGAAAGTTTGATTTATGATTATTATTCTGTCCCATTACTTTTGGTCCCTTAACAAGTGGGAGGCACATATGCAAACTGTTGTAATTCCTACACCGTTCACCTGAGTTGGATGTGCATACCCTCAAATTAAAGCTGACAGTCTGCAGTTAAAGCACATTGTATTTGTTTCATTCCAAATCCATTGTGGTGGTGTATAGAGCCAAAGATGTTAGAATTGTGTCGATGTCCCAATATTTCTGGACCTGACTGTATCTGTTGATGACTGGATGCCACAGATTGGAGGTAGTGGATCCATCCTGGCCCTCCTTGATATTTCTCTGGCTTTCAATACCATCGGGGGAGATGGGCGGAGATAAATCTAAATCAATCAATCAATCAATCAATCAATCATGGTATCTTTCTGGATAAGCTCAGGAAGTTGGGAGTGGGATGTTATTGTGGTTCTCCTCCTTTCTCTAGGATCAGTTCCATGTGGTGTTGGTAGGTAGCAGTCTAACCCTAGACCCCTGCTTTGGGGTGTGCTTTAGGGCTCCACTCTATCTTCATTTTTTTTTTTTTTTACATCAAAGCCTCTGGGAGAGGACCAAGTATCTTCAGTAGGCAGTTGTACATCTCTGCCCCTGGCTATTCAAGTAATGCTATTAACATTCTGCCCCAGTTCCTGGTGGCTGTGGGTACCTGAATTGGGAAGAACAGGCTTTAACTCAACTCTTGCAAGACTGAGTGGCTATGGGTTTTGAGCCCCCTTGTCCAGGAACTGGAAATTTTCCATCTTTGGATCTGAGGGGATGTACTCCCCCACTCAGACCCAGTATGTAGTTTGGGGGTCCTTGTGGACTTACAGCTCCTCTTCAAAGATCAGGCAGCAGCCGTCTATAGGAGGTCCTTTGCATAACTTCATCTAGTGTGCCCATTGTGCCTGTTCCTGGTTACTCATGTCCTACCAGTGTAACGCCCGTACTTAGCAAGCTGCACTGGCTCCCAATAGGCTTCTGTGCAATTCAAGGTATGATTATCACCTATAAAGCCCTCCATGGAGCATAAGTAGGTTCTTTGCAGGATTGTTTGTCTCTGTTTTTTTCTGCCTGTCCCACATGCTCCAATAGAGTGGGCATGCTTTACATCCCTTCCTTGAATCAGTGTCATCCGAGGTGACCTTCTCTGTTATTGGCACCTGCCCTGTGGAATGATCTCCCCCACCCCACAAAGATTTGACTAGCCAGAGCCATGTTAGCCTTTTAAAAGGCTTTGAAGAGCCAGATGTTTCCTCAGGCATTGGGGCCAGGATGTTAGATGAGCCCATCCTGCAAGATGTAATATATGTTGGTGAGCCCCAACTGTGTGTCTTCTTGTTATGATTTCTGGTTGTTCTCATGGGGTGTATTGGGTTTTTGTTTTTATTGTTGTATGCTGCTTGGAGTCAGTTTTGCAAGTTGGCAGCCATATACATCTTACAAATAAATAAATATGTATGTATGAAACTATAGGCCAAAGGTAAATGCATACTGAGAAGATTCCGTATAATAGATACAGCTGTTTAAAGAGCAAAATCATAGAATTTAAGATCTGAAGGGCAACTGTTGGAATTTTTTTCCAGCTTTCTTTCTAGAAGGGTATTTCTCATATAACATAGAATAATATCTGTTTTCCATGTCTTATTCTTTTCCCTCACTTTCATCTATCCTCAGGGCTTGAATATTTTGCTCTGGGTAAGTTGTCTTAATTCTTTTTGCATTCCATTCCATTAAACAAGAATTCTGCATGTTATTGTACAAGTTGATTTTTATTTATATGGTATGCATTATGTTGGAATGCAGAACATTGCAGGAGGATGTCACAATACACAATTTCATTAAACACATCTTTAACCCATTCCATTTAATATATTAATAATAGAATAAATAAAAATAATAGAATAGATAATAGAAGCACAGCTATATTGAAATAAACTAGTAATTCCTTAAGAAAGATTATCTAACAGCTACAAATCTTAATTGAATTTTAATGTATTCATCTTCAGTATACATACATTATTATTTAAACGAATATGCCTAATTCATTTAAATAAATATACCTAATAATCACTATCATCAGATCAGGAGATGTAGTATCAACTTCTGTGTCATCACCGGAAGCACGTACCTTATAGCTGCAGTAAGACAAGTGTATAACATTCAGGTATATTTAGTTCCTCATTCATTAGTTTGTCCCAATTGTACTGAGATTAGGAAGAGTGAAGGATTAAAGGCATGAAGACAGAATTATTTTCTTCTTAATGGAAAAAAAAAGCTGGCTGTCAGAAGACAATAGGGGGGAGGGTGCATCAAATAAACAAAAGTTCTGTTTCAAATTTGAGAGAAATAAGCCTTACTCAGACCATCCCAATTAAGTTGGCTGTGTTTCAACACAAAACATGGGACATCTTGAGACTTTTGAAGCATTTCAAGTGTTTAGTCATATGGAACAATGAGGATTTGAAAAAAAGCCTCTTACTCCCTTGCTTGTGGTTTTAGGATCACAAAGTAGTTAGGTTGGTAGGCTATGCTGATTGCTACCCTGTCACCAGATCTACAGAAAAATAGCCAAGCGTACAAATCTAAAACAAACAAACATGTTTAAACATTCTCATGGATAAGAATGGAAGTAACACTTTTTTCTAGGCTTCCTATACAAACATCTGCGGAAGCTGAACAAACATCAACACACAGCACAATTCATTTCAGTGTAGCCTATGAAGAACAGCAGCATTAAAAATTAAATTTGTGCCAAATGGCTAGCAGAGTGCAAAGGAACCCGCAACACAAAACAGAACACACAGAGCACAACCTGTGAACTCTAATATATCCACAGCAAATTGTTTTTTTTAAAAAGCAGTACATATCTCTACCAGCCAAGCAGGCAGGTATCTCAGAAGAGTTCTTAGGTTTGATATCAGCCATCTAGAATTGCCTCTGAATGCAGATTCCCAGTCCAGTCTGATCAAGGCAGGTTGGTGACCAGGACCTACCATTATCTGTGTTTGACCAGGTGATTAAGTCACTATTACTTCTGCCTGAGCTTTCCATTTTCTTCTCTGGCAGCAAGGATGGAACGGTCTCTGCTGTTTGGCAAAGCTGGACAATATACATTAGAAACCAACCCAATTACAGAACTCCAGACTCTTGAATCACTACAAATAGCAATGTTAAAAATGGATCTGTTTTATTTGGAGCCTGGAAGAAACCCAGCATTTAAAACAGTTGCTTCAAAATTAGGGGGGAAAATGAGCCTAGAATGTTTTGCATATCCCTGTTACAGTGCAAAAATTCTGAAATTGTTGAATTTTCATTATTATACTTTCAGAGAAAAAGTTGACTTTGGCCAACTATTAGATTTTTTTTAAGTTTTAAAAATGGTGGAAATATGCGCATCGTCTTTTTCCAACATCCACTACTCCTCAAAAAGTGACCCCTGTCATTTTAGTGCACATTTTATGAACAGGATTTGTCCTGTTGTTGTTGCAAAGTTGATACCTACAGCAAATGATTTTCAAGAATAGGCCTAGTACTAGCACAGCGGTTAAGTAAAGAAGCAAACATGAGCTTCTAGTATTGCTCCCACATCAAAGTGAGAGTTAAAGTATAAATATGTGTTGTGCTGTGCACAGAGAACACTTGTTTCTGGATTTTTGAATGTGGTAAAGTAATATTGTGTTACCCCAGAGAGCATCCTGATACTTGGAAGTAGACTTAACGTGAAGTAAGACTCTGTTTTGCTAAGTTCTCTACTAACACCTTAACAAACAATCCCATTATTTTGTTTTCTGTTGAGCTTTATGCTTCGACTTCGGGTTTTGTTTTTTGCTTTTTTTTTTATAGTCATGTTTAGTGTCTTGTTCATGTCATCTGGAGATACTTGTAAATGTGAAGCAACTGCTAGATACATAAAGATATAGCTGGCTCAGAATGTGGCAGATGGACAGTGATGGGCATATCACAATATGCCCTTGTGTCACCCCTGTTTTGTGAGTTGTACTGGTTGCCGGTTGACTTATGGGTATAATTCACAGTGCTGATTATCACCTATAAAGCTCTTCATGGTATAGGGCCTGGTTATCTGAGAGACTATCTCCAAACATTTCTGCCCACTGAGTAAGAATGGGCAGAGTGGGCATGATCTAGGTCCTCCAGTTGAACAGTGTCATCTATCAGGATCTAGAACATGTTGTCTGCTGCGGTACCTGCCCTCTGGAATAGCATCCCACAGAAATCCACATGGCTCCCATCTTGATGGTGTTCTGAAAGTTCTTCAAAACTTGGCTCTGCTCCCAGGCCTGGGAATAGAGTAGCTGCTGAGCCCCTGATATTTTTATTTGGGATGGGATTTTTGCGGGTTTGTGTGTTGTGTTTGTCGTTCCAGACATTCAGAATTTTTCATGATTTTTCCTTTTTGTTGTCTTTTACTTTCAGACATAAGCCTCCCAGTTGTCTGGGCAGCCTTTAAATTTAAATAAATAAATACTGTCCACTTGAAGAAAAACATAGTTTTAAACCATAATATGATCATTTGCTTCTTTTTACCCAAAATATGCTTACATTTAAGTCTGCTTACTCTGGGATACTATGGTAGGAATATGAGTCTTGTTAGTTTACCCTGCAAAAAAACATGAGCACTGGTAACCATCTGGTTTTCGCAGCTGGCACGATTTGCAAGTTTCATTTGTCCTATTATCATAAAAATAGGAAGGAATAAAAATAAGCTGCATTTCCCACTGTCTCCCTTATAATATTGCTACTAGTGCAATATAGTATTAGATGCATCATTAAAAAGTCAGTATTGTGACATCCTTACTGTTAACAGCAGTATAAAATGTTCAGTCAAGTGTCTTGAGGAAATGTTCTTTGCTTGATTAATACAAAGCTCAGTCTTCAGGATTTGAGAATAGGCAGACTAAGGAAGAAATGCAGAAGAGATTATTGTGAAATACTATAACAATCTCCTTTCTTATCTGGTTATACTATGTGTTTAGTATCCATCATAAATACTAGTTTGGGCAGGGACACCCCCCTCCCCCAAGGAGAAAACAAGATGACACAGCGTTTGAGTCAGATACAAAAGTGATAATGAAGCTTGGGATGTTCTTTTCCTGTTCGATGCATCTGAAAATATTTAACAAATAAAATATTTATTTCCTCTATGGGATAAAGGGTGGTGAGACAAGGTATCAGCGTATGAAGACACTTGACTGTACTAGAAAATTGTCTCTAAATTCTGTAATATTTTCTGCACAATATGAATGGATTATTTTTTTTATACTACTTGTGTTGCTTTGTAAAAAATACTGTGTATTATCAAATGCACTGCCATTTTTTACATCTTCATTTCATTTAAGTGCCATTGCTTATGTCTGTATGCTTCTCACTATAGCCATGCTGATGCACTTGAAGCCAAATCAACTTTATAAACTTTGAAGAACACTTTTTTAAAATGGAAAATAATGGACTATGAACAGTTCTGGGTTCAATTCTGTATTGATTATTCTGTACTGGCATTTGTTCGTTTAAATTCAAAAAGACAATTTGGTAAATGATTGAAGTGTCTGTTTTGATGAAAAACACATTTTAATGTTAGTTTGCATTAATTGGCAACATTGATTTCAGAATGAAGATACTCGAATGAAGGTATCATTGAACTGAAAAGAGACACAAGATATGTTGGCATTTTTGTAAAGTGTGATACAATTAATGTTAGTGGTCTTGGAGTAATTCTGAAAATTCCTAGCTATGGTTTTCTAAAAGAAAATGTGTCTCATTGGAAGTTGCTCTTACTGAGCTAGTTCATAATTGTGTATCTATTTGGGATTTTTCTTCAAGACTCTTGGTATATGCTGCAAAACTGTATACACAGCAGTCCAGAGTCTGATAGAGATTCCAGAATAACCTTGGATTATGGTCTGTAAAAATCTGAATTACTACCTACATTGCTATTGAACATTCATCAAGTTTGGTTTCTGTGGACTAAGTTTTATGGTGACTTCATTTTTTCTCCTGCTCCATAAATTTGAAGCTTATCAGCAAATCTACTAATTATCAGTATTAGAGGTTTCCATCAAATATAAAAACAGGGTAATGCACAAATACAATTTTGTATTACCATCTTGTTCTTTATTTTAACTTGTTTTTTTTTAAACATTGTGAGCCACCCCATACTTGTCAGGAGGTACCTAAATTAAAATAATAACAACAACAACTTCAACTCAGAAATTTGCTTATTTTCTTTCTTCAACTTCAATATTCCAGGGAACTCTTGCTTTTACCAACAGTAGTAATGAGTGGAATAATTAATATCCTGTGTCTCTATCTGACATCATTATTAACTTTTTAGTAATGAGAAACTAGCTGTGCTAAGGGTTTTCTTGATAGCAAAATCCAGCTTATTCATTATATTTCCAAGGATAAAATAGCAATTCTTACTAATTGTGTATCAGTCTTTGTAAATTGTTACATTTATATATTCTCCATTCTTCCCTATCCTATGTCAGACTCTGTTTCCTTTGCCAGTATCTTTCATTCACTCTGACCTATCAGTTGAAAATAATTGGTAGTAGCAATCAGTTTTCCTCCTTATCTTTTCACTATTGCAAAGCAGGACTGATGTGCGGGAAGTATCACTGCAAGAAACAGGGATTTAGGGAAGTACTAGCTAATTGCCCTGAGAAGCTGGCAACCACCTTAAAGGACCAGCACGCCTTTGTTCTCTCTTAAAGAACCATACTGTTTAAAACAGAAGAATGTATACCTTGCCTGACAAGATATAGTATGGTCTCTTGAGTTGTCTGAATGCACTGCTTATTCTGGTAGTTCTTGAAAATCAATACCATTTTCTAGTCTGTAATCTGCTATGTTGTTCATCTTGTCTGCATTGATTACAAGTAAAGGTCAATGTTGGAAAAGCTCTTCATAGAATTTAGGAAAAATATTTTATTTTCATAGGATTATTTCAGAGACAGTATTACATATTTAAATGTGAGCATATCACAGAACTAAATAGATATTTCAGGTAACTAACAGCTATTTTTTTAATTCATGGAGATTTCTGTCCTTTTAAATGTCCAAGGATTCCACATAAGAATGGATTCCAATTAGAAGCAGAGAGGGAATCCAGTCTCCTACATCTGCCTAACCAGTAAAGGGGTAGATCATTATTTAAACCATTAGTCAGGAAGACTAAATTTAATTATTAAAATTATTTGTCAGGAAGATTACAAAATCAGGATTTCTAGTAAAAGCCATTCTTTTGTTTAACATAATCTGAATAAATATTCTGCAGTACTAACTTCATTTTTAGAAGGTACTTTGTAAATATTGTTTATGTACTGTATAAGTCAATGAAGGTTCAGATTAATGATTACGAACAAACAGAATTATAATTTTAACACCAACAAGCAGATATATTATTGTAAAGTTGTTAGGAGTTAAACCAATTTCATTTCAGTTAATTGTTGTGGATAATGGCAAGTTATTTGTTTCACGATATTCTAGAAGAATAACTATCATCAGCTTTTATATTCTATAACCTGCAATTCAATGTTCACCGACTACCTTCACACATTTGGATGTTGAAAGAAAGGTGTGATGGATTGGGATGAGAAGGTTCAAGGACAGAAGCATCTCCTCAGCTCACAGCTTGAGCATGAGAAAGCGAAGAGGATGAGACTGGCACCACCCTAAGGAATTCATAATGTTTAGTTGCTGGCTTGGGGAGTTTAGAGTTAGTCTGGTGAGATTCTGTCTAGCAGGTGTGAGCTAATAAAGTAATGGATCTTTTCAGTACTGTCTCGTGGAGTTTAACCTGGCAAAAGGTCAGTTGCCCCTCTTAGCTCTGATCTCCTTTTCTCTTACCTCCTTTAAAGAGAGGTCAGTTACATGGACTATTATCTTTCATCTCCACCTCAGCAGATAGACGAATACGGTTAGAAACTATGTTCCTTATATCACTAACTGGTATCTTTTTTATGAAATATTTTAAGAAAAAATATGACTTGTTTTTTCAAGAAAGTCATTGATTCCTATCTGTCTTGGCCAGCAGACAGCATTTAATAACCTTAATGATCCAGAATTGCATCTGGTGTTTTATTGTACCTGATTAAATGCTTTTTATCTATATGTTTACTTCTGGAATTAACTGAATTTCTTAAAGGGGAGATTTTACACACAGCAACACTTTTGAATTCATGTTAGAATTTGGTATTTTCCAATCAATCTCCATTCTCTGTCTCTTTCCAGGGATGCCTGCTGTCTGTAACCCAGGCATGGTACCTGTGGCAGTTCCACCACCTGCAATCAACCCTCAACATGTATGTAATGAAGAGGATCTAAAATCTATCCAGGACATGTTCCCCAACATGGACAGAGAAGTAATCCGTTCAGTACTAGAAGCTCAGAGAGGAAACAAGGATGCTGCTATCAATTCCTTGCTTCAAATTGCAGAAGAGTCTTAGATCCTTCTCACACTACCCTTCATCTTTGTTACCCTTAATTTTGATTTGCCAAGCCAGGGATTTAGTTAGAAGAATTTCCCAAGCAAGCATCCTGTCTGAGAGGCTGTGATCTATTTTTGTCACAGGTGGTCATTGGGATATTGGTTTTTACAGATAACCTTACAGAAATCTCAGCCATTTTATAAATATCGATTCTTCTGTGTCCACATTTCTGTTTGAAAGATAGTGTTGAAATACCTCTGCTACTTCCCCTCCCCCCATTTTTTTGTTTGTTTGCTTTCCAAAACAAACACAAAGATTCTGTTCCTTGGTTCACTTCTATGCATTATGCAGTTGGTAGTCAGGGAGCGGGGGAGTATAAATTGAGGGATGAGGGAGACTGCTGTTCTATAAAGTGCTTTTATTAAAAGCAATCTGTCTCTCTCAAGTAACCCCTTTCTGTGAGACAAAAAGTGATTACACCATGCCCTTTGGCTTGTTCAGTGATATTTGAACATTGAGGCAATTTGTAATACTTCCTACTGTAAGGATACTAGCTTTGTTGTAACTTTCACAGTTATACTAATGAGAGATCACCTTTCAGTCTATTAATTGGGCACCAATGCAATGTATTTATTTTTTTATTTGTTTGATGAAGTGCTGCTGTGCTTCTGAAATTAAAGCATTTCTTTTGCAAGGCATAGCAACATACAAGTAGTCCTTGGGTTACGACCACTCGTTCAGCGACTGTTCAAAGTTATGGCGGTGCTGAACGAGGGGGAATTACAGCCAGTCCTTGAAGTTGCGGCCATCACAGCATCCCCATGATCACATGATTGTGATTCAGGTGCTTGGCAACTGGCTTGCAATTACAATGGTTGCAGTGTCCTGTGGGCACATGATCGCCATTTGCGACCTTCCCACAAGTAAAGTAATGGGGAAGCTGGCAGGAGGTCACAAATCACTCCGACTCCTGCCACTTTTTCTCCTGAGCAGGCTCTGGGTGGCATGGGGATCTCGTACTCTACCACCTGCCCTCCATAGCACCCACTCTTGGTGTCCACCCACGGCACCCATCTGCCCATAGCTCTTGCCTGTCGACCTGCTTGCCTGGGATGCAGTTTCAGCACCTCTTCCCATGTCAGGGACACGTGAGGTCCTCACTTCATGATGGCAACAGGGACTGCTGAGATTGCTGTTGCTAAGTGATCCAGTCATATGATGTCATACTTTATGACCTCATCACTTAGCAATGGAAATTCCATTCCCAATTGCTATTGTAACCCGAGAACTACCTGTAGGTGAAAAGGGAACAAAAATCTTCCTAATGTGTTGTGCTTGCTTGCTCCTATATTTGTGAGATACTCAGAAAATTAAAGCAGTGAAATGGTATACCATGGAAATTCAGCATTACCAGTGTAATAAACTTCCTTGTAATCAGTTGTTATAAACAATAATGCTTTGAAAAGAAACATATCTTGTATGGATGAAACCTGACCTTTTTTCCCCTTTTGGGAATTTGTTTTAAGGTATAACATTTCAGTGGAATATTCACTGTAATAGGGTTCCATAAGGTTCTAATTAACCTTAATTCCATTAAAGGTGAGGCATATGAAAATAATCCATTGCTACAAATGAAGACATACCACATTTAAAATACAATCCCAATATACAGGAACTGTACATAATAATTTTCTATTAGAGCTGTAGAGTTTTTGGAGGTAACAAAGTTTATATTTGTTTAAAGTTGGAAAAAGTGAAACAATGCACTTTAATAGGCACATTTTTCCTTACAAGCAATTTGAGTTTTTATTGTTTTAAACATTTTTAAATGCTGTCTATAATTGCCAGCCATACTTTGGATTTCCTCAAGCGTTTGAAGACAATAAGGTATCAAGGTGGTGATGAATGTTATTGCTTTGAAAGAAGAAAAACCTCATATTTTCTGTTCTCTTTTCTCTAATAGAAAAAGTCTATTAGAATTGCTTTATTGTATCATTATGAAAACTCCTGGCACAGCTAGCTATAGTTAAAATATTTATTTTTTTAATTGTTAAAATGTATGTGAGAAAATAATTTTTAAATATAGTATCAGATGTTTTTCCATTCATTGCTATATTTAAATTGTAGCCGCTTTACTTCCATAAAGTTAATAGATTAGATTAGTATTTGTTAATGTTAAATCAGTCCTTTTCCTTTCTTCTGTTGCTTTTTAAATGAAATAAGTTCTTTTTCAGAAGCCCCAGAACAGGTATGTGCCCATCTGAAAATCAACTGTGTTCCTTTCTCCATAGTTTGCAGTACTTTCAGAGTAAAGTTACAGTTTATGTCAATCATATATCAGTAATACATTGGTGAATCCTTGTGCATTTTTTTTAGCTAAGACCCTTAAGATATTTCATTAATTAGCAGTAATGAGCCAAAAGTCTAGAATACACCATAATACTATCCCAGTGGAATAAAATGAGCTGCGTAATATGGCTATGCAGATTTTTCAGTGATGCTTCACTTGTGAATGAAGTGTCTTTTTGGATCAGGAGGGGGGCAAGCTGTGAAGTTTCTTCAGCTGAAGCTTTGGCACAGGTGCTTCATGTACCTTCTGAAGTCTTCTGTTTGTGTTTTGGGATGCACCTCTGCGAAGTGGTTGGCACATTTACTTTGTCTTCTGGATATGTATTGAGCCTCCAAGCCTCTGCTGCTCTTTTATGCATGCATGCTGCACATCCAGAGAGATCTCTGAAGGGTCTGCATAGCCCTACTGCATAATTTAAAGAAAGCATGCACCTATTTCTAGATGTTTAAGTTTATTCTGAGGTAGACAGAGAGGAAGATTTTAAAGAAGATATTGAATTGTATTCTTGCTCATTTTGAAGCTGAATAAAGCCACATTCGGATAGATCCAATGGTTTGTTTTGTTTTACTGCTAACAGGGATATCCACAGAGGCCTGATCAGCATTTTCCCACTCTCAAGGATTTTTTTTTAAGAAGGAGAAGGAGGTTCTTACCTATACCTAAATAATTCCTCTCAATTTTCCAGAGTACTTATTTGAAGGGGGTAAAGGATCTGGAAGAAGAGGTGACGGAAATTGGCAAAGACCTTGTCTCTTACTCTACCATTCAGCCAGTTGGAAAGCTCTGCTGGATGAAAAGCTTCCCAGTGACAGAAAGAATACTTCCGTTCTCAGAAGCATAGGAAAGTCTTTGTATCTGAGAGCTGAGGAGCCTAGGAAGTTGTAGCTGTGGCTGTTAAGCTTTCTTTTTGTGTAGTAAAGAGCCTTCATAGACTTGGAGCAGTAAATACAATAAATTGCTGTTAACATTTTTCCTCTGTGATAATCAAGAGAATAATTATGGTACACAAATATTTATTAGTATCCAGTCTTTGGTGACTATTGTGTATTTGTCATAAAAAGTAAAAGAGGTAGATACAAGCATGGCTACAATTACATCCATGTTTTTGTGATCATTCCTGGATGTACTTTGATTCTATAAATATATCCTTGGAAATGCTTCCCATGGATTTCAGCGACATTTGCAGTCCAGTGTGAGTAAAACTGGGATACAGATTTCTGAGGTGTAGAACTGAAATGCACCAGTTACCTGCCACTTAAAGTAAATGCTATGCAGCACACAACTCTTCCTTATGTTTTTCATATGCTGTATGTGACAGCAGTATGTTATACAACCTACAGTATGATTTCACAGCCCAGAAACTGGGTTGAAAGTCTAATGTGTGAATGTGGCATTGACAGTGGCTTCAAACCCACCAAGAATCCAAGACTAGTTAAATTCAGGAACATTTCACCTAGCTAGATGCTTGCCACCTTCTCCAGTTCTGTCTGAATGTGCTGATGATTCTAAGTGTTTCCCTTTCTAGATACTATTGCCTGTGTTGGCTGACCTGTAATACTGTATTGAGGGTGTTTCACTGTAATCATTCTGAAAACATTTCATTTTTACTCTATTGATATCCAGCTGTTTGCTTTGCATTATAAAACTTATTTCCCATTCTAATTTAATAAATGTATACCACATCATTTACGGCCATGGTTTTTTTATGGGAAGCATGTTGCTTCAAAGCATGAGGCTATCTGTATTCAGTGAGATGTAGACAGTCTTAGCAAAACATTAGTAGTTTGTATTCAAATACAGAATATCTAACATTCATAAAGCCTCCTTGACTAATTATTCATTTGTCTGTGTGTAATGGAATATCTCCAGTGCAGGGATAAATTCTTTGAAGGCTGGAGCAAATCAGTTTAAAATCAGTAGGCTTCAAGGACTGGAGTGTTGCCCTTGAATCACAGAAATCTAGATTTGAGTTGATTCTCTGTTGATTCATACTGCAGTTCTTCACAAGTAGTATGGCAGGAATAGTAGCTATTTCAGTATAGTTGGACTTCAGCAAATTTTATTATTTTTTTTAATGTTGCCCATTAAGATTACTCAATTGTATAACCTTGCAAACCTTATTTGCCTATGTTAAATTGTATTGCTTTAAACTCTCAGTCTCTCACCTAAAGGTTTTTCTCCTAGTCAGTATGAGTGTTTGACAACACTTTCTTCCCCACAGAGATACCCATGCATAAAGCCTTATGTGGGAATGGTCTAATGCTGTGGAAAGCTTTTGCAAGAAGCAAGCCATTTGTACACATTCCACAAGGGGTGGTTGCACAGTTTCCTCGGCTCCTTCTCAGTTATCACAGCAGCAGCAGCAGGGACCTTTCTCTGTGTCCAATTGGAAAGCACTGAGGAAGAGACCATTTTATTATTTTTCTACTCCTTGTTTGTTCTTTTTTTATGGGAATAAAAGAAAAGAGAAGTAGGAAAAGGCAGAGGAGGTATTTCTAGATACTTAATGGGTTGTATGCTCCCTACAGGATTTTAAACTTATGGCAACAAAAACACTTTTCTGCAAGTATATGACTATGCCTGCTGCAGATGGCCACTCCTGATTCCCTTGGGGGATGCCATAATTATCAAGGCTTGTCTACATTGTCAACTTTTTATAAAGGAGGCCCATTGGAAGTAATGGTCCCATTTATAGGCATTACTTTGGAAAAAAGCATTCTTGACAGCAAGTCCAACAATTTCAATTTAGTTGGATCTTGGCACAGTTTCTGTGGATGATCCAAATGCTATGGCCCCAGCTGTCTGTTTCAGTCTGTCTTGGGCACCATACTGTTGCTGTCCTGGTAACTTGAGTATATACTGGCTTGATCATTGGTTAGATGCAAAAAACCAAATCCCCAGCATTTATATTATTGAAATCTGAAGAAAATAACTCTATTGCCCACTCAAGATTCTTTGTCATGTTGGGTAAATCATAAAAATCTAATTGAAGGATGTAAATTGCAGCCATCTTTTCCTTTGTGCATAGTTAAACAGATATATCAATGGTCAACTGAGGAAACCGTCTCAGATCAGTTCAGACTCATAGCTGTATTCAGAACTCTGATGTCCTTTGAACTGTTCCTTTAAGACCAAGTGACCAAAATAGTCTTCAACAACAATTTGGTGGAGTAATATATCAACAAGCAAGGTGGAACACATAACCAAGCACTGCTCAACTGGACAATGCACCCCTGGGAAATATGCATCAAGTGTAACAGCTTTATCATGGCAATCCATCTGCCAGGTACAGACAATGACTTGATAAATCTCAGGACAGCAGAAATACAGTATAAATGAAAGATGCATCTGATGGTCATCCAGTGCCGTCTCAACAGATGGAGTCAGCAAATTATTCTGCTTGTGACTCAGGGCAATACACAATTTCTTCAATACAGCAAAGGGGAACTAATCTGGGATCCCAAGGGAATGGACTGGGGAGAACTACCTGTGTTGTTTTCTCTACTGCATATTCTACTAATAACCAGATACATAAACTGCACATTGTTTTACAGTAATAAGGTATTGCTATGATAGGTGTCACTTTTTCTTTCAAAGTTGGTTTTGAACTACCACCTTAATGAACCCATTGATCTGCTGGTGGGAGTTTCTCAGCTCTGTCCATTAGGTTGAAGCACTCCTTATGCTTATTTATCTATAAAAATTTATATAGTCAACTGTCTCATAAAAAGTTACTGTAGGTGGTGTACAACAATTAATATATAAAAAGTCATTATTAAAATATATTTTTTAAAAACCTCAAGGTACAAAGGAAAGTGCATGTTAACCATGGAGCCATCTCAGGGTTTACCGGTCCCCTGGGCCCCCCAGGCCTGATGACATAGCCAGGTCTTGAGGGATTTCCAGAATATTAACAGGGATGGAGCTAACCTTGCTTCAGGGGGGAGAATGTTCCATAAGGCGGGCGCCACAGCAGAGAAGGTCCACCTTCTGTGACCCACCAAGTGTAGTTTCCTCACAGACAGAACCCACAGTATACCTTCTCTACCAGAGACGGACAGATTTGATGGGACAGACAGATATAATTGGGGAGAGGCAGTCCCTCAGATAACCCAGTCCCATGCCATGAAGGGCTTTAAAGGTTAAAACCAGCACCTTGAATTGAACCTGGAAGCAAACTGGAAACCAGTGCAGCTTTCAGAGCAGAGGTGTAATGTGCTGTTCTAGAAGCACGCGTAACTGCCCGCGCCACTGCATTCTGCACCGGCAGAAGTTTCTGGATACTCTTCAAGGGCAGCCCCATGTAGAGTACATTACAGTAGACCAATCGGGAAATAACTAGGATGTGAATGACTGTGAGCAGAGCCCTCCAATCTAGGGAGGGGCACAACTTCTGCACAACACAAAGCTGTGCAAAAATATTTTAGATGTGTGAAGACATTAGCTCTTTATATATATTACGCGAAGTCTTAAAAATAGTTGTGGTATTTTATACCATTCAGGACCTTGATGGGTGTCAGGTTCTGTAGCTCAGAGTCAGCAGAAGCTACTCAGACACTCACCGCATCACATCTAAGTAAGCATATTGTAGGATGAAGCCACTTTAAGCAGATGATGCCCCCGGGTCAGCATGAAGACGCTTCTTATACCTGGGATGGTTTGTTTATAGTATTTATTTTTAAAGCAATCTAGGAGGGTGATTTTCAGAAAGTTGATGGAATTTACTCAGCATTTTCCTTTTAATGTTATTTAATTTAGAAGTTTTGGTAGGATATGAAATGATGACAAAAGTGCTTTTAAAACCAATATACTGATGAAAACAACCCCTTCCAGGAAAAGTACTACTAACACCTTGTGTGTGCTTAAAAAAATACCGTAGAAAGCAGCACATTTTATGGATAAATTAGCATGTCAAGCTTCCAGTTGTGGATAGTTCACATTCAAAATACTATTATTTTTTAAAAATTCAACGTAAGCAGCTCTTAAGTAAGTCATTGGTTAGATTGCACTGGGATAAATGGCTCCTGTTGTCAGTATTTCTATAGACCTACAGTATATCTGATGGCACTAATTACACTTGGTAATTCAACAGCTTAGTTGAATGGGTGAAATGTCTATGAAATTTCCCATGCCACATTATAACGCTAAGAACCCTTGAGAGCTTCCATAGTGATTAGAAGCTCAGCATAGAGATGGAAAATTCTTTTTCCGCCCGCGCTCATCTCCCCAAGCAGTGTGTTTTGCTCTAATCAAGCCTGAAGTGTATCCAGTAGGAAACATGATAGCATGTCAGCATTGATTAATTGCAATAGAATGCAAATGGCTTTGTTGCCTTCCCTGGGCCAAGAGAAGGAACCATCTGTTATTCATAATTACTAATTTTACAGTAAATGTTTTCTTCAACCAAAAAAAGGCACAAGCACAGTGATGAGTAAGCAGGCAGAAGCAAGGATATTTCAAAAGCCATTATAGATTCCAAAAAGGCCAAGGATGAAAATTATGTAAGTGCAACTTTCCATAAAGGATGAACAGCATTTATAGTTCTATGCAAAGTTTCAGCACTCCTAGTCAAATTGTGTGTTTCAGTGAATCCCTGGGTGAACAAAAGCTGACACAACCTCTACATGATACGAAGTTAAACACATCTTTCTGCAAATTTGAATACTTAACCATTTTGGTGCAGTTGCCTATAGATTCAAAATAAAAAAACAGTGACTACTGCAGGTGCAGAAGGTTGCATCTCTTTCCAATCAGTACTGTGTAACACCTCCTATGGCAGAAATAGCTTTTCTGAAAGCTATTCTGTAAATGTTCTGTACAAACATTTCCTGTAGCCAGTTATAATTATGTTATGTGCCATTAAGATGGTGTCACCTCTTAGCAACCACCTTGATAGATTTTCTCCATGATGTTCTGTCCCTAACCTGGTCCTCTTTGGGGCCACTGCTGGGGCTAGAAAGGCAGAAAGACCAGGATGCAGCAAACCAGCCTAGGATTCTTATCACAGGACTTCAGTGCCAATGAACTAGCCCTTGTGCAGCACTCACTGATGGTTTGCCTTTGAGACCCCTGCTGTAGATCTTGTTTCAAGCATCTTGGAAAAGTGATGAGATGACTTTAAAACTGTGTTTTATTTTGCTTGCTTGCTTGTTTTTTCCAAGATGGCAACAGCTGTATTGGACTTGGTCCCTCCTGTTCTGTGGTTTTTCATTTGCCATTTTTTCTTATTTGATCAATGAGCAATCACTCTGGTTGATGACATGAACAGTGTGTTTTCGTTTTCTTTGACTTGTTCCAACCACTTCTCTATTGTGATTGGGTAGCAGAATTATATTCTGTGTGTGCTAGATTAAACACCCTGACGGGGAAGAAGATGGAGCAACTATGAACGAAGACTGGACAGACAAGCTTTGCAAAGCTTCCAAACAACTGAAAATTGAAGAGCTTCTTCCTGTACATGGCCTATTTTGGAAGGCTGGATGAACTATTTACTTTAAACAACCAATTTGAGCCACTAGACTCACCAGAAATGTGGAGTGAGAAACAACAATTGTCCTTCTTCCCTGCTACTCTGCTCCCAAAGATGGACTTTGTACTAAATAAGCAGTTCTACATTTTAGGGAGAAATGACTTGCAGAGGACCTTTCCAATAGAAAAGCAGTCTTTTCTCTCTGCAGATATGGTGCCTCTGTTTTTTTCAGAAACTGATGGCCAATAATGAATAAAGGTTCAATCAGACTGAATCTGCTCCTTGAATTCTCTGCCAATTAACCTTAGACACAGGAAGTAGCCTTCTTCAGTTTTGGTAAAGCTGTCTATCTACATTTACTGGGAATGTTGTTTCATTTTCAGTATTTAAGACACTGTTCTAAGTAAGTAAAATTTAGTTTAAGTAAATGACCAATTGCAGTAAGCAGTTGTAAATGACATTCATATAGCTACATGTATATTGTGAAAATGTGAATAGCTAAAATAGTCTAGCTCAAGAAATGAAACATGTTAATGAGTATGAAGTTGTACTGATTCCTTTCAAATTTGTGAATTTGGATGTTGCTGAATTTCGCCAAACCCTGTGCGTAAGGCAGGCTTTTTCGATTGGCATGTTTGGGGGTAATGGGAGTTGATGCCATTAGCACGGCATCAGTTTGGGGAAGGGTGGCTTAAGCTGTCTGCTTAAGGCTTTGAGCAAAATGTTAGTAATTTAATGCTGAAGGAAAATAATGTGTTCAGTACATTTTTGCTGAGTGAATGATTGGCAGCTGAATGGAGCTTAGACCTGGAAGGAGATTTGGTAACCTCGGTACTTAGGTTGCCCCATTTATCATGCCTGCGGTAATTCATTTAGGCTGTTCGCCCAAAGGTGGTCAGGTTTTCTGCTGTCAGGAAATTCAGAATCCTTGGTATCTAAATGATTCTCATAAAACTTTCTGCTAAAAATTGAAGCCTCTGGGAGGCAGCTTGAGTTATGCATGAAATACTTTTGTTAATGGCTTTTAGAGCTCTTTGCTGAAAAGAATCTGAAAATGTAGAAAATCAATTCAAAATGTGCTAGCTAGCTGTTCTCTATGGCATGTTTTATTGCAGAAAGAACAGAGCACCACTTCTATTGCACTCAGGTTTCAGTCAGGTGACTAAGTATGATGGCAAAAACAACCCCAAGCAAATTTCTTATAGGACATAGCTCTGTGTGATATGGAGAGTTGGCCTTCTGAGGCAAGGAAGAACCCTACATATTTATCAGTTAGCTCAGCAAGCAAATGTAGCTCCACATACTTTCTGCTCAAGGAATAAAATAGCTGACTAACTCAGTTCAAGATGAAATAGTAGGCCCTCTTCTTAAATTGAAGCCTTGTTGCTGTGACCACCTCTCACCAGACACAATCATTAGGCCGGCTGGAAAATCAGGGGCGTTTAATTAATGCAGTATAACAAATGAGTTAGTTGTGAGCCAACATCTGGATTGCAAGTGATGCATTATGCCTGCATTTCTGTGAAAAACGCCTTCCTGCATGGATTCAGAACACAGCATCTTTTGTTGCTTTGGTCTCTGCAGAATCGTGGTCATTTTGGATCCTTGTGAAAGGGATTGCGGGGGATGGACTGATGAGAATGTAATCCCATACACATCAGATAATGGGTGATTTCAACGTTGTCTATGGCTGTTTTGAATGGTGTTCAGTTAGGAGTGTGTGCCAACCACAAGGTTTGATTTGGGAAACAGTTTGGAAAACAGCTCTATCAACTTGGCCATTCAGTTCCAAATCTGAGTTCATCGCATTGTCTATTATGAGCAAAACACTGTCTATTATCAACAAAACATGTGACCTTAACTTTGGGCCAGAACTGGATGACAATTATATGATTTACTTGAAAATACAACTGAACCTATTAATTAGGGCCGCACTGGAAAGGGACAGGTGACTTTGGCCATGCAGTAAGTTCTAATAAGATAAAGTCACTACTTCTAACAAGATAGACACAAAGCAGCCACAATAAGTGAAATGTAAGCATTAGAGAATGAAAAAGTATTAACTGGAAGGAAAAGCATTGGAGAAAGTTTTTTTTGGGGGGGGGTGAAATCTTTCTACAGCTTTCCAAATAGTTTGTGAAGTCAGGAAATTTAAGATTTGGTGTAATCCTTTGTGGGGAGGCATAGCTACTTTGCTTCCTATCCGCGAAGGACTGAAACCGGATTGTTTTCTAGCTCCCATATTGTTTAATATCTAGGTGAATTCAGCGATAACTACCTTAACCAAAATGGAATTCCACGCCCTTAAACTCCATGACAGGCATTTGGCAGCACTGTTGTGCACTGCTGATGCAGTCACTTTTTTGGTGGGCTTCAGAAGACATTTACAGGCCTTAGCAGAATTCTGTAAGGAGGAAGGTCTGACAATCAATCACTCTACGTCCAAAATCGTTTTCTTGGGAAGACCTAGTCATCACAAACATCAATGGCAAACTGGAAATAACAAAAATTGAACAAGCTCCAGCTTTTAAATACCTTGGCATAATTTTTCAAGCCTCCAGATCTTGGCAGGAGCAAATGTATTTCTGCCAAAGCTAACAACAGTGTCAAGGCGATCCTGTTTTTTGCTTTCATTCTAAAGGAGCACATGCCTATCTGCCACCATCAAGCTTTTTAAAACTAAATCTATACCCCAAATGCTGTGTTGTGCATTTGTGGTTATGTGCCTACAATGATTCAAAGCCCTTAAAATTGTTCAATATAGGTTTTTCCATCTGCTCTTCTGCATTCTGCTGTTTCAAATGCTTTAATCCACATGAAAACTGACATTATTCCACTGGAAGAAAGAGTTCTTATAGGCCAACTCTCCTGTTGTCTTAAACTCCTGTTTTCCCATGGCTCTCTGGTCCCATTAATGGTTTTTCATGGCTTTTCATGGTTTTTTCATCAAGGTGGCAAGAAAGAAAATCTCAGCTGAGTTGTGTTATTGTGGCCTTTCTATCTACTCTTGGCTACCCCTAGATTAAAGAGAATGAAAGCTGAAATCCATCAAATAATCTTTGACACTGCACAGTAGATGGATTTGAGTGCTATAGCCAACCTTCAGTAGTGGGTTGCAATCTGGAAACCTTTTATACCTGCAAAGTATTCAACCTTGTTTCTTTAGCTCATTTTAGTGCCTCACCCTTGGCAATGCTACATGGGAAGTACAATAGGACCCCATTTACTGATAGATGCTGTGTTGGTGGTGAGAATGAACTTGAAATGCTAGTTAAGTTTCTGTCTGCAGTGATTTCCATATAAAGGCATAAGATGTCCTAATTTTGTCATGATAACATTATGAGATCTTTCTTTTCTCTTTGATTTTACTGTATTTGTATTTTATTCAATTTCTATTTTATGTTTTATTTTTTGACTATATTATATTCAATGTTTTACTTTCTTAGTTTTTTAAGTCTTAATTTTTATGTTTTGTATGACCATTATACTGTTCTTATTGTATTGGGTTGTTGGTTCTGTGTTTTTACTTTGCAGGTTACTGATAATAAATAAATTATGTAGTCCCTTCTGGAGGTTACTAGTTGGGCCCTATTCTTTTCATGTAATGAAATAGTAAATTATCACAATGTGATGGTTTGACTTAGGGGGTGGCAGTAACTGGTGAATGAAAACAGCAGCTGTACAAGCTGAACTTTGCTTAAGTATTGTTTATTAATCTCAAAAAAGCAGAATTAAATGGGAAAGCAAGTCTAGTATGTCCGTTGGTGCTATACAGATGTTTGTGCCTGCAGAATATGAAGCTATGTCATTTAAAGACTTGCAAACCACCACCACCCCCACAACAATCAACAAAACAGAAAACGCATGGACATATAGGAATTTAATTTTCTACATTAAAATGTTATACATTACTACAGTCATTTTAGGAATACTTGGAAGGTATTGCAATGAGAAAAACCTTCCAATGAGAATGCTCTCATTTTGAAAACAGCTGGCCAGAAGATTTTTTTTTTTTTTACAGGAAAGAGGACATTAATTAGATTAAGCAACTGGCCAAGAGAAAAACATCCGGTTCAAGAACACAAGGAGTGATCCAAAGTAGCACTGGATGATGACCGATTTCTGCTGAGTGTTCTTTGTTGGGTTTATCTCAGACAAAGGAAATTGTAAATTATTCTTCTTCTAGTTGGTTGTGGCTTCTTAGGTGCATGCAGTTGTGCAATTACACTCATCCACATACATATAGTCATAAATGATGGTTGTGCCATTCGGACATGTCAAGATAACTTCTTTTCTATGGCTCTTGGACTCTTGGCAACAGTTACATTTACGCTGAAATGTCTTTGCCTTTTGGGAATATCTGTCCAGATGAAAAAAAAAGTTAAGACCCTTTCTATAAAATTTAACTTATTACATGTACTTTTACACTGTCCATCTCGAATAAGTCTTGGGGATTACCATAGAGTTTTAAAACCTCAATAGTTTGTCAGAATGGCTAAAACTGCACATGGCCACTCAATCATCAAAACAATCCAACACAATCAAACTCCCAAGTGGAAGTGGCTCTTGTTTCCAAATGCAAATGAAACTCCCCATGTGGATCAAGGTAACCCTGAGCTTAGTTTGTTAGTTGCCACTATGCATGAATATGACATTACCAAGCAGAGGAATGAATAGGTAAGAGTATTATAGGCCTCTGTCACTTACACTGAAGAGCTTTTACAAGTTCCTTCACAGTAGGTCAATTCGACAGTTTCAGGAGATACACATTCATTTTCATGAATTAGAGTTTCATTCTTGTATACCTTGCAGTTTTGTGCTAAAAAATGAAAGGGAAAAGGAAATATTAAACTTTCCTTTTTCTTTTTTTAGATTTTTTTATCCTGCCTTTATTATTTTTATAAATAATTCAAGGTGGTGAACATACCTAATACTCCTTCCTCCTCCTATTTTCCCCACAACAACCACCCTGTGAGGTGAGTTGGGTTGAGAGAGAGTGACTGGCTCAAAGTCACCCAGCTGGCTTTCATGCCTACAGCGGGATTAGAACTCACAGTCTCTTGCTTTCTACTTGGTACCTTAACCAGTAGACCAAACTGGCTCTATTTTGTCTTCATATTCACTGTTGTGGTATGGTATAAAGATGTACTTCAGTCGAGCTTGACCCAAATTGACTTTATATGCAATTTTTAAAAATATTTATATTTACTATATATATTTGCTGCACCCAGTTGACTCTGTACAATGTTCTTGCCGACTAAAGAAATAGCTTACTATTTGTTTTCCTCCACGATATTTTTTTGAACTTCTCAATCTTTCCTACAACTTTGGAATTCACCAGTGGTTGTCCATCCACATGTTAACCATCTATGACTGCATTTTACTTCTTAGTCCAGACAAAGTCTGCCAGATCTTACCATCTGCTCAACTCACTACTGTATATTTATGGACAAATAATGATGAATGTTACACAAGGACACGAACCCTTCATTTTTCACTCTCAGGAATTCAATAATAGATAATTAGTATGCAAGATGTGAGCGATAAAGAGATTACATTGTGCTGACCTGGTGGAGAAGGTTCCATGAAATGTAAGATTTAAGCAAAAAGAAACTGAAGAAAAAAAGTCTGGAGATCTCATAAGATAATTTTATCTCTATCAAACACTATACAAGAAATTTCAAATGGGGTGCCACAGGGTTCAGTCCCGGGCCCTGTCCTCTTCAACATTTTGATTCATAAATGTAAATGAAGAGGTAGAGGCAATATTTATCAAATTTGCAGATGAGCTACCTAATACCTTGAAAGAAATAAAATTCAAAACAAATTCATATATTAGAGAATCAGGCTGATGTATGAATCAGGCATGGATGTATGCAAAGTTATGTACTTAAGACACAAGTAAAAGCACAGATTTAGAATGAGGATGCTTGACTTGGCAATACTGTTTGTGAAAGTGATCTTGGCATAACAATAGATTATAAACGGCATATGAGTTAGCAATGTAATGTGGCTGTAAAAAAAAGGCAAATGTAGTTTTAAGTCATACCAGCAGAAGCTTTCCAAATCATAGGAAGTAACAGTTCTACTTCATTCTGCATTGGTAGAACCCATTTCAAATATTGGGTTCAGTTCTGAGCATCACAGTCTAAGAAGGATTTAGAAAAACTGGAATAGATTCAGTGAAAGGCAGTGAAGAAGAATGAGGGACTAAAAACCAAGTCCTATGAAGACAGAATGAAAGAATTGGGAATATTTAGTCTCGTTTAAAGAGGATATGGCAGCACTCTCCAAATACCTGAAAGGATGTCACACAGAAAAAGGTCAAGACCTGTTCTCTGTTATCTCGGGGAGCAGGACATGGAACAATATATTTACATTTCAGTAGCACAGATTCTGGTGGAGTGTTATGAAAAACTTCCCAAGAATAATGGCAGTTCAACAGCAGAACCAATGACCCAGAGAGGTGGTGGCTACCTTTCATAGATGTGTTCCAGTAGAGGCCAAACAGCCACATTCTGGGAATGCTTCAGTTTAGATTCCTACACTAAGCAGGGATTTGAAAGTCAAAGTGGCACCTTCATGGCAGAGAATTCTTCAGACACTCCTCATAAATAGTCTAATGATAGCTGCCACTCTTTTCCATAAAGATATGCACAACTGGAAATTGTAATACTTAGTCTTCAAAGGTGGAATGCACAACAATATTTTTTCATCAAGAACAAGAAAAAATTAGAAAAGAAAGAATTGTGAATTGGAAAGAAAGGGAGGTATGATGGAGATCCATTGAAATCAATGCAAGCTGCAAATAAAATAAAGTCCAGGCAGTCATCAGGAGTCAACACTGACTCGAAGGCACACACACACACACACACACACAAATACACAGCAAGGACTCGATCCTGAGCAAAAATAGAATGTCCTATCACTACCACACACCACACACACTTTGGAATGGGATGTTCTTAGTTAACTCAACTAGATTTAAGTTGCACCAAAAATTTATGATTTCAGGAATGGAGAAGGAATATCGTTCAACTCTGCTTCTTTGTCCCAATGCTATAACTTACCTGGTACCTACACTATTGTATCTGATCTAATATTCTGGACATTGTTGCTTCTTCTTCTTTCCCATCTAATGTAGATTTTTTTTTTTTTTTTGGCTTTTGGTTGGATTTAATGAAGACCTTGGGAATTGTGGATTATTTATTTTTGTTTACTTACTCTCTCTGCATATCTTGCAGCAGCCATTTGGAGTCAATTCAATTTGATCCTTTGAAAACATTAAGAAAGTTTGTGTTATTACTTTAATCATTATTGCTGGATATAAAAGTAGATATTCTCTAGCACTGGGTTTGAAATGCACCCTTAAAACTGCACTACCTACATAACAAAATGCTTCAAGCTATCATTATTTTAAAAAGGAGAATCAAAACCAGCAAGTTATGAATTCATTATAAGTTATTGCTTATTCATAAGTTACTGCTTGTGAAGTGGGAAAATGCATTATTCCCTGATCTCTATAAAGGAACAATTATTTCACTGAATAGATACACTTTTATTAACAGAAGCATTTATGATTTATTGAAGAACACCATGTTTTCCTAGTAAAAACACCTAAAGAGCAGCAAATCTCACTTGTGGTGAGAATGAGAAAAACCCATCAATTTCAGTTCAGTTCATCCAAGTGTGTGACCTCTGCTCTTCTGCCAGATAATAATCTGCCAGATAATAATTTAGCTTGGCACCTAAAGAAATACCTCTGAGTTTCTGAATGTGGAAAGTGTGTTAAGCATGCTTATCCAAATATATTTACAATCTTTTAAAAGATTTTCATACTGAATATATGAAATTAATGTGTACAGGATAATGGGGGTGGGGGTAGGGGTGGGGGGGTCACACTCCCAACACCATTTAGACCCACACCTACTTGGATTTAGCCACCACCATTTCTTCTTGCTGAACAAATAAACTGGTCCACAACTTTACTGTGTAGGAAGCAACTGTTAGGTACTCAGTGTATATAATAAGAGTCATTAGAAAGAACATTAATAATCAATAGCATTAGTCTCAACCTGGGATGACTGGTGGTGATCACCTTTGGTATGGGTTTTTTGAGAAACCATATTTGTTTGTATTTAACAAAATTAGAGCATAAATTAAGAAGAATTTTACATAAAAAGTAACATAAAACTTACAGGATTACAGTCTGGGTCAAAGAAAGGGCATGTTTCTTCAGTCTTGACCAAAACCAGTGTATTGTTCCTTGGCTCACATCTGTACTGGCTACAATTACTAGCTTTTGTCTGCCCAGGCTATTTTTATGAATTAAGAGAGAGAGAGAGATGGGGCCATTATTTTAATTGTAAACTTTATAATAGAAAATACAAACCAAAGTTTTTAATATGTCTAGAGCAGTGTTTCTCAACCTTGGGAACTTTAAGATGCATGGATTTCAACTCCCATGGCTGGCTGGGGAATTCTGGGAGTTGAAGTCCACACATCTTAAAGTTTCCAAGGTTGAGAAACACTGGTTTATATAAACTAACTTTCTTCAGCTATGAATCAGGTATATTGCAACAGACCTCTGTGCTACCCATCCTAAACACACTCATTGAATTTTATTGACTGATGACAAGTTAATGAGCTGAAGATCAATATCTCTGAGATAACATTAGTCTGAGTGACAGTGATTGGGTTCACCCATTGCTTAATTCAGGTTTGTTGAATAAACCACAATGGCTGGGTTTGTACATTGTGCTACACCATAAAACATGATCTACAAATCATAATGGATGCTTTAGGATACATTAACCTAAAAAACAAAATATGACTTAAAGTATGCATGAAGTGAATCAGGGACCGATCCCAAGAAAGCTAGTGAGTAGAACCAAGCTGGGGTTGAACTTTCATTGCCTGATGTCCAAAGGCAGCATATTAAGGTACATTTGATGAAACTTTGTAACAGTTGAGAACACTTATAGCCCTAGATGGTTTTTTTCATCCGTCCAGTCATTTAAAAATCTATTAAATTTTCTGCCGTGTGTTTGATATTAAAGAATCCCATTTTACTCTGGAATATAGACTTTCAATTATGCAGTGATTGATGCTCATTTGTCATGCTTGTCTCACAAGATAAAATTATGGCACTTGTGCCTTACTTAATCTGGCACCCTGCAGTGGTGTTAGGATTACAATGTCCAGAATGTCTAGACAAAATTGCCAAAGTGTAGGTCTCCTAATACGTCTGGAGGGAAAGAGTGATATACAGACCTCTGGTTTTCTCTAATTCAGATTTCTGATTGGTTGGCCCATAACCTTACATGACAGCATTTCAGTTACCAACATAGAAAAGATTTTTCACTACCTGTATGTTTCATCTGTCTTTTATGTTGTAATTGTACATTGCCTCTTGCATTTAGTCCTAATCAATTATTATAAGATCAGGGTCTTGTTTCTTACAGGTGATTTTTCATCTTTTTTATGACTAGTTCTTGTGTTCTGACTCAGTCTTATATAGGTTCTTAGATATAAGAGAGAGATTACTGCTATCCTAAGAGCCATATTTAGTAATACAACAGATTTGTCTATTCAGTTTAGCCCAGCTTTCCTATCTTCCCAGTTGGCACTGACCCTGTAAATTGGGGATGATGAAGTATAGTCCAAGATATTAGGAAAGGATGCTGAATCTTATTCACATTTTAATAGCTTACAGTATCTGGATACTTCGGTTCTCATCTGCCTGTGCTATGCAGAAAGCAGGCATTAAATGCATTGTTCTAGTTTGAAAAGCAGTTTAGCTAGCAAAAGTGCAAGAATACCCTATATTTCACTTGTGTATAATATGAATGGGAAGATATTACCTTCAGTATCTCAGCAGTGTCATTAATGTTGATGATGCAAGCCACTTGGATGCATTTTCCACAACACTCGCCAGCTTTTACTTGGTACTCATGACCCTGTTGGCCAGACAGCAAGAATTAATACTGATGCCTGAACATCTATGGGAGAGGTAGTCTTCTGTAAAAATTCAATTAAGCTATATTTAGGAAGGAAAGACTTGTTCTTACCATTGGACAATCTTTGTTGCAGGTAACCGGCTTACATTCCACAAGGTTTCTCTTGGAAACAGGGTCCTTTACAGAACTACAGGTGCATGTTTCACAGGATTTACCAGGAACAGGCATTCCAGGCTGGGAAAAATCACAGATCAGCCTTACTATAAGCAAAATGAAGCATATAACTTTGCAAACTACAGTTCAGAAACATTGTGAACCAATTCCAGCATACCAAAATATTTGACATCTTAGCTTTCTTTAACCTCTCCAAACATTTCAGTGATGTTCCATACAGGAATGGGAAATGTTATAGATTGGTCTAAGCCTATTCAGGATAGCACAGGAATTCAATTCTCAATTTCTAAGGATGCATGGCACTGGCTACAGAACTACACTTAATTCTCGTAAGGGTAAATTCATACTTCATGCAGCAATTGTGTTTACTGTAACTAAGCCAATATTATACCCACATTTATTTCATTAAATATGTAAGGTGATAAGGAGAGATGGTACATATCAAGTAGGAATCTATATAAGAATATGGCAGTGGATAAGCACCTCTGAACCTAATCTCCCTGGGCCCTTTTCGTCTTTTTACTTGTATTGTTATTTTTCATATACCATGTATATTAAGTAGGGTGCTCAACGTTTTCTCCAATACCAATTGCTGTGTCTTTCACAGTTGTGTGATCTGTGAAAATTAGCAAGTGACTGAAAATGTATATCCTTATGACATGGAAAACTCTACCTGCTAATTTCTGCATATCATACCACTATTAACAAGGCATATTTAGGCCAGGACAGAACAGTTTTTTCCCCCCAGTTCCTACCTAAATTTTCAATAGAGGTTTTAAAATAAACATATATGGGAGAGGGAAAGAGAGAGAAAGTCAAATCTCTTTAATCACCTGTTTTAGAAGGAAACCTCTCTACCACTCACTTAAAGATATTTCCTTTTTCCAACCAAATAGTTGACTGGCAGAATAATAGCATTTTATGAATGCATGCAATCACTGAGCTCAACAAGTGAATGGAGGATGAGGTCACAGAACACCTTGTGTTGTGAACTCTGTGAAGATATTAGGGAAATCCTAGAGAAGGTGCAGTGTCCAGAAGGAGGCCCCAGCTGCCTCGAGTAGACAAAAGACAAATCAGCATTATGGGCAAGTTGCAGAAAAGCTGTAACCATTCATGGTTGGAAAATAGGACATAATAGCTAGAATGTTCCTAATGAGCAATCTTGCATGAGGCATAAGAGGGAACTTAATCAATCAATTTAATCAATCAATCAATCAATCAATCAATCGACAATTAGCTATTGTCATGAAGTAGTCATCCTTTTAAAATCATTATGTCACCATCTGCCCATTTGGGCATGCACATGTAAGTGGTTTAAATGCCACTTGCATTTTTGTTCCTTATGTAAGAAACTTTGTTTTCCTACTGTGGTGTCTAAATATGACCTGAAAATAGCAAACTAATCATCTGGCAACGTTATGAAGGCAAAGCTGATTCATGCTTGGAAATGACAAAGTCATTGATTCCTCTGAATACTATTAGAAAGTCATACACAAGTTCTCTACTCAAACAGCAGTCATTTATGGCCTTTACTGAGGAATTAAAACTGTTTATCCTGTATCCTGAATCAAATCCAACATCAGATTTGAGCAACTTACTGCAACCAATTTAAAGCAACAAAATAATCTTCCTAGCATTGCCCCAAATGCATCCTAACTCATATGTTTTCATGTTACTGGTGCTTGTAAGAGCAGCATCCGTTACTGTTATTGGGTTCTGCTGCGATTACAGCACTATTGGGACATTGTTATTGAATCACTATTAGTGCCTCCCTATATTTATCATGCCTGTGTGCAAATATATGCAAATGTACTTGAGAAAGTGCCCAGAGGTTTCTTGGGGGAAAGGGGCCATCTACAGACAAGATAAAAAATGTCAAGATGGCAGCTACAACCACAGGATTGAAGCCCTGCCGCTTTTTATGGGCAGGCTTAAAAGGCTTTGGCTGTGTACTCGTAGGCACCATCTTGATATTTGGGATCTCCCTTGAAGATGCCTCTCCTTGTGTGCATTCCCTAGACCAGGGTTCCTCAACCTTGGCGACTTGAAGATGTGTGGACTTCAACTCCCAAAATTCCCCAGCCAGCATAGCTGGCTGGGGAATTCTGGGAGTTGAAGTCCACACATCTTCAAGTTGCCAAGGTTGAGGAACCCTGCCCTAGACCTCAAGCCAATGAATCCCTTTCCCTGACATTGGCCAGGCTTCCAGCCCCCGGTAATGAAATCCAGAGCATGGATCTTCATGCCAATCTTTTGGTTCATGATTGAAAACTTAGAAAAGAGTTTTATTCACACACACAAATCATAAGTGCTGGTTTCTTTACCTCATAAACTGTTCCATTGACCACACAGACATTTTCTGTTAGTTCTGAAAACAGAAAGAGACGATTATTTAAAATATGATTGGAGAAGATATTCACATTTAAACATGTCTAGTGTAATAAGAAATTAATATTATTTAAATAGCCAGTTAGAATTAATTGCAAGGAGATAGATGAATGTTTTATATGTAAGGTTATTTAACTTCATTTTATTTATGACTTTTCTACTGCCTTTTCTCCAAGAAGCTTAAGGCAGCCAACAACCCCATGGGATAGATAAGGCACAGCCATAGGGACTGGTCTAAACCCCTCATGACAGAATCCTGGGTGTATCTCCTCTGACGTAGACCCCACAAGTTCAATGAATATGTGAATATTGAATGTTAGCTTCACTGAGCTTGACTGCTGAATGAAGGTTTGAATCTAGGACTCCCCAGTCTTTAACAGGCTTGTTATAATAATTAGATTAGATAAAATGTAAAAAGTAGGGTGTGATATTTCAATACAACTTCAAATATACAGCAGAAAACAGTTTCTCTTGTGCTTAGATAATGACATCTATGTCCACCTTAAATTCATGTTGTTACATCTCATCTACATTTCCTCTGCTTATCACTGTTTTCCCCTTAGAATACACAGCCCATTTATCCTTCAGTACATCTCAGTAAGCTTGAACTTACCACATGTAAAGTTGACACAGCACATTCCTTCGAAAATGACTGAGGCTAGGTGGTATCCAGGTTTACAAGTTTTCTTTTCCATGGAGCACATACTATTATTGCATACTGTGGAATAGGACAACAAGAAGAAAGAGCTGAATGAGGAAGTCAGCAGCCAGGTTCCAAACAACTGGACCTACTTGGCTTCTTGTGATGATGGCCAGCTCGTCTATGATTCTAATATATCAGAACAGCATACTGAGCACAGCTAACTTTGATCTGATAAGAAGTGAAGAAAAGAACATTTCCAGATTTCTAGCTTTCTACCTAACATCCCTATCTGAAGTATACAGCGGAAGTATGCGAAGAATATAGGGTGTTTGAACCTCCAAAGATTGCTTGCTATCTCTCCCATATATCAAACATGTGGATTGGCAATTCAGCTCTCTTTATGAATGTCCCTGTTAGATCCCTCCCCCCTTTCTTTCTCTCATAGTAAAAAAAGTTACATGCAGTTAGGATTTTCTCTTATGGAAACATATTTAATATTAATATTTTAAGGCTCAATTATTATTTCCCTTGTTCCTGTTTCCCGTAATCAGAATAGCAGGTTTTTAAATGAAGTAGCTTTGGGTCATTGTTCAACATGATACTACAGAGATAAGTGAAGGTAGAATGTTGAAATGCCTGTGCTTTCTAGGGGAAAAAAACGCCTCCCCTCTCTTCTTTCAAAGACAAAGGTTGCTTGCTACATGGAAGACTCGACAACTACAGCTGGATAAATCTGTTTTATCTCAGAAATGCTGGTGAAGGGGGTGGTGTGTGTGTCAGCCTTATTAGGTAGATCAGACAGGAAACGTGACCTGATGAGCTCATTCTACTTTATTGTAAAATTACATTAATAGAATCTCCCAAATCTGAAAATAATTCTCTCCCCCCCATCCCCTTTACAGCCTAAAAAACTATGGAGGGTCTCTTCTGAGCTTCTTGCCCCACCCACATTCCTGCTGCAGGCTAAGCTGCCTTTTATCTGACTGTTCCCTTGGCTATGTCTCATTGCCCTGTCTCCCAAAGTCATTCCCACCTACCATTACAGTATGTGTGTATGTGAATTCCACCTTCAAGCAAGCCTGAAGTTCTCACTGGCTATTCATTATTTTTTCTTTAGACCCTCACTGTGCAGCACACCTTACTGATGTCATTCTCAGACTTTAAGGTCTGAAGACTCATTGGGCCATAGCCTGCAATCATAGCCTGTGCTGTCTGAGGGTAGCAGAAGTTGTGATCCAACAACTCTGAGGGTGTTTGGGGAGCCTGTGATATATAAAGGTGTATATGGACACAGGTATGTGAGAGAGCACAACAGAGCCTCATGACCCCTTTGGTATTAGTGATAAGTAAATAAATAATACATACTGCATTTGATTTCTGGGCAGCATGGATCTTCTGAGTTTAGCACAAGGATGGGCATAAATCCTTCATTCTTACATTTGTCGACTGCTGATGGGCAGCTCTGTGGCTTACATTGTACGCTTGTAGACAAAGGGTCACATATGCACTCTTGACAATTGCTCTTCCATTTGGAACCAGGCTGATGTAAAGAAAAGGCAGATCAACGAGGAAGCAATGATAATTATTGTTTTCTAATTTATCACTTGGGCCACCAGTGTACTTAAGAAGGAGCAATTACTTGCTTTAAACTTTCCATTATGTCAGATATACCTGCTGAATTGTGCCTTAAAATTTGGAAGGGCTTTTGTTCATGGTGATCCTTTTTAAATGGCTAAGAAGGGCCCTTAAATTATAAACCACAGGACATTATGATAAATTAGGTATAAATCTTTTCAAGAGTTCTGTCTGATAAATGAAAACTTAATACTAGGTCTACATGGATGTGGAGCAGAGAATTTTAGTTAGGCCTGGAGATAACTGAAATTGACATTTTAGGTTTTTTTAAAGATACTTTCCAAGTACAGTCTGAGTCTTCCTTTCTTTTCTTTTAATTTAATCTTGTCTCTTCTAAGAACAACCTTTGGGCATATGTTTTGACTCTGATTCCACCTCCACTGACAGATCCTCCCATTCTGTGCTTCTAAGTGAAATGCTCTCCCATCTTCATGCAAAGGTGACATGATGCCCTTTTCTAGTGATGTACCCTGGGGTTAATGATGACAGGTGACCTCGATCTGATTGAGTGTATGGTGAAAAAAGAATAAGTCCATATCAAGTCCAAATATTGGTTTCTTGTCAAATGAATGTTTCTATTGCAAGCGACTAGCATTCTGTATGAAATACTTACTAGTTTTGGTAATCCATCTGGTCCCACACAACCTATTAAAAAAAAAAGTTTAAAAATGTACATAGCTGTCCTTTGCTTAGATAATATAGTACAGTCTCCTTCAACATGGAAGTATCCAGATGCATTAAGACCACAACTAGCTTGGAATTCTGAACATTGCAATAGGAAAGCTACTATCTATGTAAGCTACTATTCATGTAAACAGTCATCAAGAAGAAATTCAGTTAAATAAATAATGATTCATATGCCAGGGCCCTCTGTGCATAATTATTTGCTTTTTAATTTACTAATATAGTTTCTATTCATTTAATGGCAAAATTAACATGGCTCATCATGAAATTGCTTTTTGTCCACAACTTCCACCACAAGCAAAACAATAATAACTAGAAATAGATGTTGCCTCTTGCAAGCTGAGCAAACCAGTTATGAAGAGACTGTGGCCTCAAAAGATGGTGTACTTAATCTCCTTGAAAAATCAAAATTGAAAAGGCAATTTTTCCCTCCCAAACCATATGATGGCGCTTCCCAACTACCATATACAAAGGTGATTTTACCTAACTTCAGTATACGCTTCTGTAAACCAGTAGGTCATCACTATTCATAATGAAAAGAGAAACTTACCACATTCTGGAACACAGAGATCAGTGTAAGAATTGAACAAGATTTTGTCTTCTGGGCAAACACATCGTTCAGTAACACGGTCATTACTGTCGTGCTCTAATCTGCAAGAAATGGAGGAAATTGTATATCATTGAAATTTGTTTAGTTTTATATATAAATATTCTTTCCCACTTTTAAGTGATGCAACAGTTGCCATACAGATTAATATGATGCCTTCCATTCTGTAATTAATTGTTTCAAGATTGTGTCATGTAACAGATGCAGAGTAAAATTTCCCACAAAAAACATGTTTTTGAAAAGAGTTCTTCAGACACAAAAGAAAATTGGCACTTTCATAAGAAAGTAATGAAATTATCTTTATTAGCTTCTTAGGAAAATGCCAATTTGGGGGAGTGGCTCCCATAAGCAGGGGAAAATGCTTATATAGAAAGTATGGTCCGATGCAGTCAGATGCAATATATTCATTCCAATGTTTAAGATATTTGAGGAAAATTATTTTATGAGCTTAATCTTATATGTGTCTTCTCAAAAGTCAGCCCCACCAGGTTCTAGTCCTTTGGGTTGGATTATTTTATCTGCTTTAATGATAGGAGGTCTGAATGTAGAAAGGAAACTCAGAAATGGTCATTCTTATGGCTTATTGTTAACTCATTATTTATTTATTAAATGTATATAGCCACCCATCTCATGCCAAGTGACTCATACCAGGAAATTGTTCAAGCTTCAGTTAGACCCTTCAATAATCCATTTTCACCATTTCAAATCTCCTATCTCAGATATGAAAGTTAAGGAGGACTGAGTCTGAGCCCTGTGGCCAAATAAAGGTCATGGAAATATCTTTTCAGAGTTTCCTTTCTAGAATACTAGAATGCCTCTAACACATAAACGTGGCCCTGAAGCACAAATTCTGAAGAAGTCCTTTGGACCTCACACAAGCCCAGGACTTTTCTGGAATGCCTTAAAACAGCCCAACTTTTTTTCAGGATTTCCTGTGAGCCTAAACCAAAGATGCAACTGCCTTAAGATATCCAAATATTAAATTTCATGCAACTCGTACAGAAGCAGGTTTTTCTTTTTCAGACTCAACCAGAAATCTAAAAATAAAAGAGGGCTATGTTGGAGTTGGGCAGCATCCAAATTGCATAAAATAATAAATAATAAAAATAAATAAAAATAAACGTTCAGAACATACACATACAGTATAGTGACAGATAAGCAGTAGTCCATAAGGAGAGCAAGATGCAATCTCATTGTCTGAGCTAAATGTAATGTCTGTCCCATAACCTTTAATTTAGCTCATTTGCCATTACATAGATCAGAATTTTTAAAATTGCTTTTTTTGTAATTAATACATAAACTGTTATCGTATCACACTTGGGACTAAATTCATCATATTCCAGCAAGTCACATTTCCTGTTCAAAGACACACAAATGCACTCGTTAAAGGAATTAGTAGACCACTAATCATTTTCTTTCTTCCTACCCTTTATAATCACAGGTTCGTTGATGAATGGGAGCACAAGCAGCGTACACCTTATCTTTGGGGCAATGGTAGGCTGTATATGAGAGAATAAAACACATTATAAACAAGCAAAGGTAATGATTCCAATGGGGAAAAAACTAGTGGCACCTATAGACACATGATTTCTTTCTCCAAAGTTTTTATAAAAACAAAACCAGTAAAACAGCTACAAGTGGCTTCACACTGTGTGGAGAATCAATGGGAGGGAAGAGACCTTTTAACTTTTCATTCTTGATATTCATCTTTCTTCCTTCACTTTTCCCTAGAAGAAAAGGATTAAGTCTCCATGCTGTTCCCACCATGAGTGCTTTTTATTAAGTTTTGAGGACTGAATCTTAAGTATTTATAACTTCCTGGGGAGGGGGGGACTTCTTGCTTTTGAAAAAGACTTATTTTTTAATGAACTTGCAATTGTTAATTAATTTATTTTTAACTGCAAAAGTTAAATTGTTGTATTTAAAAAGTTAAAATTTTTAAAAATATATAATATTGTTTTAAGGGAAATAAGTTTGGATTTGTTTTTGTGCTGTTTAAAACAGAGCTTGAAAGAGTTATACTGAAGACATTTTTAGAACCTTTGCAGTTTTTAGGACTTTTCCCCCCACCAGAATCTGTTTTTCATTTAGTTGTTGTAAAAATGTAAAAATGTTGTAAAAACATTTCTGTTGTGAAACAAAGGTCATAAATAAGAGTGATAACAATTTAATGAATTAATAAGTAATTTCCTCCAGTATTTGCTTTTAAATTTTCCACTAATTAAAACTTAATTAAGTCATGGGGAAGGGGCACTTTTTCTTCTGATGGTTAGCCAACATAGTATATGGATCTACTCAGGCAAAGGGAGGAACTACAGTAACAAGAAGGCTCTAAAAAGCCCATATCCTGTGGAATATGACCTACACATGGATACCAGCAGAGTTGAAGTATACTATACAATATATTGTGCAGAACTGAGAATGTTTGCTATTGCTTGAAGCTTTCCACTTTTAAATAATGCTAGACAACCCTGTGAGCCACTGGATCATCCTTTGAGAGAAAGGTAGTGCAGTCTGATGTGGCCAGAATGAACATTAAATTTTAGGCTGACAATATTTTTTTTACCCCAGTGCTAGACAGTCCCGTGATCATCTAAGAAGAGTATATATCATAAAGAGAAAAATAATTGTAGTGGCAAATGAACTTCAATAATTAGTCAATATTTACTTACCTAAACAGATAAACAGAATGACCATGGGTGGGCAAAAAAAAACCAGTGGAGCAGGAGTGACTTCCGACTTCCTGCTGGCTTCCCCATTGACTTTCCTTGTGGGAAGCTGGCAGGGAGCGCCGGAAATCATGATCATGTGACTGTGGGGACGCTGCAATGGTCACAACTTTGCAAATAAAACTGGCCTGAACATTGTGGAAATTTCAGTTCCACAGGAGTAATGGGTCCCAGATTTTTTACACATTCTTTAAGTTAGCAGATTTTAGGTACCTTGATTCAAAGATTGTTGTGGTATAATGCACTGTTTGGGCTAACTTGAAGGTATAAACAGACAAACAGATAAACACAATGAGAGTTTTAGATTCTAGAAGAATAGAAGGACTGATTGTGAGGGAGGAGATGTTTCTAAAGACTGGAATACAGTGAATAATTAACTAAAGTTTGTGTTCTAAGTGTGACTTCCAAGGTTTGGAATCTGTACCTCTTCTTCTCAGTACTTCACATATCTCCTGTTACCTTACACTCTGCTTCTCAATCCTTCTCAAACAATAATAAAGTCTGCATAAAGGTTGGGATACAAGATGCAAATAATATGAGCACATGCTACATTGTTGTTCAGTCTGCATGGTTGACGATTGGTCTTTTGACTCAAGCAGAAATGCTTCATCCTCTACTTACGGCATTTTCCTTGGCTCTTGCTCCTCCAGTCAGTACAAGCCCCTTTAGCCGTGCAGAGGGAAGCATATATGTCAATGTAGAAGCAAGTCAAGGAATTGTTGAAAGTCTGACATGATTCATAGAGGCAGTTTTCATAGAATTCTCTTGGAGGCAGAACTTTATGGCAATCTGCAAAAATACTTTAAAACCAAGGTGATGAAGTTTTAACTAAACAGGCTTTTTTTCATGGTGAGGCTACAACTGAAAGAATAAACGTTATGGCAAAGACCTCAATGTCATGATAATGACACGTGTAGAATCACCGGTTCAGCATTTCTGCTGGGTTGTATTCCTAGACTACTATTCTATATGATACATAAGAAATCTGAAGGTAATTTGGATATCTAATAGATGAAACACGTCAACACCTAATTCTGTGAAGTATCAGAATATCAGCATGCAAGGAATATGTATAGCTGGGGAGACCACTCATGGCCCAAGGACTGGTTGCAGCCTGACATAGCCTCCCATCTGGACTGCTGTCAGAACTGCTGCTTCCTAGCTCAATAATCCGATGATAGGCAGGTTGCCAGGAACTGCTATTCTGCTGGTGAAGCTTCCTTTCTTCTCATAATGACAGATAAATGACAGGCTGCTGAGAAGCAAGGGAAAGAGGAGAGAGAGGCTTGGAGAGGGGATAGAACTGGGGAATAGGAGTAGCTTGCAAGCATCTATTTGATGGACTGTGCACAGTGCCAGTCTTCATTATGGCAGAATTACAGTGAAGCAGGGAACCTGTTCCCCGAGCAATTCTACTGCAATGCACCATGCAAGTAAATGTGTAGGCGTGTAAATATGAGCATGGATGTGTGTTTGTGCATGCACCTCACCATCCTTCATGTGATGCAGCCTCAGGTCCTGTCACTGCTATTCAAAGTAACTTTATATTTCTAGGTTTGTTAGCCTCAGACATTTCCTGTGAAGCCGTCAAATTATTTGTTGTACTGGAGACAAAAGATGCAGTGTTCGTAAAAGCTGAGTTTTACTTACTCGCTTATAATCAGCTTGCACAAAGATGATGGAGTGCTGCAGGGTGTTGTTATTGGTGATGATGTGGTCACCAAAGGTTTGGTGGTTGGCACTGTTGTGGTCGTTGGAGGTCTTGTTGTTAGCACTGGCTGACAGTAGGGCTTATTGTTATCGTAAACTTTCCAGTGGACAGCCATGTCTGAGCAGGAGGCAGCTTCGTGACCATTGGGCAAGCGACAGTCATCTGATCGGTCATTTGAACAAAGCCCTAGGAATGGACAGAGGCAGACCATAAGTAGGCTGAAAATGCAGGATGTGTGAATATTCAGCACACCCACTCTGAGTGACATTTGGATTGTGGAATGGATTTCCTATTTCAGTAATAAGAAACAATTATATGACATGTACACATTTCTCTGATACACACACAGACACACAAAATGTGAATGATGGCTCTGGGTATAGGTTGCTGTGTGTGTGTGTGTATCTGCTTTGTATCAAGTCAGCTAGAAGGTATCAGCACCCAGACTACGTGGCTGGTTTCAGAACCTAAACAGGGTTAAACGTGGTTAGAAACTGAATGGGGGACCACCTGGGAACTCCAAGGCTATTTGTTGGAAGACTGGAAAAGTGAAAAATATCCTAGGAGAAGGAAGGTTGTGGCAAACCAATTCCATAACACTGTTAACAAGTCTGCATGAATGGAATTAGTGAAAGCCAAGCTCATCTTGAAGGCATCTTTATTTTTTAAATTGAAACAAACCATTGGTTCATCTAGCTCAGATCTTTCTTCTAGGTAGCAGCAACTTTGAATTCTTTTATAAATGGAAATACAAGAAGTTTGAAAGAAAAATACTCTGGCCCTTCATCTTACTGCTAAACTTAATTTTATTATTGATTTTTATAATAGTGTGCATGTTCATATATTAATTAATTTCTTTTGAAGGTACAGCCTTGAAGAGAAGGTGTTGAAAAATTGTGAGCATTTAATCTTGTTACTTACCACACTGTCCCTCTGTGTTGTGTTGAAAGAGGGCATATGGAAGCATAATAGAGAAGATGAAGCCGTTGAAGGAAACAAAAGCATTGATGGCAGGTATTTCAACTGTCATGGTAATACCAGCACTAGTAACCAAAATGCCATCTTTGGTGAAGCCCCCTGTGACTGACTCATTGTTGAAAAAAACCTAAAAACGGCAGGGTAAAAAAAGATTAAAGGACATGCTATAATGCAAATCTGAACAGTTTAACTTAGGCCATTTTAACGCAGTTTAGATCAATCACCTCTATAATACCGACGCTCTGCTGCCTTTTAGTTTTTTTTTTTTAATGTACTTTTTTGTTATAACCAAAGTACTATTCAAGCAAAAATTCATCAAATTAAAAAAATGAATAAATAACAGAACCTACAGGTTTAAAACTTATTTCAGTTGCGAGCCAACCAAAATACCTGAAACCCGTCTCAGTGATAACCTCTTTGCCTGCTGATAGAAGCTTGACAGAGACAAAGTTCTTTCGATTTCAGATAGAGCATTATCTCTTATAGATACAGTCAGTCAGTCAGAGGTGTCAGAGGGGATGAAAAAAATCACAATGGCAACTGCCTCTTTTCTATATCCATTATAAACACAATGCTTCCAATGTGCTGTTATGGCCACCAGTTTGTGTTTTTTTAACACTCATACACACACTCGTGGATATTCCTGTAACCCAGTGTTTCTCAACCTTAGGAATATTATGATGCATGAACTTCAACTCCCAGCAATCCTCCCAGCAATCCATGCTGGCTGGGGGATTCTGGAAGTTGAAGTCCACACATCTTAAAGTTGCTAAGGTTGAAAAACAACGCTATAACCAATAAACCTCCTTTAGTCGCATGCAAGAATGAATGACCTCTTCCAAAATGCAGCTGTGCTAATCCATTTCTGCCAACTGCCAAACATAGGCCTCCAGATTCAGAGATGAATTCAATAGTACCACTGTGCTATTTAAGTCAGATGAGTTAGATACTAGTAATAATTTTCAGTGCTCAGTGTTCAATGTAAAGGACAAATATTTAGCTTGTGATTAGCAGTTGGGGAAATCAATGGGAGAGAAGGGGAGAATGCAACCCATTTTTTTTCCCATAATGTTTCTTATTCATGTTTCTTATTGTTTTTTTTTCCTTTTCCTTTTGTTTTTTGTGTCTTAACTTGTTATGTTTCTTAAAAACCAGTTAGAAAAGAATAACATGGAATTTTTAAAAAATAGTACAACTAAGTTGAGAACCTGAGTCCAAATGGGGAGTGTTGGTTCAACCCAGGCTGAATCCCTGTTCACTGATCTTTCAAGTGACAAAAAGATTGAAGTGCTACTGACATGCTGGGATTAACCTGAGGTTATTCTGCTGTGCTATATATTGATATATTTACATATACATATTCAAGTGTGTTTCTCCATCTGTACTATCCTATGATGACCAGCTGTTTGAAGCTGCACCTATATATAATTGGAAATAAAAGAATTTCCCTGAGTATGAATGGCAGGTGGCTGAACCATTCCGGCATGTAGCTTCCAGGCAATCAATCAATGGGCAAACCAATAATCAATGAGCAAACCAGAATGTCAAGGGGTGGACCTCTTAATGCTCTTCTGTCCTCATCAAACATCTTTTCTGAAGGGTGGTATCTTGGTTCGATAGACTACCTTTTATGTGGGAAACTGCTTTGACTTAAAATGGTGCTTAGTTGTAGTCTGGACTTAGCTAATACAACATTTTCTGTTCCAGCCTTCCACCACTATCTGGGTCTGTGAGTCATCTGGGAGCTCCTTATTCCCCCAAGGTCTGGCCTAATGGCATTGTTTCTAGGAAGACATTTATTTGAACTTTATGAAATTTATTTGTAAGGGGAAACACCACACCGTAAATAAATGTTAGTTCCAGATTAAGGTTAGAGTAGTACGTCTGTCCTAAAGATAGTCCAACATTTTTTAAAACTAATACATTTCTCATGATAACGATGATTTATATTGTATCATCTTAGCATAACTACGGCTTTGTCTATTTGGTAGAAGCACTATTTTAGGTGGCGATACAATTTAAAAACCTATGACACTTTACCTTGTTAGTTCTCACTCCTTCATGTATTTGACTACTTAGTATGACTTCCATAGAGTTGTAATATATAAGCAGGGATCTGGAACAGGACTGATTATTAGCTACATCACAGAAGGAATTGTCAAGCAAAATACGGAGGTTTCCATGTTCATTCACAATTTCTTTCACCAAGATATAAGTGCAGTTGCCATGAAAAGTGTAAGGAGTGCCATCAAAAGTCATATAGTTAGAATTGTCCCAACCCGTACAGATACCTATAAGGGAAAATAATTTTTTAAAAAAATTAAAAAGGTACATGTTTTGGTCTGCAATCTTCAGAAGTCTTAACAAAGGATCATCAAAGAATTATCATGTGAAAGAATTAGTAACAATGCTATTTGAAGGACTATGGGCCACTCTGATGTGGCCATTAGAAAGAGTGAATAAGTCCTAATTTGGATGGCACTATAATAAATAATATACTATATACATATATATAAGAGAACCATGTATTTAAATAATTAAAATATACATAATTTTTCTTCCAGATACTAAGGCTGAAATCCTACATGCAGTTGCATAAGAGAGGTGGAGTTGAACCTGACACAGCTTACTCCTTAGTAAAGGAGATGATTATACTGTAGTCTATTTCACTTACATTCACACTCATAGCGTTCTATACAGCCATCCTCATCCACTATTTTTATTGGTTGGAGTCCACTGGCACAGTCTATCTTCTCAGCTTGTGGGAGTGGCACCATAACAATTCGGTTGTTCCCCTCGCATGTTGCCTTAGTGCAGTTATTAAACATCCATGTTTCATTAATCTGGAGGCAAACAACAGAAAATTAGTTTAAATTTATTGAGCTTATTAAAAACAAGAAAGAGTTAAGGTCCACTTGGGGAGCAATCCCATCTGGGAGATGAAGGGTACCTTCAGGAAGCAGCTACTTGACTTTGTCTGCCCTCATAAGATAATCAGGTCAGGCCTGGTGAGTACCTATATGAGTAACTACTAAGAAATCCCAGGGCTTGAGACTAGACTGGGAAGAAAAAAAGTCACTACAAAAATGCAGTGGTGAATTATTTCCATATTGTTCCCAGGAAAATTGCATGACTGTGTCCAGGAAGTCACTAAGAGTTGAGTTAAAAGAACACATGCTCTGCATGCACAGATCCCTGTTCAATCTTTTGCCACAAAGATTGTGAAAGACCCCTGCTTGAAACCTTGAGAGCTATGCTAGTGAAGACAGTACTAAAATAAAGCCATGTCCTATGCCCGAGGGTAGAGGAGGAGCAATTGTTGCTATTTGTGCCTACCCAAGTGCTCTAACGCAATGGAGAAGACCACTGAGTGCTGTGCCAGTGACCTCATCATTCTTTCCAGATGATGTAATCGTTGGCAGTGCACTCCTTGGGATGCTGACATTTCTGCTCCACTAAAGCACTGGATGGAATGTGGGTTGCTGCAGCTGCTGAAACAGACCAACGGGCATATTGATTCTAAAGCAGATAATCCTTTCAGAAAGTGAGACCAACAGGAATGTGGAGAACACTAAGATTTCTTTCTATGGATCCATGCTCACAGTAATAAAAAATTATAACTACCTGGGAATTTGAACATGGGCCTCTACAATCTAGGACCAACATCTGTTGTTTTTTCAAAGATGCTTGCAGGAGGTTCTTTCTTTTATTGAACCTGTTTTTAGAGCTTATGTGACAGTTTGAATTTTGTTTTCCAGCTCAAAATACTGGGCAAACAGTAGAAGTAGTCAGACGGGGCTTTGGGGGCTACAAGAAAGGTGTTTGGGGACTTCAGCTATCACCCCAGATCTAAACCTCAACTGTTTGTTTTACCAAAGGCAAACTTTTAGAGAGTTGCACTCCATTAGTTTAAATTGGCTGTGCAAGTCTTATAACTATCATACTTCATCCCAATTCATGGAAAATCATGTAAATAGTGCATAAACAAAAAATTGCATTACCTTTCTAGGTGGATTGGCATAAGGGCAACCTGGTACAGGAGTTGAGAAAATGACTTGCTGAGTTGGTGGAGCTGAGGAAGTGTGTAGTTGAGTTGATGGAACCCAAGTTGTGGAACTGAGAGTAGATGATGTTCCTGAGGTTATAACTGATGATGTTGATGGATGGGAAGTTGTTATTTCAGGACACAATACTGGATACCTCTTAATTTCACAGTTTGTGTCACAGATTGCAATAAAACTGCATCCAGAACTATCAGTTTTATTATATATTACCTCCCCTATTTAAAAGAATAGATACATAAATTAGAAAGCAGCATGGACAAATGCTATGAACCAAAGCATTTAATTAAATGTTAAATGCATGTGTAATTCAAACATTATGTTTGGAACTGCAACGTGAAATGTCATCCCAATCAAGTTTATGCAGGAATAAATCTGGGTATACTGTATAGGCATAGAAATAAGTTATCATTAAGTGTGATTCAGGGTGTGTCCTTTAGACAGAAGCCCCATTTATTTTGGTGGGTGTTACTCCCAAAGAACTCCATATGGTATCACACCCTTCATGATTTATAATGAGCAAGCTTCACTTCCCATGAAAAGTGGGGGGGGGGGGAGAGAAAGAGAGAGAGAGATTAGCCTGAGGATCAATAATCATTCCTTTTCCTTGTCTATCCCCAAATGTTGCCAGATAGAGATGAATAAATAAGTTATTTCATCCCATTATCAAATATCCTGAACCTAAAGGAGAATAAGAGTCTACATGCAAGCCAAAATCTACATTTTTAAAATATTAAGCACAGTTATTAATAACTGAAAACTTAGCACAAAATGTGTTTATTAAGAAAAGGTAAGAAAAATAACTCATTGGAGAATATAACTTATAAAACAATGCAGGCCCTAGGAAAAATGCATACCAAAAATGCATATATTAACAAAAATGTTCACAAAAACTGTCTACTTTATATAAACTGGTACAGTAAGAAAATTGTTTGAAAATGGAATTGATACCCTTGTCCATCTCAAGCCCTAGAATCCCAGAAAGACCCTGGACTCATGATCATATATAAAAGTATATGTTGCCCTCCTCATAAAGGAAATGACTGGAACATGGTAATAAATCTCTAAGGACCAATATCCCTAACTTAAGCATACAAAATAAGAACTGATGCTTTCAAATGCATAATAAAATAGCAAGATTTTAAATGCTGGAACAAATGAAAAAATTTTCACTAACTTCCCACAATGCAGAAGCAAAGCAGACTTCCCTAGATAGAGCAGTCCAAACCTGCTTATAAGCTTACTTATGTGGAAGGGTCAATTCTAAATACATGTACAGTCAAAGCAATATGTGAATGAAACTCACCAGGAGAAAATAAAGAATCAGGAGTTCCGGATACATGGCAGAAACATGGAGTTGTTCTGCTTATAGTGGTTCCTAGTGTGGAGCCTGATATTGTTGAAGACACAAAATACAAGACGAAAATGAATAACCAAATGATATGAGATTGATACCAACTGGAAATGTACTACTAAAACCTGACGCTGACGTTCATAGATTTTGAAAAAAACTACCAAAAGCACAGTTAACTCAAACTTTCTGCAACTACATTTAGGACCACAGCCCTATACTTAGGACAGTGATTCACCACTGCCTACCTCCAATCCACTTTTACTGAAGTACTATCAGAAAGATCCAGCTAGGGGCCACATATTTTAGTAGGAACTGAATAAACATGCATGAAGAAGTCCTTCCCTTAAACAATGGTGTCAATGCAATTTCCCATTCAAATAGATAACTTGCTACACACAGATAAATATTTTGATAAATGTGCATTGAAAATGGGCCTGAAATATTTGATGTCTTGCTTAGAAAATGTATGCTAATAATGAAGATTACATGGTATATTGTTTCTTTCTCTCTTTTTTGGTGCCATCAAGTCAGTTTTGACTCCTGACGACTGCCTGGACAAGTCCCTACAGTTTTTTTGGCAAGGTTTTTTGGAAGGGCTTTGCCCTTGCCTCCATACTAGGGCTGAGAGAGAGTGACTGGCCCAAGGTCACCCAGCTGGCTTCCTGCCTAAGGCAGGACTAGAACTCACAGTCTCCCGGTTTCTAGCCTGGTGCCTTAACCATTACCCCAAACTGGCTCTAGCAAGCAAGGCATGGCCACCAAATAAGCCAGCCAGTGAAGAATGGCTAAGAATAAAAATTAGGTTGAGACAATACAAAAATATTACTAAAATAATACAGTTATATACAATACAATTAATATGATTAGTTTAAATTTATTGTAAGTAAATAAATGTAATGTAAAGGTATTAACCAACCTACCCAGAGAAGTGTTATTCCCTCATCCACTTTTAAACTGCATCTACTTAATATAGTTAATTTGTATAAAATATGAAATATTTCATTTCTCCTATAATAAAAATTGAGTTCTCACTCCCTCTTATCTGTAGAATAAATTGAATTGCTACTTCCTTACAACTTGGCAAATAAACTGACTTTCCAAACTATTTTCTCCTCACTTCAAAGTATCTGCTTGTTATGGTTAACTTATCCCTGTCTGAATCTACAAGAGAAAATACCAGAGGCTAAAACTAATCTCCATTTCATTGGTTTACAGCACAGTCAGAAGAGTAAACCATTTATACACAGAGAGCAAAGAAGCAGGATGTTAGATGAAAAACAAGTCAAGAGCTTGTCAAAAGTTGAAAAAAGAAATAGAGGGGTGCCTGAGAATACAAATGAAAGGATATTTCAATGTTACTGCAGAGTTAGACAAGGAGAATAGGCAACACTGGGGGCAGTTGCAAAGAGGATAACCATTTGGGAAAGGGGGCTTGCAAGGAAAGCACAAGACCAAATTGGGGACACAGATGTTGAGAAATGTGGCTTCAGAGGAAAGACAGGACTTGAGGTGGCATGAAACAGAGCACTGGAAAAGATTAATTGACACAGTAGTAGAGGGAGAAAGAGGTCCCAAAGAAGGAAGAAAAGGGAGACAATGGCAGACATTAGTATGGAAAAAGAAAAGGGAACAAAACACAGAAACCTTCTCAAAGATATTACTGTCATGCTCATCCTAATTTCTAATATTTACAGGACTTTGCATAAAGGGAGCTACTTAATGTTCAACATGAGGATTATGTACCTGTTTTAGGCAAATGATACACAACAAATTTAGAGAGAATTCTACTGAACTTACCGCTTGTAAAAGTTGAAATTATCATTGGCGTAGAAGAAAGGGAAGGGATATGAACAGTTGTAATACCAGTTTTCATACTGGTGGACTGTGTTGGGATCCCAGTGCTTGGCGCTGTTGCTGTTGATGTGTATACAGGTGTGGATTGCAGAGATGAGGTAGTCATATTTGGAACTGTTCTGGAGGTGACAGGCTGTGTTGATGGTGGAGTGGAAAGGGTTGTGGTTGTTTGCTTTTCCGTTATTACTCCTGTGGTGGAGGACAGAACGGTGGTGGTTGGGATAGTGGTCGATGTGGTAGAGACCACTTCGGAGGTAACAGGTGATGTTGATGGTGCAGTAGAAAGGGTTGTGATTGTTTGCTTTTCCGTTGTTACTCCTGTGGTGGTGGACAGAAGGGGGGTGGTTGTGATGGTGGTCGATGTGGTAGAGACCACTTCGGAGGTGACAGGTGATGTTGATGGTGCAGTAGAAAGGGTTGTGCTTGTTTGCTTTTCTGTTGCTACTCCTGTGGTGGAGGACAGAGGGATGGTGATTGGGATGGTGGTCGATGTGGTAGATACCACTTCAGAGGTGACAGGTGATGTTGATGGTGCAGTAGAAAGGGTTGTGCTTGTTTGCTTTTCTCTTGTTACTCCTGTGGTGGTGGACAGAAGGGTGGTGGTTGGGATGGTGGTCGATGTGGTGGAGACCACTTCGGAGGTGACAGGTGATGTTGATGGTGCAGTAGAAAGGGTTGTGCTTGTTTGCTTTTCCGTTGTTACTCCTCTGGTGGTGGACAGAATGGTGGTGGTTGGGATGGTGGTCGATGTGGTAGAGACCACTTCGGAGGTGACAGGTGATGTTGATGGTGCAGTAGAAAGGGTTGTGCTTGTTTGCTTTTCCGTTGCTACTCCTGTGGTGGAGGACAGAGGAATGGTGATTGGGATGGTGGTCGATGTGGTAGATACCACTTCAGAGGTGACAGGTGATGTTGATGGTGCAGTAGAAAGGGTTGTGGTTGTTTGCTTTTCTCTTGTTACTCCTGTGGTGGTGGACAGAAGGGTGGTGGTTGGGATGGCGGTCGATGTGGTAGAGACCACTTCGGAGGTGACAGGTGATGTTGATGGTGCAGTAGAAAGGGTTGTGGTTGTTTGCTTTTCCGTTGTTACTCCTGTGGTGGAGGACAGAATGGTGGTGGTTGGTATGGTGGTCGATGTGGTAGAGACCACTTCGGAGGTGACAGGTGATGTTGATGGTGCAGTAGAAAGGGTTGTGCTTGTTTGCTTTTCTGTTGTTACTCCTGTGGTGGTGGACAGAATGGTGGTGGTTGGGATGGTGGTCGATGTGGTAGAGACCACTTCGGAGGTGACAGGTGATGTTGATGGTGCAGTAGAAAGGATTGTGGTTGTTTGCTTTTCTGTTGTTACTCCTGTGGTGGAGGACAGAATGGTGGTGGTTGGTATGGTGGTCGATGTGGTAGAGACCACTTCAGAGGTGACAGGTGATGTTGATGGTACAGTAGAAAGGGTTGTGCTTGTTTGCTTTTCTGTTGTTACTCCTGTGGTGGACAGAAGGGTGGTGGTTGGGATGGTGGTCGATGTGGTAGAGACCACTTCGGAAGTGACAGGTGATGTTGATAGTGCAGTAGAAAGGGTTGTGGTTGTTTGCTTTTCTGTTGTTACTCCTGTGGTGGTGGACAGAAGGGTGGTGGTTGGGATGGTGGTCGATGTGGTAGAGACCACTTCGGAGGTGACAGGTGATGTTGATGGTGCAGTAGAAAGGGTTGTGGTTGTTTGCTTTTCCGTTGTTACTCCTGTGGTGCTGGACAGAAGTGTGGTGGTTGGGAGGGTGGTCGATGTGGTGGAGACCACTTCGGAGGTGACAGGTGATGTTGATGGTGCAGTAGAAAGGGTTGTGCTTGTTTGCTTTTCTGTTGTTACTCCTGTGGTGGTGGACAGAATGGTGGTGGTTGGGATGGTGGTCGATGTGGTAGAGACCACTTCAGAGGTGACAGGTGATGTTGATGGTGCAGTAGAAAGGGTTGTGCTTGTTTGCTTTTCTGTTGTTATTCCTGTGGTGGAGGACAGAAGGGTGGTGGTTGGGATGGTGGTCGATGTGGTAGAGACCACTTCAGAGGTGACAGGTGATGTTGATGGTGCAGTAGAAAGGGTTGTGCTTGTTTGCTTTTCTGTTGTTACTCCTGTGGTGGACAGAAGGGTGGTGGTTGGGATGGTGGTCGATGTGGTAGAGACCACTTCAGAGGTGACAGGTGATGTTGATGGTGCAGTAGAAAGGGTTGTGCTTGTTTGCTTTTCTGTTGTTATTCCTGTGGTGGAGGACAGAAGGGTCGTGGTTGGGATGGTGGTCGATGTGGTAGAGACCACTTCAGAGGTGACAGGTGATGTTGATGGTGCAGTAGAAAGGGTTGTGCTTGTTTGCTTTTCTGTTGTTACTCCTTTGGTGGACAGAAGGGTGGTGGTTGGGATGGTGGTCGATGTGGTAGAGACCACTTCGGAGGTGACAGGTGATGTTGATGGTGCAGTAGAAAGGGTTGTGCTTGTTTGCTTTTCTGTTGTTACTCCTGTGGTGGTGGACAGAATGGTGGTGGTTGGGATGGTGGTCGATGTGGTAGAGACCACTTCGGAGGTGACAGGTGATGTTGATGGTGCAGTAGAAAGGGTTGTGGTTGTTTGCTTTTCCGTTGTTACTCCTGTGGTGGTGGACAGAAGTGTGGTGGTTGGGATGGTGGTCGATGTGGTAGAGACCACTTCAGAGGTGACAGGTGATGTTGATGGTGCAGTAGAAAGGGTTGTGCTTGTTTGCTTTTCTGTTGTTACTCCTGTGGTGGTGGACAGAAGTGTGGTGGTTGGGATGGTGGTCGATGTGGTAGAGAGCACTTTGGAGGTGACAGGTGATGTTGATGGTGCAGTAGAAAGGGTTGTGGTTGTTTGCTTTTCTGTTGTTACTCCTGTGGTGGAGGACAGAAGGGTGGTGGTTGGGATGGTGGTCGATGTGGTAGAGACCACTTCGGAGGTGACAGGTGATGTTGATGGTGCAGTAGAAAGGGTTGTGCTTGTTTGCTTTTCCGTTGTTACTCCTGTGGTGGAGGACAGAAGGGTGGTGGTTGGGATGGTGGTCGATGTGGTAGAGACCACTTCGGAGGTGACAGGTGATGTTGATGGTGCAGTAGAAAGGGTTGTGCTTGTTTGCTTTTCTGTTGTTACTCCTGTGGTGGAGGACAGAAGGGTGGTGGTTGGGATGGTGGTCGATGTGGTAGAGACCACTTCAGAGGTGACAGGTGATGTTGATGGTGCAGTAGAAAGGGTTGTGCTTGTTTGCTTTTCTGTTGTTACTCCTGTGGTGGTGGACAGAAGGGTGGTGGTTGGGATGGTGGTCGATGTGGTAGAGACCACTTCGGAGGTGACAGGTGATGTTGATGGTGCAGTAGAAAGGGTTGTGCTTGTTTGCTTTTCTGTTGTTACTCCTGTGGTGCTGGACAGAAGTGTGGTGGTTGGGATGGTGGTCGATGTGGTAGAGACCACTTCGGAGGTGACAGGTGATGTTGATGGTGCAGTAGAAAGGGTTGTGGTTGTTTGCTTTTCTGTTGTTACTCCTGTGGTGGACAGAAGGGTGGTGGTTGGGATGGTGGTCGATGTGGTAGAGACCACTTCGGAAGTGACAGGTGATGTTGATGGTGCAGTAGAAAGGGTTGTGCTTGTTTGCTTTTCTGTTGTTACTCCTGTGGTGGAGGACAGAGGGGTGGTGGTTGGGATGGTGGTCGATGTGGTAGATACTTCGGAGGTGACAGGTGATGTTGATGGTGCAGTAGAAAGGGTTGTGCTTGTTTGCTTTTCTGTTGTTACTCCTGTGGTGGAGGACAGAATGGTGGTAGTTGGGATGGTGGTCGATGTGGTAGAGACCACTTCAGAGGTGACAGGTGATGTTGATGGTGCAGTAGAAAGGGTTGTGCTTGTTTGCTTTTCTGTTGTTACTCCTGTGGTGGTGGACAGAATGGTGGTGGTTGGGATGGTGGTCGATGTGGTAGAGACCACTTCGGAGGTGACAGGTGATGTTGATGGTGCAGTAGAAAGGGTTGTGCTTGTTTGCTTTTCTGTTGTTACTCCTGTGGTGGTGGACAGAAATGTGGTGGTTGGGATGGTGGTCGATGTGGTAGTGACCACTTCGGAGGTGACAGGTGATGTTGATGGTGCAGTAGAAAGGGTTGTGCTTGTTTGCTTTTCTGTTGTTACTCCTGTGGTGGTGGACAGAAATGTGGTGGTTGGGATGGTGGTCGATGTGGTAGAGACCACTTCGGAGGTGACAGGTGATGTTGGTGGTGCAGTAGAAATGGTTGTGGTTGTTTGCTTTTCTGTTGTTACTCCTGTGGTGGACAGAATGGTGGTGGTTGGGATGGTGGTCGATGTGGTAGAGACCACTTCGGAAGTGACAGGTGATGTTGATGGTGCAGTAGAAAGGGTTGTGGTTGTTTGCTTTTCTGTTGTTACTCCTGTGGTGGAGGACAGAAGTGTGGTGTTTGGGATGGTGGTCCATGTGGTAGATACCACTTCGGAGGTGACAGGTGATGTTGATGGTGCAGTAGAAAGGGTTGTGCTTGTTTGCTTTTCTGTTGTTACTCCTGTGGTGGTGGACAGAAGTGTGGTGGTTGGGATGGTGGTCGATGTGGTAGAGACCACTTCGGAGGTGACAGGTGATGTTGATGGTACAGTAGAAAGGGTTTTGCTTGTTTGCTTTTCCGTTGTTACTCCTGTGGTGGAGGACAGAAGGGTGGTGGTTGGGATGGTGGTCGATGTGGTAGAGACCACTTTGGAGGTGACAGGTGATGTTGATGGTGCAGTAGAAAGGGTTGTGGTTGTTTGCTTTTCTGTTGTTACTCCTGTGGTGGTGGACAGAAAGGTGGTTGTTCGGATGGTGGTCAATGTGGTTGAGACCACTTCGGAGGTGACAGGTGGTATTGATGGTGCAGTAGAAAGGGTTGTGGTTGTTTCTGTTCCCGTTGTTACTCCTGTGGTTGTGGATAGAACAGTGGTGGTTGGAATGGTGGTTGATATTAGGTGTGGTGGGAAGGATCCACTGTATGTTGTGGATGTGTAGGGAGTTTTAGAAGATATTGTTTTGGATGTTGGTTCTGTTGTGACTGTTGTATACTTTCCTGGTTGGCAATGGCTGTAATCACAACAGTTGAATCTCACCTCGTAGTTGATACATTTGTTTGGTTTCTTCGTCTGCTCTGAATGTTGGCACACTAATCCAACCTTTACATTGCACTGGATATGTTGCTGAGGCGCACGATTGTTTGTGTGTGCATAGTCCTTTGCCTGGCATTCGATGCCTTGGGGATTCTCACAAACCTGTCCACGTGCTCGTATGTTTGCATAGAGCTCGAAATCACCATCTGGGCTAGTGTTTGGATTGTGGTCATCAAACCATTGGGTCCAGTTGCATTTAGGATGGCAAATTGTAGTAGTAGGCTCCATTGAAGTTAATGTGGAAGGCTGGGAGGTATGGGTTGTAGTCACAAGAACAACTCTAGTGCTAGATGGAGGTATATAACGGAGTGATGTTGTTTCAGGGAGTGGTGTTGTTGCTGCAGTGGTGGTAGGAACAGGTGTTGATATTGTGGGACCGCATGGTTCAAAATTGCAGCAGGAGAATCTGACCTCATAATTGTAACACACTGGTGGAAACTGATCATTGTTATTGCAGATCAAACCATCAGCTGTGGTGCATATTACATGTTGATTGAGAGAATGCAATGTTTGACTGGGAAATTCTTTTGCTCTGCATGCTACTTCATCTGGATTTTTGCAAAGATGATGTCCTCTGGCTCTTATGTTTTCTGGAGTTTCATAATCTCCATTAGTTGGTCCATATGATGGGTAGCTAACATCAAACCATTCTGTCCAGTTACAAACTTTACGCACACACATCGTTGTTCCTGTTGGGGTTGATTCTGTAACATAAAACATATTGTTTTAATGATGTTTATTGGAAAAACCCCTGCTTTTGAGGAGCAGATCTCTTTTGCACATGATCTAATTTATTCTCTAAATGGAGATACCTTTTTTAAAAAACAGTATTTTTTCATGATGCTTGTAGCTTTAAGGAAACAAAATAGAAAATCTGTTTATGTATATCTCTTTTATGTTAGAAGTAGGGTTGTGGGTCATGTAACAAAGCACAAGCCACTCTTGCAGTTCTCATAGTCATATTTTCCTTTGCTTTAGAAAAGACATACTTAAACTGTTTAATTATATGTCTTGTTTATAAATATCTATATTGACAATGTCATATTTGCAAAATCAGATAATAAAATAAAGAGAGTGATATTAATTAAGGAAGTCTATTGTGGTAGGGATTGAATAGAAGAGTTCTTGCAAGAAGGGAGGAGTGGGTAGCAATGTAAATTGCTTGTGTTGCCTATGCTTCCGAATTTGGCATGTTCAGTGAAAAACTCTAACAACAATTTCAGAGATGGTTCCCTGATTCTCTCCAGATACGTTGAAACTATATTTTCCAACACATCTGGAAGGTGCTAGGCTGGGAATATCTTAGGAATTTGTTTTTTTATATATTTGTTGATACTTTTATAAATAGTCTAGCATTATGTATCATTGCGTTATCCATATATTATTCATTACATATGTCCTTTTACATTTTTTTTTAGTTACCATAGAAGAAATAATTATTTCCTTCCTTCCTTCCTTCCTTCCTTCCTTCCTTCCTTCCTTCCTTCCTTCCTTCCTTCCTTCCTTCCTTCCTTCCTCCCTCCCCCCCTCCCTCCCTCCCTCCCTCCCTCCCTCCCTCCCTTTTTAAAAATTCTTTTTAATTTTTGAAATTCTTTAGAATAGTGTGCAGCATTGCTATACTTGTTAGCAGAAATAGTCTGATGGCTTCTGGAATAGTGCTGCAAAGACCACAGGGTTTCTAAGGATCCTGCTTCTCCAACCTCAGAAGATGACAAGGAGTGAGGAGGCCTACACTGTAGCTCCTTTCCACTGCCTGAATTACAGGTAAGGGCAGTATAGGAGTACAGGATCTAAAAGATGCTAAATCCTGCTAACTTTTGTCCCAAGAGAAATTTATATGAATCACTGGGTTGGCTGGAAGAGAATAATAATATTAATACTAATAATAATAAACTGCCAGTAAGACACTACCTTGACATGGTTGTGGGGCTTGCGTGCTCTGAGGACGATAAGAGTTATGACAGAGATTCAACCATTCTGGACAGGTCTCATCAGGGGAGCCAGACAAAGAGTGTCTCTCCCATAAACAATATGGTAAGATGTAATTTACAGAAATCTACAGTATACTGGATCGGTCACCCAGGTCAACAAGGACTGTGCTAGTGGTTCTACTTCCTGGACATCTGCTGACAAGTGGGCCACAGGACTCAGGATTGTTGGCTGAGCATCCAGGACCAGCAGCTGCAAGACTACTGGAAGAAATGTTGCTTACCCGTTGCAAATATATGAAGATGAAAAACAAAGAAATAATGATCTGCTATTACAAATCAAGTCCAACAAGAAGAGGATATCTGAAAAGAATGCACCAGTTCTGGAAAGAACAACATCCAGAATCACACATAACAAAATAGAGGCTAGCAGATCAACATTGATTTATAACATGAAATAAAGTATTCACAGAAGTAGAACTGGAAGAACTGCAAAGGTCTACCCAGGGCAAGGAAATCGAAGCCTTGCTAGAAGTAGCTCAGACAGTAGAGGCAAACCAGGGGGAATTGGCTGTAGAGGAAGCCAACATGGCCATTGAATCATTTTCATTCCCAGACCAAGCAACCTCTCCTCTGCCTTCTCCTCTGAAAGAACAAAGCCCTCTAACTAAAATCAAGAGGAATTGAAACAAAGAATAACTAAGCATCTAGAACAGCACAAAATGAACAGAATAAGGTTGCCTGCATTGAAGCTTGTTACAAAGAAATAGCTAGTACAAGTATTAAAAGATACCAATACTGTAATATCAAATATAAGCACCAGCTCACTGCAAGAAACAAACCATCTAATGTACAGCATGGCTGCAGTTATAACTGAATACCTTGAATGCAAAATCAACAAACAAGAAAAAAAAGCCAAACAGTGCACCACCAAAGTGGAAGATCAGGTTGGAAAATAAGATCAGCATGCTATGATCAGATGCAAGCAAGGTAGAACAAATGAAAGAAAAGAAGCTGAAGAACAAGAAGACCAAAGAATACCTGATCAAGAAATATCACTTAGAAACAAGGAAGATGAAAGAAGCACTGGAAATAATAAAGCAGCAAGTAACAGCCATAGCCAAAAAGATCAGCAGAATTTCCAATTTCAGTCAAATCAGAAATGTTTCTACCAATCCATCAATGCAGAGACTGCAATGAACCAGTCAACACCTGACAAAAAGAAACTGCAGTTCTGGGCGCAGCTATGGGACAACCCAAAGAAATACAACAGGAATACAGCTTGGATAAAGGAGATAGATAAGAAGCTGAAATGAAAAAAACTTTCAAATTGCTAACTGGTGTGGCAGCTGATGCAGTCCAACAGCATCTAGTTGAAAACAAGCTCTTTCTACCTGAGCAGAAAGGAAACCACCCAAACAACAGAGGAACAAGAGATCAGCTCCTAATTGATAAGATGATTTTGGAAAACTGCAAGAGAAAGAAGACCAGCTTGAATGTAGCTTGGATTGATTACAAGAAGGCATTTGACTCCTTGCCACATGATTGGATAATCAAGTGCCTAGAAATAACAGGAGTCAGTAGAAACATCAGAAGCTTTGTGCAAAGATCAATGGTACAATGGAAGACACAGTTGCTGGTCAATGGTGATAGACTGATAGAAGTTAACATCAAGAGAAGAATATTTCAAGGAGACTCACTATCACCACTACTGTTTGTCATTGCATTGATTCCTCTGTCAACAGTACTGAACAAGTCAGGCCATGGCTATCAAACATCAAAAACATCTGCCAGGTTATCCCACCTCCTTTACATGGACAATCTGAAGCTGTACGGTAAAATACCATCTGAAATGGAATTGCTGCTCAACACTGTCTGAATATAGAGCCAAGATATTGCAATGAGTTTGGAGTGGACAAATATGCCAACCTGGCCATCAACGGGGGAAAAATAGTAAAAACTGAAGGAATCAAGATATCTAATGGAAATAACATCAGAGTCTGGATGAAGATCACTATAGATACCTGGGCATCCTTCAAGCTGACAACATCAAGTACATTGAAGTCAAGAAGAAGGTTAGGAGTAAATACATCATGAGAGTGAAGAAGATCTTAAAGTCCAAACTCAGTGGAGGAAATACCATGAAGCCAGTTAACACCTCAGCAATTCCAGTCATTAGATACACAGCTGGAATAGTGAACTGGACTCAAGCAGAACTTGAAACCCTGGATAGAAGATCAGAAAAATGACAACGAATCATGGTCTTCACCCACGCAGCAATGTTGACAGACTCTACTTACCAAGGAGCATAGGTGGGCATGGAATGTTGCAAGTACACCAGACAGTTGAAGAAGAAAAAAGGAGATTGGAAGAATATCTGAAGGACAGTGAAGAAGATGCACTGAGACTAGTATACCATGAAGGCTTACTGAATACTGAAGAGACCAAACTGGCCTACAAGAAAGACCAGATGAAGAATAGAAAAGAGACATGGCAAGGTAAAGTATTACATGGCCAGTACACAAAAAACTAACAGGCAAAGCAGATGACAACAAGACCTGGCAATGGCTAAGGGCAGGAAAGTTGAAGAAAGAGACAGAGGGGCTAATTCTGGCTGCACAAGACCAAGCTTAAGAATGAATGCATACATAGCCAGAATTGAGAAGAAGAAACCTGCAGCAAATGCCACCTCTGCAAAGAAGGTGAAGAAACAGTGGACCACCTAGTTAGCTGCTGCAAGAAGATCATACAGACTGGCTACAAACAATGGCATGACAAAATAACAACAACAGTGCATTGGAATATCTGCAAGAAATACCACTTGCCTGCAAGCAAGAACTGGTGGGACCACAAAACAGACAAAGGAATAGAAAATGAAGAAGCTAAAGTGCTCTGGGACTTTAGAATTCAGACAAGCACCTGCCACACAACACCCCAGACTTGTTGATAAGAAAGATAAAAAAGTCTGGATAGTGGACATTGCAATACCTGGAGACAGCAGAATAGAAGAGAAAGAACTGGGGAAAATCACAAAATACAAAGACCAGCAAATAGAAATAGAATGACTGTGGCAAAAGAAAGCAAAGATAGTACCAATTATAATAGGTGCCTTGGGTGCAATCCCAAAACATTTGGAGTACCACTTGAAGACCATCAGCATTGACAAAATCACCATCAGTCAGTTACAAAAGGCAGCTTTACTTGGAACAGTTTACATCCTGCGACAATATCTTTAACACAAGCAACATCTGCCTATCCCAAGTCCTCAGGAAGGACTCAAGAGGTGGATAAAAATGCCAAATTCTGTCTAAACAACTGGCTGACTGTGAGACCAACCATAATAATAATATCTTTATCCTAGAACCTTAGGAAGGATCCAACAGTCAAGAATATCAAAACCAGTCAGAATTATCTGGTAAACTGCATATAAATAATCATAATCATAATGAAATTGTAAGAGGATGGAGAAATGCAAATTCCTCTTGACACTTATTTCTGTCCTGTCAGGATGCAGACAGCAGAGTGTAAAAATTGTGTATACAATTGTTAGATCTCTCCATCATTGGCTTTTAACTTTCTGGAAAAAAAAAAAGTGGCCAGTGCTTTGTCTCTTTTATTTTGTTTCAATTTCATTGCCTTATAAATGGAGTAAAAGAAATTAATATATCCATTTTGTTAAGATTTGGAAATCTTTTTCAGGCAATTCATTCAAATTTCGAAATGAATATGTGCATAGTGAGAAATGCCCCAGCCCCTCTATAAAGTCACACTGTGACATTAACCAACAGTTGCTTGTTTGCAGGTACACAGGAAATTGTCTACAGCAGGAAGGCTCCCTGTTGCAGACCTGAGACCTGTACCAAAATTTCTTGCTCTTCAGGGATGTGACCAGTATGATTCTGGATATAAGCCCTGTTCATCACTTCCTCCATGCTGAGATCTGCACGTGAGGGTATCATCTGGACAGGCTTAGGCCTTCTCTGAGAATTTCTGGTCTCTTTTACATTCACCCTGATATTTCCTGTTTCCAGAGTTGTGTTTCTAGCTGACATAATATACAGAAAAATGTCAATTAATTTCTGCAGAATTCAGTACTGCATGATTGGAGGAAGGTGATTCCAACTCACAGGGTTCTTGCAATATGGTTTATTTGGGGCATTTAGTGTTTTGCAAAGAGTTAATAGTTGTATTCTCTTTGCAATTATTCATGTAGATCTACTCAGACTGATTCCCATTTCAGTTAGTTCACAGCGAAATACCTGTTCCACCTTGTGTTGTTGTGAATTCAAATGGTGGTTTTGTGGGAGGTGTAACACATTTGTAGACTTTTCTATCGATTGTTCCATTGACTTCGCAAATTGCAGTTATACACGAGCCCAAGCCATCGGTAGTATTGTAAATTACCTCCTTGTAGTTATACCTCTTTCCATCATAGTAACAGTAGCAAGCTGCATTTAGAAAATAAGAATGGGGTGTGACTAGGCAAAGTTATATACTCTATAGTTTTATGGTGCCATTAATAACTCTTTTCAAGTTACCTTTAGGATCGTAGTCACACTTAATGCCTTTGCTGGTACATTTACTGTAAGAAACAACAGTGATGTATGAGGCTGATGATTCATTAAAAAACACATTCCAGTTTATTTTCTACCAAATCCCACTGAATAGCTTTGCTGGCATATGTCCTAAATGGGGACATTCCTGTAACACCTCTGATTTACAATGGATGTTGTAAAAAGCATTATGCTGAAATACAGTTTTCTAGGAACCGAAAGAAAGGGTATCATAATAACTCCAGCATTTTGGTTCTCTAAAAAGCTTTCACAACATTTATTATCTGGATATGCAGTTATTAACTTACAGAAGACAGGCATCTATCACTACAGTCTATTCTTGGAAAATAGAGTTGAAATTTACGTAAAATACTTCAGGAAATAGTCTATTATTTAGCATACATATGGTATAGATGTTAATATATATCTGAGTGCATGTGTCTGAATGTGAATTTATTCCTCTCTCTGCGTGTATATGCGTGTGTGTTTATATATATGAATGTTTATGTGTTTAAATGGGGATATCTCTGTGTTATGAGTCTGTTTATCTATTTGTGCATATGGATATTTATGCAGACTTAATGAATGTATGTACTTACCTTATGGATATGTAGTTACACAAATTTAACTATTTTAAAATATAATTTTCATGCTCTTGCTCATTGTGTACATGCCTTCCACTTTATAACAGGCCTGGCCCCTCTTTGCCAGACCGCATTCAGCCTTTGGGTCACTGAAAATTGTACAAACCAGCCATATTCTGTGGCACTGACTACCTAAAGATGAGATTGGCTGCCAGTTATTTCTTGCTTTTCCCCCTTTAATTTGGATAGGTACCTTTATAAATTCTCTACTGTAACATACTGTACATACATACATACAGAAGTTTTCCCACACAGTAAAAACAATAAACATTTTAAGTTAAAAATAAGAGAAATAGAGAATAATAGACCAATGAAAAAGAAATAAAAAGGGATAGAAAAGTCGGAAAAAGAAAAAAGAAAGAATAATAAAGAAGAGGCTTCCAATCTTCTTAACAGCGGTTATAAGTATATTTATATTTTACCCTCTGTCTCTAAGTTTACATCAAAGTTTCTTCTTTCCCTAATCTACTTTTCTAATCATCAAATCCATAAATTATCAGTTCATTTTTTTTCTTTTTTCAGCAAAAATTCCATAAGGGGTTTAACATCAACTTCTGTCAATTTTTAGAAGAGCTTTCCAAGGTGATGTTCTTCATAAGCACCGGACTTACCCCTATGGTCCATCAGACAACATGGCCTTCCATCGGGCTGGGAAGTGGTACTTTATAAACATTGCTGTCAATTGCTGAGACTTCCAAAACCATCTTCCCAGTATTAAATTTCCAGTACCTACACTAGAAATAACCTCCCCCCCTCCAGACATGACCATTCACAGGAAGACAAGGGAGTCTATGTTTACTACCCTGAGCTCCCGAATGAAAGGCAGGATATAAATCTAACACATACATAAATCACATTCACTACTACTTTCTTCACCCATAGAGCAGAAACTGGAGACTCATACCTTAATAAAAAAAATTGCCTTAATTAAAAAAAAATAAAGAATACATGAACCTTTCTTGTCAGTAAAAAATATGCTGTGTCAGGCTTTCACCAGACCACTGGAAGAAGCAAAAAGCTGGCATGCAGAGACTCAAAGCCACAGGCCTTGAGAAAACAGTTTTATTACAGATACTAGAGAAACCATTAAAACAAAGAATACCAGCCACTACAAAAATAAGACTGAAGCCATCTAGCAGACCCAAACTTCAAAACCTGGGTCTCACTTTCCCTCATGTCCATCGTCATAGATCCAGGCATGTTTGGTTCTCAGCAGGACAAGCAGTTGATACCTGTGCATTGTGATTGTGGTAGTCAGGGGTGCACAGAATATGGTCAAAAAAGCCGAGATGATTGCCTCAATGGTGTGAAGAAAGTTTGGCATGTTTTTTATGTATGTTGCACATACAAAATGGGCAGAGCTCCAACTACACCATTGTGGCCACCATTTGACTGTTTTGACCATACCCTGTGGATACCCCTGCTAGTAATTTAGATTTAGGCTGAAAGTTTCTCGCTTCTTGTTTCTGAGCTTGCTCATTCTAACTTTACATGATGGAGTAAAACAAGGAGGATCTTATTTGCCCCTCTAAGGTTGACTGTTGAATTAGTATAGTATTCTACATTTCTTTGTTTTGGGTTCTTGGTTTATTATGTATCTAAAATTAAACTGAAACTGTTGTTTCTACCAATTCCCCGAAGAAGAGAATGACCAGCAGCAAGGTGGATGGACTCAGCTACAGTGGCGATGGGTGCACCAAGGGAAAACCTGAAAGACCAGGTTAGCAATAAATTGTCATGGGAAAAATCTATCTATGTGGTCACTAAGCATCAACAATGACTTGATGGCATATAATCAATCAATCAATCAATCAATTAATGTATTATTGTAAGTGTATACAAATAAACAGATAAGGTCATTTTAGAATCACTGTAATGTGTATTGTGTATGTACCTACTGTATCAAGGCCTGTAGTGATTATTATTATTACTCACCATGACTGACACATCTCTCCTGAATTAAAGGTTTCTTCTAATGGATGATAGTTACCCTCAGCATCGTAACAGCCACAAGTGTTAACACATTTCATCTCAACCTCACTGAAATAAGGCTTATCTCCTGGGCAGTGTGGATAGCAGCCTAAGTGGAGGGAAGGGATGAGGGGGAAATAAAAACAATTATCTGAATGATATTGAATTCAAACAAAGCTGATGATTCACAATCAACATTTAAACTGCTTTGGATCAGTTTCAAGACCAAGATTCCACAAACTGGCCTTTTAATGAGTTCTATTACCTTGAAATTGCTAGGCTGTCTGTTGGAAGACTGGATAGTACCTCTTACCAGAATGTAGAGATCCTCAATAGTTTCCACTATGTTACTGAGGAAGATTAGACGTTAATATACCAAGTTCAGTGGAGTGTGGTATAAAACCCCCTCCATTAGAAAAAGGCCTTCTGTGTCATGACATCCATTTCTCCCTCCCTGTATCTAGCACTTATTCTATTGGCATAGAAATGTCAGCTGAAAACTTCCTTTTCCTCCAGATATTTAATGGGATTAGATAGTAATGAATTTATACTATTTAGAATTTGTCCTTTTTTTCCCTCCCATTTTTTCTCTGGTATATGTATTTTATAGCTTTGATTAGCTTAATTATCAAATTCTTCCAAATGATGTATTGAGGCCCCCTTTTGCTTTGTTTTATTGCTAGTTCCTCCTTTTGAAATCATTTTTTTCGCAGCCCCAATATTCCTGATGACTATTGAGAATTAAAAAGGTGGATGCAATACTGGCTTCTGCCTTTTTATCAACTATCTGCAACTTGGGGGAGAAAAGATTGATATTGAAATAAAAGAATGCAGAAAGAAAAGGCAAACACTCTGTTTAGCTCTGTACACCCATCCAATTCAAACTCATACCATCAAAGTAGATGAATCATTAAATCTGATCATGGATTTCTAGCACCATGTCTTGGGAGGCTCTCAGAAAGGTTAACTGTAAATTATTTGAAGCCAAAGACAGAAACATACAGAAATTAAAGAAGGTGACATTTTTTATAGAGTGATAAAAAATGACCTAGCATCCTTTAAATAATCATTATCCCCATCTAAGATGGGGATAAGATATTTGTTGTCTAAAGAGATAGAGAGTATAAACTTGGGGAAAGGTATCTTAAACCATACCCCAAATACTAAGTAGCATGTTATACACTAGCTGGTATACATAAGGCAAGAAAAGTCTTCTCACCTTCCAAGGCAGGTAAATTATAAGTGCACTTCCCACTTGGATTCCTACATGTCTTCATGCATGGGGCTCCACAAGGTTTGTAGTGCCATTCACATTCACCTTTGCTATTGTAATAGTCACAAAACATGGCTAAGGGAACCGAGAGAAAAATATTAAGAATCAAATATTTCAATTCTGGATAGATCCTACAACTTATTCCATTATGAAAATAATCAAATCTTAATGCCCACATTTTAATGACTGGAAGACAACCACTCAGGCATGAGATGAAATGGTGCACTAATTTGATTCAAATGGTTGAAGTAATATCTATCTAGCATGACAAGTCAGACATCAATTTTGTATTACAGATTAGGTAGTTGTTGATTTGTAATAAATATTAATAATAGCACAAACATCTAGATGTTTCCTTCATTGCATTTATTATAAGGTGTGATATTAGAACATTGTCATATACTCAGTGGGGTGAAATGATCTCTAAGCTGATACTTCATTTCCCAGCTTTGGATTGTCATTGTCCATGAAATCATATATGATACTCACGGCAGATTGATGGTGTTCTCCATGACACACATACTCCATGTTCACTACATACTTGAGCATATGCAGCTACAGCTGTACAGAAGCATTCACAGTCTCCCCCAGTATCACAAGCGCAGGCATCAATCACACAGGCTTCATAGTATTTAGTTGGTTCCACCTATGAAGGAATGAAAACAGAAGCTACCGGTCTTGATCTTCCAGTGACAATTCTTTCAAAAACTTGTGCAAAACATTGACTTGAGGTCAAAACATTGACTTGAGAGAAGCTGAACTAGAAGTTAAATACATCTGTGCATTTAACATAGAGGTTTCTTAAAAACATGGATGGCATCAACTGAAGCGGGAAATTGACTATTTATGTGATCCCAGCAGGTGAAAAGGAGAAATTTAAGCATTTCCTCTGCTGCTGAGAACCTGAGAAAAATTCCTCTTTTGAAACCACCTTGGTATTTTGTAAAAGGCATACAGTACTATGCTAAACTTCAGTTTATGTATGTATGTATGTATTTATTTATTTGTATGCCGCCCATCTCCCCCCAGTGGGTGACTCTGGGTGGCTCACAATTAAAATCAGAAACCCCATCAACAATTAAAAATCCCCCCATAAATAGTTAAATAAATAATCCATTAAAAATCAAACCCTGTACATAAATACTAAAAACATTCAAGATGATGGGGGGGGCAAAGTCAATCACCCCACAAGCCACCTCCACTGGTGTGAGCCCCCATCCGGCCCCCAGGCCTTCTGGTACAGCCAGGATTTCACCCCTTTCCTGAAGGCCATGAGAGGGGGCACACCTGACCTCAGGAGGTAGATTGCTCCATAGGGTGGGGGCCACAGCAGAAAAGGCCCTCTGCCTAGACCCCACCGGTCAAAATTCCTTGACCGGTGGGGTCTGCAACATGCCTCTTCTGCTGGACTGAGTGGGGAGGGCTGAAATAACCGGGGCGAGACAGCTCCTCAGATAACCTGGTCCTGTGCCATGAAGGGCTTTAAAGGTGATGACCAACACCTTGAACTGGACCCGGAAGCAGACTGGCAACCAAGGCAGCTCGCGTAACAGCGGTGTTATATGTGCCCACCTAGGGGCATTCAGAATTGACTGCGTCACCGCATTCTGCACCAGCTGTAGCCTCCAGATACTCTTCAAGGGTAGCCCCATGTAGAGCGCATTACAGTAATCCAACCAGGAGGTGACCAGGCCATGAGTGACTGTGCAGAGGCCCTCCTGATCGAGGAAGGGGCGTAATTGCCGCACAACACGAAGTTGCACAAAGGCCCTCCTAGCCATGACTGCCACCTGCTCTTCAAACAGGAGTCGTAAATCCAGGACGACCCTACAGATTACGCACTGAGTCTGTCTGGGGTAGTGCGACCCCATCAAGAAACAAAGATAATAAACTCTGGGATCTTGAGGCTCCCTGTATTCACAGCCACTCCGTCTTACCAGGGTTCAGTTGAAGCCTGTTGTCCCCTATCCAGGCCCCTACAGCCTCCAGGCACCATGAGAGGGTAGTCACAGCATCACTTAGGTCACCCAGGATGGAGATGTATAATTGGGTATCATCAGCATACTGATGATACCTCATCCCATGGTGCCGGATGATCTCACCCAGCAGTTTCATGTAGATGTTAAATAGGAGCAGCTAAAGCACCGAACCCTGTGGCACCCCACACAGTAGGGGCCGGGGGCTAGACCTCTCGCTCCCTATCAACACTGATTGGGTTCAGCCTTGGAGAAAGGAGCTGAACCAGCACAACATTGTGCCACCCAGCCCCAACTCCTGCAGCCGACCCAAAAGGATATCATGGTCGATGGTATTGAAAGCCGCCGAGAGGTCAAGAAGAGCAAGGATGGATGCGCTACCCCCATCCTGCTCTTGTCAGAGATCATCCAAAAGTGTGACCAATGCTGTTTCTGTCCCATAACTGGGCCTGAACCCTGACTGACAGGGGTCCAGATAATCCATTTCCTCCAGGATCCTCTGAAGCTGCCGCATGACCATCTTGTCCACCACCTTTCCTAAAAAGGGAAGGTGGGAAACTGGATGAAAATTGTCCAGAAGGATGGGATCTAGTGATGGTTTCTTGAGGAGGGGGTGGACCAAAGCCTCCTTGAAAGGCTTCGGGAACACCCCTTCCTGCAAGGATGAATTAACCACTGCCAGTATCCACCCTAAGGTCAACCTAAGGGACAAGGATCTAAAATATAGGTAGGCACACTAACAGCCCCGAGGACCCGGTCCACTTCCTCAGGGCCAGCTGGATCAAACCGTTCCCAGATAAGTCCCAGTTACATTACTCTGCATGCTACTTGCCTACAGAATGACTCATTGTAATCCATGGAAACTTTGCCTGTTTAATTTACAGAGCTGTAACTCCTCAGACTAGCAGCTGCATAGGCAGGCAGGCAGGCAGGCAGGCAGGCAGGCAGGCAGGCAGGCATGATTGTCATCTGACAGAATGAATTCCTGTAAAAAATCTGCCCTGAGGATTTGGTGTACCTGAGAGTGGCAGGCAGCAAAGACTTCACTGTTGATGATGCTGCACTGCTTCTGTGACCAGGCTTTCCTATAGGGATTCTTGGAGCACGGATCCTTGACACATTTGGCATCAGGACATGTGGGCGATACCTTCCAACTGTTTCCAAACTCCAGCACATTACCTACTACAGACCGACTCCGAGTTGTAAAGTCATTATTTCCATTTCCATCATAGTTCCCACATAGCCCACAGACCTCACCCTGTAGAGAGAAGCATATAAATTGATTGAGTTCTAGAGCATGTGCAACCCACTTAATGCTTGGTTTTTCTGTTTAATTAACATATCATCAACTCTAATGATCATTTATAATAGGAAAAGTTCATTTCTTCTAGTTTTGAGGATATTAATCCGATGTCTTAGAGTATTCTTTATTTTTGTTTTCACTGCAGTTATTTTAAGCCTTTCAATAAAAGGAAAAAAAAAATACATGTGGTATTATATTTAAATTTTGAAACATTTACTATCATGTTCATTATGTATACTGAATTATGTTGGTAAACAATTATTACTTAATTATCAAAGAAATCAACATATATGTGTTGTAAATGAAAGGAAGGAAGGAAGGAAGGAAGGAAGGAAGGAAGGAAGGAAGGAAGGAAGGAAGGAAGGAAGGAAGGAAGGAAGGAAGGAAGGACAATATGTATTGTTTTGTTTCATTTATGAGAAGCATTAACTTAGGAGCAAAAAGACTGATGCAGATTTATCCCACCCCCCTTCCTCAGTAGAAGGATTCCTTTTCTTTGATCTTGTAGATGCTGAAGCAAGCTATAGGGGAACAATTTTCACCAATTTCCCACTTCTTTCTGCAATCCCGTGTCCCACTTCATTGTGGAAGATTCCTCAACTATTAGAACAGTTTTTGAGGATTCTTTCCTTTCCCTCCACCATGAATAGGACTTTTTAAACTACAAGTCTAGATAAAATCTAGATGGATGTTTTTATGAGAACTTAGATCCATCTATGTCAGTTGCTGCTGAACACCTAAGGAATTCTACCCATGGGAGGTGTGGTTTTTAATGCTTTTAAATGAGAACTGAATTCCTTCTGATTCAGCAGGATCCCAGCTTACTATGTGGTATTTTTAAAGAGCTGGAGGAGCTGCTGTAAAAAAGGCAGGGCAGAGAAGACAATTTTTACTATTCCAATTACACATGCATGACTATGGATCCATCCTTACATTTTAATTGTTTTGTGCTTTTAATTTTAAACCATTTTGACTAGGGCTTTAGATAGAGGGCTAGGGAACTAAGGAATGAATAGACATTTTTTAAAAAACTGTGGAAAATATAGGTGAGCCTGTCACTCTAGACCAGTTTTTCCTCAATCTTGGCCATTTGAAGATGTATGGACTTCAACTCCGAGAATTCCCCAGCCAATATAGCTGGCTGGGGAATTCCAGGAGTTGAAGTCCACACATCATCAAGTGGCCAAGGTTAAGAAACAATGCTCTAGACAATGTCTTCAATGATCTACTCCAGCCTTCCTCCTTCTCCACTCTAAAACTGCCTCCAGTTATCTGTTTGTCCCACAAGGTGTGGCAGGGTGAATGTACTCCAGGTCCTTTCCATTAAACAATGACATCTAATGGGATCTAGGAAGCATGCGTTCTCTGTTGTAGTATCTGCCTTATGGAACATGCCCCCTGCCCCAAGATTAGATATTTTATTTTATTAATTTATTTGTACCCCATTTTCCAGAATGACTCTGGGGGGCTGTTGTTGTGATGTTTTAAATTATATTTATATTATTTTGTTGATTGTTAGCCACTCAAAGTCATGTGCCAATCAGGCAGCCATATAAAACTCTTTAATAAATAAATGAATAGACACCATACGTCTGACTTTTAAACAATATCTCACCTTGAAATCTACACTGAGTTTGATAAATATGCTTGCTTTCTTGTCCCATAAGATAATTAGTCCTTTCTTAGTCTCAATCACTAAGTAGATACCCTTTTGGTGAATCATATATGGTAGCTGACCTCCACTCCCTCTTTTTACCACTTCATAGTGCTCCTCGGTAAGTATCAGTTCATAGTTCTGGAAGAGTGAAACAAATAATAGGGAAACAATGACAGTTTTCCAAAGTCAAGTTTTGAGTTATTTATCAACAAAGTATATACAACAGTAACTTTATAGATTTATTAGCCAATATGGTAGATAAAAGCTGAATATTTCCTTAAATAAATATCAAGGTATCATTTGCATAACTGATCATCCAGTTAATAAAAACAATATATAGAACAGGGTGAACAGCATGGGACCTTCCAGAATAAGAACTGCCTTGCGTCTCTGTGGGCATAAGTACAGCAACAGTGTATAGAGTATGGAGGTATCAGCCCTTTGAGGAAGATCAGACTAGGAAACCAAACTCATGCAGGCTAATGCTACTTTTATTATAAGATTATAGAAACAGAATCTTGCAAGTCTGAATCCACTTTCCCCCTCTCTCCCTTTGTCTTCATGAGAACTAGGGAAGGTCTTTCTCAGGTTACAGTTCTGTCCTGGACTTAGGTTTCTTTTATCTGACCATTGTCTTGGCAGCAGTTCTTCCTCCTGTTCCCCAAGGTAATTCCTTCTATCTATTACATCTAGTGCCTTAAATGAATTCATCTTTGTGCTAACTAGTTTCCAAACTGTATCCTTAGTGTCTTTAAAACTGCTGGAATGCAAAGGGCATTTTTAGGAAACTCTAGGAATTGTACATATTCAGTAGGATATTTGACATTCTGTTTTTGATTTTGCACAAGAATTAAACCATTTTGCACATCTCTCTTCATTTGCCTACATTTCCAATACAATTTGGCGTGGTTATATGAGAATCCCAATACCCCATGTGCTCAACCAAAGTAGTTGCATGAAGTTTGGGGGACTGAATAAGACACACAAAATACCTTCCTTTTCAATTATATAAAGTTGTTTTGGAAGATATTTTCTGAGATTAGTGAATTCATGGTGGACCATCAATGCTTCAGAAATGTTACTCACTTCCACGAAAACTTTAATAGATTTAGAACAAGTGGTTCCAGTGGTGCCACAAGGAACATTTTCACTGATGATTCGGAATGACCCCTGAGTGGAACTATTCTGGCCACAATAATCCTAAGAAGGAAGGGTGTAGAATTAAAAAAAAACAACAATTACTGCCTTCTGTGGTAGATCCAGACAGTTTCTCCGGAGAAAACAAGAAAGCAATGCTCGATACCTGCATTAGTGTATATTCACATTGCCCATTGAATATATAACGCTTGTCATCAAAGGTGATATAATGCCCATCTCCATAAATAGCACAGGTTGCTAGGCATGCCTCCATGGTACATTGCCACATCCTGTTCTTACATACACTAAAATAAGAAAAGGGAAAATGCATTTCAAGAATAATTCTTCTATTTGCACCCATAAAAGCAGTTTTATGTATTTATCTATTACAGCATGTTTTAGTTTTGTAGAGCTCAGCTAAATGATTAGCTCATGAACTAATCACAGATTATATGTGAGGAGGCAAGAGTATGGGGTAGGGAAGAAAAATGGAAAGAGTAGAGTAAGTGGCATTTCATTTAAGAAATTAAGAAACTAGAAAAGTAAAAATGCAAGGAACTGAATGTTAATGTAAAGTATTCTTTAAAGCAACTTTAATTAAAATATATAAAAAATTGCTATCCTACACTATGGAAAAAGAATGTACAACATTTTTCAGATTTGTTCTGAATCAATAAGATTCTCATTGCTATTGATTATGAAGATCAATATTCCACAATAAAGTTTGCTGACTGACTGATTATGAAGTTATACTGCATCCTTCTCTGACCCAGTATCCTCCTGAAGTGTGGCTATTACAACTCCTGCCTTAAAAGTTGGGAATTCTGGGGGTCTCCCAAGAATTTCATACCAAGCATTGATGTTATAGTATTTTTACAAGGTAAATTGCTTTGCACATATGTTTATAAAGAAGATGGGCTATACATTTATAAAAATACCCATTTCCATATCCAGCTATGCTTTTCAATGACAGATGGTGCAAATGGGAATTATTGCATTCATTCATTCATTCATTCATTCATTCATTCATTCATTCATTCATTCAATGTATAGCTTGCCTTTTCAAAGCAGTGTACAGAGTGTTCCTTCCTTCCATGCTTCCCCACAATAACCTTGTGGGACAAGCTGGATTGGGATGGAGTGACTGGAGCAAAGTAAACCTGTGAGCTTCCATGACTGAAGATGGATCAGAATCTAGGTATCCCATAACCAAGTTTATCACCATAATTATTTTGTCACCTCCAGCTATGATTAATCCTAGCTCCGTGTTTCCTTGCCCTAACAGCAAGATAATTGTCAGAAAGTCTTTGCTTAGTATTTTTATTTATTTATGTATTCAATTTGTATAGCTGCCCATCTCATATCTGTGACAGTGGGCAGCTCACCTTACTACAAACAACCCAAAAAATACAACCGATCAGCAAATACAGAAATAAATAAAAAATACCATAACCTCCTTTAAAACCAAATTAAAAACCCCATTAAAAGCCAAAATTAAAACCAGAAAACATTAAAAAACAAACAAACAGGCAAGTGTGAGTCATGGATCAATCAATATAGCCATCTAGTGGGCTCCAAACCATAGCTGGATCCCCGGCATATTGACACAGCCATGTCTTTAGAGCCTTTGGAAGGCAAGCAAGGTCAGGGCCAATCTAACCATATGGCAGATGCTGTCTGGGGAGAAGACCTATATTTATCTTTTGCAAGATGTTGTTGTTGTTGTTTTGGCATTGAATTTGTACTTATCTAATGTGAATTTTATGCAAAACAACGAAGAAAGAAAATAATTTGAAAAATAGAAAATACATTTACAGATAATAAATATATACATAAATTTGTTCACTATATAGTTATATTATAGTTTTAGGTACATATGTGAAATATGTACCATGGCTCTTGCCAGATTGCTTTGAACTTGTTATGTTGTTGGTGTTTTTATTTTCCCCTCCAAGAACAACATGGCAATTTTACTTAAGGAACATATAAGGAATACATATGTAACAAGAAGTACGCTGTTCTCTAGCAAATGCTTACCAAGTGTTACAGTCAACTTTGATCTTTTCTCCAGGCTGATACGTGGCCTCATTGTGAATACATGGGCACTCTTCCACAGGAATACAGCCTCCTTTCCCATCTGACACTAGCCCGTCTGGACATAGGCAACCAGAGACACACTGTGGGCTGTACTGTAAGCATCAGGAAGAAAAGATGACTCAGGAGAGAGCAAATAAACCGTCAAATAATTGGCATTTGTCTCCAGTCCAGCTTAAATAAGGGTGGCTCAATTTAAACACAATGTTGGTGTCAATTCAGCTAGGAAGCCTGTGTTTGTCAACAGGGAATGACCACCTGAATTAATAGCTTTGGTGCATACCCAGAAGCTCTTCTGTCTGTATATGTGCATATACATGGTAGGCTTCAATATACCAGAATTCTGAATGAATGAGCCCTGGGTTTCTGGACACTGAAGAATTTGGAACAGTAGAATCTAGTAGAAGGAATTGGGGAAGGTGAGAGTGATCTTAGAAAGAGTGACTTTCTAAGATTAGTTCATGACTTCATGATATAGGGAACTGTTTTCTGACTTGTAATACAGTCTCTTAGATAGGGCCTGAATACTTACACAATGCATATCAAGAGTGTGACAGCTCTTCTGACATTCAGCTCCTTTGCTGCCAGTGGTGGCATTTTTGCAGTCAAAGTAAACCATTGGAGTGCTACAAACTATTCAGAAGAGAGAAAAAGTTGGTGTACCAGATGAAAAGATAGGTTTAGATATCATGGGTTAAAAGAACTGGGCAGAAGATTTGTGAGGTCTTGGGAACTACTTTTATTCATTTGGTTGAAGTCTTACCAACCTGCAATTGCTATTGACTCTGCTCATTCAGGCAAAACAAAGAAAGAAAAGAAAAGAAAGAAAGAAAGAAAGAAAGAAAGAAAGAAAGAAAGAAAGAAAGAAAGAAAGAAAGAAAGAAAGAAAGATAGATCAGGGTTGAATCCATGTCACTATCAGATATATCCCAAAATGAATCCATTCTGCCTGTAATATTTCCAAAAAAACTGCAAGAAAACCAACATTTAGTTCTGTATGCAATTTAGAGCCAAGAAATATTTCTAAAAAGGACACTACCAGCCTCTGAATGATACAACTTCTCATCTCTCAACACATTATATTTTTCCATACCAAGCACTTCTGATAAAAAAGGAATTCTACCATCAATTTCGTCTGTCTTCTTACTGATTTAATCATTTTTAGATACACTGAAATCACTAATATAGTTTAGGCAATAGACTCAATGTAGATCCAAGTAATAATTACATTCTTTGTCATTCCATCTACAAGATAAATGGTTCTCATTAAAATATTAATTTGCAGTTTAACCTGTGCATATTTACTCAGAAGTAAGGTCCACTTTGCGCAACAGAACTTGCTTCCAACTATCATGCTCAGGATTGTAGCTAATATTAAAATATTCCCCCCCCCCCACCGGATTATCTTTGTCACATAATTCTCCTTTAACTAGGCTGGTTAAAATTTAAAAGGAAGATGGACCAAAAAATGTGTATGTGTGTAATTTTGTATGTATGCCTTACCTGGCTCAGAATCGCCATCACCAATGCAGTTTAATTTTCCTTGATTACAGGTGCTGAGTAAAAGAAATGGGAATGATTATTGTTTTTATGTTATCTTGGAATTCACAAGATTTCTTTTCTGAGCTGGGAAGCTGCAAAGTATTAATTCTGCCCTAAAAAAACTCTTCAAAAACAATATAGCTGATCATAATGCAGGTATAACATGAAGTATTTAACATGAAAATAGACTCATATGTGTCAATAAATCTTAGTTCTTCCAAATGCTGCACTTTTTATGTATTTAAGCAGCGCTCTTGTGTCTTAATAGCAAAAACACTTGGGACCAAAGGAAAGCATTCTAGAGACTGATACTATTCTATATAGTCTGATAACCAAGTTTAGTTTGTAACTTGAATCCCCTTACCATACAATGCCAGACTCATGGTAAACTTCACCAGAAAGTATGGCTGTTCCTCTGTAATAACAGGGACATTTGTTAGCAGGCACACATCTTCCAGAATCATCCATGTAAGTTCCATTTTCACATGTACAGCCATCAACTGGGACAAATTTGATATTGCAGGTAATATCAGGTTCGCTCAATGATCGGCAAGTAGATTGACAAGAGCTAATGCTATAGCTATAATTCTGGGATTTGGGACACACAGTAGTGTATTTGGCTTGAAGAAAGAAAAACAAACAAAAAACATTAGTTATTCATGTTGTACATTGACACTCTGCCTTTTGATCTTAAGATTCCCAAATTTGCTGACAAAGCTCAAATAACAAAACGAGAGTACCGCACAGATTAACTGAATAACAACATATGCAGAGCCACACCTCTGCTGAAAGCAGAAGGAACTAAGCACACCCCCTTTAGAACAGCATTGAGTGTTTAGAGTTTATTTATGTACAGTCCAAGAGCAGTCATAAGAAAATATATCAAATACTGCAAATTAAAAAAGTAATAATAAAAAGTTATGAGAAAAGCCTGTAACAATTAATATGGTATGAAAGGCATCAAAAGCTTCTTTAAACCACAGCTCTTGATAAGAATGTTGCAATCTTCTTGGATGTATCTGGAAATTAGTAACCTAAAAGGAAAGCAGTAACCTTGTTGGTAGGTTTGTTTCTTCCCTATGAAGACAATTAACCATGATTTGGCATACTGTGGCCTTTCTCTTCTAGCAATATGCACTTTCAGCTTTGATAAAACCTTGGCTGAATTTGAGCAGAGAATCTGGAACCGAGACACTGAAACCGATAAAGCCAGAATTTCCCATCTCTGTTACTACACAATTTCCCCCGCTCTTGGACTATCCCTATAATTTTTTTTTTTTCAATAAGCCCACAGAGAAGGTTTTTGTTCTTGTCCTGAATCAATGTGTTACCCATTAGGGTGGCAACAGGCATAAACCAGCCTCCCTTATGAAAACTGCACTTGTGTACGTTCCTAATGGAGATGGAATCTATACCACATGTGTTGTTAAGGTGCTCATTGCATACTCAGTGGTGAATGGATCTCCTAATACCAGTTGTCAGAAGACTTTTCACAGTTTAGGTGCCACAATAAATAAAAAATCCCTCTTTAAAAAGTCCACAGAGCACAGCTTTGTCTACTGCACCAAATACATAGATAATTCTTCATATATCCAGATTCCAGATAAATTAATGCAGAAGGAGAGGACTTTAACTTCAAGCTATTGCAATAAATAGACAAACAGGGAAAATAGAAAATCATCCTATGTATGTTTTCCAAGTATACAGCCTTATAGTTGGGTTACTACAATTTGATCTAATAGTAATTTTTAGAAGCTTTTAAAAATCATCTTTGAATGGAGCACATCCCAAACTATCTGGGATGGGTGTAATGAAGGCAGCAATGCCATCAGAAATTCTTCATTTCTTAGAAATTCAAACATAAGATCTGGGGATTAGCATTAAAATTGTATTCAAAAGTGCATTCCTTTGCTGCACCACTAGAAAAGTTTATCATGGTCTAGAATTCCTTGCTGAATGGTTTCATCACAGTACTTACAGCAGACGTTGGTTCTCCAACCTGAAAGGTCAATTCCTTTGGCTTTGCAGGCTCTGACATAGGAAGAGAGGACAGCACACATGCAATCCTCACTTTTCTCACAATTGCAGGTGTCAAACATACAGTTCTAGAAAAGGGAAGCATATTCTTAATCAAATGATACTTTCCAAGTCATTTCTTGTTACTTCTTTCTTGCCACCAAATTGAAATCTTACATCCAGTTAGATTTCAGCTGCAATCCTTCCAGTCTGTCAAACTCCCAGTCAAAGTATTCTCCATCCAAGTAGGTCACAGACCTGGGTATACCAGGCTTTGTTAATAGAGTGATTTAATATGATTTCAGATCATTTTGGCAATATAATATATGATATTGCAAATCTGGCTCTATGGATGAAATTCAGTCTGTTTTTTTCAGGAAGATCTGCTGGGTGTGCCGGGGTGGGGGGAATGCTCCCAGAACATTCTGCAATATCTACTACTGAAATTCACCAGATTCTGGCCACAAACAACATTTGCTCAATCCTCCCCTAAAGGATGATGGTCTCTAACCCTTTCTTTTATTAATTAATTATAATTAATTATAATTATGTATTTCCTTGCCGATGTTCTTAAAAGTCTAGCCTGTTAAAATTGGCAATCATAGTACCGTGTGATAAGCCTTTGGATTCACTATGAGGTGGCATTTAGCAAAAGGTCCTTCAGGATCAGTCAGGAGTCCACACCAATGACGGGCGTATTTTTCTAAAAAGAGAAGCAATAAATCCATATCCTTTTGACCATTTCTGTAGAGATGCATGGCAAGTTTTATCATAGATTACATGTCTAGCTCCAATTTTTACATTATAGCAAAATAAGTAAAAGAAGCTTAAGTCCACTTATCTCAGATATATCCAATTCTTTCTCAAACTGTGCCTACATGATCTTGCTTTGCACATTTTCTGATTTTTCACTCCCTTTATTAATGCACTGTTTTCAGTCCCATTCCCCTCTCCCCAATTGTAAGATCTCGGTTGAGTTTTCTTCAGCAGCTACGTAGAAGAAATTGTGAAGGATTGTTTTAAAGAGTGCTATTTTTGGAATAATTTTCATTCTATGCCCACCATTTTCAATGCTCAGGGTGCAAGGGTCCTTAAAATTCTGCTTGATGTTGACACAATCAGCCTGAGTTTTCCAGGTATTAGCAAATGCGGGTGCTGTTCCTTCTGTCAATCCACTTAGGGTTTTGAAGTCATCTGTCTGGTGATTGTTAAAGTTGCCACAGAGACCTTTAAAAGAAATTAATAATTTGAATAATGAAGAAATAACCAAATATCCTCTTTGAACCTAGGAATGACACATAATTTTTAAATATTTCTTACCACAGGTCGTCCCTTGGAAAGATGGATCCAGATAAATGTATAACTGCATCAAAGGAACAATCTGAATCACTAGCTGAAGGCCGGAATTTATTTCCAGAATGATGTAGAAAGTTGAAGGCTTGAAGATTGTTACATTAGCTATGGGGAAAGAATATGCCATTCTGAATAAATCAGCAGTTGCAGTTCTTCAGGAGAGGAAGAGGTAAATCCTGGGTATTCAGGTGCTAGCACCAAATGGGTGAGTTGAGAATATGGTTCAGCTGGACATGCACAAGGTTTGATAAAAACCAGGAACCAGTATAATTACTTTTACCATGTGCTCAACTGTCACCCCAATGATGTGGTGTGCCCTGCACATTTCACTCAATCAGTTGAGCCTAGCATGTTGTAGGCTCTTTCACATGGCAGCCTTCAGCAGCTTGTCTCCCATCTATAAACTGGCTAGAAATGAAGCTAGCTTTAAACATCCTTTCCTGGTTATCAGCCTTTTTTTCAACTTTGGCTATGGTCATGGCCAGCTATTCCATTTGGACCCACAGTTAATAAGGTGTCCCACTGGCTGACTGCCCTGTGTCTTTACCTTCATCCCTGCCCATGGTGGGAAAGCAATCACCAATCATTTTTCTTTTTGTGGGCAGGTAGACTTTTTGAAAACCTTAATGCTATTTACAAAGTGAAAGCACCAAAATACACCTATATGCAGGCACAGCAACCAGTCCAAAATAAAAGTTCTTTTCCTCTATTTTCTGAGGTTTGGTTCTTTGCTGCAGCTACTGTTACAATAAAGCTGTAGTAGCACAGTGGCTGTTACTCTTGACTCACGTTCTACAAGTCACAGGTTAAAACCTGGTCAGTAACAACTTTTCAAAAATCACTATTTTCATTTCCTTAGTTACCAACTTTACTGTATTCTTTTAACCAGTTCACCAGTGTAACATGAGATCTGCTTAAAGTAGAAGGGTTTTACCCCAGCTCCCAAACCACTCAAATGGATAAAGGCTGCACAGGATTTACCACTGCAGTTATCTGGTATGGTAGTTTTTTAAAAAATCTGACTTTTCAATAGTTCACTGGTGGACTGAATTTTTTAAAGATGTGGGTCAGACTGCATATACCACTGCTTAACCAATCTTTGAGGATTTTGTAGTGATACCAACAGAAACAATAATGTGAGCTCTTCCGCTGATATGCATGGACCTGAGAAATGACAGTCCATCAAAAGCTTAGGAAAATATGATAGTAGGGATATTGTCAAGAATTTGAACTGTGACTGGAAACAAACTGGGGATCCAGTGAAGTACAAGTGAAATAAGCTTATTGAGGCAGGTCCCTTAATAAGTTGGTCGCCCTAATCTGTGCAGCTGAAGTTTCTAAAGTCTTTTAAAAGCTGTATGTGTTCAGAGACTGACCAGGATTCATGCATGGATAGTGACCTTTCCTTTCCAAAAGGAATTCCTTTTCCAGAACAGCAAGTTTAGTTGTCAATCTGATATCAAACCAAATGTTATATGCTGAGTACTTCTAAGATTCAAACTTTTCCTTCTGCACAGACATTTCTAATGAGCTACATACCTGCTGAGACAGGCAGTTGGGTATACATCCAGTTAACATATACATTGCCATCACGGTTGATCACAACACTCTGGTGAATAAAAACAAAGAAGAAATAATCAATGAGATGATAAACTGTGTCAGGGTTTCAGAAACTGATAAACAGAAATATGAAGTCATATCAATCTATCTATCTCCATCTCTGTGTACCTCTATCTATCATCAAAAATCCTACCCTATTTGTGGACAGGCTGGGCATGCAGTAAAGCCACTCATACATGGAAAGGGCAGAGAACATCAAAACTCTAACAACAAACCAAACTGGAAATGAACATCCAAGGAAATAAGTCTCTCTGTGCTATGTTGATTTAGATTGTGTGTGTGTGTGTGTGTGTGATTCAAAGCGGTTAATATTTAACTCTCTCTTGTCCTTTCATTAGAGAGGACATACAGCCTGGGAAGGTGTGCTAGCTTATACCTACACAGGATTTATAAAATAGCTACCATCTCTTTTATTGGATGCAAATTCACACCAACAATTCTTTTGGCCATCTACTGTGACATTTTCTATGCTGTTTCAAAGTATCCTTCAACTCTCCAAGCAGGTTTTTAGGGGACTGCAGAAACTATTGAAAGTCATCTTTCCCATTCTTAGAGGAGAATATTTTGTGAGCAGATTCTACTTCCAAGACCACTATGTCCAATTCCTCATAGTCTTTTCATTTTGTTTTTCTCAACAATACATTAGCAGCTACATGTTAGTTTTATTCATATAAATATAAATATAAATATAAATGAATTATATGGGAAGGGAGGGAAGGAAGGAGGGAGGGAGGGACATTACAAGTGCTAAGTAGAACTCTCACATATAAATTCATATTTAAATAAACTTTTATTTAATTTGATTTAATTATTAAAATTAACAAGTCAAGAGGAAAAGGAAATTAAACTGCTATACATAATCCAAATTATGCTTCTTAGATATGTCATTATTTTGTCAGAAAAAGGTATTTCTTAGCCTGGAAGGCAAGCCCAATGATTATATGCAGATTCTGAACTGAATGGCATCTGAGAATTTTGACTCATTCCGGTTCTTACAGTCTGTCCTCCATTGATGCTCACAGCCACCATTTTTAAGCAGGTCTCAGTCTCTGTCAAGCCACATGAGCCCAGTTCTCCAAGAACAGTAAAGGCTTCTTCTTCACAAATCTAGGGGAGACCAACCAGGAAAAAAATAACTGACACAACGGATTGACTTCAAGTATGCTATTTTAGAAATATTTTGGGATAACTTCTAGAGAGGTGATGTTAGTCATAGAAAGTGAATTTGGTGGATCTTACAGAGAAAGGGAATACTTTGAGTCCTGTTGGAAGAACAGGAAATTCTCATTTATTTTCTTTTTCATAATACTAAACATTGAACCAAGTTTATTAAGACGGAGGAGTGGATAGCCAGATTAATTTAGGGCATTTTTAGAATTGTTCAGCTTCTTTCTAACTAGCTTAATTTTGTTTTCATTATCATACCATTTTATTGAGCAGCATGCAGAGTTCTATCTACTTTTTAGATCACATTCAATATAATAATTGATTTAATCAGAGTAAAATGGTTATCATTTAGATCTCCTGGAAAGGAAACAATAGCTTGGTGAAGTTCTTCCCCATCTCCCAAAGTTCCTCTTTTTAATGTACAAATCTAAAAGAAAACTAGCATTTCATAGGGAAAAAAGCAAGATAGAAATAGAATCTAGAAATAGAACCTGGATAAACTTGTGATATGATATCTATAGCAGTGGATTAACATCAGGAACAATTACTCTAATTTTATAATACCAGAGATAGAAGCTCAGATTTAGGTGTGAACCTATGTGTGGGATGAAAATATGGTTGCTAATGTTAAATCTTAGGTTACTTGCCTTGGATAGAATATAAGTACAGCTTCCATGGAAATTATACCATATTCCATCATAGGTGGAGATATGCGATCCTCCTTCTATTGAACAAATACCAGGACACGGAAGTTCAGTGCAGTTCCACTCACCCCCCTTGCAAAAACTGGAGGAAAGAGAATCCAAAGTTAGGGACATACATTTGAAGAAAAAGTACTTTCATTAGCTTGTATTATTTTGCTATGGTAGCATTTAAGACTCCACTTTGAATGTGTAGCTATAGATACCTTTTCTTGAGTCAATCAATATTATCTTGTAATTCAAAAGCTAGGATAACCATGATCTACTACATGATCATAGCTTCATTCCCTGGAAACTAATGGAATGAATCAAAGAGCAGGAAGTGTTTACATGTAGGTTTATTTATTTATGGTCACAGACCAAACACAGCATAAAGCATCAACATGAAACTATGCACTAAAATGTTAAAGAGAAAAATATAGCTAATTACCTTCCAGCATGGAATGATATAACAATGCTTAATTAAACCCAATGTTTCCTTATTGCAATCGTGATTGAGCAATATTCTGCAATCCTATTTGAGATTTTTGAAGGTTTATCAGCTGATAAAAAAGATGTGTTCTCTTCCACTCTGCAGTTGGAACAATTACTAGAAGGGGTAATAGCTGGAAGTGTGTAAAAACTTTTGTCTCTGAACTTGCAAAGCATTTGTCAGTCATAGTGAACAGTAGTGAATTATATGACCTGCAAAAGGCAGTATTCTATTTTCTTCTTTCTCCTAAAGAGTTTTGGTTTAACAGTATGTTCATCAGTTAACTAATGTTCTTTAGTTACCCTGCCAGTTTCAAACATCCAGCAGAGAATCACAAATTTTAGGCTCTGATCTAAAGATATTAGATTAGAAATCACAAATACTAGGAATCACAAATCAAAAACATTGAAATTACAGATGAAAGCTAGATTCCTGCACAAAACATTGGCTGAATGTATCAAAATGTATAAATTACCAGGAACGGCATGGAACTGAATATGTTGTCCCTGGGGCATAGGATTCTCCATTATAAATGCAGGAACATTGCTCAAAGGGGATACAGTTTTTGCCGTTGATGTCATCATAAACAGTTCCTATGGGAAAAAATGAGAATTTTCAACATGTGCAGAATGGTTTCATTTCATTTTCATTCAAACATATATATATCATATTTGTTCAGTAGATACTGAAGGCAGTGTATACTATTTTACTGATTATTTTATCTGTGGCATGCCCTCCCACCCCCCACCCCCCCACTCCCACTTTTCCTTCAGGAACTAAAGACAGTACAATGTACACAGCAGTACCTCCTCCCATTTTGCCTCTCGGCAACAAAATAGTTTAAGATGAAGATGGAAGCTCACCAGGTGGGCAAAAGCAGCCATCTACACAGTGATCTTCACAGACATGAGAGCTTTCAGAATTGGTACAAGTGTTCGCACAAGGTGATCCACATTCTTGATACTGCATACCGAAAGAGCATGACATTGCTGAAAAAAAAGAACAGTAAGACCAGTTCAATTTCCATACAGCATATTGTGCTTAAAAGAAGATGCCTGACAGCAAATCACTGTCAGTGATGTACACCATGTCATTCATTCAACTTGTAACATGCCATAATCCAATAGAACTCTCAGCAGTTAACAAAGATACATAACATAAGACGTTCATGATAATATGACCATTGCATGCTAATAACATTAATAATAATAATGATATCCCAACCAAAATCAAAGACAAAACCAACAAACAGCAAAAATCTACACAGCAGTCGCGCCTACCACAAAAGCTCTTTGGAAGAGTTTGGTTTTCAGCATCTTTTGAAAACAGGGGATCGGCCTGTTCTCAGCCAGAAGGCTGTTCCAAAGAGCATGTTCCCATGGAAAAGTAGCACCTCAGTGCTTCAGTTCTCCTTACTTCATGGGGAGAATCAAAACAGTTTCTCTTGGTACAATCAAATTCCAGTTGAAGAAGGCATCCTGGGGATATCTAGGTGCCAAGAATATAGGACTTAATAGAGCAAAAACAGCCCTTTAATTTGCACTTGGAAGCCTACTTGAAGCCAATGCAGGGCCCACAGCACAAGTATCATGCTTCCTGGTGACCCGTGCCAGCTAACAAGGGGGACACGACATTTTAAACTATCAGCATTTGGATAGTGTCCAAAGGCATCCCCCATGTGCAGCACATTGCACTAATCCAGGATGACACCCCAAATGGCATCTGCCATTCATGATTAATTGCTTTGATTGGCATCTATTATGTTTCCAGAGACCTTTTTTTAAATTAAAGTGACCTACACATCACATCCTACCACATGCCTCTTGTTTTTTGCATATATTTCATGCCATTTACTTCTGGTCTTTGTATGGTTGCCAACCTAGCCAAATAGCTTATAGTTTATATACATCCATTATTCTTTTTCAGCGGAGATTATATGTATCAACTACAGACATCTGTTCTGAGATTTTCTCTCCTTTTCCTTTGATGCTTCATCATTCAAGAAAGAGGACCTCTTGGAAGCAGAAATAATAGAGGCAAGAACATCGTTCCTTGATGGTTTATAACCCAGTTAGCTGTTTCCCATCATAGCTGAGTAGGTGAGCAGAAAAACAGAGCTTGCCAAACACAACTGTATATCCAATTGTTCATCCTGTTGCATTCTTCATCTCATTGCTTAAAGAATAGTGCTCTGATTTGTTTTACTATTTCTGAAGAGTGATTATGTGTTGTAGTCTGTGACTTTCCCAATTCCTTTGAACTGTGCATTGTCTGGAAAGATGAGATTTGCATTTTCGCTGACCCTTCAAGCTATTCATAAATATATAATTAGAGAAATCTGTGAAATGTAATATTTTATTTGTAATGTTTATTTATTGTATTCTATTGCAAGGTAGAAATCCATTAGCTGCTATATTTACAACCTTCCAATTTTATATTCTTTTGTTCTGGCAGTATCTTTTAATTTCCATGCTATCAACTAGAAAGTGAATCTGAATCAAGATTCCTGATGAAGTCTAGAGGGAGGGATTAGACCAGTGTTTCTCAAACTTAGCAACTTTAAGATGTCTGGACTTCAACTCCCAGAATTCCCTAGTCAGCTTAAAGTCGCTAAGGTTGAGAAACAATGGATTAGAATCAAATCAATTTTGCCACTGTTTAGCAATAGTATACACTTACGGCATAGTTTTGGACTTCTCCAGTTTTGAGGATGCCCGCCAGCATGAGCGCATTGCCGAGAATATTCAGCAAAAGTATTACAGAGACAGGATGATTTTTCAACTTCCTCACAGTGACACAAGTCATGTACACAAGCATCAATGTAGCTGTTCACCCCCACAATATCATTACATTCAGAAAATGAAGAACCAGTCAGTATTTTCTGGCAAATATCCTACATGGAAAAACAAAAGGAGGCAAAAGATTTTATGAAACTATTTCCTTCTACAATAGGGCCTTTTCCTAAACAAACAAACAAGCAAGACAAAAACAAAAACTTATTTTTCATGATTATATCTTAGATTAGATCAAGGTACTTTACAAAGTAACAAAAGCCCTTCCAAAGTTAGATTCCAACCCAAGATTATAATATAGCTGTGGAGTAGATTGGGAGAGAATGAAATATTTACTATGAAATGGCAACTAATAAATTTTAAACTTAAGATTCTAGAATCGTTTTGCAAATAAGACTAATGCAAAGCAGAAGAACAAGAAAGAAAATCCTCACATCTTCATCAGTGCAGTTGTTCTGAGGAGGTGGTATAGGATCCTCACAATCTTCTGTTGGATCATTCAACTTCCATGTACTCCCAAAGTGGAAGTCTGTCATGGGGGTACCTTCAAGAAATAAAGTCATAATAGAGATTTACATGCTGGCAGTACCTCTGACTAAGGTTCTCTTTTAGGAAAGCCATGTCAGATTGGCTGTGAAAGTTGATAGAGATCTAAAGATCTGTGTGGCTTCCAGAAAAGCACAGTAATCCAATTAGTCCAAATTCAATTCCTGATATGTTAAAATGCTCTTTCCTGATTGTTGCACCTCAACTTTTATATATGGGGGAGAGAATGTGTGTTTTTTATATGAAATTATAATGATGTAGATATCTCAGAACCTTTCTCTACATAAAATATGAGGTGATCTAATAATGGAAGATGGGGAAAAATGTAAAGACACCCTTGAGTTAAGGATAATTCCTGGTAATTACCTGGATGCCATGCAGTTTTTCTTTCTTTCTTTTTTTTCCCCAAATAATTTTATTAAGAACTATAAATGAAAAGAATAAAAGCCAATACAAAATACAAAAAATACAAACCGAAAAATACAAAAGAAAGAAAAAAAAGGGATGGGTATGGAAAAGAAAAAAGAAAGAAAAGAGAAAAAAGAAAAAGGTAACTTCCCCCTTCACCCCAGCAACTAAAGACAATTTTAATAGCCTGTCACCATATCTAAATACAACATAATCTCTCCTCCCTATAGCTCATCCCTTAAGAAGAAAAAAAACAAACAAAAAACAAAATCCAAATGCTTCATCAATCATTCTTGGTCAGCAAAAGTCCAGTATGGGGCAACCAGATATAACTATTTTCCTTTTTTAGCCCTGATCCAACAACCAACCTTGCATTCCTTCCCAGAGTTTTTAACAAATATTCTTTAACCCCTTCAAAGAAAGAGGTTTGCTGGTCATCTGTGTTTCAAGACAAAAATCGTTGAGAGCTTTAACAAGTTTTTTTTGTATATCCAATAATCAGAGTTTATCCTTTTGCTTGTCACTTGTAATGAAGTCCTTCAAGACCTTAACAGAGCTCTTTTGTATATCCGGTAAGAATTATCCAAGAATTATCCAGATCAGTTTCCTGGGGATATCTGTACATGTTCTTTATGGAATAAGTCATCCATCAGATCCATTTGTATTAAATTTAAGTTTCCTTTCCAAGTAATTTCATAGATATCCATTGCACTTTGTTCTTGTTCTATAAATTCATTATAATACACTCTGTCCATCTTATCAAGCAATTGATCCATTCTATTAAGAAACTTAATTGAGAGATATTCAAAAGTTTGCAATATAGATGTCTGCTCCATATTCTTTATCCTCTAGCTCCCTCTAGTATCCAACCTTCAAGGTTTCCTTATTGTAAAAAAACCAAAACAGTCACCCTTTTCTCATGAGAAAATATCTTCTAATTAATTCAAAGCTATAATTCCAAATCCCTCTAGCCCCTTAATCTGTTGTTAACTTTCCAAAATTCATATATTAACCACTCTTTTGCTGCATAGTCCAAAAAATCATAGATTTTCAAAACGTTTAAAATCAAATTTACACTATCGTCCTCTGAGGAGGAGGAAACTTACCCAATGAATACAGTAAAACCTGGCTGGTCCAAAGAGTCTTAATCTCTCCAGTAAACAGAAACAAAAACAAAAAAATTAATAATCCAAAAAAGTGATTAAGAAATGAGGCTCGGTCGAGCTTAATGTCCATGAAAGGCCGCTCTGCGAGTGTGAGTTTGATGCAATCCCAACTCCCAGCCACTCCACTCATAAGCCCACTGCAAAATGGCTGTTTCTGCAGTCTACTCATGAGTAGTGGCTGTCTGGAATCATGTGGATAATCTCCATGATTTCTCCTTCTTCCAGAGAAATTTTGCTGGTCCAGATCCAGCATCCAGCTGCGATTCCCTTCGCAAACACTGTCCTGCTAACAAGCAGGACATCATCTCATCGTGGTGCTCACAGGAAGTATTCTGCCATGCAGTTTTTCTTGACAACACTATGGAAGTCCTTTGCCACTATATTCTATGGGAAAGATTTTTTTTGTTTTTTGTTTAACTATTCAGTGTAGCTTATGACCCTGGTATTATGGCTAAGGAGGCAGAAAGCATCAGTCACATTCTTGTTTTAGTTCCAAATGTCATACAGTCACATCCTACAAACTTAAAATAAAATATCTACAGTACTCAAAACATATTCGTTCTGAAGTCACAGATCATTTGATGTTCTTAAGACAGAGAACAAGGTGACTAAAGTACTAAGTTTGAGAACATTTAAAGTTTGAGAACTTCTTTGTTTTAGTGCGTGTGGAACCTGATACTCATCCAATGTCTAAAGATGTAAAAAGTGAAGAATGACAGATATGAGGCAAAATTACCAGGTATTTAATACTAATGATCAAAATATAAAAGGTTTTATATTCAATAAAAAACAGGATTTTCTGCTATTCCAACATGTTGAAAAGCCAAGATTATGAAAAGACTACAGTATGGTTCTGTAGCACTCAGTGAGTAAAGAAGCATAAACTGTGGATAAATCAATTCAGTAAGCCCTGTTTTTGATACTTACCTTCTAAATAAAATTCTTTGTACTTTGGAATGCCGTTAAAATCTCCACAAAGTCCACAGGTCTGATTGGCATATTTTTTATCAAGTTCCACCTGAAATTACATATGAGAAAGTTGATAACATGTAATAGATGAACTCTCCATAATAAATATTGCAAATCCAAGAGAGTGGCTGCGTTAAATACACCAAAACATTTTCTATTGATGTTGTGTTTCAACAATCCAAAGCAAGTTTAATGGATAGAAAATTGGGGTGTCATTTGTGTCACAGGCTCAGTGCTATTCATAACAACTAGTTTTCATAGTAATAGTCATAACAAAAGCATCTCCTCTGTTTCCCTTTTCTGTACTTTTGTGGAAGAGGAAAAAAAACCTATAAGGTTTGGAGTTCGTTTCTTTTTTTTAACCTGTAAGGTTACAACCTATGAAACTGAAATTTTAACCAGACAATGAAAAATTAAGATTACAGAGGTGTGAATATGTTAAATAAATAATCCAAATGTGCTTTCATCTTTAAAAATAGAAATCCAATGTCATGTGGAAACATTTTTGGTAGCTTATTTCAGTGATATACGGATTTCAAATAAAATATCTAGGGGAAATAAGACCACTATTAGCAGCATAATGGCTACATAGAGCTGCACATATAAGCACTTCAAAGAACATGCCCTGTCTTCATAGCTAGTCTGAGAAGTTTAAAGGAGAAGCAAGTATTACTTTGGTATTGTGTTTCTACTCAATATCTTATTTTATTGCATTTATATCCTACTTTTTCTCTGAGAACTCAAGCTGATATACAGAGGATTCTTCCTTAAGTTTATCCCCATAATGGGGAATGAGAATAACAATCTGTGAGATAACTGAGGCTGAGAAAGTGATTGCCTCAGTTATGTTTCAATGGGGACTGAACCAGGATCTCCCCAGTTGAAGCCCTCTACCTTAACTATTACATGACACTGGCTTGTCAATTAATACTTAATTTGTGGCATCTCTTTGCTTGATATAGTAAACCTGAACTTTGATGTAGAGCTATGATTTCAGCTTAGCCATCTCGTTTCATCCAATTTGGATGAAGAAATGAGACTCCCTCAGGCACCAAGGGAGAACATTTCAGAATGTAATTGCCACTTCTGAGAAGGCCCACTTGCAAATAAACTTGACTTCTGAGTTTTTAGCTATCACATCTGTATTGGGAGGGATGATCTGCAAGGTACATGGTTGCAAGTCATGTTTGGCCTTATGTGTCACAAGCAAAACATTATCCTAGTAAGCAGCTAGTGTTGTTTTCAACAGTTGTACAATGTGATTGTAGCTCACTTGGCTTTTACACTGTCAAGAACTCTGAATCAAGCACAAAGATAGCTTAATTTCAGTTATCTCTCTACCTGGGAGGTGGGGGCAGAACTCTGAAAGTGAGAGTGATCAGAAACCACAGAATGCTGGATGTGTGCTGGAGACAAAAACAGAAAATTTGAGAATGGAACAGAGTATCTTGGAAGAAGCTGACATCTGAAACAAGAGCATTCTATCCAGCCCTATTTTGCTACAGCTCACACTTACCAGTTCTTTATATCATCATATACTTACCATGACAGAGTCTTTTTTATTCCACATTACGGTTACGCCCATTTTAGCTTTCACTTTAATGTAGTTGAGAAAATTCTGTATGTCGAGTCCAGATCCACTGTAAGGCAACTGAATTCTGATAAGAATGCATTAGAAATACAGAGTGTCATTCATGTCACAATATTTCCATTTGCCCCATCTTTCCCCCCAAAACTTCAGGGATGCAGTAGTTACCTACGTTTGATACCATTTTTGGGAAAGAGGTTACTGGAGTCTTACTGTTGTTTTGTATTATCGTTAACTTATAGCTTAACTTATGGGCAGAACATAGGCAAAAGGTAGCTCAAACAGCCACATTGTCTTTAGACTTATCCACCCTGTCCAGTTGCCCCATTGCCAAATGGGTGAATATTTCTGCTCTACTTCCTAAATATACTTTTCCATGTTACATCACCTTGAGTGCTCCTGCCTGTTTCAGATAGTGTACTTCAGTTGCAAGCTAACCCCACCAGGTCATTGGCTACTTTGCAGAGGCGGGAATACCCCTTCAACTGAGTCACTGCTTACCGTGACTTCTAATATTTTTAGAGCTATAGTTACTGTGAGTGTTGTGATAATACTCATCGTTGAATGACTGGAAAAACAATGAAAGAATGTACTGCTGGACTTATACATCCTGTAAGGGTGCCCACATAAAAGAAAGTGATTGGCCATTGCTTTCACAAAACAGAGAGGTAGAGGGCATATCATTAGGGCAATTGTCTGATGGAAGGTCATAGTAGCCTGCAGTCTGGCCTGACTACCTTGCAAACTGTTGCCAAAGTGTCTCAGTCTGGATAGGATTTCCTTAAATTGGCTTAAAGCCAAGCCAGTATGTGTGCTGGACGTGAGCATCTTAAATAGTAAATACAGATACACCCATAAGCAAGCTACCCCCCCCCCCCGTGTAGGGCTCTCTGAATGTTCCAACCATCAGTTCCCATCAGCATGACCAATGGTCAGGGACCTACGTTGGTGAAGGTGAATTTAAAGAGATAGCAAGTGTATAGAACCTAAATACAACTTCCTATGTCTTTCCAAATCTATCTAAAACTACAATAATTTGCTCTTGCGGTCTCCTACTGGCTAGAAGAGCAGTTTCAGGTAAGTGATCTCTTCTAACCATCAGCTAATCTCTTCAGATCCTTTGGTGACATAGCTATCAACTCACCTAAGGATTGCCTTAATGCAACCCTTCCTATATTTAAACCCCACAACAGAAAAAAGTAATCTAATGAGATGATGTATTTGCACCTCTTTTCTTTCACATGAATACTGTATATAGCTTCTTATCATGGTACTCTGCTAGTTTCTTTACTCATGTTCCAAAAATTAGAAGTATGAAAGTGACCAGAAACTGACCAAAAAAAAAAAAAAAAACCCACCTCACTTGTCCTCATCATACAAGTCTGAGATGCTGCCACCTAGGGCCTCCTCAAATCTTGCACTAATTTGCATCTTTTTTTAATCTTACAAGCACCTGCATCTTCAGGCATCTTTGGCCATAGTTGTCAATGCTAGCCATGATGATGACAAAACATGCATGAATATCACAACACATTCCCTGCCCTTTTGTACTTATGGTTGTATGCAAGTATATAAAGGTTGAGTCTGTGCCACAAAGCATGTTTTCCCCTCTCTTATCCCTCTCTTCTGGATTCCTGTGTCTGTAGCCTTACATGAAAATTGTAGAGAAATACAAAATGCAGAGTTTGTTGTGAATTCTAGATGAGAATCTCCACAAACTAAGAACTAAGGCCTTACCGTTTGTCATTCACCAAAATTTGATCCTTTTGCATTTGTAAATCTGCTCCATCCAGCCTCATGTTGACATAGCTGACCGTGGGAGTGTTTCCCACTATTTTGCGCCTAATCTGGATGTTGAAGTCCTCAAAAAGTCCATTGCAATGGGAGGCAAAGATATAATTGCAGACCGCAGGAAAATTATAGATGTCACCATCAAATGTCTTGAAGTGAAAGAGGCCCCACGTGCTGCAGACTTGCCCGTTATGAGCTGAGTTGAAGGCTGTGAAATCCCAACAGCATGTAAAGATTTAATACAGATGTCTTCCAGTGGTATGAAAGCCATTATTACATTTTGTTTTGGGATGGATAAATAGATAAATAGAGAGACATAGAGGCCTAAACATTTAGACAGGGAAGAACTTTGCAGCATTTGGATCCTTCTCCACTTTTGCTCTGGTGGCTCCTTCTTCCACGTTCTTGGCTTAGAAATGGGATAATACTAGTGCCAGACTTTCCCAAGGCCAGGCTTCCCTGCTCTAATGCCCTCCAAGTGACCAAGTGACCAACCTATTTGCTATCATGGTGGAGAAAGCTCTTCTAGAGGAAAACTGGCCTGGAGGAAGCTGAGGAATTGTGGAGTAAACACAAAGCAGATCCATAAGATCAAAGTTACTGCCTCATTCCTGTGTATTAACTTGGAGTAAGCCATAATTAGATACTTAGTACTATAAGCTTGCTAAAGTACAAACAAGCAAGCTCAGCAATAGTAAAAGAAGCCTTTAGCAGACTACAATAGGTACTGTAGCAGATTTCTTTGCATTGTAGAAATGTGTAGAAGATACATTTAAATTAGGGAACAGGTTAATTTATACTGTAGTATAACCAGTACTGTAAATAGTCTCTCTTTATACTCATTGCCTTGAGTCTGCTCATACTAGCAGTCATAAAGAACTTCCATCCTCAAAAACCAACCAACCTACCAACCAGCCTAAGGATTCCATTAACAGAATAAAATAAATTATTATGTAGAAGAGTGAACCACAAGCAAATAATTCCAATTTCTTAGACTGCATTAGAAAGCCATTAAGAATATGACATTTTATTTCCACCTTTATTTAGAGCTAGACAAACATCTATAGATATAGTATAAATCTGCAAATATTATATTCACTCCCTATAGTTCGCACGATAAGGATCTTTCTCAAATCTATTGAGGTAGTTTTTATTTTTTTACTTAAGTGAGCTTGTCACTAAATGGCTCTTAAGGCCATAAAAGTAAAAAAAAAGCAAGAATTAAAAAAGAAGTTAAACTACATTAAAGGTATAAAAGATCAGAAACAGCCAATTCCTCCCCAACTAAGTAGCCCATTTATAGATTTGCTGCTCTGTTAGTTATATAACAGAGTCCTCTTCATCTTCTTTATCTTGTTGGATAAACATGATGAAATTATCATCAGAAGGATTACTTTAAGATCTCAAAAACAGCACCAGTTCCTTCAACACTGAAGTCTTCCCAACAAAAGACTCTATTACAGAGCTTGTCATCTCATACCAACACAAAAAGGCCAAGTCATGCCAGATGTTACCTACATAAAAATATGATATATTTTGATGCAATATCAAATTGTGATAGATTTAAAACTGGTTGCAAAGGTCTGTAAATAGAGTGCAGCAGATTGCTATTGTTGTTGCTGTTGGAAATAAGGGAAATAGGATCCTTGAGGATTGTATAGAGTAAACAAGAGGGAGCTAGATGGTTTGTTTCAGACCCAGAGGTAATAGATTGATGGGACTAAGGACCTCAAAGCTAGTTACCTAGTGAGGGGATAGAAACTTATAGTACGGAAAAAACCAAATTGGTATACTAGGTGTTGTCTGCATAGTGGTGATATCTTTCTCAATTATTCATTGTAATCTGGATTGCTTTATAGTTTATATCAGCTAGTTTATTTGTGTATTAAATATTGACTAATGGTCTATTTCCTCTTTTGTTAGGGGACTTATTTATTTAATGCCTTTATATCCTTTGCTTCAAAAAAATTGTTCGATGTAAGAAAAACATTGATTGTGCCTTCAAGTCATTCTTGACTCCTGATGACTGTCTGGACAAGTCCCTGCAGTTTTCGTGGCAAGTTTTTTTGGAAGTAGCTTGCCACTGCCTCCTTCTTAGGACTGAGAGAGACTGACTAGCCCAAGGTCATCCAGCTGGCTTCATGCCAAAAGCAGGACTAGAATTTGCAGTCTTCTGATTTTTACCCCGGTGGCTTGAACTACTCTAAACTATACTAAAAAAAACCCAACCCCAAAGATGAAAAGAAGACTAAAGAAGCAGAGCAGCAAATGGAACAACACAGATAAAATTCAGAATGTAAAATCAGCAGCAATGAAACAAAAATAAAATCCCCGAACAAATAAAATCACTTTATCTGTTACTAAAATGTCTAAGAATAACTGCCAGGCATAACAATTTATGAATTATTTCCAGATCTGCTGAGATATTTGATGTGACTTATCTGCTGAATTATCTGCCAATCTCATAGATACATGGACATTTCAGTTTAGTCACTTACATGTTAAAACTGGCATTTTTGTCAATGGTGGGATGATGGTAACCCTTTCAGATACAGCTTCTGTACTTGAAGCTACAGAGAAAAGAAGAACATTTGCTTATTTGTGTACACACATACAGCAGAAGTAGTCAAACTTTTGATAGCTGGAGGATAGTGGTTTATCTGTGGCCAAGGGCCTCAGTGGGTGAAACCATAATTAAAATTATGTCATACGAATGAGCAGAGCTTGGATTTTTCATTCTTTTTTTTTCCTTTTTGAGTTGAATGAAGTTATAAATTCAGCTTGTACCTCTTTATTTATTTTTTTTCCTGACAAAATTCAACACATAACTGCACCTCCATTTATTGATGATTTAATGCTAAATTTCAGTGGTTTCAATACAGGAGGTCTGATAGCCACAGAAAGGGATATCAGGGCCCACAGATGCCATCCAGCTGCCATTTGCTCATCCCTGCCCATTCCTTCATCACATACCCTCAAGATCTACTGACTTTAAGCCCCATATTTTAGTGACTCCCCATATAGTTATGTGGAAGCTATCTGTGGGAGAATGTTATGTGTAGGAAAATAGGACATTTGAAAAGACTGCAGAGAATTCTTGAGGTCCTCATTAATTAAGTGATACAGTACAACTTCTGACTAAAATGCAGAAATATTTTGGTTAGACATAATCTAGCAAAACACATTTTGTAATGTGTTTCTAATTACTATTTATTCTATTTTAATTAATATTTATTCTTTTACTGTAAACTGCCCAGAGTCACTCTGCAATGGACAAATTTCAAATTTGAAATATGAATGAATGAATGAATGAATGAATGAATGAATGAATGTTACATCCTTAATAATCTTGTTTGTCTGAATGAGAAAAAAATGATGTTTTTGAGCACTGTAACTGAGGGAGTCAAGGATTAAAATGGCAAATTAATTACAATTCTCTTAATTCCTTCATACAGGAGATATTTGTTATTGGTGAGATTTGATGCTGTCCTAGTAGTGGTTTTAGAATGAAGATATGCTAGAATACTATACTCCCAATATAAGTATATTTGAGGTATGAGTGCTACTAAGTCTATTGAGCAATGTTGGTACATTGTCATTTTTAGCATGTCTCCTTTACAGGGAAAGTTCCTGGGAGACTTGGATGGATGCCATATCACTTGGCTCAGTTTCTGTGATTGTTTGCAGAAACATGACCTCTGATTTAACATCTTCCTCCTTAAGCACGTTTCTGTACAATTTATGTTTTCAGTACTGCATAAACCAGGCATGACAGCAAAAATGTATTTTTAAAGATCTCTCCTTCTGAAATATATTTTATTAACTGATTAGTGCCCATAACAATTGCATTATTATTAAAAAAATACCTATTTAAGCTGATTCAAAAGTGTGTATTTATAAGTAAAAAGTGTGTATTTATTTATATATAAGTATGCTTATATATAAAGTTAAGTGTCATGGATTTGCTGAAACTATCTTAGGAGCTATAATTTTAAATTTTCTATAGAAGTGACTGTTTCCATTACTTAAATTAGTTCAAATCTGTCATAGATTTACAGATTCAGCTGTATTAATAGGAAACAAAGCAATAGAAACTATAGACAAATTAATCTATGGTTAGTGGAAGCCAGGATTAATAGGTGTTTCAAATCTATATATTCTAAAATAATAATAAATGTATCTGATAAGTTTTAATTCTGGAACTCAACCGTGTAAGAGTTGGGTGGCCATATAAATTTGTCAAATAAGTAAATAAAGAAACAAACATTTTTTAAAAGTAAATATTAAAGATGTCCTAAAAATGAGCGGTAGCTGTTGTTTATGTAAGTATTGAACAATCTTAGACTTAAAACGCACCTTTTCTTTAGTGGCCCAACAATTTGAGACATGATCTGGCTTAAAATAGTTTCATATAAGTCTCAAAAATGTCAAAAGAGACTGAAATAATAGTACAAAAATTGGACAAACAAATTCCTAAGAAACAGAAACAGCCTCTCATTCAAGTAAATGGAAAATATCTTGTTGCAAGAGGTTATAATTTTTTTAATATGCTATAATTTTAAAAATGAATTTGACATAAGGTCATGTATATTTGGAATCCCAGTCCTATGGATAGACTATTCCACTGAAATACAACCTGATTCCACAATAATAATAACAGTGCTTAACACCTAAAGTAGAGATGTTGGGATACCTTTCGGTGTGGATTTTTGTCTGCAACTGCTTTCTCCCTCATATATCAGTGGAGCTATTTAAAATGAATAATTTCTTCATTCATTACTATTTTATATATTCAAAGGGCTTGTTATACTTTGACGGTAGAACAGGTTATGTGTTTCAATACAGGGGAGGGGCAGAAACTATCAGATGCTTAACATCTCATTAATGGTTCCTGAGTGAAATGAAACTATATTACTCTTTAAAAGACAATCATATGGAAAACATTTCAGTCTATATTCAAACCAGACATTTTGGTTCATATTCTTTTGCTATGAAAAGGCTTTTATGTCCCCTTTTTATATGAGCTGCAAAAAATACAGAAAACTGACTCCTCGTTCCTATCTGGTGGCTGTTCAGATTTTGTAATCGAGATAAAAGATGAAGTCAGGCACAAAGACATGTGTATCTGAACAACTGTCCCTCATTCTATGCTCTCCATTTATATAATTAAGAAGAATGAATCACTTTTTCTTTTCCAACAATATCTGAGTTTTGATAGGAGAGCTAATTCACTTAAAAACAGCAACATGCACACACAGAATATACACCCATGTGAACTAAGCTGTACCAAGATAACATCTGGATAAAGGGAAGCTGCTATTGTTCTGTGAATGTTAGTTATAGATTGCAAGATTTAATTTTTTATTTAAAAATGAAATAGTTCAAGACCCTCTCCTTAGACAGAAATGCCTCACTAGTTCCAATGTCTTCAAATAAGTAGTATAGTTCAAAAGCAATACTGTTATATTTCTTTGAACGTTAATTTCCAAGTACTATATAAGTTTTACAAATTAGAAAAGGCATTGGTATAACCTAAAAATTCTTTCTTCTGAAAGGCATATACTTCATCTGTATAAGTACAAGCAAATTATTTTGATAAGAAGCTTGTATTTAGGATGAAATAACCTTTTGAGAGAGGTTTATACTTTTTGATTTATTCTTCAAAGCCTTCTTCATAGAGATGTCATTAAACATTTTTTACTTCAGGCTACATCAAATTAAAATGCTTCCTTCTATAAAGACACATTAAATATTTAGCTTAAATAGTACTAACGGTTGGAGGAAAGGAACTCACTGAAATTGAAAAATTCATATGATTTACAAATCAAAACAATTATACTTTTTATAACATATATATATATATATATATATATATATATTTATATATATAAAACCAATATACCATAAAAATGAGAGTTTTTACCTTTTTGTTGGATACAGCAGATCATTAGAATTAAAACCCATAATGGTATCATGGGCCCGGTACCAAACCCCATCTTGAATGGAGCTTGGTGCCAATGTGTGCGGCCAGCTTCTGGCCAGTAGAACTAACTCATCTGAACTCTTAAACTCTTATATAGTGGAAGATTTGGGCTATTTTCCTATCTTGTTTGACAGGGTCTAAAAAGGTGGTGCTCTCAGAGGTAAATAGAGGATGCTTTTCCAGTTCCTTGGGGACTAGCTAAGAATGTTTACCTTTGGCGAGGTGTATTGTTTTTTGTCAAAGTTCCATCTAGTAAGGGAAACCACAAATGAAAACCAACATGTAAGAATCCTTCTTTGGCAAAAGACCATTGAAGATCCTGGAAAAAAAAAAAAATCTCAAGGATCTTTTGAGTCACGACATGGTTTTGTGGATGACAGAGAGACCATTATTTAAGGTTCTGGATATTGTTAAGTGTTATTGTTAAGTATTGATCAAATGGGGAATACAGAAAAGGATTAGGATTCTGTAATCCTGAGACAATGTGTCAGCACTGGCAGTGCTTGCTTGTACAGGTACTCAGGACTGATGAAGGTTAGCTGAACTAGCCAAGTCTTTTGATTTCTCCCAATGCATCACAGACAAAGGCACTGAGCAAGGATCACAATAGAAACTCCATGCTGCAGTAGCCATTCTGCTCATCCGTGCAGACTGGTGTCACTATTGTGGCACTGAAAAAATTGTTTGATTGGATAGTGAGAATCTAAGGAGTAAGTAGCAGAGAGTTGCTGGGAAAGAGGCCTGGGCCATAACCTGCTCTGTGCATAAAAAAGTAGTTCTACATGATAATACAAAGCAAAGTTAACAGACAAGCAACCTCCCCCCCAACAATCTGATAATAAAGCTATCTGAGAATAAATGTGTTTGATTAAATAGGCAGGCACATATCTGCTCTAAAACTTCTGCAGACTTCTTTTCTCTGGTTTATTTTCAGCTGGCGGTAAAATTATGTTCTTATCTGGAAATCCATTTCTAGAATGGTGCTTCCATCCCACTTCTACTCTTCCCTTGCCCTTCAATATTTTATATACTTAATTTTTTTTCTTAGAATATTGTTTCAGAAACAACATGTAACATTGGGCAATGTTGAGCTTCAGGGTTTAGTGAGCATGATCTAGACAACAGATTTCCTGATGTTTCTTGAACAATACTACCCAAAGATACCAGCTGTGAAAGTCTACACCAGTATAACATATAACATTGCTTTTATGCTGTCTTTCTCAGTATCGACTCCTCCAGATAGGAAGTACTACAGATTCCATTGCCCCCAATTAGGATCTATTATAATGGCTATGCAATAGGAATCTTGGTTCGATGTATATATGAGAGGCTCAAGACTGGCAAAGCCTGAATTATGATGATCAAACAGATTGATATGCCTTAAAAAATGTATCCCTTAATCCGATGTTTTTATTTTTTGAAATAATAGCTTCTCCAAATCCTTTTAGGGAAGTAAAAATTCCCAACAGCCATTCAACTGCAACTGTATCATGCCATTGGTCTTCTTGACCATGACATCAATGTTGTCAGTCAGGGTATCATTTGAAGTTAATTCATGATTTTTAAAAGTTCAGTTTTGGTTTGGATAACATTTCTGGCTGAAAAAAAAGGACGATAGAAAAATAAAATAATACAGAACGGTGTACAATGAGGTATTGTAGAACCAACAAGAGATTTTGGCAAATCCCAGTAAGAAACCCTGTGTGTTCTAGATCGTACCCATCATGAAATTGGAAAAGGCCAATTATATCCATATTGCTCCATGTACTTGTCAGAAGGATCAAATGAACATAATAATCAGGGCCCACAGCATTTGCATCCTCTGGTGTTGAATATCTTTGTTCTGACAACATGGATGTTTACTGCTTATTCAAAAAGGATGTTGCTGACAGAAAGACAGGGAAAATGCTTATTATTTGCAAGGTATCAGTCCAGTGTCAAACCTGTATGTTTTTGGATAATTTTACTATGTAAAACAGACATAGTGTGGTCCTGATCTCTATGTGGGTTGCTGAAGAAATGGATGAATGGCAAAATTCCCCTTCATACTTTCCTAATCCTATGATTAAGAATTATTTTGTAGGAGAATCTCATAGGGAAATAAATAAAAGTTGCTTGAAGAGCTGTTTTTCCCCCACTGAGAGCCCTAGAACATGATGGCTTTTTTCAACAATGTACCTTTATTTAGATTAAATAACTATAATTGCAGAGTACAATCTTTAAGAAGGACTTTACAGGGACACAGGAGGGACAATGAAAAACCTTTTAGCAAAGCTGAAATCTATCCCAGTGGTTTCTTAAATACTTTGAAACCCCTTGGGTACAAGACCTAATATTGATTAGGATAATTGTATGTAACTGTTTTGTTTTAAAATAAGCCCTTTTATGGCATTTTGGATATAGAGCCTTCTGAACACAAAACATATCATAGCCATGATGGTCTCTCCAAACCCACCCCCACCCCTATTGGATAATAAATTAAGACCATCTGAAATGACATAAAAGAGTGTAGAAAAAATTGAATTTCATTAGGCAAAAAGTTACAAAAGGCAAGGAATGGGGAAGGAGCTCAAAGAAGCTTTCCCAAGTGGTATAGAAAATTTGAACTATATAGTCCTAATAAAAGTGTGTGGAGGTTATATTGTTTGTTTCAGATGATATAGGAAGCCACTGAACCTCCACCGAAGAGCTTAATATCCAACCAGGTTTATTAGGAAAAGATACATACTTGAGATACCCTAGTCCTAAATTATTCATGACTTAAAATTAAAACTTAAAACTTCATTTAAGACCAGAAACAGAAAGTGTCTGAGGAAATCTAGCTCAAGTTGTAAAAACTCTGAGTGTCATTCCAGACCATCTTGAAGGGTGAACCCATGTACAATACATTACATTAGATCAGTGTTTCTCAAACTTGGCAACTTTAAGATGTGTGGACTTCAACTCCCAGAATCCCTCAGCCAGCATGGCTGGCTGGGGTGTTCTGGGAGTTGAAGTCCACGCATCTTAAAATTGCCAAGTCTGAGAAACACTGCATTAGGTTAAATGAAATATTTCCAGAACTGTAGTTATATATATATATATATAAAAACTGCAATGAAGTTCTCTGGAAGCAGATTCACAAGGTCCACTCAATGATAATATTAATAGCCATCCTGTACAGAGTTCACTATCAAATTTCATTTAAAAAAGAAAGAAAGAAATGTAGTTACTTTTCAAAAAAGATCTTAAAGTTGGGAAGTTTACATTTGAAAACCTTACATCACAGAAATGATGAAACAAAATATGACATATGAAAATCTGGATGCAGAATAAGTTCTCAGGGGAGTTATGTTAAAAATTGTGTGTATTTGTGGAAGTTATACCCAAAAACATGGAACTTAAGGGAAACCTATGCATGAATATGGATGCTGAATTTTTAAAGGATCTTTAAAAATGTCTGTGAAACAGAATTCTGCCTAACATGAACAGGAAACAGGCTGTATTTATACATCCCTAAGTGTGATCAGACTATCTTTTTAGAATCCCAACTGATGTACAGGCTTATGCTGGTGAAAGGAACTTTGTATCACTAAGAGACATGTCCATATCTAAAAGCACTTTTAAACCACAAAATTTCTACAAACAAATATTTACAGTAAGCTAATGCATTTCCTATGCAGGAAGATAACCACATCTAAAATAGGCCATACACACTTTAACCATTCAAAACACTACCTATGGCGTAGAGCTGTGCATACATTTATACATATGTAGAATACAAGCTAGTAGTGATAAATACATTTTTTGTATCATATTTCTGCTTCTTCCCATTACTGGTCAGATACAGAACTTGGGGGGGGGGGCGAGGGGGGAAGAGTTTATGTGGATGATCAGTTTAACCAGTGGTCACTAGCAGGCAGTATAAATTACTGAGTCAAAAGTTCCCCATGTTCACCTCTAATTGTATCAGCAACAAAGAATGACATGGCTAAGTGTGCTTGATCATGCAATTGAGAACTCTGTAAATAAAGTTCCTACACTTAATAAGTGCCATCCCTAATTTTATCTCCCCCTAACTGTGTTGAAATTAGAGCTCCCAGATTTCTTTCCCAGAAACATCTCTGAGGGCATCAGGATAAAAAAGGCTAATTTAACATTTCAGAAAGGAGTCATCACTTTTTTCCTCTCTGACTTTTCCTATGAGAAGTGCTTGGGTTTTTTTTTGTTTTTGTTTTAAGGGAGTGTTTAAACACACTCTGCCACCACCCCATTGTCTGCAGAGGTACAATCTGAGGGGGGAAATGCTTCCATTTTAATTTGCTGAATGTGTAAATTGCCTTAATATCTCCCTGAATGAACAGGACTTGCAACATCAGGAAGGTTTCATCACTGGATTTCAATTAAATTCCTTTGTCCCTCATTCCTCCCCCAGCTTGAGATGGTAAATTGAGATCCTTTCTCTCAGACCATAATGTTTTCTGTTGCGTAAACCCTTAAGCTATTACATTGCATCTTGTCTCCATTTTACACACCATTAAATACCATGATTTCTCTCTTTTTTTTTCCACAACAGCGCTGGTAATCCTATAATTGATGGCTCCCAATGAAAAGCTCCATAACAAATTTCCTTATGGCTTTACAATCAGCCACATCAAAACAACCTTTTCAGTTTGCCTAAGGTGCATCTATTTGGCTAAGGTGCATCGTTTTGAACGAAATCTCAGATGATCATTTAATCCGCTGTAAATCTCAGTCTTTCAAGTTCAGTGGAGAAACATGCCCTATTGTTTGACTCTTCTGTGTATTTAGAGCTTTTGTTTCATTTGCATAGGCAGGCATTCATCCTCTTGGCCATTAATTTTTCTACCCATTTAATCTATTATTTTTGCTAAATTGTTGTCTACGTTTTTAATCAAATGTGACTCCCCTCTCCCCAAAAGACCTCAAGAAACAGTAAATTGCTTAAGAAATTCATAGTAATCTTATATGCCTTGTAGTCTAAATTATACTTAAGTTGAATCTGAAATTAATATTATTCTTAATGATGCCCATTTCCTAAATTCTGGTGAAGGCCCTTTTTTCTCTGCGCTTCAGCCATGAAAAAGGCAGGATGGAAGGAATAAGAGTTAGACCAAACTTAAAGTATAGAGCTCCCTGATTTAATAGGCTAGGCTGGCACCTTTTCTACTGGAGTTTTGTGGATTTAAAGGCACTTCCAGAAATTTTATTTGCATAAGTTATTTTTTTGTTTTTGTAGTTACCTTCTTTCAGAAATTGTTTTTGTTTTTCTTTTAAATTATTTTATTTTTTTAGTAATAATAATAATATACTGGTGTAGGCTTTCATGGCTGGCATCAATGAAGTAGTGATGAGTTTTTGGGCTGAAATGGCTGTGAGTTGCTGCTGAGGGGTACACCACAAAACAGCTCACTCTGAAAATGCTAGCCACAGCTGCTGGTGAAGTCAGAACAAAATAAAATTAGACCACGGCCATTCAGCCTTAAATCTTATCATAAGAAGGAGGAGAAGGAGAAGGAGAAGGAGAAGGAGAAGGAGAAGGAGAAGGAGAAGGAGAAGGAGAAGGAGAAGGAGAAGGAGAAGGAGAAGGAGAAGGAGAAGGAGAAATCAATTGCAAAAGGCAGCTTTACTTGGAACAGCTGATATCCTATGGCGATACCTTTAACACCATCAAACAACAACATCCGCCTATCCCAGGTCCTTGGGAAGGACTCAATAGGTGGATAAAAATGCCAAATCCAGTTTAAACATTTGGCTGACTGCGACCAACCATAATAGTAATAATAATTTTATTGATATGCCATGCTTCTTAAAATGTACCCCCTGCCCCCATACACACACACACATTATAGATTTATCTGGTGAAGGCCCAGTGGGGACTTCGGCAATACGGTTTGGAACCAATGTGTCTTTTCTGACCTAAGGTAACCCTGTTCCTGTCTTCTTCTATTGACCCTCTCGAGCTGTGTACATTTTGGGAGCTTGCTGGACTTATGATGGTTAAAGACTTAATCAGTGGGTCAACACATTTTCATTCTTATTATACAGTGTTATATGACCCTTGCCAAGCAGTCCAGGATGTTTAACATAGCTACTTTTGAATCAATGGTTAGCTGTTTACACATCCTAAGATAACATCTTCATGGTTCAGAAAACCTGAAAAATAGAATGAAGAAAAGTAAAAGACCTGGATTTCCTGGCTATAGATTTTTTTTTTTATGTAACAATACCAAAATTAAACAAAATATATATGCAAATATCACTGTACGTGAAAAAGCACCAAGTGTGTCAGTTCCACAACTCCTGAAAACTTTGAATATATTTGTGTGCTTGTTTAAATGTGTGTTCTTCAAGTTAGCATCTGGATACCCAGCTAGCAAGTGGCTGAGTAAAATATTTGATATGATGAAATACCAGTAAAATTTAAGTTACGCTTCCCTGTGAAGGGATAACAGGCTTAGATTATCTTTATCTGAAAAATTATGGGATCCAAAGGATTCCTAAAGGTTTTCTATAGATATGGCAGCAACTCTTATCTATGTATCCAGTATTACTTTGGACTCACTGTGGAATGGTGAGATAAAAATTACTTTTGGCATATTTTCTCTTAAGCACATTCTCATCTATTGTATATCTCAGTGAGTATTTTGGTTTACCAGGGAGCTGGAAAGTAATAAAACAAACAGGTTTGACTAGAATTAATCATCTAAATATATAATATTCATACTATACATACATATCATAGATGATTATGACTGGAGATGAGGAGGAACACATCAACCTGTCTACTTTGTGGTAGTGCCAAGGAAGGCAAACCACTTCCATTTCTCATTCTCCAATGTCCCCTCCAGCAGTTTTCTGCAGAACCTTTTCAAGTGAGGAAAAAAATGATTACTTCTGGAACATGACGGCAATACTGTAGAATTTTGGAAAGTCTGGTCAGTTTTGTGAGGCACTTTGAAACTAATATTGCTGACAGGCTCCCCCAACAGGACTTGGCAGTCAATCACAGAGCTCCTAAATTTATGCAGCTAAACTCATTTTATAGACCAGAACATGGCAGAAGTCTCACAGATACAATTTGGCTAGATAAAGAATAGTCATCAAACAAAACACTTGATTGCCTACTGTCGAGATGAGGGTCAAAGTGCCTTTTTCACCTATGGTAGTTATTTTCTTTCTGCTTCCCATGAGTTAAAAGTTTCTTTTTATGGTGTTTGGTGGCCTTGAAGTTAAATGGTTGGGCGGTGTTTACACATATGTCAACTCTGGCTTGAGAACTGCTGTTCTGGCTTACTTTTCAAACCACCTTTTATTTTTTCCCTCAGGATATTTAATGTAATTTATTTGATTTAGGTGCCACCTGATTCCAGAATGACTCTCAGCAGCACCTAAATTGAATAAATTAAATTAAATTAAATTAAATGTCTAAGGATATCAGGTATTTCTCCCTCTCTCTTCTCATGACTCTGAGCAGCAGGACTGGGGGTACTACTTCCCCTCCTTATTTATTTTTGTTTATTTCTTTCCCTCCATTTCCTTTTCTTCTTTCTCTGGAGATGGTAAGACATCCACTTTTTCTCCATGGTCCATTCCTCCCCCTCATGACTCAAACTGGCAGGAAGGGAAATGTTTTCTTCCTCCCTCCCTCTACATTTCTTCCTTGTCCCTTTATCCATATCTCCCTCTTGTGTTATGTAATCCTCTCCCACCCTTAAGCCAGTACTGCAGAAACTTTATTATGCACCCAGTCTACCTTGGGTTGATGAGAATACCACAAATGGAACTTTTTTTCAGTCAAGAATCTTTATTAAGAATAAGAATGAAGCTAAACAGAACAATCAGTGACCACTGCCTGACTGAATCTCTAAGTGCTCCTCCTACCCACAGTGCTGCAAATATTTATCTTTTTTTCCCCCTGCCCTTCCCCACAAATTAATGGACTTGTTGCATAGTGCTTGGTGGCTTTGAAGCTGAAAAGTAGCTAAAGTTGACATCACTGCCAGTTGGCCCAAGAACTTCTCACAGAGGCTCCTGTTCACTTTGATTCCTACAGTCATTGATATAGTTCCAGACAAATGTTCAGAGCTTATCTCATATCTTTTTTTTGGGGGGGGGGGCAAAGTCCATTAGTGATCTGACGCTTGTTGTCATCAGTACGCTGATGAGACCTAACAATACTTCTTTTTGTTGTCTGAATCAGAAGAGGCTGTGGAAATAATGAACTACAGCTTGGATGAAGCCCAATAAACTGAAAGGAAAGAGATAGAAGGGGGGGGGGGCGCAGAAGGAGGGAAACAAGGCGTAGTCACAGCTTATCTGCTACATTAACATTCAGTCTATTCCAGATAAAGTTGCAGACTCTATATTCTTTTTCATGGCAAATTAAACGTTCTGTCATTAAATATATTATTACTATCTTGTAATGCTGTTATTTTAATACTGTAAATTCCATTTCCATGTATTTATTTTCATAAATAGGTGATGCTTCCTGAGGCCTTTGCAAAAGTTATTACATTCACATGGACTGCACTAACAGTCAAAGTGGTAAAGGTGCAGTAATGAAATTTGTAGAATAAACTAAAGAAATATACTTAGAAGAGAAACATTTACTCATTTTTGTCACAAGACCATGTACTTGGATCTACTCTATCTAATCCAGTTCATGCACAGCTACTTCCCTACGATCAGTTCACACAATCCAGACAAGGGTATGTCAGAACCTGAAAAATCATATAATTGCAGCAAATTACATCAGATGGGTCAAGTAAGGTAGCAAGAATTGACCAGGGCCATTAATCATCTGATCAGAGAAAATTGATATGCAAAATAACATTGCAGCTCATACAGAAATAACTGCATCCTTCTCACCTGTGTTTTTGTAATTTGTAATACTTCTCTCCAGCTACTTTTCAGTAAGATGCCATCGGAAGCCTTTTCCAAAGATGGTTTCTATGGTTATATGTTTTCCTATTGAAAATTCCGATAGTGGCATAAAATGTTGTTAATTTTAGTTTCATGGATTTTACTTGAAGCCAGACTCTTATCAGACAATACACATTTTATTTAGTAATTGATGTTATAGCTGATTCACAACAGATTAATACACTGGGGGAAAGCTAAGAGGTATGCATAATTCTGTACTGGAAATAATTAGTTTCTTTCTATAGAGTGAGCTCAAGAGTTTCTGATAAGCAACAAAGAAAAGCAAATGTGGGGTGCCTCCTTAGCTTTGACCTATATAGCTATTGATAACTAGGGAATGAATATATCTAAAACAAGATACCCCATTTAAACTTTAATTGAGTCCCATCTGCTTACACAAACATTTCCTCCTCTTCTTCCAGTAGAAACATCAAAGAGATGGAAAATAAAAAAAAAAGGGAGGTGAAATTAGACAAGGGAGTAGCTGAATTGAATCTTCAGGCTAACTACCAAAGACATCACACTTTTCAGCACTATTATCATGCCCTAACAGAAACCAAGAGAGCTAGATTCCCACAAAGTCTCATTAACTAGGTGCATTACAAGAAAAAAAAATGGTTTGAGTTACAGAACCTTGGAAACTGAATATATGTATACTTTAGCCCCTCTTTTATCAGCCAGTGTGTTGAGACAGGTGCTCCTTGATGCCTGTGATTCAGTTTCTATCTCTTCTTTGATTGAAGGGGGAGCTGGCTGTCCATTTATGAGATATAAAAGTAATTTCCATCTGCTCTTGTTTTGCAAACATCCATTTTCATTCCCAGGCTCAGAGAATTCCATTACAGCTATGTCTGAAGCTATTTGCATCTCTTGTCATTCTTTTGTTTTCAACAGTTCCTTCTCTTTTTACCTGCAAATGTAAAATAGCCAATCCCCAGTTTACAGGTAATTTGGGGGAGAAATACCCTAATGCATTATATGGTGTGCATTTAAAAAAATATATTTTAAACATAATTTCCTCACAATTCAAAATACAAATCTCCCTAGGATGTGACTTGGCCATGCTTAAACTGCCTGATGCTTACATATATATGTCTACACATTATATCAGTGTATGAACATGATAACATACAAGCGTAGTAGAAACATGGTGTATATAATAATCTATTTGAAAATTTATCCTAGAAAGAATCTAGGACACAGTTAATTTCTGAAAAATGACATTTATTCCCTTAGTTGATACTAAACATTCAAGATTTGAAAAAGATATGCTTATGCTTACATGAATACATTTACAATACAATTTTATAAAATTACTGTAGAGTTTGGCATATTGGAAATTGTCTTTCAAAATCCTCTAATTTATGGGCAGAGAAATTTGGTAGATTATTGTGTGTATAATTATTCAGAACCAATGAATGGAAAGGAATTACAAGGTTAGACGTTGTCTAGTCTTACAATCTTTTTATGGCACTGTGGTCAAAAAGACAGTCACTGAAGGCCCACCCGTCAGCATCCAAAAGATAAGATCATCCTCTGTTCTCTGCTCCCAGCATCTGGTGCATAAAAACTTCTATTTTAATATCTCAAGGATATAGTGGGTGCAAGAGTGAATTTTTAGATTGAAAAACTAGATAATTCTAAAATTAACTGGATTCTCATCCTACAGTTCATTCATGTACTGGACATTCATTCAAGAACAGAGCCACACTGCTGACCTCTACCTTCCACATAGCATGGCTAGGCTAGCTTTGCCTCCAAAGTCTGCAGGTTGAGCATGAACAACTAAGGGAGATCCTAACAACATGGAATCTCAATCCTAATCCTCTTGCAGAATAGCTTCACCCACTATCCCTCTTTTGACATCTGCTTTCAACATGTGAGAAGTTGGGAGAGGAGGAGTGCCTGGAGTAGAGTCATTAATGTAATTCTGCTCTTTTCTACATGTAAGTGCACTATACCTGTGACATGTGAATAGCTCTTTAGAAATCTCAATTTATGCTGCTGTAACTGTTCAGCCCATTAAGATTTCTACTATGTTTGTGCATTTGCTATCCTTATATGTTAAACATTAATAACTAACTAGTGAATTGAATTCTGATTGAATATGCTTTTATTGCAGAAAGAAAGTACAGGACAATTTCTAGTTTCAGTAAATTAATGTAATCTATGCTTCGTTTCAAAGCTAATCAAGGTCTAGTAGAATGTCAACAGGATCTCACACGAGCAAGTTTTGCTTTTGGGTGGAACTCAAATTACCCTTTATTTTATCTAATGTTTGCTTATCCTGACCTTTCTTTATCTGAAAGCATACTACTGTTATTCTATTAGCATAACTGGAAATGATTGTATTACAGACTACAGGAACAAGCAATTCTTGTACACAAGAATAGTTGTATCACTGATTTCCAAAATTCTTGCAATTAACAAAACCAAAACTTGCATTTTGTTTCCCCATTAAAACATGCATTTGGACCATGACTTAAAATACATCTAGTCTATTTCCTCAATTCAGGCAATCCAGAATTACAGCAACGTTTATGGCTATCCAATTGTTGCTTGAAGACTATACACAGGAAGCAGCCTACCTCTTTGGGCCAGCATCTGCAGTGGCATGGGGGCAGCATTATGGGCTATACTCCTGGAGGGCCTAATACAATTAAGCCACCCATCCCATCATTTATATCCCTATCCCTATCCCTATCCCTATCCCTATCCCTATCCCTATCCCTATCCCTATCCCTATCCCATCTCTCTAGAAAACACAAATTTAGACAGATTCAGTCATTGCTGTCAACAACTTTATCTGAAACATTTTGGGCCTCCGTATGTGATTGATACACTGAATGACAATGAAGAGATGATACAACAGCCTTCCTTAACACTTGTGGACCTTTTTTTCTGTTAATTATTCCATCCATACCGTAATTTTCCATGTAGTTGCCAGCAGGGTCCCATCTGGATGATGGATTTGGTTTGGTCCATCACTGTGTTCCCATATAATTGAAATATTCACCTCAATAAAATGGAAGTAGCTAAAAACATTCTTGTATTATGTGGCTTCTGGTCTTGGAAAAGAAGAAAAGGAGGAAAACAGGTAAAGTAGTAATTTACTAAAAGTAGTAAAGTAGATCCTACTTATGCAGACAACTACCATGCAGTTTCCAATTTTCTTTTTCAAAAGAAGTTTGTTGAGATGAGTAACAACTGCAAAGCATTCTGGAGTCTTTTCAGTCAGGGTTCAGACATGACTATGAGATAGAAACTACTCCAATTACTCTCATTGGTTTCCTTCTGGACTGGCTGAAAGGGTTGAGAGTAGGAGGTGCCATCTTATGGTGGTTCTCTCCTACCACAATCAGCAGTTCTAGTCTCTGTGAATGGGAGTTACAGTTGAGCCCTAGGGCACACAAATATGGGGTGTTACCGAGCTGAACCCTCTCCCCTATTCTATTTAAGACCTACATGATGCAATGGTTTGTAGTACAATATGCTGATGATACGCAGTTATACATCTCCATGTGAGGCCACTCAGGAGTCTTGATCTGGTGTCTGGAGGTTGCAAGGGTCTGGATGTGGAAAAACAGGCTAAGACTTAACCATAGCAGTATTGTTGGTTCAGAAGCCAAACAAGTTTAGGGCAATAAAACTTTAGTTCCTTATGAAGTTATGTGGTACCAGAAAGAGCTGGTCTGCAAGAGATGGATGTTATGACCAGGAGAGATTTAGCCCAGTTTCATCTAATAAACCAATTGAGACCATTTTTGGAGCAGGAAACACTAACAACTGTCACTTAGGCCCTTGCCACCTCACAGTTGAACTACTTTAATGTACTTTACATAAGACTGCCTTTGAAGACCACCTGAAAACCCTAACTGGTGCAAAATGCAGTGGCCTGCATGCTAAATGGAACTACCTGGTATGTCTATATAGCACAAGTACAGTGGAAGTTGCACTGGCTGTCAGTCTGTTTCTGGGTATACTTCAAGTTGCTAGTCTTTAAACTCTTCATGGCTTGGGGAACTGCTTAATCGAAACAGAATCCACCTGCCAAAGATATCCCTGCAAATAATGTTTGCTGAGAATTTCCATGCCGTGTGATACGTGGTAAGACAGAACTCAGAAACGGGCATTTTCTGTGGAGTCTCCTTTTGTAGAACAGGATATAAGAACTGATATTTAGGAAGATATTAAAAATCTGGAACTTACAAAGAATTTGGGACTGTGGAGTGAGGAGTGGTTGAATTTGAAGTGAGTGCTGACAATACAATAAAGTATGCAGTTATGGATGGATAATAAAGAAGTAGAATGTATGTTACTGATTTTTACATCTTAATTTGTATTTAACATAAATTTCTATTTTGTACTGTTGGTGTTCTTGATGTTTTGCTGTAAAACATTCATGCTGGCATAAAACCACTTTAACTAACTAATTAACTAAAATATGTATTGTCAAAGGCTTTCATGGCCAGAATACGATGGCTGGTGTGGGTCTTCTGGGCTGTGTGGCCGTGTTCTGGAAGTTTTGTTTCCTAATGTTTCGCCAGCATCTGTGACCGGCATCTTCAGAGGGCAGGAGCACAGACAGGAGCAGTTCTCTCTGTGCCCAGGATGATGAAATACCCACAACAGGGTCACATCATCCTGGGCACAGAGAGAACTGTTCCTGTCTGTGCTCCTGCCCTCTGAAGATGCCGGCAAAACGTTAAGAAACAAAACTTCCAGAACACGGCCACACAGCCCGGAAGACCCACACCAGCCACAGGTAAAATATGTTATAATGATACTTACATAGTCTTGAAGCATCAAGTTTGGAATTGGAGTTTGTTAGAAAAAATCCACATTTTATGTAAATAGTATAAATAAATAATAACCCTGGGAGAAAATATCAGTAATAGCAATATACTGTAGAAAGATCTGAATAGTCATCAGGTGAATATTTCTTCAGGTAAACCATTAAATTGGTGATATTTTAGCTAATATTTGCACATGAAGGCAAAAGGATATTATATCCTATTATAATCTTGTATGACAATGAGAATATTCAAATAAAGCAAATACATGTTCTGGGGTACCATTAGCACTGACACCAAGATTCCCTAGATATATGAATGCTCCTCAGCCAAAGAATAACAGATTAAGTATTGGAGGATATATTGTACACTAGGATCCATTAGTGCCAAGGGAATCTTGGCCTAGCAGGAAGGCATTGTCTGGAATGCAGAGAATGGAAGCATGTAATTGTCTTCAATCAAGAAGACTAGGATAAGACCTATCATTCATTCATTCATTCATTCATTCATTCATTCATTCATTCATTCATTCATTCATTCATTGCTAGAAGACAGCAGAAGAAAAGAAGTATGTAGGATTTAAAGTAGGACTGTGTATAAACACTCAGCCATTTCTCCTGTCTGTTCAGAGGCCATCAACACTTTGTTGTAGCTGACATTATAATATTATAATAGTCACGTAGTTCCTAGCCATGTTTGTTCAAATTTCTGAGAAATTGCAGTCTAGTTTGTGCCTGTACCAGGTGTCAGGTTCGGTCAGCACGGGGCTGCAGGGAAGCTCGCAGCCAGACCACGCGAACTCCACCGGCGGTAGCTAGCGAGGAAAAGAGGAACTGAAAGCGCCGCTAATTAACGGGCCACCTGCGCCCAGCCAAACAGGAAAACCGCAGCGGAAGCTTTTAACTATAAACTGATAACGGCGCAAGCCAACAATGAACGGGGCCGCAGGCAGCGAAACAAGATCGCAACGCAGCACAGAACCCTCGGGCTTGCACGTAGCGGGGAGGAACCAACCCAGCCGGAGGGGGACTGGCAATCAAGGACAATGGACCCTGACCGAACCTGCCATCATGGACAATCCAGAGGGATTATTGGGGGGCCGATAATCCGCAGCGGTAACGCGATCGCGGGGTGGAAAAGCGCGGGAAGGGGGGAATATAACAAGTGATGCAATTGTACCAAGCCAGTCCTTGCTTTGCTTGTGACTGCTACGTTATGCATGAGTAAATCTCTTTTGTGAACCACACGTGTCACGAGAGTTTCTCTGTCGAACGGGGCAAACCTTACATAAAGCCAGGACTCACCGTTAGCGCTACCCGGTACCACTGAGGAGCGTTTCCCTTTCTAATACAGGCATGACCAGCAACGAGGAATCCATGGGTCAGCTGGAGCACGAGGAACCCAGGCTCGAGGAGGGACGGTCAGAGCCACCCGGGAGCGACGGGACAGCGACCAGGACCGGGTACCCTCCAGCCGAGCGGTGGTCGATGTGCGTGAACCAAGGGCCAGACAGCTCAGGCGTCACGATGACCCGAGGTTCGGGGTCCCAGAACCGCGAGTGGGACGAGAAGTTTGCCCGACTAGAGGAGAGGGTCGAGCGGCGTCTAGACACCATGGAGGCGATGCTCCAGACCTTGCTACAGAGAGTGGGACCATCGGCGGTGAGCGATGGCGCGAGCAACAGGGGTGGCAGTCTGGCACGCCAGCCGGCACCGCCCACGATGCCCCGGTCGGTGGACCGACGGGCGGCAGATGCCCTGAGACTTCGAGGCATCACTGGGAAGTTCTCAGGGGACCCTGAACAGCTGCCACATTTTTTGACGCACGTTAGGGGTTTCATGCAGAGGGGTGGTCACCTATTCGCTAGGGACGAGGATAGAGTATCCTACGTGGCCGAGCTGCTAGATGGCCAAGCAGCTAGCTGGGTGATCGGACTATACGACGCCAACGCGGCGGAACCACGGAGTTTCCCGGACTTCATGCAGGCGCTCCGGGACAGATTCGAGGACACATTGAGCGCCAAGTGGGCTGAGGACGACATCCTGCAGTTCAGACAGCGGGACAAGTCGGTATCGGAGTACGCCCTGGAGTTCCGGAGATTGGTAGAGAAGCTCACGGACTGGCCGGAGTCCCTGAGGGTGAAGTATTTTAAGAGGGGGCTCAATCCAGAGATCCTGGAGTGGACACTGGGGTGGGACGACCCGTCCACAGTGAAAGATTGGATCTGGCTGGCCGGAACGGCGGAATCGGCATGGCGGCAGATTCAACAAAGCGCGAGGCGACGGGACCAGACGAGGGACCAGCCGAGGGAGAGACCCCCAGAGGAAAGGCGGAGCAGTCGGCGGCAGTCCACCAGGGGGCGAGAGGCGACCAGAGCCCCGAACCTGTGCTTCCGGTGCGGAGGCAGAGGCCACTGAGCGGCACAGTGCCCGACGGAGCGGGAAGGAGCCTCACCACGGCCCGAAGTCAAGCCCCCGCGTTCTACCAGGAAAAGGGCCGGCGACCGACCGTGGAAGGGTGCAGTGGCGGCGGTGACCGAAAAAGGACGGCGGGGGTGGTCGACCCCGGAGACGGCGTCCTCCGGAGAGGACTCGGAGCCGGCGGGAAACGAGGCGCGCTCGCACTGAACGGCGTCCCAGTGCGAGCAGGGGAACCGAGGCGCGCGGACCCAATCGGAGATGAGGACTGCCCTCCGTTCCGGGTGAGGATACACATCCGGGGGGTGAGATCCGGAGGGGAGGCACAGCTGCGGGCGCTGCTGGATTCAGGCTGCACCCACTGCTTGATGCACCCAGCTGTGGTCTCGGGACTCGGACTACAGCTGAGGCGCCTCCGGGAGCCCATTGCATTCAGCCAGCTAGACGGCACACTGGCGGGGGGGGGGGCAGCTCAGTATTACACCGAGCCGGTCCAGATGACGATCGGGAGCCACCGGGAAGAACTAAGATTTGTGGTGGTCCCGGTGGCCGACTACGCAGTGGTGCTCGGCTTGGCGTGGCTGCGGCGACAGAACCCACGGGTCGACTGGACGGCGGAGGCAGTGCGATTCGGGGTCGACAGACCGGCGAAGTGCGAGAGCAGAGGGGACCGAGCCGTGGCAACGGGTGCGACCGCAACCACAGACGGGCAAGTGGAGGATCCGAGGCACAGGGAGATGGGGCGAGAGCAGACGGAGCCTGAGACCCGGGCGGCAACAGCTGCAGCAGCAGCACCAGGACCCCGGAGACTCGCAGCGATCCCGAGGCGTGGGGAGGCAGCGGCGACTGGCGGAACAACTGCAAAACGAGAGACAGAGTCCGGGGAACCCACGACGGGCGGCGGAATCCCGAGGCAATATCGAGACCTGGCGGGGGCGTTCGGGGAGAAGGAGTCCGACCAGCTCCCTCCACACCGACCCAGTGATTGCGCCATCGAGTTAGAGCCAGGGGCAACTCTGTCTAAACCGAAAATGTACTCCCTGTCAAGGAGGGAGATGGGGGCTCTGCGGGAGTTCATAGACAAGAACCTAGCGCGGGGATTCATCCAACCCGCGAAGTCACCATTAGCGGCCCCGTTACTATTCCGGGAGAAGAAGGATGGCTCGCTCCAGATGTGCGTGGACTACTGGGGGCTGAACGCAATCAGCACCAAGTACAAATACCCCCTCCCCCTGATGAAGGACTTGATGTCGCACCTATCTAAGGGGAGGGTGTTCACAAAACTGGACTTGCGCGAAGCTTACTTTAGGGTCAGGATCCGCACTAAAGATGAGTGGAAAACGGCGTTCAACACGCCGCTCGGAAGCTACCAGTTTTCCGTGATGCCGTTCGGATTAAAAGGGGCCCCGGGGGTATTTATGCAGCTAATAAATGAGGTGCTGCACGACCTACTCTACCGGGGCGTCCTGGTCTACCTGGACGACATCCTCATCTACACCAAAACCCTGGTGGAGCACGTGAGCCTGGTGCGCATGGTGCTCCAGAGACTGCTGAAGGCGCAGCTGTACGCGAAGCTATCAAAATGCGAGTTCCATCGGGAGCAGCTGGACTACCTCGGCTACCGAATATCCAGCCGGGGAATTGAGATGGACCCGGCGAAAGTAAAGGATGTCCTGGGCTGGGAAGCGCCGCAAACCCGGAGGCAACTTCAAAGCTTCTTAGGGTTTGCGAACTTCTATAGACAGTTTATCCCGAACTTCGCCCAAATCGCCCTCCCCCTAACAGACCTGCTAAAAACCAAGGGCACTGGAAAACCCCCCAAGCCCAGCATGACACTTGCGTGGACTGCAGAATGCCAGGGGGCGTTTGAGGAGCTAAAACGGCGGTTCACAGCAGAGCCGATCCTGCGCCATCCCGACCCAGATCGGCGGTTTATCATCCAAGTAGATGCGTCAGACGTGGCAACGGGGGCAGTCCTGCTCCAGCCCAGTCCGGAGGGGGCCATCCACCCATGCGCCTACGCCTCCCGCAAATTCACCGAGACGGAGAGGAGGTGGATGGTGTGGGAGAAAGAGGCGTACGCCGTCAAGTGGGCACTAGCCACGTGGAGGCATCTACTGGAGGGGGCGGCTGAACCATTCGAGGTGTGGACGGACCACAAGAACCTCAAGGCCCTGAAGACCCCACGTAAGCTATCCCCCAAACAGGCGCGGTGGTCCCAATACTTCGGGAGGTTCAGGTTCACCCTAAAACACATCCCCGGGAAGCGCAACTTCCTAGCAGATGGGTTGTCTCGCATGCCCCAGCACGCCAGCCTACGAGAGGAGATCGTGGACTCCATCATCCCTGCCAGCAGGCTGGCTGCAAAGGCGGTGACCCGGAGCCAGACCAAGGGGGAGCGACGGGACGTGGTGCCTGAAGTAAGGCAAGGGTTCGCGGAGGCGGCGGAGCGGGACGCTTGGCTCAAGCAAAACCGAGAAGCGCTAACCAGCCAAGAGGGGTTGTGGTGGCACGAAGGGAAGTTGTACGTGCCCGAGGGTTGCCAACGGGAGGTCATGGAAAGAGCCCACGACATTAAAAGCGTAAAGCGGGGCATTACGGCTTCGTGAAGACGCTCCACTTAATTCGGCGGCAGTTCTGGTGGCCAACACTCCGTAAGGACATGGAGGCGTACTCGGGGGGTTGCCCGGTGTGCGCGACGGCGAAAGGGGCCAAAGGCAAGCCTAGAGGGTTACTCCAGTCGGTAGCGGAGCCCGACGGCCCATGGCAAGAGATCGCCATGGACTTCATAGTAGAGCTCCCGGAGAGTAAGGGGAAGACCACCATTTGGGTGGTTACGGACTTATTCTCCAAACAAGCGCACTTTGTAGCGTGCCGGCGAGTCCCCACGGCAGAGGGGTTGGCGAGACTGTTCGTGCAACATATTTACCGGCTCCACGGCGCGCCCCGACGGGTCGTCAGCGATCGGGGTGGCAACTTCATCGCGCGGTTCTGGAGGGAGTTCCTGAAGCGGGTGGGGACGAAGCAAGCCCTTTCCTCCGCGGCGCATCCGCAGACGGACGGAGCCACGGAATGCCTGAACGGGGGGCTCGAACAGTACCTGCGCTGCTATGTGGGGCACCAACAGGACGATTGGGCGGAGCTACTGCCATTCGCGGAAGTGGCATACAACAACGCCGTCCACAAGAGTACCGGTTTCTCTCCATTCAAAGTAGCCACCAGAAAAGACTTCGTCCCCATGCCGGAGTTGCCTCAGCCGGAATCCCAGATCAACTCCCTGGACGCCTGGTTCGCCCAAATCGACGCGACCCGGCGAGCGGCGCACGCGGCATTGCAAAGAGCCAAAGCCGATTACAAAAAACACGCAGACCGCAAGAGACTCCCCGAGGGGCAGTGGAAAGTGGGGGACCAGGTGTATCTGTCAACCAAAAACCTAAAGACGCACCAGACATCGAAAAAACTCAGCCCGAGGTTTGTGGGGCCGTTCCCCATTGCAGAGGTCATCAATCCAGTAACCGTCAGGCTGACACTCCCAAAAAGCCTCGGGAAGATCCACCCGGTGTTCCATTGCAGCCTGCTAAAGCTGCACCAGCCGGGGAACGCCTGGCACAAGGCAGAGGGAGTGCCACCACCCATCATGGTCGGGGGGGAGCAGCATTTCGAGATCAACCAGATACTGGACGCCAGGAGGCACAAGGGGCAGGTCCAGCTCCTAGTGCAATGGAAACATTTTCCCAAGTCCCACAGCGAATGGGTAAGTAAAACCCACATAAGAGCGCCGGACCTAGTGCGGGACTTTTACAATAAATACCCCAGGAAACCGAAATAAAGTCGGGGGGGGAGTTGTCTTCAGGGGGGCGGTATGTCAGGTTCGGTCAGCACGGGGCTTCAGGGAAGCTCGCAGCCAGACCACGCGAACTCCACCGGCGGTAGCTAGCGAGGAAAAGAGGAACTGAAAGCGCCGCTAATTAACGGGCCACCTGCGCCCAGCCAAACAGGAAAACCGCAGCGGAAGCTTTTAACTATAAACTGATAACGGCGCAAGCCAACAATGAACGGGGCCGCAGGCAGCGAAACAAGATCGCAACGCAGCACAGAACCCTCGGGCTTGCACGTAACGGGGAGGAACCAACCCAGCCGGAGGGGGACTGGCAATCAAGGACAATGGACCCTGACCGAACCTGCCATCATGGACAATCCAGAGGGATTATTGGGGGGCCGATAATCCGCAGCGGTAATGCGATCGCGGGGCGGAAAAGCGCGGGAAGGGGGGAATATAACAAGTGATGCAATTGTACCAAGCCAGTCCTTGCTTTGCTTGTGACTGCTACGTTACGCATGAGTAAATCTCTTTTGTGAACCACACGTGTCACGAGAGTTTCTCTGTCGAACGGGGCAAACCTTACACCAGGGATGCTTGATACCAAATCCTAGATTCAAGCCAGCCATCACTTTGTCCCTTTCTCCATAAAGATTCTGTTTCCTGTTCCTTTTTAGGACTTAACTTCTTATAGCCCTTGTTTTAGTCCATATCACAATGTGCAAACACTGTTATAGTTAGTAGGAGAAACACCCTGTTGCAATATGCCATATTACATGTTAATAGCAGGGTGTTCTAAATGTAACAAAGAAATGTTGGCTTAGGTGGCCAAGAAGCCTCTGTAAGATTCAATACTTTTTTTTACACGTTTTATGATCAATCTTCCTTCCTATTATTTCCCATTGTATAGCTGTTTTTAAAAGCAAACACCAAACAAATGAACAGGGATACATGTACTGAAAAACATGGGCAACTAGCAATTTAATTCTATTTCTTTCTGAATGGAGTGAAAAGGAGAGGTGATTTTTGTCTTTCCAGAAGGAAGATGGCTGACTGAATCCTGTTCTTTGCACTCTCCTATTGGTCGGCTGGGAAAACAGTGATTAGCTCATGGTGCTCCTTGCATGTTTTGATATTAACAGCTATGTGGAAAATTCCAGGTCTGTGTCAGACTGCTTTGTAAGTAATTGGAGAATGGAAATTCTAGTGATGTGGAAATAACTTTGACAGATGACTTGAAGCCTGGTATCAAAAAGATCAAAACCACATTCTGGCTATACTAACTTTCTTTTCGCATGTGAGTATTGCTGTTCAGATCTAGAGGTTATAAAGCTATTTCACAGATCTAATTATACTACATTTGCTACACTGATCATAAATGATTATTTTGAATGCTAATGTAAGGTGAGATCAACTATATCAAAGAGGAAGGAAGGAAGGAAGGAAGGAAGGAAGGAAGGAAGGAAGGACGGACAGACTTTTTATTGAATAAATTAAAATATAATAAATGCTCCACCTCTGGTTGATTATTTTCCTCCTTTCCTGACTTCTGTTCTCATCATTCACAACCAGATTTGAAAAAATCCAGATAATGATGAGATGGCAGCAGTGAAATGATCCAAGAAACATATTTTGCAGCCCAGATCTGGCAGCCCTAGACTCTATTAGCAAAGCCTCTTTTGCTGGTCAGAGCAAGGGAGGCTCAGTAAACATGCCTATATCCTAGCAGATAATGTCATAATCACTCTTGTGTTGAAAATTTTCCCAGCCTTATGCTTCTAACATTCCCCTTCCAATGTGCCATTAGGCAGAATTACTATTTTAAGGTTTTAATAGGAGATGAGCGAGGAGATGGAAAAAGACTCAAAGCAAGCTTCAACGTTTTATGCAGCAACGTACTGAATATACAAGATTTTTTAGGAAAAAAAAAAAAGCATTCCATGTTATCATCATTCTGGTTATGTTTCCCAGTAACTTACTTCTGTGTGTTTCTTGTGGTCTGAAACCCTGTTGTCCCATTTCCTTAGAGGCCTGGAAGAAGGTCTAGAAATGTATTTACTTTACAAAATAATAATTAAAGCTCAAATATTGAATAGTGAACAACATCTCCTTGCTGTTCAGCAGCTGCCAGTGAATAAAGGAAAATAGGACGATTGCTTCTGTCAAACATATGTAGGATTCCAAATTGCTGGTTAGGATGACAGCTGGCACGCTATGTGTACCTTCACTAATTTTTCTAATTTTGTATGCTATTCTACAGCTTGAAAAACTCATCCAGGCAGAATAAGACCTAATTGTGCTTAGAATGAAGCTGAAAAAAAAAATATTGCCCACAGATCTCATTGCTAAGCAAAGAAACAACCAGATAAATTTGGAGAAGAAAATCAACAGTGTAATAAAATCCTAAGAATCTTTACTCTGTAGTAACACCCATTGTACCCACTGGAACTTACTTTTATATAACTAGGATTTCAGTCTTAATGTTACCGTGTTGAACAAATGCTGGGGACAATGTGAACATTGTTTTTATGAGTGGTACCTCCTATTTCTTGGAAATCGCTATTGGGGTTCTGACATAACCTGGGAACATCTTGTTTATCCATGCCAGGCCATTACTCAATACTCCCATTTAGACTGAAAGGAGCAGAGATAATGAACCATGAATTTTCTTAACCCAGTCTTACCTTATTGGTGCCATCATAATGGTGGACATTACCCAGAATTCTCAACAATAGTCATTCGGGCTGGGGATTTCTGAGACTTGAAATCCACATGTTCATGAAGTTATGAAGTAACTTCCTGAAATATACCACCACATCAAAGCCTCAGATGTGGCGTATAATTCCTTTCTATTTTCTTAGTAGCATGAAGAGCAACGTTTACCTGAGTGTAATGTGAAAGAAGATTTCTAGAAGATTACAGATATTCATGGCATCCACATTTGTTTACAAATCTATAGTTTGAGTGTAGTAAAGGCATACTTTAAATATAGCTGAAGTCCACTGCTCCTGTATAAGATTTCTAGTATGGAAACCGTAAACTATTTGCAAATGCAGATACACACAAAGTTTCCTTCATCTCTCTCTGTTCAATTACAGTATTTCTTAAGTTCCTCTCATGTATGATTCACAAGAAGGATTAACTTGTCTCTAGACCATTAAGCATGCTGCTTGGCTGTGCCTCTGGATGTCCATATGGAAGAGAAGTTGCTTGCAGTATCTTTACTGATCATGACAGACAGGAGATAAAAGCAAACTATTCAGGAGCTATTCATCAGTGAATCCATAGAGATGCTAATAAGCTTTCTTGCTCCCTCAAAAAAGTTGATATGGGAAGCATGAAGAGGCAAATTGCAAATTACATTAAACAATTGTTTGCTCTTGGTTCTTATTATTTTGCAAATAGTTGCACGGGGTTGCATATTGCATAGGGTTCATGCTTCTTATCCCCTCTGTTGGATTCTGATCCATATTGCTTCCCTTCCCTTCCAAGTTGGTTACCTGTGAAAGAAACTCTTGCACTCAAAGATAAACCATGCCCTTAAGGTAACATGTCATTGGACCCTGACATGAATTGCAACTGAAGATGCTGATATTATCAAAGAACAAATAGCTCATTCCTGGGCCATGTGCTCCCTGATGTTGAGCAAGCTTTTATGAAACATCTCTCCTAGTTTGCTGTGAAATGTAGCATGAAGGAAATAAAAAACAATGGCCATAGAACATTTAGCCTAATCGTTCTGATAGCATGTAGTTCTCTTTGAGTTGTAACCATTTCTCTGAGGCATTTATGTTGTATTGCAATTCTAGGAAGACTGGAGAAAATATAATATGATGTGTGTGGATTTTATTTATCTTGCAGGTGGTGTACTGATATCACTGTGTCTTAGAAACTCCTTTGAACTGACATTTCTTTATGGTTGCTGGTGGCTAAAAATAATTCTATTTATTATTGTAATTCTTTCTTGATCTTGCCAGTTTGGAACAAAGCTATCTTTCCTAGAAAGGGATCAAAGTCTAGCTGTTTGGGAATCAATCAGAAATGAACAAACACCTGCAAATAGGGATGCTGATATGAAAATATACACATAGGGCTCTTCTACACAACTAACCTTTTTATCTCTGAATCTTTCTGAATCTGATTAAAATAATACCAAAGACTCAGCCGGGCTCTTTTTAAAAATTATTTTCCACTATTTGACATCAGAATGCACAGCGACTTTTATATGTTTGTAAGTCTAAAACTTGCAGAATGCCATCAACCAATGGCTCTTTGCCTTTTCTACCCAATAGCTGAGCACAGAAGACTATTGGTCAGTCAGTGCTTATATGCCTCAATCATCCTGCCTTCTCAAGTCCATGCTTAAACAAATATCTCTCCATTCTCTTCACAAAAGAGGGAGGGAGAGAGGGAGGGAGGGAGGGAGGGAGGGAGGGAGGGAGGGATAAACTGCTAATTCTCCCTATTCCTGTGATCATCATTTGGGAACATCTCAATTGCATTCCAAATTCATATGCTGGCATGCCAACAATTTCGCATGGGAGTTCTTAACTTAATCATGCCAGGGCACTCTATGACAACCTAGGAGCTGTGAGTTGGGTATCTTCCAGTGAGAACACAAACAGTCCCTTCCAGCAGAAGACAGTGATAGGTTGCTGCTTTATGTCCAGGGAGATAATGCTGGTGGCACAGGGTTACACTGAAATTGGTTATGAATAATTGCAAGTTCCCAAGTATGTGTAATAAGTGGGAGCTCATCTCATCCCACTACAGAGATGATGCCTTCATCTGCAGGACTTCAGAGAGTTGCTTGACACCTGGTATTATTGTATATGACTTGCATGGTATGTGTGTGCACCTAGGGACTGTTATTTTCATTTATGTTTTTTTTCCCCAGTGTTGTTCACTCTTCAAAGTCTCTTAAATTGGGTCAGGATAGATAGATAGATAGATAGGCAGACAGATAGATAGATAGATTAATAAGATTAATGAGGTAAGAAGCAAAAAAAGGCAGCATTTAAACTAGAAGATAAGCTTACAGACATTTTTTTTAATGCCTGCATTTTGGAATTTCCTGAGAGGTCCAAATATTGTTGTCTTCCATTTGTAATTCTTCTGTGCTTTGCTCCTGGATCTTTCTTCTTTCTTTCCACAAAGCATAATTAAGGAAGAAAAGATGGACAACTTTTAACATCCTATATTGCATAAAATATTTTGAAGAATGCCAGAAATTGTCCATTTGGAAGCACCCAAAGATTGTACTGGATTCAACCTTGAACATTTTAATAATACTATTTTATTTAAAAAGCTAGCGGGGCATTCCTGAAAATGCTAGATTTAGTTTTAGTGACAACTGCCTTAGTAATATCCATCTGTATTACAGCAATTGCTATCTGTGTAAGGCTGCCTGCCAAGGGTGTATGGAAATATGAAATGCTGTCTGAAATGCTACACTGAGACTATTGAATCAGGCTGGTTATGAGGAACAAGCAGGTCCCATTTTATAACAGTTTCATTGGCTGTTTTATTATCATATTCCTGTTTTTCTCAACTGATTCATATGCTTATAACCTTTCATTTTCTTTAGTAATCCTGGGCACTGTTTGTAGGGCAGGTGGAATGCAAATACAAATTCATGTAAACCATGAATGGGACGGCTTGGGTCCTATGCAGAATGCTACCTAGGTATTGGGAATGGAATTACTCTCACTCCTCTTCAGGAAGTCAAAATTCTAGGACATCCCCATAACACGTCATAATCTTTTCATCTGACATTTGTATTTTAAGAAGGTTGTGCTGTGGCTTCTTGCTGACGCACTCAGCCTTGTTAACGTGGCACCATGAGTGCAGCTATGTCAAGCTGCAGAAAGGTATGACTATACCTCAGATATATGAGAAGATATGAGCTGTAGTGGATCCTGTTCATGCCAGAATTTACAAGGCTTGCCTCTTGTGTGTGTGTGTGTGTGTGTGCGCGTGTGTACAAAATCTGTTTAGTCAGGAATGAAAAGAAGCTGGGAGTTTCTCTTGACTTCTAGATCATACAAGGAAGGGTAAAGTTTCGTTCCTAGTTTTCACTGAACGCATAAGGATTTTCATGTAATAAAATACTATGAATGAGGTTGACTCTTAATCTGTCCTAACTGCTTTTGAATACAGTTTCTCAAGATTTAAGTTGCTTCAGTACTGAGGAATATATTTGTGTTCTTCTCTCTTAGACCATGATTTCTTTTGTTATTTCATAATGATCAGGCATTTTAGGAAACTAGCCATGAAGGGGCTGAATGTTACACCAAATTAGTTATGTAACTTTAATCTACATGCCTTTCTATCTGAATGGCAACCACCAAGAGCTGGATTACTTTATTCAATATAAGTCAGTGGTTTGTGGCAGAAGAAAATAGTGTCACTGACTATAGGACTTCAACACCATCTAGAATAAAAGCTCTATTTAATATGGTGGTGCTGTTGGGGTGCAGAAAACTCCTGATATTGGTTTATAACCAAGGAAGGTAATTTTGACAGCACTGTAAGAAAAAATAAAAACAAAAAGTAGAAGCAGCAAAAATGGAACTGTGCATCTAGAATTTTATGTGTTTTTGTTTGTTTGTTTGTTTGTTTTGATTTGATTTTGCTTAAGAAATAGTTAGCATAGAATGAAAGGAGGGACTTTGGGATGGACACATTAAATCTTGATTGGGTTATCCTTGGGAAAGGCCTTTCAGATTTAAATTTAGATTAATCAGCTTAGGTTCAAATAGCTTAATCAATTACTAGTGATCCATTGACAAAAGTATTTGTCATTTGTGGAGCAGAATATTAATAGAACACTTCTTGTTTATTTTTATTGTATTGGGATTCAACAAATGAGAGCTACTTTCATTATAAGTTATCCATGGAGTGTTCAATACATTTAAACAATTTTTACAGTTGTCAAATTAAACTTCATTTATGCACTGTATTTATTAAAACATAGATAATTCATCAACTAATAATTATTTAGTCAGATTACAGGCTAGATTGCATATAAAGTTGGGATACCAGACAAACCTATGCACTTTTAGAAAGCAGGGAGCTTCCACCCTACCCTCTGCGATAATTTTCTTGCTTGTTGAATTGATGTTGTTCTTCTAAGGTAATTGGGAAGGAGTTTCCCTAAGCATAATATCATAATGCATTAAATTAATGTCCACTCATTCTTTTGTTGTTGTTGTTGTAAGACATCGTAGAAGTATTGAGATGACTTCTAGGTTGCAAATGTCTTTTATTTTTTTCTGGATCTCAATTATTAAATGCAATTGAATTTTCAATAAATATCATTTAGATTGAATCCAGCTCCTTTTCGTTGGTCAAGGTGTTTCCTGAGCTGACTTTTGCATAGAATGCTTTTGTTAGTAGAAAATCTAATCCTAATTATCTTTCTTTTTACAACCTCCAGTTCTTACTTGGATTTGTTGTAAAGGGTCCTTCCATCTTCTGGATCAGATTTTCGTGAGATAAGAATGTTTGCTAAAAGAGAATGGAATTAGCCAACTTTGACTTTTTCCTCTTTGAAGCAATGGAAATGCTTTATTAGACCCCAAGGCTTTTCGGAAGGAAGGTGCCCCATCACTGGGTGTGGGATCTTCTGTGGGACACAGTTCTATGATTTTACAAACTCTTAGTCATAATACACATATTAATAACCAATCCCTTAATTTTATATACTTTGTTACTGACTGTTAAACAACAACTGAAAAATCAAAGTTGGTATCCTTTTCTCTATACCCAGTAAACATAGTCCAGTTCAATAACTGATTTATCAGCAAAGATGAAAAAAAAAAAGACTCCTTCAAAATGAGCTTTATTTCTGCAGACTACATGGATGTGTCCATGTTGTTTCCTTGGGAACAATATGGAAGTGATTTGCTATTGCCTTCTTCTGGGAATGGCTGTCACTAGGAAGGTGGTGTGGACTTATGCTCAATAGTACCTGAGGGTAGGACAAGAACAAATGGGTGGAAGCAATACAAAGAGAGATCCAAACTTGAAATAAGGAGGAATTTCCTAATGATGAGAAAGATGAGTGGAACAGCCTGTCCCCTGGAGTTGTGAGTGTTCCATCACTGGAGGTTTTCAGACAAAGGATGGACAGCCATTTATCTGAGATGGTCTGAGGATTTGTGCTCTGGGTGGGGAATTTAATTATTACTTATTTAATTTATATGGTCACCCAGCTCAAAAAAATGTTCTCTGGGTGGCGTATGATCAACAAACAAGTAAACAATAACAAACAGTACAGTTAAGAACAAACAAACAAATAAAAAAATAAGTGATTGGATACCCAAATTTATATCCCCCTCCAGACAGGAACTCCAATTAACTTGACTCAATGCTTGAAGATAGAACCAGGTTTATGGAGCCTTTCTAAAGGCCAGCAGGGTTGGGGCCAAACATATTGGGGGATGGGGGAAGGGAGATCATTCCAGGGAGCAGACACTGCCCCCTGGTTCCTACCAGATTACATTGTTTCAAGGGAGGGATCTGAAGGGTGTCTATCCTCCTAGAGCGGTGCTTCTCAACCTCAGCAACTTTAAGCTGTGTGGATTTCAACTCCCAGAATTCCCCAGCCAGCATGCTTAAAAGTTGCTGAGGTTGAGAAATACTGTACTAGAGCATGTGGGACAGGCAGTCCTGCAAAGTCAAATTAGAAGATATCCGAGGTCCCTCCCAATCTTATCCTATAAATTCAACTGCCTACTCCCACACCAGAATGTTTTCCCACATTCCAAGTATAGCTTATAGTCTTGATATTCCCTGGTGCTTTCCCATCTAAGTATTAACCAGATCTAACTCTGCTCAGCATTTCAAGATCAGCCAAGATCAGTTAGGTCCTGCTATCTGCTGGGACTTCACCAAAGATAGAATTAATCTAACAACTAGAACCATGTTTGTTGCAGCTATACACATATAATTACAAATTGAGTATCTAGGGCATTGTTTCTCAACCTCCTCAACTTTAAGACAGGTGGGATTTCAACTCCCAGAATTCCTCAGCCAGCATGCTGGCTGAAGAATACTGGGAGTTGAAGTCCACCCATATTAAAGTTGAGGAAGTTGAGAAACACTGATCTAGGGGTTGTTTCCTCACCCCTAAATAATAGTAAATGACATATAGGATGTTGGTTTGAACTGCAGCATACAGTGAGCAGAATTTTAACTGTCTTTCCCCTTGGCATTTCTCTGAAGAAAATCCTTCCTCATGCCTGCTATTAGCTTTTGGGATGTGAGGGAGAGACACCTCCCATTGATGCCCCCAGATTTTTAAAAACATCATAATGATTTCTAATGTACTTTATGTTACATCTATATTTGCCTTTAGCAAATATATTGTCTATAACAAAATGGACTGATTCAGTCAACAGGCACCAGGAAGCTCAGGTTGCAGCTTCTAAGAAAAAAAGAAACACTTAGTTTTGCCTTAAGGAGCTTGAATATCTAGCCACCTAGTATAATTGAGATTTGTTTGGGAATTGCTTCAGGACTCACGACAGTTGCCCGTGCTCACTTAGTGAGCGCCATTTGTAAGGTTAAACAATCTGGATTACCTTGTAGGCTATCATTTTCATAGCTCACTACTGTTCCACTGAAGGTCCATAGACAATAGCATGTTTCTTCTATTGTTTATTACTGAAAGATCTAGTATGCCTAAACCAATGTCTTGTCCTAATCAAAGATTGGTCAAGGAACAGTGAACCAGATTGTGGGACAAAGAAAGTTTCAAATTTCATGTGAAATTTGTTCAGGCTATATGATGGAACCATCAGCTTTTCTTTCAATACCTACCTTTCCTTAACAGGTGTACTCCAGGAGAAAACTGGAGTGTGTGCATGGAGCCACAGATATCATATATGCTATTTCAAGGGCTACCTCTTAGGCATGATGGAACATAGAGGAGGAAAAGAAATTTAAAGTATGGTTGATCTAACCTGAGCCGGGGGAAAAACAGAACCTCAAACTGTTGATTATAAGTTGCCAGTGTTTCTGTGATTTAACCACAGGATCTTCTGTAATTTATTAGGATTACATCATGAGTCATTTTATTCCTAAACAAACATCTTAGATTTTCTTATGCATCCTCATAGCTCAGTATTATGCTATGCTGTTCCACAGGACAGAGGGGAAATGAGGTTCCTGAATCCCATTTTTGGGCTTCCTCAAATTCATTCATCCACAACTGAAAATTGGTGGTGTAGTTCCTTCCACTTTGATGCAGGAAACACACAGGACTGTGGTATAAGCCTTAACATGGGTTTAGCATTCTGAAACACTCACCCACCCATAACTCTCCTCTCTGCAAAGCAAGAGAAAACCAGGAAGCCTGATCCTGCTCAGGGACTTGATATGACTGTGGGCATCACATATCTCATTGTTCCATCCAGGTGACGCTTTCCCTCCCAGAAGACGTTAATTCCCATCCCATGAAATGCGAGTGTCCCAAGAAAGTGTTTCTTAGAATCTCAAACATTTCATATGGAGATAATGTGTTCCCTGTAACTGATATCTTGAATTGGGAAATACATAGTCATGCAAACTGGAATCGTTTCTCCTATTAATATGTTGGAATGCAAATGTTGATTGTTACTTTGCTGATCTTCCTGTTATCAGATGACTTTTCAGTACCAAGACTTATGCTGGAAATCCATATATTCTGGAGCACCATTTTCTATCAAACTTGGATGGATTGCATTTAAAATATAATTGCATCATAAAAGTGTTTCACTTTCAGGCAATATCTTCTTGTAATATACCTCTATTAGAGGTCAGGTTATTAACTATGGCTGCATTGCCCTCTAGTGTCAGTTCAGCGTGCAATGAAAACATTTAGGAAAAAGCTGTTTCGTTCATCTGTCATGCCTTGTGATGCAGGAATGGCACTGGTCAAGCACTACATCAATTCAAGTTCTATTATTTTAAGAATGAGTTGTCCATATTCAGGTTTAAGTATTATTTCTCAAAACTGTATTTCAAAGTATTTCTGTGATATATTTGTTTGCAAGTTTAAAAACTCAGGAACAGAGATTTTGTACTTCTTTCAAGAAATGAAATACCTTCTTCTTTTTTTTATTAGACACATAACTTGTTTGTGAGTCTTGCAGGGTTTGTTTGTTTTTTGGCTTGGGTTGCTTTTTCAATCCCTACAATAAGGGTTTGTGTTAGAATACTGTATGTTTAATTCATACATTGTACAACTTTTATATTGTAATCTTCCTAATAGCAAAAGAGATGTGCAAGTTCAATGCAAAAACTCAAAAATAATCCTTCATATTCTTTTTCCTGCCCCAACTTAACTTGTTGCCAATGTAACACAGAAGATTGTCTTGTGCTGAGTCACATCATTAGTCCATCCAGCTGACTGTTAGAAAAGACACAGATGGAATATTTTCCAGCCCTATCTGATAAAGAAAATTAAATACTATATAAAGAAGATCAAATAATGACAACAGGTAGAACAATCACACTTAGAATTGACAATGAAGATACTGAAGTTCTGCCTTTTAGGATCAGCAAACAACAGTAAAGGAACAAGCAGTCAAGAAATATACTGCAGACTAGTACTTGGTAGAGCAGCCAGGAAGGCCTTGGAAAAGATATTCAAATGCCACAATGTGTCTATACCTACAAAGATCAGAATCATGCAAGCCATGGTGTTCCCTGTGAAGGGAATGGAAGTGAAAGTTGGACTTTGAAGAAGCAGGATCGGAAGAGTATTGATGTCTTTGAACTTGGTATTGGAGAAAACCCCTGAGAATACCATGGACAGCCAAGAAAACAAACTGAAGGATCATCAAACAAATCAACCCAGAGTTCTCACTTGCGGCACAAATGACCAGGCTCAAATTATACTATTTCAGACACATTCTGTCAAGACCCAGCTCTCTGGAAAAGGCTCTAACGCTGGAAAAGGTGGAAGGAAAGAGAAGAAGAGGACCACCAGCAGCAAGGTGCATGGACTCAATTGCAGTAGCGATGAGTGCACCGTTGGGAGAATTGAAAGAACAGGTTAGGGCTAGATCATCATGGATTCCAGTCCAGCTTCCCTTAATATATATTCAGCATGTAGGTTAAATAAATAAGGGAAGAGTATGTAGCCTTGTCACACTCTTTCTAAACTGGAGCCTGTCTGTTTTGCCAGTTCTGTCTATACTGTGGCAATTAAGGATATTGTACAATAGTTTGCACGCTCTGTTAAGTCTCCTTTTTTTGATATTGGAATGTAGATTGACCTCTTCCAGTCAGGTGGCCACTGTGTCGTTGTCCAGATTTGCTGTCATAGCTTGGTTAGAATATTGCCTGATTCTTCTTTTGTCATTTGCCATATTTCAGTAGGTATTCCATCAGTTCCTGTAGTCTTCTGACTTGGTTATGACCAGAGGGCTAATCTAATTCATCTTTTAATACTAGAGGCTCTTGTAAGTAAGGAATATCTTCTAAGGTATCTTGGATATTGATGTTTCTACTGTATAGTGTACGCCTTCCATCTTCCTTTGATCTCCTTTGAATCAGTTACTATATGTCCATTGGCGTTCTTTAGCATAGCAATTTGAGGTTGGAACTTCCTTCTGAGTTCCGAGATCTTTTGAAAGACTTTCCTTATTTTTTTATGTCTGTTTCCATCTTCAATGTCTTTACAGATGTTGGTGCAATATTGCTTCTAAAACTGCTCTTCTAACAGCTCTCTGAAACTCTTAGTTACCATATTTATCAGCGTATAACACGCACAGGCGTATAACACGCACCTTAATTTTAAGAAGGAAGCTTGAGTAAAAAAACTTAAATTTAAAATAAATGACTTGGAAGCAAAATAAAGGGAGCTCTGAACTTTTTGTTCATTAATATTTGTACCACTTATAAGGTAAATACCTAATATGAAAGAAAAAGCATCTCTTTTGTATGTTGTAGGCTGGTTGTGTGTAGTGTGTATGTACCATTAGTGCTTGATAGCTGTGTGTAGTGTTTGGTAATGGTAATCTGTTTATTACCATACTGGTACTTATTCCCTCCCTTCCTGCTTACTTGTCTGCAGCAGGCAGGCAGGCAGGCAAGATCTCTGGTGGACCAGTACGGGTTAAAAATCTCTGATAGTCTGAGTGGATTAGGGGGTACAGTTATTTATTATTAGGGTATGCCTCCTCTGTTTGCAGTCTTTAGCGACATCACCCGCACGTCCGGCACTCAATGTGTCAGCGCAAAGCATTTCTTTTTTGGCAGCTGCTGCAACCCAGCGCTGCCACTCCAGATGGCTGCAGAGGGAGGTGCACAACACCCCCCTGGCTGCCCGACAAGAGTTGTGCCTAACCCCTCTTGGATCACCCCAGGACCGGTTAGTGTGAAAGACACAGCCTCTCCTCCGGCTCCCCACAGCCTCGCCTACTCCTCTCTCCTTCCCATCAGGAGAAACTTTGGTGCAGAGGGGTGGCCCCCTCCCCTGAGGGCTGCACCATGCTGTTGGGAGCACAGGAGAGTCCCCAGACATGAGTTCTCCAGCACTCAGTGTCAGGGCAAAGTGCAAAAAGCAGATCTGGAGCAGCTCCTCGGTTTGCTAAAATGGGGGGGGGGGGAGGGAGCCACATGCCATCCATTCCCTGGGCCTCCAACTTTGCAAACCAGCTGCTGTCCCGAATGCACTGCACCTGGAGGAGGAAGCGTTAAGTGCCTGTGCGTGCACGTGTGTGTGTGTGCACGCACATGCATGCATTTGTGCAGTTTTTATTCCTCCCCTGCCACTTTGTGATTTTGAGAGACTCCCAAGAGCAGAGGAGAAACGGGCTTGGAACAGGAAAGCCAGCTGCTCCTGGGCAGAGCGGGCCGTCTCACTCCACACCGAGCTTCTGACTTTGCCTGGGCTGAGGGACCGCACAGTCCGGAGAGGTGAGCGTTGTGTGTGTGTGTGCGTGTGCATGCATGCGCATGTTTGTGAGGGATGGGAGAATCCAGGGACCCGAGTTCTCCAGCAGCCTTGCCAGCATGGTGCAGTGCGGCGTGCAACACTCACCTCTCTGGACTGTGTGGTCCCTCAGCCCTGGCAAAGTCAGAGGCTTGGTGTGGAGGGAGGCGGCCCGCTCTGCCCGGGAGCTCCTGGCTTTCCTGTTCCAAGCCCGTTTCTCTTCCACTTTTGGGAGTCTCTCAAAATCATGGAGCATGTCAGGTTCAGCCCAAGGAACTCCACGAGATAGTACAGATTTAGTTCTATAGCCTTTATTAGTTTTCACCTTCAAGACAGAATCTTGCCAGACTGAATCTAATATTCCCAAGCCAGCAAGCAAACACTGCAAATTCCTTAGGGTGGTGCCAGTCTCATCGTCTTCACCTTCCCATGCTCTTTCTGTGGGCTAAGTAAATGCTTATCTCCCTGAGCGCTGCCTTCGCCAACCCATTCCATCACAGAGTGGCAGGGGAGGAATAAAAACCTCACAAACGCACGTGCGTACACACACACACACCAGCACTTAACTCCTCCTCACCCAGGTGCAGCGTGCTCAGGACAGTGGCTGGTTTGCAAAGTCAGAGGCCCGGGAAATGGGTGGCATGCAGCTCCCTGCCCCCCCCCCCCCCCCCCGTTTTAGTAAACCAAGGAGCTGCTGTGGATCTGCACTTTGAGCTTTGCTCTAACACTGAGTGCTGGAGAATGCGCGTCTCTGGACTCTCCCATGCTCCCAACAGCGCTGTGCAACCTTCAGAGGAGCGCCGATCCCCTTGGTTGGGTGGTGCAGCGCAGGCTCCGTGCCTCCCTGTGTGGCAGGGTTGCGGTGGCTGCCGAAAAAGAAATGCTCTCCCGGCCGCTGGCACTTTGCTCTCCCAGCCCTGCCGCTTGAGGTGAGAAGCCGGAGGGCATATTGGCGCATAACATGCAGCTGGGATTTCAGCCCCAAATTTTAGGAGAAAAAGTGTGTGTTATATCCCAATAAATATGGTAATTTCCTTTCTGAGATTTGTGTCTTTCTTGGTTTTGGCTTCTCTTCTCTTCTTGGCAATTTCCACAGTTTGCTCGGACATCCAATTTGCTTTCTTCTCTTCCTTCATTTTTAGCAGTCTCTTTTCACATTCACTTTTAACAACTTCTAAGTTCATCCCATAATTCCTCTGGTTCTCTATCAATGAAGTTCAGGTCTTCAAAGCAATTCCCAATGTTCTCCTTGAAAATGGTGGGTATTTGTTCAAGACCATATGATGGAAACTGACTGGCTTTCTTCTTCTTCTTTAGCTTAACTTGGAACTGGCACATGAGCAGTTCATGACCTGTTCCGCAATCAGCACCTGGCCATGTCCTTGATGGCATAACTGGGCTCTTCCACCTTCTTTTAGCAATAATATAGTCAATTTGATTTCTATATACTCCATCAGGTGATGTCCAGGTAGAGAGGCATCATTCTGGTTGCTCAAAGACAGTGTTAGCTATGAAGAAACCATTGGAGTGGCAGAAATTGATACGTCACTCTCCGGTTTCATTCTGGTTTCCTAAGCCATACAATCCAACTACATTTTCCCCTTTCATGTTTCCAACTTTGGCATTTCAATTTCCAATCACAAGCAGCATGTCTTGCTTACATGTTCTGTTGATTTCAAATTGAACTTGATCACAGAAGTCATCAACCTCCTCTTCTTCTGCATCAGTGGTTGGAGCATAAATTTGAATGATTGTCATATTAAAGGGTTGTCCACAAGGTCTTATTATTTACTATTTCATCATTGATTGCATTGTAGTCAAGTACTGTTCTTGCTATAGGCTTCCTAACTACTGTATAAAAGCAACACTGTTTCTTCTTTGTTTTTTGTCCTGAGTAATAAACAGTGTGAGCTTCTGACTGAAAGTGTCTGATCCTAGTCCATCTCAATTCACGGATGCCTAAGATGTCAATTTGTGGTTGTTTCATTTCACCTTTCACTGTGTTGACCTTTCCAGTGTTCAAGTTTCTTACATTTCATGTTCTTACTGTAGTTATGTCTTTGCAGCTTCGCATTTTCTTTTCTGTATGGCAACATCAGTGACTAGACATCCCAAAGACTTTACTCTAGCCACATCATAAACACCATTAGTACTCTGAAAGATCCTCAGCAATTCCTCAGTAGCATGTTGAGTGCTATCTGAATGGAGGGGCCCATCATCTGGCACTATAATTTTATATTTTCTATCCATGTAGGTTTCTTGGTAAAAATACAGGAATGGTTTACCTTTGCCTTCTCCCATGCACTACGAATTGATGCCTTTGCCATTGTCACTAAAGTGATCATCTGCCTCTGGCATCTTCCTATATCACTGCTGCCCAATATAGGTGCCTGCTTGCTTTAGCTGGGCAGCTGGGATGACCTTCACATCTTGGGTGACCCTGGTGGGAATATAAACCCTTGGCATACACTCCCTATGTTCTTCGCTCATCCCTCCCAGGAACACCCCACTACCACCACAATGAGGCAGAACAGCAGGACTTGGGGGGGGGGGTGTATGTGCAATTTCTGCATTAAGCAATGCAAAATAGAATTATTAATGGCACAATAGGAATAACATTGTCTCATGTAATGCTGCGCTAGTTTAAATTTCAGTTATACAACCCCTATAACTGCTGGAGAAAACTGATGTGTAGGAATGTGCTATTTGGTTATTTAAAGTGCATTACTAATAAAGTTAAATAGGATACTGATTTGGTATAGCATATATGACACACGTACAAGAAGCACAACCCCTGCAAAATGCTATAATTTTATTAATCATTTAGTTGTTGTCAAGAAACAAAAAGTATAAAAGGTGAAGTTTTCCCTCAACCAGACATTAGTTGACAGACAGTACAGCACTTATTCAGAAGAAAATATCCCTGAAAACCTATTTTCCAGAAACAAATAAATAGTAATTATATGTTCAAAAATAATTCACTATCTTAGAACAGAAATTCTAAGTTATATTACTGTTATTTATTACTTTGGTTTACAAAAATTCTTCATATGACCTTTTGGTGTGCATATACATATATTAGTCCATTCATTCTGTAAACAATTACGAAAATAATTCAGGTCTTCATACAATTACTATGCTGATGGTATCATGTAAACAGATAGTCTTCTTCAGCAGCACCCACACTTCACAGGTTTTTCTTCCCCTTGTTGCAATAGTAATAAATCTACAAAGAATTTCACGTCATTATAGCCTGTCTTCCTTACTCATATTTGGAAAGAGTAGAAAGGTTGAATTTTATAGCAGAAGAAATTTGGAAGCACAGCAGGAAAAATTACATCAGGGAACTGAGAGCTACGTTTACCATTTTAGCAAAAACCAACTGATAATCTTGTCAAATGCAACAGAGATGAATTGGATCAGAATCCTACTCAAAGCTTCTGCCAATAGGTGGTAAAAGCTCCACCCGTCTGAATTACAATGGTACTACCTGTCACTTAATGCAGGAATTGTCACTTCTCATGAGAAGATCTCAAGCCAAACCAATCCATCCTTTTTATTGTTTCACCCCAACTCTGATTATTGACACCGAGCCCTCTTCCTCTCCATCACCAAGTTTTTTTTCAAATTGATCATATAGTCTCAGTTGAGTCTACACCCAAGAAAAGGTCAGGACATTTCAAAATGCTTGGCATGCAGAAGAGAAAATCTTTTCTTGAAGAGTAGATAATTTGGTTGTATGTTGCTTGAGCCTAAGATTTTCATTTATTCAATTCTGGGTCACTTTATGAAAATGTCTAGACTTGTCCTGATTGTCCCTTTCTTTCCTTCTCCTGCTGCTGCTGCTGCTCTTGCTGCTGCTGCTGCTCTTGCTGCTGCTGCTCTTGCTGCTGCTGCTGCTGCTCCTCTTGCTGCTGCTGCTGCTGCTGCTCTTGCTGCTGCTGCTGCTGCTCCTCTTGCTGCTGCTGCTGTGGTGGGAAGGTGGACACCTCTTGTTGCTGTTCTTGCTGAGGTGGTGTGGGAGTGGGCAGAATGGTGCATTCACTGTTGACACACTCACACTCATCAACATGGATGTAAGAATAATCCACAGTGGAACCATGGGGGCAAATCAAGGTCACCTGCCTCTTCCTAGTCTTTCGCTCTCGACAACATGAGCATTTATGATCCATTGTGTTTGCTTCATATGAATACCTGAATGGTAAAAACAAATTGGGGTTGAGATGAACTGCTCCACGATTTAGTCTATCCCTCACCAACCATTACTTGGTTTCACCAGAACTTTGTCTTTTCAATGCCACCTACATGGCTTTGGGGACTAAAAATGTTCTAACCTATCTCTATCAATATAATACGTCCAGGAATGGAAGCAGTTTTGGGGTCCATCAGGTGTCTTAGTGTTGATGGACCATCGCAGCTTTTTTCGTCTCTTCCCTCCTTCTTCTTTGTTGTTGCCACTCTCTCTTCTCACCCATTTGCTCACCTGCTTGCTTCCTTCTACCTTCTCCTCCTCTTTTGACATTTGCCAGACACCTCTTCTCCTGCTTCTTTATCATTTGCCAATTTTTTTCCTCAAGGAATGGGAGCTAGGCCTGCACACTGATCCATCTAAAATTACCTTAAATAGAATTTCATCTTCATGTGGAATAATTTAAGATGGTAGGCACTGGGCCAACAGTGGAACTGCATCTTAGCTCAACTTCCATTTAAAAAGTTGATAGATGAAAATAAAATGGCATCTGGACTACTTAGCATACATCCTAAGAATCTGATCTTGGATAAATTCTTTGAGTTCATATCTCATGGTATTTGAAGGCTTTCCAAATTTTGTGCAGAGTTGTTTCACATTGAGCTACCAAGATGCAATAATCTTCCTGAGTACTTACTTTGAAATGCTGTCACAGTTGCCTTCACAGTATGTTACTTGGATAGGTGAAGAAGCTTCACAGCCATTGTGTTTTATTGTTTTATTGATACTTCTTGGTGCACAGGGTTCTTTTGCTGGGAGTGGAAGAAACAGTAAAAAAATCATGAGTCTCTAATCAGAAACATTGTAAAACAAAAATAAAAGAAAGTGTATAAGTATAATGTGTGCATGTAAGATCGTATCTAGTGTATGCTTTGGATGTGATGAATGGATGAAAACCATGTCAGTTTGCTTCTGTAGAGATTTGCGGGGCTACAAATCACAGCAACCTTGCCCATCAGCTATGCTAATTGGGCTTGAATGGAACTGGAATCCAATATTGTCTGAAAGACTACGGATTCCTCTCTCTCCCTATGTTAGATTATACTCTGATGCAGTTGACATTTAAAGGCATGTTCAGGAAGCCAGAATCTGCACTAAACATGTAATGAACACGAACATGTCAAAACATAAAAATTAGCTCTATGGCTGGTGAGAATCTGAAGTTTTTGACTTATGTATTGTCGAAGGCTTTCACGGCCGGCATACGATGGCTGGCGTGGGTCTTCCGGGCTGTGTGGCCGTGGTCTTGAAGTTTTGTTTCCTAACGTTTCGCCAGCACCTGTGACCGGCATCTTCAGAGTGCAGGAGCACAGACAGGAGTAGTTCTCTCTGTGCCCAGGGTGAAGTGACCCTTCTGTGGGTATTTATAGAGATCTGGGGGGGGGATGGGGGTGTGTGGGTGGGGTTGGGTTACTGAGTGGCTGCTTGTTTTGGTGTCCTGCACTCTGAAGATGCCGGTCACAGGTGCTGGCGAAACGTTAGGAAACAAAACTTCAAGACCACGGCCACACAGCCCGGAAGACCCACGCCAGCCATTTTTGACTTATGCTAATATAGTTGGCATGACTTACCTGTTGATCTGCACAACTTGCAACAGCCATCCTCAGTTACCTGCACATCCTCCTATAAAAAGAAAATAGTTCAGAAATTAATTTATGATGCTAAAAGAGTCACTTCCCACTGTATGAGTATCATTTGTTTATGCTGCTGAAAGATCCACACTAAGATTAGAACTTCCCAGAGGAATACAGACAAAAGCAAAACAACAATATATCAGCTACAGTCCTAAAGGGATATTATATTTCTTGATGCATCTACATTTATTGGTGATTGGAAACCCCTTATGGACTTTTTTCGTAAAATGAAAAAAAAATGAAATAATTAAAAAAAAGAACCCCTACCCAAGTATCAATTATGAATCAGTTATGAATCACCTGAAGTGGACTGCAATCTACAAAAGAGGTACTATAACAAATATATCTATCTTTAAAGCTATTTTTGCAGAAATAAATTAGTACCGCTTCCGTCTAGAAATAGATTTTTAGTACAGCTAACTTGGGCCATAAACTTATATGGCAGGAGTGGGAAACTAAATCTCTCTTTTATTTAGTCTGTTTTTTGGGTTGGTTTTTTTTTTGTTTTTTTTTTTTTGTAGCCCTTAGACACTGCTGACTACTATTTCACAAAATTCAAAGTGTGTCATCTTATCAATGTTGAGGCTGGAGAAAATTACAGTTGGAGCGTAAATCCCAAATAGGGTTAACTTAGTCTAAAAAAATAAACTCTGCAAATTCTTCCCACCAAAATTTAGTGAAAGAAAATCTCAATCCCACCCAAGTGTGTGACACAACCTTAGTCATTGTGCATTGTTTTCCCAGCTCCAGAGTTCCCTGCTATACACTTTTACATGGAAATATGTATCACTGAGCTCAGTAGGATTTAGTTTGGAATAGACATGCATAGGATTGCAAAGTTCAATTGTATCCCATAATAAACCCATTTCCACTTTATTCCACTTTAGATAAGTTCCACTTTCACTGGATAGCATCAAATATATTGAAACAAAGACTGTTGGGTCAATGAAACTTACAAGTTGGCATTTAGATGGATCAAATGGAGGGCAGGATTTCTTGATAGTGACAGTAATATATTGGTTCTCCATGTGTTCACATTCATAGAAAGTACAATTGTCTCCTTGTGGGTACCAGATTTCTCCTGGCTGAAAATAGCCACAGTTGTAGTTATTTATTTATTTCAGAAGATAACATAAAATAATTCATGAGCATAAACTTCTTAATTTCCCTGAGAACAGAATTGGGGAGTGGGGTGGGGGGTGGCCTGGAGTTAAGTAAGAAGTGCCCGTAAATACAAAACAATAGAAGTGAAAATTTTGGAGAGTTGGGGGATACAGCATTCTTCAACTATGCCAAATGTGATTTGTTAATTGGTGCTTGTTGAAGTTTGATGATACCAGTTGGTTTGGCATGACCACCAACAATGGAAGCTTGGCCCTAGGGTTGAGATATGGCTGCCCCTCCAGGGAATCCTGGAAAAGGGATGTGCTCCATCACAAATTTAGTATGAACAAGGGTGAAAAAGCCAAATTTCAAATTTCCTAATCTGATAGATTAGGAAAGAAAGTCTTTATTAAGCCTATAGGGAAGAGAATATTTTCTTCCCTGAAACTCTTTAATTTCACAGTTTTAATATACTTGTTTACCTCCATTCATAGGTACCAAAGTATTGTAATCAATCTATAATAGAATATATTTTCTATTTTTTCCATCACCATACCATCTAGCTCAGAAATGGTATGAATTTGGTACTGAAAATTGTATCCTTTTTGCTGGTTCCTGGTCTCCAGATAGCTCCAGTGTAGCCCACATACACACTCTCACACAAATGCACTTTCATTCTTCACTCAATTGATTAAGTCTCTTGACAATTATTTTATTTATTTATTAGATTTATGTCCCATCTTTTAAAATTGGAACTCGATTCCTGGGTTGAATGAGCTGAGAGAAAGTGACTGACCCAAAGTTATTCAGAGAGCCTCCATGGCTGAGGGTGGGCTATAACCTGGGTCTTCCCACACTGGCTATTGTTGTTGTCTTGAAGTTGTGGTTGTTCTTATTACTAGCAACATTTGTGGGGCACTTTAATGGATCACTGCATCAGCAATTCAGTTGTCACTGCTTCCATTAGTACAGAATGATGGATTTTAGTAAGAAGTGGAGAGTTTATAGTATGGCATCTATAAGCAGAACTAATTTTTGTGGGGTATCTATATAATATCTCACCACCTTTTTTCTGAAACGGAAAGGACTACAGCATATATTTTGTCTGCAGAAGCTCCAAGTTTAAATCCTGGCTTCTCTGAAGTACAGCAGGATAGTGAAGGAGCACCATCTGAAGCCTCAAAGAACTTCTATTATTTACAGATTATTGTGGGCAACTTGATCAGTGAGTCTGCCAAGGCATTTTTCTACATTCTCTATTTTAATTTTTATATCACCATGACTTTCATAAATAGACAAACAAACTGATGGTCAGCCTCAGAGGGCAATAATAAAAATAGATGGAATGGGGTGGAGACCAGGTTAGCAAAAAAGGATTGTGATCATTCATCCAGAATTATTATTTACTGTTTAAATTAAAATCTCTGTCTCCTTTTTACTATCTGAGATGCTGGATTAAACATGAATTTGATGAACAATGGAGTTAGCAAAACTTTAAGTTACCTTGATCACTTGGACAGGATACAAGTCTGTCAGAACACAAGCTACTTGAGTGCAATGACCACAGCATTGTCCAGGTATTTCCTTGTATTCTTGACCCTGTAGTTCAGGAAATATGGGAAGAAATTCATAAAACCATAGATCTTTTTTTATAAGGTGGTGAGTGGATAAATAGATTCAGAGAGATTCAAAGCCATGGGTTTGTTTTTTTTTAAGAACCATATGACTTACCACTGGGCATCTTTTGTCACATGTTTGAAACACACACTCCACCTTGTTTTCTGGATGTTCTTTTTCAGAGCATCTGCATGATTCACATAATCCTCCTGGTATGACTGCCCCAGGCTGAAGAAGGACAAAAGAGAAACAGTAATAAATCACTCTAACCTAATTTCATACCCTGGAAATACTGTGCATGCTTTGATAGTGGAAGAGATGTTTAGATTAGAACTGAAATCCAAATTACAGTAAGCAACACACCATAAAGGGAGTTATCTTGACATAAGAGAAAAGTGATACCTTTGTTTGTACCAGGCAACCTATTTGTAATATTCTCTTCAGAAGGAGCCATGCTTGATACCTGTGTTTTGGTCTTTAAGATGCCAGGTGAAGATGTTTGTCTGGCGTTAAAAAAAAAGTTCTCACACTATTTGGCTTTTATTTTTATTGTGTGTGTGTGTGTGTGTGTGTTTGAGTGCTGTGTTTATGATTGCTTTTGATACTGCTGATGATTTGATCCTGGTTTATGTTCTGGTTTATTAATAACCATTGATTGCTTGATATTTTTAATTCCATGATATTCCTACAAGGGAACTACGTTTGTTGAACAGGGTAGAATAAATGGAGTAAATAAGGATAAGGTTGAGAATGGATACAAATAAGAGCAGGATTTTATGTTTTCAAAAGGGAGGATTTCACCATTGTCATCCCTGAAAGTCTTTAGTGAGCTAGAGAGGCAGGAATGGCCTGCTGTAGGAAATGCACTGTTAACATTAAACTCGTTTCACTGGTGCTATTCCTCATTTTAATGAAAACTACTTACATTGTAGAAGCTCCCATTGACAACACAGCCTGGTACTTTCACTGTGGGACACAAAGATACACTATAATTAATCTTCATATTTGCTCTCAACAGATCAGATCAACTGAGAAGGAAAATGACAATGAAAACGGATGCAATTTGCTCTTCAAAAGTTGCTTTTTAAGGGTGTGTGCTGGAACAAAAACTGTTTATTTAGCACACAGTATTGTGTAGGATGCTTGGGGAAATTAATCTTTGCAAATTCTAAAACATTTGGTCTGACCCGATGCATACCTCAAACACTAGTCTTTTCTGGTGAGCATCATATATTTTGGCCTACAACACTTTCATCCATACATGTTCCATACAGATAGCATCCTTGACAGAAACATTCAGTAACTTTGCTAGGATCACCTCCAGCAAGGTCAGTCAACTTACTTGGGATTCTAACAATCCTCACATTATTTAAGGGTGGAAGAAAAGACCAGTCCCTTTAAAACTGTATATTGCCAACAGGCTAGCAGCAGAAATGACATATATATACGAAATTAAGGATGCCCAACTTCAGAGCAAAGGTAGAGCAAGTATCACTTTACACTAGGAAATAAAATAAAGTCTACCTCCAGCTGAAGAGATCTCTTCTGAAATGGCTTTCCATGAGACAGGATGAATATGCTTTCTGAGTATTTGTAGGCATTGGAATGGGGGATAGGGAAGAATATTACAACAATTCAGGGATTATTTTTAACAATGGCTCAGTTCTTACCACAAGTGGTGTTAATGCAGCAGTCTCCTGGCATGTTTTCCTTCTTTAATTCATATCCTAATGGACAGGTTTCAATAGACTTGGGACAGTGAGAAGTGTTGCACACTACAGAATGAAAAATAAAAAGGGGTAAGAGCAATGAGTGAATTAAATTCAACATATTTTAATATTTATCAGCACAGTTTATCTTTCTTTCATTTTATCTCAGAGCAACTCAAAGAGTAGATTAAACTAAGTTATAGTAAATCCAGTAAATTGTATATTTAAGTATAAATTTGACCGCAAGTCTTTATAATTCCTGGTCCTATGGTTTAACTTCATTTTCATCAAAACAATTGGCAAGGAGTTTCTCAACAGTCCAATTATATCCTATAAGCATTAGCTTTTGAACTTGTAGAGAATAGGAGGTGCATCTATGTTTGTAAAATGGGCAGGTTAACTTCTGTACTAGATGATTAACAACACAGAGCCTTCGCTAAACTGAAGCGTCCACTGTAATCTAATCAGTTGGAATTTTCTAAATAAAAACTGGGATGTTAGCTAAGGCCATTTACCATACAGTATTTGTGAGAATTATACCTACCACAGTGTTTTTGAGGACAGCACTTTTCTTCAGGGGTTAATATTGTGATGGGTACAAACCCTTCAAAAAAACATTCCACAGGAGTAGGTTTTGTAGGACATGGTTCTTTTGTACATTGTACTACAAGAGAATGTTCCTCACAAGTACAGTTCTGGCAATTGCTAATCCAAGTTTCTCCAGGCTGCGAAAAGAGATATTTAACAAATTATATGCGCTATAGATTTTTTTAACATAAAAATCTGGGCCTAAGGAACTCCACTGAACTATAGCAGCTGCCATGCATTGTTGCTTTGGAGAAGTAGATATTGGCCACACACAGGGGAAGAGAGTTGTGCAAACAAAGGTGTGCACGCTTAATAAAGTGGGTTTTCCTGCTGCTGGCTGACACTGAGCCAATGGATGTAACTTTTCCTGCTGTCTCATTAAAACCCTCCAAATATTGAAAAAGTCTTGAAAATGTTTAGTTTCCCTGGAGCTCCTATTGCCCTCAGAAATTCACCCATCTATATTTTAGGAAACAATAAAAGCTTGAATACTTGCCGCTTTGGGTAACCCATCTGGTCCAGTACAACCTGGAAAAAAATGTATATATACGAATGGATATTTTGCATAGAAGAACATCTAAGTTACTTTATTTATTTGATTTATAATAGTTTACTGTATTTTACAATAGTGACTGTGGGCAGCTTGCAACATTTAAAAACAACACAAAACATTATATAAAACACAGCAATACATGCAGCAGGTGAGGCCAAACCAGTCTAGACAAAATAAGCACATCACGGGTTCCCACTAACACTCCGACCTCTATGTCTGGGAATATATCCATGTCTTGCGGGCCTTCCGAAAGGCAACAGGGTCAGGTCTCTTCTAATTTCAGGGAGAATAGAGCTCCATATGGCAGGAGCAGCAACCAAAAAGGCCCACTTCCTGGGTCCCACAAGCTGACATTCTTTAACCAGTGGGACCTACAGCTTGCCTCTCCTGCTAGATTTAATGGAAGGGATAAAAATTTAACTTGTGTAGAAAGCAAGAGGCCACTGACTGTGGAGGCCTATGGAATCTAATTTCTTCTGTCTCCTGGATCAAAAATCAACAGGAAGATGCTAGGAATGTTAGGTGACCTGAACTTCAGGTATTACAAGGAAAGTTATAGATGCATTTTGTAGATTTCATGGGTAAATAATAATAGAATGCTAATCCATCACCAAATGACACTTGTAGAGGGATTATCATACAAAGAACACTTTTTAGAATGCATTTGTGGAGGAAAAAATCCTCTGTTGAACAAAACCTTATCTCTGTGAAAGAACTCTTTCAATACATCTTGCATATTAATACAAGTGACCTTCATTATCCAGGATCTTGTTATTCAATTTTGTGTACTGCAGCTGGTAGGTACAGACCAGACCTCCTTATCCATGGTAAAGAGTTTCACATATCCACATTTTTGGGTGCATGGTTTTGATCCATCCATCATTTATTATTTAAGTGATAATCTCCTTTTAATGATAATTTCTGATCTTCCTTTCTGGAAACTACTGAAATCAGATCTGTCTGTCTAGCAGTCCCTTTGCATTGTGGTAGCCTCCCCTTTTCTTAAACAAGAATACTTACCACAATCAGGGACACAGATATCCTTGTGGGCACTGAAGAGTTTGGTTCCATTTTTACAGAAGCAACCTTCCATTATTCCAGTCTCCTGAGGATCACTTCAATGAAAAAAGAAGCGCAAATTAGACAAGCAGCTGCACCCCTGTATTATGAATATCCACACTGTGTGCACAACTTAATAAGCACTAAGGGATGAATGAGATGTATAATGTCAATGTTTCTTGAGAAATCTGAAAAAAGTCAAGCACCAAATGACTTGCATGATGATGAATCCCATCATAATCTTCTGAATTATTAGATTTATCCTTGGGGTGGTTTAGTTCTCTGGTACTATTTATTGCAATGTTTTAGATCCATATTTTTGTGAAACCATTGAGAGTCCAATGGGAATGCAGTGGGACATAAAAGCAATCAATCAATCAATCAATCAATCAATCAATCAATCTCCTGCTTATTCCTTATTTGGTTGCCACTTCAATATCTCCATCTTTCCTTGAAATGGCTCAAGCTGATGTAAGTGCCTCTCGTCATCAAGTTTTATCCTCCCTGTGAGAGAGAACTAGTCATGATGAAAGAGGAGGTCCAAGCCCGTGGCCACAGAGTAATTTTGAACACAGGACAGATTTATGAAACCATGACTGAAATAAATCCATAGCATTGTTCTTACATTTATAGAAAAATAAATTTTTCCTGACAAAGTAGAAAGGAGAATTCTTATTCTCTGCACATATTCTCAGAATTTAGTCCAGAGGGTTCCCCACCCAACTCTTTGGAGCAGATTTTGGGGGCAAGTATGATTTTGCAGATGGAGGAAAGGAATACAACTTATTATGATAATAGCATTAAATATCATAAATCATAAAGCGAGAAAGGGTTATTCAGGCCCCTGAATGAAACTCCCTGCTCTGTGCAGAAGTCTAAATTAAAGAACCCCCAACAAAAGGCTCTCTGACCTCTAATTGAACCTACTATTTCCTTTGGTAATTAGTTCCCCTATCAAACTGCTCATACTATCAGGAGATTTTTCCTAGCATGGAGTTGGAATCTGCCTTCCTGTATCTTAAATCCATTGTTTTGTACCTTGCTCTCTTAAATGATACACAATAAGGCTTGGCTACCTTCTGTATGACCTCCTTCAGGTGTTTGAACAGAGCTGTTGGGTCTCCTAGTCAATCCTTTTTCCTCAAGGCTAAACATGCCCTGTTCCTTCAGCCATTCCTCATTAAGATTTTGTTTCTAAACCTCTAATCAACCATATTGAATCAACCCCATCTAAACCTCTGCCCAGTTCCAATTTATCTGATCCTTTTTAAAAATGTGATGCTAGAACTGAACAGAGTACTCAGAGGGAAGGTCCAAATAATGGAGAAAATTATTTCTCATGATCTGGAAATGTTGTTTCTATTAATGCAGCCTAAAATTGTATTGCTTTTGAAAAGTCACATCATACTACTAAGTCATAGTCAGTTTGTGATCAGTTACAATTCCCTTTTCATCCATGCTTTTCCAAGCCGGACAACCCTTTTATATTCCCGGCCGTATGATTTCTTCTTCCTAAGTGATGCATTTTCCCCCCTATAAAATTCCATTCTGTTGTTTTCTACCCACTTCTCTAACCTCTTGGTATTATTTTGAATTTTGCCAGTTTTGTGTCATCTGCAAATCTGATAACAATTTCTTCTACCTCTTCAGCTAAGTCATTAATGGAAACATTGAAAGGTACTGGCATCCTGCTTGATACCTTCTACTTCGGTTAGGAACTTCTGATGAGCTCAAAGTGCACTGAAAGAGAGCTAATTGTGTAATAAAACTATTATTAAAAAAAGAGAGAGCTAATTGTGGATCTACCTAATGACATGACATCTTGCCCATATTTAACTAGCTGGATAATCAGAATGTCATGTGTTGCTTTGTCAAATAATATACTGAAATAAAGATTCCCACAGTGAACAACAGAAGTTGCCCAATTAAAAAAAATGGATTACTCTGGCAAGATTTATTCTTGACCAAACCCATGCTAACTTCTCATAATGCCTGCTTTGTTTTCAAGCTGTTTGGCCATTTTGTGATCTGCTCCAGAATTTTCCAAAATCATTGTCAGACTGAGTAATCTGTAGTTTCCTGCTCCCTTTCTGAGAACAAGGACAACATTTGCACCCCTCCAGTAATCTGGTACTTCATTCGGTCTTCAGGAGTTTTCAGGCATAATTAGAAATTCAGACCATTGATAATTTCTAGCATTTAATCATCCTATTATGACATTTGAATGTGTACAATATCAGGAGGTACTCGATCTGAAATCTAGTTCATTCAAGCAGCTCTTTACAATTGCCTAAGTCTGAGCCCAAATAGTCTTTTCCCCCGTTTTTCTTTCTGTTACCCTTTTCTTTGCCTTTTGTTATTCTTTTGTGATTTGTGATGAGCTGCTTCCTTTCTCCTCCTTTTCTTTTGAATATAGTAAAACTTTATTCCACTTATGTACTTTAATTACAAATTCAGCATGTTATTCATTTCATCATGACAGTTGTAAACTTTCAAAGCTCTTTTGAGTTTTACTTACTTGTTACATGTGGGAGGATTGATGGGGCCACATGGATCATATACTTTATCTGTAGGACAGCTAAATGCTATAAATAATAAGAGAAATGAGCTCATCATAATATAGAAATGTATTTTCCATACATTCTGCATTTGGAAAAAGTTTCAGCACAACTTTTTTTCTCATGATTTTTCCATCTCTTTATTTAATTTATGCATGTGGAAAAAAGAAGGGGGAAAAAAAACCCACCCGGAAACTACATACTACTACAACAACAGTAATAACAACAACTATATTAACAGATATAAACAATGATTCCAGCCACATGCATGTGTTACTTTTCACATAGTTGTACATTTTGTGTAAATGTTCCTGAAGTTGGACGCACTTCTTTTCATATCACAGTTTTTAATGAAATACATTCCTTATCTGAAAGAATGGTGGTTGAATATTCCCGTGTCTATTAAGAAAATATTTAATTGCTCAATGAATCAGAAATCCTTTCTAGTGCCTCTCTTTCTCTGGCTATCACTTTTATGAGTGCCACACAAAGTTCTCATTGAAGGCGTACTTGAAAAACTAGAAATAAGGAAGTGAGGAAGTGATTATCATATAATAAATAAATAAATAAATAGGTAAATGATTGACATTCCAGGACTTACGGCATGCATTGTTGGTCTTCCCTCGCCAATCGATACAAACACCTATAGAGGCGCAGATAGAAGCATATGTCTCTAATTCTGAACACTGCATGGAGACATTTTTTGTGTTGCAAGCCTCAAAGAGACAGCCTTGGAAGTAAGGTTCTGGGGGTATGAACTTATGGCACTCCAAGAAGGTTCTGCAAAAATAGAAGAAGTCCTTGGTGTAAAATAGATATCTCTGAATAAGCACACATTGTTTTACTCATTTAGTTGGAGCTTCCTTAAAATCATAGGACTATTTTAAATGGAAAATGAAAGGGAATGATAAAAAAAAAAAAGGTAGAACCTAGAATTTCTGGTTCCAAAGAACTTTCTACGAGTGAAAACACTGACTATGAATTAGTTTTCCAGGTATAAAGCCTTTCTAATATCAATTATGAAACTTTCATGAACTTTCAGCAATTGTACAAATGTATATTAAACCAACAGAATGGAAAGCATTTAAAGAAAATTAACTATAATGTAGTTATAAGTTATATCACATTTTTGAAACATACTTTTCAATTAGTAACCATGGAAATGTTATAATTGTCGGAGATACAGTTTGAGAAGGATTGTCTTTTTGCACCTAATTTGCCACTAGAGGCATTAAATGTAAAGATAAGCAGCAAGGAACTTCCCCCCTGATCTCTTTGTTGCTGGTCTGATTTCCTTGATTGGAAGATGGATACTCTTAGAACTGCCCCTTCAGCCCACTTCCTGCTGTTCCCTGTTATAAATTCCTGCTCCTTCTTCCTTACCCCCCCCCCAAGAGTACAGGAATCTAAAATGTGCTGGCTTTCCTTCTTAGCATGATATTGTCATATAAAGTTTACATAAAGTTTTTGAATTTTGAACATCTTTTTCTAGATCCTCATAATGAGCTTGGTTCCACCAACATTTGCATCCAGCTTGGGATCCTGGTGAATAACTTGAAGGATTCTAACCAGGGTTACCTCAAAACATTTTCTACAATAACAATATTAGAATATAGATTTTTCTGACAAATATAAGACTGAGTTGTCCTCCCTTCTGGTTTTCTATTTGTGGGTTTGATATGTGGATCTAAAATGGCATAGCTGGATAGGTTATGCTTGGATTTCCATGCCAGGCTTGCTAAGTGAAATGTGAGAATGTTTAGAATGTGACCCAAACTGCCCATTATAGAATTGTGCTCTTGTGAAATGCAATCCTATCCATACTTGTTCATTATACAGTTTCTATAGAGTAGCAACTTTAGACCCTATTGCAGTCTTTCTCAAACTTTTTACCCTGGAAGAGCCCTTGAAATAATTTTCAGGTCTCAGGGACCCCCCGCATAAAAATTATTATATCTACAGCTAGCTTTGCACAGCACATGAAATATATATATATTGGGGCTGTGGCTCCTAAGCTGGGAGAGTGGCCCCTACAGATCCTAGGAACAACATCAGAACTCTCTTTCCAGAAGAGTGTAGTGCTAGGGACAGCTAAAATACTGTGCAGAACCCTCAGACTCCCAGGCCTCTTGTAGAGGATCTGAGATTGAGGAAGACACAGACCATCCATAGGGGTGAGAGGGGATTTTTTAAAAAAAATATATATTCATAATCTCTCACAGAATTCCTCTCATGGAACTCTAGTTGAGAAAGGCTGCTCCATTGTGAGGGCCATCAAACAAGACTGATTTCTGTAGAGATCTAGACTTTGGCATAAATTTCTGCTATACCTCATACCCAGGTCCCTAGACTAAGATAATGCATTCAGCTGAGAGAGAGAGAGGGAATGGAGAAAGAGAAAGATAATTTTCTCTTCATCAGAGGATACTGGTTAGAATTCATAAATGGGATTCTTTGAGCAAAATCAGTTTCTTCTTGGGATCAGGATTTGTCCCTGCCACTGAAGCTTCCAGCAAGCCTTCAAAATCTATTGGAAGATCCCTCAACACTTTGTAGCAGATTTGAAGATGTGCAAAGGACTGCATAGGTAAGAGGGATAATGGAATTCCTGTCTCTTGAGCAAAAAAAAATCTTATTTAATCCAACATTATGATTACATTCACTGGGCAGCAAAAGTGAAATATAAAATAGTTTCTATCTTACTCATTCAAAATCAGGGAACAGAGAGGAGCTGGGCTACATGTTCCAGGTGGAGGTGTAGTGAAAGTTGGTACAGATGGTGTTGGTCCAAAGCAGTAATCTTTTTTAGAATCAGGCACTTTCCAATGGGGAGCCATGTGGGAACAACCTGTTACTTCACCATTTGGTAAGCGACATTCATCTGTCCTATTGTTAGTGCAAGTACCTGGGGAAAATGACACAAAATCATATACAAGACGAAAGATTTTTTACCTAAGGCCAACTAGGCAGAACTTCCATTACCAAGCACCCTCCAGAAGTGAAGGACCAGGTTGGTGAAGGATTATGCAGGCACTGACACTGATTTCATTTCATACAAAGAAATTCCTTTCGAGTCACTCAGACTCGAGTCACTCAGACTCACCTTGCAGTGGTAACAATATAACAAAACTCTAGAAGCGAATATGTGTAGCTCAGGGTTTAACTGTGGAGTCCTTGGTGTACTTTGAACTTGGCTGTTTTCTTGCAGTCATTTGTTACCCAACTAGGTAACATCTTCAGTGATAGAAGGGAGTGGGGTTTGCTCTCTGTTTATATACAGTAGCTTGCCCTATCAGTGTTGGTGGGGATGTTTTCTCCTTGGTAGTTCCCTGACCAGGGTATTGTTTACTGCTTGATTGTTTGTCTGGTGTTAATCCCTGCTTATTTGGGTATTGATTCCTGGTGAGGAGGTGTTCTGGTCTTTTTGTTTCCTTTTTAGCTTTTTTATTGTCTCTTTGGAATGGTGTGTAAATGTTGTTAATCTCTATGTGCCTGTTGATGGCTGACTTGTCTGAATACCAAGCTTCCAAGAATTCCCTTGCGTTTTTGGATTTAGCTTGGTCTAAGATGCTGACAGTTTCCAGTTGAAACTATGGTTGAGTCTGTCCATGTTTTGTGAGACTAAGGAGTTTTCCTTGTGTCTTCTGACTGCTAATTGGTGTCCATGGATGCAGTCTGCTAGTCTTCTGCCTGCCTGTCTTACATAGTGAGTGTTACAATCTTTACACTGTATCTTGTAGATGACTCCTGTTTTTTCTTCTTGGGCTGCTAGGTCTTTTAGTTTACTTAAGATGCTTTGGAGGGCTTTAGTTGGTTTGTGTGCTATGGTGATGCTATGTGGTTGTAATAGTCTGTTGGTTGTTTCTGAAATGTTTCTGATGTATGGCAGTGTTCTCCTTTTTGTAGCTTGTGTTGGTTGTGCTGTAGTGGGTTGAGTAGTCAGGCAGTTTTTGCTAAAGTTGCGTGGGTATCTATTTTGTTGGAAGTTGTTGTACAGGTGGTCTGTTTCCTTTTTCTGGTGTTCTGGGTTGCTGTAGTGTGCTTGTGCTCATTTGAATAATGTTTTTACACAGCTCCTCTTACAAGAGGTCGGGTTGTTACTTTGGTAAAGGAGAACACCAAGGACTCCATAACAAAACTCTATTGCTGCTCAGCAGGGCAGAGCAAACAGTACACTGTAATACTCATTGTGTTTACAGCATAAGCACAAGACACACATCTTGCAACTATAGGAGAAGTAAAAGTACTATAATGGCCACATGTTCTAGTGATTGTAGAACAGTAATTGTTGTTGCTAGTTGCTGCAATGTGAGTTTGTTTTCAGTCCAGTTGGTCTGCAAACATGGGCAACTTCAAGTTATCCTTTGCTCCTATATTTCTTATGCGTGTGTGTGTGCATGTGTTCCTTAGGAAAAGCAGATATCAAGAATTCAATCTTTTACAGCTCCTTACTCAGTTTCTTAATAGTGTTGGAACACTTTCCAGCCTGAGTTCCCTTGCTTCAATAAATAGCATGCACTCTTTTCTGCCAACAGACCATAAGTCAAAAAGTGATGGTACCAAAACTTTGACGCACAGTGTACTAAACAGTGAGTAGAAGCTGTTCTGCAGTTGTTTGCAAGAGCTGACATAAAAGCAGTTGGAGAAAAACAGATTTTTGAGAGAAAATAGTATCAGGAAGATAGCCTGCAATCTGCATCATGTGTGAGTAAGGCAGCTATTGCCTTGCTGAGCTATGATAGCTTCTAGATCTGCTTTCAGAGCCCCTAGACTATTTTACTGAATACTCCTGGAAAAAATATCACTTCTTTTGAGATAAATGCTGTATTTTTCCATTTTTATTTACATCAGTAGTTAGATCTAATATCCAGACTGAATGAAAAATAAGGGACATTTTGAGATGACTGTCAAGAGTATACTAGAGAAGCAGGCACTTTTCTAAGAGAAAATATATAAAGTATTCTTTAAATGCATAAGTGATTGTAAATGTTTCATGGAACCACAAGAGCTTTGATGAGATTGAAACATTTTTCTTACCACATTGTCCTTCAGTATTGTTGCCAAACTTGCTGTATGGAAGCTTTATCGAGAAGACTAAACCATTGTAGGTGACAATAGCTCCAACTTCAGGAATTTCAACCACCATATTAATGCCAATAATGTAGATATAAATACCGTCTTTCTGGAAACCTGTTGTGACAACTTTCCCATTGAAATAGATCTGCATAGAAGAAAAATTTTGCAACAGAGAGCAATTTTGTATCAGAGTCATTTTTGATCTTATGTACTTTTAAAAAAATGATGCACCTGCATGTGAAAATAATAATCTACACATTTTGCATAGATTTGCTTAATCCATTTATTCATTATTCTTCAGTGTTCTTTGCTGTTCTATAAATTGTTTTTAATCTAATCTTTATTGCGGATGGCTGGCTTTTCCACCCTTCCTCTTTCTGCCAGACCTCAGCCATCTCCCTAGATGCTCCCTTGAAAGTAGGAAGATTCTGCTAAATGATGTAGCCTATGACCTGAGTCTTGTCATCACTTGCCCTCCCCATAAACACCCTAGACCACCTCTACCCATTTTCAGAAAATTAGGTTCTGTCCATCTCCACTCAGATCTCTAGATACAACATAATGTATCTTTAACTTCATTAATTTATGGCTAAAGGCCTAAACAAATCTCACTATTTTCTAGACATTAATATATGAGAATACTGTACCTCCTTATTCAGAATAAATCCTTTTGAACTCAAAGGGCTTATTTCTGAATAAGCAAGCCTAGGATTGCATGATAAGAGAGGTACTTGAAACATTTTACATTGGACTGCTTATGGCATTATATGAGAAGATTTCCATTTCCACAAGAGAGAGAGAAGTTCTCATCCTTCTGCAACACCTCACACATATCCCAGATTTGTTCCAAAGAATTAGAGGATTTTGAAATATGAATGGAGGTTATATACAAGGAGGAGGGAGCTGTTCTGCTGGTGAATGGCACTGGATCGTACTTTCAAATTTTACCTTGTTAGTTTCTATTCCATTAAAGCGTTGGCGAGTTAACACTACGACCGAAGATTTGTAGTGTATAATAATAGACTGGGGACAGGAAAGTTGATCTTCTGAATCACAGTAGTAATTATCAATAAGGACTTTAAAATTATCATATTTTGGTATAATTTGCTGCACCAGTACATAAGTGCAATTGTCCAAGAAATTGTAGTAGACTCCATCAAATGTGATAAAGTGAGGCTCACCCCAGCCACTACAAATACCTGATAAATTAGAGGAAAAAAAGGTGACAATTAGGACTTTAAAAAACACTGAACCCAGAGATTAATAATACCAATGAAATAACTCATACTATGAAAAGCTGATCAAGTTACATTATTTCCACAAAACCATTCAGAAATACATTTTAACTTACATTGACATTCATAGTGATAACAACAACCATCCTCTGAGAAGATTTTTGTTGGTGGGTAGCCATTTTCACACACAATATTCTGTACTGGTGGACACTTCACTTTACTTATCACAATGTTGTTGTTTCCTAAACATGTTGATTTGGTGCAGTTTGTTATCCATGTCTCACCCACCTGGAGAGGGAAAAATTGTTTACAGTTTGATCCAACAAAGCTCTGTGTGTGTATGCATATATTTCATACATTGAATTATGTTTCATGGATAATAAGGAGAGAACAGACCTACCTGAGATTTGACTTTTTGGTCCCTACATTTTGTAACTTAATTCAGCAAGATCTTGATATCAAGATCCTTCCTTTCCTTTCCTTTCTTTAAACAAATTTGTCAGAGGGAGACACTACTTAGAAAAGTATTTAGCCAATCTGATGACACTCTGTTTAAGTAACTAACAGGTATAGACAACTTGAAATGATGTACAAGGTTTATTTGTATAATATCTTTCTCCCCATACTACTTCCCTTTAAACTTCACTTCCGCATCAGTTCAAAGCCTTATTTGAACTGCTCTCTGAGTTGCATGAACTTTCTGTTCTTAAATGGAATGCCTGGAATTTGACATTAGTTTGTGAAGTTTTACCTCAGCATCCAAAGTTTAGATCTTTTAAAACATTCCTATCTCCTGATCGGGTTGATAACCATGAAATAAGAACAAAACTCACAGGCCAAAGTAAACCCCAAAGGAGGATAAACCTGATTTTAAGATGATCCCATCCCAAAAGGAAGGGAAGACAGGAGGAAAAAGAAACATAGATAAAAATCCTAAACAATGACCACCTTCCCTACTTTGTCAATTTTGGGTTCCCAATTCTAGCTAAAGTCAGTTCTGAAGATATCTTGCCCCCCAAGTAGGCATAAATGTGTATGTATGCATATATGTGTGTATATATGCCTGTCAAACCTCCCCCCCCCCAAAAAAAGTGGGAGATAATGCCAGGATTTTTTAAAAATGAGATAATAAATACTAAATAACAGTTATTGCCTGTAAAATAAAATATTGTGTGTGTGTGCTTTCAAGTCAGTTCTGACTCCTCGTGAGTGCCTGGAATATTTCCTTTAATTTCCTTAGCAAGATTTTTGGAAGTGGTTTGTCATTGCCTCCTTTCTACGGCTGAGAGGGAGTGACTGGCCCAAAGTCTCAGAGTTGTGGTACCACAACTGTGAATGGGATTTGCACAGTCAAAATGAAGAGCAAAGCCTGGAATGAGTTTTGATAGAGTTCCTGCTTTGCTCAGATGTTGTCAAAACTTGTGTCTGCTTTGCCTGGGCAATTTTGCAACAGCTTGTCCAGGCAAAGTGGGGAGCAAAACGCAGGGTGGGTTTTAACAGAGCATCCACTTGACCAGGTTAACATTTTTTAAACAACTGCCAGCTCCCTCTAAGTTGCTCATGAGCTCCTGGGAGATCCCAATGCATAGTTAGAGAACCTACTGAATATAACTGCATATTGAGAAGCACAGTATGTTAATCATAGTAGCTTCTTCTCAATCTTCTCTCTCTCTCTCTCTCTCTCTCTCTCTCTCTCTCTATATATATATATATATATATATATACACACACACACACACACACACACATACAGGTAGTCCTCACTTGGTGACCACAACTGGGGCCAGCAACTCCATTGCTAAGCAACATGGTCGTAAAGTGAAAAATCATGTGACTCTGACTGACTTATGAAGGCAGTTCTCCTGAGGTCATTAGTGGATCACCCATGGTCATCAAGTATGTCATGGGACCACAACTTGCAACTTCCTGCTAGCTTCCCCATTGACTTCGCTTGTCAGAAGCTGGCTGTGAAGGTCACAAATGGAGATCATGTGACTGTGGGATGATGCAACCTTCATAAGTATGCTCCAGTTGCCAAGCACCCAAATTATGATCACATGACCATGGGGATGCTGCAACAGCTCCAACTTCAAGGAGCAGTCATAAGTCTCCTTTTTCAGCACCATTGTAATTTTGAATAGTTGCTGAATGAGTGGTCAGTAAGTGAGGACTACCTGAATTTAATTACATAACTATCCATATATCAAGCATAAATTATGTTTGTTCCTTGATTTATTCTAGTTTTTATAGCACCAAATAAAATGGTTGGTTAGCAAGTGTCCAGCTGATGTCACTCCTCAATGCCCTCATTCTGAGAGTGGGTCTTTCCTCAGAATAAGGCATTGCATATTAAATGGGGGTGACCTCCAAGACCACTTAGTCCTTAGACCTTTGCTTTGAGAATAAAGACCTCAGGCCAAGTCTTTGGCCCTGGGTGGATGCTGTGGAGAGCCATGCCAGTTGCTTTTCTGATGCAGTATAAGCTGTAGCAAGAAAACAACTACCAGGCCTAGATCAGGGAAAGTCATTGTTCTACTCCACTGCACCCTGGTCAGATACCACTTGGTGTTCTGTGTCCAGCTCTGGGCACTTCAGTTCAAAAAGGATATGACAAATTTGAGTGATGGAAACCAAACGCTATGAGAAATGGTTAAAAGACATGGGTATGTTTAATGGAGATCAATGAGATTACTGAGGGGACATATGATAGCAACCTTCATGTATCTGAAGAATTGTCATACAGAAGAGGGAGTGGGTTTATTCCCTATTGTCTCAGAGGGCAGGACCATTTTAATCAATGTGATAAAGCTATAAGGAAGTAGGTTCAGGAGACATCAGGAGAAGCTTCCTGACTGTACAAACGATCAACCAGAGGAACAGGCTGTCGCATGATCTTTTCTGGAAGTCTTCAAACACAGATTGGATGATCAGCTGTCAGAGTTACTTTAATGGGTCTGACACCAAGCAGGCAGTTGAACTAGATGATCTCTATCTGTTCCCTTCCAATTCTATGAGTCTGTGCTTTTAAATCTCTTCATGTTATGTGAGGTTGGTGCTTTGTGAATGGTATTAGACAAAAGCTATCCAAGGAGTTTTAGGGTATGTTTTAATTCTCTGTCTGGTTTAAAAACATATTCCTTAGGGGTGGTATTTATTTTATTTTATTTATTTAATTTCTAAAGCTGCCCATCTCAACCAAGCAACTCTGGGTGGCAAATACTCTATTCTCTATATCTCTCTGATAAAAAGCTAAATTCCATAATTGTCGCAGATGTCAGTCAAGAAAGGCTTAATTCATTAGCAAAGAGGGGTGGGAGTGTCTTTCATCATTCTCTAACTATACTGTTATAGCATAATTGCAGAGATTGTGGGTGGGGAAAAAAGGAATGGGAGAGAAAATGGGAAAAGAGAAATGCTAAGTACATTTTGAGTCAGTGTCCTATTTCTTCAGCTTTACATTTCCTTCATCCCATTTCACTTTTTCCCCCTACTTATATACATGTAAGTACGGTAGAAATTCTATATGTACACTTTACCCAAACCCTTTTCTGCATGTAGCTTTCATAAAACACATATTTTGCAAGCAATTGTACTTTGCAAGCAATAGTACAGTGCATTTTGCTGTACAAGATTTCCTAATATTGGTGAACTGGCATACACTTCCCATTAATATATCTCCTTTTTTAAAAAATTGGGATATCACTGGTTTCTGTTCAGAAATTGCAATTTGAAACAGTTCATGTTTGTTTCACATTCCTGATACTTCCTTGCCTTTATAGCATTGTATCACTCACACTTAGGGCTGGTGATTCATGAAGGAAAAGGGGGATTTCCCAAGTTTCCAGCTCAGGTTAGTGCAATGTGTGATATATATCTCCAATAATGAAATGTTAAGTCCTCCTTCCCTGGACAAAAGAATCCAACATATCTTGGAAACCACATAATACTAAAAATATGATTATCACAGATAGAAGAAAAACAAAACAAAAAAACAAACAAAAAGTCCTACCTCCCGGGGTGGAATAGTATCAGGGCAGCCAGGTGGTAGGGTAGTGCCAATTGTAGTGGTAGTGGTAATAGGAGTGGTGGAGACTACTGTGGGAGAAGAGGTGGGTTCGGCTGTTGTTGATCTGCATGGCCCCTTGTGTCTTTCAACAGAACATGTACTACCACAAATGGCAAAATAAAGGCAACCATCGCTGTCTGTTTGTTGATAAATAATTTCACCTACAATTAAAGAGGATTCAAAAAAGATATCAAGTAACTGTCTCCACATCATAAAACAATGATTGGGAATGGTCTGTCACAAAAACTCAGTGGGGAAAAAGAAATACAGACAACTCAAAAATGATCAGGCAAAGCACCTGATAAAATATAAAAACACGTAAACATATATAAACAATGTAATTAAAAATTAAATCATAAAAACTAAGAAAAAACCATGAAGAAGTCCTGGAAAAAATGAAAAACACTTACCAGGTTTATAAATCTTTTCTCCAATCTGGCAGAAACAATGACTTGTGCTGCTGCCTAAGGAGGTTTGAGTAGGTATTTCTGTAGTTACCACAGAAGGTGTGATTTCTTTGGTGGTGGCACTGGTGGTGGTTGTGGTTATCAAAGGAGTAGAGGTGGTGGTTGGGATGGCTGTTGTCTGCAGTGGGGTAAAGGTAGTGAGAGTTGTTCTTAGAGGGGGTAACGCTGTGGTTCGGGGCAAAGCAGTAGTGGTTATCCCAGGTGATGTGGGGCTGATAACAGTTGTGATTACAGGCGTTGTTACACAGTCCGGGTTTGGTTCACAACAAAGCACCCGTATCCTATAGTTCAGGCATCGCTTAGCTTTCCCAGTTTGGTCCTTATTCCGGCAAACCAGTCCAACTGTGACATCACACTGAACAACTTGACCAACCTCTTCAATGGTTAGGTCTGGCTGGCTTTCAGCCTGACATTGTATATTGACAGGGTTTCTACAGAATTTGCCTCCTGCAGCCCGTATATGGCTGAATGTTTCAAGGTCTCCTCCTTCAGGTCCAGAAACCGGAAAGTCAACATCAAACCATTGTGACCAGTGGCAGATGACGGGTGCACATGGGGTGGTCTCCGTTGGGATGGTCGTGGTGAGAGTTGTGCTTGGAGTAGGTAACGTTGTGGTAGTGGGCAAAGCGGTAGTGGTTATTGTGGGAGTCGTGGGCCTGGTAACTGTTGTTGTGATGGTGGGTGTTGTCTCTTTGGTGGTGGTGCTGCTGGTGGTTGCGGTTGGCCCTGTTGAGGTGGGTGGGGGAATGGTCATGGTTAGCATTTCCGGTGTCTTCGTAACAATGGGCGTTGTTGTTGAGACCGGAAAAGTTGAGGTCGTAGGGGTGGTAGTTGGGATAGATGTTGTTACACAGTCCGGGTTTGCTTCACAACAAAGCACCCGTATCCTATAGTTCAGGCATCGCTTAGCTTTCCCAGTTTGGTCCTTATTCCGGCAAATCAGTCCAACTGTGACATCACACTGAACAACTTGACCAACCTCTTCAATGGTTAGGTCTGGCTGGCTTTCAGCCTGACATTGTATATTGACAGGGTTTCTGCAGAATTTGCCTCCTGCAGCCCGTATATGGCTGTATGTTTCAAGGTCTCCTCCTTCAGGTCCAGAAACCGGAAAGTCAACATCAAACCATTGTGACCAATGGCAGATGATGGGTGCACATGGGGTGGTCTTCGTTGGGATGGTCGTGGGGAGAGTTGTGCTTGTAGAAGGTAACGTTGTGGTGGTGGGCAAAGCGGTAGTGCTTGTTGTGGGAGTCATGGGCCTGGTAACTGTTGTTGTGATGATGGGTGTTGTCTCTTTGGTGGTGGTGCTGCTGGTGGTTGCGGTTGGCCCTGTTGAGGTGGTTTGGGGAACGCTTGTGGTTAGCACTTCCGGTGTCTTTGTAACAATGGGCGTTGTGGTTGAGACCGGAAAAGTTGATGTCGTAGTGGTGGTAGTTGGGATGGGTGTTGTTACACAATCCGGGTTTGCTTCACAACAAAGCACCCGTATTCTATAGTTCAGGCATCGCTTAGCTTTCCCAGTTTGGTCCTTATTCCGGCAAATCAGTCCAACTGTGACATCACACCGAACAACTTGACCAACCTCTTCAATGGTTAGGTCTGGCTGGCTTTCAGCCTGACATTGTATATTGACAGGGTTTCTACAGAATTTGCCTCCTGCAGCCCGTATATGGCTGTATGTTTCAAGATCTCCTCCTTCGGGTCCAGAAACCGGAAAGTCAACATCAAACCATTCTGACCACTGGCAGGTGACGGGTGCACATGGGGTGGTCTTCGTTGGGATGGTCGTGGTGAGAGTTGTGCTTGGAGTAGGCAATGTTGTGGTGGTGGGCAGAGCGGTAGTGCTTATTGTGGGAGTCGTGGGCCTGGTAAAGGTTGTTGTGATGGTGGGTGTTGTCTCTTTGGTTGTTGTGATGGTGGTGCTGCTGGTGGTTGCGGTTGGCCCTGTTGAGGTGGGTTGGGTAACGGTCGTGGTTAGCACTTCCAGTGTCTTCGTAACAATGGGCGTTGTGGTTGAGACCGGAAAAGTTGATGTCGTAGTGGTGGTGGTTGGGATGGGTGTTGTTACACAGTCCGGGTTTGCTTCACAACAAAGCACCCGTATCCTATAGTTCAGGCATCGCTTAGCTTTCCCAGTTTGGTCCTTATTCCGGCAAACCAGTCCAACTGTGACATTACACTGAACAACTTGACCAACCTCTTCTATGGTTAGGTGTGGGTGGCTTTCAGCCTGACATTGTATATCGATAGGGTTTCTACAGAAGTTGCCTCCCGCAGCTCGTATATTGCTGTATGTTTCAAAGTCTCCTCCTTCAGGTCCAGAAACCGGAAAGTCAACATCAAACCATTCTGACCACTGGCAGGTGACGGGTGCACATGGGGTGGTCTTCGTTGGGATGGTCGTGGGGAGAGTTGTGCTTGTAGAAGGTAACGTTGTGGTGGTGGGCAGAGCGGTAGTGCTTATTGTGGGAGTTGTGGGCCTGGTAACGGTTGTTGTGATGGTGGGTGTTGTCTCTTTGGTGGTGGTGCTGCTGGTGGTTGCGGTTGGCCCTGTTGAGGTGGGTTGGGTAATGGTCATAGTTAGCATTTCCGGTGTCTTCGTAACAATGGGCATTGTTGTTGAGACCGGAAAAGTTGAGGTCGTAGTGGTGGTAGTTGGGATAGATGTTGTTACACAGTCCGGGTTTGCTTCACAACAAAGCACCCGTATCCTATAGTTCAGGCATCGCTTAGCTTTCCCAGTTTGGTCCTTATTCCGGCAAACCAGTCCAACTGTGACATCACACTGAACAACTTGACCAACCTCTTCAATGGTTAGGTCTGGCTGGCTTTCAGCCTGACATTGTATATTGACAGGGTTTCTGCAGAATTTGCCTCCTGCAGCCCGTATATTGCTGTATGTTTCAAAGTCTCCTCCTTCAGGTCCAGAAACCGGAAAGTCAACATCAAACCATTCTGACCACTGGCAGGTGACGGGTGCACATGGGGTGGTCTTCGTTGGGATGGTCGTGGGGAGAGTTGTGCTTGTAGAAGGTAACGTTGTGGTGGTGGGCAGAGCGGTAGTGCTTATTGTGGGAGTCATGGGCCTGGTAACGGTTGTTGTGATGGTGGGTGTTGTCTCTTTGGTGGTGGTGCTGCTGGTGGTTGCGGTTGGCCCTGTTGAGGTGGGTTGGGTAACGGTCGTGGTTAGCACTTCCGGTGTCTTCGTAACAATGGGCGTTGTGGTTGAGACCGGAAAAGTTGATGTCGTAGTGGTGGTGGTTGGGATGGGTGTTGTTACACAGTCCGGGTTTGCTTCACAACAAAGCACCCGTATCCTATAGTTCAGGCATCGCTTAGCTTTCCCAGTTTGGTCCTTATTCCGGCAAACCAGTCCAACTGTGACATTACACTGAACAACTTGACCAACCTCTTCTATGGTTAGGTGTGGGTGGCTTTCAGCCTGACATTGTATATCGATAGGGTTTCTACAGAAGTTGCCTCCCGCAGCTCGTATATTGCTGTATGTTTCAAGATCTCCTCCTTCGGGTCCAGAAACCGGAAAGTCAACATCAAACCATTCTGACCACTGGCAGGTGACGGGTGCACATGGGGTGGTCTTCGTTGGGATGGTCGTGGGGAGAGTTGTGCTTGTAGAAGGTAACGTTGTGGTGGTGGGCAGAGCGGTAGTGCTTATTGTGGGAGTTGTGGGCCTGGTAACGGTTGTTGTGATGGTGGGTGTTGTCTCTTTGGTTGTTGTGATGGTGGTGCTGCTGGTGGTTGCGGTTGGCCCTGTTGAGGTGGGTTGGGTAACGGTCGTGGTTAGCACTTCCGGTGTCTTCGTAACAATGGGCGTTGTGGTTGAGACCGGAAAAGTTGATGTCGTAGTGGTGGTGGTTGGGATGGGTGTTGTTACACAGTCCGGGTTTGCTTCACAACAAAGCACCCGTATCCTATAGTTCAGGCATCGCTTAGCTTTCCCAGTTTGGTCCTTATTCCGGCAAACCAGTCCAACTGTGACATTACACTGAACAACTTGACCAACCTCTTCTATGGTTAGGTGTGGGTGGCTTTCAGCCTGACATTGTATATCGATAGGGTTTCTACAGAACTTGCCTCCCGCAGCTCGTATATTGCTGTATGTTTCAAAGTCTCCTCCTTCGGGTCCAGAAACCGGAAAGTCAACATCAAACCATTCTGACCACTGGCAGGTGATGGGTGCACATGGGGTGGTCTTCGTTGGGATGGTCGTGGGGAGAGTTGTGCTTGTAGAAGGTAACGTTGTAGTGGTGGGCAGAGCGGTGGTGCTTATTGTGGGAGTTGTGGGCCTGGTAACGGTTGTTGTGATGGTGGGTGTTGTCTCTTTGGTGGTGGTGCTGCTGGTGGTTGCGGTTGGCCCTGTTGAGGTGGGTTGGGTAACGGTCGTGGTTAGCACTTCCGGTGTCTTCGTAACAATGGGCGTTGTGGTTGAGACCGGAAAAGTTGATGTCGTAGTGGTGGTGGTTGGGATGGGTGTTGTTACACAGTCCGGGTTTGCTTCACAACAAAGCACCCGTATCCTATAGTTCAGGCATCGCTTAGCTTTCCCAGTTTGGTCCTTATTCCGGCAAACCAGTCCAACTGTGACATTACACTGAACAACTTGACCAACCTCTTCTATGGTTAGGTGTGGGTGGCTTTCAGCCTGACATTGTATATCGATAGGGTTTCTACAGAAGTTGCCTCCCGCAGCTCGTATATTGCTGTATGTTTCAAAGTCTCCTCCTTCGGGTCCAGAAACCGGAAAGTCAACATCAAACCATTCTGACCACTGGCAGGTGACGGGTGCACATGGGGTGGTCTTCGTTGGGATGGTCGTGGGGAGAGTTGTGCTTGTAGAAGGTAACGTTGTGGTGGTGGGCAGAGCGGTAGTGCTTATTGTGGGAGTTGTGGGCCTGGTAACGGTTGTTGTGATGGTGGGTGTTGTCTCTTTGGTGGTGGTGCTGCTGGTGGTTGCAGTTGGCCCTGTTGAGGTGGGTTGGGTAACGGTCATGGTTAGCACTTCCGGTGTCTTCGTAACAATGGGCGTTGTGGTTGAGACCGGAAAAGTTGATGTCGTAGTGGTGGTGGTTGGGATGGGTGTTGTTACACAGTCCGGGTTTGCTTCACAACAAAGCACCCGTATCCTATAGTTCAGGCATCGCTTAGCTTTCCCAGTTTGGTCCTTATTCCGGCAAACCAGTCCAACTGTGACATTACACTGAACAACTTGACCAACCTCTTCTATGGTTAGGTGTGGGTGGCTTTCAGCCTGACATTGTATATCGATAGGGTTTCTACAGAACTTGCCTCCCGCAGCTCGTATATTGCTGTATGTTTCAAAGTCTCCTTCTTCGGGTCCAGAAACCGGAAAGTCAACATCAAACCATTCTGACCACTGGCAGGTGACGGGTGCACATGGGGTGGTCTTCGTTGGGATGGTCGTGGGGAGAGTTGTGCTTGTAGAAGGTAACGTTGTAGTGGTGGGCAGAGCGGTAGTGCTTATTGTGGGAGTTGTGGGCCTGGTAACGGTTGTTGTGATGGTGGGTGTTGTCTCTTTGGTGGTGGTGCTGCTGGTGGTTGCAGTTGGCCCTGTTGAGGTGGGTTGGGTAACGGTCGTGGTTAGCACTTCCGGTGTCTTCGTAACAATGGGCGTTGTGGTTGAGACCGGAAAAGTTGATGTCGTAGTGGTGGTGGTTGGGATGGGTGTTGTTACACAGTCCGGGTTTGCTTCACAACAAAGCACCCGTATCCTATAGTTCAGGCATCGCTTAGCTTTCCCAGTTTGGTCCTTATTCCGGCAAACCAGTCCAACTGTGACATTACACTGAACAACTTGACCAACCTCTTCTATGGTTAGGTGTGGGTGGCTTTCAGCCTGACATTGTATATCGATAGGGTTTCTACAGAACTTGCCTCCCGCAGCTCGTATATTGCTGTATGTTTCAAAGTCTCCTCCTTCGGGTCCAGAAACTGGAAAGTCAACATCAAACCATTCTGACCACTGGCAGGTGACGGGTGCACATGAGGTGGTCTTCGTTGGGATGGTCGTGGGGAGAGTTGTGCTTGTAGAAGGTAACGTTGTAGTGGTGGGCAGAGCGGTAGTGCTTATTGTGGGAGTTGTGGGCCTGGTAACGGTTGTTGTGATGGTGGGTGTTGTCTCTTTGGTGGTGGTGCTGCTGGTGGTTGCGGTTGGCCCCGTTGAGGTGGGTTGGGGAACGGTCGTGGTTAGCACTTCCGGTGTCTTCGTAACAATGGGCGTTGTGGTTGAGACCGGAAAAGTTGATGTCGTAGTGGTGGTGGTTGGGATGGGTGTTGTTACACAGTCCGGGTTTGCTTCACAACAAAGCACCCGTATCCTATAGTTCAGGCATCGCTTAGCTTTCCCAGTTTGGTCCTTATTCCGGCAAACCAGTCCAACTGTGACATTACACTGAACAACTTGACCAACCTCTTCTATGGTTAGGTGTGGGTGGCTTTCAGCCTGACATTGTATATCGATAGGGTTTCTACAGAACTTGCCTCCCGCAGCTCGTATATTGCTGTATGTTTCAAAGTCTCCTCCTTCGGGTCCAGAAACCGGAAAGTCAACATCAAACCATTCTGACCACTGGCAGGTGACGGGTGCACATGGGGTGGTCTTCGTTGGGATGGTCGTGGGGAGAGTTGTGCTTGTAGAAGGTAACGTTGTAGTGGTGGGCAGAGCGGTAGTGCTTATTGTGGGAGTTGTGGGCCTGGTAACGGTTGTTGTGATGGTGGGTGTTGTCTCTTTGGTGGTGGTGCTGCTGGTGGTTGCGGTTGGCCCCGTTGAGGTGGGTTGGGGAACGGTCGTGGTTAGCACTTCCGGTGTCTTCGTAACAATGGGCGTTGTGGTTGAGACCGGAAAAGTTGATGTCGTAGTGGTGGTGGTTGGGATGGGTGTTGTTACACAGTCCGGGTTTGCTTCACAACAAAGCACCCGTATCCTATAGTTCAGGCATCGCTTAGCTTTCCCAGTTTGGTCCTTATTCCGGCAAACCAGTCCAACTGTGACATTACACTGAACAACTTGACCAACCTCTTCTATGGTTAGGTGTGGGTGGCTTTCAGCCTGACATTGTATATCGATAGGGTTTCTACAGAACTTGCCTCCCGCAGCTCGTATATTGCTGTATGTTTCAAAGTCTCCTCCTTCGGGTCCAGAAACCGGAAAGTCAACATCAAACCATTCTGACCACTGGCAGGTGACGGGTGCACATGGGGTGGTCTTCGTTGGGATGGTCGTGGGGAGAGTTGTGCTTGTAGAAGGTAACGTTGTGGTGGTGGGCAGAGCGGTAGTGCTTATTGTGGGAGTTGTGGGCCTGGTAACGGTTGTTGTGATGGTGGGTGTTGTCTCTTTGGTGGTGGTGCTGCTGGTGGTTGCAGTTGGCCCTGTTGAGGTGGGTTGGGTAACGGTCATGGTTAGCACTTCCGGTGTCTTCGTAACAATGGGCGTTGTGGTTGAGACCGGAAAAGTTGATGTCGTAGTGGTGGTGGTTGGGATGGGTGTTGTTACACAGTCCGGGTTTGCTTCACAACAAAGCACCCGTATCCTATAGTTCAGGCATCGCTTAGCTTTCCCAGTTTGGTCCTTATTCCGGCAAACCAGTCCAACTGTGACATTACACTGAACAACTTGACCAACCTCTTCTATGGTTAGGTGTGGGTGGCTTTCAGCCTGACATTGTATATCGATAGGGTTTCTACAGAACTTGCCTCCCGCAGCTCGTATATTGCTGTATGTTTCAAAGTCTCCTCCTTCGGGTCCAGAAACCGGGAAGTCAACATCAAACCATTCTGACCACTGGCAGGTGACGGGTGCACATGGGGTGGTCTTCGTTGGGATGGTCGTGGGGAGAGTTGTGCTTGTAGAAGGTAACGTTGTAGTGGTGGGCAGAGCGGTAGTGCTTATTGTGGGAGTTGTGGGCCTGGTAACGGTTGTTGTGATGGTGGGTGTTGTCTCTTTGGTGGTGGTGCTGCTGGTGGTTGCGGTTGGCCCCGTTGAGGTGGGTTGGGTAACGGTCGTGGTTAGCACTTCCGGTGTCTTCGTAACAATGGGCGTTGTGGTTGAGACCGGAAAAGTTGATGTCGTAGTGGTGGTGGTTGGGATGGGTGTTGTTACACAGTCCGGGTTTGCTTCACAACAAAGCACCCGTATCCTATAGTTCAGGCATCGCTTAGCTTTCCCAGTTTGGTCCTTATTCCGGCAAACCAGTCCAACTGTGACATTACACTGAACAACTTGACCAACCTCTTCTATGGTTAGGTGTGGGTGGCTTTCAGCCTGACATTGTATATCGATAGGGTTTCTACAGAAGTTGCCTCCCGCAGCTCGTATATTGCTGTATGTTTCAAAGTCTCCTCCTTCGGGTCCAGAAACTGGAAAGTCAACATCAAACCATTCTGACCACTGGCAGGTGACGGGTGCACATGGGGTGGTCTTCGTTGGGATGGTCGTGGGGAGAGTTGTGCTTGTAGAAGGTAACGTTGTGGTGGTGGGCAAAGCGGTAGTGCTTATTGTGGGAGTCGTGGGCCTGGTAACAGTTGTTGTGATGGTGGGTGTTGTCTCTTTGGTGGTGGTGCTGCTGGTGGTTGCGGTTGGCCCTGTTGAGGTGGTTTGGGGAACGCTCGTGGTTAGCACTTCCAGTGTCTTCGTTACAATGGGCGTTGTGGTTGAGCCTGGTTTTGTTGATTTAGCTGTGGTAGTAGTAGTCCCTATTTCTTTCGTAGATATTTGTGCTGATGTTTTAGTAAATGATGTTGTTTTCTCTGTGGGTGGTGGTTTTTTTGTAGAGTATGTTGTTTTAACCACCTGAGGTTCTGTAGATGGCTGTTTTGTTGTTTGATATTGTGTAAAAATATGCTTTTCTGGTGTAGTAGTTACTAGTGGTTTTGTTGTTAATATTGATGTAGGAGTTTCTGTTGTTTTTGGTGGTGTAGCAGTTATTTTTGGTGTTGGTGTTGTTGGGCATGGTATAAGTACATGTTTGCAACATTCAATTCTGATCTTGTAATTGTGACAGATTTGTGTTATTTGATCCTTATTATGACATATGAGCCCTGTTGTTGTATCACATGTAAGTTTTTGTTTCAGTTCCTGAAGTGATGCATTAGGATATTTTTCTGCTTGACATTCAATATTCTTTGGTGCTTTACAAACTTCATATCCTTTGGCTCTTATATTTTTCAGTGTTTCAAAATCTCCATCATCAGGTCCATTTCCTGGGTAACTAACATCATACCATTGGGACCATTCACATTTTTCCTCCATGCAAGATATAACTGTTGTTAAAATAGTTGTAGGTATTTCTGTTTGTGTTGTAGTTGGAAGAGGTATTTTGGTTGGTACTGTGATTGGTTCAGTTATGGTTGACGTTGGAAGAAATGTGGTAGTTAAAGGAGCTGCAGTGGAAATTGTTGGCATAGTAGATGTGATTGGAAATTGTGTAGTAGAAGTTATAGGAGGAGTGGTTGTAGATTTAGTTGTAGGATGTATTGTAATTGTAGTTGTCTCTGGAACTGAGGTAGTTGTAATGTGTGGTGCTGTAATATTTGGTTTTGTTGTTCCTGAAGGTGTAGTAATGAACGTAGAAGTTGTCTGACTTGTTGTTATGACTGTTGTTGAAGTTTCTGGAGGAGTGGTCAAGCATTCAGTGTTGCAGCAATAGACTTTAATTTGATAGTTATAGCATATTTGCAGCATTCCTGACTGATCTTCATTTCTGCAAACAAATCCAAAGGACACATTACACTGGACAATTTGGCCAATTTCATCAATTGTTTTATCAGGGAATTTCTCAGCTCTGCATTCTATATGTTCTGGGTTTTCACAGATATCTTTTCCGGTAGCTCTAATAATGTCATATGTTTCAAAGTCTCCTTCATTATCCAGTGTAGGAAAATGCACGTCGTACCATTCTGTCCATCTGCAGATGGGTTTGCAAGTTGGTGTTTCCTTTGTTTGTGTTGTTGGAGATCCAGTTCCCATGGTAGGTTGGACTGTAGTGCTGGTAGGTAAAGAAGTGGTTTCTGGGGTTGTTGTTAAGATGCTAGTGGTTCCTTTAACTGTACTTGTGGAAGCGGTGGTAGGAGTCAAAATGGTAGTTGGTAGTGTAGTTGTGTGAAGTCGAGAGACTGTGGTAGGTTCAGGTGTGAATGCTGTAGTATAATTGCCACATGGTACAAAGCTACAGCATAGAATTTTGATTTGATAATTGTGGCAGATTTCTGGATACTGTTCCATATTATAACAGATTAATCCCATTGTTATGCTGCATTCTACCTTTTGGCCCAGTTTATTTAATGGAGTACTGGGGAATTTCTCTGCTCTGCATTCAACAGCTTTGGGGTTTTTGCAGACTTGATAACCTTTGGCTGTTAGGTTCTCAAATGTTTCAAAATCTCCATCATTTTTTCCAGAGCCAGGCTGACTCCCATCATACCATGGTGACCAATGACATACTTCCTGAACACAGACGGATGTAGTGATGGGCACTGCAGAGCAAAGGTATTAGAAGGATAAATTAGTATTTTAATCTTTGGAATGACTGTTTTCCAATAAATGTGAGCATGTAAATGATACGCTGAAACAACTTTGTCTCAGAAATGTTTTTTGAGGCCTGAGACCATCTCTGGTACTAGGGCCAGTGATTACACATATAGTTTCCTCCTCCCATTGACACTGCAAAAAATCCCTGTATTATGCTCTCACAAACCATGAGGAAACAGTGATCTTCAGCAGAGATGCTGTGATGGTGAACAATTATAGAAAACCTACTCAAGATCCTTGGTGTCCTGGTGCTAATGGCAATGAAAAGCAATAATTTTCAGCATGGTGGCTGAGAAGAAAGAAGCAGGGAGTGCAATATTTTTTTCTAAGTCATTCCTTGGTTTTGTGATCATTTTTAAGTGATATTTTTGTTGCACATTACCCTGAATGCCTGCTAAATAGAAGCACTTTTAGCCATTTAATAGAAGAATATGCATTAAGTGCAATTAAAACATTTATTAAGATATAAGTGGGATTGCATTGCTTCAGCAGCAGCAGAATAAGCCATCTCAGCTTAGCCTCTGAGGAAATGGTCATTCTTTCTTTATTATATTAAATGCCTCAGAATATTTTATAGTTACAAGGTTTCATATGATACCATGCCAGTAGGCCAAATGCTTTCTTTTCCACAATATCCTTCCATGTTGCTGTAATGTGGGAATGTGGGGTAGTAAATTAAGCCCCTACTTCTCCATACAGCAGTCTTTCCTGTAGCAGAACTGATATGTTCTTTACAGAGTCTCCTCCCCATCATATCTGTAGCATTGTGATGGAAAGGAATTATGAAGGCCAGGCTCAGGGAGATAAACATTTTCTTAGCTCGCCGGAGGAGCGTGGGAGATACAAGAGGATGAGACTGGCAGCTCCCTGAGGAATTCACAGTGTTGTGGCTGGCTGACTTGGGAACTGGGGTTTCAGTCTGGGAAGATTGATGTCAGGTCTGGCTCAAGGAACTCCAAGAGATGATGCAAATTCAGTTCAGCTATGTTTATTAGCTACAACCTCTAGCAAGAATCTCCCAGACTGAAACCCCATCTCCCAAGTCAGCCAGCCACAACACTGTGAATTCCTCAGGGAGCTGCCAGTCTCATCCTCTTGTATCTCCCACGCTCCTCCGGCGAGCTAAGAAAATGTTTATCTCTCTGAGCCTGGCCTTCATAATTCCTTTCCATCACAAGCATACTGAAAAAGCCCTTTTACAAGATTAAGAATATTTTGAATATTTTAATTCAAAATTTCAGGGGCTCATATTTTATAAAGTTTTTTTTTATAAATTTAGATTTATAAGTTCATAAATCTTTTTAAATAAAAATAAATTTATATATTTTATAAATTTTTATGAATTTAGATTTTTTCCCCTATGTCTCTATTTAAACCTTTAACTGGAATTTTCTAAGAAATTCTCAGCATTCTCATCAAACTACAGTTCCTAAGATTATTTTGGAGGTGCTGTAATAACTAAAGAGGACTAAATTAATAGATTCTTTTTAAAGTGAAAATATCTCATTTTTCTGAATCTTTTGATCACAGATTTCATGAGTTTACCTATTATGGACATTAGACTATCATATATTACAAATGCATTAACATTTCTATTCTAATATGGCCAACATCCTAACTGGAGACTCATTTCATTTATTAAGGAAAAATATAAGTCCACAGAGTTGTTAGAATTTGTACCTGAACTAGTAGTCGCTGGTGAAGTGGTGCTAGTAAATTCAAAGACAGTAGAGGTGGGTATACTAGTAGGGGTTGTGTGGCATGGAAAGATATTCCTCTCAATTGTGCCATTTTGACCACAAATGGCCACGATGCATCCTCCAATGCCATCGGTTGTGTTGTAGATGATATCGCCAGGTTTGCTTATCTTTCCTTCATAGACACAGTAACATTCTGCCATTCAAAAAATCAGTTGGTCATTAAGGCTGTTTCAGTCCTCACAACAGCTGACCCAAATAATAACCACCCACATCAAATCAACACAATCTGCTCACCATTTTCATCATATCTGCACTCCTCTTTGCTGTCCATTGAACAATAACTGTAAGGAAATGAATGAACACATGTTAGAAGACTGCTCACAGTTTTAAAAAGCACAGCAGGCTGAAACAAATGTACTTATGTACAATTGGAATATAATCATATAGAAACCAACACACCATTACAAGCAGATTCAGATCATTGTATAGAAATCTCCTGTCAAAATGTCTGGAAAAAAATAGCTTCCTGCCAAATTCAGAATTTGTAAACATACTCGTCCTTTCTGTTTGTGGAAGTTCTTCAGGTTACTATTATTTTTCCTTTGTTTAAGTTATATTAATTCATTTTCAGAAAATGTCTCTCTTCACAAGATTGGAAAAAAGGAATGGGGACAGAAAATCTTATGCCCTAACTGGAACAAAATAGCTCAGTGTCAAAAAGAATAAGTGTCATTATTTATTGAAATAATTTGAGCAAACTCTTAGCCCAAACTGGGGTGAGATGAATAGAAAGTAGAGTGCATCCTAGTACGATCTTTTTCAAGAAATTAATCCTCAGAAGAGCATTTCAGAAGGTTGCCTGCTAATTCTTGCTGTTACTTTATGAAACACGTTGCTGTCTTAAGTAATGCCTCCACCAGAACTTTAACTTCACAGTCCTGGCGCTTTAAAGACAAATCTTACCATGATTGACAGCTCTTTTCTGAAGGCAATTTTTCTCCTGGTTTATAATAGTATCCTTTGTCATCAAAACAGCCACACTTTTCAAGGGAGACACAGTCCATCTCATCTTCATTAAAATAGGGTTTATTGGCTGGACATTTTGGATAGCACCCTATAGTAAGAAAGAGAATTTGGTGTAAGCTTTTCACCAGACAAGATGATCAAAGCAGGGAAGAGAATAGATATATGTGAGACATTTTCACAAAATCTAATCTTCAAAGCTTGATGGAAAGGAGAGCAGACAATGCCTAACATTTTTCAAAACTATGCTTACAAAATAAATGTTGTGCCGACAGATCAAGCATCTTTTTTCTTTTCTTGTTTTACTAAGTATGATATTCTATTTGTTAGCACGTGCAAAGCTGTATCCATCCATACTAAATTATTAGTACTAAATTGAGTACTAAACTCAAATAATTGAGAACTGAACAAATAATTTTAACACTGTGTATAAAGAATTGCTTGGAAAATTATATCCTCACTTCTTAAGCAAGCCTTGAATAGTTCCTACTGTAGAAATTACAACAATTAATATAGAATAATGCAATTTTCAGCTTTTCATGATTGATGCAGATCAAAGGTAGGATGCATAAATGTTATACCTTCCAAGCCATATAACTCAAGTGAACAATTGTTTGGATTCCTGCAGGTCTTCATGCAAGAAGAACCACAAGGTTGATAATGCCATTCACACTCTCCCTTTTTATTGTAGTAATCACAGAATAAAGCTGGAAGGAAAGGAAATAGGGGAGAAATGAAACGTTCAAATTAAATGCATTTGTTTTACAAGAGTTTTCTACAATTTTTAATGTCCCTTAATACGATGAATGTTATGATATTTTCTTATTTGAAAGCATTATCAAACCAAGATTGCAGTCCAATACCTGTTTATCGTGAAATAAGTGCCCTTGAACCTAATAAGACTATGAGAGGATATCTGCTGTTTTTTCACTGGACTTATTTTGGAGGAAGTCCAAATAAAATCAGTGGCAGTTACTTCTGAGAGACAAGTGTTCAGCAATCTGATGCTAAATGGCACCCACAGAATCCAATATAGATACACGCACAAGAACAATTTATAGGTTAAAAATGGCTAAAATCTTGTGGGAATCCCTAAATCTCTTGAGATGTCAGGATTCACACTGAACTTGTTGTCCCATGGATAGCAAAAAAGACCATGGGCTGAAAATTATTTGAATCTAATGGTGGGGGCAGGGGGAATTCACCTCAAGTATACATTGGAAGGATTACATCTTGTTCCAAGAATTATTATTCTGTTTCCAAATATTCCCTTGCATTTACTTGTTCACATATCATCTTATTCATATGACATAGGTGTATCCTCCCTAGCAATATAGTAAGGCTTTCTTAGATACAGGACACATGTCTGTTCATATGCTAGCTACCTAGTAGCAATACGGTTCAATGAATCTCAACTTTAACTTAAGGTAGTTCCAAATATTTAGAGACTTAGGTACTCATTACACAAAATCACATGAGCAAGTAAAACCTGAGTATGAATGCATTGCCAGCAATCTTCATAGACATCTTTCATTGATATCTTTCTGGACTGGGCTGAGATAAAGACATGAGGATGCAGTAATGATGTGAAATACTGAATGTAAACATCAGCTCTGAAAGTTAATACCTTCTGAAGATTTTCAGCTTTTGCAGCATTTGGGTGCATTCAGAGCACTCATCATAAGTCCAATGTTGATAGTTTTGTACTATTAAAAATCACTTTTGGTGTGGTCATGAGAACTGAACAAATTACAAATGTTTTCTACTCTTATTCCCACCTTCACCATTCCTGGGAAGTGTACTCACGACAGATGGATGGAGTTCTCCAAGGGATGCATACGCCGGCCTCCTGACACGCCTGTGCATATGCAGCTACAGCTGTACAGAAACATTCACAGTCTCCCCCAGTGTCACAAGCACAGGCATCAGATACACAGGCTTCATAATATTTAGTTGGTTCAACCTTTTAGGAAAATAATGAACCTAATTCAATGTATGCCTTAGTTTGGGTAGGTTAGTTTGATAATGAGCGGGGGAGAGACTTCCCCCCAGTTGCCATTCTTATGTCTCCAACCAATTCATCCTGGAGAACTGACATTATTGGTCATTGTTCTTTCTTTCATTTATACCATTTGCTGTAGTAACAACTGCATGCAAAAAGCAATTTGTTGTAGTCATGAAAGCAAGTGTTTTGAGATGCATCTGGTAGATATGAAACAGTTATGAATCATCTATCATTAGTAATGGATCAGGATGCAATCTGCCAATGAAACAAATTGGATATTAGCATGTCCAATAATTGTTGAATGTGAACTTTTTTCTTAAAGTTCACATTCAACAATTATTGACATGTTAATACCAATGCTAGAAAGCTTAACCATAGTGGGATCTGCTTTTGATTTTCCTTTGTAGAAATTATTGACTTAAATGATTGCAGTGATCCATAAATCTGCAAGGCAATGTACACATTGTAAAAATGGAAATAATATTCTTAGTAGACCACAAATAATGTAAGCTACTTAGTCATAAAAGGATCAAAGGTTAGGTTATGAAAAAAAAAAACATTAACGGGATTTAGCCTAAGTTTAGAGCAAGATTAGATCCACCATTAATGCTTCATATCACAGAGCATTCAGAAATGTGTGTTTCAGTTATTTATATTCCCAAATGCTTTGTGCTGATGTCTCTTAGGACTAATTAAAAAGGAACGTAGACAATCTGAATACTTGCGTATAGCTTAAGCACTGCTAAAAGTTTCTGAAAGCAAGATATACAATATCTACTTCATATTGTACCACCAAGATCTATTAGCAACTATACCTAATGCCCCTTCCTACTACCATGCCAAGTTTACCAAAGAATAAGCAGTGCCTGAAGTACAGAGTTGGTAGTAAAAGGACTCCACTTACAAAGGAATCCTTGTCTGAGAATCACAAAATGCTGGAACAAGGTTTTATTTATTTTTGTAATCCTTGGAATGCCAGAATGATAGCATCTCCTTACAGTTGCTTGGCTGCTGTATCTTAACCTAAGCATTTTTATGTATACATATTCTTAATGTGTTGGTTAAGATCTGTTCAAATGCCCTACATAGTCTTCAGAAATAGATCTGTCCATACCTGAGGATGGCAGAGAGCAAATGTCTTGCTGTTAATGATGCTACACTGCTTCTGCGCCCAGGAACTCCTATATGGGTTTGCAGAACAAGGATCCCTGCTGCTTGGGACATCTGGACAAGTGGGAGAAACTTTCCAGCTGTTACCAAATTCCAGGACATCTCCTATTACAGACTGCCTCCTGGTGGTGAAATCATTGATGTCATTGCCATCATAGTTTCCACAAAGGCCACAAACCTGACCCTGCACAGAGAAAAATGCAAATAAATTGAAAGCTGGAGAGATACATTTCTAGGTTTAGAGATCTAACCCTGTTAATGCTGAAGAATATGCATATACCGTATTTTTCCAACTATAAGACGATACTTTTTTCTAAAATCCTTACCCTAAAAACTGAAGGCCGTCTTATTCAAGGAAGTCAGCCGAGAATCGCGCGGTTGCAAAACTGCCCATACTTTGTCTCTGCAGAGAGGCTTCCTCCTATTGCTAGCCTCCAATCACGAGTGAAATAGCTTGTCTCCCAAACAGACTTCCTCCAATCAGGAGCCTGATGTAACTGACGTCAGCTGATGCTGAACAAACCAATTAGAGGAAGGCTGTTTGCAGAGACGAGCTATCGGCAGTTTCACTCGTGCTCGAATGTAATCAGTTATGCAAGAGAGCCTGGAAATAGAGCTGCAGAGAGACGGTTTGGGCCTCCTCCCACCGAGTGTATCCGGTAAATGTTAACTAATTACTCAATAAAAATGTGTTCTGCACTATCTTTAAAATATTGATTTTTTAATTTTGGGTTGGAAAAGTGGGGGTCGTCTTGTACATGGGGGCGTCTTATTGTCGGAAAAATACGGTACTCTGGGACTTTTAAGTATATTTACATGAAGGAGGAGGACCAGTGTGCCATTTTTCCCATACATACTTTCAAAATCAATAGAGAGCCTCATGTGCTCAAAGCTGTATACATCAAAGGCAAACACAAGTCTATGCATGCCTAATGTGGATTCAAAAAGCAACTTTTAAAAGAACTCTTAGGCATCTATGAAATCAATTTATTTTTATTTACGCTGAGAGAGCATTATTTTTATCGCAATGATATCGCTATGCCTATCTTTTCCCCAATTTATTCCATAAGTAGTTAGCTTTAAGACTTGGTTGATTTTTTTTTTCTTCAAAAGCATAACATGGCTATCCCTCTGGGAATATATTTCTTCAAAAGTTGCTTGAGTTCCTCAAATCATTAAAGTAATCCATTGCTATGTATTTTACTCTGTGAGAAATATTCTGTGAAATATACAGTTCTTTTCAGTGGACTCAGACATTGCTTGACATAAAAAGAAAACAAATCCAAAAATATGAAATGATATTTTCTACAACATTATGTGTGCATATACTTATGTACCATAAATTGCACAGCCCAGCATTGAAAGGTCACCCTTGAATGGAGCACAAGAATACTTAACAGAACTGAAAGGTTTTGTTTTACGGAGTGAGCAGATGGGTCTTTCCTCATGCAGAAGGTTTGGTTATATTGGGCTTGCCCTGAGATTGGACACAGAACTATGATTAACATTAATAATTGGGGTAAATTAGTACAAGCCAACTTCAGTGACCAGGGTTTAGAATGTTTGTTTTCAAACACTGTCTTTAAATAGATGTCTCCAGCTACTGGCCATGTTGGCTAGGAGATTTTGGGAGTTGTCATCCAAACCTATCTGGAAGGGAGGTTGTGCAAAGCTAGTTTAAAATTAACCAGTTCATAATGTTAATCATAGCTTGTCTACTAATGTGATGTCATTGTAAAGTACTGGACTAGAACTAAGGAAACTCAGGTTCATTCCTATACTCAGGCAAGGATGCTCACTGAGTGGTGATTTTACTTTCTGCTCATTTGATCTCAGGATTGTCACTGGGGAAAAAAGCAAGAAGGGAGTTCTCTGTATTCTGCCTTGATCTTCTGGAAACAGAAATGAAAGCTTTTGCAATCCTTTCAACCATATGGAACTTTGTTTCCCAACCTGGCAATTTCCAGGTGTGTAGACTTCAGATCCTTGAATTCCATAGCCAGTATGTCCACTGATGAGAATTCTGGGAGTTGAAGTTCACACACCTGGAAATTGCCAAGGTCGTGAAACACTGGCAAGACAGTTAGGGAAGGGAGTTTGTGAGCTTACAGTCTAAACCTGTTCATATTTCATGGAAGCATAGTTCAGTGTGATATCCAAATATTGCTTCTGCTGTATGTTGACAAGCAATTCAAGGGGCATATCATCATAAACTTGGATCTTTCAACAAATTGCAAAAATTCATATATGCATATGCCTCTTCCGTTATTCACAGAACTCATCTGGAATGATAATGACTTCCATATAAATGCCAATGTTCAATGAAATGTGGTAGTTCCACTAGAATAAAAATATTTGCAATATTTCTGCAATGCAAATATTTATGCTGTAGCCAATCATTGATGTTCTTATAATGCAACCCCCCCCCCGAAAACTAAAACAAAACAAAAACTAGTTATTTAACAGTAATGTTAGCTATAACAAGGTCAACAGAGAATTGTCATTCATAATGACTGTGCTTGTTGTTCTGCATAATACAATGTCAGAACACTGTCTTTTTTCATTGTTATCAATGGTTCTATCAACAAAAAACATGTTCATGTTTAACTCTTACACATTGTTCTTCAGTGAATGTAGAAGAATATTATAAATGTATCATTCATTCCCTAACATAATTTTTCAATGCAATTCTTCAGAAAGGAATAGAACTTCAGTTTATACTTTGCATTTGCACCTCACCTTAAATTCTGCTGTAAGTTTGATGAACACACTGGTTTTTCTATCCCACATCAGGATCAGTCCTCCGTCAATAATTTCGATCACCATGTAGTTGCCCATGTATCGGATCTTGAATGGCACTTTACCTCCACCAGGAAGTCTCTGTATTACCTCAAATTTTCCATCAGTAAGTAGTAACTCATAGTTCTAAAAGATAAAATACAACCAACATAAATATTTGTACCTATATCTATCAATGGAGAGCCAGTTTGGTGTAGTGGTTAAGGCATCAGGCTAGAAGCCAGGACACAGTGAGTTCTAGTTCTGTTTTAGGCACAAAGCCAGCTGGGTGACCTTGGGCCAATCATTCTCAGGCCTAGGAAGCAGGCAAGGGCAAACCACCTCCAAAAATCTTGCCAAGAAAACTGCAGGGGCTAGTCCCGGCAGTTGCCAGGAGTCAACATTGACTTGAAGGTGCACACACACACACACACACACACACACACACAAAACCCTATCAATGCCACTACTTATAATATCTTCAGCTGGAGATTTCCATTATTGGCAAGTTCTGGGCTGGCTGGTTGATATTTTTGAAAAAATAATGCCATATGGTTACCCTATCCTATTTCAGGATTTCCCCTTACTGTATGATGATTTCATACTACATGTTTTTGTTGAGGTCCACAAGTCATACTGTGTTTGCACCTTCCACTAAGTTACTTACCTGATAGAACACTTTAATGGCTTTTGAGCAGGTAGTCCCAGTAGAACCACAGGGGATATTCTCTGTGATCACTTGGAAAGTTCCTACATTTGTACTGTTCTTGCTACAGTGATTCTGCAGAGAAGAATGTGGCATTAAATTTCACGAACACAAATATTGAGACTCAAAGCTAAAAAATTGTAACTATATGTCAAGTAGGAACTTGAAAAAAAGTTTAATACCTTGACCAGCGTGTATTCACAATCTCCATTGAAGGTGTATCGTTTGCCATCAAAGGTGATATAATGACCATCTCCATAAACTGAGCAAGTTTCCAGGCAAGGTTCATTAGAGCATTTCCACTTTCGGTTCTTGCATGTACTACATAGCCAAAAACATACTTGAAGTTAATAGGTGTGCATGAATACAATATAGGTTGGATATTTTATTTCAGCTATCAGCCATTGATTTATACATACCAAGTATTACATTTATCCTTTATAGTTTCTCCTGGTTTGTATGTGGCTTCATTGTGAATGCACGGACATTCTTCAGCAGGTATACATTTACCTGTGCCATCAGACACTAGCTGATCAGGACATACACAACCAGAGACACACTGTGTGCTATACTGCAATCGTAGAGGAATAACAAAAAGTGTTATCTGTCAAAATCATAGGACAAGGACCAACATCTCTAAGATATTGTACAACTGAAAGGTAATTTCAAAATAGCATCAGTCCCTCCTATTATTTTTAATGTGTACACTGTTGTTTCAAGGTTCTGTTTCCCCCCCCCCCCCCAGGTATTTTAATATGAAGAGGGCTCTCTGAATTTTTATTGAGAATATGCCAATGTATCTCTGGACAGTGAGTCAGCATAATCTTGATAATTTATCAAAGTATGCAGAATCATAACTATGCCATGTTTGTTAACCACACTTACTGTACAGGTATCCTCCTCTCTTTCAGAAGGGACTGAGAAGTTCTTTAGGTACTTCATTAACCATAATCTCTTCTGACCTATCAAACTGATTTCTATTTAGCAATATCTCCCTAAAGTGGTAGGAAGGCAGTGTGCCAAGCTGTGCTAGTAGTTTCAGAGATAGAAAGATCATTTTCATTATAGTCAATTACCTGCTGGCTGGCAGCTTCACACATTTAGCTCAAGAGACTATAATTGCAGTCATTAATATGTTATTTTATTTATTAAATTTCTGTCCTGCATTTTCATCAAGAAAACAATCCCATGTAAGCCGAAAAGGCTATTTAAATAAGACCCACTTATAACTAGCCACACTTACACATCCCATGTCAAGTGTCTGGCAGCTCTTCTGACACTCAGTTCCATGGGTGTCAGCTGTGGCATTGGCACAATCAAAGTAGATCATAGGAGCATCACAATCTTATAGAAAGAAAAACTAGTTCAGTCTGAGATCATATCTTAGTAATTATACAACTTATGTTATGCCAAATATTAGATTTTACGGATACAGCTAACATGGACTCCATTCTCTGTCCTAAAAGAATTTCAATCTTGTTTTGTTCAAGATTTCACAAATTAAATCCAAATGAATATTCATGCTTCAGTTTTAGAAACAGTGCTTGGATTGTGGGTTTTCACTGACTGCTCTCCTCCCTTGCAATCTCTTCAGTCCCTCAAATTCTGCTCTGGAAGGTTGAGGACACTCTAGAACTGAATCCTGCATATTGCAGAGGAAAGAGAAATCAGCAAAAATCAACTGCACATCTCTTGGCTGGCAGCGTATCTTGAGCCAACAACTTTGCTCAAGGAATTCTCTTGTTTGTGAGAGATATGTTAGATCTAATACAACTTTTCTTTCTAGATTAGCCAATCAGGTGTTCAATTTCTACAAATACTGCCATTTAATAGACCCATTGCCCATTAGGAGTGCTACCATGCCAAAATAAATAGCAAACGTGTTCATAAAGTACTGCACTTAAAGACTATGTTTGCTTTAGGCATACATTTCCCTTGTTGGATCTGAGCAAGGCTGCAAAACCATCATAACAAGACAGGGAATAAAATTGTGGTTGTACCTGTTCGTGGTTTCACTTCCCCAATGCACTGAAGCTTGCCTTGTACACAGGTACTGTAAGAGAATAAGACAGTTTATTATATTGTAATAAGAGGGGGAGGGGGAGGGGGAGGGGGAGGGGGAAGAGAAACCATTTGGAATATGCTGAAATGCTGAAAGCAATCTGTTTTTGGTGACAAGTCGTTAGAAGTTTTACTTAAGGGTCCTTTCCTATGGATCTTTGAAGTGTTTTTATTGGAAATGGGTGGGCCACAAACAGATAGTTCAACTGTGCTATTGCCAGCTTCCCCCATCATAACCAGATACAATCCTCAAAATTTGCTGTGTAGAAAGACTGTTGTTCCTTTCCCCACAGTTCTAACTCTTACCATTTTACTTTTTGTCCTAGGTAAACAAAGAAACAACCAAAAAAAGTGATTCTCCTACTGATTAAATTCAGTTCCATTTCAGTTTTCCTGACCAATTTTCAAAAATAATAACAAATCAATTTCATTCTTCTGTCTCCCCAAACTCTTGAGTTTTCAGATCAGACAGATCTGGTCATTTAGAAGCATCTTTGGATGCCCCAAATATTTACAGATGGAAATGTGACAAAATGGAAATAATACAAGAAGTTACAAAATTAGTCAATAGGTACTTCCATTCCTTTTCTTTTTTAAATCGCTCAGTGTAAGAAGTAAAACTAGCAGCACTATACCAGGTATGAAGTTTTAGCTTCTCTGGCTGCTGAAGTACCTTTCTGAAAGCAGATGTGGCCCTGAACTGTCAGCTCACAAGCAAGGCTGAATAAGCATGTTCTTCCCTAGGATTATGCTTCATTTTATGATGGAATGTATCTACGAAGGGGAGGGTGATGTGGTGGGTTGCAGCAGAGATCAAGACTATCAGGAAGGAGGGGGTGCATTCCAGGAGGGGAAAGGAGACAGAAGACAACACAGTGCATGGGGCGGGGGGGGGGGGAGTGAAACAGGTTCACAATAGCCACTCCCTAGAATCTCCCAGGGTATATCCACTGGTTGCAGCAGTATAGATTTAGTCTGGCAAGATTCTGTCTATAAGGTGTAAGCAAATAAAGGAACTGAACTCAACTGGACTGTTTCATTGTCGTTCTTGGGCTGGGTCTGACACATTTTGAGTCACAGATTTTTGTTATTTCTCTCATTACACCCCATGCTTATTTCAAGTCCCTCACCATATGACGCCATTGTCATGAACCACGTCTCCAGATGGTATGGCAGATCCTTTGTAGTAACAAGGGCAATTAGTGGCAGGCACACATTTGCCACTGTCATCCAGGTATGTCCCTTCTTCACAGGTGCATCCATCCACAGGAGGGAACTTGATGTTGCAGGTGACATCAAGCTCACTCAGACCTCGGCAAGTGGCTTGACAGGTATCAATGTTGTAATGATAAGTCCAGGTTTCAGGACAAATTTGGTATTTGGCTTGAGAAGAGAAAAAGGAAAAAGAATTGCTTCAGTGCCAGGATTCATGTAGGGATTATGGCTAGGAAGTACTAGATATGGCAGGGAGCAATTGCAAATACACACACACACACACCTCTCCAAATCTCTGCATGTACATCAAAACATGTTCTGTTTTATAAAAGTGGCAACTTGAGTAAAATGTGGCTCAAAAAAGAAAAGTTTTATGACCAGTCAGGGTAGTCACTGCCAAATAATATCACCGCTGAAAGAACTACACTGGCTTCTCATTTGCCACTGGCCCAGTTAAAATACTGGGTAACCCTAACCTATAAGACCTAAAGAATCTGAGGGCAGGATACTCCAGGCAAAAGGCCAGGGGGCATGTGAATTCAGCTGTTGAAAAGTAACAGTGAGTCCAGAAAAAGTTGGACAATCAGAATAAAAGGTGGCTAAATTACCCATCCCCTGATGATACAAGGCATGAGAGGCTGCCCATAAATATTTTAAAATAAATAGAACAAAAGTGTTTTATTGGCCTTTGAAGCAAGTAGATGATTCCAGGCTAATTTTGGAGTCAATTTTTTTAAGGCTACTAATTTTTCAGCATATGCTTTTTTCCTCTCTTCTGAAAAATATGACAGCCTCCAGTGAATGGGGAGCTTCGAACAGCATTTTCAGAGCCCGAGTTGAAAACAAGTAGGGACAGGGCTTTTGGTTGATTGCTTCTACTTTTTATTTTAGTTTATGCATATTTATTTTGTTGATTGTCATTTAATTATTTTAATTGTATTTGTGCCTTTTATGTAATAACAAAATATTATTTGGCGGTGATTTTTTTTTCCAAGCAAAACTTAATTAAACAGAAGAAGGCATGGGTATTCTTTTTCCCTGAGCAATATCAAGCACCATGGCACAAAGGCTCTTTTGGAAAGCATTTTCTGTTGAAGAAATGATACACAACTTTTGTCCCCGTGCAGGAAGAGGGGAAGGGAGTCACTTTGGGGACAGCGGTTCACAATGATCCTGACTCCTCCATTCTAAGCCCCCTCCTCCCCCCCCCCCCAGTCATACAATAGAGACTGGTGCTGTTAAGTAGACCAGTGTTGTCCAAACTTGGCCACTTTAAGATGAGTGGACTTCAACTCCCAGAATTCCCCAGCAAGTCATGCTGGCTGGGGAATTCTGGGAATTGAAGTCCACTCATCTTAAAGTGGCCAAGTTTGGACAACACTGAAGTAGACACAAAGAATTCCAGAAGCCATGTTCTGTATACCTTTGCTATGTTGTTTTAGTTAGTAGTTAGAGGACTGACAGTAGGAGAGAAAGCTATGAAACACTATCAGTATCACAGTTTTCCTAAAGGGAAAGAAATGCTGTTGCTTGGTTTTTTCCTTTTGGAACAGATGGAGAAACTGCAACCTTGCAGCAGGTGACTGTGCATGGGGAAGGCAGCACAGAGAGGCTGGAGGGATGATTGGGGCAGGGGTTAGGGCTACCAGGAAACATTCCTCTGGTGCTATCCTGTGGTTGTCTAGATGTCTGCAGCCAAAGTCCAATAACCCCAGAGGAGACTGGTAAATGCAGGATAGTGAGCGGGGAGGAGAATGAATAGGTTGAGAAGAATTAGATGGGAATTATAGAAAGACAACATTTGCAGTGGCCAAAAGCTAGAATTATCAAATAGAGAGAGAAAGAAAGATCTAAGAAGGTATAGGAGGTGGAACAGTCAAGAACATGGAAAAAGAACACAGAGGGAAGGCAGAGACAAAGATAATGTTTGAAGTGAAAAACATTTTGGAGAGCAGGAGAGAAAAGCAGTGGTGGGCGAGCACAGGGAGAAGAAAAGACTGGGGAATGTGAGGAGATGAGAAGATGTCCCTGGGTGTCTGAACCTCCAACCAAGAATCACATGACCCTAGGTGGTACTTTTTGGATGCTTACCTTATGTAATGCCATCAAAGTCACTTTGGGGTAGCAGTAAAGAGAAACAAAAAGACTTTTACATTTGCTCCTATAGCAGTGTGATGATTTTGTTGTAGTATCATGCCCAATGGCTGGATAAAACTTTTCTGCCTTTTCTGGAGTTCCTGTACATCTCCTTTGAAAAGATCTATCCCCTCATTTAATAGCCATTTACAGGTAGCCAAGGGTTATGTGTGTAAATGATGAAATATGCACACAACATCCTGAGATAAACCTTGGGACTTACATATTTGCATCTTATATTGGGATGCCAGTATGAAAGGAAGGGTTTACCTCAGGATGTCACTGTGCACATTGTCAAATGCTTTTAATCATGCCTCATACTGGAGATCTATGCCTCACCCAGTCAAATCTTTAAAGGAATTGTTGGCAGTTTGAGAAAAACAAGGGAGATCATCTCTTCTCCAGAAATGCCTCAAATTCCTCCTCCCCAAAATCTTGTCCACCAAAACTTAGCAACAAATCTCAGAAACATTCTGAGCAACTGTTTTTCGGTTGCAAAATCCTTCAGGTTATTCTAAAACTTACTGCAGACACTTGTCCTCCATCCGCTCAGCAACACGCCTTTAGCAGCACAGGCTCTGACATAGGAAGAGAGGGCAGCACACATGCAGTCCTCGCTCTTTTCACAGTTGCAGGTGTCAAACATGCAGTTCTAGAAAAACAGAGGAGCTTCTTATTAATCAAACTTCACCTTTCTTCAGAGACCTTTACCTTTCTATCCAGGGTGCAATCCTTGGCTCCTTCATTGCTGAATGATACCAGCCAGCATCTCTTACTATGGGACTGCTAGAAGATGTAGTCAATAATATCTGAAGAGTCACCATTTCTGTAGCCCTGCTTTAGCCTGGCCTTGCAAAAATCATGAGCAACTTTGGAGAGATTGCATTGGAAGCCATTTTACTGCTTTGGTCTAAGTTTTCTGTCATATTCTAGTTGGTTGGATTCTTTCAGTGTACAAAGATATAACAACTTATTAGCTTTCAGGAAGCAAGATATTTCCATGAATTATGACATCCTGAAGAGTAAATAGTTGGACCCTACATGTGCTATAAATCAGTAGAGTTAACTTGGAGTTTATATTGGAAATGTACAGCCCCATCTAAATCCTGCTCATTGGAGTTTCCTTCCTTCCGCATTATTCTGCATTTTTTCTTAAACATTGCAAGAAAATGTACATTGATTGTTTTACACAACTTGCCTTAACATGTGCATTTTGTATACACCTTAACCTAGCATGTGCATTTTCCTAATATATACATTTTTAATAGAGTTTTCTTAACATACACAGCTTGTATGCAACTTTCCCCAATTGCTACATGCGCTTACGCAAATTTAAACCCTAAACTATATGGCAAGATCTGAAGTACATAACCTGAAGGATAATAATGTTTTGATTCACAAGGTAGTCCAGGAAATGCAAAATATTTGGAACACCTGAAACATTATTTAATACCCTGATTAAGACTTCACATTATACCAGAATGGAAATGCTAAACATATTTCATACTGGCATTTGTATGTTAACTATTGACAAGTTATAGGGTCCAGGGTGCGAAAAAGAATGAAATGCTTCTATATAGAGTGAGAAATACAGTATATAGGCTGGATTACCAAATATAGAGAGTGAAAAAACTTAGAAAGCTCAGGAGAAGGCCAATTAAAATCTGAAGTGGCTTCTCTAAATTTGGCAATGTATTTCTTCCCCATTAATTATCTTCAGGTTCATTTCAGTGGAAGAGAAATAACTACTCACTGTATGGTAAACAGCTGGGTTTACTACTGAGTGGCATTTCTGAAAGGGCCCGTTGCTGTTAGTCAGCAATCCGCACCAGTGTGAAGCATATTTTTCTGTGAAACAGAGATAAATGTGGTGTCATTTCAGTACGTTTTTTGGCTATAGATCCTCTGAGGCACCTGTTGTAGTCATTCCTTGACTACAAGAAACCATTATCATTGTGTTAATCCAGATAATCAACAGAAGGCAGAACAGAAGCCAAAGGAGTATTCAACTTACCATTCATACAAGGTAAAACATGAATAAGTTTAAAAGTATTCTTATGTGTGTGTGAAAGAGTAAAATTATAGAATTAGCCCCTTTAGTTATTTGCCTAATCTCTCTCTCTCTCTTTCTCTCTCTGTGTACATACACACACACATTCATACTTTGTACAGATATTTGAACTCATATGTACATATATTACTTTCTTCTTTGTGACTTGCAAGGATGATCTGGATGACATGCAGGAGCATCTACAGGGGGGTCAAAATTCAAGTTTGAAGCCACAACCCATCCCTTTTCATGTACATCACAAGTGTGGCACATATAAAAGGAAGCATAGTTGTAGCTGCTGTGTCAACTTTTTAAATTCTCCACGCTCCCCTTCCATGGTTTGTGACATGGTGCAATCTGTAAGGATTGGTGTATTTATATAAGGTCTCATCTCTAGTTGGGAGTTGGTACGTTTGGATTAGAACTAGAATATTAGATAGAATTGAGAGAAGTCAAACTTAGATTCTCACTTAGCAGTGAAGCTCACTAGAAGGCACATTCAATATTGTGTTCTAGAGCTTCCACTATTGGCTCCAACCTTATCTGATCCTGAGCTCACGGGCATCTCAATGATGATCAGCCACATCAAAATGGTGAACACAACTGGGTGATCAAAGCCCTATTCCTTTTTAACAAGTTTTCCATCCACTGCATGCACATAGAGAGGGGTGGGGCTTTGATTGCCTGGCCACACCTGCCATTTTGTGATCATTGATCTTGCTGTGGAAACCCCTACTTGAACCACTCACAATCTTTCAGCCTAATCTGCCTTACAGGACTATCTGGTGAACAAAATGAGGGGAAATAACCATGAATGTTGTCCTAATGTTCTCGGTGGAAAGGCAGGATATAAATGTACAATAATAATGATAATCATAATTGTCCATTGTAAAGATGAACTTTATGTCCTGGTAACTCTAGACCCATGCAACTTTAACCATACAAACGTTGAATATTTCAGAGTCCTTCTGGGTTTCTATTTTTTTAAGCCAATGCTAGAAGTGCTTCTATGTGTGTTTTGTTTTCCTTTAAAGGATCTCATTTTTAAGATGTTTCTAGAACAGCCATGCTTGCTGTGAATTTTGGAAAGCACAGTGTCAACAGTTCAGAGAGGAATAGGTCAGGAAAGAGTGCCTAGGAAAAGAGCAGTAAACAGATGGGCATACCATTTTCTATACTGAGAGTACAGGGGTTCTCAAATATGTTTTTGACGTTGGGGCAATCTGCCTGTGTTTTCCAGGTGTTAGTAAAGGCAGCAGGGGTTCCTTCTGTCACCCCACTGATAGCTTTAAAGTCATCTGTTTGGACACTGTTGAAATTTCCACAGAGACCTGAAATAAAAGTGAAAGACGTCAATCCTTTGTACATTATCATTGTAACATCTCTCTTCTGTGTGGTGAGAATGACTCATTGATTCACTTACCACATGTCTGCCCTTTGTGGGTTGGCTCCATGTACACAAACAACTGCATGATAGGGATAAACTGTATCAGCAGTTGGATGCCAAATTTTGTGTGTATAACAGTGAAGAACGAGGAAGGGCTGAAGATAGTGACATTGGCTGTAGAAACAAAACCACACAACAAAGCAGTTATCAGACGGAAGTGAATTTTATTTACCACCAAGGGATGAATCTTATGTGGTTGTTGCTGCAGTGCATACAGAGATGTGCACACTTGGACTTTGCATTGCAGTAAGTGATACTGATGCATGCTTAGACTTTGCATCTCAATCAATAACTGATACTAATAGTAACTAATAACTTTTAGATTTAACACTTCTTATTAACATGCATTAGCAATTACTTGTGGTCAGTCAATTAATACCTACTTCAAAGGAAAGGTCTAAGCTTACACCTAAAATCCCAAAGAAGGTATTTGTTGGCAATATACTAAATATCCATCTTTTCCAGTTTCTTGTTCCCATAGCAGCCAACTCAATACTTCTAGCCAGTCCAGAAGCAAACATGAAGGCAACAGACTCTCCTTCTGCTGTTTCCCACTTTTATATACTTGGTCCATGGATAATATTTTAAAGTCCAATTATGGCAAGCTGGCACCCCTATCCATGAAACCTGATTCCATAGTAAAAAGAACAGTAAGGGTAGGTGGTTCCATTATCTGTGTAAATACAGGAATATACTTCACAATTAAATAATTTGTAGTGCAACATGGTAGAGCCCCATCTTTATTAACAAAGAAAAGGCTGAAATTGATTTTTGTGGCTCTTTTTAATGATAGTGTGTTTCCTGTGCTAAGACAGACTTGTAACAATATTCAGTTCTTTTTTCTATCAAGTGAGGAGGTAGTTTTTTACTCATACCTGTACAGAATTTCACTTTACAGAATTTCAGATAAGTTGCTGGAACAAAAAGTCAATCCTTAAGTTGTGTAAAATAGTTGAACATAAATGGCAAAGACTTGAAAGAACTTACATGCTGAGATAGGCAGTTGAGTGAGAATCATATTCACATACACAGCACCAGTAGACTTGATCACAATCACCTGGGAAGTAGGAAATGCGAGGTTAGATACCGCATGCACAGTTATAAAGAATGTCTTTACTGCAGTATTTCCTTCAGTCACACTGATTTTCATTATCTCTTCTAGGAAATATACACTTCTTGTTCTTTTGCCTGCCTTTTCTTTTTAACACAGGATACCTGTACATAGAATCTATGTTGTATTCCATTTGCTGGTATGAAGTTTCTGACAGTAACTGGTTGAATCCGGTTTGTGTGCCAAAAATAAAGCTGGTGAAATATTTGGAACTGGTTTTAAGTGGGATGGGGCAACTTTTTTTCTGGGATTTTTCAGAGACTCAGGTGCAGAGGATTCCAGTACCATGGAGAAATTTTGTGAGGCAAATTTGAAGACAGGTACAAAAGGAGGTAAAGCAAGGAGCAGGAGCCAGCAGCTGCAGCTGCAAGGTAGCTCAAACTAGGGAGTAAGAACTAAGATGTGAGGAAAAGAAATATCACAGGGAAGGAAAGTAGAAGAAAGGAAAAGAGGAATAGGAAGGTGATAAAGGAGGCCATAATATACAAAGCAAGATGTTGGAAGGAACTAAAATTATGGAGCCAGGATAGACAGAGAAAATAGATACTGAAATAATAACAGAAAAAAAAAATTCCATTAGCTGGATTCGCTTACAAAGAAACAATGGACAGAAGTCATGAAAACTGCAGAACATTGTGCAAAGAGAATGAACTTCACATGCTGTTTGTAACTGGGTAGTCAAGACTTTCGTTGCAGATTTCTGGTATAGCCTTAATGTTAGTATCAGGAGTGCAGCTGAGTACTAATTTGTGCTTGCAACTGAACATGCTTCCCACTGTGTCTGATGAAAAAATTACTCCTAAAATTACTGAGCGAGCATGGTTCTCATCATTCTTGCTCTTCATACTTACTGTCTGTCCTCCATCAATGCTTATAGCTAAACCTTTCAGGCATGTCTCAGTGTCTGTCAGGCCACACTTTCGAATTTCTCCCAGAACAGTGAAGATGTTGTTATCACAGAGCTGGAAAAAAAAGAGTATTAGTAGCTTGCATTGCTTGAGCCTATAGCATCCCTTTTAAACTTATGAGACTTTTCAAAATAATTAGAATATCTGACTCTTTTTTGTAGGCCAGGGTTTCCTACTCACAATTAAAAGAACACAAAGCACTTTAAAAGTTGCAATGTATGTTTTTTTTTTGGTGGTCTTTGAACAACACATCACAATTTAACCAAAAAAAAAAAAAAAGAGGACAGCCATCAGATATGTACCCTCCCATCCCCCAAATACTGGAAAACAGATTTGTAGCTGATGATTTCATAATGTCTAACTGTAACGTTGGAAAAATAATTATCCTTTTTGTAAATGTTTGATGAAGAAAAGGTTCAATTATCCCGAGCACAGATTTCAAGTGTAATCAAGAAGGAAGGAGTCTTATTTCCATTGGTATGAATAAGACATGATGATAATTCATAGATCAGTAAAAAGGATGAACCACTCCTAGTTACAACAGTGCATGGGACCTTGTTTTCAGTGCGACAATCCCACTTGGTTGGAGGCTGTGTTATCACGACTTAATCATGTGGGCAGGACCTATGTCATAGGTCTGTTCTATAGAACCAATATACTCCATTAACATGAACTTTAAACCACAATGCTGATGTTAAAGAATAGGAAGTGTCCTTGAGGCCCATCAATACAGTCAGATAGCCTTGGGTAGGTTACTCCATGCTGATTACCTTAGTTAAGATATAGCTACAGTCCCCAAAGACAGAATAGTATTTCTCATCAAAAGTGGTGATGTGGGAGCCACCTTCAATAGAACATACTCCAGGACATGAAAGGCTGATGCAAGTCCAATGCCCTTCAGTGCATGAACTGAAGTGAAAAGGAGAAGAGAAAGAAATTACTAACAAACTAATAAGCAAAAAGTAGTATAATCCTTATAATAAATAAGGATAGGCTGTTGTATAATGCTTATTCTCATGTCTTCAGTGAAGCAGTAGCCTATGACCTTTGTTAATGAATACATTTTTACTGGTGTTCCAAAGTATTGGAATGTTCACTAAGGATTTTATTGCAATGTTATTTAATGTTTTAAAAGACATACAGTATTAATGGACATAACACCATAATCCCTATAATCCGAAAGGAAATATTTGTATTCAAAATAGGTTACTTTAAAAATCCTGTTTTATCTGGTAAAGAAATGAATTTATTTGGGGGTTTTGATTAAAGCTCTTTACAGAAGCATATTACTCATGCAAATTATGCTTGTGTTCTTAGAACACATCTGTTTTCCCCAGTCCTTATCCAAATTCTACATCATAGATTTGGATGGCAAATATGCTCCAGTTCTAAATTCTAGAACATCTTCTGGATGCTTGCTATAATTTATATAAGCTGTTTATCCTCCTCATGGTTTTCCTCTTCAAAGCCTCTCTGGAGGACCTCCAATTTGGCAAAGCAGATCTGGGGAGAACTGGTGCAGGAATGGAGGAGAAATGAAAAATCCATTCAACTGGGATATGCTGCTCTTTCAGCAGATGAACGTCCTTGGAACTGGTCCTCAGGTCATATAAGGTAATGCTAGGCCTTATTGCCACTAACCATGAATGCAGTCAACTATGTGCATCTCAAAAGAGATCAGCACAGCTGATTTTCAGCTATTTGCCTACTTACACAGTACACAATGAACTTCTTAAAGAACTCAGGGTTCAGTAATCTAACTGGTGGTATTTGCTTGCTGACATGCATGTCAGTTAGAATTATAACATTTCTAACATCATGTCTGGTTGTTTTCCCAGGCCTTTGATTAAGATGGAGGGAATCCCTTGTTGGGTTGTTCTTATTAATTTGGTTTCTGTCTGTATATAGTGACCAGATCCATCTTATTTTGGTATGTATTGGTTTGGTATGATAATATATTGTGAACCAACCAGAGTCAGTTGGAATCGGGTAGTGCTTAAATTAATTAAATAAGTAAATTTCATAATGAACCCTCTCCTAATCAAAAATGTTAAGAGGTACCAATGATTTCTAAATCTTTTAATTTTTGAAGAAAAATGAATCACATTTTTAAAATATATTTGTATATCTTTCTTTCAACTCTCTGATCTTTTATAAATAAGAGCTTTTTTTTTCTGTGCTTTCACATGCCAAGAATTGTAGGAGGGTTGAGCAGCAGTAGCATGCAAAGCTGCAAGGAATTCATGCTCAGAAAAGAAATCCCATTATGTGTGCAGTTAAACATTACTGCATAGTCTAATTTTATTTTGACAATGACATTCTTAGTATGACTAATTATGTCTGGTACTGAATATTCTTAACAAGTCAGGCTATCAAATAACATGCCTATTCACTTATTCTCCCCCTCCCCCCCCCCCCCCCCGTCACTAATAAAACATTATTAAATCGCAGATGGGCTTCTCACCATGAAATGCACTGGGAGGAAAAAGAAGTACCAGGAGCATAATGAGTCCCATTGTAAGTACAGTAACAATCCTTAATGGGGATGCAGCCAGAATTGTTAATGTCATCAAACACAGTGCCTAAAAGAAGAAATAGCCAATGTATGTTATTCATGCTCACCTCACTATTTTTAAGAAATGTGGAGTACATGATCTCATTTCCAGTGATAAAGTCTCAGTGACACTTGTCCGCAATATAATGTGTTACATTTTCCCCCAATACAGGAAAGCATGTGTACTATTTCAACATCTGGAGCAGGACTTCAGATCACTCTGAAGCATGTCATGATTTGTTTTAATTTTACTGCTTCCATGAACCCGCCAATTTTCATTGATAACCAGGGTGAGTGAGAAAGGAAGCCATGATCCCAATAAAAATCCATTCTTTATAAAGCTTTCAATGGAAGCTTTTCCTCTAAAGCAATATTAAACAGGCAGATGTACCAATGTTATAGTTCTGGTGAAAATAGCCCCTACCTATTACTAGCACCACTTGGAGTTCTGCCCTCAACTGCTATGAATGTGGTTTCATGGAAAAGCAAGCGAGAAAAACCTGTTCAAGAAATGCATCTCTACCATATTCATGAAATCCAGTATCAGTCCAAAGATGCAAGGTAAAAATATTTTTATGATGGTTCCGTGAGTATCAATTCATCATGCTGCCATGTAGTAAATTCCAGCAAGAGACATTTTCAGTAATGTCAACAAATTTGGGGTGTAATTCTTACAACTGTTCTTATAGTTTCTCCCATTTAAAAAAGAACCTCCCTGAGACCATTCCAGCATTCAACCCGTCTCCTTGATTTTTTAAATCAAATCAATTTATTTTATATTTATTTGTAAATCTCAGCACAATTATAGACTAAGAAACAGAGTTAAAATACGAAACATCCAGCATAAAAGTTTGTTTTCTCTTCAGATATAAAAATAAATCAGTAACTTCAACATTCAAACAATTTAAAGTCCTTCCTTTTCTTCCCCCAAAGAATGTCTTTTCTGTATATCATCTTTATAATGCCTCAACAGAATGTTTCAACAAATCTAATCAAATTAAAGTCAACTATTCCCAGGGAAGACAAAATATATGTTTATTTTTATCTTTTAAATGGTCCTTTCTGCAAGAGCACTGAAGTGTAACGTTTTTTACACATGAAGAGCAAAGGCCTTATTTTGAACTTGTTCTCCTTTCCATGCTATCTGTAATGAAATTCCATGTAGCCACTTCTATAGCGAGGAAGATACTTGTTTTTCTTAATATCCAGAGACACTTCAGCCAGACAACTGCAAGTGTATAAACAATCGAGCACGGATACTGACTTACCGGGCGGACAGAAACAGCCATCTATACAATGATCTTCACACAACTGGGACCGTTCAGAATTGGAACAAGTGTCAGAACAGGGCGATCCGCATTCTCGGTGCTGCATGTTGAAAGGACATGACTTGGCTGAAAGTAGAAATGAATGATGAGATATTAGAAACCTCATATGTACATTTTTTTTTCCTCTGAAGGTGCAAATGTTTTAAACAGAATGTTGGCAATACATTTTAGTCCTCAGTGGGAAACAGCTTCTGGGAGGCAAGTATTAAGAAGCTGAGTTTATAATCAGCCTGGAAAAAAAGAAGATACTGTGTGGAGACAGGCAAGGGGAAATACATGATAGTACTCTTCAGATACATAAAACTGGGCAAAGACTTTTTTTTACAAACTATAAGGGCTGGACTAAATCTAATGGGTTATAAGAAGAGGTAAATTTCAGATAAACATTAGCACACCTTCTTAATAGTAAGAACAAATCTGAGCTCAATGCTGGATGGAGGGTTGCAGAATTCTTGACAAGCTTAATACCGGTGGCTTTCATGTGTTGCTGAACTAAACTCCCAGCATCCCATCATTAGTCTAACTGGCTGAAGTTGCTTCAGCAGTGTTTGAATTTTGCAGGTTGCCTCCCTTTAGTTTGGATCTGGATTTGCCTCCATGGGCAGAGCATGGATCTTGAGGGCCTGTCATCCCTGCTCCAACCATCTTAGTTAGGATTCTGTACACTGATTCCAAGGAGTTCTCCAGAGAAATGCCATTTTCTTTTGGAACTGATACTTACGACACAAATCTTGTGTTCGCCATTCAAGTGGCTGTCCACCAGCATGGGCACATTGCCTGGAGTACTCAGCAAAGGTGTCACAGATGCAGACGTCAATCACAGACTTATCACAGTTGCATAAGTCTTGTGTGCAAGCATCAATGTAATCACGCACTTCAACTAATGCATTGCAAGCTACAAATGCTTTACCAGTCAGTATGTTTTGGCACAGAGTAGTCTAGAAAGAAGAAATAAATGCTGCTAAGACAATGAGCTTAACACCATGAAGTGTATAAACACAGTAAGCTACTACATCATTACTGATTTGCGTTGCTAATATTTACAACCTCGTATTTATTTTCAAGATTTTACTGTTTTGACTTCTACATGCCCTTAAGAAAGAGGGAGAAAAAGAAGAGGAACCAGGCTAGAAATCGGGAAACAGTGAGTTCTAGACCTGCCTTAGGCATGAAAGCTGGCTGGGGGACTTTGGGCCAGTCACTCTCTCTCAGCCCAACTCACCACACAGGGTTGTTGTTGTGGGGAAAATAGGAGGAGGAAAGAGTATTAGGTAAGTTCACCACCTTGAGTTATTTATGAAAATAATAAAGGTAGGATAAAAAGTCTAAAAAAAAAAAAGCAGAATTCCCTTTAGAAAGGTGAAGTAAAATAAAAGTCCTTACAAACTCATGGTTGCATTCGCCTTTGGGTAAAAGGATAGGATCTTGGCATTGTTCCGTGGGTCCGTCCATCTTCTGCATGTTTCCAAACTGCAAAGAAGACAGCTTGATATCTGCAATAAGCAAGTTTCAAAAAGCCATTCTAGAGTTGTTCACAAAGCAGGATTAGAAGATGGGAAAGACATAGGCTGCAACTTTATTACATTCCCTTTACGTGAAATAAATCTGGCAAAGGGGCCAAGAAAGAACATCAATCTGCATGAGATGAAACCAGACTGATTCCTGGCAAGATGGTGAGGTTAATTAGACCAATTTCGCCTTCCCCATCATGATGAGGTAAAGTCCTCTCCTTAGTTTTGGATATCAAGTGCCACTGAGAAGTGATGCTTTGGGGGACTAAAAGTCAAGATGGTGGCAGTAACCACATGTTCAAAGCCCTACCCTTTTGACTGCCATCTTGACCTTTTTTGACAAGCCCCTTCCCCAACACACCTGCTAATGAGGCCTCTTGAATGAGAAGTTACAATTCTCATCTCGTGCCTATGCATTAATTCTCTTCCAAGTTGTCATTACAAGTAGTCCTCGTTTAGCAACCACAACTGGGAGCGGCAACTTGACCATTAAGCAGAGTGGTTACTAAGTGAAACCGTAACTGTCCTTATGAACTTACTTCAGTTTTCCTTTGCTTTACAGACCTGCAAAAGTCACAGATGCAAGGACTGGTTGCAAAGTTATGTTTCCATCACTGTTGTAACTGCAAATGGTCACTAAATAAGGCAGTTGCTAAACAAGGAGTTAGGGTTAGGGTTAGGGTATAAGGGCCAGAGCAATCGTATAATTTTTAAGTCTCCACTGTGTCACTGGGGATTCCTATGTGCCTATGGAAACTTTCCTTGATATCTGTTATAGTTCCTGCCCCAAATGACTTTATTTAAAATGGAAGCTGGCATCCTGCAAAACAAAGCAGTAGCCTCCATCATCTTCTTAATTTTTAAGCATATTATTGACTTTATTAGGAATCCTTTACTGAGTATAATAAAGCCTACTGCTCTGTTTCAGGATGTGCCCATCTGCCCTTAAAAAAGGTCAAAGATAAATGGGTGGTACGGAATAGATCTGGGCTACAAATCCCAGACACAATTACTAATAGGCAGCAGTTTTCTGTGTCTTGTTGCTGCCATCTCATGGTGGTTTTAAGCCCAGATCTGGTAGCTCGAAATAGGTAGCTTCCTGCAGGATAGGAACTTGAGGGTATGGAGGCAGCATTCTGCTATGACATGGCTTTGTAAATGGTTAAGACCTTCTGGCAGCCATTTTATAAATAGCTAGCCCCTTCCCCCTCAGCAAAACATTTTATGAGAACACCTAAAACATGTTCTCAAAACTGCCATCCAGATACGATCACTGTTAACTTTGGGAAACCTGCTACCTCCTAAAATAACACTAGGAAATCTTCTAGACTCAGTATCAAGGTTAGAAAGCTGTTGACTTTGGGGATTGACACACATATTACATGTTTTATCTAGTCTTTGAATCTTCCCACCAATTTCCACTTTTCCAAGAGGAAAGCAAGTGTGAAGGTGGGAGAGGGAAAGAGCATGGCAAACGCAGGGGGAGGGGCAGGTCGGGCCTAATTCAATGTGGTGCTAAATTTGGTTGGCCTTTCTGGTTGTGGTGTCCTGGACTTTGCTCAGCAGCAAACTTCAAGAGGCACCACTGATCCGTGAGCAAGAGAAAAACAACCAGCTCCTATTAGCTGACTGCTCAGGTAAGCAAGCAACTAGGTTGCTCAGCTTAGCAAAAAAGCCTTCCTGGTCTCATCAGTTATCAAACGATTGAGTTCCTTAATGATGCCCTGATGGAAGGGATAGATAGGAGAGAGAGATAGTGTCATCCTTGAAACCTCCATGAACTGGGGGTTCAGCCACCCTTACACAGGCCCACTCTACCTGTGTCTCAAACTATGAGCCACATGGAGTAGGGGGGAGGTAAAGAACAGGTTCTAGCTAAATCTGAGCTGCAACTCCTTGCACAAGAGAGCCGACATTCTCCCTTCCTGGCACATCTCCAGTCCCCATTAAACTTGGCAGCCCTTTCCAGGCTGCAAATTGAAAAAACAAACAAACCAGATATCCAGTTTTTAAAGATGCATGGACTTTCTACACTAGTTATGAAAAAGCAAATAATAACAAAACAAACCTATGATCCTTTAATATTTGGAGGTGGTTATTCCAACAATCTTGATCCTTGTAAAACATTATACAATTACAGTACTTTAAGGCTGTTGAACCAACTATCTTTCAGCAGTGTTCACCAAAATAAATCCTGTTCTACAAATGAACTGATAAATGACCCATACTCAAAAGCAATAAAAACAGAAATCTGTTATTTTTGTCACTTACGGTTGGAAATGAATTCATTGTAGATTTTGATTTTATTGAAATCCCCACAAAGACCACAAGTTTGATTAGCATATTTTTCATTTAGTTCCAGCTAAAACAAGACAAGAAATATAACTGTAGTGAAGATCTAGAATTTTAAGAATGAAACTTGAGTTGACAAAGGTTATGTATAACATTGGTAAACAGGTGTAAAGAGAAACCAGGATTTACAGTCAAGTTCAGGTGTATTAGTCTTTAAGGTCTGATAGTGGAATTTTGTTTCCTTTCTTATTTTTTAATTCCCATTAAATCCAATAGTTGTCTTTGGCTGTCATGTTAAATCATAGTATAGCATAAACTAAACAGATCATTCCTCCCTTTTCCTATGGAGCAATCAAAACTGAACATAGAAGGCTTTTGCTTCTGATGTCACTTAATCACAGATTATCATAGTATTTGAGCAGTAAGTGGTAGTTAATATTAACTATGACTTATTTTAACAAATTTGATAAGCCATTATCACTGTGGTTAATATTAAGCTTCTTCAATTTAAAGTACAAATGAAGCTTTCCAAACTCTTCCTTGCAGTCATCCCAGAATAGAAGAGAAAGGACAATCCCCAATTTTGCTGCAGCTCATTCTTTGGGGTATAAGCTAAGGTTTAGCATAGGGTCTGAATATTGTTAGATACCAAACTAATTAAATGAGACAAGTGCCAAAGATCCAATAAGAAAACAGATGACATAAATGAAATAAGGCTAAAAACAGAGTATCCCTGTAATAACTGGGGACTAGGATTGTCAATTAAAGCATGGTAACATGGGGCACCTCCTCCCAGTTTATATCCCACAGGGAGGAAGGAACTGAAGAGAGATAGATCTGGAAGGTGCAATGAATTGAAGGATAGGCCTGTGGAAAGCTTAGAGTCCTCAGCCCTAGAAAAACCTTCAGATGTCAGAGTATATAAAGGCCATATAGTGCCATGGAAGGCAATGAGTGACAGCCTATAGATACATTGTTCTATTAAGAACTTATTTACTGTTGGTGTACAAATCTAATGGCATTGACTCCTCAGTTCCTCATGTCCTACTGACCATAAGGGGACAGTAGGGTGTAGATGAAGAGTTAAGAATTTATTCTGTGTCTCCTCTTGTGGATCACTCTGCCTCATCTTTATCTACTGTAAGAGACTGCTGGGTCACTTCCTTCTGCCTTTCTTCCCAGACACACATGTATAGAACATGTGCTCTTGGATTCTCCTCTTGGTAGGATATAGCTTTGACTCTTCCTACTATGTATTTTCTTTTTTTAACCCTCCTTTCTGTTATAAAACTTGCTTCACTAATCCTTGTTCAGATTAGATTCCCTGATGTCAGCAACACTCACACACAGAGAATGTTTTAACCTTCAGTATCTACAGTCCACTTGAAGTTATGGAATAAAAGTTAATTTGATTCTTTGTTTAAACATTAATGAAGTTACTGAGCTCTTCTGTATCTTCTCCAGATTTCATTCTAGTTATATTACCTCCACATACACATGTACATTAAAAAAGATAGAGGAGAAAAACAAGATAGTTTCCAAATTAGGCAAAAGTTTGGCAGTGACAGCAAAACCAGTAAATTGGTTAGACATTCCCCTGAGTTAATGGGATTATTCTTTAATTCTGAAAGAAATAAAAAGTAAGGACTCTCACAACAAAGACAGTATGCAACACTGCCATAATAATTGGTATTCTCCTTACACTTCATATTAAAAGAGAGCTTTAATTAGGACTACTAGTTCTGGGCCGCAAAATCTGACTGATCATTAGCTGATAGCAGTGAGATGTAGAAAACTCTAAGTCTTTGCTTCCATCTAGTGATCATCCAGATTTTTGCAGCTTGGATCTGATCGTCCTAGCATAGCTGTTGTACTTTCATTTTCTAATTCTGCAAGCAATGATATTTCCAAGAGTGGAGATGTGGTAAGAATACAGATTAAATGAGAAAGCAATTCATATTTGTAGATCACTTACATTGGGCTAAATCTAGATTCACTCAAATCAAAGAGTATCAAAGCCAAAGTTCACCACTCAATGAGAAACAATTGAGAAGATACAACTGTTTCCGGGGTCAAATCCTGGACTAGACAAGCCCTTGAAATGGTCTATCATTGTTCTTCTAGTCTTTATAGCTAATTCACTCTCATTTTAATTGGAGATGGTCTTTTAAATATTTTATTTATTTATATAAACCATAACATATATGGTTGTATACCATAATTCTGGGTGGCTCACAGCAACCACAATAAAAAGTATAAGAAGCTATTTTCAACAACACTGGGAAAAAAAAAAAACAGGCTGGCACCCTAATGCCACACTCCCCAACAACAACAACAACAACAACAATCAGGCTCCAGCCTCACCTCACCCCATCCCATCCCAAAGCTTGGGGGAACAGCCAGCTTTTTAAGGCCTTCCAGAAGGCTAAAGGTGGAGAGATCCAATCCATTTCCCCTTCTCTTTATTAGGATTTATACCAGCACAACATTCAAATATTAGTTTTTCCATGACAGAACAGCATTAAGGTCACTGGGATTTGAGCAGCATATAAATTTAATTAATTATTGTTATTCTTCTTGTTACTGTTATTATCCATCATGTCAAGTATTTTTGAATTACAATTAAACACACACAGATGCTCTTGTATATAATTCCCCATGATATAACATACTTAGAAATATGTTTACACACACACACACACACACACATAGTGTGTGTGGGTGTGTGTGTGTGTATGCAAAGCTCCACAAGTTATTTCCAAAATCATAATAGGAATTCCTTGCAACATCTAGAATGGATTCTTACCAAAAGGCCATCCTCTTGATTCCACATCAGCGTCAATCCTAACTTCCCTTGGAGCTTAAAATAACCTGAGCTTCTCTCTATCAGGATCCCTAAGTGGCTGTAAGGTATCTGAATGCTGGAAATAAAGCAAATTGCAACTGTAAGTGACTGAAATTGATTCACAGGAAACATCTCATTTACAAATACTGTACTGAAGTAAGAACAACATATGAAATGACGTTCTTCCTCCTTGCCCTGGTGTGACTGGAATTTGTAGCAGTGAAATACCAGAAATTATATTATTTTACTGTTTAAATGATGAAGCTTACAGTTTTCCATTGACCGTAATGGAACTTGAGGTCAGTTCAATGGCCACTCCATCAAGTTTCACAGTCACATGGCTTATAACGGTAACATTCGCAACCACCAAGCGTCTTATTTGCACATTGAAGTCTTCATAGGAAGATTTGCAGTGGGATGCCAAGACATAATTGCAGAGCCCAGGGAAATGATAGATGTCTCCATCAAAGGTCTTGAAGTGGAAGTTGCCCCAAGTGCTACACACTCTATCATTATGAGCTGCATTTCCAGCTGTGGATTCAAAGTAACATGTAAACTTTTTATTCAAGCCTACCCTTTTCATCCACCTACTCAGTCTACCCACCCGCTCATCCACCCATTCACTTTCCCATCCATTCCTCTAAGATATATAGCCTCAATCATTCATATGGAATATGGCAACATTTTAGTGTGATTATTCATTGATGTCTACCATTGACTTTCCTTCCACTCTTCTTTTTGACCACCCTGTTCCTAATTAGTATGCTAAAATCCTCTATTTTCACTTAGAGATTACACCACTGATGTGAATAGAACTAACCTCAACCACTGATATGGAATGAATAATCTAAAACATATCAATATGATCTTTGACCAACTTACCCTTGACGGCCATTGTTGTTCTAAATCCAGGGATCAAACTCACAGGACTTGTGGGAGCTAATGTGGTAACAACTGAAGGAAAAGAATACTGTTATAAAGCAAATATTTGTACAATGCCACAAAATATCTCTAAACCTCACTAATGATTAATTTCTCACCCTATGATACGTCTCTTTCTAAATACAACATACAATGGTATTATTTCTTTCTAATATTTATTTCAGCAGATCTGTCATTCTCTGATCAGCTGAGCAGTTGGAAAATTCTGAACTGGATTCCAAGGGCTATAATGCAATTTTTAGAGTGCAGGTTGAAGGAATAATTATAATTTCTTTATCAAATTGGCATTTCAAAGCTTTTTGTATTTACCTGATAATAATTTAAGTTCCTCTGAATTTAGTGAGATCTATTCCTGAATAAATATGCACGTAATTAGTATGAAAACTCTTTTAACAAAGTTTTCAAATAAAAAAACAGAGAAAATATTAATACATCATACAAGTAAGAGATCAGAACAATGTTAGATATGGGCTCTAACTGTGACTTTACCATATGAAATCATCAGCAGTGCTAAAATTATGGGAATTTTTCTTCAGATAATTAAGCTTAACTCTGAAACTACTCGCTTATATAAAAGCAGCCTTGTTAGAAAACATTTTCTTTCCATTGTGCGATCCATATTAAAGTGTGAGAGAATGAAACTCTTTTTCTGTGCTTGGATTTCTTTATAGATGGGTAGTGGAACAATACACTAGGATTTCAATTGTTGGCAAAATGTGATTATTTTTAAAGAATATTTCTTTGTGAAGATGTTACTCAACAGAAAGAAGGGTAGAAGTCAAAAGTCTATGTTTTCTTTCTTTTTTTCACTCCTTTTCTTCTTTTCTTTTTTCCTATCTTTTTTTCTTATTTTACTTTTCATTTTTATACTTTTGTTGTATTGTAAAATTTTAATAAAAATATTTTTAAAAAATTTAAAAAAAAGAATCTCTTTGCCAACAAGCTTGAACCAGGAACTTAAATCAAAGTATCTTGCCAAAAGCAAAACTTACAATAGCATGGTATTTTCAGTGTTGCCCCACTGAAATAATGACTCATTGAATTTTGTGTGAGGAAAGGAGTCCAGATCCCTGAAACACATGGCTGGTCAACCAAACGATCTTGGTTTATATACAGCTATGAACTTTTTTGTAGTTCCTAGCCCTTCTGGCCACAAATGGTTTCCAGCCATTTTGAGAGAGGAAATTCACAAAAAGTGCATTAAGCCTAACATTGTCAGCATATTTTTTGCAAGAAATAAACAAAATGTCCCCCTACAAACACAGGAAAAAAAACAACAACTGAAAATCTTGGCCAAGCCCATGAGCATAAACACAGCTCCAAGCATTTTCCATTATTTTTCCACTCACTGTAGTCTTAGTCCACCCAGAAACTGTTAAGTGTGGCTGCTTGCCAGTAAGCAGTTGCCATTTAGCTGCAGTTGCACACCATCCCAAGTTTTCCTTTCATCACAGCCTATTCTGTTTAATACGAGAATCATTGCAAGATTTCTCCACCCTTCTGTTTGCAGAGCAACTCATGTTTGCAACTTATCTATATGATTGAGGAATCAGTCCTTAACATTTGGCAACAGGTGACTGGGGCAGTATAACTTTAAAGGGTTGAAATGTTTAATGATTTAATGGAGGAATCAAGCTGAATTGATTTCAACCTTCTATAGAAAGTGAATTGTATGAAATGCATGCCATAACCTTATAAATTTTAACTATATATTTATTTATTGTTTTAATCTGTTGTAAGCTGCCCAGAGTCCCCCATTGGGGGGAGATGGGCGGGGATAAGTTTGATAGATAGATCAATCAATCAATCAATCCTATTTTAAGGCCCATCTTGATGATCCTTTGGATAATACATGTCAAAGAAATTGACTGGAACATTAGATTTAGATTTAATACTGTTTATAATCTAGAGGATGTTATATTAAGAATTAAACCAAGAAAGAATCATCCATTTCCCAGGGTAAATCATTCTGGCTCTTAAATTGTCCTAAATATTGGACTTTGGCAGGAATATGCCCCATTCATATCTTAATTTCTTTAACTTTGATGTTTCTATATCAGTTCTGTCCAAACCATTGCTACTCTAGCCAAAGAGACATGATCTTGAAACTAAATTGTCCTTTTCTAAATTGGAAAAGATGGAATGAGAGCATAAGATGAAAGGGATAAATTAACCTACTATCATGGGTGTATTGCTTGCATATCCATGCATACACAAAGTATATTTGCTCAGTAATATTATTCAAATAAAGTTCTAGATTAGATACCTGCATGGTGTGTAAGTGTACCCCTTTACTGATGAAAATGAGCAATACTTCAGTGTAAACATAATTTTATCTGAAATGCACCATCTGAAAAGCCATGGTAATTGCCCTGTGTGTTTTCTTAGCTAGCCAAACTGTCATTTGGAAGGCTCCACTTTCACTTTAAATGGAAAGAACAGCTGCAGGATGTGCAATTATTTGTATGAACTAAACTTTGAAAGTGAACAGTTTAGTTTTGCTTTTAGTATGCTGCACAGCTGCCAATCACAAAACGAATTAAAAGGACAGGTTGAGGGAAGCAAGAATATTGGATTGGTTGACTGGCTTTGCAAGTATATCCCCTAATATTTGTGGGCCAACAGAGAGAAAGCCTGTTGTAAGCTTCTTCTCAATGATAGTTTTAGCCTGGCAATGTCTCGGGGCATAGCATGTTCTGTATGTATGTGGAAGGATGATGGAAGAAGCTGTTGCCTGCTTCTTTCTACTGACCTTTGCTAAACCTCTCATCACTTGTTCCTTCTTTCTGTAATCTCACTGTAAAGAGGTTGAAGCCTTACTCTAAAGCAGTGCTTCTCAACCTTGGCAACGTTAAGACATGCTGGCTGGGGAATTCTGGGAGTTGAAGTCCACATGTCTTGACGTTGCCAAGGTTGAGAAGCACTGCTCTAAAGAGAGAGCAGCTCGTTCTCATGTTCCTGTGTTTATGATTCTTCTGCCCAGCTTGAGCTCAAACATTGCCCAGCTCTGACAGATTCTGCAAGTTCTTGCCTTCTTATATCTTGGGATGATGCCGACATTCCTGTTCCACTCCACTCCCCATTCGCCTGAGGGAAAGATGATTAATAGGTGATATGATTGCCATCTTCATATCTGAAGGGCTATTATGCATAGGTGATGAAGCAAATGTATTTCTTGTTGCTTCGGAGGGCAGGGCCCAAAACAACGAGTTCAAATTACAGAAAGAGAAAAGAGAGGGAGGGATTGTGAATGTTATATATTAGGAAATATTGAATTAAAAAAAAAAATTTCCTGGTGGCACAAGCACCAACGACAGAGTTTGTTCTCTGCTTGCAAGACAGCATTTCTCCTCTCTCTGTCTCTGTGCTGTTGCCCATAAGAAAGAGCCCGATGATTTCTCTGCCTACATATTGCTGCTCAGTCTGAGAAATCAACCTGCAAAGCCTGCTCCTCTTCCCAAAAGACGAATAGAAAGTTGTGGCAATGCAGTCTTATTTTTCACCTTACTGCCCTGCCCTCATTCAAATAATGTTACAGATACCTACAATCAAGTGTGTCCTGCGCTAAGTTCTCATCAGAACTGACGTGCTCTTGGTCATAATGCTGGTCCACGTATTGGGACTGCTGATCCTCATACTGAGACTGCTGATCCTCATACTGGGACTGCTGATCCTCATACTGGGATTGCTGATCTTCAGACTGGGCTTGTACTGTAGCAATAATCAGAAAAGCAAAGCATTGAGAATGATGAGAATGGACTTCATGAAAATACTCACCTGTAACTAGTCTGCAAAATACTGTTATCCCTCCAGTGTTTTATTTATTCATTGAAATATTTTATTTCATCTATTCATCAGCCAGCACTTAAAGCAGCTAAAATAAAAAAAGTATTCAATGAAATCTAGAATTCAAGGTAGAAAAACAACTACCTGAAATCGTATTAGTTCATTTCTCCTTCAAAAGCACAGCTAAAGAATGGCCCCCTGGCTTGCTCTCTAAAAGCAAGAGAGGAAGGGATTCCAGAGAAATGTTCTGTGAAGTTTATTCCAATTTTTTGGACTCATTATTTTAAAAGCCCTAGTCCTCTGACTAGGCATACAAAATACAGCGGGCATCCTAGGGCATTCAGGCAGTAGGCAGACCAATTTGATCTGATGTTATACAAGTATAACAATTTGCAATTCCCCCAAATTTAAAGTAAATGTCACTGGACTTCTAGATAGATGGATGGATGGATGGATGGATGGATGGATGGATGGATGGATGGATGGATAGATAGATAGATAGATAGATAGATAGATAGATAGATAGATAGATAGATAGATAGACAGGCTTCATGAACTACAAGTCTGTCTGTGCAACTCTTGTATATGTTGTGGATGTGTATACATTTCAACATACATATGGCAGCTTCTTTAAAATCAGTGAAATTTCTGTCAGTCAAGACTCACTAAAATCCTAATGATTTCAGTGTTTCTGCTCTACATACAAATAAGTCTGGAAACAATCTACCGAGTATCTTGTTATATATTTTTGTAATCTCTCTTGGCACTATTGGTCCTAAATACAATATATTTCAAAGTAAATTATTTCTTTCTCCCCTTGCCCCATGTACATAGTCATAGTAATTATAGTCACTGGAATAACTTGCTAATATGTAGGCGACCTAAAAGAAATTGTGATAAAAGTAAGTTTTGAGAGATGAAGCCTGCTTGTCTTCATCTAGAACTCAATAGTAATAAAACATTAGCCATACTAGATAAAACTAAAAGACCATCTTAGTCCAGCATCCACCTTTCCAATTATGATCTAGATAATGGACTTCTCTCCTCTGCTCCTACCCTGCAAACAGAATTTCAATTTGGCTGCCTCTGAACATGGAAGTTTACAGCTATTTTAAGACAGTGACAATTCTTTTGGCTTGTGACATCATGGTCCGTAATTGTGTGCTGTGCAGAGAAATACTTTCCTTAGTCTCTCTTCAGTTTCCATCTATATATGTTATTGAGTATTCCTATTCTACTATAAGAAAAGGGAGAAACATTTTCTTGATCTTCTTTCTTAAGAGCATTTAGAATTTTACTAATAAGATTCACCTTTTAGTCAAGTAATTTACCCTTTACTCCTATAGAAGAGCATTAAGTTGCTGAATATTTTTGCTGCCCCTTCCAGGCTCTTATAATGAGGTAGCCAGAATTGTGGAATATTCTAAATGCATTATATGTATGTATGTATATATGTGTGTGCGCGCGCATGCACACACACACACATACACACAAACACAAATAAATTGACATAGCAGTTTGTTTTAAGTCTATTGTTAATACAAAATAATTACAATTTATTTTGTATATTTTATTAACAGACTATGATCCATTGCATGTATGCCTATAATGTGCTATTTGTTTATATAGTATAATATTTCTGTTTTCTCACTGAAATGCTACAACAGAACTAAGTATGATTTTACCTTTTTACTGCTTTAAACCTCACTTTTCTCACTAACCTCTCAGTTACCATCCTAAGTGAATAATATTAAATTTTGATAGAATCTGGGCTACTTCATTCCATCTAAGTCCAACAAATCAAAATTCTAAAATAATAATAAAAATAAAAAAGAACTTATGTTTAAACCAAAGCCTTTATTAAAGTATGAACTTAGCATTTTCTTCTTTTATATCTCTTGGAAAACTTTCTAACATCTTCTTACAAGTACACTGAGTAGAAATTGTGTAAATTTGCTTTGCAATAACTGCATGCTACTTCTCCAGTATTCACGGACAAAAGAAGGCGATGGAATCTTAATTCAGGCAGATCTGCTAAGTATAGCACATTCCATGTAGCCTCCATAAGCAGCCCTGTCTGTTGTGAGATACTATTAATCATAGTTATTGATACAACCAAAGCCCCTGCAGTTTCAAAAGAGAGCTGCACTTATTTCAAGTATGAAGGGGAATGGAAGAAAAATGGATAGTATTTTCCCAAGAAAATGATCTATAGCGGCAGTGCTGAAAATAAATAACTTTGGTTATGATTTCAGTTAGTTTTTTACGTGTCGTGTTTTCAACTGTTTCAACCCTTATAAGGTCCATCCACTTTCTCTGGGAAATGAATTTAAATGTTTAAGAAAAAATCCAGAACAAGAGGACTGCAAAAAAAGAAAAAGAAAGAAAGGAAAAAGGTGTGTGTGTATGGTTGTCATTGCTGCTTCATCATTCAAAATAATATTTTCAGAGTATCTTATCTCTGTAGATCATGTGAAATAAAGGTCTGTTCCTTATTTCAAAAATTCTTGATCGTACTGAAATTTACAAGACGATACGTGATCCCAGTAAGGCATGAAGTGCACTTTCCCTGTATGGTTGATGACCCTACATACAATTAATTCCATGTTGGATTTCTAGTTCATCAAAAGTAGCATGAACTTTGCAATAGACTTCAAGAGCTTAATCATCTTGGTATTACAAGACCCCCGAACAATGCCATGTTCTTATTTGCCTTATTAACCTCTCAGGTTTGTAACTTTCCACATTTGCATTTGACAAACTATATTTATTCTTGCAGAAACAGGAGTTAGAACAGAATTAATTTTCTATGCTTTATATTGCATCGGCTCCATTAACCATGGCTTTTTCTTTTTTTTTTTTTTTGTTCTCTTTTCCATCTATCAAAATACTGGACAGTGTGTCAATAAAAGCTGGAGCACTGGTGATACAAAAACTCAGGCAAGTGTTTTTCAAGCCCTGATAAGATTTAATGAGGCAAAGCAAAGGAAACAGTGTAAAGTCATCAGACCTTCGAGAAGCCAGGCATTTGCTGTATGCCTAGCGTAACATAGGAAATGAACTTCTCTTAAAGCTTCCTACCTTTCTGATGTGTTAAGATGATCATTAGTACGGATATCCATAGTGGTATTCGTGTCCCCCTGCCTATCCCCATTCTGGCTGGGGATTTCAGCAGCATGTACCATATGACGGGCTTCTGAGAAGCCACTTGTCTTTGGATGTCTCTTATATAGCAGGTGTGTGGACTCTGGCTGAGTTCCCAGACAGTTTCACAAGCTCCCAGAGAGGTGGAGTTTCAGAATCTTTAGCAGGTGTACAGGTTATGAGATGATGCTGTTCTACTTTATTCAGTCGCTATGCCCATTGAAGGAACTCAGATGAAACAAGGCACAAAGATCATTACATCTTTGGCTGAATTTTCCTCCATTTTTATAGGGTTATAGAGCAGATGCAATTCAAGGCTCTTACCCTTCTTGAGAGTCACCGTGGAGTAATGGTTAAGGGGCTGGACTAGGAATGAGGAGACCCAAGTCCTCCTTCAGCCACAGGAGCTCACTAGATGACCTTGGGTCACTTACCCTGGCTTAGTCCAACCTCCTTTGCAGGTATGTTGTTCTGAGGAAAAATGGGAAGAGGGAGTGCTACATATGTTACCTCGAGCTCCTAAATGGAGGGTACAATATAAATCTAATAATAAGTAAAGACTTGGGTGGGGTTGATCTATCCTGAATATGCAGATCCCATATAACCTTTTAAATAAATATTCATGCTGAAAGTGATGGTTGCTTGAACAATGCCACAGAACAAAAACAGAAAGACATTGAAGATTAAAGCTGTTCCTTAAAAGCTGCCAGAGAGCCCAGGCCAAATGCTAAATTAATAGAGATTGGTAAATTGCCTAGATAATTTCTTTGAAAGGCTTTACGATAAGAGTGAAAACAATATATGAAAGGGGTTAATTGAATTTTCACCAGGGAGAAGAATATATCATAACCCCAAAGACTCTGCAACATGGAAAAAAGCATATCATGAATTAGGACTTTACTTCAGTATGTTGGGGAAGGCATTCCCTCCTCAGTCCTGCAACTTGAATTATGTTTGGTCCAGTCAACCTTGGCAGATAGGATAAGTGATAAGCCAATAAGGGTATTTTCCTAGAAATATTGAAATATAGTGCCTGTATACCTAACAGGGTTGGCAGTCTTTTCAATTGGCAGGGATCATTGCGTGATCTCAGATAATGGCCCAGATGTTGAAAAATGTCCACTCCCCAATATCTCTCAAGGAGGCATGTGAAACCATTTGAATCTTGCAAGATGTGAGATCTCATGAGATTCTGATCATTTAAAAGACATAATAAAAACATTTAATTTCAAGGATCTTCAGGTGCTACTGAGGTGTTGGTGGTATCGTTGCCTCTACAGGTGCTCATTGGTGACTAGAGATAGATAGATAGATAGATAGATAGATAGATAGATAGATAGATAGATAGATAGATAGACAGACAGACAGACAGACAGACAGACAGACAGACAGACAGACAGAAAAACATCCACCTATAGATATAGATATACATGTATACACACTTATCCCATCCAGGTGTTATAAAGCCTTAAATACAAGCAGTTGCAGTGGGTGAGGCTTGTCTAGAGTGCTCATAATGTAGGCTTTGTGTAAAGAGCTATCACGCTTTTCCTCACATCATCTGATAAAATTAGTTCTGCACCTTTGCAAGAATTCGTTTTAGAAAGATGAATTGTATTAACAATACTGCGGCTTACACTGAGGATTTTGGTTTGTACATGAGTGTTTTTATTTGAAGAATATTAACTTCTATGTGGTTATTACATTATATCTCTCACTGTAGAAAAGGATTCACATTTCACAGATCCTGCCCTGTTCATGATTCCAGGAGGTGTTTCATTTTGTCTGGCCCTGCTACATGGGAGCACCTAGGCAAATGTGGCTGATCCCAGAAAAGCTAAGCCAGTTCAGGTCTAGTAAGTACTGATATAGGAAATCACCAGGGAATCCCAGGGCTTCAGTGTAGACTAGGAAGTTTAAAAATAACCAGAAGGAAATGGCAAACCAACTCTGTATTTAGTGCAAAGAAAATTGTGTGGACGTGTCCATGAAGTCCCCAAAAACGGAGCTCAGCTCAAAGAGAATTTACATACCGTGTCATGCTTGTTTGATTTGTTTAAACTAGGAAAGTGTAATGAGAATCACACCACACCCATCTTTCTCTTTCCAAAGTGACAGAGAAAGTAATGTTTCTCGCACACAACAATCAGTAATATAAAAAATTATGTACTGTAGGTATCATTACTCACAAAGTTGAGAAAACCTATTGGCTGCTTAGAATTAAGCAAGGCCAAAGAATGAAGTTCAAACAAATGGGAACTTTGTAACAAATGACTTTATAAATTATATTGTTAAGAATGCTTCAAATTACTGGAAAGGGGTGAATTATGGCATAGCTGATAGACTTGTTATCCTAAATACAACAAAAGAATTGAGTCCAATATTTACATCTGAGCAAGGCTACTTGTTTTCAATCAGTCACTCAGCTTAGAATAAGCAAAAATAAGTCTTTATGTGCCAGTTATGGGCATACCTACAGGGCTGGGTTGCACGTGTTGTGTACCATATAAGTTCATTAAATAATGCTCAGTTTCCTTAGAATCAAGTGGCAAAACTTTTCTCGACTGAAACACTTTTTATTGGTGATGGAGACTAGCTACAGAGATTGTTAACAGATTAGCATAAAATAATTTGTAAATTGCCTTCACTGTATGTAGAACAGGAAGGGCAACCTTCGGTCTTAAATCCAACTACAATCCACAGTTTAATTTGATGTGGTCCTTGGCCTAATTTGAAAAGGAAGAGAGAGAGAGAAGATGGGCAGTTCCACCTACCTGTTGCCTCCTCCAACCACTGCACATGCCTGCCCCCAGCAGAGTTTCCTCAAGGAATGCAACCCTTGGGGAAGAACAAGTTGCTTACTTTTGATTTAGAAAAAGTAAAGTTAAGGTAAAAGCCAAGTGCTTTTTTTCCCCCTCTGATATGTTAGCCATCTTACTATGGTATTGTTATGAGCTTGGGAGTTGAACAAGTTGGACATAATGGGCAAACCTGTTGATCAGGTACAACAAGATGTATCCTTTGCTAGATAAACTACAGGTAATGTACTGTTAAGAGAACTATGTAGTTAACAAACTGCTCTCTCTGAGACCATGATGTGAGGGAACATACTAAAAAGAGAAAAAATAATTAAAGAAAGAAGGATACCTTTCTGCTTCTTCTCCAGCTCTGGAAGTTGGAAACAATAGACTTTGGTTATCTTTTGGAATACTCATGCCTCCAGTTTATTGATCCTGTCTATTTGTAATTGAAATGAAAATATTATGAAATGTTAATGAAATTCATTGGCACCCTTCCATAGGAACCAAGCCTACCTCAAGTCCAGTGTTCTGGAAGTTCTCAGTTCTTCGAAAAATGGCATATCTCTAACAATATAGTGGAAAAAGGGATCTTGCCTTCTTTGCTTACAATAGGCAAGATAAAAAAAAATATTGTTGTTTTAAAAATAATAGATCTGTTCTGACAAAAAATAAATCTGTCTACAATTTTCTTCAGCCCAAGAAATGTTGACGATGTTTTTCAATAGTCATTTTCCATGATGAACAAGTTACTTGCTCAATCATTTGTCATATCATTTCTTAGTAGCACAGCATTCTGCTGGTGATTCTTCTGACACAAAAGCTTATTTCTATGGGTACAAGGCTTGTTGAATGCTGGAAAATGTTCTAAGAAGCTGTGTAACTTCCAATTATTGTTTGTTTGACCTTTTATATATATATATGTGTGTGTGTGTGTGTGTGTGTGTGAGAGAGAGAGAGAGAGAGAGAGAGAGAGAGAGAGAGAGAATGTTCAGAACATTCAGACTTTGGAGATTAAACAAAATCTCTCAAACTGCTTTGTAATCTAGGTTTCTTTTCCTGTTGCACATCATGTAGCAGAAAAAAAATAAAAACTACACTGGGGTGAAATGTCAGTATCAGGGCAGCAGTTGCTGGCCAGGAATGAAAGGTTGACTTTGACCATATATTTGTATGATGGCTATTTACCTAATTTTGAAAGAGGCAAGCCCCACACAGCTTTCCATGTTTGTTTTTTTCCCACTTTATTTTTGCATAAAAGACAGCAAAAATCAATTTCAAGTTTTATCTGGACAGTCAAGCAGTTTCAGTTTCTGAGCTTCAAATGTCTAATAGTTTTGCATTCTTTTCCCAATAGTTTTTCCTCCCAGCTACATAATAGTTTGACATAGGTGGATATTGAAGTAGAAAATGAGCATTTGTTTGGTCTGTTCTCTAACTTTTAGCTTGAGGACAACTGTAAGCAAGCTTTCTTAGGTAGTTATGATGTGTGGTTAACACATGTTTGGACCTAGCATCTACACATCCTTCTGTGTTCCTAAATACTACAACTACTCTGAAATACTAGAACTTTCCATTTTTCTCAGTCAGATGAATTAACAGCTGGCCTGGATGTTGGTGACAGGTAAATCTTTTATCTTCTTTCTTCTGTCTGTCTTCTGACTCAGCTCCTATGCCGTTTGAAATAATATGTTATAGGTCCCCCAGTGTTTTTTGTCATTCGGGAGTCCTTTTTCAGGTTTCATCCTCTAATACTGTGTGGAAGTCACCCCACCCAGGAGCAGTCAATTCTTAAGCAGAACCAAAAACTGCCCAATCTTCTAATTTAAGATCACCAGGCCATGTTCCACAGCCACTACAATTAAGTTCATTCTAGTCATTGTAGTGCCTTTAGCTGCCTGTCATCACCTCCATGGCCAAGCTGTTTATGCATTCTTCAGCCTTGCATTTTTTAATCTTTTTTTTTTTCCAGTTTGGAAATTATGAACAGATAGGCATGAAGTTTATATTTAAACAAGTCAAAAATCTTTTTGAAATTGGTAGCATTTAATCTATTCTTGAAAACAGTGGAAAAAAAAAACTCAAGCAGAAAAAAATCTGCATACTATTTGCAGATCACTGGAAAAGACACATCATCCTCATCTTTTGCTTTCCTCCATTTCTACTACAAGTTAATTCTTTTTTGATATCTACCATCACATAACTCATTGCTGGTTAAAATACATCCAATGAACTGTAAGATTGGTTGTTCAAGGCATCTGTTTCTACTTCTGTAGTGAAGAAAATACATATATGTCAGAGCTAGTGATGGGACATATGCCAAAAGAATTAGGTAGTTCATAAAAATTTTAAGATTTTGGCACTATGACTCATAGCAATCACAATCAAGTCTATAATTATTACTCTTAGTAACAGTTGTAGTGGTATTAGCAGTAATATTGATTATATATTGTTTAAAAGAAATAAAAGCAAAACAAATAAAATTTAATCATCTCTTTGTTTTAGAAAGCCAAATTTTAATTCATAAACTGAACACTATGATCCACTGAAAATTGAAAGAAGCAATGGTATAAAAAGTTGTTGAAGACAAGGTTTTTCAGTAAGACCTATGTTGATTTGTGAAATGCTGTGTTGAAAAGTTTTGTTTAAAAATAATGAATGTATCAATTAATGAATCCAGTTTGGTTTATCCATCTGATACCTACATCCATGTATCATTATTTTTTCAACTGTTAAATGTGTTGCAAACAGCACCCAACCAAAAATAAAGATGTTCTAAAAATCACAAAGGATTGGATCCTATGATCCCTGGGTGAATATCCCAGAGGGCCTAGGAATGTTGAGATGAAAGAGAGAGCTCTTCGCTTGAGAGAAAGAAATCTGATCTCAGATCCCCTCTTGGGGGACATGGCAGAAAGTGTGCAGCCCTTCACTCCATAATGTTGGAGTTCCCTTGCTGGGAGAGGTAAAATAAGAAAATCAGGTATGTAGCAGTGGCAGATCAAGGAGGCTTTGGATCCACAGCCTAAGCCTGACAGGCCTTTGGACATACTGGAAGGAAGAACCATGATGAAAACACTCAAAGCAGGCAGGTCAGATTGGCCTTCCAGATTGCTATCAGCATTTTATGGCAAAACAATTTAGGAATGGGAAATAAATCTTAACATATAACTTTAATGATTTCAGCAGAGTTGAACCTCAAACATCCTACCACATATGATAAAAGGAACCAGTACTTGCAACAGCCTCTCAAGTTGAATGCTACTCAATGTGCTCTGCAATTAAAATTTCAGACCTGATCCCACAGGGGAGGTAAGGGGAGGGCTAACATATTTCAGGTCAAAAGTGGGAATGTTTTCATAATGTGAGATTTCATTTCAGCATGGAGTGCACTTAGGCACACTTGAGTAGAAAGTAAGAGTAGAAACCTGCAATAATCTTATGTTGTAAAAAGATGTTCTATTCCCGTATCATTAAGAATGAATAACTTCAAATCCTTCTTAAGAGCCTAGAAAAAAAAAAAGCAAATGGAACCAAATTCATTTATTGAATTTAAAAAAGAAAACCATGCAATGCTGGTCTAACAGTGAGTAAACAGCATTTTTCTATTAGGTACTCTGGGGCTTTGTACCAAATCTTATTTGGCCTGGCAATTTTGACCAAATCTTAAGTAGAATACAGCCAAGATTACATCAAAGGACTCCTGTTTATTGGAGGAACATCTCTTATTCACCTTAGTACAGCTCTGTATGTGCAAATCTCAAGATTTACACTCTTTCCTACAACCTGATGCAGAGGATTCCTGCCAAAATGATGGTTGGCTACCCCATTTTGTAGACTGATGCAGGACTGCCTTTTGCAAATCTTTAGTACAGGGTGGATGATTGTTCTGACTCATTATTATACTTTTTACAGGAACTGACTAAGCTCATTGATATCTGTAGAAAGGCTAAACCAGATAAGTGGATGGGATGGGGAACAAAGAGGTATCAAGAGGAAAATACAGTGAGTTTCAAATTTTCATCAGGCTAAAAAAACAGAGGGAGGGAGAACTGTCCCAGCCACTGTATGCCATAAAGCAGAGGTATTCGGGGTTCCTCCAAGAATGTTGGGTCAAGAGAAACTTTTTGGGGGAACATCCTCTCCTCTGCTGCTTTATTAAGGGCAACGAGGAGGTTTCAGTGGCCCTACTTTCTTTTCCTTTTCCTTTTCCTTTGATTGTGATGGGAGTAGAACTGCTTCAGTGTCTGGAATAGCCTTTCCCATCATATGTGCTCCAGATATTTGGGGACAATAACTCTCCAAATTTGTAGCCAGCAGTGTTTCTTCCCACTCAGGTGGCAAAAAAAGCAACAGTTTTTGTATCAAAAATTTTCTGGCAAGTCCAGGAACAGACTCCTCACCTAGACTGGAGCTATGACGGATTGTCACTATTATCACTAGGGCTTTGAAAATGGTGGATGACCTGCCAAGTTATACCTTACCTATCTCAGTTAGAATTACTCTGCCCATAAGCAAGAGACAGAGAGAGAAATAGGGAGTTAATTTGGAATAAGAGTTACTATAGGCAATCTCAAGAATGAAATCCTGAGTACAAATCACTTTGGATCAAAGGATGCATGTAGAAAACTTTAATTATCCCCCTTTTAATGCATACTTCAGAAACATCACAACATATGTCTTCAAAGAATGATTCTGCTAAAATCATTTTAGCATTTGCATAAGGTGCAAAATGCTGACAGAAATTCAAACATGGATTTCCTGCTTAAGTACAGTATGATACCGTTTGCCATCACTGTAATATTTCATATGTATCCATAGAACAGGGAGTTTGATTTAGGCTTGTGCAAGGTGGCTATAGTCTACCTTGATGCAATTTGCTTTGTCAAGGTGTAGAGGTTACAAAATATACCTCTTCAAGGTGCTTAATGTCATTTTTCTGGCAGGCCCAGTAGATTGCTGGAAGGCTGGGTAAGTCTTTTCCAGCTACCAAAGTGGTGGATGAAACCACTGGCATGACATAAAGGTATGCAACAGCTTCGCTTTGCTCTTTAAGTCCACATTGCTCCATGAAGTGGCCTTGAAAGATGGTCTGCTTGAACCATAACTGAAGCCAAGTAGCTTTCCATAGATTTGCTGTGCTGTAGACTTATTATCAGTGATCTGTAGACTGAGTGGCTGCTTATATGTGTAGATTGGCATCTTCATGCTAGAGAGAATCTGAAAAATGAAAAAGAAGAGGAAAAACAGAGATTGTTCAATGGCTTAAAAATTATTTTATGATGCAATGAAATAATATAGCTGAGAGCATTGGAATAACTTGCGACAGAATAATTTGCATGTCTGGAGGCTGTCTCTCTCTCTCCACCTAAGAATGTAAATCGGGGCACACAAGGTACAGAGATCAGCCACACTTTTTCTTTCCACTCCCTGCTTCTGTCTATGAAAATGCCTCTTTTTCAATTGTCATCCATTTATTGTAAATAAGGGTGTCTCTCCATTGCTATGGATGGCCACAGCAAGAAAGTATGGATTATATGTAATTGACTGACCCACCCTGCTTATGCCAGTCTATGACTGTAATAACAATTTGATTTGATTATATGTAGTTAGATTTTCCAAAATGCATGTTACAAACTTCACAGTACAGTCAAACAGTAGCCAAAATGTAACTTTGATTTCATGGGAGAGTTGAATATGTGCTCAGGTATCTTAATGATGTATTTAACTCTGGCTGGATCATGTTCATTATTTGGAAAAGGCGTGATTGTTTCCTTCCTCACGGTACTTTGGAGATATATTTCTTTCACTTTAAGCTGTCCCCTGTTTTATCCCCCAAGAGCTCTCAAACTGCTCATTTAAGTCAGCAGAAATGTAATCTTAAATAAAGCAGTTGATAAAACATGGAAGTAATGCAATATTGTAAAAATGATATTATTTGACAAGTGTTTGTATTACAGGTGTTTTTGCAATGTTAAAGGAGATCCCCAGAGACCTTCTTATCAATTTCTTTTGATAGTTAGCATATATTATTAAGATTAAAATACTGGAAAACTCTAGCATATTTCTTGAGTAAGAGTTAATATTCGAGATATCTGCAATGAGTCATTCAGCTCCCACTGTCTAAGGGTAATTGAAAGAAGGATTTTAGCACACAAGGTGGTCTGCACTTAGTGGAAGGAATATATATGCACTCATCTTGTTTTCAAACCACACATTGGCTTCCAAATGATTCACAACAATTAAAGTACTACCTAGAATTGTTCTCAACTGAGTCTAGGACCATCCTAGCCTCAGGGTGCTAGGTTTATCCAGACATGATGGATCCAGACATGATGGATGGATGGATGCTGGCTCATCCCTGTCCATACTTTGTATTAGCCTGTTCTAACAGGTGATCTACTTTTCGAACTATTTAAATCTTTTGAAAAATACATTTGTTGAGAAGCACATTCACTGAAATCTCAAAGGATCTTTGTCTTGTCATAATTTGAATGGATAAATAATTAGGGAGCTTTGTTATACTTCATTTGGTATCCAGGCCAAACAATGAGAAATGTTCCTCCAATAATATCTATTTTAAAAGACATTTCTGATTGGATGAAATAAGAATTCACTTTTATTTTTATTTTCCTGCTGCCTCTTTTGTTTGTAAATTTAAGAATCATTATATTAGAAGTGCCATACTGAGAATATGAAACAGATATGAACCCAGATTGTGCCCTTTAGTTTTCAATGGATTTTTTATGCACAGTTAAGAGAAAAATTCAAGGTAGATAATAGGACATTTTGGAATTGAGCAGCAGAATACAGAATTTGAAGTTGAACTATGTAGAAATTATGAACATACAAATTGCTAAAATGTATAAACTTTTATTGAAATGTGAAACAAAAGAAGAACAAGTAAAAGATTGTATGATAAAATGGGCTAAGAACTTTGGACACAACATACTGCTGGAACAGTGGGAAAATATGAGGTTAAAAGGTTTGAAATTTACATTATGTTGTAACTTAAAAGAGAATTTTTATAAAATTATGTACTTTTGGTATATGACTCCAGAAAAATTGTCTAGAATGTATAAAGGTACTTCAAATTTACGTTGGAAATGTGGACAGCATGAAGAGTCATTTTATCATTCCTGGTAGACTTGCAAAAAGCCAGAAATTTCTGAGCTCAAATACATATAATGATACAAAGAATTTTAAAGAACAACATTCAACTGAAACCGGAATTTTTCTTGCTGGGATTAATAGGCAGTCAATTAGAAAAGAAAAATTAGTCAGTTAGAAAAGCTCAGAGAACCCCAAGGACTCCACAGTTCAACCCTGAGCTGCATATATTCTCTTCTATTGGAATTAGAAAAAAGCCATGGAAGATTATTTCTAAATATGATTACTGCTGTGTGACTATTATATGCAAAAAAATGGAAAGACTCTGAAATACCCACAATGGAGGAATGGTTGGTGAAGATGACAAAACTAGCAGAGATGGAAAAATTAACCTCTTTGGTTGGAGACAGTTCAACAACTACATTTATTAGTGACTGGAAACCCCTTACAGACTTTTTGCTGAAAAAAGAGAAAAATGAACTTATGATTTATGGGTTTGAGGATTAGAAAGGATAGCTTATGGAAAGAAGGAAATTATGACGCAACCTTAGATAGAGAGGGCAATGTAAAAATGTATCTATAACAGCTGTCAAGAAAATCAGAAGCCGCTCCTTTATAATCTTCCCTTCCCTTCCCTTCCCTTCCCTTCCCTTCCCTTCCCTTCCCTTCCCTTCCCTTCCCTTCCCTTCCCTTCCCTTCCCTTCCCTTCCCTTCCCTTCCCTTTTTTCTTTTTTCAACAATTTACTATTCTTCTTTATTGTCTTTATTTTCTTTCTCATGGTTTTTACTTTGTTAAAAATTTCTTTAATAAAACTTATTTTAAAAAATAAAGAATGAGGTTAATACATTGATGCTTTTCAGCAGAAGTTTATACAATATGATTTCTCATTAGATTACATTTAGTTAGATTTTTAACAATCTAATGTAGGGTCGTGAAAACAAACAAGCATGCTATATAGTTCAAAAGATACTTTATATTAAGGCATACAGTTATTAATTTGGGAGACAGGATCTAATGTATTAAGCCCCAGTCTTAAGGTCAGGAATCTGTTTTTAGAATGGAAAGAAACAGCAATTCAGAGTCACTCTACCTACGCTGACCTATCCTAGATTTGTTTCCCCTGGTTACACTGGAATAAGACAAAATCTTGGAGCAGTGACACAGAAAGTTGGGTGTTGGTTAATGATTGCAGGGCAGCTAAAATATCTCAGTACAGACTACTTTACTGCATTGTTGTTTTAGTGGAAAATTGGAGAAGAGAGAGCTATATCTAGTATCTTGAAAGGAAAGGCAACATAAAGTAAAAAAAAAAAATCTCTAAACTAAAATTAAATTAACTAACTAAGAACGTGTTGATGCTCAAATGAAAAATCCCATTTTTCCCCCTCCACACCTACAGAAGTTTCATTTGCAAGTTGGCTGGTTGGCTGACCAGGAAGCTGAAGGGAAGCCATTGTAAGCAATTTTTTTCATTTTTTTCCCCATGAAATGTGCAGACAAGATGGAGTTTCTGTTAATTCAGCACTGATTGAAGAATATCTTCCACATCCTTGTTTCCTACTACATCACAGTTGTCATTGACCATGGATGCTTGCATTCCCATTCCTTCCCAATCTTTTGTGCATCTGGACCACACACCTGGGCTCTTGCTCACTTTGCATATCCATGGAAGTGAGAGTCTTCAACCTTGACTTACTGGGTAGATAGCCACAGAAGAGACCAATAGAACACAACATCATTACATACTATATGATTAAGGCCCCCTTCCACTGACATCACTCATTGGCTCCTACAGATATTTGTGCATTCAATCCATATGTCTGTAGGAACAAAAGCCTTTGCACATAGGACTGTGCAAGCAAGTAGGATTCTCTGGTTTTCATAATACCTTAATCAGGTTTTTGTCCTCTCAGATTTTGGCATGTAAAACTAGAGGATCACCACTTTGGTGGCCCTCAGAGTCCCCTAAGCTTCTGCATGCTAAATTCCTTTCCTTGCTCCTATCTTAAGAATAAAGAACCTTTTGAACTACAGTGATAGTAACTTCTCCACTCATCTTACTTGCCATAATTTGATTTGTCCATCTTGATTGGAATTTAGTTGCTGCTAAAATTCAAATTTGCTCAAACAAATTTTAAAGCAGCCTGAAAACAAAGCAGAAAAAAGACACATATTTTGCAGAGAACAGAAATTTCAGATTTCAGACCTACATAGGAATTGAAATTGATCATCATAAACCCACTTTCCTCTCCCTCTGACAACTGCCCCAAGAAGCCCTAAAAAGAAATGTGCTATCACATCATATTAATCAAGCTAGTTTCATTGATGTAAAACATTAATGTTAAGTCTGGTGCTTTTATTCCCTAAGAAAAATAAAGAAGTAACATCTCGTCTAACATCGTGGCAAGCTCAGAAAGAAATATGCAGAACATGGTGTGTCCACAGTCAGTTCGCTCACAGTCTGGATATTCAACACAGCTTTAAATACATCCCTGGCTATGTCTTTATTTAAAATATCCATTTCTGCCATGGTTTTGTGAATCTGCCATGCTGGTATAGCTGCTGGGAAACTCTCTAAGCCAGTGTTTCCCAACCTTGGCAACTTTAAGATGTGGACTTCAACTCCCACAGTTCTCCAGCCAGCATGCTGGAGTTGAAACCCACATATGTTAAAATTGCCAAGGTTGAAAAACACTCCTCAGAGCATTGCAGACACAGTTGCTATCAGGAGAGCATTTAGACCCCGCTCAACAGAACAAGCAAGGCTTCCCAAACCAGCCCAGCTGGTGTAACAAGTCTGAAAATACATAAAGCAGCGTATCCTTCCATATATAGGGGAGTCTAGGAGATTATTCAACCCAGAATCTAAAATTACCTACTTGAACCACTGTGTGCTAGTGTGGTACTTTTAGAGGTTCTTAATGTTTCTGTTACATTCTGGAATAACAGAAATTTGGCTTTTTTGTTTTGCTTTGCAAAGTTAAAAAAATAATAAACAAATACATAAATGTTAATGAAGACTGTATAGAACAGGCCAATTGTTGTATCGTTCTAAAGCAGCCCATAATCTTACCAAGTACATCATGATGTAGTGAAGAAGGGTTAAGCATCTTTCATTGATTTGTTACTGGGGAAAATCAACATTTTTTCTATTACTACTATCATTGTAAATTGGGGCCAAAAGTAGAAAATTATAGAATGTGCTTCTGTATCTTGTTTTTCTTTAATAATTAGAAAAAAATAGAAACCAATAGAAAAAGGGGGGAACAAAATAATGACACCAATATATATATTAGGGCTCTTCACACATGTTTATAAAGCTTTACATAAACAGTTTCAGTAAAGGGTGACTATATTTCTTTGTAATCATCCCTACACAATGTATGTCTGTAAGCAAAATGTTCATAAATTGCAGATAATATCAGATATTCCATTCACGGAATAATTGGGGCCAAAAATTAATCTTTCCATTGTTGAAGGACTAGTTTGTTGGCAATAAGAAGGGTGGGGAGAATCCATTTATGTTGTCCAGCCATCAGTTTTGATGTAATAATTATGTAGTCCAAAAAATATGAACATCCAAAAATATCAAACTCTGTCTCAAGGCTAAATTAATATGTGAGAGAAGGTAGTTTTCTTGACTACCAACACAGTACACAAAGTGCCAAAAGCCTTTCAGTTTATCTCATATTAATATTGACCCAAAGGGTTGGTTTGAGATGTTAACTTTATCTACCTGACAACTTTATTGATAAAGCCCCACAATCACTGTAAGCATTTCATTTTCCACTGCAGAAACAGCATAGGCACGATACTTCACAGAGCTGTGGAATGAAAGAAAATGCAGACATTTTATGTGAATGTCTTAGTGGGACTTTGGATTAATGGTGGGTCTGAGATAAATATGGGTGGCCCACTTTAGCTCTTTCTTCTCATCTGGAGTACCTGGGAGTGAATAGGAAAAAGCAAATTTGCTTTTATGGTGTGGGTCTTGATGGTTTGGAACACCTTTGTATGCTCATGTATTTGTTCTGAATCATTAAACTAAATGGGTGGAAAGCCTTTCAGCACTGGCAAATGTTTGGTTTCAGTTCAGTTAGTCTGACAAGTTGACTGTGGTAGAATGGTATAAATCTAGAGGATTTCCATTGATTTCCACTCACATCAAGGGGACCATATGCCACCTTTGTTGCTCCTTATCATTACATCTCTCCCCCCCCCCCCCCTCGTTTCTGGGTCCCAGACCTATTTTTCTTTAAATGTCTTGGAGTAGATTTGAGATAATCTGCTTTGAAGAACATACAGAGACTACTGTGACAAAGTATTCAATGTCACATATGGAATAACACATGCTTCTCCTTAATTTCTGGATAAACTCCAATATCTTAACTAAAGCATGTTTTTCAAATGTGTGCACAAACTAAATTTCAGAAATTACCCAATCCATTGCAAAAATCCAGTAATCAGAAATTCAAATAAAATTATTCAGGCTGTCTTCTGGTTTGCATATATTTACATGTGTGTGTAAAACTATAGTTCCTAAGCAAAATACCTTTTTTGTTATTGGATGATATACTGTATATACAGTCTATATGTATGTATGTACGTATGTATGTATGTATGTGATAGCAGGGTCATCTTAGAACAAGACGTCTTTGCTGAATAAGAATGAAGAATGAAAGTCTCTTCTAAGAGAATGGTTCCAATTAGTGGGGTTCCTTTCCAATTAATTACAAAACTTTTAAGTGATTAATTTGACCAATAGATTGATTTAAAATGTGTATGTTGACATAGGACTATTGGGTAATTATGCACTGTCTTTGAAAGCAGGATAGATATGAGTCACTAGGATATGTATTGTAAGACTGCATTAGATGATACATGGGAGAATTTAACTCTTCTTCCTGCACAGCCCTCATCTAGGTTCCCTTCTTTCTCCTCCTCCCCTCAACCTTTGCTATTTGCATTGGGAGAAAGGCTTTCATCAGTATCACTGGGAGGGAAACATTTAATGTTGTTAACCCATATCAGAACCATGGTTAACAAAAAGGATGAAAGCACGCCATGCTACAGCCCCAATCTGAACTACGGTGCATACAAACAGTTATTGACTGCATAAATAATATGTCTGCATAGATAATATCAGGCTGGCTTTAGATCTGTTTGTCCTAGAGTTCATTTTAGTGCATGATCTAACACTAGTCAATAATCAGGTATCAGTACTTTATATGCCACAGCCTGAATGGTTCCTGTAATCAAAAGGGCTTGTTGGAGGGCTTGGAAATTATGGGTTGCATTTCTATGCTTATTTAGAAAGACTCATATTACAATTCTAGCTGACTATATTGAAAAAAAAATCCCATATTCTGTAGGGATAGCTTCTAGACTCCCTGGTTCTGATCCTCCCTTTGGCATGGAAACCAGATGGGGGATCTTGGACCAGTCACTCCGTCTCAGCCCAAATCATCATCAGGCTCTGAGACAAGTTGGCTGAAAAACAAAACATAAAATCTTGTTGCATCATGCATTGATAAACTTCATTGTAAGAAGTAAATGAGCACAATCTAAATAAGTAGACCCTACAACTAAGCAGGACAAATCCTAACAACCACAACTTCCTAGTAAGACATTCACTACACCTCTTGATAAACTTCTGTCAGTAATAGGCCAAGAGTGATATTAATCTAGATAATATGGATTGTACATTTCATTCGATGAAGGAAGAACGTAGTTTTCAAAAACCTCATGTGAGGATTTAGATCTTGCATGGCCTCTTGTAACTAGCCCACAACATCCCATGCCTTAGGACTATATTACTACAATTTTTGGGTATTTCTTCCTATGACGTGTTCCATCTCTTCTAGCAGCATGCGTTGGCAAAAACGTTTTGGGAAAAAAGTTGAGCGGAAGGTGGTATTTAGCTAGATACTGTAGCAAATACAAAAATACTGGCCTATATATGATTAATCTTGAGCAAAGGCAAAGAGGCAGTATTGGCAAAACAGTGGCAGGAATTTACCATAACGATGGTAAATTGTACTCAATGACTTTCTTTCACAATCTCCTTGCATTACTCTTTTGTAATGCCTTGTAATGTGACCATGCTTTTCTATTCAAAATTTTACTTCTGTATTTTTACAGACTTAGTATCACTTTGATTAACATAAGAATGAGCCAATCTTACATTCTGGTCTTCTTATTTTATGATTTAGAATCTGTATGTCATTTAGTACTCTTTTGAAATGATAGAAAGAAGTTCCAAGTATAAAGTCAGAAATGTTCACCATGAACAATAGTAAAATATGATTTTAAAACTTCGGAAATACTGAAATATCAAGAAACCAATGAGAATAAATGAAGTGGATGGAAAGGATTATCCTTTGTTTTATTACTTCTGAAACTGGGTGATGGGATTCCCATCACTTAGAAGCACAGTGTCTTTCAAGGAGGATATCTTTTTATCCTTTTTGCCATTTGCCATTTCCTTAGCTTAAATTATCTTGAAAGATATTATTACTGAAGTCCTGCTAAACACGGTAGCTAGTGGACACTCTCGCTACCAATTGTTTTTTTCAGTTTAGTGCTAGCATGGAAAAGTCCTCCAGACTCTCTCTTTGTCTCTGTCTCTCTCTGTCTCTCTTTTTTTTCCCCAGTATTAGGTCCCTGCAATTTGCAACACTGTTTAGTACTTGGGAAATATTATATTTATAAAGGCTATGATTCACATTTAGGTAAACTGGCACCAATTCTCCTAAAACCTGGTGAAAGTTCACCTGCTACAAAGGTTTCAGCAAATAAATGGGTCCTGAATAACCAGCAATTATGAATTCAGATGTATTGTATGTTTGTATGTATGGACACAGGAACTGATCAAGAGCAAGTCTTAATGAAGTGTTGAATACACAATCAACTTTAGGGAATGTTCGGAACAGCTCTCAAGATCTAAGAGGTCTATGACATAATAATAATGGCTGTAGGCTGAACTTCAATAAAGGTTGGGACCTTGCACAAGATGATTATTTTCACAGCTGCCTATTTCAGCAACTTTTTGTTCTTGCTCTATCCTTAGAACAGGGCATTGAAGCTGTTCCCTGTGTTCCATGTTATGAAAGCAGTTCTTAATGAAATATTGGGTATTTGAGACAATGTTCCTATTAGTTGGCATCAACCTGTACTTTGTACTTGTGCAACCTGTGAAAGAAACTTCTGTGTACCGAAATAGGTCAAGATAAGGATCTCCTTATGTGATGTGTTCCCCAGCTGCTCTGTATTTTCATTCCTGTAACTGTAAAGTAGAATAACCTACACTTCATCCAAGTTCTGTTTGAAAATAAGCCTACACTGGGATGCAGAGGAAAGTTTACTAAATGGGAAGGAGTCTGACTCAGCTGCTTAGGGATTTGTTTAATCCATGAAGTCATGATGTTTTTGCAGCTACTGTATTATGTAATGTTTTAATTTATTTTTTATTATTGAGAAGGAAAAAACACACACACACACACATAGAAAGGGCTTCAACAAAAAAGTGAAAAAATACAACAAAGAAAAAAAGGTTAATATGTCATTATAGCAGTAAATAATTACAATTCTATATATACTTATCTAATGCAAATATTATTCAAGTACATATTTATTTCTAATACTTTCCACAACTGTATTAACATATCCTATGATTTCAAAGCAAAATGTTTGGACAAGGCCAATTCATATGCGTTAAAGAAGCCTCACATTTTTTACAGTGCCAACACACCCAAACATTCTGATATCCAATCCTTTTAAACGTTTTTGAGGGATCCTATAGACACCAAATAATATTTGGTCATAGAAATATGTTTTACATTTTTTAAAATGTAGACCCACTGATTTTCAAGACTCGGCATTCCAATTCTTCATTCCACAGTTCAGATGTGTGACTAATGCTAACTTTCATTCTGTTTTTTAATTCCTTATCAAACTGAATTGGTTTTGCTTCCTTGCAGTTTTCTTGGCAAGATTTCAGAAGTGGCTTGCCATTGCCTCCTTCCTAGGGCTCCCAAGGGCACCCAGTTGGTTTCGTGCCTAAAGCGGTACAAGAACTCACGGTCTCTCAGTTTCTAGTCTGGTGCCTTAACCACTACACCAAACTGGCTTTTACATATTAAGAACCAAATATTTTTGTCTGCTTTTAAGATTACATTAATTTTATCCCAGAGACCTAGTGGAAGTTTTTGCCATGTAATATTTGTATAGTGATTCGTTTATAATTAGATAATCATTTGTAACCCTCTTCCCCAAACTCGTATGAGGTGATTCAGAAAATGCTGCTAATGTTCAAAAACAGACAATTCACACAATTGAGAATGTAACTTAAGCCATGAAAATGTTTGCCTTGCTTTCCCTTTTTTCTGCCACGGATTATGAATGTGACTTATTGGTTGTATGAATGGCCCTCCATAAATTAAAATAGCATGCCTAGAATGAACTGAGTAGAGAAATTTTTACAACTCAATGAAGTCACACAAATAGGGTTTCACTCTGTCAGTTTTGGGAACACAATCAGGTTTTCTTAAGATATAAATTGAATTTTTGCAAGGGAAAACGATTGAGTAGATTGAACAAACCCTAAATATTGATAACTAAAGTGGCCCATTTTGTTGTCAGAATCCAGGAAAGCTTGCATATTATATCAGAATGATTAATATTTGCCTGGTTATAAATTGAGTCATTAGTCAGACTTTTATAATGAGTTTTGGCCATGTAATCAACACATGTAGATTAGTTTGCCATCAGATTTCAACTTTGTATGATACATCCTGACCCCCAGAGAAGCACAATTACAAAAGCTATCTAACATTTATGCTGTACCAAAACCTTTTCTTTTAAAATGTGAGTGAAAACCAATCATATGATCATTTCTGGCTAACTTGCTAAGTAAGGGTGTGTTAGTAAACAGAGTCTTCATTCATTCTGGACTTAATATGTATACCTTTCCAGATCTATAATTTATAAGAAAAAGCCCAAAGTACATAAATAGTGATAGTGAAACTAAGAGATAATACTGGAGCAGAAACTGACAGGGAGCTGCAAGTGATCGATGGAATGGCTGGATGCATTTTACTTTAGGTTTCATTTTGACTTGGTGTCAGATATAGATGGGGAAAGAACTGCATCTGAGATCAGATTGGCTGGAATTCCTGCACTTTCCCATCTCTACCTAACTTTATAGTGAGTGAAATCTCACTCACATAAATCACCGACAGCTACTTGTTCTGCAAGCACTGTTTTTGCTTGGCCTGGCCTGGCCTGGCCTGGCTTGGCTTGGCTTGGCTTGATTGAGGTCCTCTGCTTTTTGATTGTGGCACATTTTGGCTTGATCTATGAATTCTAGAAAAGAAAGCGAGTTGGTGCCTGGGTAGTCCCAGTGACATACAATTTAAGGCAGTGAATGTACTGCTGACCACATCCACAAGCACAACTTGATGTCAGGCTAGCATCAAACAGACAATGTATTGCCACTTATTGTTTGTGGATCAGAGATTTGCTTCTTCCATACCTGTGCTGGCACTTTTTAAGAGAAGTCTGCTTTTGCTCTGCATAGGTAGCATTCAAACACAGCTCTAAACTAAAATGCACATAAGATAGGCATATTAAGCCAAAGATCAAGAAAATCCATATCTGGCTTCTTTATCTTTTCATACAGCAGACTCACGCAGTGCTCCTCTGCATAGTCTAAGCAATCGGTTACAGCTTATTTGTGCACTAATATTGGAGGATCTGGGGAATGATTTCCTTTGTCTGCAGAGTGTTATCAGATCGTATGAAGAGAAGGGAATGATACATAATTTAGGTGATCATTTTGAATGTCTAATTGTCCAATATTTAGGGAAGTTTGCAAAATAAATTCTATCTGAATGCTATTGTTGGCCATTAATGCTATTGCATCAGTAATGAAGAAAACCTAAAAGTGTCACACCTGTATTAAGATCAAGTTCTTGCATATCCCTGGCTGCAAGAGAGATCTGCATATCTCCTTCCTAAATTTGAGACCACATTAATCTTACTAAGGGGACATGAATAAAACAGGAAACACTAACCATTTTCTATTTCTATTTCATTTATATCATTAGTATTATGACTGTGTATACCAATATGTTTTAAACAAATGTCTTAACTTTTCCTTCATCTTTAATATGACATCTATTAGCCCTGTATCAACAATTGCAGCCGCTTTTTGTTTTCAGCTATGTCTTCTGTTGTCTTGTGTTAACTTAATTCAATATCTGTGCTTACATCTGAAGCTCAGTATGAATCACTCCACTGCATCAGATCCTACAGAGTACAGTATGGTTAAATTCATGACCAATGATATAGAGAAAAATTCTCATGGAAATGCGGATATTCTGCACAGTGTCCCTTTCAGTTCATTTGACCATATTCACTTTTCTTCCAGGAAATGGTATAATAATGTTTTATCTGCCTTTTTGATTACTTATCAAATATCTGTAGAAGATTACAGACCTAATTACAGTTGAATGCAACTAGTCACACAGTTTTGGTAAGGAAATAATATATTTGATAACATGGTAGAGCATTAACAGGGCATGTACTTTTCTATTCAATATACTGTATATGTCAACATGATCTTCAGATCTGATGCAGTGGACTGTTATGTTCTGGGTCTTTGTTCAGATGCAAACCCAGAAATTATTCGGCTTTCACAAAGCAACTCCCTTCAGCAATATTTAAAAAAGAATAAAATATTTGTAATCCTTAGATTAGGATCACACTGCAGATTATCTTTGGAAAAAGGTTTTTTTCCCCCTTTTCATGACTTGCACCACTTGGATATGGATTGACTACTGTTGCTCAGAAAGGGAAAAAAAAAAATCTCCAGGAGGATTTTTGGATGGCAAAAGGTGGACATTAGTGGTAGTGCTGATGGTTGGATGAATTTTGGGCAGGGGTCCAAAAAGGATAAAAAGGAATAAGTATTTTATTATTTATTTATTTATTATTACATGTGTATGTTGAAGAAAGTACGGTTGAAGAAAAAAGAATAGGCAATGTCAGTGAGAATCCAGTTCCCCCTATCCCAGCATGGGTATTTTGTACGTACATAGTCCTTGTCACACACCCATTCCAGGCAGAGACTAAGGCCTCAGCTGAACTGCCTTCCATGTCCTCAGAGGAATCCCAAGCATCCTCTGAAAATTATTACAGTCTATTAGTTGTCTGGAATAGACTTCTAAAAGTCCAACCTCCCTGTAGGGGAAGATAATATCAGCAAGCTGAAGAGCAACCAGAGAGCAATGTGACCATGACAACGGCCTAATGACAATATCCTGTACCTTCAGATCACATCGCAATTGCTACAAGGCAAAAAGCAGGTTTAATTTGTGACTGCCTGCATGTCCTCTCTCAGGACATCTCCCTGTTCATTGATCTCAGGTGGTTCAACTGGTTTTCTGAGGAGCTCCAGGAGATGAAATGATGGAAGAGACACCTAGAGCACTCTGGGGGAAAGCTGAAGAGTGAATCCGACTATACATGTGTGAGAACTTACACATTACACCAGGGCAATAAGAGTGGCTAAATGTATCCATTTTTTTCATGCTTAGTGTATCCCCAAAGAACTGGCCAGCAGCCCTTTTTAAGCCCTGCTGAAACCCTTAGAAGAAATGGAGTTGCACTCATAGTGAATAAGAGAGTGGGAAAGGCAGTAATGGGGTACAACCTCAAAAACGACAGAATGATCTCAGTGCGTATCCAAGGTAAACCATTCAGTATCACAGTCATCCAAGTCTATGCCCCAACCACTGATGCTGAAGAAGCTGAAGTTGACCGCTTCTATGAAGACCTACAACACCTTCTAGAACTAGCACCAAAAAAAGATGTCCTTTTCATCATAGGGGATTGGAATGCTAAAGTAGGAAGTCAAGGAGTAATCGGAATAACAGGCAAATTTGGCCTTGGAGTACAAAATGAAGCAGGGCAAAGGCTAATAGAGTTCTGTCAAGAGAACAAGCTAGTCATAGCAAACACTCTTTTCCAACAACACAAGAGACGACTCTACACATGGACATCACCAGATGGTCAATACCGAAACCAGATTGATTATATACTTTGCAGCCAAAGATGGAGAAGCTCTATACAGACAGCAAAAACAAGACCAGGAGCTGACTGTGGCTCAGATCATGAGCTTCTTACTGCAAAATTTAGGCTTAAATTGAAGAATGTAGGGAAAACCACTAGACCACTCAGGTATGACTTAGATCATATTCCTTGTGAGTACACAGTGAAGGTGATGAATAGATTTAGAGGATTAGATTTGGTAGACAGAGTGCCTGAAGAACTATGGACGGAGGTCCGTAACATTGTACAGGAGGCAGCAACTAAAACCATCCCAAAGAAAAAGAAATGCAAGAAAGCAAAATGGCTGTCTGATGAGGCTTTACAAATAGCTGTGGAAAGAAGGAATGCGAAAAGCAAGGGTGAAAGGGAAAGATATAAGCAACTGAATGCAGATTTCCAGAGAATAGCCAGGAGAGATAAGAAGGCCTTCTTAAATGAACAATGCAAAGAAATTGAGGAAAACAATAGAATGGGGAAGACTAGAGATCTCTTCAAGAAAATTGGAGATATGAAAGGAACGTTTAGTGCAAAGATGGGCATGATAAAGGACAAAAAAGGCAGGGACCTAACAGAAGCAGAAGAGATTAAGAAGAGGTGGCAAGAATACACAGAAGAACTATACAAGAAAGATCTTAATGTCCCTGATGTCCACGCTGGTGTGATCACTGACCTTGAGCCAGACATCCTAGAGAGTGAAGTCAAGTGGGCCTTAGGAAGCATTGCTAACAACAAAGCTAGTGGAGATGACAGGATTCCAGCTGAGTTATTTAAAATACTAAAAGATGATGGTGTTAAAGTGCTGCACTCAATATGCCAGCAAGTTTGGAAAACGCAACAGTGGCCACGGGATTGGAAAAGGTCAGTTTACGTTCCAATTCCAAAGAAGGGCAACGCCAAAGAATGCTCAAACTATCGCACAATTGCACTCATTTCACATGCTAGCAAGGTTATGCTCAAAATCCTACAAGCTAGGCTTCAGCAATATATGAACCGAGAACTACCGGATGTACAAGCTGGGTTTCGAAGAGGCAGAGGAACTAGAGATCAAATCGCCAACATTCGCTGGATCATGGAGAAAGCACGAGAGTTCCAGAAAAATATCTACTTCTGCTTCATTGACTATGCAAAAGCCTTTGATTGTGTGGATCACAACAAACTGTGGCAAATTCTTAAAGAGATGGGAATACCAGACCACCTTACCTGTCTCCTGAGAAATCTGTATGCGGGCCAAGAAGCAACAGTTAGAACCGGTCATGGAACAACCGATTGGTTCAAAATAGGGAAAGGTGTACGACAAGGCTGTATACTGTCACCCTGCTTATTTAACCTATATGCAGAGTACATCATGAGAAATGCCAGGCTGGAAGAATCACAAGCCGGAATTAAGATTGCAGGGAGAATCATCAACAACCTCAGATATGCGGACGATACCACCCTAATGGCAGAAAGTGAAGAAGAACTAAAGAGCCTCTTGATGAGGGTGAAAGAGGAGAGTGCAAAAGCTGGCTTGAAACTCAACATTAAAAAAACTAAGATCATGGCATCTGGACCCATCAATTCCTGGCAAATAGAAGGGGTAGAAATGGAAGCAGTAACAGACTTCATTTATTTGGGCTCCAAGATCACCGCAGACGGAGACTGCAGCCATGAAATTAAAAGACGCTTGCTCCTTGGGAGGAAAGCTATGGCAAGCCTAGATAGCATATTAAAAAGCAGAGACGTCACCTTGCCGACAAAGATCCGCATAGTCAAAGCTATGGTTTTTCCAGTAGTAATGTATGGCTGTGAGAGCTGGACCATAAAAAGGCCGAGCGCCGAAGAATTGATGCCTTTGAACTGTGGTGCTGGAGAAGACTCTTAAGAGTTCCCTGGACTGCTAGGAGGTCAAACCAGTCAATCTTAAAGGAAATCAACCCTGATTGCTCATTGGAAGGATCGATAATGAAGCTCAAGCTCAGATATTTTGGCCACCTAATGCGAAGAGAGATCTCTTTGGAGAAGACCCTGATGCTGGGAAAGATTGAAGGCAAAAGGAGAAGAGGACGGCAGAGGATGAGATGGTTAGATAGCATCACTGAAGCAATGAGCATGAAACTGACCAAACTCAGGGAGGCAGTGAAGGACAGGAAGGCCTGGCGCAATATGGTTCATGGGGTCACGAAGAGTCGGACACGACTTAACGACTAAACAACAACAAAAGGGAGGTAACGTCCACAAGAACATCTACAAGGTCATTGTGAAGAATATTTTTGGAATCCGAGAGATTAAACAATTCAAATTCTTTATTATGGTGATTGACCAGTATGTTGTACAGTTTCATATCAAAAGTTATATCAAAAATGCATTAAAAGATTAAAAGGAACAGAAAGTGGAAATTGCTAAATGAGTACATAAAATGCAATACAAATGAAATAGAATTAAAGTAGGCTAAAGAGGAATATGAGTGAAGTCAATGGAATATTAAAAAAAAAAGTAAGAGGCAGTATTGTATTAATATTAATCATAAACTGCTGCTAAAAATATACTTACTTAGATGCTGGAATGCTGAACTGGTTACAACTATTGTACTAAAATATTAAAATGTTATTCAATAAAACAATGATCTCCCAGTGAGTTTTATGACAAACTACTAAGATTTCATCAAATCAGTAAAAATCCAATAAAAAGGACAAACTTTGTTCGATCAATAATCATGGCAAATAGACAATTAAAACAATATCCAATCAATAATAATGGGGTAAAACTTGTAAACATACTGAATCTTGATTGTCATCTGGGATATGTTATGTAAGCTCTATTATGGCTTGGAATATGGCTAACCTCATTTTGATAATCAATATTTAAAATTCTTTCTCTAACCATTCTCCTAGCTTGAAAATATTCAAAGAGGAGCAATTGCCTGAATGGCATGCCATACTGAATAAATTTCCCCAGTATATTGCTTGTTGACAATAGGTATGAATAATCATGCCCTCTCCTCCAGTTTTGTTGCTCTGCTTCCATTTTAAGAAACTTAGTAGATATGCATCTAGATCAGTGTTTTTCAAACTTGGCAATGTTAAGATGTGTGGACTTCAACTCCCAGAATTCTCCAGCCAGCCATGCATTGAACTCCATACATCTTAAAGTTGCCAAGTTTGAAAAACATTGATCTAGATGCTTGAAACAGTTATTACAAAAATTTTGTTTGCACAACCTCAAGAGATTTATAATGAGTGAAGGGTCCCAGGTGAGCATTTCATAGAGCATTTCAGCCATAGGTTTTGCTACAAAAAGATTGGGGGCTGTTTGAATACATTCCTGCCTTTTATTCAAATAAATCTCATCCCAATTGCTATACGCCTTTGTGCCTGCCAGGCAACATGATTGGTGTGCATTTTCCAAACACCTGTGGTCTGGCTCCCTACTCCCAAATATTTGAAGGTTTTAGCCTGTTCTGCATCATTTTCCTCAATGGCTCAAATAAATATTTTGGGTTTCTTGCAAACACCATCATTTTAGTTTTCTGGTTTATAATTACTGGAAAATGCTCTTGGTGGCAATGGGCAAGGACTTCCACATCATCAACATATGAAAGAACCAGGATATTCACCCCACAATGTTGGGAAGATGGAAACTCAAATTGAATAGACTGTCTGCTAGAGACTTTAAACAGAGGTTAAATAAGGAAGAGGCTAAATTACAAGGCTGTCTCTTGTGAACAGCGATCAAGTCCGATGAAGCATCTTGAGGGTAGCATCTGTTTCTAAAAGTAGTTTTCTTGTAAAGTTGTTGGATTAGGAAAAGAAAAGGCTTATCCATACTGGTATTTCTCAGCTTCTCCCAAAGAATTGGTCTCAATATCAGAACAAAGGCTGATCTGAGGTCTATAAAAGATACAAAAAGTGTGGACCTGTTCTTGCAGCTTTTTTCCAACAAGATGACATAGGACCAATTCATGATCTGATGCAGAGCAATTGGGGCAGAAGCCAGTCAGCTTCCTGTATCCATTCTTATAATTTCCAATCCAAATGACAGGCACAAGGTTTACTAACAAATCAACAATGTTATGGGGTAATAATTGCCTGGATCTCCTCTGTCTCCCTTTTTAAAAATTGGCCCAATGTTAGTAGCATCCCAATAACGGGGAATATGACCTGTGTGATCTAAACTGTGTCCAGGGGCCTTATCTGAGTTCAAGGAGTCTATGAAATTTCTTTCTTTGCTCTCTGATACTGGGAGCCATTTAGGGAAGGTTTCTTGATTTATCTCCATTTTTAAATTTACGCATTGCTCCTCATAAGAATTGTAAAAGGCTTTGAAATATGTTTCCCACACATTCATTAGTTGACTGGAGGGGGCAGCTCATTTCTCTTGTAATCTGCTATTATTTGCCAAAAAATGGAGGGACTTTTAACTTTGGCTGCTTGTAACATGAGGATGCCTTTAAAGTGACTCTTTTTAAAAGTATCTCAAATGGGTCTTATATTGTTTTTTCCCCCCACTTTCCACTAATTTAGCAAGTATCACTTGAAAGGGATCCTTCGGATATAAAGAAAAATGTGCCAACAATTCACTCTTTGAGACAGCACAGTCCTGATCTAACTAGCCTTTAGATTTGATATTAAAATGAGTGGCATGACTAGCCTGGATGGAACAAAGCTGTTCTTGTATGATTTGGACAAGAGATGTGTATTGGGAAATTACCAATTTGTTCCACCCAGCTGCTGCCATCTCTGCTCGAATTCTCAACAGTCTGGAAGAATGTAACAGATTAGATATCAGAGAAGCTTGCTTTTGGTTCCATCTGTTATGGACAGACCCTGCCACCGTTTCCATTCTCTACATTAAGCGACGGACTAATTAATAATGTAATATAAAGAGTTAGTGAGAGGTGGCCATTATTTGTGCATGATTCACCTGTCATTTGAATAGCATCCTGTAGTAAGTCATGAAAAACAAGCCAATCACCCACATTCAAGACCCTGACAGTAAATGAATTCTGCTGGTTGAGTCCTAGAGATCATAGATTTCATAGAGATCTGCTTTTAGCATATTTTAATTAATTAATTAATATTTATCTATTTTAATTCATGTTTATTCTGTTTTTACTGTAAACTGCCCACAGTCACTCTGCAGTGAGATGGGCGGCGACAAATTTGAAATATAAATAAATAAATAAATAAATAAATAAATAAATAAATAAAAATACCATTTAGGATGTGTAAGTCAAATGGGTTGGTTAATTTGGACAGGCAATAACCTGCAAAATTGCAGGTTGTGTACAGAGAGGGAAGCCCTCCTTTGCCTCTAAAGGGTAGTCTTGGAAGTGGGCATATAGTTTGATTGCCTGGGTCCACCTCCAGTTAAAATAAGAGCTATGGGATGGATATCAGTGCATCTGCATTTGCTACTTTATCCCAAGATTGTTTAATCTACTTTTTGTGAGCAAAGTGGAGTTAAATAAATATTAAAGAATTTGGATTTGATTAAATTGCAGAAGGGATGCTATCACCCAGTGGGCAAAGAAAAAAGGGGATTATTATTCACTTGTAATGTGTACGGATTGATCTGACCAAGCCTCCATTCACTCTACCTTCCCTTTCACTTGGAGCCATATTGGACAGTGTGTATATAATTCACCAATATCAATTTGGCAGGCAATCCAAGTTTCTTGTATGAACAAGATGCCAAATTTGGAAAAATAGTTAGCAACTAAAGGGTCTGAGTGTTTTATAATTCAACCAGTTTTATTCCATATACCCAGAGACAGAACATGTGACTGCAATGGTTGTCCAATGGCTGCAATAGGTTGGGAATTCAGTGAATCAGAGCCTTTGGCCAAATTTGGCAGATTCTAAAAGATAGACTTTTGGATACCTGCTATGTGGCAATGGAAGGGATGAACAATTGGGGGTATCCTCCTGAAAGTTGAACACTGACTTGTGGTGAACAGTTCTTCATGGGAGGCCAATTCATCCTACAGAGCTTTGGCAACATTCACTGTGATATTGGGCCACCAGGTGCCACTTCCAGATGAAAATGGCTGCATAGTTTGGCTAGCTTTATATAATAGGTTGTCGGGGAAAAAACCATGTTAAACACGGAAGGCAGACATACCATAAAACAAGTCACTTCAAAGTTCTAAAAGCTTTATTAAATGTTAGTTCATCAAGCAAGTAAAATTCAACCAATAGCATACAAGGTACTCACTTAGATTCACATTGCAATGCCAACCATCACGAGCAAGCAGTCAGGTAAGACAGCTTAGCCGTGTGTCACCGACCCCCTCAGATGCAATCCCTTTTATCCTCAAAAACCACAAACCACAGACATGACTCCTAGGTTTAGCAACTGAACCATAACTTCCTTGTTGCTAATTTTACCATACTTTCCTGTTCTATTCGTCCCTGCACGTCTGTTCCCATCAACAAGTTTGCTTAGTCTTGCAAGTTTACTTATTTCCTGTCATTGCCCTACAGGTCACATTTTAGCTAACTTGGCTTTATTAAATGCAATCAAAACTAACATTAAAACATATAGAAGGCTACTAATAATTTTCCTCTCACAAGGTCAGAACTAAACAATTGGAAAGCAGAAGTAACAGAGAGCTTGGCATCTTGATCTTTCAATCTAAACTGGAAATCTATAACAGCTCTCTGGGTATCATGGGTCTCTGCAGAGAGGACAGTTGAAACATATATGGCTCTTTCTCGCCTGTACAGATAACTGGAGTTATCAGAGATAGGGCACAATCTCATGCCCGTAGCAGGAAGCTGTAAAATTGAATGGTCTAAATCAAACTTTTGCAATTTGGAGGTCTTCCTGGACTCTCAGCTCCTTCTTGAAGGCTAGATGGGAGCTGTAGCCAAGAAGACATTTTCACAAATTCATCTTTTGTGTTCATTGCATTTGTTCCTCAGCTGGGAGGTCCTTCTCACAGTCACTCATGCCTTGATAATCTCAGGTATGGATTACTGCAATGTACTCTAGTTGGGATTTGCCCTGAAGACCAATTGGAATCTTTAGTTGATCTAGAATCTGGTGGCATGAGCAGTTATGGGCATACAATATGTCTATGTAATATCTCTGCTTCACAAACTGCACTGATTATTGGTATGCTTTCAGGTGCAATTCAATTTTTTGGTTATCACCTATAAAGCCCTACATGGCATAGGGCCTAGTTATTTGAGGGACTATCTCTCTCCCATTGTTTATGCCCATCTGATAAGATCAGACAGAGTTGGCATGCTCTAGGTCCCATCCATTAAACAATGCTCTCAGATGGGACACAGGAAATATACCTTCTCTGCTGTAGCACATGGTCTTTGAAGCAGCATCCCCTCAGAAATGTGAATCATCCCAACCCTGCTGTCATTAAATGAGGTTCTTTCCCAGGCTTTGTGCTAGGACAGGTTGTGGGAACCCTTTGTGAGGGTTTCTAATGTCTGTTCCACTGGGATGACTGTCCTTTTCTGTTGTCTGTTGTTATGTTGTTTCTTGGTTTTCCATTTGTACTCCATTCAGTCTTTGAGAAGCCGGGTGGCTTTAGAAATGAAACAATCCATCCATCCATCCATCCATCCATCCATCCATCCATCCATCCATCCATCGTGATTAGTCAAGAGTTAAAACCAAAGCCCATTGAAGATGGGAAATATTGTCATTGTAAAATATCTTGCATTTTGCTTGCCTTTAACATAAGTATCGTGATGCTATTCAGCAGAAGTAGTTGACAACATAATTCAGTTAATTAACATCTGCATTGGCACCAGAAATTCTGTCTTCTGTCTGTCTCTATCTAGCTCTCTATCTATCCACCTACCTATCTATCTAGAGCTATACAGATATGCGCAATATAACAACACCGAAATATTCTCACCTTCTAACGAAGTGAGAGGCTTATTCTGGACGGAATTATGCATGTTACTTATCCAGTCATCTTTTCTGATAATGTGTCTCCATAATTGCTTTAAGAAATTCCTTTAGGTTGAAGCATTCTGTCTACCAGATAAATGAATCAAAGAAAACTCATATAAGTCTGTCTTGCACAACCATTTTTCTTCCTCGGGCCACATAAATGAAAAATCAAGTCCACTGAGATTTTGATGGCTGATTCTAATGGCTGATTTTGATGGCTGGTACTTTTTAACTGATGGAACAATATGGAAAACAGATTATGTTAGACTGCCATGAATAAAAGCTAAAATATAAGAAACCTATAGTATTTATGGGTCTGACAACTGACAGAGTATCACTAGCTGAATTTTGCATTTTATGCTACGCTATAGAACTATCGGTCTTATTACTGTCCTGACCTGAAACCAGAGGACGATGGTGTTGCATCATACAAGGATGAGATGTATCCTTTTTGGGTGTGACATACCCTGTAACTTGTAGCTATTGCTGTCTACTTTGCACTGACTATTACCTTGTAATCAATTATATTCATCTACTAGTTGTTAAAATAATTATGAGATTTGTCTTTGCTTTCCTTCTCTGCCTAAAAGGAACAGTGATTTCAAATTAGTGCTATATAATATTTGAATAACTGGTAGAAATTATAGCTACTTTGTGTCTTTTCCCCAGTTTTACTGTATTTTTCTTTATTATTTAATATAGCTAATCTAACAAGCCTGCATGATTTTTATGGTGGCAGTTTACAGGTGTGTGGTTTAGATTGAATCTAAAACTAATACAAACATGGTTATATTAGAGAAAGATGTAGACAAAATACATACATTAGGGCAAGTTACAGATGACAACTGTAAAAATGTTTTTACAAATTTGATGGAATTGATTGATACTTGTTTGCATACTATCCTGAGATAGACAGATTTAGACTGATTTATGCATTTCTAGTGATAAACTGGTGCACAAAAGAACTCAAGACTATCTTTCTGTCTTGACATTGTCGTGGTAGATCAGAAGAATAAAGGAATAATGATCTGTGAAAATTCTTTGGGGTGAAAATTTGCTAACACACCTCTCACCCTAATCTGAGAAGAATAATCATATTTCTAAGATTGTTTGAAGGATTTATTTTTACATTTCAAATTTTATATTAGTAGAAGTTATATGCTCAGTTTTATGGACATTTTCTGCATGCCTAGTGCACTGTAAATATGCTATAGGTGGAATGAACTATGAAGGATGGGGGGAGGGGAGAGAATTAGCTGGAACATAATGTTTGGAATCCATATAAGCCATCAGTTTAGTTTCATGATAATGTCAGGCTTTGAAAGGTGCTGCATGCAATAAAGCAGACATATCTACAGAAGACAAGAGGACAAATTATATTTTTCAAACACATACAACATCAAACCTGCATTGATTTCATTTTTAAAAGAAAAGTGTTTGAGGTATTGTCAGCTTTGTGAAGCCTACAGCCATTATGTTCCCCTCCCTTTCCATTTAAGCACTTATAATTGTCCCTATAATTATTTCCTTTTCTGATGATTTGCCAATGATATTCAGGCATCTGTTAATAAGGTCCTAGATGGTATGTGTTGACTAGACCTTTAAAATAACCAAAAGAAAAATGAATGCAGTTGAAGGAAATGTGCATAACTAATAATAGTATACATTCTAGTACCACTAGTACTCTTAGTATTAGTAGTACTGGTATTATTCTTGTTACTATTTTTACAGCCTATGTTTGCATATTTATGTTTCAGAAAATATATAAAAACATACATGGGTCCACATTACTAATATGAAGAGGAAATCTAGATTTTATAGAGTCTGTCTCTAATTTTAAAAACATTTTCCAGATAAATGAAATGTCATTTTGCTCTCTGTAAGTAATATATTTATGTTTAGAAAAGATGAGAGGAGTTCATATTTCTCAAAACTGAAGCCACACAGGATCAAAGGCAAGTGAATATTTGTTAACTATATGTCAGCCCCACTACATTGAACAGACCAGGAAATCAATTCCACAGGAAGGCAAAAACTAATTTTGTTGAGATTGGCTATAATAATAGAATTGTGCAAGTCTGATTGTGCTATACCTCCTCCTCCTCCTTCTTCTTATATTCCAGTGAATTAGGGAGGTGTCTACCTGAGCCACTTGCAAATGCTATCTTGTTCTGGACATTAAAAATGCTTTGGCCTCTTTTGCCTAGGCAATGGCTCCTGTGTATCTCCATCAAGGTCATCTTCCTTACTCTCTATACCAGTGTTTCTCAATCTTGGGAACTTTAAGATGTGTGGACTTCAACTCCCAGAATTCCCCAGCCAGAGTTGAAGTCCACACATCTTAAAGTTCCCAAGATTGAGAAACACTGCTCTAAAATGTATGGCACCTTTTATTTCCCAAGTCTCAATAAAGCCAAATAAAGAGACTTGAGACAAGGCTTCTTTAAGATAACAGATGTATTTTGATCAAGACACAGCTGGGTGACCCCAATCAACACATTAACAAAAGATGTTGATGAAATCACACCTCACAAAACAAACATCAGAGGCTTTATAGACATTTAAATCTGTAATCAGATAGTACATCCCCTCATACCCATACAAGGGATTTTTGGGACGGTCTGAGCAAGTGAAAGGTGGTTCTTAGGAAGGTAAACTTAAATGTAACTTTTTCTTCTGGTTACCAAGGGGATGGCATACAAGATTTTTCTTATCTTTTTCTAGAATGTAGGGCCCCACAACTGTTGCAAACTTGGTACAACAAACAGCTTGTACTCAGCTAATTGCTTATTCGAAGACAATCGGGCATTCAGCGAAGAGATAAGGGGGAAGAAACCAGTGCTCTTTACAAAGCAGGTTAACCCTTTAGAAATAAAATAGAGTGCACTGTTACAGGTATGGTTATACATTATGTGAAGCATATATATATATATACTGTATATATATATAGAATATAAAATTGTGTATCAAAATAATGCCCTTCAATATGATAGGATAAGAGTTCTCTCTCTCTCTCTCTCTCCCTCTCCCTCTCTCTCTCTTTCTCTTTCTCTTCCTGTGCCCTGTTGATTTTAATTTTAGGCATGTATAAATCTACTGTGGGATATATTCCTAAACCATCTTCCTTGTTCAATTTGAAGTGCAGGCCTCAAACTCAAAGCCCATCACAACTTGGAGCAACTGGTTACCTTCTAATATGCCTGCCTGTACTTTATTTGTTTATTGATTTACAAGATTTATATGGCCACCCATCTGAAACAACTCTGGGTGGCTCATAACAGCAGTAAAACCAGTGACTACAAAACATAACCATAAAACAATAACACAGTAAAATGATCAAACAAAAACAAAAACCCCGAGCCTTAATCATCCCCTTAGGATTGTGATGGAATGGAATTATGAAGGCCAGGCTCAGGGAGATAAACATTTTGATTGATGTCAGGCCTAGTCCAAGGAGCTCCAAGAGACAGTGCAAATTCAGTCCAGTTATGTTTATTAGCTACAACCTCTAGCAAGAATCTTCCCAGACTGAAACCCCAGATCCCAAAGTCAGCCAGCCACAACAATGTGAATTCCTCAGGGAGGTGCCAGTCTCATCTTCTTGTTCCTCCCACACTCTTCTGGGTAGCTAAGAAAATGTTTATCTCCCTGAGCCTGGCCTTCATAATTCCATTCCATCACAAGGATGCCCTGCAGCAAGCTCCAGTTACCCTCATTCCATTCTTTCTATTCCATTCTATCCTATCCTAGCACCTCAGTAAAAAGCCAGTTCTTAATGGCCTTCTGAAAGGCTAAAAGGGTGGCGGCCTGCCGAATTGCCAGCAGGAGGATGTTCCATAATGTAGGGCAGCCATAGAAAAGGCATGCTTCTGAGGTCGCACTAGGTGGCAGGATTTCAGGGAAGGGAACGTGCCTGCCCTATCTGATCTGGTAGGATGGGCAGATATTCTTAGGGAGAGGCAGTCCCACAAATAACCAGGTCCTGTGCCATGTAGGGCTTTAAAGGTGATAACCAGCACCTTGAATTGCACATGAAAAGAAACTGGGAGCCAGTGCAGCTCATGCAACAAAGATGTAACATGGGTGGACCTATGAACACTTTGAACATAGTGTATTCACACTATGAATACAACTGGTCCACGTTCTGGACCAGTTGTAACTTCTGTGTGGTCTTCAAGGGCAGTCCCATGTAAAGCCCATTGTAGTAATCCAAACAGGAAGTGACTAAGGTGTGAGTGACCCTGAGCAAGGCCTCCAAGTCCAAGAAAGGGTGCAATTAATGCACAAAATGGATCTATGCAAAAGCCCCCTTGGCCATGGCTGCCACCTGCTCATCAGGCAGGAGCTGTGAGTGCAAGAGGAACCCCAAATTATGCACCAGCTCAATCCGTGAGAGTGCAACCCCATCTAGAGTCAAAGAGGACAAATCACCAGATCCTGGAGGACCAAAAACCCAGAGCCACTCCATCTTGTCAGGGTTGAGCTGAAGTCAGTTCCTCCCCATCTAGACCCTTACAGTCTCCAGGCACTTGGACAACACTGCAACAGCATCACCTGCCTGGCCAGAGGTAGAGATGTATAGCTGGGTATCATCAGCTAACTGATATCATACCCCGTGCCATCAGATGACCTCACCCAGAAGTTTCATGTAGATGTTAAAGAGGAGAGGAGAGAGACCTGAGCCATGAGGGCCCTAGGACTTGTCCTCTCTTCACCCACCAACACTGACTGGAACCAGCCACAAAGAAAGGAGGAGAACCACCAGAAAATGGTGCCTCACTCCCAACCCACAGAGCCAGTCCAGAAGGATACCATGGTCAATGATATTGAAAGCTGCTGAGAGATCTAGGAGAGCCAGGAGAGTTGCACCATCCCCATCCCAAGCCCTCCAAAGGTCATCAGCAAGTGTAGCCAATGCCATCTCAGTGCTATACTCTGGCCCGAACCAGACTGAAAAAGGTCCAGATAACCTGCTTCATCCAGGGCTCTCTGAAACTGCATGCCAATCACCCGCTCAACAATCTTTCCCAAAAAAGGAAGGTTGGAGACTGGACAAAAGTCGTCTAACACAGCTGGGTCTAAGGATGGCCTCTTGAGAAGGGGGTGCACCACCGCCTCCTTCAAGGCAGGTGGTACCCCCCCAAACACAGAGGCATTAACTGCTGTTTGGACCCAGCCACATGCCACCTCCCAGAAGGCCTTAACCAACTAGGAGGGGCACGGGTCTAGAACACAAGTGGCCAAGCTCACAGCCATGAGGACCTTGTCCCCTTCCTCAGGATCAACCAGCTCAAACTCCTCCCAGATAACAGAGCTCAGATGTACTTTGAGATCCACATCAGAAGCTCTTCCTTGGATTCATTTGGCAGAGGATTGGTGGCCACCATGATTGTTATTTTATGCTAGAATAAGATATCAATTTAAATATGTTTTCTTTTTTAAATAACATCAAGGAATACAGTACATGTGATTCAGTCTACAACTATTAAGATAATTCTTGCATGCTGAAATACATTGATACTTCTTTTTTGGTAGCTCAGGGACTTATCCTGAGGACTTCAAAGGTGATAACCAGCACCTTGAATTGTACATGGATCCTGTGAAATGGCAAGCAAGTATTTGATGTAATGATAAAACAGGATTTTCATGATTCTTTAATGGTTCTCTAATTTCTCTCTCATAGAAATTTTATTGCGTAGCATTTTCTTACTCCAAGAGGTTTAAGATGTTCCAGTTATCAACTGTGAAGCACAAGGGGAAGTCCCATAAACTGATGGGCATTTTCAAATTTCTAAATGTTCAGAATACCCTGAGCCTAATGGAAATGATTAAAAAAGACATGTAAGCTTACGGTTACATCATAGAAAGTCTAAGAACTTAGTATTATCTCCGAATAAAATATTTATTTCCTTGATCTTGATTTGTTACATTAGTTTCCCACACTTTCAACAAAGAACTCTGCTCTAAACAGTGTGATAGGGATTCCAAAGACATCCCAGTAAGATAATTAGAATTAAATCAGCTTGGCTTTAAAGATGAAGTTACTTAAATATTGTCTGATTTATATATCTTCATTCTTATTACAAGATATCTCTTTTGGTCATTATTTTCCATTCACTAGCTCTTGATCATAAAAATAAATCTTTAATCTGACCTTGAAATACCTAACAATTCCTCCCCCACATTGCCTTCAGAAGGGCACGTGAGCAAATTTTCCTCTTTTTCCTTGAAAGGAAGATCCTCTCCAACCCTTGAAAGGGTTGTTCTTTTTGAATAGTTTTTGCTGCACTAGCAGTGAGTGATGAATTTGTTGAACTGAATTATTTCAAAATATTGGTAGCTGTTAATTTTCATAAGGTTTAAATCAAAACAACAATAACAACCCACAGCAAGCCTTTTTTGTGTTAAAAATCTTACAGTTTGTGTGCCATTTTTGTTAGTTATCTAATCAATGGGAAAGGGTTCAATATTCCCATGATGATAAGCTTCCGGGAAAATAGGCTGTGGTCTAATTATTTGGTGCTTTACCAATGAATGTTGGTGAGTCAATCTCTGAGGCTAAAAACAGGGATGGAGAGTAGGTATTAGGAACTACCTTCTCCTGAAATGGCCTCCTCAGTGTTTATATTCCAGGATTGTCATTGTTGAAATTAGCAAATTATGGATGACCATGTGGAGGAAGGGAACTGACATGTGAATCCACTACTTCCAAAGACCCATTGGCGTGTACCAATTAGAATAAAAGATTTAGGAGGGGGGCAGAATGCTAAGAGGTCTCTAGTAGCTTCCCCCTACACACTTGGTTTTATTGAGGAAATTATTCTTAGGGGATTCTTGCAGGATCACACACACACACACACATACATACAGCATATACATATATATAATATATATGTACCATATTTTTCCATCTATAAGATGCCCCCATGTATGAGACGACCCCCCACTTTTCCAACCCAAAATTAAGAAATCAATATTTTAAAGTTAAAGCAGAATACATTTTTATTTAGTAATTAGGTAACATTTACATGATACGCTCAGTGGGAAGAGGTCCAAACTGTCTCTCTGCAGCTGTATTTCCATGCTTTTTGCGTAACTGATTACATTCAATCACAAGTGAAACTGCCAATAGCTTGTCTCCAATAGCCATTCCTCCAATTGGTTTGTTCAGCATCAGCTGACGTCAGTTACATAAGGCTCGTGATTGGAGGAAGCCTGTTTGCAGAGACAAAGTATGGTTAGTTTCGCAACCACACAGTTCTCTCCTCAGCTTACTTCCTTGCATAAGACGCCCTTCAATTTTTAGTGTAATGATTTTAGAAAAAAGTATCATCTGTCAGGTTCAGCCCAAAGAATTCCAAGAGACAATGCAAATACAGATCTGTTGCATTTATTAGCTACAACCTCCAGACAGAAAATCTCCCCAGACTGAACCTTAATTCCCAAGCCAGCCAGCCACAACACTGTGAATTCCTTAGGGAGGTGCCAGCCTTATCTTCTTGAACTTCCCACGCTCCTGCTAGGGGCTAAGAACACGCTTTTCTCCCTGAGCCTGGCCTTCATAAGTTCATTCCATCACACATCTTATAGACGGAAAAATACAGCATATGTAATATATACATACATATGCAATATACATATACATATACATATACATATACATATACATATACATATATATTCATTCTGATTTTAAAACATCCAGATTTAAATAATTTTTCTCTCTTTAGAAACTGGTGTTTCTATATAGATTTCTTTTTTTCAAGCCAAAACCAACATTGGAAGATTTGATATACAGGACTTCCAGGGGAAGCAATGGCAAACTGAAGACAGCTCCACTGAGAGGGGAGCTGACAACCACAGTGGAATGAGGAGCCAGGTAATGGACCAGCTTCTTGGAATTCCTCTCTGGAGAAGGAGAGGACTTGGGATAGCCCACACATACTCCAGACAGCAGCTTCTCACAAGGAGACCGTAAGACAGCAGTCTCTGGCTGGTTTAGAACTTTGGGAGCTGAGGGATTGCCATCTTTGCTCAAGCTGTGGTTGGCACCTTTAAAAGGACACTGGGTTCGCATATTTCTTTTCTTAATCACTTCTGGAAATTGCTTGTTTTTGGATATTAAGAAACTTCAGAAAGACAAGTTTCATCACACTGTGTAAGTTTCCTTCAATCCTTGGTGAAAGAAGTTTTATGCAAGTTTAAGGACTTTAAAAATTCTTATTTTGGAATAAACAGCAAAAAAGTGATTAGAATATTGATCTTGGAAAGTTATAAATGGACCAAGGGACCAGATGGATTTGAAATAAGATTTGGAAATTAATTACAAGAATCCACCCTGTGAGTTGTTTAGAATTCTATAAAAAATATTTGAAGATTTTGAAATTAAGTATAAGAAACCTTCCCATGCTGTTTTTTAGAAAAAATATATAAGAGGTAACTTTGAAGGTTGGATGCTACAGGGAACCAGAAAGAACTAAAAATTATAACTAAAGGTGAAGAGACCCACTAATATAGAATGGAGCAAAATAATCTAACTTTGGAGGAATTTAAGGATATTTGGGAATAATATACTCAGAAATTGCTCTTAACATTGTCTGTCATTATAAAAATGGATTTAAAAGAGCTCATAGAAGAAGAACAGATTTTACTGGACAAAATAGAGACTGAGGCTGATTCGAATGTGAATTTAGAAATGACAGATTACATGAAAGATATGGAAAAAGATGTTATACTGAGTTTACAAATGAAACCAGCTGATGTTTTAATAATTAAAAGGGATATACAAATAACAAACCAGAAGAGTGACTTGGATAACTTTCTTATTTTGGATTTACACAAGAGGCTTGTCAAAGTTTTGAAGGACCTTTTGAGAAGAGACAAAGAGAAAATGAAAAGAAATCAAATTCTGGGACACTATTTAAAAAGTTTAAAGATCAAGATTGTTAAAAGTAAAAGGAAGAAATATAAAGTTGGTTTATTTGATTAAGGTTAAACTATATATGTTGTTGTTTCTGGTAACTCTTATTGGATTTTTGCTGACCAGGACTGAAAGTTGAGGCTTTAAAGATTAGTTCATAGACAAGAGATGAGATATGGGAAGAAGAGATATTTTGCTGTATTTTCAGAGAAAGTGATAAGTTATTGTGCCAAGAGAAAAGGAAAGGAATATAAAGTTGGTTTATTTGACTGAGGTTAAAATATATATGTTGTAATTTCCGGTAACTCTTAATGGACTTTTGCTGATTAGGACCGAATGATGAAGCTTTAAGAATTTGTTTATAGATAAGAGATGAGATACATGTATAGGAAGAAGAGATATTTTGCGGTAGTATCAGAGAAGGTGATAAATTACTGAAATTGTTTGTACTTGTGATGAAGGGGGAAGTCATTTCTTTATATATATATATATATATATATATTTATATATATATATATTCTTTTTTCTTTACTATTTTTATCTATTTATCTGCACAATTTATTTTTTATATTTTTTCTTAATTTGTATTAATTTTTTTTCACTTTGTATCTTTAAACTTTAATAAAAATTATTATAAAAAGGGGAAGATTTTTGTATGTACAGTATGTACCAGCTGATGTACAGTATGTACCAGCTGATAGATATTTCTGTTCCATTTTTGCCCTAACCTTATCTCTTACTAGATAATAACAAGGCCTAATTTTGATTTAATGCCTGTTGCTGTCTCCTAATTCTAGAAAAGTAACAAGCATGGCTAATTGGCTCCTGTATGGCCATTCTTGAGGTGAATGAATGTTTTTGTTTCCTAGAATGGTGATTAAAAATGGATTTACCCTAGGAATACAGAAACCAGCTAGACTTTCCGTGGCCTAGATTGCTTTTCCCCATTGTGTAGAATGATATAATTATTTTCTGTACTGTTTTTCTAGAGTCACTTATTCTGTGACCTTACAGAGAAGATAAAATCCTAGCTATAACTAAAGCTTCTTTTCTGATAGCCTGATTAAGGGGTGAATATTGACTGTGGGGCTCTGAGAGTCCTTCTTTCTGATCACTTCTGGTTTCTTGTCATATTACCCTGTGCAATTCTTTGACCTTCAGAAAATTCCACTGGAATATGTGTGTGTGTCTGTATATATACAGCGTGTGTGTGTGTGTGTGTGTGTGTGTGAATGAATGAATGAATGAATGAATGAATGAATGAATGAATGAATGAAGATAAATTATTTTTTATTTGTTTACACTGCTGGGTGGAGCTCCTATCTGAAGGACCCGGGTTGCTAAAGGGTTGTGTCAAGATATTTTGTGTTCCCATATATACTGCATATCCTTTAAACAGCAGCTACAGTATATTCTTCAGGTAGGTCTATCTAGATGATAGAGAATGAGGCACATTTGGTTGTCAAGCATAGAAAGGAAAATTCTTTGTTTACATCATTCATCCACTGAGTTATTTATTTATATATAAAAATGGTAGCAATATTAAGTAGTAGAACACAGTTCAGAAAAGCAAGAGAATAAAACCCAATCAGACCTTCTGTAATATCACTCAATTTCCATGTTTGAGGTACATCATTATCAATATGCCCCTAGGTGCCAAGGTGAACAGCAACCCCAAATTGTTCTGCAGCCCGCCCTCCCCCTCTTCAATTAAAATAAAATAATGTTCAAAATAAACACTTTAAATGGCTTTGATCTCATGAGTTTGTCAAATTTTATGAATTGCTGATACTCTTGAATGAAACCTCATGAGATCTTGGAGCATGCCTAAATCTCTGAAGACTTCAGAGGATTTGAGAATGGGAGGAGCTGATCCTCCAAAAGGTAGCCGACTGTCGGTCTTGCCAGGTAAACCAGATTGGAATCACAGCGAGATGAACTAATTCTACTTTATTGTAAAGCTACATTGACAGAATCAGGACAATTTCCTCCCCCCCCCCCCCGCCCCGTCTCCTTTACAGCCAGAGAAATTAGGGAGAGTCTCTTCCGAGTCTCTTGCCCCATCCACTGTCTAGCTGCAGGCTATGCTGTCTCTTCTCTGACTGTTCCCTAGGCAGCATCTCTTTGCCCAGTCTCCCAAGGTTTTCCCACATACCATTACACTGACTCATGACTTCCATCATCCTTTAAATGAGTGAAACGACTTACTTTTTTTTTTTAATTGTGTGCTATGCCCTCACAATAGCTCCATGAGATCCCTATTATTCACCTACATTACTATTACTCACTTTTTCAGATAGTCATAGGACACGAAACAGTGATCACAGCAGACATGATTTTTCAGGAAAATCTCCCTAGAGACTTTTTTCTTCAGTTAGATCAGCATAAATACGCTATCTATTCATGGAATTAACAGTTTATTTCACCCAAGCTTCTAAACATTTAAATGTGTCCACTGTAAGTTTCTAATGTTCTTAAAATTCAGTTTCACTTATTCTAACAGTCCAGATTATATTGACTTTTACCTTGTCTTTATGTTTATCAGGGTTTTTTTTACTCTGATATAAAGAAGACGAATATATTTATCATTGCTTATCAAATATTTATAAGAGCTCTTTGTTCTCAGAGCATAGAGCAATTTTGGAGCAAATATTGACAATCAGCCATCTTTGCAAAGGGAACCCTCATTAACCTGCCTCTGCTGGAATCAATAGCTAGGATTTAAAGACCAATTTAAGTTAGAGTGCAAAATGCATAATGAAATTAGCTTAATCTAGGTCATAGTAATTTATCCTCCACAATTAAATCCAGTATTAGAAATTACAACTTCACGTATTTGGAATTACAGATGTGCAGAATCATCGCCTTACTTAAGCAAATATTGAAGAAAGCTTTAAAATATCCCAATTGTGATGTTACATTCTTAAAAGCTTTTAGTAAGCAAATAATTGATGGCACTAGCAATTGTTTACATGCTTCACAAAGCAATGGGGAACCAATATATTAAATTTTTTTCTTCTTTTTTTAATGAAGAAAAGTTTTCATTATGTCTGTGGGGAAAAATGGAAACCAAGACAAAATTGAGCCCTATGTTGTCTTATCTTTCATTTTTAGTCCCAGGGCATCATTTTGTTCTATATGTGGGCATTAATTGAAAGGAAGATAAAGGGTGTCTATTGTACTTTGTGAAACTGGATGCAGAAAATGAAATTCCTGTGGTGTTCCATCTGATTGCTAAATCAAGATTTATTTTCTAAACTTAGTCACTTTGATGGGTATTGCATGAAGGGATCAAGGGTTGGACAGAATGTACTTCAAACAAGAAAACCCTTATCAAGAAAAGATTAATAAAGATTACCTATCTCTATCAGTGCAAAAAAATAGAAGCCTTGAGTAGCTCCATTTCTTAATACTTTTTTTTTCAACCCCTGGATTCATGGTGGGGTGAAATGGGTATTGAAAGTGGTCAGGGTAAGCCAAGCCAACTCTGGTGACTCCAGGACTGGGTCATAACAATTTTTTATTTTAATTTTTTCATCAATTGTTCAAAAGGAAAATGACAGACATATGAGTGGCTGGGGTAGCATCCAAGATGGCCGCTCCCAATATAACTGGGGTAGGTTTTCAGTCTATTGAACATCTGCCACTGGATCACCAGTAAGTTATTTATCTAGGGGGTGCAAGCAGGCTGAATAAAATGTGTTGTCTGAAGCAGCCTTTCAGTGATGAAGGAAAAATAACAATCCATTTTGAGTTTTATCACTGGGGTCTTCCCGGCGCAGGATCAGACAGGAAATCTTCTGAAGTATAACTTCCTTTCTTTGCCATCCCCAACTAGGTTTCAGCAACTGGCCAAATTTGGCTGATCTGAAAAATGTAATCAGGGTCAGAGATGGTTAGCCGTTGAATGAGAAACTGTCAGGAAAAGCCCAAAAAGATACCAGAAGAAGACAATGGCAAATCACGTACATACCGTTGCCAGGAAAACTTCACGGTCATGACCAGGAAACCACTAAGTGTTGAGTTCAACACAAAAGAAACTTTACTTTTTAAAATTTCCCATAACTCTTGATAATCATTTCTCTTCCTTGTACAATCAAGCTTTCAGTCTCCTTCCAGAAAGTAAGGGAGAAAGCCCAAAATAATTTTGAGCTTAATGATCACATTGGCACAGTGCAGAGTTGTGAAATTATGACTAATGGCCATGAGATTTGATTTTTATTTTTTACTACAACATTCTTATGAACATTTAGCAACACATTCATAAACAGGTTCTTTGAGTGTGTTATTCCTAATGCACAACTCAAGGCAAAGGAAATTCTAACCTTAAGGTGACTCATCTAGGTATTATTAGGATGTTTGCAGATCATCTTAGAATTTATCAGATTGGATTTCAAATATATGAGACCAACAGGAACATTCTTGTTACTTATGACTTATGTGACATCTAGATTGCTTCCTGGTATTTTAAAATTGGTCAATGACTAGAACCATTTAAGAAAGTTCATATCCTTTCCCTTTTCACTGACTATAATAGAAGAACATTTTCCTTGATGTCAGAAGTAACAATAAAGTAGATTTACTCAACTGTGTCTGTGTGAAACCATTAATTAAAATAACAATAGCACGAAGTAGCCCACAACATGGCATAGGTTATCTTGGAATTCTGATGCTTGATACAAACTTTTTTCATTTTCATTTGTTCATTTTCATTCATCTCTTGCTTACTCCTTCTTTTAGAAGATAAGTACTAAAATGTTGATTAGACTTTTTTAGCAAAGTAGCAGGCCAGTTAATTAAAAATAATTAGTGGCAAGAACATCCAGGTTAATATATTTTGCAACTTCTATATTATCATCCTGCATTGAAGCATATGAAGGTAGATATGGGCTCATATACTTCAAAAAGACTGACAGCAGGAATCTCCACACATAGACCCATCCTAGGCCTGTTTGAAAAAAGGCAACTGGAATTTTGTACATTGCCAACAAAATATATACTATCCACATAATGGGCTGAGGTTCATGCTACATACTGAACTCTGGAACTCCATTAACCCATTTTCTGGTTTTGCACAATATCATGAATCATAAATTAATCAATCAAGCTATGTTTGTGTATGCTAAGCCACAATGAATTATCAAGTTGAAAACTAACCAATCTTAGAATGTTTCACAAACACAGGTACTAAGTCTTTAAGGAATGCTGTTCAAACTCAGCCAAGGACTTTCAGTCCATATACTTGATATCTCCATGAAATTACTATCACAAGCTGCCTAGCAGCCCCACTCATTAATGTCCAGTAGAGTGCTAAATTACTCTGATTATGATTTTGTGCCAACATGTTGGTGTCAACTGCCAGCTACCACAAATATAGATTTTCTCCAGGAGGATCTAAACTTGGTCCTTTAGGTCTTCCGATAGTGCATCCATTGCCACTATCATTATGTCTATCCATTTTTTGTTGGTCATCCTCTTCTTCTCTTTCCTTCTACCTAATTTACTAGAATGGTTCTATTCCAACTCCAGCTTCATTCAGGACTTTTTCTGGGCATCAATATCTGTATGTCTGTTCTGCATCTGAAAGGTTACACTTCCACAAGCATAGCCGAATACCTTCCTAGCCTTCTGAGTATATTATTGTTAGTGATATCACAATTCTGGGCTTATTCCACATTTATACATCCTTTTAATCAGAAACTGATGAGTTCAGAACTTGCTGGAAAAGTGATGCTCAAATTGCTGAGGAACTGGTAAGAGCAGTTTCTTTATACTTCCCTTTTCTTTTCTTTCTGCACTTTTGGCTTTGTTCTCTCTTATTTTCTTTCTTTCTTTTATCTTAAAAACTTGTTAGTTTTTATCTTTTTTGTTTAAACATTTAATAAAGTTATTAGGGAAAAAAAGGAACTGGAAAGAGCACAGAGAAGAACAATAAAGGTGGTTAAGGGGCTTGGAGGCTAAATCCTATGAAGAATGGTTAAAGAAACTGGGTATATTAAACTTAAAGAGGAGAAGACTAAGGGGAGACATAACAGCAGTCTTCCAATACTTGAAGGGTTTTCACAGGAAAGAGGGTGTGCATTTATCCTCCATAGCTCCCAAAGGTAGGGCAAGAACCAACAGAAAGAAGCTTTACAGAGGGAGAACCAAACTTGAAATAAAGAGGAATTTCTTCACCATGGGTCTAATTAAGCAGTAGAACAGCCTGCCTAGTGGACACATGGGTGTTTCATCACTGGAGGCTGTCAAGCTAAGATTGGATGGCTATTGGGGATTCTTTGAAGATTCTTGCTCTGGGCAGGGGTTGGACTAGACGTTCTCCAAGCTCCCTCCCACCCCTATTATTCTATTATTAACAACCCAATAAAACAGTAGTTTACACAACATAACAACAATACAACATGTTACAGACAGAATATCATGGTGCTATACAACTAATTATAACTAGTGGTCTCTAAATGCCCTGTGAAAGAACTCTCTTTTCGGTGCCTTCCTGAATGAGGTTATGGGACACAAAATGCCCATATTCAGAGTCAGACCTTTAATTTGAATTTTCTGCAGCTACAGGGGGAAAACAACTCCACAGTATGATGCCACACAGAAGTATTTGGTTTGCTTAGATAATGGGGGAATGGGGTCCAATTTGATATATTTCTGGGTTATGATGTGCTCCTTAAGCAATGCAAAGATACTTCCTGTATTGGGTATGAAGAGTTCTCAACTAGAATAGACTGGCTGCCCTGGCCAATGGGAATGCTTTTTCTTCATGCAGGACTGTAATAACTTGGACCTCCATATGTACTAAATGAATGCCATATCATTGTCACAGTTACTCTTTTTTTACAGTATCTACATCATTTTCTAGGTGCCTTAATTTTAAAGAATTTCCAGAAAATACGTTCAGATTTTCCTCATGATGACCTGTCCCTCACTTGGTCCTTCAGGTCTTCCAATGGTACATCCATTGCAATTGTAACTGAGACTACCCACCTTGCTGCTGTTTGTCTTCTCTTTCCTTCCACCTTTCCCATTATCAGCGCCTTCTCCAGAAAGCTAGTGTTTGCATAATCTGAGATACGGTAATTTAACCCTAGTCATTTGTGTCTTGAATAAGAACGCTTGGTTGATTTGTTCAGTGATACATTCATTTGTTTTCTAGGCTGTCCATGGTATTCTCAGTACTTATCTCCAGCATTAGATTTCAAAAGTGTCAATACTTGTTCTATCCTGCTTCTTCAGAATCCAACTTTTGCTTCCATAGATTATCACAAGGAAAATCATTGCCTGCACTATTCTAATTTTTGTAGGTATAGTTGCTTCACAACATGTGAATATCTTTTCCAAGTCTTTCATGGTTGCCCTACCAAGTGCTAGTGTGCACCATATTTCTCGACTGCTTGTTTCTTTATTATTGAAGATCCACATTTACAACACACATTATTAATTCCAGAATAAATATCACTTAGGCTCTAATGATGTTCCCCACAGAAAGGATCCCAGCGGCCATAAATAATGATGGAATAAAAAGTCAGTCCCCAATGAAAATCTAATCTTATATTCTTTCTTTCAGTCCCCATGGAAACTTCTGTGACAGGTTTTTTTTCTCCCTTCAGTGTCCGAAACGGGGAGAGGGAGGCATTAACAGGAGACGTGTAAATTTACAAGTCCCACAGCCACTAATTTACACCAGATCAGTTCTGTCCTTTGGTTTCAAGAGAAAGAAAGGAACCTTGAGGAAGATGAAACAATCAGAAATGTGATTCTTTTGTCTCATTCACCCTGCAAGGCTAATGCCACCAAGGAATTAGATTTGTCAGAGTCTCCAAAGTTGGAGCTGTCTGAAAAATAATGTAGGACTGTTTTGTTAATCACTACTTAGATAAATATCAGCTCAATTTAATCTTATAAGAGTTTTCCTTTAATTCAAATGTGTTTCTTGGGGAACAATCTTTATTTTATCCAATAAGCAAATCTGTGTTTTTTGCATCCTTCAGTAGAATAAGATTTCTTTAATTATATAGCTATAAATAGATTTGGATTGGGGGTTATTTATTTTTTGCATATGTACACACATGATTTTTTTTTAAATTAAAGTCTTGTTCCTGATATCATATGTCATACTGAGGCTTCGGAAATTTGATTTCAAACTCTTTTGTTTTTTTAACTGAATAGGTTGCAACCACACACGTTGGTCCATTCACAAGATTGGTCCAATAATAAACCCAATTGAACAGTCAATTCATATTGTCTTCAGACAGGAAGAAATGGTCATGGAAACGTACCACAAGAAGGCTGAAACTCTGTAACCAGGTCAATCATGAGGTCAGTCAGTTTCAAAAGCAAGAATTTTTTGCCTGTTATATGGAAAGTGTGAGTGGTTGGCATTTGAATATACTTTCTTTCTTTAATAGTAGTTTATTGAGATTTTAAAATTACAAAGTTAAAAGTTAGAAATGAAAAAGAAAATTGAAAATACAAATTATAAAGAAAAGGAAAAGAAAAAGTGAGATAAAGTAAAAGAAAAAGAAAAAAGACATGAAAAATAGATAGCTTCCAATCTTTCTCTGGTCTTAAGAATAATAAGAGTATCATAGGTGCTAGTTTTTAATGCATTAAGTACGAATAATTCTTTGTCAGAACATATCCCATTACATTTATAATCTAATCTTCAAATCCCCATGTAAGCTTCGCCCCGCCTGGATTTTGCAAATAGTCCATGGCATTTGAATATACTTTCAATCTTGGACTGGCAGGTCCTTTAATTGATTTGAATGTTTTCAAATTGTAGTTTGATCAAACAAGGTGAGAGAAAATGTGAGATTTAAGCATGAATTACCATATTGTGTTTGGACTATTACAGCCAAAGCTGCTTAGTTGTGTTCTACTCATCTCAAAATGTTCTCTTCAATCTCCCCAGAACTCTGTTGTCAAAACTATTCATTTACCTTGCCATTCAAGCAACTGACTGCCCTCCAGAAATACTACACTACAATTCTGCTAGGTGAGGAATTATGGGAGTTGTATTCAATGTATTTACAGGACACATCAAGTAGAGAATGTTGTGATCTCCACCAAATGGAGATCATGAGAACACCCTTCTTCAGTTCCCAAAGTGGCTTCTTTGTCCTTCTCATATTCCTGCTCTCCAAATCCTACCTCCTACTTTCAAAGTTCTACCCCAGCTTGCTGGCATCTTACTTTATTTGCTTCAGTAGAAAGGAAGGGTATAAATTAAATGCATGAACAATACAATTTTCTAACATATCCTAGTCTATGACCTTTGCTTCTTCAATACTATACAGTTTTTGGTTTCTACCCCCTCCCCCAGATCTGCTTCATCCTTAATTGATTCCTTCTACATTCTGAACTGGTTCCTTACATCTGTGCACATTTTTCATCTCTCTTTCCTTCAGCCTAATTGATTCACTACCATGCTGTCAATGATAGTATTTCTATAGGTGGTGATTACACACATTTGGTGCAGCTACCTGAGAGTTTTAGCAACATTGTAAAAGGCTGAAGTTATACATATATGATATTGTCAGCATTTTGCCTCTTTCCAGGCTATTCTAAGGTTTTGACCTATTCATTTTCTATTTTAAAAGGTATTAGAGCAGGATGTACATACGGATTTTCGGTGTTGTGCATCTTCAAGTTGTTAAGCATTATGGTGGACTGGAATGTATGCAATAACAGGTACAGTCTACTATTTAGAGGGTGTTTGGGTTTTCAGGTATAAGAGGACTAGATAATGTTGTACACTGATCTGGAAATCTGGGCAAAGAACTATCAAAATCAGATACCCTTTAACTAAGGAAACATCTAAAGAGCCTTTATCCCAGTTTACTTTCCTTCATGCAATTTCTTGTGTAAACTAGTCTTGAGATATCAGTTGCTGTTACCTAAGTAAGCATCAGGACCATTGCTAAGAAAAGAGGAAATTAACAGTAAAAATAACCCTTTTAATCCATTGTACAATATCATTAAGGCTGCTGTCCAGTTAAAACAAGCAAAAATATACTGCAGAGCTGTCACCCTGATCAAATAAAAATAAATAAGTATTTTTTTAAAAAATCACTGATCTCTCACCCTGGTAAGCATGCTTGCATTTATATATTGGAATCCTATGAAAATGTACTCAAGAGTCATTTCTATTTCAAGCATAAGGGCTTATATCCCACGTGAATAGATCTTAGTATTATTTTGCAATGTTTACTGGGAATAAATCTATTGCTCTGTCTGGCTACTAAAATCTCATCCCAGACACCACTGCCCCACTACGTGCCTAAAGTGTTTGCAAGTATGGTAGGGGAAGTAACCACAGAAGCAACCTGGGTTGTATTGGCCCAAGAAGCCTCCACAAGCACTTCCCCCAGTGGTGTTTCCCCTACATTTCCCCAGCAAATTTCCCCACCAAACATTTCCCCACCAAATGTTTCTGGAAAAAAAAAAAAGGTGCTTTCTTCTTGGGTAAAACTGGTCAGAACTGCAAAGAGACTCACAGTTTGCTTTACACAAATCATGACATTTAACTTGCAAAACAACAACAACTTAAAAGCTGCTGAGATTCTTCAAATTCCTTCAGGATGGTGTTATATCCTACTGTGGTTGACTTCTGACTCATGACTCTTTTACATGGATCTTGTTCACTCAGTAAAAACAACACATCTCTAAGGCATGAGAACAAATTAATACTAGGCAGTCAGCTGTAGTCATAGAATAATGAAGTGCTACATTTCCAAAGAATAAGAATGTGCTGTGGTGTCTGATGTCTGGAACCACGGGTATTCGTTATTACGCTAAAATCGGAGGACTGCCTTGATTTCACAAGCTGCAAGCTTGGCACCCTTAAATGAAGCCTATTACAGTACTGTACTCCTGATAACTGGCTATAGAATCTCTACTTAAATATCAACAGAGAAGATACTCTCTACCTTCCATTGTGATTATCAATGATTATCAATCATTTCAAATATATTGAGATTTCCTAGTACTCCATGTGACTCTGAAAAGATGTCTAGCCTGAATATTTGTGGGACTATCTGCCTCCGGTTATTTCTGCCTGTCCCATAAGATCCAATCATTCTGGTATACTCTGGGTCCCATCAACTGAACAGTTCCATCTTATGGGACCTGGGAGGTAGCACCTGCCCCACAGAACAGCTTCCCCATCACAAAATTCAGCTGGCCTTGAACCTGAGAAAGCCCTGAAGATCTGGTTCTTCCCACTGGTGCTGGGCTAGGATATTATATGAGTCTCTTGGAACTATATGAGGTATGGGGTTAGATTCTATTTTTTAATTATTTTCCTCTATTTGATGTTTTTAACCCTTGTTAGCCATCCAGAGGCACTTAGCTACAAGGCAACCATGTAAATTGACTGACTGACTGAATGTGGATTAGCAACATTGTGACTAAATCCATCCACCTTGTGGTGGTCATTCTCTTCTTCTCTTTCCTTCCACCTTTCCCAGTATTAAAACTCTTTACTGAGCCAGCTTTTCACATAATGTCCCCAGAGTAGGATAATTTGAGCCTGGACATTTGTGCCTTGTGTGAGAGCTCTGGGCTGATTTGTTCAATGATCCATCTGTTTGTTTTCTTGCTAATTAATAAATATTTATATCACAATATGTTTGCCTCCAGAATACTTTGCTTCCTAGCAAATGAAAAATTTGCTATTGCCCTCTAATGCAAAGCAGAATTCCAGTTAGATGGATCAGAACTGAGATCTCAGGCCTGCATAGCACCAGCTGCTCTGTTTAAAGAGTATCTTGAAGCATATAATGAAGAATGCTCATTTTTAGATTAGATCTCTGTAGAAATATTCTTCCCATTCCTCTTCTGCCTATTATCAGCAAACTGGAAAAACAAGAGGAGCTGCCCCCCTCCTTAAGCACACAAAAGAGAGAGAGGAGAAAAACCCTGCATGAAAATCTCTGGGGAAAAAAACCCCTCTGTTCTTGAGGACAAAAAATGAGCGCACTGCAAGCACCAAAGCATCCAGTTCACGTTGTTCAGTGGCTTGCCTGAAGTTCTTCTCCCCACTCCAGAGAATAAAATGTCCTCCAGGTTTGAGAAAGGTCCACCCAGTTACTAGCACATGGGGAGGTAGAGAAGTGTGAAAGGTTAAAAACTGCTGAACTAAATATGATATATGATAAAAAAACAAATAAGTCCTTTTACCCACCAGTTTGCTATCCATCCATTCTCCACAGAAAGTTTAGGTGGTTGTAGGGAACAGCTATCCTGAATGACATCTGTTGGATTCATCATGCGCATGTTTGATCAGGGAAAATATGACAACTACATTTGTTAGTGACTGGAAACCCTTTATGGACATTTTGCTGAAAATGGAAAAAAAATGAACTAGCGATTTAAGGGTTTGATGATTCAAAAGGGTAGAATATAGGAAGAAGGGAGCCACAATATAACTATAGAGAGAGAGGATAAAATATAAATGCATTTATAACCACTTTAAAGAAGATTGGAAGCTGCTTCTTTATATCTTTCTTTTTCTTTTCTTTTCTTTTCTTTTCCTTTCCTTTCCGTCTTTTCTTTTTTATTTCTTACTTATCACTTTTTTTACTTTTTCTTTTTTAAATTTGTATTGCTTTTACTCTGTAAAAAAATTCTCCAATAAATAATAATAATAATAATAATAATAATAATAATAATAATAATAATGGTTTCCTTATGTGCAGATCCTATTAGATCCATACCAGAAAATGCCTTAGAGGATATTGAAAATACCCCCATTTGGCCAACCATGTGACATCTCCATGCAATGTATGTTAATGAAAAAGAAGTGGCAAAATTGATATAATCTTCCAACTTATGAGACATTTCTATTGTGTTTCCCTGCACTGAACAGTTTGTCCCAGTACTGGGTGATTAAGACATGCAGCAGATTCTGATTAGATTTGCTTTCTATACTGTAGTCTTTCGTTAGAGATAAAGCATGTGGATTTTCCATCCCTGAATCAAAAGTACTTTTTCTACTCATCCTGTTTTGCCCATCATTTTTTCTTAGCGGGAAGAATGTTTCTGGTCCATGAAGAGGAAGACTATACCTTATTCTTTGGATGCAGCAAAGAGTGCTAAATATTAAATATATCCCCTTGTTTCTTCATCAACAGATAGATAAGATTGGCTGGCTAAAGAAATAAATGGAAAGATAGAAGGAAGATAGGTGAGAGAGAGAGAGAGAGGATAGTGTTGATATGTGTTTACTGAAGTTTGGTCTGGAAGACAATATGTTGCAATGCTATGAATGATTAAATAGTTATAACATTTTTATTTGGAATTTAAACAGAGCAACAGCAGCTCTTTAAACAAACCACTCCCACCAGCTAGTGTAGGCTGGAACTTTTCCTTTTCCTTTTCTTTTGTATGTGGATAAGCTATTCAAAAGATGTGGGTAATTACAATATAATGCTGTCTTCCTCAGATCAGTTCCTTCCATCCAGTTGCGTAAGCCTCAACTTCCAGAATGTCCAACTACCATAATGATGGCACAAAATTCTAGAAATTGAAGCCAAGGCGTCTGGAGCACACCCCGAGGAGAGAAGATTGGAATAAACCCCAACACTTCTAAAACACTTGCTGGGCCAAATTGTCCATATATATCAGCAGTGTGATGGCTCCATAGATTCATTCTGTTAGAGACAATATCCATAAAAGGCCAGTATTTCTTTGCCATGCTGATCTTCCACTTAGACCATTTTAATAACACCTTTTGGAAAATCAGTTCACACAGATTGGAAGCATTGCACTGCAGCGTTCTTGCCTGTAACTCTCCTTATGAAATTAGAACAAAGGGGGTTGGAAGCAAAGTTCCAGCATTTGGAAATCCTTGAGCCATTCCAAGCTCAGTTCATAAGAATGTGCTCCCAGTGCTCCCAGTGTCTTTTCTTCTGCCTCACCTCACCTTTTCTTGAACAAGTTGGAAGAGAACAAGAAAAGAATTCAGTACTCAAGGGACTGGGGAAAACATAGGATTTTCACTTCCTTTCCCATGGTTTTGATTCCAGGCAATGAAAGCTTCTGCAAGAACACTCAAAACTAATGAGAGTGTAGTATGTTTGTTTAACTTCTTTGGCTCACTGACTAGAAGATGAAAAAGAAAGTTAAACAAAGGGAATAAAAATAGCAAATATCCTGGAAAATTTGTTACACAACCGAAACAATAATGAAACAAATGCATTTTACTCCCCAAAGTTCCACATCTCCCTTGCAGAAAAAAGGAAAGCCAATCCATAAGTGGGGACCCAAAGGAAACACTTTAATATCAGTTGTCCTAAATTTCTTGGAGTCCATGAAAATTGGTTACAAATTGGAAAATAAAGCAAAGTAGTTAGAAATAACCCTCTTGTATTTTAAACAACTCTGTTTAGGATTTCAACATTGGCTTTTCAGATGGCATGAACAACAAACATTTACCCCTGCAGGCCTGTACCTGCCTAAATGTCTCTAGATTGGTCTCAGGATAACCTACTTTATTCAAACTTGACAACAGGGAAGTATATTTTCAACAGAGAAGTACATTCTGTCATATCGTTTCTCCCTCTGGTGGCAATCTGTAGTTAACATCTGCTTTTTATAATGGTATGTGATTGCCATTACTAGTAAAGCAATGTTAAGCAATTAGAATGGCTCTATGAGCAAATAATATAGATAAATCATACATAATTAAATTAAACCGTCTTAAAAAGATATTAAAGGAGCATAGCATCACACCTTAAGAGCCTGTCCGAATAAATGGCCACTGAATTTGTCCTATTTTTCTGTAAGAATTAGGGCTGCCCAAGCATTTTGCCCTGTCTGAATTTCAAAACAACTGACCATCATTTCCTGGGCTAATGTGCAGATTGGAATACCCTCAACCTTTGGATTTTGCATTTCACATGCTAGTAAAATAATGCTTAGGATCATTCCGTTTACATACATACATTGAAAGGGAGATGCCAGATGTTCAGACTGGTTTCAAAAATGGCCAAGGAAAAGAGACATTAATGCTGATGTACACTGGGTAATTAAGAAAGAAAGAAAAAAACCAAAAAGAAGTCAGAATGTGCTTCATTGATTATAGAAAGACCCCTGATTGTGTTGATCATGTCAACCTGTGGAATGTCCTTAGGAAAAGAGGAACCACAGAACATCTCATTGTCCTAGTGTGAAACTTTCAGATAGGACAAGAAGCCACAGCCCAAACAGAACATGGTGAAACATACTGGCTCCAAGCCAGCAAAGAAGTGAGACAAGGCTTTATACTTCCCCCTTATTTATTCAACCTTTATGCTGAATATATATTGAAGGAGGCTGGATTGGAAGAAGATGAGCATGGTTTTAAAATTGCAGGAACAAACACCAATAACCTGTGCTATGCTGATGATACTACTGTGATAGGTGGAAATGCAGGTTCTAGCAATGAAAGTCAAGCAGCACAGTGAAAAAATGGGACTAAGATGAAATATAAGGAACACCAAATTAATGACAACAAATACAGCAACTCATCTTAGAATTAACAATGAAGATACAGAATGTCAAAACTGCAAGCAGTCAGTTCAGAGCTCAGGAAAGAGTAACCCATGCCTTCCCTATCATACTGTTAAACATGGAGGAAAATGAACAGGGGGAGAAAGAAGGGGTGTCATAAAGAGAGAGAGAGAAGGGGGAGGGCTAGGCTACCAATGGTTTAGGCACTGCCTGTCCCTTTTCCCCAAGGAAAGCAGCCCTATGTAGAAAGTTACAATAGTGCAGCCTAGGAAAATAATAATGAATAATTAAAGCATGTTCTGGTTATTCACGATGAATTCTCAGCTGGCACACCAGCTGAAGCTTCTAGCTTAGCAAAGCCACTGGGCCATTCAGAGTTTTCAGCAGTTCCAGAAATACTCCTAAACTAAACATCACACCTCCAGGAAGAGGGTAAATCCAAACAGAACAGGGATACATCTACATACACTTAGGTCAATTGATACCCCAAATCCACTATTTTACCTTGTAAGTTTCAGTGTATTCCTCCTCTTTTATATTTGATTGGCCCCAAGCTTTCTCTTCCATTCAACTCTTCCATGGCTTTCCTAAGATTAAATGATACAAATATAAAATAGAGCTGCATTTTATTAACATGCTGATGGCATTTCACTCCAGATCTCTTGAAGACCTCACCAGTCTGTTTCAGGCAGATATGTATAAGACATCAATTAGACCACTGTGGGACCTCCCACAGGCCGAAAGCCATGGAATGGCATAAGAGTCTTCAGCAATACTTTCTGGTAATAGCCCTCCAGACATACTGTAAACAGAGGGCATTAGCATTGCACAGTCCCATTCTTTAACTAGAACAATGCCGTGTTTGAGAGTCCCAAATGCTGCTGAAAGCTCTGGTTAAACCAAGATGGCTCCACCTCTCCCATCTTCCAGGACAGATCATCCAACAGGATGATCAAAGATGCTTTTAGAATGACATTTACCATACTCTGTTTACTTATGCATATGAAAAAAACATGTCCACAGGTAAACAGGTGGTCATGGGAATATGGGAAGCACATAGAGGGCTCCTATTCTGCCAAATGACCTTTTGTTCAGTTTGTACTGTACAACTGAAAATAATACATTTATTTTTGGAGAAAAAATAGACCTATTGAGCCTTTGATAATTCTCCATGTTGAAATGTGCCCTGCAATGAGATCGATCTGAAAATACATTCTATGGCAAAGAAATGAAAAAATGCTATAAGCTTAACAAGGTTAGTGTTTTACTTCAATGGAGTTCCCATGCATATTTATACTCATATTTATATCTCATTAGTGCCAACCAGCTAGTAGGGAAGAAAACACCTGAGTGCACTGATGCAAGGCTAAGAGAGGCTTATTCATGAATAATCCAGTTATCTTCTAGAGTGATAAAAATATAATGTTTAACTTGCCGTTCCTTGATTACAAGATACGGAATATTCATTTGTTTCTTGAGTCTTTCCCCAAATAATGAATTTATCAAAGAAATCTCAAGTACTGCCCCAAATGTAAGTCTGCCATAAGTAAGTGACTTAGAAGATATGTAGTTGTTCTTATATAAATTAATTTATGAACAAAGGAAAGGCAGAAAAAAAAAGGGACATGGATGGGTAAAGGTGAATATAAACAGGCAAAGATTCGATATAAATGTGTAGGAAGGAAGATAAAGGAAAGCTGAAGCAATAATAACTAAAATAACAACAACCACAATTCTTAGCCCATTAGCTCTGGCTCTTCCCAATGCTTGGTCTCCATAAAACCCTATTTTTCCTTTTCACTTCTCAAGCAGGTTTGTTTTTTTTCCCCCTGACATCCTGATTAGCAGTTTGTGGAGGAATTAAACCCAGTAGCTGAGAGGAAGGGAAGCTTTACTTCTGAAAACACAGTAATAATTAGTAAGACAGGAGGCAGGGAAGAAGAAATCCCTAACCTGTTATGGACAAATTCACAACTCATCTGTTCAACAGGCATTCATCATGTGGCCTTTGCTACATGTTACTATTTTCCAAGTAATGCAAAAATGCTTCTGCAAAGTTATTAGATTTTAATTCCCTAAGCCATGTACTGTACAATCTATGTAAATGAGCTGTATATTTCATACTGGCAATCTAGTTCTCTATCTGTAGTTATTTTGAATATTGTTGACAGATATAAATCTTCTGAAACCTGTACCATTTTTAATATTGTCCAAGTAATCTCATATATGTTTCTGGAAAGTAAAATGGTAATATAATATTTAAACAATGCATATAAATTACCAGATGGGAGAAAAGAATCTCATCAGAGGGAGGACATGGGGGTGGGAAGTAAACATCACTATAGTGTTTAGTTCCAAAAGTGGCTTTAAGATGATCAGGAATAGGTTCTGATTTCACAAGACTGTTAAGAGCAAACATTCACCTATTTATGCAATGTAGAATTGTGAGTTAACTCTATTTTCCAAATGGGGCAATAATTTTGTCAGTTGCATTATGACTCAAATGTGACTTAGACTATGCAACAATAGAATAGTTATAAGTTTGATCACAAAGCACTTGGCAGTGAAATGAGGAAGAATTTTATTTCTGCTTCCTTTTCAACATGAGACAAATATATTTAACAGGGCTTGCAAGAAATACACTGCAAATCCACAGTTGTTAATCACAACCACAAGTCCTAAGAATATACAAAGCTTAACAAACTAAATAGTCCTATAAATAGATGTTCTCAGAGGTAATTATTCTTAAAGAATCCTCTACACTAAGAACTACAAACAAACCTATTTTCATTTAATTGATTTATATGTATATAAGCATGCCTGCATATATCATCCCAACTGATACGGTGTGTGTGTGTGTGTGTGTGTGTGTATTTCCCCCAAATAGAAATCAGTTATTCCAAACAGCAGCATGCTAAGTTTATAATGAATATTTGATGGCAAGCTTATATCTGGGTGCTATGCTTTTATCCTGAAATTGTGATAAATCACTTTTCCTAGATAGATTCTGCTTGCCCAAGCTGGACATACAGAAAATATATGCTGGGTCCTTACCTACTATGAGAAACAACAGGAGGTGGCATGAAGCAGGCATTTGGGGGGTGTGGGGGTGTCTTCCTCTGGAATAGTTTGCCCCCCAAGATGAGAGAAGCTACTATTATCGTAGCCTCCTAGAAACTTGTAAAACCTTACATATCCTGGAAGGTCTTTGGTGTTTGAACAGTAGTGGAAATTACTAGATTGTAGATATCACTATTTTATATTGTTGTTGTACAGATCTTGCATTATTGTTTTTATGTTTACTGTTTTATGCCACTTACAACCTCCATGGTTTGAAATGGTACATAAAATCTGTAAATAAACAAACAAATAAACAAACATACCTATAAATATGCATAGGTGCAGTGGAAGAAGAATGCTTTTCTGATTTTTTTTGCTTTTTGTCTACAATGTCTTCTCCATTCCTGAAGTGAAACAGCAAACACCTATCCGAAGCAGTTGGTCAGGGAATGTGACACAGAAGAAGCAAAGCAGCAGTTGGAAGCAGGATTAAGAATCCTTCTCAATCACCTTTGTGTTCATTGCAAATGGTGTGCCTACATTATATGTTAGCCTATATCTGGGATCAGTAAATATTGAGCTTTAGACTTAAAAAAAAAAAAAAGGCTGAATAAAGCGAGTGGATAAAGTAAGTAGCTTTCCCCACTTGCAGGTTTAGATCTTAGCTCTTGCCATGCTATCTGCTTGACCCTCACTAGCCCTCTAAGTCCTGCCTCATCCATTGTCCATGCAGGCGGGACAACTTGTTTGGTGGGATTTTTCTCAAAACGGTTTTTAAAAAGAGAAGAATGTATTGTCTTGAGTTCCTGAAAGGTTTGATGGAATCTACAAACCTTGTTAGAATACAAAACCTTCACTCAGCATGCCCAATGTTATATCACATAGCTGAACACATTATAGTTCTTATTGCCTATAGTTTTGGAGATCTGTTGCTGCAAAAATCCACTGGGCACATCAGTATTCCACTTTTAAAACAGCATTTCTGAGAGTTCATCATGGAGGTCTGGTGAAGACATCCTCAGTGTGGCAGGACCAGCAGAAAAAGCTTTTCCCACTATTTTAAAATGTTTTGCCATCTTGGACAAAGAAGAAAAGGGACCTCTTTTCCATCTACAGAGGCCAACTAGACTTTGTTGTCTCTCAGCACTGGTCACAGCACAGCCTCTACCAGTGCAACTCAGGATATGCCTAAGGCAGGGTGTGTGGTACTTCAGGGCATAAGACAGCCATGTGGTATTTTAGTCTTCCCTGTAATCTGGAATCTTGCTCGACCAGATCTCCCTGATTTCACAATGTATTGCAGTTACAATTCTCTTCAGAAATTCCCACAATCTGGGCTGGTTGTTGGTGGACATAGCACACATGCACTTCATGCCCTCTCACAACACTGTAATAGGACTGCTGTCCTGGAACAGCATCATCTGACTATTCTTATATGTAAGATAAAAGAAAATAGTACCTGCATGTGTTAGTACAGTACATTGTATGTACACTGCATGTGCAATTTGTTATGGTGCCTCGTATTATTATGGTTGTGTTTTATGGTGTTCTTTTAATGTATTTTTGCAGTTTGTTGGGGGCCACCCAGGGTTATGTATTGGGTGGCCATATAAATTTTCTAAATAAATAAATAAGTGTACCCCCTAGTGTTGGAATATAGGCAGCAATCTGTTGGTTTACAAGATAGTCTCTAGTTTACAGACCCTATCCTGTGAGTTTGCTTAAGGTAAAACTGGGCTGTGATTGCACTTCTGTTATACTGACCCCAGTGTGCCATAACTGGCCAGTATTGCCTTTACCATTAGCAGGGAATCTCTAAGGCTGCTAATTCAGTCTAGTTTTTCTTTCTTTTACTAAAAAGCATTATGTGAAAGTCTCGATTGACTAGATCAGATTAGATCAATCCTTATGGCCACAAGGCCAGCAGATGAAACAGATAAAAATGAAAATATATAAGGCTAAAAAGAAGAGACGTTAGTACAAATGCACATATAGAATTGGGCAACCCAGAAAGATATACCCGAACAACGGTCAGACAGGAGAAGCATCAAATAGAAGTCATGCCCCCTGCCAGGAAATTTCTCCAAGATAGAGTAGATTAAAATTGTTCAGGATTCCCTGTAGAGAGATCAGTGATGAAGCATATGGCTCAAGGACTCTACTGAGCCATCCCTGCAAGGACCTGTGTGGGGCAGAATTTTCCTAGCACCCCATCGAAAGAGCAGAAGGTAATGCCTCCAGCCTGGCCCAGCAAAATGTCAGGCTAGTGATAGATGAGAGGTAAGACACTGGGTCCCATTTGGGGGAAAAAATGTGTTGGGAGGCTGGGAACCAAACTTAGATTAATTTGAAAATCAGTTTCCCAAATACCCTGTTCAGAGATACTTCAAAGCCAGATGGACAGGGCTAGTCCCAGCAATTTGGACATCAAGCTAGGATCAATGAAGCCAGCTGTAGTATAGATCATGCTTTATTTAATGGATTAAAATCTGGGCAGAGTAAATTCGTTCTGCTTCCTGTGCATGTGTGAGATCCTGGGCTGGAGGGAACAACTAACTAAGATCAATCTCTTGGGAAAGCAATAGTTCATTACTTTCCTTTTTCTTTCCTTTTCAACTTTCCTTGAGGTCCCTGTCCTCATTATGTAATAAGATTTATAGTTCTTAGTGAACCAGCAGGGTTCATTCTGGGAAAGAAATCTAGCCTTTAGCAGATCTATCCCTGATAGCTCAGGTTACAGGAGGGAGAGGTGGGATGTCATTTAACCTTGGGCATTTGGTGGGGGGGGGGGGTTGGCGGGTGGGTAAAAAGTTAAAATGGTACCTGCAGCTGCACAATCCAAACCCCAGCCCACTTTTTATTTCCATCAAAATTGCTCTGCATTTTCTCTGACTTTTTAAATCTTAAGCATTCCTTGCTCTCTTTGATTACATTCTTTGCAACTATTTTCCTCGGTATGTACATTATATAATGCTTGACAGAGAAAAGGGAAAGAATAGTTGCAGAGTTTAAATAACTGGGCAACCCCCACCCCCCAAATTCCAGAACATGAAACCAAATAGATGAATGTGTGTACTTGGGTAGAAAATTTACTAAAGAAGGGTAAATGGATGGAGACATTTTAAGATGTGCAAATGCTGGTAGTAAATAGGGGGTACTATGTGGTCTATTTCAAGAAATGAATATGTGTTGAAAGAAGCAAGAATGTATACTGGTGCTTCCACCCACCTTGTTATATGGAAGTGAGAGTTCAGTACATCAGCAGAAACATAAAATAAGTTGCAAGTGGTGGGAATGGAATACCTAAGAAACATTTTGGTCACATCCAAAAAAAAAAAAAAAAAGATTGCTTGAAGAATGAATGACAAAAGTGAACAATCAGGACAAAGTAAGTATTTTGAGGGGGTTTGGCCATACAGGAAAAATGAATTAAGATCAAATCGCAAAACAAATTCCTAAAGAAAGAGTGAAGGACTTGAAAGGAAGGAGAAGACCAAGAAAATGGAGTTGATGAGATTCTCCAAAAGAAAGAGGTAAGAATTTTAAAGAAAAAAAGACAAGATATGGATTGGTGTATGGTCACAGTAGAAGCAGAGAGAGAGAGAGATGGAGAGGTATACTGAATAATTATTGTGTAAACTTGATTTAATTACCTTTCCTTTCCCCTTTTCTCCTGCCTTTACTTTCTTTTGCGTACTCTTTCTGTACTCTGCATAATACTTATGCAAAAGGAAATAGTGCGCTCAGTATGCACCTATGACTTATGTTTGTAAAGTAGCTGCTATTGACAAGAAATTGCACAGGAAAACTGAATAATCCCTGATAACATTGTGCACAAAGAACATAGAAACATTGTGCACAGAGAGCATAGATACTTCAAATATTCTTCTCTGTCATCACTTTGATATAAGATCTTTGATGATGTATGAGGAAGGTAAGAGAAAATTGTGGGGAAACTCTAAGAGCAGAATAATTAAACAGGAAATCCTGTTCAGTAATCTGAATGCTTTCTGTCATCTTGCCAGTCTCCTTTTCTTTTACTATTTAATCAAAATTGCTTAGGAATAGTCATTAACAATTTAAATATACCACTTTCTTCATAGTGCTTGGACAGAAAATCGAAGTCCATGGAAACTCATAACAAATGCCAGTGCCTACTAACACCTTGGAGTATCAGAAGTTTATTGTTCTTTCTTCAGTTCACTGATGATCAATTATACCCTGCTGTTAAGAATTTGATTCAGTTGTGGTGACAGACACATTTAACATAAGAAAAGGGTTACTATATGCAGAATAATGAATCCATACTACCATGTTACTAAGCATTTTTCCCCCTACTCTGCATATCAAATTTTTGCTTGTTACTCTATGGTCAATGAAGCAAAAGGTGGATGCTCTTCAAAAGGAAAAAAATTGAGGATTTATTTAATTCAGCTGAATTTTGGAAAACAAACCTTGTCAAATAACACACAACAATTTAAAATAATATGGTATCAATTGTTCATATAGTTTGGTGCAACAATATTTTTATCTCTATTGAAACAGACAACAGTATAGTCCAAATATACCCCATGAGAATGTGTTCCATTGAAGGAGAAAATAACAGACTTTTGTTTTATAGAAATACAAATGACGTTTACACTGCAAATAGAATTAAGAAAAAAGCCCTGGGTATTATGGCAATGATCAGAAAATTGCTAGATCTGTATTCAAAAATTGGTGCAGAACATCTCCATGCACAGTTGGACAACTTGGCAGGAGTCTTAAACCAATTGTTCTAAGCACCTACATTGAGTTGCCCATCCCTGTGACATTAAGGAGAAAGGCTGGTGGGGTTTTTTTGTTTTTTTTACCAATAATAGAGCATATGTGTAGCTCAGGGCTGAACTGGGGAGTCCTTGGAGTTCTCTGAGCTTGGTTGTTTTCTTGCAAACATTTTGTTACCTAGCCGGGTAACGAAATGTTTGCAAGAAAACAGACAAGCTCAGAGAACCCCAAGGACTCCACAGTGGGGTTTTTTTTCTCCTGATAATGCTCAGTGGAAGGAAAACAAATCAAAGGGAATCTAACCATCATTTTCCTTAACTTTTCCCTCATTAAAACTTAAGCACAATATCCCTCGCTGGTCTCATTATTGAGGCAGAATTGGGATCAGTGATGAGCACAGTGCAATTTACCCTGGCATATTTTTCTGCTAGCTAAGAGTTTGGAGGACATTACCTTAACACAGCTATGTGGCTGTGCCCTTAGTTCCTGCTACCAACTTGTTTCGTGAGTGGTGTGATGGATTGGGGATAATGGAATTGGCCTTGTATAATTACAGGGTGTATCTACACACACAAATCTATAATACCAGTGGTTTATTTTTCTCCTGTAAGAATTGAACAGACCCATTCTATGGGTCTTTAAATCTCTAAATGGTGTCACTGCTCAGTGAATTTAAGAGCTGGCTTCACCTTTGGTCAGATTATCAGTGGCAATTACCAGGGCACATGCATGACTGCCACTGTACTTTAACTAGCTTTATCTTAGAGTAAACATTCAGTGACCTCAAATGAGTCAGAAAGTCGGTATTAATGTTATGCACATTAATGCAATGTTACCAAAAACAGCATATTGAATGGTGGGGGGGTTATTTTGGTGGGTGTGGGTTTTACTTTGGAATGTTTTATAGATTGATTGATTGGTCGACTTCACATGCAGGTTAATTTTTTAACAGTGCCTGTGATTTTTCTCCTTTTCACTTTCTAACTGCTGCCTGCAGGCTCTGTTTCTTCAAATTTTCCTTCTGCTTTCCTCCACTGAGCCCTCCTTTGCTCTTGATTCTGTGGCTCCAGGTCTTTCTTTCTCTGTTTACTGATGTGGGTCTGGGCTGAACTTCAGATCTGGAGTGAAAGTAGATGGAGGTGTTTCATCCTTTGGTCCTAATCAGGAGGAGGAGGAGGAGGAATAAAATCTCATTTATACTACAGATGTGGGTCTTGATTTTCTTCAGCAAAGCTGGGTCATCAGTCTTCCTCTAGAATCCATCGGTCTTGGCTAATGAGTGCTGGTTCAGAAGCTACAGAGTGCAGTGATTTTGCATTTGGCATAAATATGATAGTGTATTGTCCTCTTTGATGGAAGATTTCCACACCAGAAATAGAAACAAAAAGTCCACATCCTTTCCCTGCTAGTTCTGTGGTGAGTCTCCCTTAAGTCCATAACACATGGTACCTTATTACTTAATTATTAAGTTTTATAGCTTCATTTCCAGCTGTTTATGGGACACCTGCTTAGATTGGTTTGAAAAGGTAATTAATCTTGCTCCAAGCTAATCAGGGATTACCTTGATTGTTTCATTGTTTTTGTACTTTTTAAATTATTATTATTTTTACCTGGCAAGCCACTCAGAGTCACAGCAGTGAGATGGGTGGCCATATAAATTAAATAGATAAATAAATTTCAGTTTCATTCTGAACTGAATCTAAGACACTTACCAATTTCTGAACTGATTGTACTGGTATTTGAAAAGCTGTTGCTGCAAAGTGTTGGGAAAGAGCCATTAGCAAAATTCAAAAAGCATTACCTCTGTATGCTATTCTCACCATAAGACAACAACATTTACCATGAACCATGTCATTCAACAGACATTGCATGTGTAAATATACATTCGTTCTCACTCTAAAATAAGCAGTGCTGATGAGACAACACCCTTTTGTTACATGCAAAATCTCTTTTATCACACATATTTTTTATTGGATTACTGTAGGGATCTGAACTATAAATATCATTCAGTTTTCCTGATTGATAGTGAGAAAATGAAGGTGCTTGTCATGTGTTCTGGAAGATATCCAAGGAGTTGTGTCAATTTTTGACCTGAAGGGGGCTCCAATCTTGGTCATGTAGGGCCTAATTCTCACTGCAAAGGTTTCTGCATGGAATAAACAAATTAAACGTAAAGAACCAGCTGTCAGGGAGAACTCTCCCTCTTGACATCTAATGTTCAAGGTGACCCCAAAAACTGCACTGACACTGAAAGACAGATGAGACTTCCTGAGAAGTCAAAGAAGACTTCTTCTAAGAAAGACAAAAAAATTGTCCCATTCTCTTTTGCTTGAATCCTATTCAAATGTAGCACATTTTCCATGACTTTGATTTGCCTTAAAAGAACACACAGAACATTTCAACATGTGAGGCTTAATGATCTGTTGAAAACAATACTTGTCTGAGAATTTTATTCAGTACAGATTCTATCCATGCAATGCTGTGTGTATTCCAGATAAGGGCCTATATATTCCGAGCTGGTGTTAATTTCTTAATCTCTCTGTGCATAAGTGCTGAAATAGTCAACTGCATCAGATAAAATATATAGATACAGTTTTTAAAAATTTGGCAAAGGGAAGAGAAGCATCTGCCATTTTCACTGTTGCTTGGCATGCAGCCCTGGAATTCAGCCTGAATAACACAAGTTAGTGCCTGTGCTGCTCAATCTAAGTCAATCCATAGGATCAGTTTGCTTCAATTCTAAGAATTCATGTTTGGAAGTGAGGCTCCTCTAAGAATTAGGGATGCTTAATGAACTTCTTGGGAACTTCTGTAATGGACAGCTCTGATCTTCACCCCCCAGGCTAACTGCAATCTTTTTGGCTGAAGAAAAGGTATATTTGATCAAAGCATTATTTTGTCATGCAATTAAAAAAACTAGTTACCAAAAAAAAAAAAAAAGGATTGGGCTCATGAATGCTAAATAAAAATGGACTGATTTTCAATGCTTACAGAAACTAAAATGGTCTTTTAAGTAAATATTTTCAGAATATTCATGTGTTGCCCTACTAGCCAGCTGCTAAGAATGCTAAGAATGAAAAAAGTCTGGATAATATGTATACTATATACCAAAATGGTAGGGAAAGTTTGCAGAGTAGGCTTCTGGAGTTCTTGTCCACCCCTTAAAAGAAGTTTTGCCCTGGATCATGTGACTGGAGATGGAGGAGGGACTTAAGAATGGAGCAGTTGGCATCATTCTGAATCTCTGCCCAGCTGCCTCTCCAACAGGGGTGAATTGGGGAAAATGTTCTGATTTATTTTCCTCTTCAGATTCTGTTCAGATCTGGCTCATTTTTGAGCTCAATCTTTCTTTTGCTGGCTTTTCCCTCCACACCAAATTGGGTCCCATCCCATTGTGATTTTTGAGAGTTATCCTGTGTAGAAGCAGAGAGATGGAGTTCTGAGCCCCTTTCCATCATTTTGTTTCAGCATTCCATGGAGTGGGAAAGAATGGAAAGGTGGAGTGATTTGCCAAAGGAATTCAGAAGAGTCGTCATCGCAGAAAGTGACAGACATATTGAAAAACAAACAGTTTCTTGCAAATTGCTTGATGGCAATTCTGTTACAGATTTTGCATGAGAATAGCCCTATGGTCCTTCTCTAACTAATACGAATACAGTTGTGTCTGGCTTTTCTTTTAAAAAATAACATTTACCACATTTACCATACAATAAAGAATATTCTGGGGTTGAAGGAACAGCCAAAACAAATAAGAGGGATTGCTGTTAATGTCAATGAAACAAATTGTTTGTTTGTTTCAGTTTTATACCTGTCTTTTAATAGACTTCTCAGGAAATGGATGCTAATGGTTATCACACCTCTCTTATATAGTTATGTAAACAGTTGAATGGTCTGTCAAGTGATGTACCACATACCGTAGCTTGCCCTGTCAGTGTTGGTAGGGGTATTGTTTTCTCCTTGGTAGTTCCTTGACTAGGCTGTTGTTTAATGCTTGACTGTTTGTCTGGTGTTAATCCTGGTGTTAATTCCTGTTTATTGGGTGTTGATTGCTGGTGAGGAGGTGTTCTGAGTTTTTTGTTTCCTTTTAGTTTTGTATTGTCTTTTTTGAACACCAATGAGCAGACAGAAGACACAATGAAAACTCCTTAATCTCACAGCACATGGAAAGACTCAACCATAGTTTCAACTGGGAAACTGTCAGCATCTTACACCAAGCTAAATCCAAAAATGTGAGGAAATTCCGGGAAGCTTGGTATTCAGACAAGTCAACCATCAACAGGCACATAGAGATAAACAACATTTACATACCATTCAAAAGTGACAATAAAAAAGCTTAAAGGAAACAAAGAGACCAGAACACCTCCTCATCAGCAATCAACACCCAATAGGAATTAATACCAGGATTAACACCAGAAAAACAATCAAGCAGTAAACAATACTCTAACCAAGGAACTACCAACTTAGACAATCAAGCAGTAAACAACAGCCTAATCAAGGAACTACTAAGGAGAAAACCATCCCCCCCACACACACCAACACTGACAGGGCAGGCTACTGTATATAAACAGAGAGAAAACCCCACTCCCTTCTAGCATTGATGATATTACCTAGTTGGGTAATGAAATGTCTGCAAGAAAACAACCAACCTCAGAGAACACCAAGGACTCCACAGTTCAACCCTGAGCTACATACATTCTCTCCTACTGGATGTACAACAACAATGACAACAACAAGAGATTAATAAACAGGATTTCAAATAGACCATACAAATGAATTGCATTAGCTTAAACATAAAATTATCAGACAGCAGTTCAGTGAACAAATTCCAAATGTTTCAAGTGACAGCTGATCTTCACTGAGCTCCTAAGAATGAACTAGCAGCTTGGCAGATCTCAAGGAAAAGAATTCATTTCACAGGGATCTGCTGTGAACCCCAATGGAAGTAGTTCATCTCAGGGCTGACTCTGAAGTGGAACCTCATCAAAGATCTCAAATATCAAGGGAACCAATAGAGAGCCAGTTTGGTGTAGTATTTAAGGCACCAGGCTAGAAACTGGGAGACTGTGAGTTCTAGTCCTGCCTTAGACATGAAGCCAGTTGGGTGACTTTGGACCAGTCACTCTCTCTTAATCCTAGGAAGCAGGCAACAGCAAAGCCTGTCAAGAAAACTGCAGGGACTAGTCAAGGCAGTCACCAGGAGTTAACATTGACTTAAAGGCATATTCACAAAAAAGGAACCAATATGGGAAAAGCTGCTGACAGCTTAGAATCCAAAATGGGAAAGGCTTAGCATTAGAATCCAAAATGGGAAAGGCTTAGCATTAGAATCCAAAATGGGAAAGGAAGTTGGAAGAATTTCATGCAGGCCTCTGTAAGCGCTGCCTGTCCTGAGAGTTCAAGCCTATTCATGATCTTTGGTATACTTAGCTGGGAATTGTTTCCTGTTTGCCTTCTGAGGCTATGTGTACCGAATAAACAGGGAAGGAGAAAAAGATGTGATGGTCCACAGAGAAATGGAATCCTGAAGTTCTGTTGACCTTTCCTATAAGTCAAAAGGTTTTTTTTAAAACAAGTTTTCTGCACTTCTTTTATACAAGAACCACACCAAATCTTAGAATAATTCTCAGAAGCATACACAGGAATTGCTCCACACAGTGTTCAGCCATGTATGAACTCTGTTAATATACCTGATGTCTTGTTTCTGTTGTTAAAATTGGAAAAATTAATCTATTCTACACAGTCTATATATAGAACTATTCTTCCTGTTTTCCAGCCTTGTATGACAAGAGTAATTTGAATGTTTTCATTCTGATTTTGACTCCACCGGTTACATATTTCATTGTAATTAACTCATTCCAGTTTTTGAGCCAATTTGCTATATTAATTTGGCTACCCATTGTACATCTGCAGGATATTTATAGTTCGCAACTTAAAAAATACTAAGGTGATAGTTATTAAGGATATTTATGTCACATCACAGAATACCAGAGGCCTTCCACAGCTAAGCAACTTCTCAAGGGAAATAAAACATGAAAACATAGATCCTCATCTCAAATATAAATGGATGCTAGAATGTTATCATTCCTCTGCATTTACATACAAATGATAGTAACCACAGAGGACTGAACTAACAACACATTTGATCAAAGGCTTTAGAAGCAGGAAAAAGTGGATACTTTGCTCTGAAAGTTGCCAGGGGAACTGTAACTCCGTCCTTCAGCAACCTGCGTAAGAAATATGATAACAGCTTTTCAGGATACAATCACATTTGATTGCGGTCATGGGACGTATTATCAAGCAAATATTTGTTCTTTGACTATCAGTAAGCTAAAGGGAACCACTTCCTTAACATTTGCCTTGGGGCAGAGTTGTCACTCAGGGATGCCTTAGAAGAACTGCTGCCAAAACTTGCTCAGTCCAACTCTCACCAGTTATCAGAAATGCCTTCACAATCCAGCAACTGATACCTACTGCTTCCAAGCTCTCTGCTGGGCCTTATGTCTACTTACATTCTTTCCTGTTTTTCATGTCATCAGAGCACTGACAGCTTTAATACTATTGGGCAAAGCAAACCACAGCCCAAAGTCTTCAAAGATCTAGTGGGACCGATTGCCAGACCAAATATCTCAATAATCAAATCAACTGTATCGTGGCAATAAAAGCTCAGAGCATGAAATTAGTCTTTCAGCTAACTTCTTTAACTAACATGGAACTGTTGCAAAAGACATATAGCTCACAGAGGTTGGCTAAGTGAAAGAGAAAGGATGAACTATTCTATTCTAATTGTGGTGTGCCCCAGAACAAGCTAAGAAGCACACTCTCTCTCAATTCTCAGAATGCCCATGACAGAATTGATGTAATGGGAGGAAGGAATAACTTTGAGGAACAGGAGGAAGAGCCATGACCAAGACAGCGGTCAGATAAAAGAGGACTGAATTGGGGCAGGAATGTAACCTGAATAAACATCTCAGACATGACCCTCCCTAGTTCTCATGAAGATAAAGGGAGGGAGGGTGGAAGCAGACTTGCTTCAGACTTGCAAGATTCTGTTACTATAACCTTATAATAAAAGTAGTATTAGCATGCATGATTTTGTTTTCCTTATCTGGTCTACCTTGAAGGGCTGACAGTTCCAGAGAGCTAACCTCATTCATATGGTTCTTCTCTCCCAACCCCCACCCTTCATTCCTTATATTCAGCCATACATCTATTCCCATGTCAGGAAGAACCACTATTCTCTGGAACCAATTCTACTAAATTGGATGAAAGTAATCTTGTGGTATATATTCTTCCATTTTAGTTTGCTAGAAAAGGTTGGTTTTCCTTATGTAACCAAAATGGCAGCACTCACAAACAAAACAGAAGGCTTGAGAGATTTAGAGAAATGTAAAAATGTTTAGAAGTACCAAACATAACATTTAGAAAAAAACACTAAAGCTGAGCTAAATAAAACATTCAAGAGCAGCTAGAGAGGACTGAGAATGGTCAGAGAGTACATTATTCTGACTATTGGAAAGCAGGACCAAAAAAAAAAAAAGGAATAACAGAGAAAGAATGGAATACCTGATAAACTGGAGGACTTCATATTAGATTGTTTTGTTGTAGATCCTCCCAGTAGAGCAGGGTTCCTCAACCTCAGCAACCTTAAGATGGGTGGACTTCAACTCCCAGCTCATGGCTGGCTGGGGAATTCTGGGAGTTGAAGTCCACCCATCTTAAGGTTGCTGAGGTTGAGGAACCCTGCAGTAGAGGAATGAAGATGCATTAAGGCATTAATTAAAAGCAAAGTTAGCTAGAGTTGTTTTTTAAGTGTTCCACTACCATGGTCAAAGCCAGCTGAATCCCATTCAGCCCTCTTTGCACATAAATGGTTATTTATGGATCTTTTAGCCATTCTACATAACAGGCCCCATTAGGGGAAATATTTCAACAACTATAACCCAGCACTGATAAAGTTTTTTGATAAACCACAGCGAAAGTAGAAGGAAGGGAATGTAAACTTTACTTTGAAGTATGTTTCAGAAGATTTGTAGAAGATTGGAGGAAAGGGGAGGGATGCAATGCAGGAATAAAAACAGCTTTCCTTTCCATGAAAGTCATCATTCCCCCCCCCCCCTTCTTAAAATGATTGATTTATGGCCTTCCCAAATGTGGGCACTGTGGTTTGTACTTTTGCTATGCATGATCAACAAGAGATTAAAAATTAAAAGATGGGTGGCCTCCTCAGAAAAATATTTCAATGTTGACAACACTTTTTATTTGGGTCAACACCAGCAATGCGACATTCTTACAGCCAAATAAGATTAGGATAGTTTTCCAAACACAAAGTTAGAATGTACCTCCCAGATTGGCAGGTGCATTCTTCATTTTTCTACCTTTAATGCACTTTTCGAGGTGTAGTCTTATAGGATTGCATAAATGCTGCATTCATCGCCACACGCAGCATATTGTACTGGTTTTGTGGTGCTTTTACCAACTTTATCTTAGTCACTTTGGGGTAATATAGTGAGGGTGACTTTTCAAATAAATAAATACACAAATAAAACAAGGTGAATTAATTAAACAGATCATTTTAGGAAGCTATATTTTCCTGAAAGTCAGACTAGTTCCTCCCCCCAAATATTTTAATTTTAAAATTAGAGGATCATCTCAAGTTCACTGAGAATGTTTTTATCTGTAATATTTGTGTAATTATCTGGGTAATCTTCTATCCCTTCCCTTTGCACAAAATCCTTTCACCCCGCTTGTCTGAATTTTGGCATGGGTATTCTTCACTGTAGATATTTTCTTCATTGCAAATGTTATCACATTGTTTTGAAATAAAGTTATAGGCACTTTATGTTTTTAAAGCAATTTTCTTGCATTGATTTCTATAAAATTGGACAATTTTATCCTTTATAAAGTACTGGTCTACCTGCACATTTAATCTCTTTGTGCTCAAAATTACAAACATTGCAGATGTGTGTTTTTCTCACGATGGACTACGAGAGACTGGAGATCTTGTTTTTCCAGATCTTGTCCTGGATCTGGCATTGAGTCAGCTGTACTACCTCCTGACTAATCTGGAGGTAGTCCAGATTTCTGTGACTTCAGAATTGGATTGGATGGTCTCTGCATGCCATGCGTATACAAAGTTCTGCTCAGATAACTTCATATATGTTCCCAGATGCCTAACTGAGATGGGGAATGGGAATTGGCACTAGAAGATACACAGACTGAATATTCAAGAAATTTTCTTTTGACACCCACTTAGTGAAAGGCGTTCAAACACAATAGCCAGAATCCAGTCAAAATGCAGTATGTTTAACTCCCATTAATTACATTAGAAGAGATCAGAATGGGTGCTTTTAAATGTGCTTACCTTTGCAAAATATTTTTTTAATTGCTTTCATTAAAAAGAAATGTATGATGTTTATAAAGTATAGAAACCAGTAGAAAGAAGATATCATGTGCAGGCTGATCTTTTGTAGATACAATCAGTAACTGAGGGAGGAATAGTCCTTGTTTAATGACCACTCATTCAGTGACCATTTAAAGTTACGATGGTGCTGAATAACTGGTACTTATGATCAGTCCTCATAGTTGCAGCTATTGCAGCATCCCTGCGGTCACATGATTGCAATCCTGGCGCTTGGTGACCAGCTCACAATTGTGATGTTGCAGCATCCTGTGGTCACATGATCACCATTTCTGACCCTCACTGCTGGCTTCCGATGAGCAAAGTCAATGGGGAAGCCAGCAAGAGGTCACAAATGGCAACCAGGTGACATCATGCTTAATGACAGCCCGGGATTCGCTCAACAATGGCAACTGGAAGTGCTGGAACTGCTGTCACTAAGCAGTGCAGTCACATAATGCTGCACCTTATGACCACATTGCTTAAGAATGGAAATTCTGGTCTCAATTATTGTTGTTAAGTGAGGACTACCTGTACTGACTCTTCGATATCTTAGCTTAAAAAAAAAAAAGAAATTATAGCAAGTTAAAGGGGGTGACTAGGAGTAGCATCATCAGTTTGCCATTTGATAAATTCTTGTTTTGTACTGGTCATGGTAGCTATTCTGTGAAAGAACAAACTCCATAATAGCCATTGGGTGGGGTACATCCAGCACATGATTTGAGATGGGCCTAGAAATATTACAGGCCATCATAATTGAAGGTACCATAGTAGCTCAAAGGCAGTTTGTCATTTGTATATATCTTGGGAGGAATATGTGAAATTCTACTATTCTACTACACACAGACTATAGGCGAACCTATGCTGAAGTAATGGGCTTATGATGGTTTCACATATTGTAGGCAAAATCAATTTCTTTTATATATATAAATTCCCTCTCTCACTCCTATGGGTGGTACGTGTCTTCCTCAATCTCGGGTCCTCTACCAGAGGCCTGGGAGTTTGGGGGTTCTGCGCAGTATCTTAGCTGTTCCTAGCACTGCACTCTTCTGCACAGAGAGCTCTGATGTTGTTCCTGGGATCTGTTGGAGCCACTCTCCCAGCTTAGGAGTCATGGCCCCGAGTGCTCCTACCACCACTGACACCATTTTGGCCTTTACTTTCCACATCCTCTCTATTTCCTCCATCAGGCCCTGGTACTTCTCCAGCTTCTCATGCTCCTTCTTCCTGATGTCGCTGTCACTTGGCACTGCTACATCTATCACTACCGCTGTCTTCTGGTCTTTGTCTACTACCACAATGTCTGGTTGATTGGCCAGTACCTGCCTGTCTGTCTGGATCTGGAAGTCCCACAGGATCTTAGCCCTGTTATTCTCCACAACCTTCTGTGGAATCTCTCATCTGGACTTGGGGGGATCCAGCCCATACACCGTGCAGATGTTCCTGTACACAATGCCAGCTACTTGGTTGTGCCGTTCAGTGTATGCTGTTCCTGCCTGCATCTTACATCCTGCCACTATGTGTTGAACTGTCTCTGAGGCCTCTTTGCACAATCTGCACCTTGGGTCCTGTCTAGTGTGGTAGACTCCTGCTTCTGTGGATCTGGTGCTTAGTGCCTGTTCTTGTGCTGCTATGATCAGTGCTTCAGTGCTGTCTTTTAGTCCAGCCCTTTCCAGCCACTAGTAGCATTTCCCAATGTCAGCCACCTCAGCTATCTGTGGATGGTACATCCCATGCAGGGGCTTGTCTTGTCATGGTACTTCCTCCACTTGAACTTCCTCCCTTGTCTGCTGCTGCCTCAGGCATTCTCTCAGCAGCTCATTTTTGGGTGCCATCTTACTGATGTACTGATGAGCTGATGCTCTGGGTCCTCGTCCAGGACAGTGGCTTTGACACTCACCAGATCCCGCCCGCCCTCTTTGCAGCTGGCATACAATCTCTGGGCATCGGACTTGGGGTGGAAGCCTCTGTACATTGTGAGGAGCTTCCAGGTCTTCACATCGGCAGCCTCCATGTCTTCCTTTGGCCAGCTCACTATACTGGCAGGGCATACGTGTTGGTGGCATGGATCTTGTTCTTCCCATTGGTATCTGGCTCTTCAGGACCTGTCTTATCCTTTGGTGGTACTTGGATGTTGCTGTCTTCCTTGCCTCCTCCTCATGGTTCCTGTGTGACTGTGGGACACCAAGGTATTTATAGCTGGTCTCTATGTCTGCTATGTGGCCCACTGGTAGTTCCACTCCATCGGTCTTAACTACCTTCCCTCTCTTTACTATCTTTCTGCCACACTTCTCCAGTCCGAATGACATCCCAATGTCCTTGCTGTAGATTCGTGTCAGGTGGATCAGTGAGTCGATGTCTCGTTCACTCTTAGCATACAGCTTGATGTCATCCATGTAGAGGAGGTGGCTGATTGTAGTTCCACTCTTGAACTTGTACCCGTATCCAGTCCTTGTGATTATCTGGCTGAGGGGGTTTAAGCCTATGCAGAACAGCAGTGGGGACAGTGCATCAACTTGGTATATGCCGCACTTGATGGCCACTTGTGCAAGCTGTCTTGAGTTGACTTCCAGTGTTGTCTTCCACAGTCCCACTGAGTTCCTGAGGAAGGTCCTTAGTGTCCTGTTGTCTTTGTATAGCGCCAGGCATTCACAGATCCATGAGTGTGGCATTGAGTCATAGGCTTTCCTGTAGTCTATCCAGGCTGTGCTCAGATTGGTCTGCCTAGACCTTGAGTCTCATGAGACTGCTCTATCTATGAGCAACTGGTGTTTTGAGCCTCTGGTGTTCTTCCCAATGCCCTCCTGAGCTGTGCTGATGTACTGGCCCAAATGGTCTTGTAGCTTGGCAGCTATGATGCCTGATAGAACTTTCCATGTTATGGGGAGGCAGGTTATTGGCCGGTAGTTGGATGGTGCTGTTCCTTTGTGAGGGTCTTTCATGATCAGCACTGTCCTTCCTTGTGTTAGCCAGTCTGGCTGGGAGCCTGCTGCTTGCAGTTGGTTCATCTGTGCTGCTAGGCGTTCATGCACTGCTGTTAGTTTCTTTAGCCAGTAGGTGTGGATTATGTCCAGGCCAGGTACTGTCCAGCTCTTCATGTTCTTGACCTGCTGTTGGGTGTTTGTTACTGTGATGGTGACTGGTTCCTGTTCTGGGAGACTGCTGTGGTCTGCTTTCAGGTCCTGCAGCCACTTTGCACTGGTGTTATGCGTCTTCTCTTTCTGCCATATGTTCTTCCAGTACTGTTCAGTTTCTGCTGCTGTTGGCTCAGCTGTTACTCTGTGGTTGCACTGCAGTTGGGAGTACACTTTGGATGGTTCTTTGGAGAACAGGGCATTTACCTTCTTGGCCTCTGCTTCTCCAGTGTATCTCCTTAGCCTGGCAGCCAGTGCTGTGAGCCTTTGTTTAGCAGTCTCTAGGGCTTCAGATGGAGTCAGGCCCATATATTTTTTCAGTAGCCAAGTCTTATCCCTAATCTCCACATGCTTCTGTAGTTCCACCAGCTGACTGACTTCTCTCCGAGTTGCCTTGATCTTAGCCTCCAATCTCATTTTCCAGGGTGGGTATGTACTGCTGTTCTTCTTGATCATGTAGCCAAGCATTTCCAGGATTACAGCGGCTGTAGCATATACCAATTCATTGGTTTCAGTTATGGTGGTAGTAGGGATTGTCTGGAGGGCTCTGTTGGTATCTTCTAGCTTACTATCTGATGGTACTTCTCCACTGAGCCTTGGTAATTAGACTCGAGGGTTGACTGTAGCTAGTTTATCCATGATCTTATGCCTCATATCAGCTGCTGTGCTCTGTAATGGAAGGGGTGGCAGTGACATTCCAGCTTCAGGTGTTGGCTGTACATCTCCTTGTTCTTCTAGGTCTGCTTGAGTCTGGGTTGTAATGTGGAGTTGGTCTATCTCATGTTGTGAGAGCAACTTCCTCTTCACTATGTTGAAGCGCTGGGTAACTAGTTGTTTCTCAGTTAGTATAGATGTAGGCCTTCTGTCTATCCATAGCTCCCTCATACGTTTTATATATCCCCTCTCATTAGGTCTGCTGTTGTAGTAGTATTCCATCAATTTCAAGTTCTCTTGTCTTGTCAATGTATGGTTTGTTCCAGTAGCCCACTTAACATCAGATTGTCCTGGTTCCCCAACATCTGACGCAGACCTTGTTAATCCGGGCGACGTCCGAGCCGGCATGACTCTCTTAGTTCGTGTCACTCTCATATTTGAAGTGGGCAGGTGAAGCATTAGGGGGTCTTTGGCCAAGGACCCCTACTGGTAAGGTAGGTACCAGCCAGGATTTGAACCCCGGTCTCCTGCATCAAATATGTATGTATGTATGTATGTATGTATGTATGTATGTATGTATATGTTATTAAAAGTTTTAAAAAGAAGATAAAAACTAACAGAAACTAATACAAGGTAAAGAGGAAAAAGGAAGAAAAAAAGAGAAGGAAAAGAAAGGACAAAAGTGCAAAAAGAAATAGAAAGAAGAAGCTTCCAATTTCCTTTGCAGCAAATACAAGTATGATTACAAGATTATCTCTTTCTCTAAGGTTACCAAAAAACCCCCTCTCTTTTTCTATTATCTAATATTTTCTAATCATCAAAACCACAAATCAAAAGTTCATTTTTTTCTGTTTCATGCAAAAAGTCTATAAGGAGTTTCCAGTCACCAAGAAAGGTAGATATTGTCTTTTCTCTAATCAAAGACGTCAATTTAGCCATCTCTGCAAGTTCCATCATCTTCACCAACCATTCCTCCATTGTCGGTAGTGCTGAACCTTTCCACTTTTGAGCGTATAATAATCTCACTACAGTTATCTTATATAAAAACAAAGTTCCGTAAGTTTTTTCCAGCTATTTATCCATTAGTCCCAGAAGAAAAGTCTCTAGTTTCAATTGTACATTACTCTTTAAAATCTTCTGGATTAGTGCATGTATTTGAATCCAAAATTTTCTGCCTTTTTTGCACATCCACCAAACATGATAGAATGTCCCTTTATGTTGTTCACATTTCCAGCACAAATTCGAAGTGCCTTTATACATTCTAGACAGTTGCTCTGGTGTTACATACCAATGGTACATCATTTTATAAAAAAAATCTTTAAGACTAGAACATAATGTTTCAAACCTTTCAACCACATATTTTCCCATTGTTCCATTTGTATAGCCAAAATTTTTAGCCTGTTTTATCATACATTCTTTCACTTATTCTTCTTCTGTCTCAAATTTCAATAGAAGTTTATACATTTTAGCAATTACATGTTCATCACTCTTACACAGTTCTATTTCAAACTCAGTCTTTTGGTTCAAAACCATAAAATCTTTTGCCTACTTTAAACCTTTCTGAAAATTGTACATAAGAAAACCACTGGCAAATATACCCTTTTGTTATCAGATCTTCTCTTGATTTTATTTTACATTCCTCTTGAAAGAATTCTAGTATATCACGATAAGTTAACCATTTATGTTTCCTTATCATTTCTCTTCTATAAAATGCTTCTTGTTCTAAGAACCACAAAGGTGTTTTCAGACACAACCTAGATTTGCATATGTTTCATATTCTCAGAATGGCACGTCTAACGTAATGATTCTTAAAGTCTACATTAATCTTAGCTTTATCGTACCACAAGTATTCATGCCACAGCAAAATCAATTTCTTATCTGTACACCATGTTCTTTTATAGTAGTCATTATAATGCTGGAGATCCAAAATTAGCTGATGTTTTTGGCAGCATGTTCTTTCCCTCCAAATATTGATATTTATTATGAAATGGCAAAGGGGATAAACATCTTTTCTTCTTCCTCACGATGAACAGAATTGACATCTGTGGATCCTCAATTAACTACAATAGATAGTAGTAACTGGGAAAAGAGAACAGGGAGTGAGTTAAATGATTTAATCAAGCAATTTATGGTTACATAGTTCTTTTTGTGTTGAGATTATGTAGAATCAAGACTTTAAAGATTTTTCTGATTAACTTTACAAAGAATGTGACTTATATCCAGAGTATGAGGAAGTAATGTGTTTTGAACACTGTGGATTTCATTCATTAGCTTTTATAGTTATTAAATAACTTTACCAAGAACAATTATTACAGGTCACTGAGATTGTGCCCTTTTATAGACCATCAATTGAAAAAAGGTCCTAATTCTCAAGCATCTACATAAAATCTTTTATCATTGTCTTACATCCCACCTCCTAAACAGAAATTCTCTTAAAGAATTACTTTGAATAAAAGTACAAATAACCCAAGCTTTCAGATAATCCTTAGAGGAAACTTCCCTCTCAAACAGATTTTCAGGATGGTAACAATTCAGCAAGATAATTATTTATGACTTTACCAGGTGGCTATGAATTAAAAATTAATTTGAAGATTCAACCAGTCTCATGGAAATCATAATTTCCCACAGCTTCTCAAAATATGACCACCAGAAAATTAAAGGTGTAAATCCCATTCTAATGTATACTCTAGATCTCTATAGATATGCTTCAGTAGGTGTTGAGGGGGCCCCAATACCTTGAATAGATGCAGGGTCATGTAAAGCTACTTCTTCCTGAACATTTATTCAGCTTCTTCCTGAATTGTAGCAGATGGACATATCTAATTCATCCTTCCTGAAATACACTTTTGTTTCAATGGATAATGCACCACCATATCTTTTGTGTAGATTGGATATCATATGTCTGACACTTCACATCAAAAGACTAGGATCATTTGCTTTAACCCCTTGGCTATTAGCCTTGATGCTAGTGTGACTTTCTCTGAAGGCCCTCTGTTAGGAGACTAGTGGGCTTCCTTGTGCAATTGGTTAGCCACTGTGAGAACAGACTGCTGGACTAGATGAGCCAGGGGTCCAATCCATCAAGGCACTACTTAAGCTTTTATGAGTTGAAATCTAACATCAGAAACCAGCCTCCTCCACCCAGAAAGGGCCTGTATGAATGTGTGTGGTGCTTATATGGAACAAACAGTATGAATCTGTCATACTCAAATCTTCAAGCTAGAAACACTGCACATAGTTTGATCATTGCCATTGTTTATAACCCTAGTAGTGGCCCTAGCAATAGCTCTAATTATGTTATCGTGACCACCCTTTATTTGTATAATGTGTATCATGAACTTTGGATCTGTGTGAGGCATAGGGAAGATGTAATGTCATACAGTACATCATGGTGGTAAGCTAGAGCAGGGAAAACTTACCTGGTCTGGTGGACAAACAGCAGCATTCCATGAAATTTTCCCATTCCCAGCTGTCCATCAAGTTGCCCCTTCTGATAGTAGTACCAAATATGGTCCCCAACAGCCCAACTGACAACACAGTTCAAGAGTAGGATAGTTATAGGGAGAAGAATGTTGTTCATTACCACCAACCTCTACGGTAGTATAATTCTGTTCACATATTCTTGTAAATGCCCAGCTCAGTGAGAATAGGGTCCACACAATTCTGTTTGCTTAAGCATTATATCTGGGAGATACTTTCTGACAAATGCTACTGCTTTTCTCTAAGAGAGACAAGCTGTCCAATATAACAACTGTCTGAGGAAGATAATCTGGCTATTATAGCTACTGGTTATCTTGAGAAATATTAGCCATTCTCAGTGCTTACTAATCTTGCTTCCTTAATGAAGAATGATGGGCATAATGATCTCATGGTGACATTGCTTGCCTGAAGGAGAGAGACTGGTTATGAAGATTTCATTCTGATGCTGTCAAGTTGATTAAGTGAGTCTGGCCAAGTGACCTCTGCTTTTATAGCATGTCTTTTTAAAAATATTATATCAACCAACAAAAGAAAACATACACATATGTATAACCAACATGACTGTATCTTGAAATTAAAGAACAAAAAAAAAAAAGAACCTGGAAAATTGTACAATAAACAAAACTACTCCAGAAAGCTTGACTAAATTAGGATTTGTTCTGATTTCCTTGGGACTATGAAAAAAAAAAAGATAAATCTAATAAAATATTGAAGGTTCATCTCATGAGCCATACTTCTAAGTGAAGCAAACCTCTTTCTATGTTCTTGGACTTTTGTAGAAAGAAGATAATGTGAGACTTCTTTGTCCTCCAATTAATTGCTCCAGCAGAACATAATCTTTGTTAAAGATTGTCTTTCATGAGAAATCTGAGAAACTTCACAATAAATAGCTGAGGCTTATCAGGCATTCAGAAAGAGGAACCTTGAATGAGATGAGCCCTTTTGTTATTTAGCTGATCATCTTCTGAGAGAGCCAATACTTCATGTATCAGGGCTCTCTTAAAAAGAACAGGCTGGCCATTGTCTGCTTCTTCTGGAATTCCAACCATGTATAAATTGGATTAGTGATGCAGACATAAAGGCGTTGCTGTAACCTGAAGGATCTTATTAGCCTTCAATAATTCACATGTGGATGTAGCTGCAGACTTTCCATGATCTTCCAAATGAAATATTTTGTTCCTAGCTGTGTCCAACCTAGTATGTTTAACAATAGCTTCAGTACCCTTTATGTCTGCTTGTATCTCTATAATGCTTTGCATATCATCAGTCTTCCGTACATGTTCTGCAGCTGTTGCCTTGAGTAGGGAAGGGGAGGCTAAACTTAGGTACCAACTAAGGAATAGACAAACAAACCAATAATAATAATAATAATAATAATAATAATAATAATAATAAGAAGAAGAAGAAGAAGAAGAAGAAGAAGAAGAAGAAGAAGAAGTAGTAGTAGTAGTAGTAGTAGTAGTAGTAGTAGTAGTCACCTGTTTCTGACTCCAGGAAGTGGCAACAAGGCAGCTATCAAGATGATAATAATCATAAAACAGGGTGTGTGGAATAAGTCACTGCCCCTCCTATTTCACCATTTTATGCAGGGCTAACCTATTTTGGCTGAAAACATCTAGGTGACTCTTTTCTGCCACCTGGTGGCTATGTGAAGTTGTGCAGCATCGACCTGACACTCCTAATTTTGTCTGAAGGAAATTCAGTGGCAATTGTGTAATTGTGTCCTCTTGTTTATTGTTATATCTATCTGGAAGGGAAAATTACAAATAGTAAGCCCCTCTTGAGAATCTAAAATAGAATGGAGGCTTCTACTTTCTTAAGATCTTCTCAGACCTGCTCCTTGAGATACAGAAAGTAGAAACTCAGTTAAGGAAGAGGTGAAGGGAGTGTGCTTTGACCATCAGAAGTCCTCCTGAATGATATGTGTGAGTATGTGTAAGTCCTCCTTCTTATTGGTAGGAACACTTCAAAGCCATCTCTGTTAGGGTGCAGCTGAACTTTTAGGATGATTTGGAGAACTCAACTTTAAAAATCTTCAGCTTTAAGATCAGCTGCTGAAATAATTATTATAACATATTAATTTACTTTCTCTTAATTTTGCATTTGGCCTGGTTTAGTCAGTTTCTGATTTCTTCTGTATTTGATTCTTGGGCTTTGTTTGTATTCTGGTTTTGCTGCTTAGTGTTTTGTTGTCCTAAGCAGGACAGTAATGCTTTTAACCCTAAATAAAGAAACTGACCACTGTTTCCTTGTTAAGACTAGCCCATATGACACCTGTGTTTCTGTGTGAAAGAGAAGAAAAATAGGGTGCCAATTTATATCAGGTCTGATCTTTTAATCCTCTAGTTTCTGAAAGGGAGTTGGCAAGTTCATTGATAATGGCAATTAAATAATTAGAACTTTGATACTTGAAGACAGTCCCAAAGAATACTGCTGTCATGTGTTGTAGATACAAGAAGTGAGGACTTCTTGTATCTATTAATAGTGTAGTACTGGACCTTTGATCAGGGTTTTGTTTTTTACATTCTTGTGTCCACAACAATGAACTGCTAGCTGAAATGGAAGGCCACCAACCTGGATACTGATAATATGAAGTGTAAACTTTAATCCAAATTTACAGTTACCTTCAGTTGTGTCTCAGTCTGCAATCTCATTTGGAGTATCAGTAGTGTAAAGTTGCTCAGGGCCTTCTGGTTAGAACATTTATTTCTGGGGAAAAATGCCTCTCGCAGCCAAGGTTTCAATTCTGCATAAGCATGAAGTACAAAGCCAGATAGAAACTACAGGGTTCCCTGAATCTCAGTGAGTATCAAGCTATTGCATGCACTTACAAGAGGTTGTAACAAACTAATAACCAGTAGGTGGCACTTTTACTTAGGAACTTTAAAAGTGCTATATGGATATAGGAAATATTTCTTTCTTCTTCAGTAGGATAGAACAAGCAAGAATTCTCATGCATTTGTGGCTGATAACAATTTCCTGGTCACTGAATACAAAATACTGCCTTCAGAGTATTTACTAAAGGATTTGCCTTTCCTTCTAGGGAAGGCCTGTGTTTTGGGTCTCTACTGTATACAACAAATGGGCAATCTATTTTAAGTCCAAAAGTAGGACTACTCTCTACCAAGTGAACATAAACTAATTTATACAAAAGGACCTTAAATTTATTAGAAAAATGTTTAATAAATGATAAATAACTCCAACAATTCTACAAGAAACATGCACACAAAACAGTTGTCTGACCAAGATAAACTGAAGATTTCTATGCAAACCTAAAATTCATATTAATGTTTATTGAAATGTTTAATATAAGGAAAGCTTATCCTCTTAGTTAGGGTTACCAGACGTGTGGCAAAAGGAGGACATGTCCTCCTTTTTGTCCCCATGTCCTCGGTCCCACAGGTATAGTCTTAAAATCAAACATTGTCCATTTTTTTTTGAGTATTTAACAAGCTTGTCTCTTATCAACTTTTCTCCCTGGCGCTAATAAGTGCTAATCACACATATAAGTGCTAACTGCAAGTTAAAGAGCTCTGTTCTGTGACCTTAATTGATTAGTACCCTCCCTCTGGCTTGCACTGCTGCCTGAAATTGACAAGACCTTAATCAGTTACATGCTAAAGCAGTGTTTCTCAACCTTGGCAATTTAAGAAGTCTGGACTTCAACTCCCAGAATTCCCCAGCCAACATGCTGGCTGGGGAATTCTGGAAGTTGAAGTCAAGATATTTTAAAGTTACCAAGGTTGAGAAACACTGCGCTAAAGGCTTTTGCCTCCTAACTGCTACTAGCACATTCCTGCGATTGAAAAATCAGTCTTTCTGATACTGGAAAAAGTAATTTCATGTACATGTAGGTCTAAGTACTTATTAATGTGTGATTTTTCACTGTAATTTTTGTCATGGATGCCAAGCAAGTTAAACAGTTAGTGTGTCCTCCCCCTCCCCCATTTATCCTCCTTTCCAGTTGTCTGTGTCCTCATTTGCCTGTTCAGATATCTGCTAACCCTACTCTGAAGTCCTCCTAATGAAATTTTGATAAGTGAATTAATTTAATTTTATATTTCAATTTTGAGGCTACCTGACTCTACAATTCTGGGAGGCTTACAATTAAAAAAAATTAAAAAGAAAACATAAAGAAAAGAAAATACCACTGACTGGAAGATTGATTCCGTAAGACCAAAAGCATATCGCTGCACTCTGGACCAGCTGTAGTTTCCCAGGGGAGAGGCCACATAGGGTCAATATGATGTAAGGCTTCCACCACTTGCCCATTCCAGCTGCAAAGCTTCAGCCAAATTGCCCACCAGATCTTCAGGGAAACTTCCAAACTCCCTCTGAACCCAAAATGGTCCATTTTGCACTGAGTTCTATGATGTTCAAGAAGAAATAGGAAAAGGGAAAACATTTTGTTATGCACACAGTAATGTTTTTTTCATTAAAACTGGCACAGTTCTAATTCATTTCTAAATTTCCAGAATCATTTTAGAAGTATTTCCTCAGTCTTTTAGCCATCCTAAAATTAATATTCTTTGGCCAGTCATCTTGGAAAGGAAGACATTTTCAAACAGTTTTTTAAAAGTTGTGCATAACCAGTTAACCCGCCCCCCACCCACCACCCTTTTGGTGAGAGGTAGTATCTTTTAAACATAAAAAAAAACCAACAACGTGTGTTTGTAAACTTACTTAAAGGTAGAGTAAGATAAACTGAAAATAGAGTTTATTTGACAAAATCAAGTTACAGGGTTTTTTTTGTATGTTTATTTGTTTTTGTCATTCATTTCCTGGAGCATTCAAAATAAGAGTTAAGAGCCATCGAGGCTAGTCATTCATAATCTCTTATAGTGCCACCCGACCATCACTATGGTGATATAAAACTTGCCTTCATTAGTGATTTATTGCACCAGTGCCTGGGTGATACTATTACATACTGTAAATCACTAATGAGGAAATGCCCAAGACTGCAGTGTGGAATGACTTTTAAAATCAAACCCCAAACATCTCACTCCATTGTGGAAGGAGTATATCAGCTTGCATGCACAAAGACATTGATCTTGTTGCCAGATGAATATTAAGCTGAAGATATTTTGATGATACTTCTGATTCACAGCTTGATGTGGAGCATGGAATATCCAAGCAGCCACACTGATCTATATGGAGATATGTATGTCTGATTTGTTTCTTCTGTTGCAAATGAGATTCCCTCTCTGCTTATGGTATTTTGTAGCATGGCAGCATTTGCATCTGTGCTTTATTTTATGAGTGACAAAGGAATATCTGAATGGGAAGGGGAAAACCTAAATGAAGTATTTGCAATGATTTTTCCCAAGCTTCATTTCCTATACCCTTAAGCACAGAATACACACACACACACACACAGAGTCTGTTTGTGTGTGTGTGTATACACATACATACAGTATACAGTATACACACACACACACATACTGTACACACACACACACACACACACACACAACCTTCATTAACTAAATTGCATCTGCCCATGTCCTTGGCTTAGTGCAAATTGTACTTTTCCTTTTTCTCCTCTTCACAGCAATTTTTGCACCAAAATACAGTGTAGATAAAAGAATGGCACTGTAGACTTCTGTGGGGCATTGATCACTCTGATAAGTTGCTATGAATAGACTGCAGAAGGCAGGTAACTTGTAGTTAATAAATAAACTTTGCCATGTTGGCTGAAAGAACAGGAGCATGTGTGTGTGCACACACACACGTCTCAATAACTACAGCCTTCATTTGCTGTTGTATAAATCAGCCATTGCAAAAAAACCCACAAACAAACAACGAAGCACCAGCAACCACAAAACAGAAGAATATAGACATCTCAGTGTTCTTGTGTAGATTTCAGTCTGATGTAAGATTTTTGCTGGTGTATGGAATCTGTGCAGATGATGTGTACATATATAGGATCTATTCACAGTCATCTGTTCACCTTCCATAGGGACACATCAGGACAGAAATGCCTGTTACAACTCTACCTAAAATATATGTTGGGGTACACGAATGGGGCTGAGTAGATGAAAGAGCAGAACGGAGCAAAGGAACCTAGATCTGCCTCCTCACCCGTGGATGTGGATTGACCCTCCCATATGGGTCTGACAGTCTGGCCTGCAGACCAGCTGGCTGTGAATGTCAGAGTCTTCAGACCACACACTCTATCTATCTATTAGCTAGCTCACTCATCTGCCTGTCTCTACGAAGTTCTTGGTGCTCTCTGAGCTCGGGTAGCATTATCAGTGCAAGTGAGCATGGGGTTTGCTGCATGTTCCTTCCCCCCTCCCCCCCCCAGTAGTGCTCTTCTAAGAATTATTTTTGGCCTATAACCTAGTTATATGTAAAATCCTACCCACAAGGTTATCAGTGGGAGCCAGTTTGACGTAGTGGTTAAGGCAACAGGCTAGAAACCGAGAGACTGTGAGTTCTGGTCTTGCTTTAGGCACAAAGCCAGCTGGGTGACCTTGGGCCAGTCCCTCTCTCTCAGCCCTAGGAAGAAGATACTGGCAAACCACTTCTGAAATCTTGCCAAGAAAACTGCCCATTTTGCCCATTGAAATTTATCCTTGGAGACAATAGAGACACCCTGATGAAAACAGGAGTCAACACTGACTTGAAGGCACCAACCAGACAAAAAGGTTATCAACAAATAACTTTGGCTACACTGGCTGCTTTCTCATATTTGTTGTTGTTTAGTCATTAAGTCGTGTCCAACTCTTCGTGACCCCATGAACCATATTGCGCCAGGCCTTCCTGTCCTTCACTGCCTCCCTGAGTTTGCTCAGTTTCATGCTCATTGCTTCAGTGATGCTATCTAAACATCTCATCCTCTGCCGTCCTCTTCCCCTTTTGCCTTCAATCTTTCCCAGCATCAGGGTCTTCTCCAAAGAGATCTCTCTTCGCATTAGGTGACCAAAGTATCTGAGCTTGAGCTTCATTATCGATCCTTCCAATGAGCAATCAGGGTTGAGCTTTCTCATATATCAAGATGAATAAGCTAAAATCGAAACAAATGCTTATGCCACATACGTAGACCCATTTCCCTTCCTGTCAGTGAATCAAGAAATGTACAATTTCATTTACTACAAAAAGAAAAAAGGTCCCCACAAGTGGAGCTTGACTCCTGGTGACTACATGGATTTATCTATGTGGTACTATGCCCTTTTTGTTAACGTTCAGCTCAAAGAACAGTTTTTGAAGGGTCATCAATATTTGCATTTGGGTTTTAGCTGGTCCTTATCTAACATGCTAATCAGAACTCTTATTTTTAAGCACATGCAAGAAGGTAGATCAGTTAGCAGTACAAAATATAGGAACCAAATGATTAATCTTCCTTTGGATTTTTGCACACTCTTATTGTGCAAAAGGAAAGATGAAGGGAAAACACTGTGCACCATTTAGAAAAATATACAAAAATCTATCTGAAACTTGATTTGCAGCTTCAGAGTAAAAGAAAAATTATTATTGACATTTATATTTTATATATATTATATTAGAAACCAGAAAATAATTGCAGCTTGGTCTTTGCAGCCAGGACTAAGTAAAAGACTGTAATGCTACTTACAGTCTTTTATGGTACGGTTTTTATGGTAGGGTTATATATATGAATATCCATTATATTGGTTATGAATTGTGGCCTCATCATCAGGGTATCTCTATCGTCTCCAAGGATAAATTGCAATGGCCAAAATGCTCCTTGAAAGTAATTCTTATGATATAGCCAATATTAGCTGGCTACAGAGATCTATAATGAGTTACATGGAGTCTTGTAGCCTATTCCAAACTGGTGCTTCCCCAGATATGTTGGATTTCAGTTCCAATATCATCAGCCAGCATGGCCTCTGCACCTGGAGAGCATTTCTTAAGGCTGACCTTAACAACAACATTACACTGATCAGTGGAGTAAATCTATGTTCCCCCCACCTCCGCCCCGGTTTATATCACAGAACTTTATGCCTTAGCATCCTACCAGGTGATAACATGTACAGGTAGGTCACAATTAGTGCAAGTTTGAATAATGCAGCATTTGATTTAGTGTGAATTGTAAATTGATACCAGGTCACATTTAATGTGACCCAAAATTCAGTTAATGTGAGGCTAGCACGTGCACAATTGAGGCTAGCACATGTGCAGTTGCGGTTGGAGTTTTAGACGCTGCTCATCTTTGTGTGTGCAAAATGGAGAAAAGGAAGATTCCATCAGAGAAAAACAGTACAAGTTTAAAAAAGAAGAGGCTTGTTATCACAATAGAGCAAAAATTTATATATATTGCATTATTCTCTTTCTTGGTAAGCAATGTTATACAGAGTGAAGAAAAGGAGTAAAAAAAGTATTTCAAAGCACTTAAACGTAAGATAAGAAAAAGGAAAGGAAACAAAGCTAAATCAAGTCTACATCCATACAATTCATTAGACTACTTTGTCATACTTTGCCATCCTATCAAATCCTCCTTGCTTTCACTTTCACTTTCACTTTCACTTTCCAGCATTGCTTCATACCTTGCCTTTTGTTATTTAGACTTTTCTCCTCTCTCTTTTCCAGGATCTCACCAACTCTGTCCAACCATGACTTCCTCAGTCTTCCCCGTTCAGTTAACCAACTCACTATCCCATCTCACTACAAACTATTACCTACCCCTGTTGGTAGAGTGAAATCATAGTTTGAGGAGGTCCTGAATATAAAACCTTTCCCAGTATTGGTTCCTCCCTATTTTTAACAAACATCCTCTCCTCTCCATTCCCATTACCTGGGCTGAAGAGGCAGGCTTTTGGTAAGATGGGCATCAGAGAGAATGGTGCTTCATTGATAAGCACCAGTTGGCTGTCATTATTATGATAAGCAGCATGATTCCAGGCCAATGTGGGCAATTCTAATGGTGACCATCAGGGCTTTTGGAACATAAAAGAGACCCAAGGAACAGGCAACAGCAGTAGAGTGTCTCTAGCAATGACTCTGCTTGTTGTCTGCAGATGAAGGGGTGAAAGTGGAAAATCAATCACACCTAGAGACACAGTTTATGCTTTTTTTTTTTTTTTTTTTTGCAGTTTTGCTTATTGAAATTCAGAGCTTAGGAAAGGCAAAATTTCTGCTCTTAATTTATAAAGGTGCTCTTAATAAAACAGAATGTTCTTAACAGATGCTGATCCAGCTTACTCTTTACCATCAATTGCGATGTCTGATTATTTCACTTCCAGAAGAACTCCATCTAAGGTATCAGTGAAAGAGATGGCATTCCCTTTTCTGACACTCCTGGTGAGCTGGATATTGAAGTCCTGATCATCGTCTTTGCTGTGTGAAGCAAAAATATAATGGCAAATTGCAGGAAAATCAAATTTTATCTGGTCAAAAGTCTGACAGTGGAAATTACCCCAAGTGGAACATTCTCTTGTAGTGACTGCAGAGGGCTGAATTGCAGACAGAATCAAGCAGAGAAAATATAATAAATGCATTGCAAACTTTTATTCATGGGACATATAAAGAGAGAGTTTAAACTGTAATAAAGAGGTTCCCTGATGTTTTGCTTGGTGAACACATTTGGAATTTTGAGAGTATTTTATGGGACCTTTGCAAAATGATTGAAATGTAGAAAAGGTTTGTCAATTCCAAAATGACGGCCATGATTGTCACGGTGGGTCATGAAATCATTGACTGAACAATGTTAGAGGTTTTTTTGTTAGAGTTTCTGATTTTAGGTGGGAACTGGGAGCATTGTTTCCAAATATACTAATCTGGCACTTGCAACAAATGTCAGCAAGGAAGGATATCGTAGCTTAAATCGCTTAGCTCTTTCCTGTTGGGTGAACTCTGAAGGGTTCTGAAATATTCAGAAATAAGATAGGTTTTGTTAAGGGATTATTTTCTTCTCCTAAGACTGAATTATAAATTTCATTAAAGTGCTTAGAAATCTCAGTAATAGATATACCCAGAAACTGAGACAGTTTATGCACTACGTAATGTATAATTTACAGAGTTTATTATTATAGCAATCCCACATGCAGTATCTGATTCAAAATTAATATTAGATAAAATTGTGGAAATTAATCATTATTTTTCATTAACACTTTACAGAGCAAACACAAAAGAACCTTTTCTTTTTTTTTATGCTTTTTAGCATTCCATTTGAAAAATGCTCTTTTAAATGCCTGCATTCCATTGGTAATTGGTGGAAGTCATGATCATGTCATATGTGACATGATGCAAATGATATAATTTGTACCATTAGTGTGATAATGTTTTGACATATGAGATAACATGGCCTCTATCCATGGACAATCTTCTGCATTTCCCCTCATCGTTTTAAATGCCCTCCCTTTTATCATCATAAGGCCAAATATGATTATGATTAAATAGCTGTTGCTGGGCTATCTCATGCACTACCTGATCCCAGAATGTCTGTGATGATCCATATGGCTAATTGAAGGAACCATCCGCCAAAGGCAGGTGTGGGCATGCACAGGAAGCATAAGCAATAAATGTGCAGGATTGGGAAAGATCCCTGGCCTGCAGATCTAAGGAATAAAGATCTAACTAATCAAGCAACCCTAAAACTGGATTGTGAAGAGGAATGTAGTAGTAGCACTATGGAAATGGACATATTGTAAGTTTACATCGCCACCTATGTGTGCCCTGGTTGGGAAATATCTACTCCATCTAAGATTAATGTAGGCAAGGGAGCTGATACTGGGATCTTGGGGTGAGACAACAGTCTTAGATCCAGAAGATCATGGCCAATTCAGCTCCCAGTATGTCCACTATAATTCTGTAATAGCATAATAATATATTGAAATTTATTTTCAACTATGCTGATCATTTATTATAGAAGACATTGTTATAACACTAGATGTTTTATAAATAAAGCAGACTAAAATATAAAGCATTTGTGTCTACCATGTACTCCTAATGCACAATGGGGGGAAAAACATCTCAGGATAAAAAAAAAAAAAACTTTGCATTAGAGGGGACAGATGAGTATATTTTTCTCAATTTAGAAAATAGAAGAGTGGCTACGAAGAAACTGTTTGAAAGCTCCAAGCAGCACATTCATGAACTATGTGCAATTTATGCATTTCTCTTGGATGAACTGCATACAAGCAACTGCATGAGAAGCAAGCCAAAAAGTGGAGCAGTATTTTCGATAACTAAAATATTAGGGCATGGTCAAAACGCTATTAATATGTCATTGCATTCAGAAAGGAAGTTAGACACAGAGCTAATCTCTTCCACTGAAATCCATGAAACGTGCTCACAGGCACATCATCTGTTTTTACTTACATTAAGATCAGGTATAAATAGTTAAAAAGTAATATTTCTAACCATTTGAGAAATGAGCCCTAAAAGAACTTTCTTACCTATCTGCACATATGTTTTACTTTTGCAGCAAACATCGAGTAAGCATAAAATCCATAACTGACTTCCGTTCTTCGTGTTCATTATCAGTTTATTGGGTAGTAAACATAAAATGCTCTTTAAGGAAATCCTTCTTCCAATGCTTATGGACACATCTTATACTTCAGTAACGTTGCCAATGAACAACACATAACATTTGGAAGATGGAACCTTAAGAATTTCCCCTTACTGATTTGTTCTGGTTGGGTGAGAGATTATGCTTCTTTAAGATTTAAAATGACAAAGGCATTTGGTTTTTGGTTGCTGTGCTCTTAAATTTAATTTTTGATTCTGCTAAGTTTCTTCTTGCTTGGAAATGTTTCACCCCCCCACCCCCCCACCCCCCATGCCAGGTGCCAAGAAACCCAGATAAGTAAATGAAACACTTGATTCTTGATCTTTTTCAAACATTCCACCAGTTCCCTGTCCTAGTAAATTGGAATAGACCTCATGCTCAAGAGATTTACTGAATGCACAGGGCCATGCAACCAGCTATCGTGGACTAAGATGTCAACATACAGTATTTATCCTGGTGGAAAGGAATTTCCAAAGCTATGAATAGCTTTGAAAGGTGGATTTTTTCCCCCTTTCTCTTCCATCTGTGTATTGCACTTTGAACCCAGTTTTGAAATACAGCAGATGAGATGGTAAACCATATCCTGCGATTGGGGTTCACAAGACACCAACCCCCTCCATATTATGTAAATGAACAAGGAAATCTTTGGTAATTGAAAAAAAAATATCAGAGAAAAATCTAGTTTTCTGTGAGGGAAGAGAAAAAGGGTTGTGTGTGTGCATCATCATCATCACCATCAGTGTGACTTGACATCAGAATTTTCTTCCCTTTCTAGTTGTCAATGGGCTGTTATATACACTAGAGCAGTGTTTCTCAACCTTGGCAAATTTAAGATGTATGGACTTCAGTTCTAACTCATGGTCTCCTGATTTCTAGTCCAATGCACTACACCAAACTGCCTCTCAGACTATTGAATTGAATTGAATTGATTGATTGACTGATTGATTGATTGATTGATTGATTCTGTACCATCAAGTTGTTTTCAACTCCTAGCGACCACATAGATAGAACTATTGAATTACTGGATATTTATTCACTCGTGCAAAGGAAACTGAAATGTTGGCTCAGCAAGGAGTTTCAAGACCTTCCTAGGAAGGGAGAGTGGCCAGAAAATTGCCTGGCACCCATACTGGTCTTGAGAACTCTTCCTTTTCCAGTATTAAAATATTGAACCTCCTGATCTAGGATATTATGATGCTGCTACAGAGATGTAAACCTGCAGAACCATTTCCAATATGAAAGGGGAGTATTTGAGACTATTGGGAGTATGTAGGACTTAACTTCCATCTGAGGTTCCTATTGAATTAACTCTTACTGTCAGGATCTACGCAAACCAGAACCTTCAATTGTTTTTTTATTGCTTTTACTTTTATTGCTAAGCATAGATCATTAGTAGAATAGTGGGAATGTTATTTTAAACCGTTTGCTTGACCTGCCATAAAAAGGGGGGAGAGGAGGCCAGGTGCCATTATCTCTATCTTGAAACAGACATCCAAGGCCAGGAGGTGTGAGAACCGGGGCAAGGCGTGAAGAGTTGCAAGCGGGAAAGGAACCCTAGAAGGGGGGGGATTTGGGCTTAAAAGGACAAGGCTTTGCTTTGTAGAATTAGACTCAACAAACTATGATGCTGTATGCTTCTCCTGAATAAAGAAATCTCTGATGGAACTTTTGGTCTCCAGAGGATTTACTGAACTTTGGGATTGAGTGTGCAGACTCTGACACTTACTTTTAGAAAATTTTCCTAAATCGACTTTGCCTTTTCACCTTTTTGTTCTCCTCATGTCTTATGGAGTATCAGCAACATACCTGCTCCATTTTTTATACAACAGTCCTTCAGATGGCCACACTCTCTAGAGGATTCCAAGTTGGGGAAGTCTGTCTTAAATAATAGCGTTTCCCTTTTGTCTGTATTTGTCAGGAAAGCTGATCACCGTCTAAAGTTTCATCAGTCATGTTCCGGATGTCTCTATGAAGTGCCCTCAATTCCTTAAGTTATTATTTTACCTAATTACATGCTGATCAAAGCCCTCTTCAAGTACTATGTCTTGCCCTGAGCACCATAGAAAGACTCAGGGAGATTATAATGTGTTTATCATGGGCAACAAAACTCATCAGAAGACTGAAAACTAGGCCCTATGAGGAAAGGTGGATTGAACTGAGTATGTTTAGCTTTGAAAAGAAAAGTGATGGGAGATGTAATAGCACTTTTAAAATTCAGGAATTTGAGGCTGACTTATAGAAGGAAGACATAACCTGTTCTTTATGATTCTGTGATTTTAAGCTTACATCAAATTGCATGTCATTATATTGGAGGGTGGGGGAGAAGGCACTGTATTTATTGACACCATGATTGAAATTTCTAATAGCTGTATCTGATAGAAGTTATGGCAGCAAACCGTCACTATTGCAATTTAGATATTTTTCTAGTACACTGATACATCAGGCTTAAAGCTTTTCACCCCTGGCCTACCAAGTAAGGTACATGTGAATGTTCCAGATCTATGGCCTTCACAAGAACATTTTTCATGGATCATTTGCCATAGATTAGCATTTACTTTATATTAATACTTAGTTTAAACATTAACTCAGTGATTTACCTGAAAGGGGTACTAGGGCTAGGAAGCATTATTCCTGAGCTTCTGATAAAAGGTTATCATCTACAGGTAGCTGGGGAAAATCATCCAAGAAAACAAGTAGGGGGCTTTAGCTCCAGGCAACTGGCCATCCTAAGAAATGTAACAAATTTAGCTAGGAATATTACATAAGACTGTTATTTTGACTGTGTGTTTTTAAGTCTAATATCTTGTCTCTGCACAAGCTTAGTAATAGTATATTTTTGCCACTTGGAACTGCTTTACCACAGAGTAGCTTCTTAACAGAAGTAAGCCAGCATTATGTTATGGTCTGCCAAAGCCCTTTATGTTCTGTATTCTGTAGGAATATAGAATATATATTCTATGTTTTTTCTGTAGAAGATTCTTTGCAAATGTTTGATTTGAACAATTTTATATTTTTATACTCTTTCCCATTGAATATTTTTGCTTTTGACCACAGAGCCAGGAGGTGGCATTATAAAATTTAGCTTATTTTTCCTCTCTCTCTCTCTCTCTCTCTCTCTCCCCCTCCCTCCCCCCCTCTCTCTTTCTCTTTCTCTTTCTCTCTCTCTCTGTCTCTGTTATTTATTTATTCAATTGGGAGATGGCCAACTCCCAAAAGACTTGGGGCAGCTTACAATACACACAAAGAAAAAAAGCCAACAAATAAAAACATGCACATCTACAAAACATTTACATCTGTTACATTACATTACATTTACAAAACATTTACATCTGTAAAACAACCAAATATATCCCAAACCAGCAAAAATTAACAAAGGCTCAACATCCATTCTAGCCTCAGGCATGGGAGCAGAGCCACATTTTTGACAAACTCCAGAACAGGGATACTGGGGGGAGGGCTGGCATCACAATAGAGAAGGTACGCTGCCTAGGTCTCAATAGATGAATTCCTTGAAAGTAACACAAAAGTGTGAGAATCCTATGTCTCTTCCACATTAGAGTTAGGGGGAGGACTCTAGATGAGACATTTCCTAGAAAATAAGCACAGTGAGAACTACCAAGCTGATCATCAAGACAGGATAGAGCTAGGGTGTGTAAACCCAAAGTATTTCTGAGAGAAGTTTAATATCTCCAATATTTCACCCAATGGGCTCTGTCCTACCAGTAAAAGACCTTAGTTGGCTTTTGATTTAGATGTTCTGATGTCATGAGTAGTTAGGTCACCTTAGATCAGGTAGTGACTGGAATGAAATTCTTGGGAGAAAACAAGAACATCTAATATCAATAAGCAAGTTTTGTTAAATTAACCCAAACTTTTATCAAGTCACGATACAGTTCAGCTTGAAAAGTGTGAGTTTCAAATCTTTTCACAGAAAATTGGCAGCAGTACCAAACTGGTTTATAATAAATATGCAGTGCTAAAAATATAATTCCATTTAAATGTATGGTGTACATTGAAAAAAGTATGTGACACACAAGACACAATCTCCTGTATGTCCCATTAAAAATGAAACAGAGCTTTTCATCTGTACATCCATAGACTTCCCTGTATTGATGAAAATTGCAACATGCAGTATTTTTTTAAAAATCTGAGACTATAATTTCAAATATACTATATAATTTTGCTTTCAAAATGAAAAAAAATCTAGCTAGTTGTGATAATTAAAGATCCTTTTATCTTTATTTGGTTTAAAATAATTATTAAACTTACTTTGAAAAACTAAATCTAATCGTCTCATACAATCTTGGCTATAAGATTGAGTATATTCGGGGGTTTCATACACACATATCCAATGTTTAAAAATTAATTTTCATCTCCCTCAATACAAAAGTACATGTAAACTTGATAGTCTTAGCTTGAGAAACTACTTCAAAGGGTATGTTTAAACAAAATGCCTAGCATTGAGATATTGGGCATCTTCAGTTCCATAACATTCTCCTTTAATGTCCATTACTACTACCTTCATCAGTGTCTGATTTTAAATTCGTACTCCAAGTGCCAAGTCCTATATGATATCCTTCTCCCCACCCTCCTTCAGTTTATCATTATATATGTAAAATGAAGGCTATATTTTGCAGTATGTTATGTTCTTGAAGGGCCTGACTTTTGGGGGATTAGAGGGAAACTGTGTTCTGAGAATCAGATTGCACATAAATCTATGATGAAAATTTGCATGGAATTAGAACTAACATATATGCTTTTGAAGGTAGGTGCATTTTCTCTATTTTCTCTTCAATATTTTCTACTGAGGTTTCAGCATTGCTCTTTCTTTTTGGCAGCACAGTCAATGCAATTCTCAACAGATATACAGGAATCAAAAAGAAGTTAGTTTTGGAGGAAAGATGAGCAGTTGAGTCTTGGGCATAACATCTGAGATTGCAACAAGCCACATATTTGGGAGGCAGTCAATCAGATGGAAGAAAAACATTCTTGGATAAAATTATGTGCCATATGCATGTAGGTGTTCATGACACAATGGGCTTTAATAAAACCATGAAGGAGAGAAAATATCAGAGGAACAAAACCCAGCAGAACTCCTCTGGAAAGTCAGCAAGTTAGTGGCTTTCTCTTGGATGATCAGCAGCATTTCTTCTGAAGCATAATTTTTATAAGAGTAGAAGCACAAGATTTAAGAATTCAAAAATGTGCCAACAAAACCAGAAATGGAGACCTCGCTTTTGAAATGTGCCTTTAATTAATTAAAGCAAAAGAAGCATCTTCAAAAGTTCAAGTCATACATCCTTCATTTTTTTAATATATATATAAGGGAAAATATTTTTCTTTTTCTTTTTAATGCAAATAAATAAGTGAGCAGAGCAAAGGACAGTCAAAGAGGGGACAGATTGAAAGGTCTGTAGAAAATAAGGCAAAGTGTTGGATTATAATAGCATGTATAGTCACAGTGTATTTCCCCGTGTTTAACATATTGTTTATCTCATTACGTTCAAAGGTTTTCCTTCTTCTAAGCTCTCTCCCTGAGAGATTTCAGAGCTTTTCTGACCCGTTTCATTGCCTCCTCTTCCTGCGACTTTTCCGTGCTGCCTTCTTTGCTCTTGCTGGACTCTTCGGATGAGCTTGGCTGAGCATCACATTCAGTGTTCAGGCACTCACAGCTTTCCACGTGGAGGTATTGGTGTTTCTTCCTGATCCCACCAGGACACAGCAGCGTGATTTCTTTCAGGGCTGTCTTTGACTCTCGGCAGCAGCTGCACTTATGTGTCATTGAGTTAGCTTCAGCAGAGTATCTGTTTTTATAATGCAAAATGAAGAAAGAGTTACATTGCACTAATGTTAGGTGTAATTCTAAAGATGGTGCTTTTGTTATGGACTGGGGAGGTAATACTACAGAAACTCGACCGTAAGAAAAGAAAAATCTCCACTGTTTATTTGCTAGAAACTTAAACTGCTCTATCCTCCTATAATATCCAGCCAAGGCAAGATGCCCTTTAAATAATGGGCACCCAATCTTTTAAAATAAAGACAGCAAAGCTAGGATTTTTGTTTAGGAGAATTAAAAGAATCAAAGTATCCAAGTCTGGCTGAGCTTGGGGAAAATCAGCTGAAAGACTGAATTACTAATTAAAAAAAAGTTCACAGATTGAATTGTGCCTCTGCCATGAATTCACTAGGTGAACATTAGCCATTCCTTCCTGGAATATTCTAAAGATTATAAATGAATATATGTAATATAAGTAGTCATGCTGGTCCGAGGGAGGGAGGGAGAGAGAGAGAGAGAGAGAGAGAGAGAGAGAGAGAGAGAGAGAGAGAGAGAGAGAGAATGATCTAAAATCTCTTCAGCTGAAGAAAACCTTAAAGCTTGCACAGTCTAATATATAGCATTTTGTTTGTTTCCTAGTAAAGGAAATAAATACTCAGTGGTGACGATATAATATATAAAACATTTTGAGCATTAATAAGGGCTATTGTTATGATTGTTCTTCTTAGATTCCTCCTTAACTGTGCTCTGTTTGGTTTTTATTGTCAGGTTTGCTTATTTTGAGTGATCATCAGCATGCATTGTAGTTTTACTTCAGATTATCTGGTAACAGGCATGTTCACAACTCATGCCAAGATTCCTATAAAATTTCCCATGACCAAAAATAGACAACAAAAAATCGACCTCTATTTCTTGGAGATTTAACAAAGACAGCCAATCTTGTATAAACAAGGGTAAAAACAAACAAACAAAGAATTGCAATTCTAAATTTGTATTGATTCAACTTTTGCTCCACTATGGATATTTTCCAATGTTACTAAGTTGGATATAGGATTTCTGCAATGTTACAAAGGGTGGTTCACACAGTGTCCCTCTGTACATATAACACTATTCACTATTTGGTCTACTCAGCAAGATTACCTTATTATATTCTTATCAATTGCAACACCATAAAAAAAGAAAAAAATCACCAGAAAACATGTCCACAGAGGGTTGGATCCAGAAATTCACTTGCTGAAGTGAGTGTATAGAAGATTACTACCCTATCTGTTCTCTTTCCCTAGGACAATAAGACATCATGAAAATGTCCCTTCAAATAGCAGGCGATTCTGCGGAATAGATAGGCTGGGTCAAGAGACTGAGGAAGGGAAAGGGAAATGGAGAAATTCCAGCAGAAACATCTTCTCTGAGAAGGCATCTGCCTGAGGGACATCTTCACCCCAAAGCCTTGTGAATTCCCCTCTAGTAAATCTTCCCAAATTTCTCCTCCTTAACTTGGAAGGTCCAATGAGAGGATGGAATCTTTAAATAGTCTGTATTATTAAATAATTAATATAATTCAAGCTGTTGATGAATAGGTGTAATAGTAGTGGTAACATACCACATTGACAGTGATACTTAAGACTGCTTCTCTGGAGGAAGATCTTAGTTCAAACATCTTCAATTTCATCCAATCTTTTTTTTTTTAATATCTTTGTTTTCTTTCCTTTCTTTTCCTACAATCCATATCTCCAATTTGCTTTTCCAAGGAAAACTAAATCATACCGTTTTGGCAGCAGACCTAAAGCATATTCCCTGCAATTCAGTCTGAATACTTTCAAGCATTTCAACTGCACATAATCAACTTATAAGAAAGGAATTTGTCTATAAAGCCTCTTATAATCCATTTGCCCATCATTCCTCCATGGGGAAACCATTCATTATTCTACTTCATTTCTCCAAAAATCTCCTGTTGCCCAAATAAGCAACACTATCATTGCATGCACTTTCACACCTAGGAGCAAAGAAAGATAATACAGCAACTTTGAACAAAGTTAGAAATGTGGAGTTGTCTTGCACACAAGTATATCAGTGGATTTCAGCATTTTACGTACAGCGAGAAAGTGCCACATCTTCCCTCACACTGAGTCACTGGGACTTGGTCCTCTGAACGACAACCATTATAATTGATAAAGTCCATTGTTTCAGTGGGAGAGCACGATGGGATGCCTGGTACGATTATACCTATCAAACGAAGGATAAAAAGGCTGTCATTCAAATGCATGCATGAACTTCAAGCTTTTTGTTCTCCTGGATAAAGTACTGAGTATACGCAATAATTTTCTCAGAAATTTGTGTCCGAGATAATACCTAGCTAAATATAATTTGGTTGTGTCTCTGAATGGGAAAGCATACACGTGAAATTCTCAAAACCAGATATTTAGACAGGAAAATTAAACTAATATCAATACCTTTCTAATGAAATTAGCGAGTCTTTAAAAGTTAGATTTTGCATAGAATTTGTCAATAGAGCATAGATGGGGATGTTTCCATTAGTTTTACATTGGGCAGATATAAAAAGATATAAAGAGAGTAAGAGAGAATTTTCCTGTGCATTATCTGAACATAAATGCCGTATCACTAAAAACAGCTAAAACAGCTGCAAAAACAACTAAAATAAACATTATATTAATGGGCACCATTTGCCTAGCATCCATAAATTGCTGTCAAGTCACCAAGCTCACTGAAAAAATAGTCTGACTCTGTTAAAACAAGAACCCATCCCATCTCCTCAGCCAGGTTTTGCAATCCTATAATCCAATGGGTAGATAATAGCTTCTTGAATTAAGATTAAGAGAGGTATGTTCCGGGCATGTTCCTGCAGAAATAGAAACCAGGTATGCTTTCTGTTTCCTCAACATTTTCAGTGGGTTTTTCATCCCTCCCAAAACATCAAGGAAAATTAAGGGAAATACTTAATAAACCCACCAACAATTGAGAATGCTGTATTGCAACATTTGCAAATACCTTTACATTTAGTCTGTTTGAAGGGACCATATTCCTAGGAGCAAAGCTCTAAACCTTTATTATCTAAAGCCAAACTTTTTTTAAATCACACAAACACAAGCCCCTTAACTAGGGATATTTTCATGTTTGTTAACTGGTTTTTTAAAACTTGTTTCATTAATCAAACAAATACATATAAGCTGAGCATCAAATTTCAATAGAAAAGCAGTGGTTCAATATAGTGCAAGTTTGTGAGCCTATCTCAAATAAATATTAATTTATATAATTTAATTGCCCCCTACTTCCTCAGCATATACAAGTATTCCTTGCTTAACTACCACAGTTGGGACAGGAATTTAGGTAGCTAAGTGATATGGTTGTTAAGCAAATCATTATGTGACCAGACCCAATTTTATGACCTTTTCTGCAGCAGTCATAAAGTGAATCACTGCAGTCATTAAGTGAATTACATGGTTAAGTGAATCACATGGTCATTAAGTGAATCACATGGTTCCCCATTGATTTTGCTTGTCAGAAGCCAGCTGGGAAGGTTGCAAATGGCAATCATGTGACCCTGGGACACTGCAACCATAATAAGTGCAAGCTGGTTTCCAAGCACCCGGATCGCAATCATTTGACCATGGGGGTGTTGCAATGGTCGTAACTTTGGGCAACAGTCGTAGGTCACTTTTTGGTGCCATCGTAACTTCGAATGGTTGCTAAATGAACAGTCGTTAAGCAAGGACTACCTGTACAGCCTAATTCTTTGGAATGGAAATATATATGGTTTTATAATACTTACATGTCTTACAGCAGCCACTAGGCAAGTATGTAATGGTGCCCTACAAACAAAATAATAATAATAAAAATAACAACAACAATATGTATAACCACCTAGAACTACAAAATTGTACTGAAATGATTGCTCTGATGTTCTGCAATCTAGTACCTACCATGCTGCCTAGGAATGAAGGGATTTGTAGTATAAGATATTGCAAGGGACAGATAGGGAGGAAGAGAACAGCCTCTCCCTTTGTCTTGTTTCTTAGATGAAGAACAAGCAGGGAAAAGATGCTAATTTCAAACATGAGCATGCTGCAGATTCTATTATACTGTAAATTCTTTGAAGGAAGAATTAAGCCTGCAGTGGAAATTCAAACGTTTCCTTTTATTTCTCTATTCTGTATTGATCCTACTGGGACTGCCCTGCAGTCTAAGAACATATCCACATTATCCAGTTGCTCTGTCACCAGAACAGGTCACAAACCATTTTTGAAGGGCAGAAGTAGATGACATCAGGGTGAAATGTTCCAGAAGTCCTAGTATTATCTTTTTTAAAAACAATAATAGTAATAATAATAATATCCTTTTTGTAATAATATTAGATTGTCAGTTGATATTTTCCCCCTCAGATTGTATCTGTTTCCTTCAACATCATCAACACTGAAAGTTACTATTTTGAATATTGTGATGGTATGTGGGAATGACCTTGAAGACCCACTGACTAGGCTGCGTCTTCCTCCTGTCTCCACATACCATCACATCTATTTAAAGTTTAAAAGGATTTTTATAGTTTCCCTCTTAAAAAAACCCCCACAAAGTTTCAATGTTGCTTATCTCTTGTGAGAATGATTTGTGGCTCAGAAGGGAAAGGGAGGCCAGAAACCTCTCATTACACACCTTTATTCTGCAATTCTAGGAGAATTATTTCATTGTTTCCCCTCATTTTTCCCTTTTCACTGGCAATATAGGTGGTGAGGGCCCTATCTCACACACTGGGCTAGGAGGAATATGCCAGGTGAGGCACTCCATGAAAGGCAGAGAATCAGAGGGCTTCTGGGAATGAAGCTTTGAAACCTCTGGCCTTTCACCTTATGGGCTCAGCTGAGCTACGATACCTATAGTGTGAGTAAAACATGTTTAAAAATAATTAATAGTTTTAGAATTAATAATATAATAAATAATAATTTACAGTCAATTGTACTTATATGATGAACTTTTCCAGTTTTGAAGCATTCTTGCTTGCTTGCTTGTTTTTCACTATTCAGTGCTACATTGTTCCAGCAACCCACACAACATCTACTTGATTCAGCTCTTGCTTCTACCCTATCCACTCCGAATCAAATCAAGGTGTTTTCACAACATTGTATGTGCAGGTTCAGCTTTTAACTCACAGGTTGGCATCTTTTCTCATTAAATGATGGGCAGGTAATCTCAGAGGTAGAGGAAACCAGCTGCCTATTGATCAACACACAGCTGTAAACAGTGCAGTTGTCTTTTGGATCATTCCGTTGTTCACCAGGCTGTTCAAAAGAAGGAAACAAGTTCAGGACTAAATAGCTTCCTGTTGTTAAAAGACTTCCTTCTCCCAGAGAGCAGAGTGGCCATTCAGTGGAAGCATCCTCTTAAGGAAAATTATCTGGCATGTTTTTACTCTAGAGGAGAAAGATAAATCCTTCCACACCAATTGTGCCATGTGTAGTTGAGACCAGGAAGACTATAGAGAGTTGTGTAAGAGAGAGATTAAAGGCAGTGTTGTGAACTGCAATTATCTGGTCTTCTGTGGTGAGACTAAACAGGGAAGCTTGTGTGACCTGTCAGTAGCAGTAGGATGGAATAAAGAGAAAATTAGAGAAATTAAGAATATGCAAAGGAATGAAGTTTTTCAACTTTTGCTTTATAAACCACATTCATTTTGTGTTACTTCCATCCTAACATTTACTGATTTTCCCTCACCCTTATTTTATTGAGATTTGTGTGCCCTGAGCCTGTTATTTTTCTTTCAATTTCCATCAAGACTAACTCTGTTGATGCTTGTAGGCACAACTGAACAACCCACTCAGGACATCATTCCCCTGATGTATAATAGTGGACTAGACAAAATAAATTGGAAAAAATGGAAATGAATATGCCCATATTCATTTCTTATATCACTTTTGCATTCATTTTGTATTATAACAACTGTAAACTGAATGGGAATGCATTGGTTTTCTTTTTCATTTCTGCTTAAACTGAATGCACATCCCCTGGAGAAATTTCACACAGACACCTAGATATTGTGAGGATAGTGGATTAAGGAAAATCATGAGAGGGTGGTGGTGCAGTGATGAGTTTCCAATTCTTTGTTTTCACATTAGCTGCTTTCCACCTTGGAGCAAATATTTTCAATGCCAAGAGAAGCATTACTACCTGAAGATACTCAACAAAAATAAACTTACTCTCAAGACGATAATGTCATTTTCACTTGTTCTTATAACACATTTTGTCTGCACGCATTTTGGACAGCAGTCACCAGGGTGTGGAATAGCAGAATATCCCTACAGAGAAAGAGATACACAACTGTGATGTATGAATAGGATTTTAAAAAATATTTAACAGAACCAAGTATCCCTATTCGAATGCCAGACAGTCAGCCATACTCCTTTCTAAAATACTCTATTCTGGGGTAGGCAATCTGGTCCTTCCAGATGGGGCTGTTATCTAGCTAGAATGATCTAATTAATGCAAACTGGTTGTTCAGTTGCTCTGCTGGGCCTTCAAGAGTGGCAGAACCAGAGCAGGTCAAGCTCCCTCCGGCCTGGAAGGAAGGCAGAGATTCATTTTCTCAGTATCTTTGTCTAAGGAGGCTGCCATAAAAGGCAGAAATACAGGGCCAATCAAGGAGGCAACCCAGCAACTGGTCTTCTGAGAGCAGAAGGCACCTCCTGCTTAGGTAGATTTTTCTCCAAAGGGTGAAATTTTCAGCCAACTCATTCTCCTGTTCCAAGAGGAGGATACCATGCCACATGTGGTTCTTTCCAACAAGGGCACCTCTCTGGTGTTTAGCGTGGTGTGGGGTCTTTCCATCTGGGCCAAGGAAGCCCAGGTAAATGCTGGGCTTGTCTTTGATGCTGCAGCCTTGGGAGTGAGCTTTGAGGTAATCAAGCTAATATGAACCTCTGGTGGTTTCAGCAAGACCTATCTAATCTTGATTGGGGAGGGCAGCCTATGAGAGGCCAGGCAACAGGATGGGCATGGAATGATGGGGATGATATTTCTGTTTCAGGGCAGTGATAGGCAGGCCCCAGTGTTTCGACACACTCCTGTTCTGCCCAGAGTTTCTATACATGTGGATAGGCATTGTGGCCAAAGGGACTGGGTTCCTGGCAAGGCAGTTTGAGGTCCCAGGCAATGCTGAGTATGGCAGGGAGCTTCTGCTAGGACAAACCCATTGCTTAGTTCTTGTGTGAAAGAAGTAGTCAAGAAGGCACAGTACCCCTGAGCCAGTCTGTCCCCTAATGCATCCATTGGCACTTCAGAAGCAACAGCACTGATTGTCAGGATAGTTCAGCCTATTATTCATCACCCCTAGCCAGTGTGGCCATAGGTTTTGCCTAGAATAACCCCTTTATGATTCTACCAGCATGACAAATTATTATTAGAACCAGCTATTGCCTAATTTGAGCACCATAATTCCAGATATTTTGGACTGCAATTCCTGTAATCCCAGGTGACCACAATAGTACAATTGATGAGGTTCTCATACAACATCTGCTTGCCTGCCATCCTCCATTCCATCACCCTACTCCCAAGATTCCTATTTCTTCCTCCTCAGCATTTGGGGCCTATCAAAGATGTTCAATTCTCTTTTGTGAACTGTTTTAGCTTTCTCTTTCCATCTTGGGTTTTTTTCCCTCCCTTAATTATATTTTATACTTCAGGGTTGACCCAAGATACTTTTCCTGCTAGAGGCAAAGGACGAGAAACCTCCCCATCCCAGTTCCACACATAAACTGATTGTTTTGAAAAATTTAACCTTACTTGAATATTGGCTGCAGAAAGACAGCCTCCAATATATCTGGGGATAATATGCTAGCTTGGATGTGAAGAGATCTGCTCTGCTACATGTTCAGTGCTGTTCTCAGTCTACCATTCCTACTGTCCGAAGTGGTTACTTCACTCTGACTAATGGTGGGGACTGTCTTGTCCTCAAGCTTGTTGGTGTCACTAATCAGACACACTAGGGTTCAGGAAGCTGTTCTTCCACAATCCTGCTTGTCTACTTGTTTGTTCTGCCACATACTGCTTTGTCTGCTTACATAAGTGGAGCTACTTACCGGCTGGCACTGCACGTTACATGGGACAGGCTTACAGTCTATAATATTCAGACGAGTCCTGTTGTTTTGTTGACTTGTGCATACACACCGCTGACACTGACTTCCTAGGACTTCTGAACCAGGCTGGAACAGAGCAGGAGTTCATTCATTAACAAAGTACAAGATAAAACAGATCTGGTCCAACATATTTCTTACAAAATTACTGTAACTATGATATGAGAAAGGCCACTAGGGGTGACAGAATTTGCTGCAATTTTGGAATTTGTTACATGGATTTTTAAAACTGACTCATTATTTCAGTTGTTGCTACTTTTCTACTTTACTACTCCCCCTTACTATTAGTCTATGTGTGCTTCTGCCTCTTATTTTTTCATAACGCATGTTAAGTCAGGGGTTGAAGACCCCTGAACAACATCATCTTTGGAGGCTTCTCAGGCCCATTCCCCCAGCTGTTCTCCCACTTTCGACCACATGGCAGTCATGGCACCACTACAGCTATATCTGCCACTTCATTTCTACAACTTCCTAATTGGATTCATATATGCCCCCTTTGCTAACCTGGCTCTTCATTACTCTTCCTCTTCCTTCTCACTTGCACATCCCAGCATGGTTGAAAACATTGTTCTGGCCAGCCAGTTGAGTCTGCAGGACCACATGTTTCACTTTGAAGTATACTGTGCTTCCTAGCCCAGCAGAGAGCTTTATCAATCAACTTCTGCCTTGGAGACATGAGTCTTCTCACTGCTCCCCCACCCTGTGGACTATACATCCCAAAGACAGAGGTGGTTTGGTACAGCTTATTGCTAAACTAGTAAACAGTATCCTTGAAAATAACACTGCACAACTGCAGCTTCTCCCAGTTGGCCAGCATAATAGTTCCAGCATGATCTGTTGAGGAGACCTTCCCACTCTATAGGCCACAGACCCACAAGTCTTGGTCTAGGCAGAGATAAATCCTGTTGTGGCCAGTGGGGCTTGTTCCCTTATAAACATGCATAGGATTTTCTATAGCAGGGTTCCTCAATCTTAGCAACGTTGATGGGTGAACTTCAACTCCCAGGATTCCCCACCCAGCAAGGCTAGCTAGGGAATTCTGGGAGTTGAAGTCCACCTGTCTTAAAGTTGCCAAGGTTGAGGAACCCTGTTCTATAGTATCAATTTCAACAGAATTTACTTCTGAGTAGATATGTATACATCTTTGTGTATTTTTGAGATATCCTGAAAGATTTAAGCTCAGTAACAAAATGGGATATGTGAGTTGGCTCTAAAAACAGATTAATTGGCTATGTGTCAGAAAAAGACCCAGCGACCCTGGGTCAGGGTGGATTCAGCAGGCATGCTCCCTGGGATGTGTCTTCTACAATTCTTTCATTGGTTTTGCTATTTTCCCTGACATGATACTCAGTAACTCTCAGTTATAACTTATTCTTGTTCTTTACATTTACATATAAGCCTTTGAGAGTTGGAATTCCGATAAAGGCAGACTATAAGTTCAATTAAATAAAGAAATAAATCATCTCCCTCTTAGGAAGAAAAGAAAACTTTACCTTATATTCATTACCATCCTTCACACACACATTTTTAGGGTCTAGAGAAAAGAAGAAGTGTTTAAGTCTCTGTCATTACTTTAAGCGCTTTACTTAAAAGTAACTGTATATTATAAAGCTTCTTGATATACTTTCTCTACTAGATAATGTTAAATGAAGTAACAACACATTTTCTTCCCTTTTCTCCCCAATTATTGTATTTACTGATACCCACTGAAGATATTGCCATTTATATCGGTTTTTTCATGGGATTTTAAAGCCTATATCTGATTTTTTGTTCACTTGATTTCTATTTTTTTTATCCTTTTCTTTTATGCCAAATACTTGTTTTGCTTTGTGATTTTAATGTATTTTGGGTTATCATTATGCTCTGAGCAGTTTTGAAAATTATTTCTGAGACAGAAGTTATAAATATTTTAAATAAATAAATAAAAAGAGTATCTCACTCTGAAACTCAGGTGCGTTTTGCTACAATGGAATATCAGTCTTTAATCTTTTTTTTCCTATTATAATTCATAACTCATCACTGCATGCTGTCAAAATAGTCCTATGCCAATCTGCATATAAAAGAATTTAAAATAAAGTGAAATAATCCCTCCATTTTTTCCTGCGTTGACTATATTTGGCCAATAAAATCCAACAAAAGGGAGGAAAACACAGAACACTGTATCCTTGGTGGGGAAAAAAATAAGTTCCCGATCATTGACTCCTTGGCAGAATGCAAATTCTTCTTTAAAACTGATTATTTTCAAAAGAATACAAACAACTGTATGAAATAAAGGGATCCTTATCAAATGTCACCATTACAATATTTTCCAATTTCATATAATAAAACAATATGTTTTAAAAAACACCAAATCATTTGTTTTTATCTTGTCATGTAGGAGGTAGTATCTTCCATAAAAGCCACTTGGCAGATCTTAAAATCAATTTATTCTGTTGTAAAAAGACAGGGTAGGAGGTATTACTCCTTAAAGATAAATCAATGTGCTAACCCTTTAAGATCAGCACCACTGATTCATCCACAGCACCAGCTTTTCCATAATCATTGTTAATATAATACCCTACACTCGATGTGATTCTACTAGATGAAGAAAAGAACTACATTCTTTTCCTAAGTGCCATGCAGATATTCAACACAAGACTCCCTATTTTAAACTTTCCTGGGTTAAGTAATGAAGTCAGAAAGAAGGGCTTTATTTATACAACATTTACCCTAAAGGAAGCTAATCTTGAATTTAAGAAACCCATCACCACCAAAAGAAAAATAGGTGCGTACACACAGACACACGAACAAGAAATTAAACCCATAGGAATTGAATGAATAACGACTGATAAAAATTAATTGGCTGTAAAATAAAGTATCTCAAATTGGTTCCCTATCCATGGACTGCCAACCATTATCTCTCACCCAGAACACATTCTCATGTACAGACATTCTCTTCCTCCATTCTGAAAAAGAAGAGGAAAGCAGGAGGAAGATAGGGAAGGGAAAGAGCAGCTGCACTGGGAAGAAAGGGAAAACAAAAGAGAACAAAACTGGATGGGGATGAGGCAAGAAAAGGGGGAAACACCATATTTAGGTATTAATGTTAAAATTCATCAGGCAAGCAACCTCTTTTTAGTGATGGTTAATCTTCAAAGGTATGTATACTTTTTTCCAGTAATATCTGCAGCAATTTCTACCTCCCTCCCATTTATTTGTTTTCAACATTATCTTCTGTTCTTCCCTAGTAATGTAAGACTACAGACTCATCCACAACTCACAGGTGATTATTTGGAGTAAAAATCTCTCATCTTTCTATAGCTGAATATAGATAAATGCAACCAGAATTCTGAACAACTCTGAACTGAATTGTGTGATATCATGTAGATATGGAATCTATGGTTATCCAAGTGGTTTTATTTAAAACTACCAGCTATCCCAACATGGCCAACGGTGATTTGGGGAGATGTAAGTGAGCCACACAAGTCTTCATTCTTAATTATCAGTCACTGTTAAGAATGACTAACAGTCACTCAAGTTCATGTGAACACAAGATGGATAGGGTTTATAGATCTCTATTATGTATTGTTTAACATTAATGCACAGAAACAATTATTTCATAAATCAAGTATATTACATATAATGGCCAAGAAAAATATTGCAAAGGACAAATTTATAGAAGTGAAAGGAATTTTAAAAATCTGTGAACATGATATTATGCAATTCATTGCACAGTAGCAGTACTGTAAATTTGATTTTCATTCAACTGATAAGTGCTAGGTAATGAACTAAATACAAATTTTGTGGAAGTCATTCCATTGATAATAACTGGACATAATTCTGACTGAATAAGTTTAGGGTCAAAGTGTTAAGCTGAATTTTCCAAAGCCATATATTCATCCTTCCAAAGTCAGTTAAAACAGACTTACCACATCGATAAATAGGACAACAGTGGCCTTCACTAGTGTTAGCAACAGCTACGAACCCTGGATCACACTGAGGAGGCTTGGTTGTACATTCAGTGGTATTGCACACTATGATGGAGAAAAGGAAAAATCAACTTCCATATTGGCAAATCATCCATTTTCTTCTAAGCATAGACTATTGCGGAGTAAAGCAACTGTGTCTTGGAAATTATTTAAGTTTAGGGATTTTCTCATAGATTGAAAAAGTGTAATGAGAAAATCTTATTAAGTTAGCTTTCTTGTCAATAATACTTTATAAATGAGTTGGACTGTGAATGCACATCACTTGAAATACAATCATATTTCCTCTACTGAGAGTGGCTTTCCAAGGATTCTAATCTGGCTGCCTGAAAGAGATGGCATTAGGAAATAAATGTACAGAATTATATAGGTCACATAGTATCACTGCCATTGACCTTTGATACCCACATGGACATACTCACCACACATGATGTCTGAACAGCATTTGTCCTTAGGATTAACTCTGGTGATCTTCTGAAATCCTTCTCCTTCACATGTTGCTTCATGAGGTGACACTGGACATTTGTGGGGTTCACAGATAATGCCACTTCCACCTTCCATGCAAATACAGTCTTTGCAGTCAAACTGAAAGTTCTCCCCAAACTGTCATTGAGAAAAAGTAACCGTTTAATAGTGTAAGTACCTACAGTACCTATATTAAGCAGAATGAATCTGATCCTGCCCACGTGCACCGTTGAAGGATTGTCATAAACGTTACAGGAATTTCTAGGAGTTTACAGAAGAGATTACTCGATTTATTGGATAGGGGCATTGGCAAAGGGAGTAAAAAACTAAATATGGCAGGTCCATTCACATGACTGAAGCTCAGTTCCTTTTTATTTGTAATACACATATACAATATTATATGCAACTGTATTATACAGTTGCATATAATATATAATACAGTTGCAACTGCCATCTTTAGTAAGTAATCTAATAATCCCATCTGTTGATTCCTTGAAATTCCTGTAATTTTTCTGAGAAACCTTCATACGTTACTATCACTGCTGTCAACACCAATGGATTTTTTTGTTTGATTGTTTCAAAGTCTTGCCACCTCCTAGAATGTGGTGACTTTCATATAAGATGGTGACTTTCTGTCAAGCAAACATTGCGCACCCCTGATCAAGCTACCCTGCCCAGATTCTTCATCACATAGCTTTATCAGCATGGACCAGTTCTGAAAATGGGTGAAAGTATAATGTAAAATAAAGCTGATAGGAAATAAAGGGCAGAATTCTAATATAAAGCAAACGTATTCCAGCACATTTAGAGTTCGGTGTCAAATTCACACAAAAGAAGCAGACATGTTGCTTACCTGTCTGGGAATATTGTCTGGTCCAACACATCCTGAAAACAAAAGTATCTCCATTAATTGTTAAGATAATTTCTATTATTTATATTTTATTACTGAGAACAGTAAAAATGTAATTTTATGCATGCTGCCTAGAGTCACTTCTACAGGTGAGATGGGCAGCTTATAAATTTGATAAACAAATAAATAAATAAAATGCCAATTGAGAAATAAACTCCACTGAGTTCAGTGACACTTGCTCCCAGTTGCAAGTGTATATTGGGTTACATCCTAAATATCTTTGAGGAAAAGAAGAGCCAGAACCCAGACTTACCACAGGTTTTCACACATATATCCACACCAGGGTCATAAAGTTTTGTCCCGTTAGGGCAGAAACAGCCTTCAATTTGTTGTGTCTGGTTGTGCCCTATGAAGCTACAACAGAAGAAGCATTTTAAAAAATCACAATTATTCACATAACTGACAAAAACTTGCAGCCTTAATTAAAGATCTTTTTTTTAAAAAAAAGCCATCTATGAACTTACAAAAAACACATACAAAAAATATGCCATTCTTCAAAATTAATACACACCACCCCCAAACAAAATTTCTGAAATATGCATATATGAGTGAATATTAGAGCTGTGCGGTGCTTTGTAAATAATTTGGAAAAGGTGTTTTGGGACAGGCAGGAGGATGAGTATAGTACCAGTCAGTTACTCTTTCAAGCAGTTGTGTTGTTTCCCAGAATCTTGTGACAATTCAGAAGGCAGCCATATATATGTTCCTTCCTTCCCTGTATATACTATAGTGTGTGAACTGCATGGATTGCATGTGTGAATTGCATGGTATGCATTCATAGCTTATACAGTTGGGATTTCTAGGCCAGATCCAGTGTTTTAAGAGTTTTCAAATACTGAAATCTGGATTTCTTCTAATAAGATAGGAATCCTACTATATAAGATGCCATACATACATGTTATATTAAACAACAATGCTGTAAAAATAATAACATTTAAATAATTCTGAGTCTGGAATGTCAGAAAATGAATTACCTTGATTTGCAAGTTTCTTCTGTCGAAGGACCACATGCTTTGTATACTTTGTTGGGTGGGCAGACAATAGCTGGAATAAAAAACAAGGGAGGGAGGAGACAGGTGAAGGATACAGCATTTCTGCTATTTCAGAATTTCAGAAATAGCAGAATTAGGGCATTTCAAGCCATTTTGCATGTGCCTGTGGGTGGGGATGGATGAGAGAGAAAGAAATGCAGAGGAATGTTTAATTTTATGAGCCTTGTTCTCTTCATGGCCTATAGAAGAAGAAGACCATCACTGGCTGTGCAATCCACACAGGGAAAGGAGCAAGATGTATCAAGGTACTGTACACACTTTCACTGATGCTCTGGAATTTGGCAAGGTACTTGAGAGCAAGAGGTTATTTGGAAAGGTGTGCACTGTAATTCTTTATTTCAGACAAATTTTAGAAATGTAGACTTACGACATGATCCTTTGGTATGTTCTCTCCAATCAATGCAAATGCCTTGACTTGCACAGGTTGCTGCATATATCTGAAGACTTGCACATTCCATGAGTTGGTTGGGCATCCTGCAGCTATCAAACATGCAGGCTTGATAGTAGCTTATATAATTAATAGCTTCATGACACTTCTGAAATACACTGGATAAAAATATATATATATGATAAATATTAGGTCATCAATGATATATGAACATTTCTAGATACTTTACATACAGAGAGTGAACATTCCTCTAAGCTAGCAGGGAAAGCAGTGTATGTTTTTTGGCCAAACTTAAAGGCTACCTGGTCTGACCTGTAAAATTCTGGGCAACTTAGAATGTAGCAAAGAGTTAGTATTTTCTGTATCTCCTTGCTGCCATTTCATAATGGTCCAGACTTTTGCAGCTGAGATCTGGTAGCCTATAAAGTTTGCCTTTATAGTGTTTGCCTATAAATTTCTTTCTTTCTTTCTTTCTTTCTTTCTTTCTTTCTTTCTTTCTTTCTTTCTTTCTTTCTTTCTTTCTTTCTTTTCAGAACTAGATTAAACCTGCAGGCAAAGGAAGGTCTGGTTTGTATATAGGGGGGAAATGATCAAGCTTGGAATATTCAGTTAAATATGTTCAGTGGGTTTTGGGTAAGAGCAAATGTTCTATTTGGAGGGGGTGTCTAAAAAGAATGCATTTATCCCCATGTTTTTGTGATTTATTGTTATAAAAGCGATGCAGTAAAAGTGAATCTGTGTGAGAAAACAGTTGCAGAAGAAAATGACAATAATAGCTTTGTGGAAGGAGGCTACAATTTTTTGTGTGGTGGACTAATTTACTTCCTCCTTCCCCCAACTGATTTTGTGGAATTTGTGTATGAAAATGGTGTAGTCCAGAGACACATTCTAAGGGACAAAACCTGTGGGAATTCAAGGGAATATGTGCAGGATCTAGGGAGCTATGAATTAATTAAAATTGTTTAAGAGGGTTTTTAGGTGCTCTGCTCAATTGGCACCAAATTCATGTTAAAGAAGGTAGCAAATTTTCCCAGCAACCATCCAAATCTACATCCTGCTAGGTCCCATAGAGTTTATCAAACTTTTCTCTTTTTTTATTCCTATTCTATTCTTAGAAATGGAATTAGTAAAGAGCAGTAAATGCTAAAATAGACCTGCAATATATTTCTACAATATCCCTCTCCAAAAGTATTGTGACTGGAGACTTTCGGTAAAACCATTCATTGTGATTAGAAATTGAGCTGTCAGTCACAAAACTACATCCCTTCTTCTCCATCAGCTCTTTCTTTATGCTGTAAATGTCTTAATATGGACAGCCTGGGAAAAATACAACAGTTGTTACAGACATATTGAATTTCCATGAGCGTCTGAATCCCTGTAATATTAATAGAACTTTGAGAGGTTTTCAGGTTGATTGACTCCTCTTGTAAGGAACCTCACTTTGATTTGGACACCTAAATCTTTCAAAAGCACTGCCAAGTTCAGATTAATCTGAAGCACATCTTAGCAACTGCAGCTGTGCAATACTGTTGATGGAAATCTCTGTTTGGGGAGAAAATCAAGTTCAAATCTTAACCTTAAGGATAAAAATGGAAAACTATAATCAGCATGCTTATTTAAAAAAACAAAAAGTAAGTATGTCAGTAACCAAAAGTTGCAACTGGCTTAAAAATGGAAGAAAACGACAGTTACAAAATTACAGAGCCTTTCCCCAGTATGTGGTAAATACCATCCACTACTCCTTATGTCTTCCTCAAAGTTTAAAACACTGACAAAGTTTAAAACTTCCTTTAAAAAAAGGAAGACATCAAATAACCCTAGAAAGGATGACCCTTCCATGATTGTGCAACTAGGTAAGTCCTGCCAAGTGGGAGAACCGAAATTGATTAACCACTCCATATCTCTTACTTCACAGGAAGGGAAGGGAGCTATTGAAATTGAGAGACATACAAAAAATGGCAAATGAGCATTAATATTATCCCCACAGGCATCTACTACTAGCCACAATGATCAGCAATGATGAAACATGCTTCATGACATCACAATACAAACTCTGACATTTTGTATTTGTATCCCAACTTCAGACAAAGTGTGCTTGTGTTTGTGTTGTGACATTACAATGACTGTTTCAGCATTTGCCCCAACACCTGTAATGCTCCCTTTTTTTTCCACAAATGAAACTGTAGAGGGAAATCTGTTCTCTCTTCTCATCTCCTGTCCCGTGTTGGAAACAAATTGGAGTCAAAACCAGAGATGGAGGGGGAGCTGACAGCTCTGAAAGGGGGAGCTCAGGAAACAAAGTATTAACAAGGGGGCAAAGACTGGAAGAGAAAAGGCTGCAGTGGTGCCTACTCCTCCCAACACTCCCCAAATGAACCTCTGCTGATGCCCACAACAGGTCAGCTGATCATTATATGAAGTAAGGCTGACAAAAAGCTCTAGATGTTCCACACCGTGAAGCTAAGGTAGGATGGTATCAGCTTAAGGGAGAAAATATTATTTTTATTTCAGGACAAGACTGTTTCATGAATGGGTTGAGGGTGTGATAAGGACAATGTTACAGGGCCAAGCTGGAAAGGTGTCAACAGGGTTTAAGGGTGTTGTGAAAAAGTGCAAGTGGGATAAGTTCATATATATGGGAACAAGTCAGTGGTCCCAGAATGACATATACACACACTATGAATTTCTAGAACAGTTGCTTAGCAGAGCAGCCTACTGTAGAAAAATCAAACCATGCATAAGGTATGGCTTAAAATCTGGGAAAAAAAATCAAAAGTGAAAGTAATGTAGAGCCTATTTACCTCCCTCTCAGAAGCTCACACAGCTGAGATGGTTTGCAGGGAGCAGGAGTTGGAGGTCTCACAGTTGGAGGAATATGACTACACTGCGGCTTTTCTGGATCAGAAATAATCCAGTCATCTGCCATTATTTCACAAGAAGGTGCAAGAGTCCCATTACGTAGCATACAGTCATCTGCCATATCATTGTTGCACTTGCCTAAATTGGGATGACAGAGGAACCACACAAGTTCATACTTAAATTTCCATCATACTGTTTGACGAGCAATAATTTGCTATCTAAAATTGTAATAACAGTAACACACAGCAGTTGGTGAGAACCCTAACACTGACAGTAGCAGTACCAAGAATAAGGAGGAGAGGGAAAAAACAGAACAAATTCACACGGCTGATAACAAGGGCTTTTATAATTTCCATCTGTGTGCTTGCTTTTTATATCATATGTAAACAATCCTCATTGTTGGAAAAAATGGCTGACATGCAAAATTATGTTATCATGCCTGCTTGTTTATTTTATTTATTTATTTATTTATTAAATTTGTATGCCACCCATCTACCCCAATGGGTGACTCTGGCAATGTTATAATTGGTTGTTTGGATATTATGTCAGAATGTCTACCTCTTATGTTCCAGATTGTTTTGCAATCATCTCCTTTTCAATGTTCATTGGACAAGTATAAATATAGTCATTCTTACCACATTGTCCCTGGGTGTTGTTGGCAAAAAGCTTATAGGGCATCCGGATTGTGAAGCCCACACCGCTGTATGTTATATTCATACTCAGTCTATGCATTTCCACCACATGGCTTATACCAGCCTTGTAAATTCTCATGTCATATTTTTCGTAAGGTAAAGCCACCGTCTTTTGATTCACAGCCACCTAATGTTCAAGAAGCCAGAAAGAATGTAATTAAATAGTAAGCCTGTTAACAATGAAACAGTTTCTCCCCCAAATATCTATTTTAACTATGATAGACATAAGATGATAGATAGATAGATATAGATATAGATATAGATATAGATATAGATATAGATATAGATATAGATATAGATATAGATATAGATATAGATATAGATTCTGGAAGGCCCTCCAAACATGGTTTTGTCAACTGGCCTGGGAATCCCATGACAGAGCAGAACCTACTAGATGGTTACATGATGGTTGACTGAATGCACTCTCTGTATGTTCCCCCCCCCACACACCATTTTGTTATTATCTTTTTAACATATTTTGATTATATTTTGAATTGGTTTTTATCTATATGAATTGTTTTATTGTGTATGCCACCCAGAGTCACTATGTGAGATGAGCAGCTATATAAATGTAGTAAATTAAATGAATAAATAAAAGTAGGCCATGGAGGGGAGGGGAGGAAAAGTTGATTTAATCAGGCATTTGGCGCTTACAGTCACAGTCCTACATTCACTGCAATCCTATGTCCAGTAATTGCCCTTTCAAGAACCTAATTGATATGTTTGAGCAGTTGAAAGATATATTAACCTATCTCACTATCAATAATATTTGGACTATAATTAATAAGGCAATATCTATTGGTTGTAATAGCTGAATTATCTACTAATGGTAAAATCTTAACTTAAATCCAGCATTCCATCTTGAGTCACTGCAGAAAAGCAGATTGAACAAAAGCTCACTTTAAAAGCTGTCCACAGTGTCCTAGTGATATACTGTGCAAATGAGTTCATGAAAAAAACAAGACTTCCAACCTTAGTTGGAAGTCAGGCTTACAGTACAAAGGCTGCACTCTGTTTCTATTTTTTGTTCTGGTTTGGCATGGTCTGATTTTGCTTTATCTCTATAGTGCACAAAATAAAAATGAACTTGCGACCTTTGTGGTCTAAAGCCATCATCCCAACCAGAACTAGACCAGTGGTTCCCATCAGTTGCAATTATTATTCCAGCAATGCTGGCAAATTTATGACACAACCTTGAGTAAACTTGGCATGGATCTTAGGAAGTACAGGGAGGTACAGCTGTTTGTTGCAAGGTATGAATCCAACTGTATGCAAAAAATGTTAAATTTAGCAGCTGGCATGTTTGCACAAATGCAAAATGGAGGCTTGATTTTTTTCCCAACTGAAATTCATGAAATGGGAGAAGGCTGACCCATCAGTTCACTCCTTCTGGAACTGGGGCAGGTAGGCAGACTATCAGATCAAACTAGGGTTTTCTTCAGTAGAGATTGCAGGAAGAGGCTCAATGTGCTTTTTAAAAGTTAATGATAGAATTAGAAAAATGTTTCTTTTCTTTGCCTGGACAGGTATAAAATTCTCAACACTGAGTGAATGGTTGGAGTGGATTGGTGCTAAAGGTGTATTGTTGCTGTTAAGGTATGAACTGTGAATGGCTTGTAACTGTGATGACTAAGGTCATACTTTCTTTTAAATAGCTAAAATTGGGGCAGAGGAAAGTGTTTTAAAAAGGCAAAAATTACTGCTTTGAAATGGGAGGCCTTGGTTTGGCTAAGGTTTGTTTTATTCCATTGATGAATAATGGAAAATGGAATGAAGGGCTGTAATGAAGGAAAATACAGAAATGGGGGGGTGGTAGCTTTGGTTATTATTAGGCCACAACATAAACTAGTTTTATTCTTTCTGGGAATAATGAAATCATAGTAATAACAACAGTAGTCGTTTTATTTTTAATGTGACTATAACTGAGCACAGTACAAAACAATAAAATATTATATTGTCCCCTATTGTGGGGGAGATGGGTGGGGGAGAAATCCAAATAAAATATCAAAAATAAAATGGCTCACTACAATCTAATTTAAGAGCATAACTGAAACACACAACCTCAGTAACCTGAATGGCCCATAAGCTTTGATACAATCATTGAAGCCTATATCTAAGTAACCCCACAATTCTGCAGAAAGAATACATGCCTAAACCAGCTTCACAAAGGCCCATCAAAAGAAAAAAAAAAATAGCACCCTTTCAAATGTTGATCAATCAGACTCCAAGCAAATTTCTGATGGATTTTGGAGGACTGGCACAGGGGGGAGGGGGGAGTATTTTTTCTCTAACACTGTGGCGTGGGTATTTTAGTACAAGGAGATACTAGCAAGCCATAACTAGATCAATGATATGTCAAGTACAGATATGCTACAAGCAGATTTTCCTTACAACTAGGTGTGCCTGTGTGCAAGGCCTAGTGAGATAACATCAGCAACTTAAAACAATACCATGGACCATGTCTAACATTAGGCCAACTGATCCCATGTGACATGACTAACATTAGGTTAAGGTTCAGGAGCTGTTTGTGGGAGTAATAGGCTGTGGCTAATTTTTGTTAGCCACAGGGAGTAGTTTGTAGTAGTACTAGTTTGTGGGAGTAATAGGCTGTGGCTAATTTTTGTTAGCCACAGGGAGTAGTTTGTAGTAGTACTAGTTTGTGGGAGTAATAGGCCAAGCCCCACAAGTTTGCTGTTATTCTTTCTGGGAATAAGGGAACTCTAAGTTTTCTTTATTTGTAAAAGTCAGGGAGTTTCTGCAGTATTTTTACTTGGGAAATAAGTCATCTTAGAAAGGAAACCAATAGAATATTGCTAGCAAGCTACAACTGTTAAGTTCATTACACTGAGACTTGTAACTGGGCAAAAGAGAGCTATAGTTGCCAAATTAAAAAAAAAAAGTAGTTAGTGTGTCAGCCAAGGAGGTAAACAGTGGACTAATATATTATGAAAGCTTGGTTTGGTGTACCTGGGAATTGCATCTTCCCAAGGAGCCATACCAGCCTGCACAAGCCACTCATCCCTGGGTGTCTAGCCTACCCAGGATAGACTTGGGGCAGGTTTAAATGTCAAATCAGCGCAAACTTTATGATCGGACCCAAAAGCCTAACAAGAAGCCTTTCTCAAATGTGTCTGAGTGAATGGGTGGTTATTATCTCCAAAAGAGAGAACTGCTGCTATTTGCTTGGGTGCTGCTAATGCTAATACTGCATTTTGCTTATTTATTAAGTTTTGAAGCCATTTTTTAAGTTGAAGTAGGCCATCGCATTGGTTTCTATCGTTTTGTTTGTTTGTTTGTTTTTTGTTTTTGCTACACATTAGACATTTTGGAGGTTTGTTGTGTTCTCCTTTCCTCAGCCCTCCTTTCTCTACCTTAAATGAAAGAACATTTCAAAAATCTGTTGTAGTGAAATCCATGAAGCCACCTGGTAGATATTGCCTGGATTATATCAGCAAGTAGGGCTTTAGTGAAGGGAACAGGAAATGGCCACAGAGCTGCTTGAAAGAGATAGGAGAGAAAAGCCAAAAGGAAGATTCTCCTGAGCTACTCTTCAGAAATGAAAAAGAGTATGGCTACTTTCAAGACTTTCCCTCCTTCCAGACTATGGACATGGCTACCTGACCTAAAACAACACAGACATTCCACCACATACATGGAACTTCAAGCTACCTGAGGGTATATTATCATTATTAACATTACGGTCTATGGAGGAAAGCTTTGCTATACATGCCTTCAAAGGTAGGACTTTTTGGACTCAGTTTTTTCACCTGAGGTGAAAACTGGAGATACTAAAATTGGAACATTAACTTGAATAATCTGTAAATCATATACTTAAAGGGTTGTTGTGAAGTAACTGTAAGAGGTACTGTAATACACTCTGTGTGATATATGCCCCAGAGGAGAAAACTACTGGCCATTTGCAGGATTGGTTTAGTAAATTCTCAGCTGAACATGGGTAAGTAAAGTTCTGCTATTGTCATACCCATCATTTACAATTTTGTACTGAAATGGAAGCCATTTTACACATACCTCTACTTTCATAGGAATCAGTCTGACCGTTTTGATGTGCACTTCCAGGGACTCATGTTTTATAATGAGAGTGCGGGGACAAGAGACAACTTCCTGTGGATCACAATGGTAGTTATCGATGTACACTCCAAAGTTGTGGATGGTTTGATGAATCTCTTCCATTAGGACATAGGTACAATTGCCTTGATAACTGTAGTACTGGCCATCAAATGTCATATAATGTGGGTCTCCCCAACCAGTGCAATAACCTTCAGAAAGACAATAGAATCGATTAAGTTGTTTGTTGGGAGCTCATATAAATAACTAATTTGTAAAAAAAATGGCAAGACTACCTAATGGATGTTGGGAATAAATTAGTCTAGAAAATCTAGAAAGAGTTGTCAAGGATACTGCGATTAGAATAAAATACTGTCAATCTCATTTACAAAGGTGAGCACAAATGGGATAATGAAATTGCCCACCAAATTTTGGGGGAAAAAACTTAGTGGACAATTCTTCCAAATTTCTCCAGAATAAAGAGAAATTCTCACATTGCTTCCCAAGTACAAAATTCTCCCTTAGCATGGACAGAAGCACTTCTATGGGAAAAGCCCACTGGGAGCAGTTCTGTAATTATTGCTTCCTTTCACTTTTTAATTTTGATTTTGCTCAGTATTTTAAACAATTGCTAGATAATAACACGGTGGAGAAATGACAATCAACATTGTTTTTACTGTACATTTATTTATTTGAATTTACTAGATTTTCTAATCTAAGATTTTATTAGATTGAATGTATTACTAATTATTTATTTGAATGTATTTATTTATTTAAATGTATTTATTTATCCGAATTTATTATTTAAAAGACTGTGTCATTTGTTTTACACATAGGCGCCAATATATGCAGTCAATAACGGACCTTTTTTCCTTTTCTTTTTGGGAGAGAAATTATGCTGACTAATGCTGGTTCATATGAACTTCTTCATTAATTAGCTACCTTATATGTTATTTTGGTAATTGTATCTGTTCCATCACATGAGAAGTTGCTCCCAGCAGCAATGGCATGCTTAAAATGGTATCTGAAAATATCATTAGTATTTTTTTATTTTTTTTTTGTTTGTTTGTTTGCCCTTGAGTCAGCATTGACTCCTGGTGACTGCCTGAACAAGTCCCTGCAGTTTTCTTGGCAAGACTTTGGAAGTGATTTGCCATTGCCTCCTTCCTACAGCTGAGAGAGAGTGACTGACCCAAGGTCACCCAGTTGGCTTTCATGCTTAAGGCAGGACTAGAACTCATGGTCTCCTGGTTTCTAGCCTGGTACCTTAACCACTACACCAAACTGGTTCTCTCATTAGTATTAGGTTTCCTTCATTTTAAATGTCTAACAAATGCAATTTCAGTCTTCTAGCATTTCTGCATGCTAATTTTCTATGAAAATCTGGAAACATTCTTAATGCCAAAGGTGCTGATTTCTTGCTTTGTGAACATGGATCAACATACTTTCTTGCTCCCTTTTAGAGGATGCCTTTCTTAATATTTTCTTTCCAACATCTCCTGAGATTGATCCCTTCACTCCAACTTACAGGAATAAGCAGCTATTCAGTGAGAATACATGACTACAGGGTGAAACAGGTTTTCAGGTAATGCCACCATATTTGCAATATAATACCAGTACAATAACTTTAGGGATCCTTCAAGAGAGCATCAAATAGATTTATATAAATATACTAGACAACCCATTACCCGTTGGATCATGATTTCAGAGATATTTCCTTACCTAAACAGAGAAACAGAATGACCAAGGGCAAAAAAGCAGTGTGAGTATGAGCAACTTACAACTTGCTTATTGACTTTGCTTGTGGGAACCTGCCTTGGTAGCAGTTATTTCTCCTGTCCTTCAAGACCATTCCCTATGCCCTTTGCTCCTTCCTTCCTTCCTTCCTTCCTTCCTTCCTTCCTTCCTTCCTTCCTTCCTTCCTTCCTTCCTTCCTTCCTTCCTTCCACCCTGCGCTGTTTCCCCTCCTCTCACAATCCTCAAGAGCCCTGGTTAAGCTTCCTCCTTAGCTGACCCACAAAACTGCCTGCCACATTGCTGGGGGGAGATGGAACAAAGGGAGCCACGGACCGTGAGGAAAACTGCACCCCTGCTCCCCATTCTGGTGTGTCCCCATTGGCCCCCTCCCTTGAGGGAGGAAGAGGACTCACCTGTTGACCACTGGCACCCTTCAGCCAGCCCCACCTAACCAGCAGGCATCTAAGTCACTTCTTTATCCTTCCCTTAACACCCACCATCATTAAGAGATTTCAAATGTTGTCCTTGGTTCCAAAGCAGCCAATCACCACTCAGCCATCAGGCCTTGCTGCCAGCTGGTTGGGCACAGAGGACAGAGGGAGGCAGAAAAGAGGTTGGGATACACCCATGATGATCACTTGACCTGGGCTGACTGTTGCAATGCAGCAGCATAGCAGTGCTGAAGCAGCCAGAAATTTCTCAAATTTCAATCCCATGGGAGTAATGGATGCTGGATTTTGGATGCATTCTGTAAGTTACCTCTACCTTGGTTCAAAAATTGTTGCCCTATGATGCACCGTTTTACCCAGTTGAAGGTTACAGACACAAGAGTTTTAGTAGTATAGAGATAAACTCACAGTCACATTCCCAGTGCCAGCAGCATTCATCATCATCCAATACTTGCACAGGAGCAAGCCCATTGGAACACTTGGGCTTTGGTGGAGGTTTACACACTATAGGAATCATCTGCCATATGTTATCTGAAATACACTTGAACGTGGTGCAGTTACATATAGCATGGGTTTCTCCTGGCTGTATCACCTTAGACAACAGAGAGAAAATGTATCACACTTTAAACAGGAAAAAGAATAATCATGACCAAACCTACAGCATAGGAATGGATTTGAAGAAGAACTAACATCTAACTAATCCCAGTCAACACCTGTCTTTGATGTTATAAATTGAAATAATGCCATCAATTGATAGAAAAGTATATTTCATGGTACCCTGTACTGCTTTAAACTACAAAGCTATGCACTAATATCTTCATGTTGTTTTTTAACGTGTTCAATACAAATGACAATACTAGACATGATGGCTTTGCATATGATGTTAGCTAAGATTTAAATAGGCTCAAACTGAGATAATACATGAAATTGGAATCAATTCATATGACAAAGGCAACTTTTTTTCTTTGTTCTTTTGGTTAGTGTAAGAATTGGTCAAGGGAAATAATTTGGGCCTCTCCAATCTGAGGAAGGAGTGCAAGTCAGGTGCTGGACTAGGAGAAGAGAAACCCAGGCATGGAAGTTCACTGGACAACTTTGGGCCAGTTGCATTCTCTTAGCACAATCTCCCAGAATTGTTGATGGGAGAAAATAACAGGAGACAGTGCTGTGTATGCCACTCTGATCTCCTATATGAAATGGTGGGATATAAATCTACTAAACAAAAAATTCCAGATATGTTGGACTAAAACTCCCATGATCCCCATCCAGCAAGGCCAAAGCTTGATAATCTAAGTGAAATCTAATTCCAGTGATGTAATTTTAGCTATGTTTTTCCAATATATACTACAAAATGGACACAAGCCATCATATGTTGATAAAATCTGTGTTTAGCATTTTTTAAAAAAAACTCATCACGATTAATTTTGTACATTTTCCCTCACTTGAAAAGGCTGGGCCTTTTTTATTTCTACTGAATCTTGAAGATGAGCCAGTATCAGTAGAAATTCATGTACAAAATTAATTCTTATTATGCAGATTGATGACATATCCAGAACTTTTGAATAAGAAACTTCCTGGGGCATCTCTTGGAGACAATTTCTCTTCCAATACCTTTTGTATAAACCCTGCCTTTTATGAATCTCAAGATATTTAGCAAGCAGTCTGACTGACATCTGAGCATGATAAACATAAACATATTCCAAGTTCCACACTTAATTTTAAATAAATAAATAAAATTAAGAATTACTAACAGTGTCTCCATCCATGCAGGGTTTTGTTGTACTCGGGGATGGTGTTTCACTTGTACTAGTTCCTGTGAATATGTATCCTGTTGTTGTGGGTGTTGTGGTTGGACATGGCCAATGGTAAGTGTTCACTCGGCAGTGAAATGAGCAGTTGACAAAATAGTACACGCCATTAAGACAGACATTTGCTATTATATCACCTGGATTTGAAAGACACGTAAGTAAAACAAAACAAAACACATTTTTGTGTGCAACTTCTTTAGAATTTTCTGCTTCCCAAATTCTTGGGATTTAACTTCTAGGGTTGCATGCATAGCATTTTGGATTTGATTCCAAAAAGGTACTTCAGAGTGCACCAGGGGTATGAACATACAACCTGCCTGCAACTCTTTAAAGCAGTTGCATCTTTCAAGAGTTGAAGATTGGTATTACATTCACACCTCAATATGCTCCAAAAGACCTTGAGTTCAAAACATTGTACAACTGTTTCTACAGAAATGTTGATGGATTAGCAGACTCCATTACTTCTTCATACTAAACTGAATAAAATTTTAATTACTAAAATAATACTATAATTATTAACAGAACAACACAGAACATAGCATAAAGCAATTATTAGTATTAAAATAATACAATTGGGAACAAGTTATTAACATCTTCAGGACAAAGAATGAACAGCCATCTCAGATTATATATGTATAAGACAGGTGATCGTAACTTGAAAATAGTGAGAGTAAGAGAGAAACATGAGGTGTAGTCATGTAGGTATGATCAACCTATAAAATCCAACTGAAAAATATCAAGGACTCACCCATGGGTTTCAGAGTTGAGCATCATGTCCAAATGCAACCCTTTTTACAAGGTTCACATGGATTCTTTCTTTCTTGCAAATCAAAGGCCAGAGGTTTTATGCACAACCAAATCTATTTCATTTCTTCTTATTTAAGTGTGACTGTCATCTTGGAATCAACCCAATACATTCTAAACTCTCCTCTTCAAGTAATAGTAGAGAGGAAGAGCATCATTTAGGGGACACTCTATGCAATTATCAACTTTCCTCCACTGAGTGCTACACTGTTTAGAAGGTTTCCTTCCTTGGCTTGTTATACCCCTAAATTAGTTAATTCAGAAGCACTCTGAGACCCATGGGGTGAATTCTACTTCTTTGATTAAGAATGCAGTCATAATGTCCTGGATTCAACATCCTGCACTGGTGGTTGTAATCATGCCTTATATAATTAAAATGATTTTAGTAATTTGTTTGTATATATGTTAAGAGCATGGGCCAGAAATACCTGGATGACCATTAGTTTGCAGCAAAGAGATTTTTCTGACTCTCTGCTACCATCCAATGGTTGTCTGGATTTTTGCAGTCAAGATGTAGCAGCCATAGTATGTGTGTATATGTGTGTGTCATCATCAACTACAAAAATCAGTCAGCGTTGGAATACTTAAGAATGCTACTGATTGATAAATGGTCATAAATGAAATGTCTAATAAGGCGAAATCAATATGTACAGGTCATTCTCATTATCTGCGGTAGTTACGTTCTGTGAAAATGCTGCAAATACCAAATTAGTGAATGCTGAAACCTCAGCTGGGAGCATGTGCGTTGGGCAAGTCCAATATTTTGCCACTCCGCATGTCTGTGAATAAGTGCAACAGCAGCACAGGTACTGATTTTGGGGTTACAAAAGACATTTTCACAAATAAGCAAATTTGCACATACGGAACCCTCAAATAATGAGGATTATCTGTATTATGTAGTTAATGTATGTTTTATATGTAAATGCTAGAAATTCTATCGATTCCAGGTAAAGTATAAAATTACTGTTGACTTTGGCACCAAGTCAGCTAAGTCAGGCAGCAGAATTTCATAAATGTTATTTACATCAATTAATTACTCTATTGTATTGTCGAAGGCTTTCACGGCCAGAATACGATGGCTGGTGTGGGTCTTCCGGGTTGTGTGGCCGTGTTCTGGAAGTTTGTTTCCTAACGTTTCACCAGCATCTGTGACCGGCATCTTCAGAGAGCAGGAGCACAGACAGGAGCAGTTCTCTGTGAGAACTGCTCCTGTCTGTGCTCCTGCCCTCTGAAGATGCCCTCCTGCCCTCTGAAGATGCCGGTCACAGATGCTGGCAAAACGTTAGGAAACAAAACTTCCAGAACACATCCACACAGCCTGGAAGACCCACACCAGCCATCAGTCTATTCCTTATCTCGTGGTAAATCTTCCAATCTCTTGAGGGAATTTAAGGAGTAAAAGGGGTACTTTCAGTTCAGCAGGGCCCCTAAACCCTAATTTCCTAAACCCCCTTTCACAGACACACCCCAAAATTGGGCTGGAAATCTTGGGCCCTCCTGTTCTGAGAATGCTCTTAGGGCTTCAGAAGCAGTGCTGGATGACCCATATACAGTCCTGAGCTACTCATTCACTTTCTGACAAGGGGAATGATAGCAATTTTTAAACTTGACCTGAAGTCTGGAAGTATAGGAACTTTACATTTCTCTATATCTATATTTCACTCTTTCCTATTTTACTCCTTTAAAAAATAATGTCTAGATTTGCTGAAACCCAGCGGCTTTTTTCTGTAGGGATGAACTGGAGGGGCCAGAGTGAGATGGGACATTGTGACTAGGGGAAGCACCTCATCTGAGAAGCTGCCTTCCATTGATGAAGACTGTAATAAGCTCGGGGAGGAAAGACTAATTGGCAATGGAATAAATATCCAAGGGGACAGAATGGGAATTTTTCCACTTTTTCTAGAACTTTGAAAACGAGTTCAATTCTACGAAGAAAATTTAAAGTCAGATAATAAAGGGGTTTGCATTCCTAACATCAAATTTTCAGAGTAAGCATTGACTTGAAGACGTTGCAATGCACTGCAGTGACATTAAAAGAAACAGAGAAAAATAACTTATCACTCAATGTAAATGATAGAGATGCATTCTGGGCAGAAACCTGCTAGTAAGTAATGCCAAGAAAATACAGAAACAACTTAATTAAATAAGAATTGATATATTTACCTGGAAAATAAATTGTACCATTCACTTCACAATAGCAAGGTGTTGAACTCTCAGTGGGTAGAGTTGTGGTTAAAGTAGTTGTCATAGTGTTACTAGTTGTAAATGGTGTGGAAGTGGTTGTAATTGTGGTAGTAGTGCTTGGGGTAGTGGTAAGTGGTGTGGAGGTGGTGGTAGCAGTAGGGGTTCGTGTAGGCGTAGATGGAGTGGTGGTGATCGTGGTAGTAGTGCTTGGGGTAGTGGTAAGTGGTGTGGAGGTGGTGGTGGCAGTAGGGGTTGGTGAAGGCGTAGATGGAGTGGTGGTGATTGTGGTAGTAGTACTTGGGGTAGTGGTAAGTGGTGTGGAGGTGGTGGTGGCAGTAGGGGTTGGTGTAGGCGTAGATGGGGTGGTGGTGATTGTGGTAGTAGTGCTTGGGGTAGTGGTAAGTGGTGTGGAGGTGGTGGTGGCAGTAGGGGTTGGTGTAGGCGTAGATGGAGTGGTGGTGATTGTGGTAGTGCTTGGGGTAGTGGTAAGTGGTGTGGAGGTGGTGGTGGCAGTAGGGGTTGGTGTAGGCGTAGATGGAGTGGTGGTGACTGTGGTAGTGCTTGGGGTAGTGGTAAGTGATGTGGAGGTGGTGGTGGCAGTAGGGGTTGGTGTAGGCGTAGATGGAGTGGTGGTGATCGTGGTAGTAGTGCTTGGGGTAGTGGTAAGTGGTGTGGAGGTGGTGGTGGCAGTAGGGGTTGGTGTAGGTGTAGATGGAGTGGTGGTGATCATGGTAGTAGTGCTTGGGGTAGTAGTAAGTGGTGTGGAGGTGGTGGTGGCAGTAGGGGTTGGTGTAGGTGTAGATGGAGTGGTGGTGATTGTGGTAGTGCTTGGGGTAGTAGTAAGTGGTGTGGAGGTGGTGGTAGCAGTAGGGGTTGGTGTAGGCGTAGATGGAGTGGTGGTGATCGTGGTAGTAGTGCTTGGGGTAGTAGTAAGTGGTGTGGAGGTGGTGGTAGCAGTAGGGGTTGGTGTAGGCGTAGATGGAGTGGTGGTGATCGTGGTAGTAGTGCTTGGGGTAGTGGTAAGTGGTGTGGAGGTGGTGGTGGCAGTAGGGGTTGGTGTAGGCGTAGATGGAGTGGTGGTGATTGTGGTAGTAGTGCTTGGGGTAGTAGTAAGTGGTGTGGAGGTGGTGGTAGCAGTAGGGGTTGGTGTAGGCGTAGATGGAGTGGTGGTGATCGTGGTAGTAGTGCTTGGGGTAGTGGTAAGTGGTGTGGAGGTGGTGGTGGCAGTAGGGGTTGGTGTAGGCGTAGATGGAGTGGTGGTGATTGTGGTAGTAGTGCTTGGGGTAGTGGGTGTCGGTGTGGAGGTGGTGGTAGGCGTAGGAGTGGGTGTGGATGGAGTGGTGGTAATAGTAGTTGGGGTTTCACACTTGCAGCAGTAGACGCTGATTTCATAGTTGAGACAGACAGCTGCAGGAATCGCAGGTCCAGGAACCTGATCTTCGTTTTTGCAAATAAGGCCAACAGAAACATCACATGTCACTTTCTGTTGCAAGTCCTCGAAAGACCACTGAGGAAATTTTATGGCTCGGCATGATATGTTTTCTGGCTTCTCACAGATCTCTTTGTTGTGCAGTCTGAGGTTCTCATAGGTTTCGTTGTCACCACCTCCAGGGCCCGGTTTGGGAGTACTTACACTAATCCATTCTGACCACTCACATGTTTCGATCAAACAGGGTGTGGTTCTGGGGGGGGTGGTAGCTGTAGGGGTTGGTGTAGGCGTAGATGGAGTGGTGGTGATCGTGGTAGTAGTGCTTGGGGTAGTAGTAAGTGGTGTGGAGGTGGTGGTGGCAGTAGGGGTTGGTGTAGGCGTAGATGGAGTGGTGGTGATCGTGGTAGTAGTGCTTGGGGTAGTAGTAAGTGGTGTGGAGGTGGTGGTAGCAGTAGGGGTTGGTGTAGGTGTAGATGGAGTGGTGGTGATCATGGTAGTAGTGCTTGGGGTAGTAGTAAGTGGTGTGGAGGTGGTGGTGGCAGTAGGGGTCGGTGTAGGCGTAGATGGAGTGGTGGTGATCGTGGTAGTAGTGCTTGGGGTAGTGGTAAGTGGTGTGGAGGTGGTGGTGGCAGTAGGGGTCGGTGTAGGCGTAGATGGAGTGGTGGTGATCGTGGTAGTAGTGCTTGGGGTAGTGGTAAGTGGTGTGGAGGTGGTGGTGGCAGTAGGGGTTGGTGTAGGCGTAGATGGAGTGGTGGTGATTGTGGTAGTAGTGCTTGGGGTAGTGGTAAGTGGTGTGGAGGTGGTGGTGGCAGTAGGGGTTGGTGTAGGCGTAGATGGAGTGGTGGTGATCGTGGTAGTAGTGCTTGGGGTAGTAGTAAGTGGTGTGGAGGTGGTGGTAGCAGTAGGGGTTGGTGTAGGCGTAGATGGAGTGGTGGTGATCGTGGTAGTAGTGCTTGGGGTAGTGGTAAGTGGTGTGGAGGTGGTGGTGGCAGTAGGGGTTGGTGTAGGCGTAGATGGAGTGGTGGTGATTGTGGTAGTAGTGCTTGGGGTAGTGGGTGTCGGTGTGGAGGTGGTGGTAGGCATAGGAGTGGGTGTGGATGGAGTGGTGGTAATAGTAGTGGTAGTTTGTATTGTTGTAGTTGGGGTTTCACACTTGCAGCAGTAGACGCTGATTTCATAGTTGAGACAGACAGCTGCAGGAATCGCAGGTCCAGGAACCTGATCTTCGTTTTTGCAAATAAGGCCAACGGAAACATCACATGTCACTTTCTGTTGCAAGTCCTCGAAGGACCACTGAGGAAATTTTATGGCTCGGCATGATATGTTTTCTGGCTTCTCACAGATCTCTTTGCTGTGCAGTCTGAGGTTCTCATAGGTTTCGTCGTCACCACCTCCAAGGCCCGGTTTGGGAGTACTTACACTAATCCATTCTGACCACTCACATGTTTCGATCAAACAAGGTGCTATCAGGAAACAATGACACAAACAGAAGGAAGGTCATATTGTGATAGAACAATAGTTCAAGCTGTGAATTGCTATTATAAACAAGTAAAGTTGGAATTAACTAAGTGCTTGGGTTTGGATCAGGATTACTTTCTTTGCTCATTAACATGTTTGCGTATGAACATCCCTTAGGGATACAAGTCCTGGGCTTCAAAAATTGAGACAACCTGTAGATGGCAGCTGCAAGAAAACCCTTTGCTGGCATTGATGGTTGTCTGGTTTTCTGCAGCTCAGACCTAGTGAGTCCTAGCACTATTTATTGTCCCAGATGTGGAATTGTATTGTCCATGCTATTTTTTCTCTTCTGGTCCTCTGGTCCTTTTTGGAAATTAAGACAGGAATTTCTCAACATCTGAATCCAGTTTTGGTCTATTCCCTTTCAGTGAGGATTACTACCCATAGAAAATACAGGAAAAATCCAGAATTTTAGTAGTATATCAACCCAAATCACAGGTAACGTAACTGACAGGAATTTGTTTAAGTCTGTTTTTATGTACCATCTTCCAACCCACTCACTCAGTAAGATAAACTGTAGTTGTCCTGCTAATTCATACCTATCATTATTTTTGTATAATATTTAATGCGGGGGGAGGTTGGTTGGTTATATGAGCACTGCAAAAAAACCTTAGTGTTATTGATAGGAAGAAAGCAGAGAGTAGTGTGTAATAGCCTTATATTCTTTAGTGTAGTTGTGTTAGTGGAAGTGGAATTGGAGGATGGCTAAAAGGTTGGTGATACAAGAGCAATTAGAATTGGAAAAGGCTGCTGTAGAAGTTGTAGAAGTGGTAAATGATAACTTGTGTTTACATTTTCTAATATGGAAAAAGTATTAGCCTTGTATTATCATAAAAGTAGAGAAAATGTTTCTCCCAATAAATAATAGCTTTCTCTGACTGAATGTATTTATGTTGGTAAGCATTTAGCATCAGGGCAGATTTTCTACAATAACTGATCATTTTCTTGTTTCAGCTTGTGGCATCAACAACCTTCAATGTGTGCAACATTGGCTTTGCTCAGTCTGTTGATTCCAGAGCCTCCATTAATTCTACAACAACCTTAAATGCTTTATAACAGTGAAGCTTAAATTTAGAGAGGAGGCTTATTTTGTTGTTCCGGCATTAGATAAAGAACATAAGGAAGTACATATGCTAATAATTAGATAGGACCATCTCTGTGGTGGTACTCCAAATTTGAAGGGCCCTTCCCTAAAATGTCCTAGATATCAGCTTTATTGATATTCTTACACCAGGCTTAAATGTGGGCATTCTCCCAGGCTTTTGTGAGTTGTCACTATAACAATCTGCAGTTTTTTAACCTCAGTTTTTACATGTTGAATCTCCCCCTGGGACATTTTTATGATTACAGTTAGAGATAATATATGATGAATGAATCTTCCTGGCTGCTTAATAAATGTTCTTGTTATCTGCTACTTCTCCAATGGCAGCAAAAATCATACCACTAGTTTCTTATGGCAAAAGCTTTTGTAGGCAATGTCTGACTTCTCTGAATCAAGCAGGAGTATAAACCTTGCCCAAACAGACTTTAATTTACTGGATTTCTAACATGAAATTGCTTTCTGGGGCATCCACTGAGAGAGCTGTCAAAAGACGTCAACACGGTAGCTGCCACTGCATTATTGATATCCCTTTTTTTTTTTTTACATGCATCTTGACTTTTCTGACCCACCCCCCTCCCCACAGACACACCCAAGATGCTCAATTTCCCCAATCTGGTAGATTATCTGACAGGAACATAGACAGTAAACATGGAGCATTTTACCTTAGCTCAAAGATGTATAATATACTACTTGTATACTAGTACAAATATTTGCAAATGTTCTACGTGTTTCCTTTCTTAAAATCTCCATGACTTCAAAATGGAAAATAAACAGGATGTTTATTTCCTTTAATTCCTTTTGCTAACATTCCCCACAAATTCTCAGTACCATTACGTGAATATTCGTGACCTGTTCCTCTACCAAAAAAAAAAAGCCTTAAAGTAAATATATCTTCTACTTTTATACTTACTTGTGGGTGATGTTCCCACTGATGATAATATTGATGCAAGAAAAGAAAAAGAGAAATGGAAATATAATTAATATTAATAAAATATAAAATATGGATAAATAAATAGCACTGTACATTCTAATGAAATGTACAGCATTATTTATTGTGAATTAAATTGTCACATGCATCCTATAGCAAGGTAAAATATGCTGCAATCATTTTCTAAGAGCCAATGTTAAACCTCTGCAGTATGAGCTTGTCTGCACACAAGTATTCCTGCTATATGTCTGCAAGAACACAGGGAATGTCAGTTTCTGACAACCATAGATAACGGCTACTTGTAAGGCTACATGGTATGGGCTGTATCTGCAATCTAGATGTTCACTAGATGGGAGCAAAAAGATAGAGAAAGCCCCAAGATCTCCTGCCATATAATGATTGTCCAGAGGATTGCTTAGATCATACATTGGCTGCTTTACTTTAAGCAATGTTTGTTGAACTGTGCTCAGTGTCTGGCTCCTCCAATGTATACAACTATAAACCTGGGTTTAGAAATCTGTGTGGCTCTATTCTCACAAAAGGCTTAACTAAAGCAAGGTGGGGGGGGGGGCGAGGAGACATTTAGTGTCCTGTGGGAACTTCAGTAAAGCAATAATTGATCTAGCCAACTAGCCCCCATGGGATTTCTCTTCTATTGTGGGAACAGGTTTGGTGTCTGATGCCAAAAACAAACACAGCACATTATGGCATAGCATTGTTTTCCCAGGAAAAAACTTGAAATAATTGAAAATGGGAACTGACTCTTGGACAAACCCATATTTTTGTATAATTCATAGTTCCTCGAAATTAGCAACCATTGAGGAGAAAATCTAGAAATATGACATTGCATAGCAATAGTTCTCCTTTCAAGTTGATTTTAAAGTGTAGTGACACAAACTTCATTTTATAGAGGTATCAGGCAAGTTTAACAGTCAATAACTTTCTCTCTTCAGTGAGTGGTTTAAGCATTAAAACTGCAAGAAGAAGAATTAAAGTTTTTTTTTTCATTACCAGTTGTAGTTGATGTTGTTGGTAATGTAGAGGTCATGGTAATAGTGGTGGAAGTCGTTGTGGGAGTCGATGTAGTGGTAGAAATTGTGGTAACTGTTGTGTTACAGGGAAATGGGAAACAGCAGTATATTCTGATTTCATAATTAAAGCAACGATTCCAGAGACTTTCATCCTGGTCTTCATTTCTACAGATGAGTCCATATGTAACATTGCAGTCCACATTTTGACCCAATTCATCCAAACTTACATTAGGTGCATGTTGAGCCCTGCAGTTTATATCTTGTGGGACTGAACAAAGTATGCTCCCTTCTTTATTTTTTATGTTCTCATAGGTCTCATAGTCACCACCTTTTGGTACATCTTCAGGATGACTGACATCATACCATTTACTCCATTCACAGTAGCATGCAGCTGCAAGACAAATCTGGACGTTATTCCTTTGAAACATAGATGAACAGTACATTATGTCATAACGAGAGGCAATGATGAACCTTCCACCCAACTAAATCAAAATAAAGAGCTAAAGACTATGCTAACGCAGAGTGGAAACATGAATAGTCATCTTCAATAGTTTCTGCCCACCTGGTGCATTCCAGCAGAGTGGGTGTGCTCCAGGCCCCCTCCATTAAACATTGCCACCTTGTGGGACCGAGGAAGTGTGCCTTCTCTGTGGCAGCCCCCACCCTCTGAAAAAGTATCTTTCCAGGAATAAGGATGGCACCCTCTTTCCTAGGGTTCTGGAAAGCCTTGAAAAACTGGCTATGGTCCCAGGCCTGGGGTTGATGTTTGTTATTGTTTAATGGCCCCTGTTTTGTTCTTTGGGTTTTGTTAGTAGAGTATTTTAGTCTGGGCTGCCTGTTGATTTAATGTTTGTTTGTTTTTTCAGTTTTGTATTCCACCCAGTCCACTAGAGTTGGGCGGCCAATACATTTAAATAAATAAATAAATCTTGAAACTTTTTGATTCTATTGCACAACTGAAGATTCCAAATAATTCCAAATTTGTGAATACTTATTCTTTCTTACTGAGATGCCTTCAGTGCTTATTATCTTATGACCCGGCTCTTTCACTGTTCTCCCCTTTCATTTTCGCAACTTTACTGTCGTCATCAGAATGGAGAATTTACTTCTGATCATGAATCTGCCTATTCCCAAACCCTACCATTAGTTCATCTAGCTCTTTATTGTCTATAAACTGGCAATGGCACTTTGGCATGAAAGGAAAAGATTCTCCCACCAGCACATGAGTCCCTTTTAATGAAAGGCTTGTGCTTTATGCTGCTAGACTTCGGACCTTCTCCACATTCCTTGTATTACTTACGTGTAGTTGCAGTAGAGGCTGAAATGGAAAAAAAAAGAATAGTAAGTCTTACTGTGTCATCTTAAGAGTTTTGGAGAAAATTGGCAAAGTTTACACATTGAATGTAGCTACAACATGGCATTGTCAACCAAACTTTTTATAAGTTTATTATCCTCTAGAGTGATAACAAGAATTATTAACATTGGAAGCTTACTTGGAATAGTTGTAGTAGTGGGGGTAGTAGTGGGGGTAGTAGTGGGGGTAGTAGTGGAAGTGGTTGTTGAAACAGTAGTTGTAAGCGTAGTTGAAGTTGTAGTGCATCCATATTCAATATTCCATGTGCCATTTTCTGTGCATATCCAGCGGGAACAGTTTTGCTCAAAAATGATGTCTCCCACTTCATACTCTTTGCCATCATAAGTACAACACCCTATGTAAAAAAATATTAATTAACAAAGTTCAGATGGAAGGAATTTCACAAAATGAGAGCCACTGCCGAGAAACCTGTTTCCATGGGATGCTAGCTTTGCTTCAGAAGCAGTGAGCTGAGGGGGGGGGGGGGGAACCTCTCAAAGCTTTTTAGAGGCCAGACAGATTCTTAGGGATTTTGGTCCAAAGTCTTTTAAGGCCTTAAATGTCCTAATTCACACCTGTAATTGCATCAGGAAGTGAACTGGTAGCAGCCCAGCTAGACTGGTGTTATATGGTCTGATCTTTTAGGGACAGTCGCTATTTAAGCTGCCATATTTTGACCAACTGTAGTTTCCAAAGGATCCTTAAGGGCAGAACCAAGTGAGGAGCACTCTAATAATTTAACCAATAAGTGACAAAATTTCGGTTACTCTAGCAACACCAAAATGCTACAGAAATGTTCATAGTGATATACCAGCCAGATTTTGAAAAAGGCTTCTTGGCACAGCTGTGACCTGAGCAACAAGTAGCATCAAGCTAAATGAAGGCATGTCTCTAAAGTATATATCCATTCCTTCAGAGAAATGTAATCCCATGAAGAGTTGGAAAACTGTCAAAAGTGGGGGAGCCTTATTCTTCAGTAAGAATACTTCTCCTTATCCAGATCTGATGCCAACTTATAACGTCAGATCTTTACAGCTATCAGATATCATTTCAGGACATGAATAGCCACACTGGCTGGGGCTGAGAATGAGATGCCCAGCTGGACATCATCTGCATACAGACAACATCTCACCCTAAACCCCAGGATGACTTCTCCCAGCATTTTCATGTAAACGTTAAACAGTATAGAAAACTCATTAATCTTTTTTTTTTTTTTTTGTCTGCGCTCAGTCATTGCTGACCCTGCAGTGACTGCTTGGACGAGTCCTTGCAGTTTTCAAGGCAACTGTTTTTCGGAAGTGATTTGCCAGAGCCTCCTTCCTAGGGCAGAGCCCAGCTGGCGAGCGCAGGAGGCGGGGTTTTCGTTGCTTCACGCCCTTTTTGGGCGCGCGCGGTTTTTTGCGCTTACCGGCAACTGCTCCCAACTCCTTTTTTGCAAGGCGCCGCCAGCATTTTTCCTCCCCCCGGAGTGAGAGTCCCCATTTATCTACTCACGTAAGTTTTCGAACTGTTGGGTTGACAGGAACTGGGGAGGAAACAGGAGCTCACCCTGTTTAACGCGAAGGCTGGACTCGAACCGCTGAAGCGTCGACCATTTCTGGCCAGCAACTTTCAGCGTCATTAAGCCTCTGCGCCACCGCGTCCCCCTCATGAATCTTTAGCAAACCACATAGGACAGCAATGACATTGAACAGAACCTTCCAGTTCTATGTTCTGGGATTTATCTGTGAGGTTGGATCTCAATAATCACAAGTCAGTGCTGGGCAACCCAAAAGGATAGCAATAATCAGTAACAGTGAAAGCTCCTGAGAGATTAAAGAGAACCAACAGGTACACATTCTACCTATCTAGGTTGTTGAACAAAAATGTTAGTGGCCAAAGCTGTTACAGAACCAAACTAAGCTCTGAATCTCATCTGAAATTAAACCAGATAATGTTTCCTCCAGCAGCTCTAGGAGTTCACATGCTATGAGACATTCTGTCACCTAGCCCAAAATGGAAATTAGAGACAGATCGGTCATTCATAGAATACAGAATCCTAGAGCTGGAAAAGATCATAGGGTCTAACTTCCTCAATGTTCAGTTCAGGAATCTAATTCCAAAGTATCCTCAAGAGATGCTGCCTAGAATCTATTTAAGCATCCAGTACACCAGAGCCGACCATCTCTCTGGGTAGCTGGTGTCACTGTTGAACCTCTGTAAGTATTATCAACCCATCAAGTTTTAAGAAGAGCTTTTTCATCAAGGGATGAGCTACTGCTTGCTTCAGCCAGGATGAAAATCCTCTGCCAGTCCACCTCTGGCTGTTGTTGCTGTTTAGCCAAAGGTCAAGCACACAGGTTGTTGGCTTTGGTCTTTCAAAAGCTGCCTCCTCATTCTCTGGTATGATAAACTAAACAGGATCTCATCATAATGGATGAGAGGTAACTATTATCACCTCATTCGACACTGGAAAGGTAGGACACATGTTGGAGAAGACATGAGAGACATTATCTGGAAAATCTTGGCAAAATGCTCCCAAATCATCTATTCCAGCTGCTAGATAGCCCATAAGAGGTTCTACACTACTTCACAAAATTCTTCTGGGCAGTTTACAGATTGAGAAATATAATTCATTGCTGCCAACATTGTCACAGGGTGGACCTAACAGTAAGCTCTATTATGTGTCCTACTGGACTAAGTTTGTGTATTCAACCTTCAAGCATCTCATGTCATTATCAAATGTTTCCCTGTAACTCAAGGAGCCATCATGGCTGTGTAAGTTAGCTTCTACTATACATTGTACTCTGAAGGATTGCAACTGTAGGTCTGCAGGTAACTTAAAAAAAATAAAAATCAATAAATGCTTACACCTAAATGCATAGCTATTGGGACTTTATTCATCTTCCCTTAAACGTACCATGTTTAGAAAAGAGCTACAAAAGAAAACTGATATTATTCTTAATATTTGAAACTTAAAAACTATATAAAAGTCCAAATCATGAGTTGGTCCTACAAGAGGAACATGAGGAAACTGCTTGGGTTTTGTATGTAGGAAAAACATACCTTTTTTAGGCGTACACTTCACATTTCCTGATGATTCACAGTAACTGAAAGTTAAAAAAAAAATAACAGAAACAAAATCTTTTTAGTTTTATTTATTACATGATTGTAACCTGATTACATCCAACCTGAAATTGCTCTTGTAGTGCCTTGGATTCATAACTGAATCCTAATAATAAATATAATTTGTTCACATAATTTCACAGGGCAGGAAGTTTATGCTGGCAGGAATAGACATAGGAATGGAATAGAGTCAAGTCCTCTGTAGGTGAACTCCACATTATTATGAGCTCTATGGGGCTAATACTCTGGATTCCATCAGTTAATGGAAACACCATGCCTAGCCTGATCAGAAATTGATGCTAGCCTATCATCCAAAATACCTTAGTCATTTGTGATATTTCATTTCCAGATGTATGAGCAATGTTTCCCAACCTTGGCTATTTTCAGGTGTGTGGAATTCAACTCCCAGAAATCTCAGCAATGGCTATGCTGGCTAGGGAATTATGGAAGTCAAAATCAAAGTTTGGAAATACTGCAGTGTAGGGCTTGTTTGGATTCCCACCTCCCCACTCCCACCCCATTTTTTACCAAGTGACAAAAAGCTTTGGCAAAATCTGGGTAGTTCTTTCATAACTAAGATCCTTGACTTCACCAGTATTTTTTCTTTAAAAGGAAGGAGGAAGGAGGAATTGCATTCTGAAGTTTTCTTTTTATAGAAAAGAAAGCCCTGTATGTATCTTGCTTTATGTAGCATTTGTACCATAAACAATGACATTTTAACATGGATTAGAAAGTTGAAGTTCTAAATATGGAAAAAGAAATTATGAAATTGTAGGAAACTATCCTGACTTTTTATTTATTTATTCTAAGGCAAGCTGAATGACTTCTGGAGACTAGTCAAAAACACAAACTTTCACCTAGCACATTCCAGTCCCCTTAGTCATGGGTTCCCCAGATGTCCATAGGCAAGCCATAAATTCAGTTTCAGTTTTACCACTTCTCTCCACACATCGAGTTTGTGGAAGACAGCATCATGAATTGAATGATTTCAGTAGGGGAAGGCTCTGGTCTCAGTCATTTTCTCTTCCTGCTGTTGCTCCCAATATTCCTAGAAATCTCTTCTAGAGAGTTGAGGACTATTCAGAATAGCACAAGAAGTGGTTTTGCCAGTTTGGGGGTAAGGAGGAATGGGCATGACTTGCTACTGTTCTTGTTCTTCCCCATGCAGGTTTAGTTCCAACTCACTGGATACCAGTTCCCTCTGATAGCCAAAAGACCCTTTTCCATCACTGCTTTATCCGTAATATGGTATTCTTGCCTACTTTACTGGGCCATCATAAGAAATAAAGGATGAGTGTGAAGCATTATGGAGCTTTAAAAAACCATACAGTGATGATGATCTGACAAGCCCATTTTCTTCTATCAAAGATTTCATACAAATGAGTTTAATTTAAATTACTGACTTCTGGAGGAAATAGCAGCTGGAAGAGAGTGTACGTGATTCTGCATTCTCATCACTTCTATCTTTTCCCCCATTTCAATAAATTCTATCCTAAAAATGCTTTCCAATTTAAAATGCTATTCTTGTCACACACACACACACCAGTTTGAAACTGAGTGGTTTCAGTATCACTGTTTGTACAAAAGCTTTCCTTCAGTTCTTACTCCATTCACTTTATATTTTCACATACCAAAGGTGGCACAGTTTATTGTCTTTACAGTTGTGGACAAGACTTCCAGGTGGGTAGTAAACATCATCACAGTAGCAGCCACATGTTTCCTTTGTTCCACACAATTTGGTCTCCTCATTATAGACAGGATATTCTGGAGGACATCGTGGATAGCAACCTATTGCCCAGAAAGATGCATTTTGTAAAATGGCAGTAATTGTCTGTTCAAGCCAAAGCAGCATTGCATGAGGGAGATGCTCCAAAGAACTTGATAAAAAACTTCAATTTGTATATCAGAAGGAAATGGGCAATTATTCATTCTGAGTGCCAGTTGGCTGGATGCCATTGCTATGGGACAGAAGCAGCTGTGTGCTGCTTCTATATATATTTATCCTACTACTTCAACTGGAATAAGAACACTAAGAACATAGGGAAAGGGCCAAAAGGGGATCCCCTTTTCATTGAAGATTGATAGTAAGACTAGCAGCTAAAGAAACATCATTGTCATGCTTTATCTCTGATGAAATTTAGGTCTACATCTTTGAAATTGTTTTTCAAGAGCCAGTCTAGTAGAGTAAGTACAGAAGTAAAACGGCCAGTAAGTAAGAACAGTCATGTCCATAGGCATTCAACAGACTTCATCCAGATGAAGCAAAAGCTGAGGTTCATTAACCAGGGACATTTCCTAAATTCCAATCCACATGCCAGGATGGACCTCAGTGGCACTATCCCATACTGTGACCAAAAATAAAATATGTGTGAGAAGGTCTTCACTAGCTGTACAGTTCTTCTACAGAAGTGGGGTGTTTTAGCTCACCAAATGGATATTTATTTATTTATATTTATTGGCCACCCAACTCCAGTGAATGAAAGGCATTCGCTCCATGTTCTATTAAGAAATAGCCCTTGAAGAACAAAACCCACCACAAATTAAAAAGTCCTTACCTTCTAAGAATGGCATTGAGAAGTTGGTGTTGACTTGATTGAGGATCTTGCAAGTTAAAATATCACGTCCGCAAGGCTCATAGTGCCACTCACATATATCCTCACTAGGATTGTAGTAATCACAAAAGATTGCTTTAAAAAGAAAGTTACTCATTAGAAAAGAAGCAACAAAAATATGTTGTTCCAACTCCTATGTAAGATAGTTGTTACTTGCATTTCGCCTCCTCCTGGATAATTTTTCCATCTATGGAAATTAACCCATTCTGATATGATCCTTTAGGCCTATTTAGTTAATCATCTCTGTGTGACATCATGTGGAACGAATGAATAAGGTGGTGCCTGCTGGTATCCTATGCTGTCTATCTGGTGCAAATTCTAATCCCACATGATCTATGTTCTTTGGGGAATAACTAATAAAAAAGCACATGGATATTTGTAAATTCTAGAAGCTGAGTGGCTGCTTTTAAGGCAATTATGCAGAGACAATTCCATATGACAAATTCTTGGTCTAAACTGATTAGTCTGGAACATCTAGTGATACCGTTTCCCCAGGGATTCCTTTGATTTAAGGTATCCAGTTTAAGGGCAAGCAATATGATGACACTAGGTTTTGATTCGGTAATTATGCTCTTTCCCCCCGAATTTTATTTTGAAGGCATATTAAAAAGAGAAAATATCACAAAGCTAAAGCACTTTAGCATGAAATGTCTAAGAGAACAAGCCTTACCAAGATTAGGTTCAGATGGATTAAATAAACACATCTAGAATGTGAAAGATTACAATCTAGTGTTTCTAGATCTTCCTCCTTTGAGGTATCTGGATATTGTATGATTATCCTGGAACTACAATATTTTATCTGGAATGCTTACGGCATATATCTGGAGTTCTCCAGTGGACGCAAGCTTGAGTTTTGATGCATTCATGTGCATAGGCAGCAACTGCAGTACAGAAGCATTCGCAGTCCCCACCAGAATCACAGGCACAGGCATCATGTACGCAGGCTTCATAGTATGGCTGCGGGTCCACCTATTGAGAAATTACAGAATCACAGAATGTGGATATTTGCATGGGTAACATCTCACTCTGAAGACCAGAAGAGCACAGCAAACTGGTTGAGCAAAGTGGTCTTTCAGGTTTCCAAGAGAAGCCCACCAGCAGTGGATGAATGGGGTCACTGTAGCCCTGGTCACGTTCCCCAGGAATGGGTATACTGTCTCTGCATTTGAGGCAATATAGAGTCCTCATGACTAGTACCACTGATAGTCTTATCCTTTGCAAATTGGTCTAATTCTCTAATCCTCTTTTAAGGCCATTCAAGTTGACAGCCACCATTAGAGGTCATGCCAGCAAATTCTGTCGTTTCCTTGTAAGTGTAGGTGTCTTCAGGAGATGTGGAGAAATGACAAAATGTGTGTGACAATAGTACAATGCAAACTCAGCAATTTACGCACTGGGCTGGGCTTTCATCAAGATGTTACCACGTGTGCGCCATTATTTTTCTTTCATCACTTTCATCACTACGCTTATATGCTGAGCAATGAGATCCAAATCTCCTATTTTTTCAGCTTAATTAGATGAACCTCAATTACAAAAGAAGAAAAAATTCACTCTCCCCATTTTCTCCATACCAAGTATAATTTCATAAATGTCTGCCAGATCTCATATGCTTTCTGTTTTATGGCTAAAAACAGAAGATTTATCCAAATCTGGGGTGCCTTGGAATCAGCCCAAATTTTTAATCACGATTCCTGATAGTTGCTAGTGTTCCTGGAAGTTCATGTGCAAATTTATAGCATATCCACAGCAGAGTGCTGGCTTTCATCCTCTTGCAGCAGAGTGCTTTACATCAATGAAGCGCTGAAAATATTGCCAATGTTTCATTTTGTTGAACATTTCTTTCAGTTCTCAGGGCTAGTAAGTTTGTTCATATCATTATCGACTTATTTGGTTTTCAATGAAGAGAAATCAAATAATATTTTTTGTGGTCATTATGGTCACTGAAGAGAAAGAAAGCAAGATGTCACCATGACCCATGTCTGGAATTTAGGAAGTATGGCTAAGTAAGTATGAAGATCCCGTTTTTCATTCTTTGCTTTCTCCAAAAAGTAATTCATGGATCCACCCTGGGTCACATTAACATCTCACTTTCTTTCTCCTCAGAGACTAAAGAACATGTTGTTCCTTGATCAGTTCTTCTTTGAAGCTGATCTGATCCAGAAAATCTGTTCAATATCCAGTGTAGTATTAGTCCATGGAGTGGCCCATGGACTTTAAGTAAACTCTATTTACTAGTTTGCTTGCCTCACATAGCTAAATATTGCATTCTGGATTAGAGGTATTTAAGTAAAGCAGTCTTTGTGGAATCTGATATGAAATGATTTGATCCGCAGTTTCTGGACTAATGTATGGATTGGAATAAAACTGAGCACCATAATTTACTCTTCCCTGAATGTCATAGTTCAAAGATGGTACCACAATATAATTTAAAATGGATATTTAAAATTACAATATATTAAGAAATTTATACTTGGAGAGTCATTATATCTCTAAATGTGTATCTTGTGAAAATGTTCAAAAATGCATATTTAAATTTCCATTTAAAATACTAACATTTTTTAAAATATTGCAAATTAATATGGAAGCAGGATGGAGAAGACTCATAAATGAATGATTTAAAATTGACATAGAGCAGCTAATTTTCTGATGTACAGCAATACCTATGGCCAAAGTCTGAGGCTCCCATATGACAGTGGCTCATTTTATTGTGAAGGCCACTGCATCAAAACATTCCCTAATACAGTGTTTTTCAACCTTGGCAACTTTAAGATGTGTGGACTTCAACTCCCAGAATTCCCCAGCCAGCCATGGGGAATTCTGGGAGTTGAAGTCCACACATCTTAAAGTTGCCAAGGTTGAAAAACACTGCCCTAATAAAACAAAAATAATTTAAAAAACCACTAACCTTATGATGACATTTTTTAAAAACATCACTTTTGATAAGGCTGCACTCTTTCTCTGCCCAAGCTCTCCGATGTGGTTTCTCCTCACAGGGCTCAATGTCTACCTCTACATCAGGGCAAGCTGAATCCCTTTTCCATGAATTTCCAAATGACAAGGCACTGGTGGTTTCTTGGGCCATGCTCCTTGCTGTAAAGTCATTGCTGGCCTTGTCATCAAAGTTACCGCATAAACCACAGACCTTTCCCTGCAAGTGAGAAATGCATTGCATCAAAGCTAAGAGAAATTGGAATCATTTATTGACCTAGTTCATTTGTCTACCATTACCAATTATGGAAATTATTAGGTCTAGGGTTCCAAAAAAAAAAAAAGCAAAGTTAATATTTAATAAAACTGGGAGACAATCTGCTCCTTCCTTTGCATATACTATTCCAAATGACAGAGTTTTGTGTACATAACTCTCCATATATAAGAAGCAAACAAACATGAGTGTGTAAAGAGGGAAAGAATTGGTCTGTTTACTTTTGAAATTAAACCAGATTCAATTTAGCCCATGACCTATTTGCTACCTTTCACTGTTGTAATAGCTATGTAAAATAATCATTACCAGGTAAAAAGCAATATGTTCACACCACACACTAAAATAATTACAAACAGGTGTGTATCACTAGCATGGAAAAAGAGGTTTACTATAAATAAATAAATGAAAATCATTAGGTAAATCTGCATTAAATATTTAAGATATTTGCCTTGGGTTGGATCCAGTAAAACTTTTGGACTGATGGAAGGACTTCCCAAGGCTTAGCTAAACTGGAGAGCAAAATATTTGTCCGTTCCTCTCATTTTATTCTATATATTTACATCCTTTCTGAACATTTATTCTATATATTTACATCCTTTCTGAACATTATTCAGTGAGTCATCCGTGATGGGTTCAATAATTTGATATTCATATTGTATTAATCAACATTTACCATGAAATCAATAGGGGCATCCATTGCAGAATCATAATGTACATAAGGATGCATAGGAAGTACCAAGACATAGATGCTATAAGAAAATATTTTTGATATATTCATCCATTAGTAACATTAAAGAAATGTTATAAGGAAAGTGTTCCAGAAGCACTGACTTTATGATGGGGCAAGAGCTTGATGAAAATAGTTGTCTTCTTATCCCAGATGAGCATAATTCCATTACTGCCTTCAATTACTGTATACAACCCAACTGTCCCATGAATCCAGAAAGTTTCAGTGCTGTTGTGATTCCACTGAATTTTTTCTATCTGTTTTTCTTCCAGCTTTAGCTCAGTGGTCTAAAAGGCAGAAATATAATGGAGGCCGTGAGATGAAAACAGAAGTTGATATTTTAAACAGTCCCTTCTACTCAGTACACCCAAGGAACAGTGGAGTAACACTTTGGATTAACACATTTACTATGGTTTTAATGTAAATGTAGGCTTTTTGGAATGCAACCCATTTCAACCAATGGGTGGAATATAACCTAAGAAAGGACCATTCCCTATAAAGGACAAATCAGAATAATACTTCATGTAGCTGAACAAACATGCTATATTAGACAAAAGTTGATTATTTGTCACAAGGCTTTGTTGTTTTTAATTAATAACATAACATGACTGCTCCTTAACTGTCAGCTCACCCAGTGTCAATCGAGCAGATTTAAACTGCATGGCACATTACTTATGGTCAGTCTTGAAAAAATGCCATTGAGTCCAATTTGTTCAAGACTTCAAAGCATTCTCTGATTTCTTTGGTTACCGAAGGACGATTTCCAACCAGCCCTTCCCAGGCGTATTCTTTTCTGTGCTTGATACATACCCCTAGAAACAATTTAATGGCCTTGGAGCAGGTAACTCCTGTCGTTCCACAGGGAACATTCTCAGTGATCACACTAAATGTTCCTTGTTGGCTGCCACAGTAGTCCTAGTGGTCACAGAAAAGAAAGATGATCAGAATTAAGCAGAATCAAACAAAATAATGCTATCTGCATCCATGTTTTAAAAAAAGATCAAAACTGTATTTAATATGTATATCCATAGCAAGTGTAATGTTGCCTATTCCTCTATGGCAGTGTTGTCCAAACTTGGCCACTTTAAGATGCGTGGACTTCAACTCCCAGAATTCCCCAGCCAGCCATGCTGGCTGGGGAATTCTGGGAGTTGAAGTCCACTCAACTTAAAGTGGCCAAATTTGGACAACACTGCTCTATGGTTATGACAGCATTCAAGCCTCAAACCATTTACTAACCAAACCATTTACTAACCAAACCAAACCAAACCAAACCAAACCAAACCAAACCAAACCAAACCAAACCAATGAGCTAGTTTTTAAAAAGTGGCACATTTTATTTGGCTGAACATTATTGTATTGGTAGCAATGTGGTCATACAATATCATGCCATAGTTCAATACACAATGAATCAAGGTAATTGATGAGCCATTCAAACATGAAGAAATGTAACCTGAGAAACACTTTATGTATTGTTGGCATGATATCTGAAATTGTCTGGAGATAAAATCAATAGACACAAAGGAACTCTTCCATCTATTAGACACCAACACTGCAGCTCCAACCCCCCAAATATTTCATGATTCAGTTGCAACAACAGAATAAATTGTGGTAATATTTGAGACAAATTATTGCAATTGCAATTTAGTTTCACTTAAATGCAATGAGATCCATATCAGGAAGTCAAGTGGACACTACCTCAAAGAAATTATCCTAACATCAGGAGTTGGCAGGATATACATGGACTAGCCTAGTATATGTTACACATTTAAAATTCCTGTTTTAAAAAGTGTGATTGCTAAAAGTCCCATTTCCTTTGCAAGTGCAACTTGAGGAAGGATGCCTGTTACCAGTAAAGATATCAACACTGAAGGAAATAAGTTTCAAAAAGCATCCAAAGAGTTGTTAAATTGTCACTATTTTAATTCAATATCATTGGGTTCAATACATGCCAGACTTTTTGAAGACTGGTAAAATGATTAGGTGCAACCATGCCAAAACGTTCTTGGTTCTCTGCTAGATAAGAGGATTTCATGGAATGAAACTCTGATGGACGTTCATGGAACAAAATTGACAGTCATTTCAAATATATTTTGAATTACTGAAAAATTTCATAATAGTAACTGAATATTACCTGGGAAGCCACATATTCACAGTTACCATCAAAGTCATAGAATTTTCCATCAAAGGTAATAAAATGGCCACTTCCATAAATGGTACATGTCCCATAACACACAATGTTGGTGCATTTCCAGCTTCCTTTTTGGCAGGTACTGGAGAGTATCAAAGAGGGAGAGAGAGAGAGAGAGAGAGAAACGTTGAGGCCAGAGCTGTCTCCCAATGCAATGCTTTTAAAGTGCAGAGCAAACTATTAATGATGTGAAATGAGAAATGGGTATCATCTACTATTTCTATTTTGTGCATAGCATATCCTACCATGTGTTGCAGCCAACTTTTATTTTTTCTCCATTGGAATAAAACACCTGGTTATGAATACATGGGCAGTCATCTTCTGCTACACATCCTCCTCGGCCGTCATCAATCAAGCCATGAGGACAAACACATCCTGAGATACATTCAGTCTGGAACTATGAGAAATGAGAATAATGCCGCTTGAATATTTAATAGCATTTTAATATGATAAAGCCAATTAAAATCCATATGCCTTACTTTTGATCATGTATTTTTGGAGAGACAAATCACACACAAGTGCATTATTTAAAGTTCACCACCAACTTGGTATCAGTATGTGCCAAAGTTAGATTTTGGGTTAAGTGACTCAGAATCCTTCAAATATTAGAAATATCCCTGGGAAGAAATTTCTCTCCACAGGGAGAATGATCTCCTGCAAACAATGGAAGAATTCTATATATGTTTGGTAGGGGTCTTGCTTTTAAATACAAAATGGCCAGTGACTTTATTTCTTGTATCAAAATGTAAACAAACAAAATACTCTGTTGGTACTTTAAACAGTGACTTGGTTCATCTCAATACTCTCTGTGTGGGATTCACTAAAGATAATAGCATCACAGCATAAATCACTATCAAAATTACATAACTTTTGGAATAAGGGCATAAAGAAGCCAGAACAAAAGAAAGACATACGTGATCGGTATCCAGTGTTTGACAGCTAAGCTGTATTGGTGTTTGGAAAGGCCAAGAATCAAAGTTGTTGCAGTCGAAATATGTCTTATTGGATGAACATTCTGCAAAGTGAATAAAGAACATTGAAAAAATTCTCTTGAATTTAATTTTATAGTAATAGAGAAACAGAAACCTGAAAAACAGGAAATCTGGTGATTTATTAGAGGGGATAGCACCTACAAAATCTGTTCCTTTAAAACTACATCGCTTTGCAGATTGAATGCCATACACATAGAAAATGCTCTTGTATTCTTGTATCACTTTGAGATGACATTGCCCTGCAATGTTTGAACAAAATCTTTCACAGAAAACAAACCAACACTGTGGACTGCAGAAGCCTTACTCCAGTTTTGGATATTAAAACAATGATGGTAGTTCAGGGCTCAGGGGAAAAAGAAAACTTCTCTTTGATAGGGAAAGTTCTATACAAATGTCTGGTTAGATAACTTGGGTATTGTCAGAACAAATTCTGAGAATGGATTGTTACATTCATTTGAAAATGCTCTATGTCCCTGTTAAAGAAAGTATGTTCCAGGCTTACAAATGGAAAACTTTTAGAATAATAATAATAATGAAAAAGCTAATAATTTTAGGAGAAAGTGGCTTTATGGTAATGCCAGCGCAAGAGGAAATGATTTCTAAAACAATAAATGATACAACAGATAGCTCAAATTGATAAAATACATGTATTATTAAAATATGAAGGTTTATACCTACCATGACTCGGTGTTTCCACTGTTACGCACTGAAATGTTCCATGTCTGCAAACACTAGAAATAGCAGAAAATAATAGATAATTAAATAAATAAATAAAATTGCAAGACAGTAGCAATAAGGGTTTTGCAAATGAATTGTAATTTATATAATACCTTTAATGAAAAAAAGTGTGTTATTTCTGTGATTTCTTGAACCCCTGAATGATACACTACTAATAGACAATACAAACAGCCAAATCACAAGTGTCAGTGTCTTGATAAGGACTGCCACATACTTTCACATGTTTGTGCTAATGCATCCTAAATGTTTTAAATAAACAACATTCCTGCTGACATTCCTTCATTTTAATGGATCAGCCATTTAAAATAAATGATGGATATCAGCATAATTAATACTGTACCTCTGATGTTACCCTAAATGTTATCTCAAGAATTCAACCATTCTGAACCTGCAATTCTATCCCCTCTTCCCTGGGAATATATTCCACTGAAATACCGTAGTAAAGGACATACTTTTAAATAGACACGCCACACGTATAAGGTTGCGCTTGCAATGTATGTGTCTTAGCACTGCCCTTAATGAAGGATTTCTAAAGCACTGCAAAGGGTAGTGATTCTCAAAATATACTATGTAATCGGTTCTATCTTTTGCTGATTTGGAGAAAGAACAGTACTGAATTGTACCAAATGATTATCTCAGTTCCCTGGAATGTGCTTGTGTTCTGCTGAATTAATCCACTTTTAATCTGCAAGTCTAGCTCAGCCCTTAATGCTCTCTTGTGCTGAATGCCCATCTTCTCATCTAACTGGAACAGAGGAAACAGCCTTAACAAGTTACCAGCGCTTCTCTTGCTTCATGACAGTAACTCCAGGCTGCACATATAAGCCTTTATAGTAACAGGGGCAGTCAGCAATGGGCACACAGATGCCTTTCTCATTCGTGTAGGTATTGTCAGGGCAGCCACAGCCGTCAACCGGAGAGAAATCTTTCAAGCAGTACTTATCTCCATCCGAAAGAGAGCGGCAGGACTGTTGGCACGTGGTCAGATTGTAGCGGAAAACCTGGTTGGCTGGGCAGGAAAGGACTTCTTTTTCTGAATTTAAGGGAGAAAATAATACATTCTTAAATAAGTATCCAGGGTCCATTGTGTGTGGCTTCTGCATTCATTTATGCTGCTTTTCCATCAAGAAATATCTGGGAGGACATTACAGGTGTCTCTGAAGCAGCAGTTAAGGCCAATTACATTGTTACTGGCTACTAATAAAAATATCATGCAAACATATAAAGACAAGGAATGTTTAAAAATGGACTCCACGGTCTAAAGCTTTATGGTCCAGTTCTTCTGAGTGTGTTAGGCTTACTCCCATGAATTTCCCTGTCACTATCTCAGTGTTTTTTTCCTCAAATGCAATTTATCCAAATATGCCCTAATTCAGGGCCAGATTCAGGCCAACTCTTCCATTGCTTCACTGACAAGACATTAAGATTCAATAAGTGCTGAAAGCTACAGTGGAGCATGGCAGTGAAAGAGTTAAGGGCATGATAGCTAAAGGAAAACACTCTGTAGGGCCCCCCTTCCCTGGGTGCCCCTAAGTACATGTTTATTTTGCTTAATTGTTAATCCAGGGCTGCCCTATCTTAATCAAAAAATTATAGATGCTGGTATCAAGAGATTAAGAAAAACAACTTTCAATGTTTATGTCACTCCCAGTCAGAATGGAATTGGAGATACTTACGGCAGATCACATTTCTCCAGCCCCACAACATGACTCCTTTGAAAGCACAGGCTCTTGCATAAGATGACAGGGCAGCACACAAACATTCTTCATTGGAGTTACAATTGCAGGTATCGTACTTGCAACGCTGAAACAAATAGTAATCAGGTGATAATCCTAATTAATGAGAAGAGTCAGTGGATGAAGAACTGGCGCTTGAGAGTAGCTTTGGGTAGAATGTAGCAATCTGTTCCACAACTGCAGTGGAAATGCAGTGACACAATAAGAGACCCATATTAGGAATGGTCTAAACTGTGATGGAAGTACAACACAGAGTGAGAAACTTATATTAGGAATGGCCTGTTACCCCATCCAATCTGATGACCCCCATATGAGCTGGGACTCCAACTCCCAGAATACCTGACTAAAGGTACATCTAGAGACTCTAGATAAGGGAAGTCTGGCATACAGGAATTATTCTTTTTCTCCTTCTTTCAAAATGTAAGCCGTATCAAAGTAGTTCCATCCATTTCTCTCACATGATGGAGTGTACTTCTTCCATTTTTTAAAATGTGTTTTTAAAAGCTGCAAATAGGCTGTATTGCAGCTTCAAGGCAGCCCACCTAAAGGAACGCTACTACCTTGCCTACGGATTGGACGTTGGCCATAATGCTGTATTGCAGTTCAAACAGATGTATAAACACTAAAAACAAACCTGCTGCCATTTGGGAATGCCTGAAGCCAAGATCCCAAAGAATGCTTTATGGTAAACCACCCAGAGAGCTTCAGCTATTAGTGGTTTAATTTTTTTAATAAATAAATAAAAATAAAATGACAAAGAGTATGCATATACAGCACCAGGAGATGTTGTACTTTTCCTACTTGGACAGCATACTTTCTGCACAATTATTCTACAAAGAATGTGGAATGTAATTTGCTCTGTCACAGCAAGGAAGTCATAAAGTATATCCTTCAGGGATTTCAAAGGCTGAAGCCTACCTAAAAGAGATCTCTGGCTCATGGCTTTTCCTTTCATAATTTCTGCTTCTCTTATTCAGCAATTTTCACTTCTATGGATTTGTTTTACTTCATATATATATATATATATATATAAATATATATATATTTACTGAAAGGTTCAGAAAGTGGGCTTTATCTGAAACTTGACTATTCTTTGTCAAAAACATTAGTCCCCAGATATTTACAAATTAATCAGAAAAAATACTGAAGAAGTTGCTTACTTTCTGAGTATAGTTTACAATATTCATATGTATGTATGTATGTATATGTATACATGTGTGTGTGTGTATATATATATATACACACACACACACAGACACATATTGTGTGTGTGTGTGTGTGTGTGTATTCTTCCATGATATACAAAATCATGGAAAAAGAATCACCACACAAAAGAATCCTAAGATATTGAAGGAGAAGACTCAGCATGATCTCAAAATTCATACCTTATAATAATCTGTTGGATCAATCACTAAGTGACATCTGGCAAAAGGACTTTCTGTACTTTTCAATAAAGAGCACCAGTGTTCAGCATATTTTTCTGTACCAGAGAGGAGAAATGACACATTGTTACCTGCCTACTTAATGCCTTTCTATTTCTCATATAATGTTGATGGCAATATTCTAGTGTTCAGATTGTTTTGACCACAACACAGTAAAGCAAACCAAAATAGGTACTTTATGCATTCTATACATAGCTCAGATATTTGAAGCAACTGTGCAACTCTGTGCATTGGAATGCATAGAATAATGGACATTATTGGATACCATATCATCAAAGGACTATACAGCTTCCATAGGTCTCTCTCCCTAGTCTTTAATTGTTTGGAAGTAGAAAGCATCATCAGAAGAAAAGCATATTCATAAGGAAGCACCAAGCCAAGCTAGTGTCCATTTTCATAACAGCAATAGACAAAATGGAAATTTTCTCTATCTTCAGCAGCATGATTTTTTTCTAGAGTCTTCTAAAAAGAGAGATTAAAAGTTGCAGCTGATACTCAAGTGAAAGTCTTTGGGTTAGCACAGATGTATGCATTACATGCAAAACTAACACTTCCAAATTAGGATCTGACTTGGAGAATGGCTGTAAAACTATCTTGTATGAAGATATTAGTAGATCTGGGAATGTATTGACAAAAGCCACTCATTCCTTACCGTTCTCAAGACTCAAAGTGCAAGGGTGTTCCAATTTATCCACCATGTTCCTACAGCTAGCTTGTGCTTTCCAGCTGTTGGCAAAGGAAGATCCTGTTGCTTCAACCACTCCACCCAATGTTTTGAAATCATCACTTTCTATTCCATTGAAATCACCACAAAGTCCTGTTGATAAAAACAACAGAAATTTAATGTGTTGTACTTTACTGAAATGTATTGTTGTCGTTCTGGTAAGATCTTCTAGCTATTAAGTTCCCAACACATCTAACAGTAACTCCAAACTGACATGAACATTACTAAGTAATCTTAACTTTTTGTTTTGTTTTGTTTTACATCAGTTCTTAAGTACGTCAATGCTCCTGATTGTATTATAGCAACAATGCTATCTTTTGAAGTGACCTTTTTTAGTCAAAATGATAAACTGAAGAACAGGAGAGTCAGGGTGGCAGGGAAAAAATGTATCGAACATTGAAATTTTTTTATGCCTCTTAATATCAGCATTTTGAATCAGCACTATGAGACACTCCAAAGAAACTTTATTTTACATGAGAATAAATTATTGTGAGATTGTTTCAGATATAGAGATATTAAATGGATAAACATTAAACTGAACAACATACTTAGTATCAAAAATCCTAAACATTGAGATATGCATTGTAAGATGGAGGTTCTTATTTTGAAAGTTTAGCTGGTTAATAGCTTGGCTGGTATTCCATCATTCTACTCAATAGCTGAAGAGATAAAAGTCATTCAAGATTTTTACATTTTATCTAATGGTAGATAACAGTTCAGACTTGCCTTGGACAGTTCCCTTGATAGACTGTTCCGCAGTGACAAACAGTTGCATCACAGGAGACAGCTGGATCTGCATCTTTAGCCCTAAATATGTGCGCACAATAGTGTGGTAGGAAGATGGCCGAAAAACTGAGAAGTCACCTAGAAGAACAAAGGGAAGGTCAAGTCATCTTCTGTCAACTGTAATCCATTTGTCCTCTGCCTTTAATCTGAAGGGGAAAAAAAGTAGTCAACTTATTTGTCTTTTTCCAGGAGAGCAAGAATAGCTAGCTAGTACTGTACATTGATATTATTTCTTATGGGGCAGAAGATGGAAAAAGGCAATGAAAAATGAAGGAGACATGAGTCATAAGTCATTGTTAAGCACATTACTCTCAAGGATCAATGCCTACTAAATTTATCAGGAAATACATCTCAACATCCCTTTCCAGTGTCTTTTTTTATTCCATTGTATTTAATGGTATCCCATATGTTAGCGATCCCTTTGTTCTTAACTTGTTTAATATCTTAAAGCCCAATCAGAAGGATGTTCAGAGCAATCTAGACAATGCTGGGGTATGTGGTAGTAATGTCTCCCTTCCTTACCTGCTCTGTGGGGCAACTGAATCTCCATCTCATTCAGTAATACAGTACCATCTGATTTGAAAACTACAGTCTGTGTGAGAGAAAATACACCCTATTATGTCAGTACAACTTTAGTGGGATCCTTAAAATAGAACATCATCTTAAATTAACATGAATAATCCTTATAATATTGAAGAGAAATCATTCTTCTATGTTCAGAACCATAGAAGTAGAACCATAGAGTTCTTCAGATAGATTACAGAAATCCAATCCAGTGGATTACAGAAACTGAAAAATAGTTTAATCAACATTGTAAGCCCTGAGCAACAGAGCACATGACCCTGAGCAAGAATATTCAGTCTTTGACTGGAAGGCAATTTCTGCAAGTTCGCTTTCTGAAGCAAAAGTAGGATCTTTTTAATTAAATTACATGAATTATATAAAGTGGAATTTGTCTGAGTGCTGATAGTTCTGGTTGCTTATTTGCCAATATACATTCAAGATTCCAGATTTATTATATTAGAGCAACATCAAATGCTCTATGTTTTATCAATAACTCCACATATTAGTGTTTCAGTTTCTTTATACCATATTCATTAACTTGTGAAAGAAACCAGTTAAAACCTCACATTTAAATAAAATGATTGGATTACTATATTTCATTTTTATAATTGGCAGTTATATTTATGCCTTCTGCTTCTCTGTGTTTTCAGTGAAAGAGTAATGAGACATGTAGTCTGTGCAATTTATTTTCCTGGCTGGCCAGATTGTTTCGCATTCTCTAGACTCTTCTTCTAGGGCAGCGATGATGAACCTATGACACATGTGTCAAAGGTGACATGCCACAACGTTTTGGGTGACATGCCAGCATTCACCAATACCCGACAACATCTATTCTCCCTGTTTGAGTTACCAAAGAAACTGAGTTTATTTTACTCGTATTTCATTTTCGTAATTATTTGATGTTTCTTTATATAATACATAGAACCACACATGATTGGACTGTATTTTTTTTTAATAAATGAATATGTAAATAATTGTTTCTCTTTTGTTCAGGGGTGGGGGAGGGTGACATGCCAGAGTCAAGTTAGGCATTTTCTGAATTTTTGACATGCTGAGCCCAACAGGTTCACCATCACTGCTCTAGGCCAATGTTTCCAAACCATGGCAAATTCAAGATGTGTGGCCTTCAGTACCAAGATTTCCCCAGCCAACATGGCCATTGCTGAGAATTCTGGGAGTTGAAGTCCATACCTCTGAAAGTTGCAAAGGTCAGGAAACACTGCTCTAGAGCAAGAAAGGGGAACTTGTAATGCTCTAGATCACCCTTCTCCAACATTTGTGGCTTTCCACTGCACAGCCAATTGTAAAGGGCACTATTGTCCAAAATTTCTAGAAGGAATTTGGTTGCTATCCCTCAGTGAAGAGTCTACATATTACTTGGCCACTGTTAGCAGAATCACAAAAGTTTAAGGGATCAGGAAGAAAGTAATTCTTGAAAATAATTCTCATTATATTTTCGATATGAAAACTTTGTTGGGCAATGATAATGTAATACATATTGTGTACAGATAGCATATTATCAATGTAAATTAAAATTACGTCTGAGGAATGTAATAGGAACACACAGCAAAACAAATGTAAGCCAAAAACAGTCATGATACAGTCAGGATTTTGTTTCTCCAGGGAATAGAGACATTGGGATCAACAATCATAAATATGAATACTAATTAAAATTTCTTGAAGTGCCAGAAGTATAGCTTCATCTGACTTTATTTTAGACTGACAAAGAGAAACAGATATCAAATAAAATAAAAGGCATTATAATGTGGATGAACAAGCTGACGGCCATACCATCATCATCTACATTAAACTTACATTCTTCCTGTGGTCTGTTAGTAACACTACTGTCTTTAGGCATGTCTGCTTGTCTGAAGAACTGCAGGGACCCAATTCTCCCAAGAGGATATGTGAGTCATTTTTACTGGTCTGCACATATGGAAAAACAAATACAGTTAATGTGGTCAGTCATTGCCTCTATATACCAGTTTGTTTGCCAAGACAATTAAAATCAGCTATTAAACAAAAAGTGCTAGCTTTTTTTTTTTTTTTTTTCTGTTAAAGATGCCAGCTTCCATGATCTGGCTTATAGATTTTACTGTTCCCTTCAGGAAGTGCATTAGTCTTTCTTTAGGAAAATGAGCTCCTGCCCCAAATCACATTCAACAACCCATTCAGATTCATAGCAATCTTTTTAGCCTTATCCTAAAAGTCACTGCATTTATAAGGTGGGATAAAGGACTTGCTTTCCCAATGGGGAACATTGGACCTCATGCTCCAGTGCTGGGTGTTGGCGCTTCTCCCTATTATTAAGTAGCAGCAGGCATCAGTGCTATACAGTACTGGAGGATATGCCCTACATTATACAGTAAATTCAGCAGATGTCATACTGCCTGTGACTCCTCTAAGGCGGAGACAATTCCACAGCACCAGGCCAAAAAAACAGCTAGTATCAGATATGCAACAAGAAGGTGACAAATGGGGCAAATTTGCCAATGCACAGAATACCCCTGTAGCCATAGTTCTGCAGGCATTCTAGCAGATAGAATTAATAATAACATTCAGTTGCTCAATAAATAAGTCAACTGTCTGTGTACGGATCCAAGGATAGGAAAGGAAATAGATTAAGCTTTGGGTATCCATACCACAATCAGGGCATAACACAATTTAGAAATGCTTGGGGAATTTTATCTTTGTGAATTCACATGCAACTGACCTGATTCACATCTCCTGGGTTTCTCTGCAAATTAGAATTAGTTATTGATCAACATTTCCTGAATGTTCCAGCTCAGTTCTTGGTTCCAAAATGTATCAAAATATAGAATATGGAAATGTATATTTTGAGAGGAAATATATACGAAGTGCCTATTTTGAATATGTTTAGAACATTTGTCTTTGAATAGAATTTAGACCCTAATTTTGTCTTGATTAAAAAAAAGATTAATGCAGAAATAGAACAGATTGGGCATGGTCTAGAAATTTACCTATTTCACCATTAAGAGGAGAAAAATGTCCCTACCTGATGCACTTATTTTTATAGCTACAGGGGAATTGGATGAATTACACTGTTTGTTATATACACCAAAGGACCCTATAATCATTAAACCCCTTTAAATACCACTGAAATAGTTGTGTTAATTTTGAATGCACATTGTGTAGAAATAGCAATCCTCCCAGCCTTTTATCTCAAAAACATAGGACATCTGCAAATAAACTTGCCATATTTTCTTCAACTAGAGCAGAAATCTCTGATAACATTATCATCATCATCATTGCTGAAACAGCTGCTGCCATCATATTTTAGTACAGAGATAACCAAGTGGTTTACAAAATTGGAATAAAACACAAGATAAACACAAACGTTAAAAAATTCAGATCACTGCTACCAAACAATATAAAGCAGTCAGAAAAAGATCTTTGGCACAACTCCAAAGCCTAACTCAAGAAATCTGTCTTGAGCATTTGGTAAAATTGCAATGTTCAAAATACCAGCTGCATTTCCCAAGAATAGGATTTCATACACCTACCTTGGTCAACACATAGTAACAGTCTCCGTGGAAAGTATATTTCTTCCCATCAAAACTGGTTATGTGGGATCCACCCTCCAAAGCACATGTACTTGGACAGGGTAACTCCTGACATATCCATCTCCCTGATTCACAAGTGCTGCAAATAGACAAAAGAGGGCATCAAGAGATGTACAAACTAAGAACTTGTACTGAAAATACATGCATTTAGAATATCCCATTGAAGGTGCCTTTGGGATGTAAGTCTATTTGTATTTTCCCTACAAAATAACCAATCCTGCTTCTTTTCTCTTTTTTCTTTATAGACTAAAGAAGCCATCAAAGCCTAGATGATGACTTTGCAGTTACAAATTAAAGGCAATAATAGAGGCAATAAATTCTCTTTTCTTTTGGATTATTTGCCGATGCTGGGCAATTTTTATCTTTCTTTACACAGTATAAGTACACAGTTCTTAATTTGAGTTGGCATGTTTACTTGATGTAAAATAATACTGAGGTATTGGACTGAAAGCAAGGGAGTTCTCTGGGGATGCAAGGAAGTTATTTTGATGACATTCCCATCGTTGTTGTTGTTGCTGTTATTTCAACAAGCATCAATTCTAAAATACTGTGCTCTGCCTAACATTACCCTCAGGTCATTTCCCCACTAGTAATGTAAAGTGTCTACATAGCATCACCCTGTCATCACTGATGTGATCACTGTCCCCGTTTTGACATAACAATGATTGGATGACTCTAAAAAGTACTATAAGTTGCTAGTAGGGAAATGTTGGTTTTCTTACCACTTTTCACACTCATTGGTAATTTTCTGACCGGGGGGGAATATTTTTCCGTGAAGTTTACAACTGCATTGGCTTGTGGCCACACAGCCTTTCCCTGTGATGTCATCATATACTGTGCCTGAAAAAATGAAGTTGTTAGTAGTGCATGGCAACTAAAATTGCTACTAAAGCTCTAAACAGGAAAATCCATCAACTAAGATGAACAACACATTACCAATACAAGAACAACTTCTAGCTAATTTCTAAATTTGGTTGAAGAGTACAGAGTATGGGTGATGTATCTATGGCAGAGGAGGAGAAGCTTTGAGAGGGTCTTGTAATGCTCTTAGCCTAATTTCATGTGATCCTAATTTCAGAAGCTTTCTGCAAACTTTCAATTCAGGCCATGGACAAGAACAAGCTGTCCCATTAGACTGCTAATGGGGGAAGAAAAGGAAAAGAGGTTCCAAAGAGAAAAGAGGGGTGTGTCAAAAAGACTCACCCATTTCTGACTCTGCATCAGGCTTCTGACTGATTATCCCCAAGAAAATGTGCTCACCAATAATAAAAAAGATTGCCTGCTCCTTTTCTGAGCTTGTAATAGTAATGATGTTTCTTCCAAGGTGAGATCATCACTTCTGCTTAAATCTGGCAAATATTTTTATTCATTTCTAATATTGCTACCTCAAAATGTCTTGAAGGAAAATCACATTTTTTCATATCCATTTGCTCAGAGATAAATCTCAGAGAATCCACTGAAGACTACTAGTTACAAGTATACTTATTATTGCATTGAGCACTAATAGTGCAATTACTACTGCACTCAGTGCAAATAACCATGAAAAGGGACCAATCAGCTTGGCCTCAACCATTCAGCTAAGCAGGTATTTAAACATGGATTTCCCACCCAACCCTTTATACACTGAAATTGTTACCTTCAGGGCAAAAACAGCCATCCACAAAGTGCTCTTCACATAGTCTGCTGACTTCCAGGTGTGAACAGGAGTCCATACAGGGAGAGCCATTTTCCAGATAAATCATGTTACTGGGACATGACTTAGCTAAAATAATAAAAGAATGGGGCAATGACTAGGAAACATATTTTGCATTTAATGGACAAAAGTCCATTTACATATGATGAAATACACACAATAGAATTGGACTATCAAAGTGTTTGGCCTAAAATCTTTAAAATCGTTTTTCTAAAGTTTTTGTATAGGTTATTTTTTAAGTTCCATCTTCTGTTTTTTGTGAAAAATAATGTAGTTCAACAAATGAAGTGGAATCCATCCATCCATTGAAATCTGGTAGAGAGGGCTTACTGCAATTCCTGACCCCTAGGGAATGTCTTCATCATGGACCCTGGGTTGAGCCTTTTTGGTGGTATACCTGTCACACACACACACACACACACAAAACACACAAGATAAGGTTGACCCCATCCCTATTAGCATTGCAAAGCTGTTATAACTTGGCTCTTCCAGAGGGTCTTTGGGGATGGAATGGTGGGTGCAATGCTCCTCTGAGGAAGTGGTAGCATGATGGTGGCATGTATTGGGGGGTGTTCATCTATATTATTTGGTTGTTTTTAATCTGATTACTCTATTGAGGAATTTGTATGCTGCTCAGAGTCAGTCTCGGTGGAGCAGCATACAAGCCTAACAAACATTTTTAGAAACAGTGCAAATGATTGAGTTTGGTGTGGGAAATGTTATGATCTCTTTCTAATGACTATGTTTAACAGATATATAACCACATTCACATTCACATAATTCTCACAGGCATGAATACAGGTAGTCCTCAGGTTAAGAAAATCTGGTTTAAGGACAACCCATAGTTAAGAATAGAGCCTATTGTAGCAAAATTTGAATTAAATACACAATGGTTCAAGTTAATCACACAATACTACTTATACAGTATTACACAATAATACTGTTTCAGCTTACATACAAATTCAACTTAAGGGCAGTCCTTGGGAACGGAACTCATTCTTAAACTGGGGACTACCTGTACCTTGAGTTATGAACCATTTTACACATATATACAAGATTGAAGTTTTGCTTCTAAATGCTTCTAAAAGTAGTATATGATGGAAATAAAGCATGGGCGAGAATCGATAGGATGCTTAGAGAATGGTACAAGCTTGAGTAGGAAAATAAAACAATGGTGTGTGGTATTTCCTTCATCGTTTAACTATAGTTATGGATAACTGTATAAGGAATGCTTGTGGTGACACTGGGGATGTGCTGTTTAGGAGAAGAATGTATATGTACTTTAGTATGCTGCTAATGCCATATTGTTGTCTGTGAATTCAAATGATTTGCAGTGAATCTTAGACTGCAGTGAGGAGAGTGGATTTAAAAATTAAGATATCAAAGACCAAGGTAGTTGTGTTTCCCACAGAAATGGAGGAAGCAATTGTTAGTTATGCACAAGCGGCAAAAAACAAGTTGAAGAATTTGTGTACCTTCCTAAAATGTTGACTAAAGATGGGAAAATAGCAAATTAAAAATAAGATGTGGAAATGCTAGCAGAAAAGTGGTGGGTAATACGTGGTCTGTTGTGAGGAATGACAGAAGCAAAAATGGCTGTGTATAAGAACCTGTTTCTGCCCACTTAGTTATATGAAAGTCTGCTGGGTAAATAAGGAAAGATATAAAAGTAAATTGAATGAAGTGGGAATGAGAGACTTAAGCGTGCATGGTAAAATAAGAAGAGACAGGGTCAAGGATGAATGGATGACAAATAAATGTGGGTTGAATGCAAAGTAAGTGACCAGTAGGAAAGAAATTCATTAAGGTGGTCGATCACATAGAGAGAATGTATAAGGATCAAATCGCAAAACAAAAGCATGGAAGAACAGTGAAAAGACAGAAGATTAAGAAATGCATAGTTGAAAAAAAGAGAGATGACAAAGATCTATATAACAAAAGGAAATGAATTTAATGGTTTATGGGTGTGATGGAAGCAAGACTGGTTTGCAAGAATTTAACTCTTGAGTGGTATAGTACATGGCATTGGTATAAACTAGATGCATGCATGTCTGTATTTAACAATGCTAATAGCCTGCCCCAATCCAAATGGACTCTGGCTAGCAAAACACATAATTCCAATTATTTAATTAAAAAATGATCAATATACATTTGTCTTTCCTTTCCTTTCCTTTCCTTTCCTTTCCTTTCCTTTCCTTTCCTTTCCTTTCCTTTCCTTTCCTTTCCTTTCCTTTCCTTTCTCATGCCATTACTTTCTTTGGCTTACTATTTTGTTCCCTTTTCTCAGCTTTGAAAAAGCTTGCACAGGAATAGCATGACGGACGGACGGACGGACGGACGGATGGATGGATGGATGGATGGATGGATGGATAACCAAATCCAAACTCAGACAGATGAAATAATAGTCCATTGGGATTTTTTGTGAATGTTTCCAAGTTTTTAAATGTTGTTAACATAAGACTACTGATGGCTGTTTTGTATGTGTATTTGTAAACACTTTCTACAGTCAGTCGACTAATTCACATTTGATTGACTGAATTCTCCTGAGTTTCAGTGGGATTTAATCCTCCTTATTTTATTTAACAAATAGACACTTTTTGCGGGTCAGCTTAGATCCCAAGACACTGACGCTCCATGGAACTTGGCCTGAAATAAATAATCCAGAATTGAGGACATTTAGGAGAAACACATTCAGGATGAAAGATGGAGGTTCTTCAGGGCCATTTTGATCTGAAGTAAAGTATCCACGTCTGCATCTGCTTAAACTTTCTCAATGGCATGTTGTTCTTGTATGCTGCCCAGACTCACATTGTTCGAGTTAGGCAACCTTATAAATCCAGTTGATAAATCAACTGGATCAAATGAATAAATATGGTCCAAGCCAGTTAGCTACTTACGGCAGAAGTGAGGGGTCCTCCAATTCTGAGGTCTGCCACCAGCATGGGAACACTGACGTGAATACTCAGAGATGGTGCTGCAGAGGCAGAAAGAGTCCTCAGCATGCTGACAAGCACATCTGTCCTGCATGCACGCTCGAACATAGAGTTCTAGATTCAGGCGAGACTGGCAGTCTGCAAATGCTGGCGCAGTTAGGAGATTTTCACACTCTTCACGCTTGAAAGAGAAGAAAGCAGAGGGGAATAGGTGTCTCCCTTGCATTGCCCTCCAGTAATAAAAAGAACTGATTCAAACTATAGACCAAAATTGTGCATTCAGGTTTTGGGGCTATGAAACATAGGCCACTGCTCTCGATAAAAACGGCTGCAGCAAAAACAGCAAGCATTAGAGGCTGTATTTCTGATATTCCATGTGGTTTTGAGAACTTACATGCTGGTTGCACAGTGCAATAGGCTTTGTCTCATCAGGGTCTTCACATACTGTTTTGGGGTTATTAATTTTTTGTAGGTTACCAAATGTGATCGGGTTGTAGCTCAATCCTATTAGAAACAAAAAACGTGTATTTAAACACATAGCCACCTTTTTAACGTATGATTCTTGGCATTTTGAGGACTGTACAGAGCCATAAATGATAAGTCAGCTAGATATGGAGGACTGCATGTATTGTGTTATGGATACCACACAATATATTTTGAGAACTGGAAGGAAAGCAGATGATCCACAGAAATGCTGAGAAAAATGCTGTATATTAAGGGTACAAAACATCCTAGTTTTGCTTATATCTTGTTTTGCTTACAAACCACAACTTCTTATTGTATAGTACACTCACTTGGACTGGACTATTTAAATCTTTTAAAGTTTTATTCTAGTTGTTAGTATTCATATAGTTAAAGATTTGTTTGAATGTTTTCTATAGTTTTCATTCCATTTTCATGGAACAACGCATGAACCTCAAGGTTTAACCTGAATTGAGTGGAAGTGATATGTACCGTTGGTAAAGTGAATTCTATTATTCTAAATATACTGCCTTTAAGTCACCCTGACTATATAAGAAAGAAAGAAAGAAAGAAAGAAAGAAAGAAAGAAAGAAAGAAAGAAAGAAAGAAAGAAAGAAAGAAAGAAAGAAAGAAAGAAAGAGATGTAATTATACTGTGGACAATATTATATAAAACAGTAAATCATTTTCAACGAACCTAGTTTACTGACCTCATAATTCACTTAAAATTCAGAATATGTAAGTCATTTCACATTCTCATTTGTGAACTAATTTGCTAAGAAAAAAATTAATGTGTTATAACTGTGATTTAAACTATTGTTTGATTGTCAGTTCTGCATCTGAAGCATTCATATCCTCCAGTTTGTAGTAGTCTGCTTTCTATAATATTGTTCGACTTACCATCTGAGATAAATTCATTGTAGATCTGCTGTCCATTATAATCTCCACAAAGGCCACAAGTATTATTGATGAACTTAGTGTCAAGCTCAATCTACATTGAAGAAATAAAATCAGGATACTTTGGTTGATGGTGGTGTTTCAGTGTCTCAGTACAGGTCTTCTCTTCTACCTGAGATCCTTTAACAAGACATGCTGGAATTCTACTTGTGACAGTATGATTACCTGATACGTGCTGCACCTGTGCTTTACCACTGTTTCAAGACTAAGATGATAAGCAGTACTGGGAGGAGCACATTAAAAAAAATAAAAAGTGGAACTGAAATACAGGAAACATCTCAGAGAGGCAGATGCTGATTTCCTAAACTGGAGCAATTCTGTGATACAGAACAGGATGATGTTTTGCATTGTTGCAGGACACATTTCTAGTGCTAAAACTCTTTACCTGAATAATCCTATCTATGAAAAAGTCCTTTCAAGGTACGCAGACTTCCTACGCTTAAGATGTATTCAGCCTAGCCTAAAGGTAGCCAGAGGGATAGAGTCATTCCAAAGCCTCTCTTAAGTACTAGAAAGAAAACCATAAAGAAATTATCAGTTGCCAATGTGATTTATGTCTCAGCCAGAAGTTGACACCATACCATCAAAGCATCTGCTGCGTTCCATATCACAATCAGGCCCACTTTTGCATAGACTTTGGTGTATACATCGTTCTTCTCAATCAGAACACCAGAACTATAGTATGGAGTCCTTGCACTGTAGAGAAGGATGATAGAAATGTACATGCGTTGATTTCCATTGCAGTTAACAGCTCAAGCATTAGAAGTCAAAGATATTTCAATAACTAATGAGGAATTACATCCTATCTCTAGTCTGTTTTATATCCAAACAGCTAGGTTTTCAGAATTTTTATATGTTTGAAATGTTACCTGATTTGATCCCACCCACTTCCCTCCAAATGATACCTGCATTTGGCTCCATATTTGTGCAAACGTAATACTGCAGTCAAGCCAACAGGTAAAAAGACACTGATTGCTAGAAGCAGTTCCCTTTTTCAGTAAAACATATACTCTTATGTGCTAGAAGATATCTGGCAAGCATAGCTAGTGCGTTTAAAGAAAAGTGTGCTGCTTTCAGTAGCTTCTTCCAGAAATCTCTGCAAATCTAGTAACAGGGAATAAAAATGACATTAAAAGGGACCAAATTTAAATGGTGAATGGTGATTTCAGTCAGACTAATTCCAGTAATAACTTTCTGCAAGGTCACTATATATTATTACAGCTAGCGCATTTCAAGACATGTTTTCTTGTTTATCAGAATAATTGTACTCTCAATTCTGTCTTTCAACAGGTTAGATGGAAGCATCCTATCCATATGGACATTCATCAAAAGGCCTCCTGACTTCAGGAAAAAAGCAGGAGGAAAGCACTTGATTTCAAAGCTACAGAACAGATCTGAATAAACCAGTATTTCTCAACCTTGGCAACTTTAAGATGAGAGGACTTCAATTCTGGGAGTTGAAGTCCACTCATCTTAAAGTTGCTAAGGTTGAGAAACACTGGAATGAACACAACTTCAACGGATGCAGCAATAGTATAAGCCCACTATAGGCTTTGTGTGTGTTTAACCTCTCCTGAGATACAAAGTAATGAATTGTTTAGACTTGGTGGGGTGTTTTTTTTCCTATGCTACGTTGGGCAGGATTTTGTATACAAGTTTTCTACTCATTTTGAGAGGTTTGCTGCAGATTAAAAGGTTAGTCAGCACTAGAATAATGGAACGGATCACATTACAGGAAAAGGAAAATGTTAACAATCATTAGGAAAAGGAATATGTTTTCTTAAGTGAATTACCCAACATTTACCATGGTTTTAAAATTCAATAATCTGGTTAGGAATGTCTTCCACAATGTAAAATGCTAATTAAAGAAGAAAAGCTACCATCATTTATCTCACCTATGCTAAGGGGGAAAAACAACTAGAGTTTATATACCAAATAGAATCAGTGCCTGTACTGACCAAAAAAGGACATTTCCCCATAAAAATTAGCATAGTTGGAAAACTGCTAGTATATTCTTCTAATCCTTCTAATCTTCCTGCTTCATAGGATAGGTCTCTAGTAATCATTCAGTTTTAAGTCAAAATCACTAATAATACATGAAAATGTTCTCAGTAGATATTGTCAGATGGGGTAGTGACTGCATATAGACAAGAAGGCCATCATTCTGTTGCCCCTAAGGCACAAATGGAGCTCTGGTGAAGTCCAGTGTTTGATCTAAAGAGGACCTACATCATGGACCAGCATGGACATAAATTCACTTGGCAGCTTTCAGTGCATCCCTGTCTCTCAGCCTCAGCTGTGTTTTTATAAGGGGACATTATAATGTTTAATTTTTTTTAAAAAAACCCTGTTCTGAAGGTCAACAAGGTGAAGCTAGCATACAAACAAGAAGTCACTGCGTGTGGAATGTAATTGGGTGAAATGTAACCAGATGAAAATTTGAAAAATACCAGCGATAACAATCATCTGGACTGAGAAGGAAATTACTGACAATAATATTGAAGCATATTGTTTTTCAACAGTCCAAGAGTCTGCTTCGTTATTATTAACCTCGGTACTGACTGTGGAAGAGGAACGGAGATGTGCAAACCTTAGGAGTAGTGATCAAAACTCTTGTTCCCTCTGGTTTTTCCTAAATAATCATGTCCAAATTCAATCCAAATTTTGCTTTAGCTGAAAACTGGTATAGAATGTATAGACTCCCTGAAGTCATTTCATAACTCTTATTCAAACTTATTTTGTACTTCCAAAATTACTTCAGACTTTGCTCAAAGCAACATTTCTTTTGAAACTTCAGATTCTATACAATGTAGCTTCCTAAAGTTTTGGGCTATAGCTTCTGCAATAATGACTACAGTGAGCTTTTTGTGAAAGATTTTCAGAATTTAGAAGTTGCATGCTTGGAAACATAATCATATCAGAGGAACTTACATTTGTCCATCCACCACAACCATCCTGTGAGAGAGGTAAACAGCAACATCTTTGACTGTAACAAGAACATATTGGATATTAGGGTGACCTTGGCCATTCTGCTCACGTTGGATATGAACAGAGAACTCTTTATAGGATTCTTGGCAGTGTGAGACAAAGTTGTAATCACAGGGACCAGGAAATTGGTAAAAATCTCCATCAAAAGTTTTGAAGTGGTTGTTCCCCCAGGTACTGCAGACATACTGGCCATGGTTAGGTTTTCTTACTGAAAAGACAAAAATGTGATGACAAGTAACCATTAAGGGCCATTATGAAGCAAGAAAAAGAAAAAAAAGCAGATGAATGCCACTTAAGTAATTAAGTCAAAATAAGCAATTCAAACAGCCTCTGAATGGGGAAAGCTTGCTAGCATCAAATGTTTGATTGAAAGGTTAGCATTTTATATTACCATTATTGATTGCATCATCTCAGAAAATAGGCACACATACACCATGAAAAACAGACACCAATATTCTCATTTTTTTCTTTGTATAACAAGATCTTTGCTATGCACTGTGAGAAGCAGGGGGAGAGCATTGCCCGTCAATGCCACTTACTTACGCACTGGGATGGTAGTGCTATACTAAAGCATTTAAAACAAAATTGCTACCACTTATACCAAATATAATATGATTTTTAATAAAAATCACTCCAGTGGAAGTTCCAGATTCATGTAATATTCATTAAGGATAGGGATACTTAGATAAGTCTTGTTGTATTTGCAGGTCCTCAGCACTTGAAGATTAATGAAGAAATCAGAATCTGTATCCCAGTGCTGAAATGGTTGTTACAGCAAACTAATACCCTCCCTACTGGTATTTTTCATAATAACTTTGTTATGGTCACTGACCAGAATTCAACAAGTTAACAGCAAATAAAACAAAATAAAACAGTAGAGTTTATGGCAAGATCATTAATGCAATCAAAGTGCATCTGGTTTTACAAATTCTATAGCAGACTTTGGCCACATTCATAGAAGCTGAACCATACTAGCCAGATAATAGCCACTGTACGTAGAATAAATCAAATTTGCTTGGATACTTGGTTAAATAAGGAATTATAAGGTGGACCCTCCATCCTTATAAAAATGCAATATAACAGGACTATGGGTTCAATAGACTCTGCTACAGATACCATAAGCCAAGATATGCCATGCGTTACTACTGCTAACATATTCATTCACATCATCCAGAATATCCTCTGTTACAAGCAGAGATGAAGAGCACCCATTACTTTCCATATTTTCAAAGCCCTGTGTAATTATTTGAGCACTTGGAAACTTGTCTCATGTGCATTACAACAAGCAGTGAGTGCTCTTTAGGCTTCCCCATTGACCATTTCTATAGTATATTTGTTAAACATCTTACCTTTTTTAATTTCACTTGCATAGCAAAGTACCAGCCATAGCAACAACAGGCTGGCTACCTTTGGCCCCATAGCAGCTAAGAGTGAATGGCAGAAGCCAGTCTACAGCCTTTCTTTATATAATGTCCATTGATGCGATCCATCCCACCACAAGGGAGGAGAAGGAGGGGTCAAATGTTTGTACAATGTTTATTAACTTCAGAAAGTAAACAGAGCTGAATTTTTCATTGTAATAGCTGTAATCCAACATTCAGGAAATAGAATAATATTGGTTCAGTTATCACGCAATTGTCCTTTTTATGGCTTGTTAACATTTTATTACTCAAAAGGATGCTAGACTTTCTTCCATCACACCCAAACTTAATTTAATGTGTCTCATAACTCTACAAAGTAGATGCTCAGTGCAGGAATATCTTATTTAAGAATAGCCTATGATTCTTTTTTTCCAAATAAGAACTATTTAAAGTTCCTCAAATCCTAAGATTTAGCCTTTGGAATAAGATTCATAATTATTTATTGTTGTTATTGGAAAATTAAGATACTGATATTGTTCATTGATAGTAATATTAGCACAATGGTAGATCCGAAGAACATATACTAGTACCATGCATCTAAAAAGAGGTTAACTTACTATAAAAACACCATGCTAATAGGATTATTATTCTCACTTTGCACGACCCTCTTCTTCCAATTTAGGGGAAAGCCTTGCTTGAGAGCCACAAAAATTTTGAAAGTGGCACTGCCAAATGGAAAGTGTTCCTCAAAGAAAGAAATGATATCTACACACTCAGATTTTTTGGTTTGCTCTTGTATGAATGCTGAAGCAGGGCTGAAAAAAATAGGATTTAATTTTAAATGGGATATCACGTACATTGTGCCAGCAGTTATTAAGAAAGAACATTCTCAACTTTCATACTGGGAAAAGAACATCTTTCTTCTCTTTGTTAGGGTATACAGGAGATTCATCTCAAGTTCTCCTAGATGTTTTGAACAATTGAAAAGCAAGGAGAGCCTCCATAAGGCCCTACATTTCCAGTATTACACTACTAGGTCTAGCGTTACTGTGCTCATAGATCTCTGTCAGGACTGTATCATTTTAGACTCAAGGAGATGAGGTTCACATGACTGAATGTTCTCTTTTAATAAAGAAAGATGTTTGGGAGCCTGTTTTACTCATGGAGCATTCCCGAACAATTTGGAATCTGGTATAAGCAGGGTTCAAAATGACACGAGCCTCCACAAATAGAGAAGTCTCTGTTTCAAAAGAGTGTTTGCCCACCATCTTACTGAATGAAATGTTGAAGGGAAGGGGATCCACAGTAAGGGAGCAGAACTTCTCAGGGTATCCCACTTTCCTTTACAGTTTGTGATAGAGCAGTGTTTCTCAATCCTTTCAACTTTAAGAGGTGTGGACTTCAACCCCCAGAATTCCCCAGCCAGCATGGCTGGCTGGGGAAACCTTCAAGCTGAAGTCCACACATCTTAAATTTGCCAAGGTTGAGAAACACTGTGATAGGGTATACCTACATAAGGCTACTAATGTATCTACATGGGCTTTTGAAAAAACTCAGAGTATCAGTGGTTCACCTGATGCATTTCCATAGTTCATAATTACACGTTTTCTTGTTCCTTTTTACAGAGGCAGAGCTCTGTCATTTTAGATTGAGCTTAATAACCTTTAGAGGAGGGGAAGCAGCTTTCTTGGTCAATGTTAAGTGGCAGTTGGGAAGGAGCATCCTCTTATTAAAAAACATTGCTCATGTCAGATCTGCTGATCTTGGACTCTTAAAGAAGTTTAAAGAAGTATGAAAAGAAAGATGACAGAGTGAGCACCATCAGTCCCACTGAATCCCATCCTGGCAAGGTAATCCTAGAAATTGATGCTGGGTTGATTTGTTGCTGGTCCCACACTTGGTACTCTCACCTTAAGAGTTGTATCCACTCTTAAGATCAAAAACAAAAAAGTCAGATTAATGAACAAAGCCCATTGACCTATATTAACACATACATTTGGTCCTGGAAATGATATAGAGATTGAAAAAAAAATCTTTATGGGATTACCTTTGATGCAAGTTTTTTTTTAATTATTTACAAATATATTAATTTTTTATATCACCCCAAATCTGTTTTGAATCCTCTGTGGCCTCAAAGCTGCTGAAATAAGACTGGTGCCAAAATGTCACACTGTTGATCAAAGTTTCTTCTGATTTCCAATTTATAGGCAAACATACCTTTCCAATTTTTGTATTTATAAATAATAACATGAAACAGCCCTGTTGGGTCAGGTTAAGGCCCATCTCAGTCCATCATTTTATTTTTCACAATGGACAACTACATGTCTTTGGGGGATTTCGCAGCAGAAGATATTCTTCGGCCATCATTGTTCCTCTGCAACTGGTATTTGGAATCCTGCTTTCTCCAGCATGGAGGTAACATTGTAATTTCATGTCTAATAGGCCATGATAGACTTGTCTTCCATGAATTCATCCAATCCCTTTTTAAATTCATTCAAGGTACTGCTCATTGCCACATCTTGTGGGAATTAATTCTAGAATTTAATTATGCTCATTGTGCAGAAGTATTTCATTTTGTTAATTCTAAATCTTCTCCCATACATGATCCTTATTATAGTGTTTTGAGAGACAGGAAAGAAATAATTTTCCCTGTCCACTTTCTCATGTCATGCATGATGCATCCCCTCAACCAGCTTTTTTCCAACTGAAAAAGTAGTAAATGTTCTAGTCTCTTCTCCTAAGGAAGGTGTTTCAGCCTTTTAATCATTTTGCTTGTTGTCTTCTACACTTATTCCAATTCTATGGGATCCTTTCTTAAATGTGGTAATCAGAGTCACACACATTATTCCACATGTAGACATATAGTTTAGCATAAGACCCTGTAGTGTTGGTAGTTTTATTTTCAGTCCCTTTCCTAACAATCCCTAGCATGGAATTTGCCTTTTGCACAATTGCCACACAGAGTGAACATCTTTTTTGAGCAATCCATGATAATCCACTAAGTATGTGTGTATGTGTATTTGGTATCATATGCAAATTTGACTAGCTCACTACTTATCCATAAATCAGAAGAATTAATAAACAAGCTAAAATGCCAACACAGATCCCCTAAGAAGGGGATTTCACTTCTTAATTGTTCCCATTGAGGAAATTGTCAGTTTATTCCTATTCTTTGCTTTCTATTCATAGCCTTCCAGCAATTCTTAAAAGAACAGGTCCTTTTATCCCATAGCCACAATCTTAAGAGTCTTTGATGAAGAACTTCATCACAGACTTTTTGAAAGTCCAAGTAAACTGTGTCAACAAGATCATCTCCATCCACATGCTCTAAAAACTCAAGCAGGTTGGTGAAGATACTCTTTCCACCAATTTGCTCAGGACAGGCACTAATCTAAGTGGTTTATAATATCCTGAATCTCCCCTGAATCCCTTTTTAAAAACTGAATAAATCTTCTTTGCAGTATTTCCAGGCAGTAGATACCAACTTTTTAAGTGACTGGGGGGGGGGGGGGACACAGGCTTGCATCATGAGTACTTTTGCTAGTATGCCATTCTTTGCTCTTATTTACACAAACATGTATATGGTTTCATTTCTTATCATAGAGTTATTTAACATACATCAAGGCACACACGAGCAACATAACTGAAAGATGGTGTGTATGAGGTAACATTTTAGTTACCCAAAGCAACATTTTAGTAATCCAGTAGGACTGTTGCATCTGTGAACTAGGTTTAATATTACGGTAGTTAACTATTCCCTTTGTTGAGCATATGAATAGTTTGCAATCCAGAATGACCGACTGATTGAATTTCTTAAGAAATTCAATTTCCTTAGCAAATTTATTGGAGTTATGAAAGAAATGTCTATCAGAGCTTGCAGAAACTGACATCCCACTCAGTTTCTGCAAGCTCTGATAGATATTTCCATCCCACTGTGAGGAAATGAAGGAAGTGAGAAAGAGGAAAATGAGAGGCTGAAGGAGCTTCAGGAGTATAGGGAATCACACCCAATCCTTTAAGGTGTAGAGAGCTACAGAAATGAGGAGGGAAGCAAAGGTTGGAAAACAGCCCATTACCCAGTGATGTCTCAGACTGAGGGGTCATGATACATTGCCAAAGAATGTACTGAGACCATCAGCTGTACCACCCACTGCATCAAGGTTGATGTTTTGGTGCAATCTCATTTTGACAGTCTGATATGAGATGGTTGATTCAGTGTCTTGTAGTAATTCCTCTTATAGGTCACCTGTATAACTGTAAATTGAACAAATATTTTTTAAAAATGTATCTTTAAAAAAAAACACTTTTCACAGATTGCAGACCTTTGTTTTTCTTTTGTTGTTGTTGTTTAGTCGTTAAGTCGTGTCCGACTCTTCATGACCCCATGAACCATATTGCGCCAGGCCTTCCTGTCCTTCACTGCCTCCCTGAGTTTGCTCAGTTTCATGCTCATTGCTTCAGTGATGCTATCTAACCATCTCATCCTCTGCCGTCCTTTTCTCCTTTTGCCTTCAATCTTTCCCAGCATCAGGGTCTTCTCCAAAGAGATCTCTCTTCGCATTAGGTGACCAAAGTATCTCAGCTTGAGCTTCATTATCGATCCTTCCAATGAGCAATCAGGGTTGATTTCCTTTAAGACTGACTGGTTAAAGGAAATCAACCCTACGGCAAATGAGAATAGAAATGTTACCCGTTGTATTTTTTCTACATAAATGATTCAGTGGTAGTTAACATTTAATACTATTTTATTTGCTGGGGAAGGAGTGACAACTAAACAAACACACTTTGTTTAGCAAATACATTTACAAATGCACCCTCCAATTCTTGAGAATGTGCTCATCATAGTTTTGTAATTAGGGTGACTATTGTTTAGAGCTGAGTGGATGACCTATTACGTTGATTAAGAGTAAAGAAGAAGGAAGCATCTTAGGTAGTAGTAGTAATAATGCAGACTTGTATAAGGAATCAACCAAAGGGCTGCCTCATTCAAGGAAGAATGAGGCTGTATTATTTTTCTCTTGTGAATGCAGCATATTCAACAATTGAATTAAAACTCTTTTTATACACACTCAAATTTCAGTAAGAGTCAATCATCACTACAGCCCTGGGAAATTCCCAGAGAAGGGTTGGCTTAGGTGCCCATACATAAATTGAATCTAATGGGTTTTTAAGCTCAACTTTTGCCTTGGAATGCAGCATTAGCGTCTTCATTTGCTCTATTTTTTTATCTGTATTCATAGCAATACGGTGCCAGATTCTCATTTTTGTTCTTCCCCCACGAAAGAAGTTCCTAGCTTCTTTTTTCTTCTCAAGATGCTTTTTGTATTTCTTTGATAGTATTTCTGAGCTAATTTGATGTGAGATGGTATAAGATGCTGCTGTGGGAGGGGGTCTGTTACATATCACTCTTTGAATTTGTGAAAAAGGAATACTTATCCTCACTTTTGAGAAATCATAATCGGTGCACATAAAATGTAACATTAACAGCTCTAGATCAAAAAATGTTAACTTCACAGCAGTCCAATCCCATCATCACTCATGTTAAAACCAAATTCTTCCCTTTATGATCTTCCCCACTCTGTACTTCAGATCTAAAGGGGGTAGAAAATGTTTCAAAGATTCAGTAAATTCAAATCCTTTTATTTCATTTGTATTTTAAAATTTGGTATGCCACCTTTTAAAAGAAGGTTTTCCCAGGGCATAACAAAATAAAGTCACTGAATAAAATCCTGACACAATTAAAATATCAAATCAAACATCAATTACAATCAGCTAAACTTCATTGAATCAAGCTGAATTCATGGTGTCTGTATGGGCACCTCCATATAGCAGGTTTTTGGCAATAATACAAAAATAGTTTGCCACTTCCTTCTGGGCCCTAACCTAAGCCCTGGAATTTCCCAGTAGTTTCCATTCAAGTTCAAACTGGATACAACCCTGCTTAGATTTTTCTGAGAGCAGCCAAGATTGTGACTATAAAACAGTAGAAGGAGGGTTTTTTTTCCCTAAATGGCAATTTTTAAAAATCAACACATAAATTCATTACAATGCCTGAAACAATAAAAACATCTTTGCCTTGTGGCAGAAAGAATTAAGACAATTCCAATTCTTTGGGTTGGATCTAGCGGTTTGAATAAACGTGCTGCGTTGTTTGGACTGAAAGAAAAGAAAAGCCTTCAGACACACTTCTCCCATGTGCTTATAAGTGGGTACAGTTTTCTTTCTCCTTCTCCTCATCAGACTATAAAAAATATGAGGAGGCCAGGCCAGAGCCCCAGGAGGTGAGATAATGACTTCATAACATAAAATTATGAAAAACAAAGGATTTTATTTCAGTTGTTGACCAGACTGGAATAACACAACAGAATAAGATTAATGAAATAATTAAATAGTTATTAATAAAATAACTGTTTAAAAGGAATATAGTGTAAATTTTAATAAATTTAAATAAATAAATTTGAATTGTTCCTAGCTAGGTTCTGATGGATTTTGTGAGCTATTAAACAAAATGAGGTGATGTTATAAGAGAATATATCACTCTGATCAGCTAAAAGAAAGCTGGGATAAAAGGAGTACCAATAGAAGTGAATATGTGTAGCTCAGGGTTGAACTGTGGAGTCCTTGGGGTTCTCTGAGCTTGGTTCTTTTCTTGCAAATGTTTCGTCACCCAGCTAGGTAACATCTTCAGTGCTAGAATGGAGTGGGGTTTGCTCTCTGTTTATATACTGTGGGGATGTGGGTTTTGTTTTGTTTTATTTTTTCCTCTGGTAGTTCCTTGATTAAGGTATTGTTTACTGCTTGATTGTGTGCCTGGTGTTAATCTCTGCTTATCTGGGTGATGACTGCTGGTGAGGAGATGTTCTGGTCTTTTGTTTTCCTTTTTATTTTTTCTTTTGAATAGTGTGTAGATGTTGTTATCTCTATGTGCCTGTTGATGGCTGACTTGTCTGAGTACCAAGCTTCCAGGAATTCCCTTGCATTTTTGGATTTAGCTTGGTCTAAGATGCTGACAGTTTCTCAGTTGAAACTATGGTTAAGTATGTCCATGTATTGTGAGATTAAGGAGTTTTCATCATGTCTTCTGACTGCTAGTTGGTGTTCATGGATGCGCTCTGATAGCCTCCTGCCTGTCTATCCTACATAGTGGTTGTTACAGTCCTTACACTGTATGTTGTAGATGACTCCTGTTTTTTCTTCTTGGGCTACTGGGTCTTTTGGTTTGCTTAAGATGTTTTGGAGGGCTTTAGTTGGTTTGTTTGCTATGGAGATGCCATGTGGTTGTAATAGTCTGTTGGTAGTTTCTAAGACATTTCTGATGTATGGCAGTGTTATCTTTTTCATAGCTTGTGTTGCTTGTGTTGTAGTAGGTTGAGTGGTCAGGCAGTTTTGGATAAAGTTGTGTGGATATCCATTTTGTTGGAAGATGTTGTATAGGTGGTCTGTTTCCAGAGAAAGACTAGAACATCTCCTCACCAGCAATCATTGCCCAGATAAACAGAGATTAACACCAAGATTATCACTAGACATACAATCAAGCAGTAAACAATCAAGAAGCTACTAGGGGGAGTAAAACAAAACACCCCCCCCCCCAACACTGGCAGGGTATGCCACAGTACATAAACAGAGAGCAAACTCCATCCCATTCTAGCATGGCTGGCTGAGGAATTTTGGGAGTTGAAGTGCACACATCTTAAAGTTGCTAAGGTTGAAAAACACTGATCTATATGCTATTTTTGTTCCTGAAAAAAAAAAATGAAATTGGTATTGCACTACTGTTTCTCAGCAGTTTGAGGTTGGTGAAAGTTGGTGATACAGTTGGTGGCATCCCTAAAAGAAGGGGTGTCCCAGGCAGATTACCAACCCCTTCTAGAGGTCCCAGAATAGCAATTCAAACATATGGGGGAGGAAGAATGCCACTCCCCCCCCTTTTTTTGCCCTTTTGCAAAATTTGTGGGTAATACTGCTGGTGACCCTGGTTTTTCCAGCTGCCTTTGGTGGCTTCCTCTGCAACTAAAAATTCCAGTCTGTGCAGAAAAGCAGTAAAAGGAGAAGGTATAATTTGAAACAGGTAGAGTATTACTGAGCTCCAAGCAGAGACCAACACTTTTACACACCTCTTTGTGAGCACAATTGTTGAAAAGTTGACTCAGATTACTGTTCATTTTGCAGGTGTGGGGATTAAACCAAAAAAGCAATGATTGGTAACACTTGGAAGATCTCTGTATGGAAGCAGTCTTTCTACAGTACTGTGTTTGTATATTATTGCACTTTTATATCTCCCACTAACAGGGATTTGCAGGTGGTTTAATTAGACCCTACTGATGTGGGTGGTACTGTATATGTCACTCAGACCAAGAATGACAGGCAGGCAACATTCCACTTCTATAAACAAGTTCCAGTCCAAAAAGGGATAAATGGAATCCAGCTTTATCCAACTTTCTGCTCAAAATATACAAACAAAGGATTCAGCCCAGCACCAGCAGTTGCCACTTCATTTGGTCAAATCATAATGCACCACAAAATACATATACGGAGACGATGCTTATAGTATAGTATCTCCTGATAACTCCAGTGAGTGACACATTTTGAAAGGGCAAGGAAACATGGGCTGAAAAACCCTTCTGACCATCTTGCTATTTGCCAGTTTGCATAGAAGGATAGCAAGCAAGAGGATTTCCTGACCAGTTAGTAAAGAAAGTCATTTTATTGCAAGAATTTTATGGCAGTAGGTAAACAGGTGGAGTTAGGTATGCAATCCTATGTCAATTTCTAGTAGTCGTCTTAAAGGAACAAACAATAAATGTTCAGGACTCAGATGAAATCTGTAACAGCTGCTAGCTATAAGCTAAGAAAAAGGTCACCATGTTTATGAGATGCCCTGGGTGTGGACAACAGCCCTTTTTTTTCTTCTCAATTTATGACAAGTTCCTGTTGGTGATGAATAAACCTCCTGCTGGAAGACCTTTATCTGAGCTGCCTGAATTTTTGCATAGAAGGAAATAGATTTGAAATGTATCTTTGCTGACAGTAATCTCTACCCTCACATTACTGAATCAGAACTCTCTGCCTACTTTTCATGGGAAAATGAACTGATTTTAGAGATACAGAGTTACATTTTATATGACCTTAAGATCCACTGTTGACTCTTTCCAATTGATGGCTCTTAACTGGGGAATAGGTAAAAATATAAATAAGAAATGCTATCTCAAGGATGATGGGTAACCCAGATTGTTATATTAAAAATGGATAGTTTAATTTTATCTAGCATTTTATAGCACAATGGTCTACATTATGTCAAGTTGTTGGCGTTCTTGAATTAAACTCTATGAAATCATAGTTTATATATTGTATTCAGTTTGCAAATAAACTCTGTATAATCTTTTTGGGGGGGAGATTTTTAAAAAAGTTAAAGTAGATGAGAACTGATATTAAACATTAAACTTTTAAGATGCTTCCAATGTAGTTAAAGCTGGAATCACACAAAGAAATGTAACCTTTTTTATTAAAGAAAAGGGCTTCTTGAGGGATTGAAGTAGAGATGAGACTGGACACACTGGCTTACTGATCACTGTGCATATTCCACATTATAACACTTCTATATTATCTTATGTACTGTACAGTCATCTGCATGCTTAGAAGCTGGCTCCAAAGATTTTATTATATTTTCTGCTGTTGAAAATTGGCAGACTGGAATAAGACTATGTAGCTGAATAGCTAGAGCTAAAAGAATTGGGCACAGGCATAATTTTCACACAGTTATTAATTCTATCCCTCTCAGACCTACAGCAACCTATGAGGATACACGAGAGCCAGTTTGGTGCAGTGAGTTCTAGTCCCACCTTAGGCACGAAGCCAATTAGATGACCTTGGGCCAGTCACGCTCTCTCAGCCCTAGAAAGAAGGCAATGGCAAACCACATGCAAAATCTTGCCAAGAAAACTGCAGGGACTAGTCCAGGCAATCACCAGAATCAACGCTGACCCAAGGGCACACACACTCACACATACAAAAAGAGAATAGCCAGCATTATTGAGGGATCCGTGGTTGAACTAACAAGTGTTCCATCCAGGTGGCAAGTAGGGGAGCACAAGTTTGGCCTCAAGGCAGCACCCCCAACTCCATCCTCGCAGGTAGTGTATTGCTTGCTTAGTTTCCCAGTGGTTTAAGCAAGTTTAAGTGATCTCACTTAGATCATTTTAAAATGGGTGAAGAGAAGGTAGCATGATGTCACTGTACCTGAACTTCAGAAAGGAGGTGGAAGAAGTGAGGAGCTGGGAGATGGCATGAGGCAAGGTTTCTACCAATGAGGAGCCATCGACATTCAAATTCAAGGAGTGCTACTGCAGGACTTTCTCCACAACAACAATCAGCATTTTCCTGTGCTGCCTGCTGGGAGACAGTTGGCCTCTCTTCCAAACACCTACTCACTTCACAAACATTGAATACTGGGTTTTTTGGTTGTAGTATTGGTTTCTTAAGATACAAAAGTATAAAGAAACAGTCAAAGGTAGTAACACAAGCAATACAGTTGTGAACGTTACTGTATGTTGACCTCTGTGTCATGTAGCAACTGCAAAAAATAAACTATCACTGAATTCTTTTTATTGGTTTCATAAAACAAATCCATTTTGCTGCAGGAATAGAGAAAGCTCTTTTTTATTTCCAGCATTCTATTTTGTGGTACTTTAAAGGAATTTCTCACATACCATCAGCTCCTTAATTGTTTCTTTTCATGATGTTTCCTTTCCTTTCCTTTCGTTTCGTTTCCTTTCCTTTCCTTTCCTTTCCTTTCCTTTCCTTTCCTTTCCTTTCCTTTCCTTTCCTTTCTTTCTTTCTTTCTTTCTTTCTTTCTTTCTTTCTTTCTTTCTTTCTTTTCTTTCTTGGTACTTCTCAAAATCTTTGTATTCTTTCATATTGGCCAATATCTTCCTCTTCTGCATGAAAGCTTCCACTGTATCTATATAAGATTCCAAATTCATAATTATTTCAATAGCTTGCTATTAATATAATGGATGACCTTGCAACTCCAATTTGAAAATTAAACTAGGTCATGGATTTTTCTGGGTTTTTATCATTGATGGCCTTTGAACCTTAGGATTTTTTTTTTTAAAGAATAAATCCATTATAGTGATAGCAAACTATTCGTATAATTAAGCCTGAAGTTGAGAAAGCTGAGGCTTGATACTCATCAAGTGCACTAGGCCTGGTCAATCCAAATCTCAAAAAACTAGTATTACAGACCTCATTTGTTTTAAATGGAGTCTGGGCCCTAAGTGACTAGGCCATTTCCTGCTCAACCAGCTAGGACTAGACCACATCTAGTCCACATCTGGTTAAAATTCTAGAACATTTACGCAGTTGGTGTCATGTTACTTATTACTTTTATTCTGCACCGTAGGGCTGATTCATACATATAATACCCCTTTGCGGTCAGCCTAGGAGGACACAGAATGGGGCACAAGACTGCCCAGAAGGAGGAAGTAGAGGTGTTGCTTATGTAACTATAACACATAGGGAAAGCATGCAGAGCATGTTTTCTGGAATTCTTTCTAGCCCATTTAGCAGCATAGGAGATGCTTGTATTTTTGGTATATGTGTGTAATGAAATAACATATTGTTTGTGTGTTTCTGATCCCACCTTGTGTTGCATCTCTGTGTGCATTTTTGTATATGTGCACTGTGAAGCGGGCTGTGTATGTTCTGCTCTGGGTCACATGATCAGAAAGAGGGGGCCCTAGGATGGAACAGTCAGCAACATTCTGAGAAACTGCCCAATTGCCTCTCCCAACAGCAGGAATTTTTTCTTGATGTCTTTTCTCTGCAGCAATCAGCCAGATCTGCTCCATTTTCAAATGCAATGTTGTTTTTGCTGGCTTCTCCCATCATTTCAAATTCAACCCTATTCTGTTAAGTGTTTGGAGAGTTATCCTGCTGACAGCTAGATAGAGTCCTAAGCCCCTTTGCATAATTTCTTTCCAATATTCTGTAGGGTAAGGAATCATCATCATCATCATCATCATCATCATCATCTTCTGGAAATACATCACCTTTTGGGAGTGTAAGTTCACATAAATGGTATTCTTAAAAGCTGTTCCCCTACTCAAATGATATGCTTTCCTCCCATTTTGAAGGCCAGCAACATCCCTCAGGCTCCTTCTCCAGGTGAAACAGGGTCTCATAGGAAATGGCATTGCATTTTCCAGTGGGAAACACCATTATTCAGCTGGATCAGTTAGATCTGGCTTTAGCCTGCCTCAGTGGCTGATTGACACTCAGAGACTTCATTGTGAGGACAAGTCCTCCACAAACAGCAGGTCATCTTGGCACTGGAGCAAAGAAGATATGTAGATCAGGGCTAGGAGTTGGTTCTTACATTGATCTCTCTCTATTCTTCCCTCCCTCCCTCCCTCCCTCCAAGCAACTCTTATCTAAACCATCAATTTCAGATCCTCCAGACCTCTCCCTAGAAAGTCATCTCCTTTCTGGTATACCAGAAGGCTGTAGAAAGCCCTCGTGTATGTTGAGATATATTGGTTTTAAATTGAAAGTTAGTTCATTTGCTGGTATACTTGAACCCCTACCCAATTCATATCAGTAAATCTTGCTAAAGAGAATTCTGTGAGAATCATTTTCCATTCAGGCAGCTGCCAAAGGACCTGATAGGTACTCTCATGTGGCCCAAATGGAGAGCACAGTGATATAGCACTGAGGCAAATACATGAAAACTGCTGAGCATAAACAAAGAAGCAAATGAAAAATATATAAATAAATACATACATTGTTACAAATACATTTTAATAATATGAAACAGTGCTTCACCCTTCCATATTCCTAGTATCATGTTAATGTCACTCAGCTCGGGCATTCCTTTATAAGACCATCTCAAAGGGATATATGAGAAACTTGCTAGTTTGCATTTTATTGTGAACTTAACTAAATTAATCTCCCCACACCTAAACAGATTGGTATCAGAATTGAGCTGTATGATGATATCTAGAGTTTTCCAAATTTTATGATATGATAAACAGCTCAAAAAAGTGTTCAAGAGCATCTATCAGAGTATTGAAAACATATTACCTTAGAAAAAACAACTTCCAGACATATGTGAGGAAAGATGCATTCAAGAAATGCATGCCCAAGTGCACTTTTCTGCAATATTTCTTTTTAATGGATAGAAAATTAGAAAAAATGAGAAAGTAAGTGAAATGAACTTTGACCAATTCACCCATTTCTGTCTCTCACCACCCACTGGAGCTGACTCCCTTCCTTTTTTTCTTCAAGCTGCATGAATTGCAGTCTCTGATCTAGACAGGATTTACTGACTGATGGCTGTTCAATTACTACGACATCCAAAGTTCTGCAGTTCCCATTGAGGCAATCTTACTTCATGCTTTTGCACTGGTGTCTGAAACAGCTAATGCCTCAACTTGGACTCAACTTTGGCCATCCATCTGGTCACTTGGAATTGGAGCCAAGAATGCGAACAGAAGTGTTCCGCTTCCTCACTTTTATAGCCAGTTTGAATTGGATCTTTTCCAATTAAAGCAGTACATACAACAGACACACATGCCATAGCATGGTGTGCATGGCATAGTAGAAAGGTATATACGTATGTAGAACTAGGGACTTTTATGATTAGGATGAGATTGTTTCAAATATTTACAGTCCTTTACTTACGTACAGGATCCTCCAGTGCATGAGAAGGAAGAAATTTAGGATGGAGTATAGTATGGTTCAAACTGTTTGATTGATTAATTATGTGCTATCAAGTTGCTATCAATTCTTAGCAACTACATAGATTTTATCCAGATTGATCTGTCCCTAACATGGAACTTCAAATCTTCCAGTGGTACACCCATCGCTACTGTAACTGAGTCTATCCAACTTGCTGCTGGTTGTTCTCTTCTCTTTTCTTCTACCTTTCCCAGGATTACAGCCTTTTCCAGAGAACTGGGTATTTGCATAATGTACCTGAAGTAAGGTAGTTTGAGCCTGGGCCTTGAATTAGAACTGAATTAGAATTAGGTTGATTTATTTGATGATCCACTTGTTTGTTTTCTTGACTATCCATGGTATTCTCAAAAATATTCTCCAATGCCAAAGTTCTATTCTGCTTCTTCAAAATCCAACTTTCACTTTCACAGAGTTGTCAAGTGGAATACCACTGCCTGGACTATTCTGATCTTTAGATACACAACAGCATCTGAGTATCTTTTCCAAGGACTTCATTGTTATCCAGTACTAGCCAGTACCATATTTCTTGAGTATTTGTTCCTTTACTGATGATAGCTGATCCTAAAAGGCAGACTCTATCTACCACTTCAACATCTTCATTGTCTAAGGCTGGTTGTTGTACCTGTTGTCATTAGTTTGGTCTTCCTTATATTTAATTTTAGTCCCTTTTTTTTCCACTGTGCTTCATGATTTTTATTACTACAGCTCGTAGATCTAGATCCTTTGCATTTTTGACTATTAAAGTAGCATCATCAACATAGTGCAAGCTATTAATGTTTCTTCCTCTAATTTTAAAACCACTCTCATCTTCTTCCAACCCATTTTCCCTTAATATATATTCAGCATAGGTTGAATAAATAAGGGGAGAGTATACAGCTTTGTTTCACTCCTTTATCAATCTGTTTCACTTCTGCAACCAGCCTGTTTCACCATGTTCTGTCCAGTACTATGGCTTTCTGACTGGTATATAGGTTTCACATGAGGACAATGAGATGTTCTGGGATTCCCATTTTTCTAAGCACATTCCACAGCCTGACATGATCAACACAATCAAAGGCCTTTCTATAATCAATGAAACACATACTTCTTTTTTATATTCTTTGGCTGTCTCAATTATCCTTCATCCATTGGAAATAATGTTTCATGTTCCTCGGCCTTTCCTAAAGCCAGCTTGAACATCTGGCATCTCTTTTTCCATGTAGAGCTCTAACCTGTGTTGGATGATCCTAAGCATTATTTTACTAGCATGTGGAATTAAGGGTATTGTACAATAGTTTGGACACTCTGTTAAGTCTCCTTTGGAGGGGCACATTAGAATGTAGATTGACTTCTTCCAATCTGTTGACCTCTGGGTCATTATCCAGATTTGCTGCATAGAACCTTTACTGATTCTTTCTCTGTTGCTTGCCATTTTTCTGTGGGTATTCCATTAGTTCCTGTAGCTTACTGACTGGACTGCTGATGTAACTTCTTCTAGTAATAGAAGTTCTTCTAATTAGGGAATATCTTCTGAGGAATCAAAGCCTATTCTTAAATATATTCAGTATTAAATTACAAAAAATGTTTTTGGTAACACATCTGACTGAGTGAGCTACAGTTCACAAAAGTTTATGCCTTTTAATAAAATGTATTTGTCTGAAAAGGTGCTACCAGACTCCTTACTTAGGGGAAACAAGTAATTCTTCAGATATGATTGGACTTTCAGCTCTCTTTATCTCAAGCATTATTGCCAGGGCTGATCATAATTATACTTCAGCAACATGTGGAAAGATAACAGTTTGTCATACCTGCTTTAAACTTACAATAACAATATTATTTAATCTATAGAAAGTGTATATTTTCTAAATGAAGTGATAATTATGGGAAGTAATCATAGGTTCAACCAGAATTTACAATAGTATACTGTTTGTAGATACTCACTCAAAAAGAAAAAGCAGGACTACACTGCTCTCTCCCTCTCTAGCCCTCTTTCAATTTGGTAACAACAGTGAATTAATATAAGACCTTTGGACAGACATCACCATCTCCTGGACACTAGGCAGGATTGCTATACAGCCAGAATGTCTTACTTAATAATGGGCATCAGTCAAAAATCTTCCCTTTCATTTCTCAAAGATCATTGCAAGGCAATATATCACAGGAAAGGTTTGATATGTATATGGGCAATGACAATGTAACACTGTATTACATGAACAAGACTAAAGTAATAATTTATTAATGGGAAACAGCCTCTACATCAGCATAGGAGATAGAATTAAGAAGCTGAAAACATAAATCAAGAAAGCTTGGAGTATACTGAAATGGCTGGATTTTTGAGTTCTGCTCCTCAGAACAAATTGCCGGTCCCAGGAAGTTTAATTTGAAGAGTTTTCTGTCTAGAACTGATTAGAGAGGAACAGGGTTCAAAACTGAAATGAAAGCAGACCTACATATATGACCTCACCTGGTCTACCAAAGGTCATGGCTAAGCACACTAATATATATTAAAACCACAAATAAGGTTTGCTGATTGCAGCAAGCTACAGTACATATAATCTGCAGGATATATGAGGAAAATCCAATACTCTTCTTTTCACTGGGAAAAAAACAGTTGGAAGAGGAAGCAAAAGAGCATCAGGCAAAAAGAACATGTTTTACCTGGCAGATTTTCTTATTTCTAAAATTGCCCCTTAGTTGCTTCTGCCTTCCAGTGGGCAGTAAATCTCAATCTTCCTTTGAGATTTAGATTAATACCTGTGATAAATATTCATCCATTTCATCTGGAAGCCCATGGGGCAGGAAAGGGCTTCTGAAGGAAATTATAACCAAGGTATAGCAGCTAAGAGAAGAAGCAATCCCTTTGTCTCTTACCGTCATTCCTCTATTCAAAATCTCATCTTTGCAAAGTAACTTTTGAAAAAAAAAATTGAGTTTGGAACTTCCTTCCATATATTTATCTGTCATATTGTCTTTTGCTCTGGACTCACTTCACTGGGATCATCATTACTGTTCTTTTGTTGCCATCTGATACTGATACATATTATTTGATCTAATATGCTTTAAAATCTTGCAGCAGGAGGGACTTTCTCCCTGGCCTTGCATCCATTGGAGTACCAGTTGCAGAGCAGCAAGGGTAGCAGACCTGTCCATGCCTATTACTGAGTGGTTTATAAGAGAAGGCTTCTCTGTGGTCATCTTGCGAGGGGCATAATGATTACAACATATAATACAATTCGAATTATCTCATAGTTTAACAAGAAATGACCCCATATCTCCAAATGCCTTCTGGAATACTTCCTTTTACAGAAATGAATCTGTCAAATCTGGTGCTCACCTTTTTATTCACTGAAGCCAGATTTTACAAAAGGGTTTTGTTTTTGTTTTTTTGGTAAAATTACTATTTAACATTGATTTTATTTGTTCCTTCATTTGTTATACTTCTACTCCACCTCAATCCAATGACTCTTGCAGCTTATAGGCTTTATATGCAAAAGTTAAAACATCCATAGTGAAGTTAAAATCAACCAAATTAATCATAACAAAAATGACATCAACCCCCCCTCCCCTGAGAAGCATAAGGACACACAAATGACAATGATTTTGCTGCAACATAAGTAAAAGAAGTTTGAGTCTGCCTGGTTATTGGGAACAAAATTATTTGGGTAGACAGCTAATTGAGAGGGCAGGAAATTTATTTCTCTGCAGAGATCATGTAGGAGAGATGCAATACCCTGCTTTATTCTTCCCAGACATCTGGACCAGTAAATACATCATTTCAGTGTTACACAATAAGTGTGATTTGGGGTGCTCCAGATTTTGTCATGGTGAGTCTTCAGATAGAGAGGACACTCCAAGCACTCTTCATCATCCTTTCGTGGAGGAGCCATGAGACATTGTTGCTTTAAAAAGAAGAATCACCACCTCTTTCAGCATCAGTGGAGTGACACTTTTCATACTGTGGTGAAAGCCCATTCTTTTGGATGGAGCAAGGAAATAGAAACACTGGACGATGTGTGGAGAGAGGGAAATGGCTGCTCTTAGAATTGCCAGTCCCATCTAGGCTACCTTACATCAAACTGAAAGCACTGCTGCTTCTCACATGAGGTGGGGCACGCCAGCTCAAGTTCTTTATGGCTTCTGAAACTCTGGCATTATTTTCTTGATACCCTGCCCAAGTGTTTCTGGCTTAAGGCCTCTTTATGCATCCCAAAGTATTCAAAATAAAGACAGAACAAACTGCTACATTGTAAAGTGTGCACCTTGAACTGGGTCACGTACAATAAACTAGTCTGAGGGCGCTGTAATTTATTAACCAGTCTGGCATTGTTCAATTCTGTGGCCATGGCCAGCAAGCCTGTCACACACAGACCCTCGTAGGGGGCAGGCTTCTGAAAAACAGGCCTGAGGGCTCACCTGAAGGGATTGAAATAAGAGGGAAATGAAGTGGAAACACCTTATTTCGGAACATATACGGTGTTATTAATTGAAAGATTTTTTTCCCTTTTTCCCCCCTTTTTATTGTGTTAATATAAATCTTGATATCATATGTTATTTCAGTACAATGATATTTATACAATATACTTAATTTCTTAACATTCAATTATTTAGGTACCAGAGTACTGAATATAGAAAGAGGAAAGGGAAAAAATGCATATTCTATCAATATTATTTACAGTTTAGGATATTAATGTTATAAGCATTATGATTATTTGGCTTTTACATTCAAAATGAATTATAACATTGGAAATGAAGAGATAAAGGAAGAGCATACATCAAGATATTTGTTGTATAATAAGGTTTTGGTCTTAAGCTAAATTACTTGATATTGAAATTCCACAAGTGTGTGTGTGTATTTACACATATTAATGTAAGGAAAAAATAGATGAATAAAACAAGTTTAACAAAATCAATATACTAAAAAAGTAAAAAAGAAAAAAGGCCAAAAAAACAGAAGCAAAAAGGAAAAGAAAAAGAAAAAAGCTGTTGAGTTTCTAACTTCCTCCTTCTGATACATCTGCTAGTCTGCAATATTTATCAACATTTAGGCCCCCTTAAAAGCCAAACTATGGATGATTATATTTGTCATGCTGCATGATGTTTACATAAGAATGTATGTATGTATGTATGTATGTATGTATGTATGTGTGGAAACCCTCCTTGCTTAAATTTAAACTTCTATTGTGCAAAAGTTTTGATTATGGTCCAGATTGTGGACTCTTACCCATATATAACCAAGCAAAATTGGAGCCTAGACCTAGTGTTTTAAAAGCCCCAGCTTTGTACAGCTTGATCAGGGTTTATTCTGACACTGTGACTGTACACAGCCTTTATATATCTGAGATTAGTGGCCAGGTTTTCCAGTTCTTAATTAGATTTAAACATTAATATTGCCTTCTTCATGTCATCATTTCTTTATTTCCTTTCCTACTTTTTTTTCCTTTTCTTCTTTTTTTTTGTTTTGCATTTGTTTTCTAGTCTATCAGTTACTAGCAATTATTTATTTTCCGTCTGTTCTCATTGCTGTTTCCTGTAACTGCAAATCTTAAAATGGTAAGATACTATAGATTATGTAGAAGTATTTTCAGTAACCTACCTTCCTTCCTTCCTTCCTTCCTTCCTTCCTTCCTTCCTTCCTTCCTTCCTTCCTTCCTTCCTTCCTTCCTTCCTTCCTTCCTTCTCCTTTTCTCTCTCTCTCCCACCCCACTTTCTCTCTTGCTCTCTCTTTCTCCCCCCACACACTCTTTGGGTGTTTTCACTCTACAATACAGTGCTGTTCTGATTTTGGATTTTACATGATGAATACAGTGATGACTGGCAAGATATTTATAGCATATTCTGCTTGACACATCATTCTTTCTGAAGGAAGGTGATATTTGTGAGGAGGAGAGTCACATCCAAACATGTAATCCTCTACCCACTTCCTTAAATATATAAGAAAAAATGGTTAATTGCTTCTATTGGTTCTACAAGCTACATCTAAGATCCTAAAAATCCCAGTTGCTGCCACATGGAGTCCTCTGCTTAGAGCATTACACAACTAGAAACTGCTCTCCAATTGGATTACCTAATCTCTCTGACAGTTCTGCACATTCTTGGCAGCCGGTGGAAGGGAACTCCACACAGTTGGGACATTCCTTGCCAATCTGGCACCCTCCAAGTAATTACAACTGCAATTCCTAGAATTTCCAGCCATGTGGTTAATATTCTTTCGTACAGCCTCTAGATGGGATTGCTATATTACAGTGAACATTTCACTACATATCAAGGATAGGTAACCTGCTGTTGTCCAGATTTTTAAACGAAATGTCCCATCAGCCCAATCATCATGGTGTATGGAGGGATTTCTGGGCATTGTCACTGAAAATAAAAATTGAGAGACACCAGACTGCCTATCAGTACTGCATTATTATTATTTTTTTTTGCACTAGATGCTAATCAAACATTTCTACTGCAATGAATTATACTATTCCATTCTTAAACAAATAGAGGACATATATAATTTGCTTAGCTATTACAGGCTGAAGAGTGAAAACGTAGCCTCTAGTGCATACATTTGACAATGACAGAAATAGAATGAGATACCACATTTAACATATTCTTAAGCAACAACACAGTACAGTGCCCAGATAGTGTTCATAACAGCAGATAAGTAGTGGAAAATTTCTTTTCTTATGACACTGTGTGGAGTAGCTGTGGGAGAATCTAATCAGGAATGGTAGAGTGACCTACATCAGATTGAAGGATGCCTGGGCAGGATGTCTTCCTCCTAAGGAAATAATATGAAAGGCAGCTGGTGCTACTTTGTCCCTTGTTTCTTCTTTTCCTGACTTGACTAAGTGCTTTCACCCATCCATGATGCTGCCCCAACCCCTGTAAAATTAATAAATCAAGTTAAAACATGTTTGCTCTGCTCTCAACAAGATAGGAGAAGAGCTGGTAAAAGATATGGCAAGCTTACTGATTATCCAAAGGGAAAAACACAGAGGTTATGTTAACAAAGTGTATTATTTCAAAATAACATTATTTATAAACCACTTTATCATTCTGATATTTAGATTTAGGACTTAAAAATGATGTAAACAGGTTCACAACAAAAGAGGAATCTATTTTTGGTATCCTGAGTTCTTGGTTCTGAGGCTATAGCCTGAGAAACCAAAGTTAGAAACATATGGGGAGAAAGAAAAGAGAGAGGCAAAAAGGAGGTCACAAAATACTGTTCATCGCTGTCCAATCAGCCAAATTACACTTTTCAGACCAATTGATGGAACAGCCTCGTATTGCCTTGCTATGGAATCCTGGGCAAACAGCCCTATGATCAGTAGATTCTTCTGTCAGATTCTTGCAAATATTAACCAGCTGTAGCTACAATGCTCCATGGACCACTGGGCGGCTGTGCCAAGCTACACGTTTCATTTCTCATGATGCCCCAAAACCAAGAAAGAGCCAGCCAGCAAGAACTGCTTAGCATCCTAGGCCAGAAAATAAAATGGATGGATAGTTCAGGGCAGGGATCAATAGAGGATCCTGTCAGAGTTTAAGTGTTGGTACTTACCCAAAGATGAGGTGCAGAGACAGGACCTGAGTACACTTTCTAGGAAGAATGGCTCATAATCAGATTTGGTTTAACGGAAATGTTAAAAAATTGTATAAATGAGAGAGAGAGAGAGAGAGAGAGAGGCAGGCTGCTTATTGGAGACAATGAGATACTGACTGGATCTCCAACATGCCTGGGTCAGTAATTTCACTAATTTACTTGCAGAGAATTGAGTCAATAAAGGCTGAGATTCTAGTCTATTACTTTTCACTTTTTTGTAACAGGAACAGTAATTCTGCCATACTTGGCTTCAGAAATCTAATGATAGTTTTTCAACTGACCTATTCAATTGACAGATGAGTAATCAGGCAGGACTGCAGTCGTTGCCTTTGCAACTTATTCTCATTCTCTTTTCTCTATTTTACTCAAGCTGTTGCAGGAGTCAAATCATTATTTCCATATATTAGGATTAAGTCAATCTCCCACCCATGTCTCTTTTTTTATTGTTGTTGTTTGCACATAAACCAGGAAAAAGCAGCAATCATATCAAGTTGGATCGTGATTAGATACCATACAAAATATATAATGCATGAGTGTAGAATGTGGGGGCAAACAGGTTCAATTACGGTCAGATAATCAGTTTTTAAAGGTTGTTGCTCTTAAGGAGATCCTGAAATGATAAAAATAAATCACAAATATGAAGCATTAGGCATATCCTTAAAATTAATCTATACAGACCAATTTGTTGACATTCTTAATGCAGTTTACAGTTTCTTTAATGAAACATTAAACTTCCCAATAACTGAACACTGATAAAAGACAAGGAAATTTATTACGTGGTTGCTAAAGGCAACCAAAAAGATATTTGAACTTTGCTCAAAGTCCATGCCAGAACTCTTACTAAAAGCTGCAATTGTTTTCAGAACTCTCTGGCATTTCTACATTCCAAATTTTTATAATATATTTTGATCTTTTTTTTCTTCCTAGCATTTCCCCCACATGTGCAGGGTCCACTTTTTTTGGATCAACCAAATGTTGATCCATTGGATGTGACAGGAATTGACCGACTGGCTTTTTGCCCGAGCCTGACATCAGGGGCTGAGAGAGAGTGACTGACCCAAAGTCACCCAGCCAGCTTTCATGCCAAAGGCGGGACTAGAACTCACAGTCTCCTGTTTTCTAGCCTGGAGCCTTAACTATTAGACCAAACTGGCTCTCCTTTTCATCCCCTAATGAAAACTTTTTTTCTGGAATGCGGCAAGGAGAGCAGTGACAAAATGCAAATCCAACCCGATTTATTTTTGCTGGCAGGTGATGTTGAATGTATGTCTAGAAATACAAGTTTGTTTATTTGTGTGTTAGATTCAATATTCAGTCTTAACAAAGTCCAAAAAAAGTATTGAAATTTGAAGCTTAAACATAAACAGTAGGAAATAAATAACAGGAAATTGCGATTGTTTAACTAGCTTGTAAAAGTAGCCTCAAACAGAAACATATATAAGAAAACAGCTTTATAGACCATTCCTACACAATGCTATATTATATTCTAGAAAATATGGCTCCCATATAGTAGGAGTAGGAGCAGATAGAGTTTCAAGCCCAGTGCAATTAACAAGAAGGAAACAGAAAAATCATTATACATCTATTCATTAATGCTGAGGAGTCTGAAAGAGAACAGAATCAGAAGTAAGTTGTTCAGAAGGTTCTTATCATTCAGCAGATCCAAATTGGTGGAGATTATATCCTAGACTTTCTCAAAGGATGATACCTGACCTCTTCCAGTGACATTGTAGAGTAGTAATCTGGAGGAGCAATATTTAGGAGGAATCATCTGGAAGTCTATGGTGGACATTAGGATGAGATGAAGGTGGGAAATTTATTTAATACTGATAAAATGGAGACAGATTCTGTATTGTTATGCCCCAAAAAGAAAAGTAGGCTAGAACTTCTGTAAGAGGAGAATGATAAAAATAAATCTGAATATTGCTGGATCAGACATATTACTTCCTTCATAAGTACTAGATAGTTTTTAGACAGCTTTCTCCAGGAAGTTCAAGCTCAAATGAATGGAAATACAACTAAGAATCTGAAAAACTCCATCAGCATACTCAAGCATTTTTGCATATCCTCTGGACTATCAAAAAGACTCTGTCTATTGTAACATTCACGCATAATGCAACAGTCTATCAGTACCTCCTTCAGATGGTTTCATTCTAAAAGATCCCTTTTTTCAAGGAGCTCAGGGGATTGCAATGAAAGATGAGTCCTCAGCATAAGCATTTGGAGGAAGTTGCCATGAACATCCAGAAGTTTCATCAAGGTAGCTGTATGGACTATCGAGTCTACCAAGATGCTTATAAAAGATTCTCAACCCCATTCTCAAACTATGCACTTAGTTCAGACTAATAACTGAAATACTTAAGAACAGTTATTAAAAGCAAACATGTCATGTGAAAATGCATGAGCATTTATCCACAAATAATTACTGTTTTCACCTACAATATTACAAGCTTGAAAAAGTATTCTAGAACAATAGTCTCCCAGATTTTCATGTGATTGATACCATTCTCCGCAATAATGTATTTCCAGTCATTTGAAAATTTTGAAGGAGCTTACTCCCTTAACTGTTTAATTGATTTGTAATTGCATAAAAGGATAATATGCTGCCAAGATAAATGCAGCACTACACACCATGTTGATATACACCAGAGCAGCAATATTACCATAAAATTCAGCATCCATTATGTGCTCCACCATACTGCCAGTCTAATTCAAATAAAGCCATAGAAATGTCACCTATGTCAACGGTGCTTTAATAAATTAAGCCACATTAATAAATTATTAACAACCATATTGAAACAGAAGTAGACAAGTTTCCTCGAGGATTACAATGGGGAGTTCTAGGTGGGCAATCATGTTTAAAGTAAAGATCTGCCAAGGCACACGGATTCGCCATGAGATGAAACGGATTTCCGGTCCCATACTGAGGAGGAGCTTCCTGAGAAACAATGTCCTAGGTGAGACAAAGGATCAGAGTGTCATACCAACTGCTGTTTACCACTCCACACAGTAGGGTTAATGAATTGTAGTCTTATGTGCTGGATGGTATTTGCCCATGTGTGTTTTTGCATATATGTAATGAGTTGAGTAATTCCCTTTACAGAATGTCTCATTTAGATTATTGTTTCTCTTGCTCAATATTATTAAAGCATCAGTAAAAAAAAATGACAACAACAATTTTTATGCATGTGAATAAATGTAAGAAGCTTCAGTAGATGGCAGGTTATGTAGAAGACAAGCTAGACCCATAGAGTTCAATATTTTATTTACTCATTTATTTATAAGATTTGTATGACCACCCATCTTAAAGTACAGCTCTGATGGATCACAACAGTAATAAAACTACCAGCCATAAAACCATAAAACAAAACTAAAACCAATAACTAAAAAACCCAGTGCCCCAGTCATGTCCTAGGATTCCCCAACAGCCACCCGCAGGGTCCCATTGCTCTACCCCAGTGCCTTGGTAAAGAACCAGGTCTTGATGGCCTTCCAGAATGCTAAAAGGGTGGGGCATGCCGGATCGTCAGGGGGCTGGTGTTCCACAAGATGGGGCAGCTACAGAAAAAGCATGCTTCCTAGGTCCCACTAGATGGCAACATTTCAGGGAAGGAACCTAGACCATGCCTACCCTATTCAATCTGGTGGGATGGGCAGATATTCTCAGGAAGAGTAGTCTTGCAAATAACCTGGTCTTGGGCCATGTAGGGCTTTAAAGGTAATAACCAGGTCCTTGAATTGCACCCAGAAAGAAACTGGGAGCCAGTGCTGCCCATTCAATAGGGATGTAACATGGGCAAACCTAAGGGTGCCCAACACTGTGCGTGGTCTTCAAGGGCAGCCCCATGTACAGCAGATTGCAGTAGTCCAGATGAGAAGTGACCAAGGCATGAGTGACCATGAGTAGGGTCTTCCAGTCCAGAAGAGGGCGCAATTGGCACACAAGATGAATCTGGGCAAAGGCCTCCCTGGCCATGGTTGCCATCTGGTCCTCGAGCAGAGCTGTGAGTCTAGGAGGACCCCCAAATTGCATGCCAGCTCAGTCCAGGGAAGTGCAATCCCATCCAGAGTCAAAGATGACATGGGGGACCAAAAACCCAAAGCTTCTCCCTCTTGCCAAAATTGGTTCCTCTCTATCCAGACCCTCCCAACCTCCAAGCACACGGTCAGCACTAAACAGCATCACAGTCCTGGCTTGGATTGGAGATTTATAGTTGGGTATCATTAACATACTGATGATACCTCATCCTGTGCCATCAAATGACCTCACCCAGCAGTTTTATGTAGATGTTAAGGAGGAGTGATAAGAGTCCAATGCTCTGAGGAACTCCACATTGCAGGGAACTAGGGCTTAGATTAAGGTTTAGATTCTGCAATTGTTCAGCAACAGCACACCATTCACAGCATGCAGTGGGCACTCTATTCATGTTATTGAGCCATTCAGTATGTTATTGTTCCTGTTCAATCCTGTCACTCCTCTCATGTGCAAGGGCTGTGTATATGACATATAAGTCTGTGCATTGAGAAGCCAGTGTCTCATAAAATACAACTGGTTTGCTTCATGCAGTTTTTCATAAATGCTTAAATAAGCAGGAACTAAAATGAATGAAATATCATTAACTTGCTTCTCAAATGCAAGCAATCAGATCAAACATAAAGCATGTTTAGATGAATTTGGGAAGTCCATCCCCTGTGAATAGTCAAGTAAAATAAAGCAAAGATGAAAAACAAAAATAACACAAATCACATTTTATTCTAGACCAAAAAGCCTAAAAACATTTTTAGCAGACAGTTTATGCTTCTGTTGTAATTCCGTATGGACATACCTGAAGTTCAGTGGTATTCCTCTGGTATAGGAATGGTTACCCTGTTAAATAAAATTCATAGTAATCGAACAAATGTATGCTTCAAATAGAAATACTTAGATGAATCCTGTATATATTTTTCCTTATCGATCATAGTAAACTCCTCAGTTCCAAACATCTTTTTTTAGATTAGTTAAAAATATGTTTATTTAGCCATACAAATTTAGGACATTGCCCCAAATGAAATGACAAACCTTTGGCCCAGAGCAGCACTCTGGGTGAGAGTCGATGTCCAAATACCAGCGGAGTATCACAACCAGAACATGCAATTTGGGGCTGCCACTAGGCACATTGTAGGGGCTCTCACAAAATGGCTGTTATGGATGGATTTGCAAATTCACAAAATGATGTCATAGTAGGCATGGCTAGTCAGCACCTGGAGGCAAATTGAAAGTTGCTTCCCATTAATCATCTCTTCCCAAGATGCTCTCTGCCACATCAGCCTTATCTCTTTTTTTGTACAGCTTGACACATTTCCAAACAAAAAACTAGGTTGCAGCCACTCACCATTTTTGTCTTCTTGGAATGACTATAGGAGCTTTGTAGGATTCAAAGACATTTCTGGTGTTGTGAATGAGCAAACCCACCTTCACCCAGGCAAGGCATGGCAAACCTTTCCCTCTCTGACATTCCTTCAGCCATTCATCCAAGACTGCATTGCGTAGACATCCCAGTCCCCAGATCCCAGATGCCTGACCAGATAGAAGGAGAGTTTATATGGCCTGCCAACTCCAAGCCACAAGCCAGGAGGAAAAAACAAAAATCTGACTTGTCCAACAGATTCTCTTTAGTCCTATACTTTGTGGCTGAATCATGGTTTACAAACCACAGTGACTAGGTTCATACATCATGCTAAATCAAAGCACATGATGATTTCATGCAATTAGTAAACCCACCCTTAAGTCCTGGTGAAGAGGAGGTAGGACTGAAAGGTCATTCCAAGGCTGCATAGTTCAGGACCACATTGTACAAGCCTATTTGCATTTGGCTATAGACTTCTGAGCACAACATAAATATTTTCATCTGTGAAAAATACAATTATGTAATTAAGACATCCAAAGATTCCCCCCTGCTCCAAAAAAAGTAAGATGAAGATGTAAACAATTAGGCCAAGTGCTGTTCCTCACTAGGGACTTACAGCATTTTCATAGCATCATCAAGCCATTATTCAGGCAATGTAAAGTCTGAATTCATTATTTTTATATCAACACATTGACACTAGAAGATGGTATAAATCATTAGTAATTAAATAATCCAGATAATGGTGTTGTGGGGAAACTGATCAGTAGATACAATACAAATTCCAGAGTAGTAGAAGTTTCCCCTAGAGAAATGAGTACAACAAATTTCCTTTGACGTTGTATCAGCAATTAGCTATTGTAGTGATTCTGACCGCACAATTTGATATTGATAACAAGCTGACTTAAAATAAATATAGGAGAGTCGTTTGCCAGAAGTAATTTTTTTAAAAAACTGTGAGCTAACAAATGTAGTTCCTGGAAACTCAGTCTAAGAGTAAATAGCTTGAAGTATTCCTGATTGTAAAGTCATATTACTCAAAATTCTGGACTCCAGAGAACTTAAAAATCAATGCCGGAGAGAACACTCCCTTAATTACATAAAATTGATAAAGTGAGGCTGTTAAAACAAATGATTTATATATGTTTTCTTTGGGTCTCTGTTATGTCCCAAACCCATGTAGGGTCTGCCTCTCCAAATATGCTGTCCAGGAGCACATGCTAATTGAGCTGGATGCAACACATGGTCTTATTTCAATGTTCCCTAGATGTACATGACTACTTAGAGCAAGAAATCAGAAGGAGTATGGTAGCATCTTTTCCAGCTAACACCTTTTCTTCAAAGACATAAGCATGCTATAGATCTGATGAAGTGAGATGCAGCTCACAAAAGATCCCGCTTTTTAATAAAAATTGTTAGTTGAAAGAGGGGCTACCAGACTCCTTCTGAGTTTTGCTACTAATATGGCTCTCCTCTTACAATGCCCCCATAGAGGAAGGGCGTTGAATGAATATTTAGCCCATTTTTTCTCTCAGTGCTAAAGGCAGCTTTTAGGGGAGTCTGATTTTTTTGACCCACAACAAAAGTCTGTGAGGTGGGTTGGCCCAAGACAGTGTAATCTTGAGAGCTACACCATTGAGATGGATCTCCCTGGTCCATCTAACACCTTAACCATAATATTCACAGATTCTCTGTGATCCCTCAGATTCTTAGTAATTGTTTCAAGATCTTCAACTACTCACAGGCATTTAAGCCCACTGGTAGGGTTGCCAACCAAACGGGGGGGGGGGGGGAATGGTTTTGAGACCAGTTACCATAAAAGCAAGGGAGGGGCATTCTTTTCATGTCATGCTTTTCTTTTGTGATTTTTAAAAAAAGATTAGGTAACTTTTACATTGGTTCTGAAATAGATGCTGCTAGAGTTCTTGAACCTCATTTTAGACTCTTCCCAAACCTCTGGCTTCAAGTTCTGAACCTATCAGAGGCTCCTGGTAGGACCCAGGAACTGTCTCTGTGTGTAGGCCCCACCACATGGACACAGAAATGGGTGTGTGTGTGAGTGCTTTCTTCAGACATACATAGGCTAATGCCCTTTACATCATCAGAGATTTTTTTCAGTTCCATAGTAGAAGAAATGCTGTGCGTAAATTGCCGTTTGGCAATTGGATGCTGTTTCTTTTGTTTGTTTTTTTTTATCCTCCAAATAAAAGTATACTGTAGATACCTAATCAGTAGCTTTTCTTGCTTCCAGGTGTTGTGTAAACATCCGTGTTATTTCCTTGCACAGGAGCGCAAGGAAATGGCTTAGCTTAGCTACTTAGCTTTTACTATTTGCTTTGTATTCTTGTTGGTCTGCCTGGATTAGTGACACGCAGAGAAAAGCAGAAGGAATGGGCTCCTCTGAACAAGACTGATCTCACGCTTGACAGGACACCTGGCAAATTGCCCTTGGTGGGTTTCTTCATCTAAGGCTAAACCTCTTAATGCCCCAAAGTGAGGGGAGCTTACCTTCTACCTGGAAAAGCAGTGGGCTCTTCTTCCTCTTCTTCTGCTGGCCACCATTTGGCCTGCCTGCAATGTGTTAAACCAATACATTTGGTGCCTTGTAAGAAAACCAAAATGGCAGCAAAATTGTAGTTACTGAGTAGTATGGAGACAGAAGAAGTATTAGTCTAGGGCAGGGGTCCCCAAACTCTTCAGCTCATTGACCTCTTCATGAAGTTTCAGATTGTTCATCGACTTCAAACATTTATTCAATGAAAAATAATTTAATAACTACTACTTTAACTAATAGTACTACAAATAGTAATAATAATAACACCTAGGCAATTCCAGTCATTAGATATACAGCTGGAATAGTGGGCTGAACTCAAGCTGAACTAAAAGCCCTGGATAGGAAGACCAGAAAAATAATGACAATAAATCATGCCCTTCCTCCACACAGTGACATTGACAGACTCTACTTACCAAGGAGCATAGGTGGGTGTGAAATGTTACAAGTACACCAGACAGTTGAAGAAGAAAAAAGGAGATTAGAAGAATATCTGAAGGACAATGAAGAAGATGCACTGAAGCTAGTACACCATGAAGGTGTACTGAATACCGAAGAAACCAAACTGGCCTATAAGAAAGACCAAATGAAGAATAGAAAAGAGACATGGCAAGGCAAAGTATTACATGAGCAGTACACAAAAACACTAGCAGGCAAAGCAGATAACAACAAGACCAGGCAATGGCTAAGAGTGGGAAAATTGAAGAAAGAGACAAAGGGGCTCATTCTGGCTGCACAAGACCAAGCCTTAAGAACAAATGCATATAGAGCCAGAATTGAGAAGATTCTTAAGATCTTAAGATTCTTAAGAGCAAATGCTGCCTTTGCAAAGAAGCTGAAGAAACAGTGGACCACCTAGTTAGCTGCTGCAAGAATATCACACAGACTGACTACAAACAACAGCATGACAAAGTAGCAACAATGGTGCATTGGAATATCTTCAAGAAACATCATTTGCCAACAACTGGTGGGGTGACAAAACAGACAAAGTAATAGAAAATGAAAGGGGACATGGTGGTGCAGTGGCTTAATGACGCTGAAAGTTGCCTGCCAAAAATGGTCGACACTTCAGCGGTTCGAGCCCAGCTCCGTGCAGCAGAGTGAGCTCCTGCTTCCTCCCCAGCTCCTGCCAACCCAGCAGCTCGAAAACTTACGTGAGTAGATAAATGGGGATTCTCACCCCAGTGGGAGGAAAAATGCTGGCGCTGCTTGCATGGGAGATGGGACCAAGTTGCAGGTAACGTGGAAGCCGTGCACGCCCCCCCAAAAAAGGCGCGAAGCAATGGAAACCCCGCCTCCTGCGCTCGCCAGCTGGGCTCTGCTCTAGGAAGGAGTCAGTGGCAAACCACTTCCGAAACACCTTGCCTTGAAAACTGCAGGGACTCGTCCAGGCAGTCGCCGCACAATCGGTAACGATTCAGTGTGGATAAAAAACAACAACAACTAGAAAATGAAGAAGCTAAATGACTGGAGACAGCAGAAGAAAAGAGAAAGAACTGGAAAAAATCACAAAATATAAAGACCTGCAAATAGAAGTAGAATGACTATGGCAAAAAAACCCAAAGACAGTATCAATAGTTATAGGTGCCTTGGGTGCAAATCCAATACATCTGGAGCACCATTTGAACACCATTGGTATTGACAAAATCACCATCAATCAATTGCAAAAGGCAGCTTTACTTGCAGCAGCTTACATCCTGCGACAATACCTTTAACACCATCAAACAACATCTGCTTATCCCAGGTCCTTGGGAAGGACATGATAGGTGGATAAAAATGCCAAATCCAGTCTAAACATCTGGCTGGCTGTGCAACCAACCATAATAACAATAATGGATAGTCCCATGGACTGTTGGGGGTTGATATTGACCACTTTGGAGAACCCTGGTTTAGAGGTTTTTATCAAAATGCAGTAGCCACAACAATAGCCTGCCTCTTGAGATAAGGTAGTTCATGTACTTACACATTCAAAATATATTATATTGCATGTGTTCCTATACACACACACACACACTTTAATAGATTTTTAAAATAAAGAGATAAAACTAAAAAGAACTAATAATTAAGATAGAAAGTAGAAAAGAGAAAAAGGTAAAGAATGAAAAAGAACACAAGGTCAAAAGTGCAAAGAAAAAGAAAGAAAAAAATTCAAATGAAAAATGACTTCTGACTTTCTTTTACAACAGATATACATATAAGCTTGCTTTAACTTCTTACTCTAAGTATACAACATAACTTTCATTTTTCTATTGTCTACTATTATTTCTAATCGTCAAATCTATATATCATGATTTCATTTTTTTTGTTTCATGAAAAAAGTCTAAAAGGGATTTCCAATCAGCATTAAAATGTATCAATGTCTTTTCTTTAATCCAAGCTGTCAATTTTGCCATCTCAGTCAGCTCCATCAATTTCACCATCCATTCTTCCATTGTACGTAATGTCAAATCTTTCCGCCAGTGTGCATTTAGAAGTCTCGCTGCTGTTATCATATATAAAAACAAAGTTCCATGAGTTTTTTCCAACTGTTTATCCAACAATCCCAAAAGAAATGTCTCTGGTTTCAATTGTATATTAGTCTTTAAGATCTCCTGAATTAATATATGTATTTGAGTCCAAAAATTTTTAGCTTTTTTACATGTCCACCAAACATGATAAAAAGTCCTCTCTTGTTCACATTTCCAACATACATTCAAAGTACCTTTATACATTTTGGACTATTTTTCTGGTAACAAATACCAATGGTACATCATTTTTCAAAAATTCTCTTTAAGGTTATAACACAATATAAATTTCAGTCCTTTCATCTACATAGTCTCCCATTGTTCCATTTGTATGTTATACCTGAAGGTTTTAGCCCATTTTATCATATATTGTTTCACTTGTTCATCTTCTATTTCAAATTTCAGTAAAAGTTTATACATATTAGCAATAGCATGTTCATCTTTTGTACATAATTTTATTCAAACTCAGAGTTACCATATTCAAAACCAAAAGTCCTTTTATCTATTTTAAATCTTTCTAGTAATTGTACATAGGAAAACCTATGATAATAAGGAAAGATTTAGCAAAAACTTGTGAGATACAAAAGGGAACAAGACAAGGCTGTCCGTTATCCCACCTTTTGTTTATTTTGGTTCTTGAAGTTTTGAATAGAGGTGCAAGGCAAGATGAGAGGATATTGGTAAAAATTACAAGTTCATCCCGAGCAAATATATACAACTTTAACAACTCATCACTGTTTCTTAAAATGCTACCAAGTACATCTTCATTCCATACTTCACCCCATTTTACATAGACCTATGTCTAAATCCTCAGCTCTCCTTATTAACCAACAGAAGGACATATATATCCTTCTGATATCAAATCCTCTCTTGATTTTATTTGAAGTCTCCCCGAAGGAGTTTCAATATACCACTGTAAGCTAACCATTTATGTTTAGTTATCATTTCTCTTTTATAATATGCTTCTTGTGGTGACAGTCATAAAGGTATTTTTTGGACACAACCTTAATTTATATCTATTCCATATTCTCAGTATGGCAAGTGTAATTTTTTAAAATCTACATTAACCTTAGCTTTATCATACCATAAATAGCCATGCCATCCAAATCTGAAATCATGCCCTTCTAATTCCAATAACCTTCTGTTTCTCAGTGTCACTCAATCTTTCATCCGAACTTAACAACAAGCTGCAAAGTACAATTTCAAATCAGAAAAACCTAAACCTCCTCTTTCTTTAGCATCTTGTAGCACCCTGTACTTAACTTGCAGTGTTTAACTTTGCCACACAAATTTAGATATATCTTTCTGCCATTGTATAAATGATACATTAGCTGTCAAAACAGGTATTGTCTGAAACAAAAATAACATTCTAGGTAAAACATTCATCTTAATCACAGAAATTCTCCCCAATGACAATTGTAGTTTTTCCCATCTTAACATATCTTTTTTTAATTTCATTCCAAGTCTTAATATAATTATTTTGAAACAACATACAATTCATATTTGTCAGAATAACATTCAAGTATTTTACCTTTTTTTTTCAATCTTGAAACCTGTTTTGTTCATTAATTCCATTTGATCTTGTATCTTCACATTTTTTGTCAACATCTTTGTCTTCTGGCTATTAATCTTAAACCAGCTAATGCACCAAATTCTTTTAATTTTCTCATTAATAATTCAATCCACTTTAAGGGATCTTCCAACACCAACACCAAGTCATCTGCAAAAGCTTTCAACTTATAAGTCTCCTTTTTAATTTTTACCTAAAATGGAAAGGGGGATTAAATGTTTGTTAGTCTATTAATTTTTACACCTTTTGTTGATTAATAAGGAGAGCTGAGGATTTAGACATAGGTCTATGTAAAATGGGGTGAAGTATGGAATGAAGATGTACTTGGTAGCATTTTAAGAAACAGTGATGAGTTGTTAAAGTTGTATATATTTGCTCGGGATGAACTTGTAATTTTTACCAATATCCTCTCATCTTGCCTTGCACCTCTATTCAAAACTTCAAGAACCAAAATAAACAAAAGGTGGGATAACGGACAGCCTTGTCTTGTTCCCTTTTGTATCTCACAAGTTTTTGCTAAATCTTTCCTTATTATCAGCTCTCCTTATTAATCAACAAAAAGATTAACAAACAAAACTAACAACTGAAACATTTAATCCCCCTTTCCATTTAAACATAACCCCTAATCCCCTTCTTAATAATCAAAATCTAATACCAATTAACAATTAAGCATTGTAAAAAAAAATTTTAAATTAACCATTAATCACCACCAGAGATAGCAATCCGTTATTAATCCCAATTAACAATTAAACATTACAGAAAAATGAAAACTATTAAACATTATCAGAAATAATAATCCCTTATTTGTATACCAAAAATAGTAACATAGATATTACCAATTAATCCATTACACCCAACTAGACATTTCCAAAAAAGAGTTATCTGGTCAAAGTAACCATTAAACATCACCAAAAACAACCCATTACTTAACCATAATCAAATAAACCATTTTTGTATTTTTTCTTCTGCCTCTCATCAATCCTTAAATCCTACACATAAAATTTCAACATCTGCTTTCTCTATTATCCTTGTCTCTTCTCTCAAAATCCTTGTCATTTTTATTCAAGGTCCATATGTAATTTTAATGTAGCCACTTCTTGTGGCTTGTAAGTTTCTTATATTCCAATTTAAATGGGTAATCCACATCCCTCTTTATTATTTGTATACCTTTTTTAATTTTCAAATGATCGTCCATTTCCATTTCTAAATCCAATACTTCCATCTCTTCTTATAATTTTTAAGTTCACCTTAAAATCCATTTCAATTATCTTCCAGGGAGTTTGAGCCAGAATTCTTGAGCCAGTTTATACATCATTTCCTTTCAAGTAGCCATCTGGTGGTCTCTGGAGATTAACCTTCAAAGCTTTGTTATCAGGGTGAAAAATAAACATGGAATTTTTTTCCCACAAGAGAGGCTATTGGAGGCTAATGAACTTCCAAAGTCTTACTTTAAATCAATTTCATCCAAATCCTTAACATTCAAAAACTTTCCAAAAAAAAACAAAAAACAAAACTCCAGTCGAGATTTTTGCAATGCAGATTTGTGAAAGATTAAACTTTTAAAAATAAATCTTCCCCTTTTTCCATTACTAGCTTTCTTATATCATTCTTATTATCCAGTTTTTTGTGAGATAATCAATGTACTTTAAGTCTTTATGTCTTCTTTTAAATTTATAATTCCAGGAAGAATGAAAAAGCACCAAGAGAAATACTTACTGCTGCAAAAAGAAAGTCTCTCTTAAGCTGAAGAATATAACCCAAATGTGATTAAGAAATGAGAATTGGCAGGTCCTAGTGTCTATTTAAAGGCTATACAACAGCTGCAAAAGAAGATGGAATCCCTTGCTTCCCAGCCGTTCAACTCATGAGCTGACCACAAAAACTTCCATCTTTGTGGTTAATTCAGAGGCAACAGCCATCCAGACATCAAAAAGGTTGATTTCATGCTTCCTCCAGTATCCAGAGAAAGTTCAGCATCCAGTCTTGGTTGCCGGGCACCCTTTTTAAGCTGTGGTGTTGTCTCCACTCTTCAAAGATGACTAGACTACCATAAATCATTCACTGGAAGCGTGTTCCATTATATGCACAATTATATTAATGGTATGACTGCTGCCAAGGCAACTATGTGTAATGGTGTGCGGGAATGACCTTGGGAGACAGGTGGAAGAACCGCAGACTAGACAGCAGTTAGACAAGAGCAGCTGAGCCCGCAGAAGGAATGTGGGCATGGCAAAGGTTTCAGAAGGGACTTTCTCTAGTTTCTTAGACTGTAAAGGTGAGGTGCAGAGAGATGTATTTTCAGACTTGCAAGGTTCTGTTAATGTAACCTTACAATAAAGATAGAACTAGTACTTCTGGGTGTACTTTTTGTATCGACTACCTTGCAAGGTTGATACCAGTCTTGCAAATCTGAAAGTACATCTCCCCCTCCCCCATGTTTACAGTCCCAGAAACTAGGGAGGGTCCCTTCTGAGATGCTTGCCATGCCCACATTCCTTCCACGGACTCAGCTGCCGCTTATCTGACCATTGTCTAGTCTGCAGCTCTTCCACATGTCTCCCAAGGTCATTCCCATATATCATTACGCTATGTGCTGATTTTAACCTTTTAAACCCTATATAGCCAATTTCCTGAGTATGTCAAGAAGGACCATTCTGCCCAAACCCTCTTTCCATGGTTTCAAGATCTATAATAAGAACTGTGTTGGTTCCAGACTCAAGGAAAGTAGGACCATTGTCTTGTGGTGTTTGCAGGGTGACAGGATGTACTCAAAATATGTCTTTTTCTCTGTTCATCTGGAAGTTCCAAAAAGCCTTTGGTCATTCATCTGTGCGTCTAGAAATAGTTGGACAGATTTACTGCAATTCATAATTAGTGTTCAATTATCACTGTTTGAATTTGGTTTAACATTTACATTTTATTCACATACGTTTTCATTCCAAAGCAATCTGAACTTATTTTAAAAGATACAAAAGTACAATGCAAAAAATACAGAGCATCTGGGAGGGCCCTGCTTGTGATCTGACAGGCTGGTCTGGCTCAGTTTGGCAGCCACACGGTGTGGTGTTCCTCCTTGTCAGAGGAGTTACAGAACTCTCTCCTAAGGGACATACAGCTGCCATACTGTCTTCTTCTAGACAAGTGAAGATATACCAGTTTACCCAGGCTTTTGTAAGATGACAGCTACTTCAGGATTAGATTTGCTTTTAGATTGCCTTTCTGATTACTTTTCTTTTTAAAGTAAACCTTGTTTTAAGTTTTATACTATACTGTTATTTTTAAGGATTTTTTATTTTACCATTGATGGTTTCATATAAGATGGCTTTACTGTACTTTTATGAGCCAGTCTTGGCACCTCCAGGAGGAAGAGGAGAAATATTGAATCAAAGCATTCATAAATTGTCTTTCATTCACCACACCTACTCTTACAAATTTTGTAGAACTAATTAACTACTGTAAGAGCCAGTTTGGTGTAGTGATTAAGGCACCAGACTAGAAACCAGGAGACTCTGAGTTTCAGTCCTGCTTTAGGCACAAAGCCAGCTGGGTGACCTTGGGCCGGTCACTCTCTCTCAGCCCTAGGAAGCAGGCAATGGCAAATTGCCATACTTATTTCTACCAGCAGCAAAAGACAATGATAGGAGGTGACAAAGGGAAATATAAGATTATGATACTATAAAGGCATTCTAAATGTTGCAAGATGAGTTGTAGAAATTAAAACCATGGGGGTGGATCCAGTTTTTCTCACGTTTAGAGTGGACAACATTCAGCATCTGTAGCAGACTTTTCCTTCTTCTGCAATCTCTTAGCCTTCCAGAACAGATGGTAAGGATAGAGGAAGATTACAGATGAGAAATCAGCGTTCACCCTATCCTACTGACAGAAGCCACTCCATCAACAGAAGTGATTAATTGGCTGTATCTCATTAAACCAAGGGTTCCAATGATTTTAATAAAGCCACACAACACATTACTCTGTAGCCAATCCATTGTTTTCATTTTCTCCAGTTGACAGTTATTGTAAAGTACAGTTCTGGCTTTAAAACTCTTCTTTTCTTCTTCTACTATATGCCAGTTGATAGAAGTTCAGAAAGCACAGATGAAATGCCTTACTAGCATATAATAGATGAATCAGTGGTCCAAGAGTTCAAGAGTATTTTTTAAAAAATATAACAAGCGCATAAGTAGAGACTGAAACTTAGAGGAAATGGACAAAATATATAAAATGATTATCAGTGTTCTTCCTAAGGCTGAAGGAAATATTTCAGCAATTGTCTTCTAAAAATGCTTTGGTGTATAATGCTCTTTACCCCTGTGAACTTTATTCATTCCATCCATGGAATTTCAACTTCTACAAATATCCTTTACTTAGAGTGTGGGAGAACACAAGGTGCGGCTAACACATAAAGTTCCCACTTCAGAAATCTCACACCTATGAAAACTAAGATATTACAGGCACAGAGCCAACATAGTCAGGCATGAGGCCATTGTCTCAAAGAATTGTTTTCAAAATAATCATTATTCCAATTCCCATGCAGGTTAGAGATTTATAAAACCAAAGAACCTGTAGTATAAATTGCTATAAAATAACAAGATTGGATGTCTTATCTATCATTAATCCAGAGTGCTGAAACTTTTGTTAAAATAGTAAAATGACTAAGAAGAATATATCAGAGCTTTTATGTTTTGGATTTGTAGTATTCAGGCAGGGACTTTAGAAGGTGCTATCTGAAAATTAACATTTATTTTTGCTCCCATATCCCGACATTTGTTTTCCTGGGCACTTCCAGGGTTGGACAACACCCAATAGTTTGGATGTCTTCATTAGCCACACCACCAAATAGAACATATAATTGGTTCAGGTAGTTATCACTCATACTTGAAAAGTTCTCTAATGTGTAGAATCATACTATGATAGAGTTGGAATGTCAATAGAGGACATCTAGTTCAACCTCTCTGAGATGACCATCCAACCACTGTTTGAAGATGTCCAGAAAAGCAGAACTCATCATGTTTCATGGCAGCCTGTTCCACTGGCTAACAGCTCATCCAGTCAGGACATTTTTCACAATCGCTTGCCTGAACATCCTTCCTTGTGGTTTTAACCGATTAGTGCTGGTACTGCTCTCTGGGCAATACAGAATAAGTCTACTCTCTGTTCTGTGTAACAGCCCTTCAACTAATTGAAGACTGCTATCATCTCTCTCCTCAATCATCTTTTGTATAAGGTAAACATACCTTATCCTTTAACTGTTCCTCGTGGGATTTGGTTTCCAGACCCTTCATTGTCTTAGTAGCCCTCCTCTGAATTTGTCACTGTCCTTGAATGGTGGTGCCCATAACTGGGCACAGTACTCCAAATGAAGCCTTACCAGGGCAAAAATGTCTTCCCATGTTCTGGATTCTGTGTTCTTGTTAATACAAAGAGAAATCTGTGAAGCTGTAACTAACCAACCAGCAAAGCCCTTTTAATCTGTGTTCACATATACAGTGGTACCTCGGTTCACGAACACTTCTGTTCACGAACAATTCGGTTCACGAACAGCTCCAGTCGCAAAATTTTGCCTCCGTTCGCGAACTCCGCATCAGGTGACAAACAGGATCTGCGGCCATTTTCCCTCCCATGATACGTGGTCGCGGCTTCCTGTAGGGAGGGGGACTCTCCCTCCAAGCAGTAACCGCCTCCCCACCCGCCTTCCTGTCCTCCACGCCAGAAGTCGCGTCGAGCAAGGTTAGCTTTCTCTCTCTTCGTACTGTACTTTGTGTCATATTTTTGCGGTTTAAAAAAAAAAAAAACATACGGTTCATAACGGATTAACCGTAATTACATTGAACCTTATGGGGAAATTTGATTCGGGATGCGATCAAAAATCGGGTCGCAACCAAATTCAGAGGGGTCAGAACGGATTAACCGTATTTACACTGAACCTTATGGGAAAATTTGATTCGGTTCACGACCAATTCGGTTCGTGACCAGAGTCGCGGAACGAATTAAGTTCGTGAACCGAGGTACCACTGTACTATGTTAACCTATGTTTTGCTTAATTTTGGTTTATTGGACAATTCACAGTTGGCTAGGTTTCACGTGCTAAACTGTCACCCATGGTTTACAAGTCATGATGGCTTGCTTCATACAACACACTAAGTGAAAACAAAACAAAACCAGTTTTATTATAAGTTAATATGATGTGTGAACCCAGTGTTATGGTACATTCTGATTGGCAAGCAAGACTGATGAGAAAGAGGAAGAAGCTGTAATGCTAATAAATACTGCTACTGCTGCTAAAGGGAAGTAGGATAACAACAAGGTGTGCTAGAAGATGGCAGCATTTCCGGATCTCCATGTTGTCTATTCCCAATAATAGGCATGGGCTGGCAATTAAGGGCTGGCTCTGTACGCATCTGCATCTATGAGGAAAAAAAGCATTATAGCCCATAGCGTGGGTTATGGAGCATTTGGGGGGGGCAAAAGTTAAAGTCCTCCTAATGTAATCAGAAGAACCTGACATTCCTTAACTGACTAAAGAAACTCCTATTTGTTTGTTTGTTTGTTTTGATTTTTATGGCCACCCTTCTCACCAAGACAACACTGGCAGTGAACAAAGTTTAGAAATAAAAATTACAATATAAATAACCATTAAAGCATATAGCATACAATCCAAAAAAAGAAACAGCAGCTGAGAATTTTTTTTAAAAAACCACAGAATACAATCCTACTACCTGAGCTTCTCTAACTTTCAGACCCCCACACCTGGGTAAACAGCCAAGTCTTCAGTGCTTTCTGGAAGGGTCAAAGCCAATCTGACCTCATGTGGTAAACTGTTTTCAGTACAGGTATTACAACTGAAAAGGCATGCTTTTTGTGGGTGTCTTTTCAACTAGCACCAAAACAGCCCCAGTCTGATCTTTTCAATCTGCTTAGTCACCCCCTGGAAAATCTCCATCACGAGCCTGTTTTCTCTTGCTAATTCTACTTCCACAGACCCCTAACTCTGTGCTGTTCATCAGGATAAGGCCCCCCAAATCTTCCTTTAAGAAGGAGCTTCTCCCCTTAATTACTAGCCCAGTGATGCCACTGTTGAGAAATCTGGGAAGGGATTCAGAAATCTCTAGGATTCCCAGGTTAAAAAAGGTCCTTATAGACAAAAAAGATTCCTTTGAGTCAAGTTCAACTTATTGAGACTTCATGAGCATGTCTATGTAGCTTTCTTGGCAACAATACAGAAGTTTTGCTATTACCTTCCTATGGGAAAGGTATGGCCAACTAGCTAATAACTGCAAACATACACTGCAGTTAACAGAACTGAACAGGAAGATTATGGAAATGAAATGAAATGAAATGAAAATACAGAATGTGTCCAAATTATTTGGAAGGTGTGTTTGAATGCAGCATTTTGAAATTACCAATGGTACATGCTTGTGGCAGGTAGTTCTCTTAAAGATTTTGCCATTCTTCTTTACATTTTAGGTAGCTACTACTGAATATATTTACTGTGCCCAAAGAACCAGCCATCTAAGCAGTTGCTTTGACTCATCTAAATAGGGATACAGAACTTTTGCGGCACTAAGGACTACACTTGGTCCTTGAGTGGAGTACCAACAGCTGGATTTGAGAAGCTGTCAGGGGGAAGACTTAAACTAAATGAAATGTAGTGCAACTTAATTTAATTTAAATCATTAAAATTAAATGAATATGATTACTCTCATATATTTAATAATTTCCGAATCCTGTCACACTAGAAATTACAGTTCCATAGCCGCTAATGTTGAATGAACAAAAAGCCAACTAATGCAACAGAAATTTCAGGGCACCTTCCTTCCACCTGTAGTTCCCCAGTCTGTCAACCCCTGTTCAGGAGAATCCTTCAATTCTATGGAGCAATTTTGTAGGGCTTGACAAAGGCTGCATATTTTTATATCAGGCCTATATCAGTAATGCTGCTTTGAGTAGCTTATTCAGGTCATAGAATGTCACTGCAAAGTATATTTACACTTTGACCGATTATAAATTACCCAGGGAACGGCTAAACATGCTGTAGAATGCAGTACAGTGTACCTGTTCAGAATTCTTTCAGTAGTCTGACTGCATATGAGAACCATTCCATGCTATATTTGTAGACTAGAGGTGGCTAACATTTAGCACTTCATCTATTTAACTGTTCTCCAAAAGGCACAGATGAGGTTACCAGAATGGATTGGGCTATACCCATCCTAATCTGGGTGTTTTGCTGAGTTCTGGGTGCACTTCTACAGGAAAGTATGGATACATCTATTTCTATTACCAGTTTAATAACTACCAAAACAACTACAACTTAGTCAAAAATCATATATCCACTGAATTCTAGCTGCAGGGGCACTTGCAAGAACAGTAAAAAAAAGTTAGGATGGTGGCTAAAAATATATGATCAGAGCCCGACCACCTTTTAATGTGTAGCAGGGGCTTTTAACATGCAGCTACCATCTTGATTTTTTTCACCACCACCCCCGCAGACATGCCATCTGGCACTGTGATCTTCACTGGCTTCAGGTCTCACAAAAATGAGCCTGCAAGAATGGCATGGCGCTATTTATCTCCTTCGACTGATAGCAAGTGAAAGGGAACGCTTGAATATTCTGGAAATGTATTTCTTAAAATCTTTACCTAGTTCTGCTTCATAAACCTCACTGAAATGAATAGGAGCTGCCCAAGAACACACCTCCCATTCATTTGCATGGGACTTGGACAGAACTATTTTATAGTGGTTTGTGTCATGGAACTGCACTTAATCAAACTGAGTTTTATTACACCATTATGAACTGAAGTATGTTCCCCGTAATTTTTCTTCAACAGACCTCATCTTGTAAACAAATATCATTTCTCAGAGTTGAAATATGTTCCTTCCCACTAAGTGTGAAAGTATAAACCTTGAAAGAAAGAATGAGATTTTAAAGACGATAAGGTATAGTTCAATGGAAAGAAGGCACCTTGCTTTTTCTCCTTTCCTCCTTTCTCTCTTTCTCCCTGTCCTTATTTCCTGCTCATGCTATTAGTATTGCCAAAAACAAAAAACCATTATTCTCTTTTCAGCCAGTAGCATGGATGTTCAAGGATTTCTTGTAGAAAGGAATTCTTAAATGAAATTATTGGATTCACATTTCTTGAATTATGCTGCTGGTAATGCAATTATCCTTTGATTCTTGTTCTACTCCGAGCTCTACTACACAGTTTTTAGCTCACAAGGTATGAAAATGCAAATACAAATAAGTAATTTAGGGTAATGTGCATATCAAAATGCATACTTTGTGAAAACATACCTTCTCCTGCAAATTCCTGTGCCGTTCTTCAAGGAAATCGTCAGGATGCTGTAGAAACAGGAAAAAAATGGACAAATAAATGAAGATATGGCATGCTGATATGAAAAGGATATAGAATGGCCCAGCCTTATCAGGTGCTATCAGCTTTAATGAATAAATTGACCTACATCTCTTCTGGACTCAGTTCTACACTTTTAAGGTAAATATAATCAAATGGGTTTGAGTGAACTGTTATAAGCCAGATCTATTCACCCAGGTAATACAGTAAATAAGATAATAAAGTGAAGGAGGTGCATTTTCCCTCTTTTTCTAAATAGCATTTCAGTGTGCTGAGCCTGATAAAGAGAAGATCCTGTTTGGCAGCCACTCCACTTTGCCCAGCTGTGGCCCTCTCAGAAAGAAGGGAAGGGGACTTGCATTGCTGTGGCCCTCTCAGGAAGAAGGGAGGGACTTGCATTGCTACATATAAAACATCCAAGCATGAAAATCTGAAGGGCATTTTGAGCAGATGGGGGTGGAGAGGGGGAAAGGACTCACCACCATGCTTTGGGAATTTCTGGTTCTCCTCTGCAGCATCATACACCTTTCAGGTAAGCCAAAAATCAGCAGCTCTCCCAGAGAGAAAGGCAAGAGATTTCTTTTCAGCTGTCCTGTTTTAAAAATTGGAAGACACCTCTCTGTCAAAATGTTCAGGTATAGGAGGCAGCGTAATATGGTTCCATTAAATTATTCTAATGGTAAGGTCACGGACTGGCTCAAATAACATTTTCTTTTGACACTTTCAGGGTGGACTAGCCAACTGTTATCCTCATGTCAATCAGTCAGTCAATGCTATATGAGAAAAAGCTTGGCTGTACAAATCTATTGAGGCAAGGCTGAATGATTGAATGTTAATGTCCTAACCTTTTGCACTTTGCAGTTTTGGGGAGCCATTTTCTGCTTTTCATGCCACTGAGGTCCAAGCAGGACTTTTCCTAATATATAAAACCTGGGAGAAAACCCATGTTTATGCCTGAGAGCTAAGACAGATAGATGGACACATGAGCACACACAATAGTGTGTATTAGGTCAATTCAATTCAAAAGAATTTAACCTTCTTTTGATGTTGAGCATTTTATTTAAGATATGCTTCTGGTATGACTATAAAATCTTCAATCCAGATTTGTCAATTAAATTTGTCTTGTAAAGTTTTTGTGAGCAAATCATTGCCTTCAACAATCAATCCAAAGTTGTTCATTCCAAGAGTGAGTAGGCATTCCTTTTGCACTAAATTCTTTTTCCCCAGAATTGCAGGTAAATTGTTTTTGAAAAGGGAGTTCCATCAATCTGTTTGGCTAATAGTTACTGATATTCCATGAAGATCTTTATAAATAGCTCTATTAACTACAGTACTATGAAACATGTTTCATATTTTGCCTTCAAGATTGCATTATATGGTAGCTGTTTTATAAATCTTTTGTTTTCCTTATTTCTCAGATCAAAGCCAAATGGATCTTTCAAACTATTTACCAGGTAAGTTTATGGAATGTAAATTAGTCTTCTGAATTGCCAAGCATATAGAGTTTCAGTACTTCCCACTGTCTCTTGGAATTCCTTTTGGTACTGTTATGGGTCCATGGCCCTTGGATTGCACGTGGCCTTGGTCATACTTTTACAGCCCAGAGAATTTTGGAGACCCATGGTTATTCTTAACCATGATAAACCAGTGATCAGCAGGGGTCCTTAATTTGGTAGCAGATATGGTTCTTGGGACAAAAAGTTAAGCAACTCATTCTTGGTTGTCATTTCTTGATGTTTGTCCTTTTTTGTCTTTTCCTCCCTTTGCAGTTACAGTTGGTTCTAAGGCTGCCAAAAGCATTTCAAGCATATAGATTTGGTTGCTTTAATCACTGATGTAATTCATTCTGAAAATTCTACATTTATTTATTTTGCATGGTTTACAACACCTAAGGATCCATTTGACATTACCACATAATTGTTGCAAGATGAGTCTGTAAAAGTGTTCTATGAAGAAATAAGTGCAATAAAGCTCTGATTTAAGCTTCACAGGCTAATCTATAATCATGCTTATGTTTATTTAGAATATATGTTTATTTAGAAGTTCCATAGATTGGTTGTAAACTCTGTATACCACATGTAATATTGCCTTGGAAGATACAGTCAAAGAATTGTGTCTATCTGACTGGACACTGAATAAGCTTGTGAGAAATCTAAACTTGGTCCATGATCTTGTGGTCAGTCATAACTTCTACAGGGTCCAGCAAATGATGCCTTATCTGAAAGAACTTCTTGAAGGCTGAAATTTAATTCTATCATAGTATTGTTCAGCTAGCAGCACCTGCCTGGCATGGTATGCAGAGGGGAGAATGCTGTCTGGAAACTCAGGAGCAGATTGGAATAGCACAGCTCCCAAGCTGAAATCAGGCACATTAATCTGTATAGTAAGGGGTCAGGTGCAATGACAGAGAAGTGAAGGTGTGTTTGATTTGATCAAAGCTTTGTTGAGATTTGGAATCTGACTGAAAAGATAAATCCATGATAAACCAAGTCAGTGGTATAGCTTCAAAATCAGGAATGAATTTATGGTAACAATTGGTGCAGCCCAAGAATTGATGTACATTGCAGAAACCCACACTTGCTCAATCAGTGAGAAGGTGCTCTGGTTTTAGAGCCATATACAGTTTACTCTTGAGTGAGGAAGCCAGTAAACTTGCTTGAATAACTATCTGGCAAAGTAGAAGGCACCATTGTTGCTACTGCAATTGTGGCAGGATATGCTAGGGCTGCTGCTCAGTTCTTGTGTGATGGGGGGGGGGTTCTTACCTTTTGGGTTCAGTTTTTCATTGTCTGGGCTAGAAGGTTCATCTAGATAGCCACCTGTATTGATACTTCAGCAAAGCATATCTGGTCAGCGGTCAGCAGAATCCCTTGGGTGTCAGTGGCCATCAAGACTCTTGAATAAGCATGCAGTGGTTCTTCCCCCATGATAAGGAATCAAGCTATCAGTGTCCTTGGCGTGAATTCCTCAGAAGCCACCCAGACACTAAACATGACATGGCTAGATAAGAATCTTGATTGCATACTTGAATGAAGCCACTTAAAACAGTTGATTGCCTTTTTCTCAATGTAGACATATAGTCTTCTCTTATAGCCACAGCAGTTTAAACCCACTGCTTCTTTCTACTAATTTTCTGATGGTTTAACATGCACCTGGCCTTCAAGGCTTGTTGCCAGATAGCAGTTGGTGGTTGACATAATTGACATTCCTACCTTAAAAAAAACTCTAGCTCTCAAGGTATGTCCCATATATTGTCTCTTGATAGGTCATACTTTCTAGAATGGTGCATGATTACCTTCTTACCAGTAATTCTTTTTCTCTGGGGCATTCAATTTATATATAAAGTGCTGTCACATGGATAGCATCTGTGTCTTCATGTATTTTTAAATGCATCTTCCCCATTACCTAATGATTTCTTCTTAGCACCTCAGTAGATATTAATAGTTTACCATAAATTGTAGGTTTGTACAATCCTTCATTTCTAGAGCATTCACAAGAGCTTTAAAATTCTGGAAGGCTGCTTAACATTCATCCAAGTTAGAATGCTTTATATAGCCTGCTACCTACAGGAAGGAGAGAATACTTCTTCCTTTCCATTCCCTCAATCACTTCAAATTGCACCTGGCAATATTCACTGAATTTGCAATCCATTGGGTGCATGATTGCACAGTTCTGGTTTCTTAGCCAGCTTACCCTGCTTGGGTGTTCCTATGAATGTGAAAACTGCTGCTTCTCTGGAACTAGCTGCATGTGCCTTATGGTCAGTCTTGGCAATAAAGGATTAAGGTACCTGACACAATATCTGAACAGTTATTAGTTCTGATAATCTGTTCTGGTAAGCAAATCTGGTAAAGCATACACACTCCATGATGTTCCTTGAAGTAGAATGTGTAGGCAGCTTCTGTTTTTGCATCTGAGACATACACTTCCTTTAAATCAGCCGATGGAAGTTTGTTTCCAGGATCAGAACTGGGGTTCATAACTAGTGATCTATTATGAGTTCTGCTGGGTTATATGTAGGAAAACAGATGGGAGTTACTTTGTAACTTAAGAAAACTAAGAATACACTTAAAAGCCATGTTTTCTGCTTCTTCTTTGGCTGGTAGACAGTGGGGTCAGGTAGTAATATGAGTAAGGTTACCCTTCTCTACAAAAAAGAGTGTACTTCTTTCTCTGAAGAAAAAAAATATATTTGAAAAAATATGTATTCATAAAAATAGACCAGGTACATATAATCTACCAATTCCAATACATTTAGTAGCCCAGTCTCATGATTACTTTATAACTTTTAATTATGTATTTTTGATTTTAGTTTGTTGTAAGCCGCCCAGAGTCCCCCGTTGTGGGGAGATGGGCAGGGACAAGTCTATTAAATAAATAAATAAATAAATAAATAAATAAATAAATAAATAAATAAATAAAATTACCAATTCCTCAGCTACAGAAATCACCTTTTGCAGACAACAGTTGGCAACTTTTAATGTTACTGTATCATTTTCATCTGATAAAATATAGTTTACCTAAAATTTGTCTGGCCTGTCCAGACAAACCTTTAGGAATGAGCATCACTGTTACAAGCATCGGCAGGAGGAGGAAAGGGATTGGGGGTCAAGTAATAAAACATTTCTTGTGATGTCATGATGCATAATTTATATGCAAGTCAGCTTCATTTCTCTTCCACAGTCTCTCTGACATTGATATAACTAGTTCTTTTCATTGAGGATAGTTCTTCTGGCTAAAACCACAAATTGCTCTAAATAGATTAAGTCTTTGACACAGCATGGCAGCCATACAATCCCAGGAAAAGATGCAGCTGCTTTAAAGAGTTGCAAACAACCACTACATTCATGGCCCTGTACTCTGTAAAGACTGTGTGGGAACTGAATCAAAAGAACTGCAGAGCCCTGCTGCATAATGCCCTCAAATATCTATAATTCAGCTATAGTGTTGACTCCTTAAAATAGTTTCCATTTCCTTTAGATTTGGGCTCGCTTCATAGTCATTTATTTGAACTCTTTCAGCTTTAACAATTTGCATTTGGTTAGGTGCAAGTTTTAGAACTTGTTGCTAGCCTTCATACAGTCTTTGGTCACATTCATCTTAAGTAAGCCCTTAAACCAAAATGTCACCAATAAAAAATGAAACACTAGATACTGTAAAAGTGCAGGCCATTTCCTTTAAAACAGCTATGAATGTAGAAATCCCAAAAGATACTCTTTAAAAGAAAAGAAAAAAAAATTCATATGGTGCAATAAACCAAGTTGATGTGATGCAGCCTGGATCTAACTATATTTACCAAAATTCACTGGCAGCATCAGGCAGTGAGTATATTCAAGCACTGGAAGTTGCAAAAGGCTATCATCTTGTGAAAAGGATGAACTTTTGTTCAACTGTTTCAGGCCTATCCAGATACAAACAGTTCCATTTTTCTTGGCTGCTGGTCCCATTATTTCAATTACTCCATGTTGAATGGTTCTCTCTAATTCTGTGTTTACTTTGGGGACTGACTGTTCCTTAAGCTTTATCTTTACTGCTGGAATCTTTAGGGTTCTTATTTCTTAGTGAGGCTTTGTAGGAACATTTTCTGTGCAGTGGACTAAGTTCATTATGATAGATGCTTCTCTGCTATTAGACTGTTCGCCTGACTATGGAGTATACAGTATATAAGCTCGTATTTTCTGCCTCTGTACTGGGATATTGGCTGTTCAGCATCTTGGGCAATATCAAATCTTTCTGCTAAAGCAGTGTTGTCCAGACTTGGCCACTTTAAGATGAGTGGACTTCAACTCCCAGAATTCTCCAGCCAGCCATGCTGGCTGGGGAATTCTGGGAGTTGAAGTCCACTCATCTTAAAGTGGCCAAGTTTGGACAACACTGTGCTAAAGTTTGCAAAGAATCAGTAGTCAGTTGCAGTAGTCAGCTGAAGACAAGGCAGGCTCTGGGAATTTCTGTAGATAGATTCTGAAATCACATTTATATCTGCTTCTAGATCAGCTTTAAAACACACACATTGACTTGCAAAGAGGCTTTCCAAAATTTGGCAGAATCCTCATGGCACCCAATTGTCCTCACAAAGAAATGTTGCAGCTATCGCTAGTCAAATTCAGAAGACTGCTGCAGAATTACCTCTTGTTTAATATTTGAGACATTCAACTGTCTTAGCAGGACATTATGCCCTCTGAAGTTATCTTTCTCATGCAACTATGCCTAGAGGCCTTCAGGAATACTGGTGAGTGCTGTGATCATGGGGCAAAACTTGTATGGCCTGGGCTTTCTGTTGACTTCTGTTTAACTTTGTTTAGATGGCTAGGAGATTTTAGCAACTTTCTACTGCAGGCCTGCACAGGATACAGACCATGGGCCACGTGCAGCCCTCCAAGCAGCCTTGTGCAGCACACCAGCATTTTTTAAAAGCTCAATAGATCCACTGACACTAAATGTCACCACCACCAGAAAGGATCCACCACTGCTGCCACCCTGAAATGCACACGGCCGAGCACCTCCCACGCCACCAGACCTCAACTGACCCTGTCAACTCTATCTCTGCTGCTATTCCGCTAGCGATTATTTTTAATTTACCAGTTGTGCAGGCCTGTTCTACAGCTTTATTATGATTCCTTCTTCCTAGACCTGGACAGTTCTGAGTTTCTTAACATCTGCTGAGCTTCTTCTAAAGATAAAATTCTTTCCATCTTTGACATGAAGCCTTGTCTGAAATGCCTACGATCAGTCTGTCCCTAAAGTTTCATTCTTCTGTCTTCCAACTGTCACTTGCTTTCTTAGGCAGCCACTTAACATAGACCTGAATAGATTTCTTAGGCTCCTGAGTGCTTTGCGGAAAGCAGGCCTGCTCATACATCAGATTGCTCTTGTTGAAAATCGTGTGGAAATACTCAACAAAATTTATCGACATAAATCAATATTTATATTTATCAATATAATTTTCTCAATATAAAAAAATTATCCTTATCTAGAGTGGCAACAGTAAAGGTGACAGATTTGAACATATGCTCTGTCTATGGCCTCATGGCACTCAAAGGGATAAATACTGAGGTTTCTTCATCTGTATTTAGTTTGATAACAGTTCTGTACCTGGAGCACCTCTGCTTCTAATTATTCAGCAAACTGATTAAAATCAATGTCCTCTGCTGAGAAAATGTTTGCCATGCTAGGCCTTCAAACTGCAGGACTGGAAAGGCTTCCAGTGAAGCAACAATAACTGAGTTTATCTGCAATAACTAAAAAATATGGATTGTTGTCCATCCTAATAGCTTTCTCTTGCTTCAGTTCTTTGTGTGTGTGGGGGTGGGGGTGGGGGTGGGGGGGGTTCTTTGTGATATACATTATTGTCTTCATCTCTCCTGTTCACTGAGTAGGGCCACATTTCACCACAGCAGCCTCAGCTTGAGATCACAAAGTAATCTAAAGTAAATTAAAATTAAAATTAAAATTAAAATTAAAATAAATTAAGGTAAAGTAAAGTAAAGTAAAGTACAAAGGAAGACACCTGATTTGGAATGAGATAAGAATGGTTGCTTGAAGCTGTAGAACTGAACAGGCCCAGTGGCTATACGAAGGCATATAGGGATGTACCGGCCTAGCTGCATTTAATGAATGTATATAGTTTAATTTAATGAAACAGGTTCCCACATGTGAACAATGTAGTAGTGGGCAAATTAAAAAAAATATATATCAATTTGCAATGAGCAGCACAGTACAGTTTACCTCCAAAACAAGAAAGAGGGATCCAGGAACAATGGCAAAATCGAAGTTCTAACAAGGCACCCTTTTGAGAAATCTACCACAGAAGGGGATGAGAAAAAAGACCACATAGCAACAGGAGTGAGGAAAGATAGAAATCAAGGTTCCCACAGAACATGATATTGACTTACAGTGGCTCCTGTGAGAATGGTGAGACGAGGCAAAGAGTAAATAAATAACTGGCATCAAGCTGATGGAGCAGAAACAGGTAGAAGACAATGTTTGGACAGGAGGAATTATGAGCTGAGAGAGAAGATACGTGGGCAAGAACAGCAGTGCTCAATCTGGTTCTCATAAAACATAGTTTACTATTCAGTTTTGACTGAGGACTTCCAACAAAGAGTTTTCAGCAACTTGTTCTGTAAATGAAGGGAAAGGACGATGAATCTTCCAGAAAAGGAGAGTACATGCATATTAAGACACAGCATGGATTCATTATAATAGGATTTCTCTTCGAATGTCATAGGTCTTGCTTCATTTGTTTGCATGACAGTTGGCCAGCAGGGGTTGCTTATTGTCATAGATTAGGTCCAAGAAGAAAATACAGACCTTAATCCACATTTTTCACATTTATTTGTTAAGCTGCCTGAGATTTATTTTGTGGTAGTTTACTTCCACAAGAAAGAAGGAGGAGGAGGAACATTTCACTGAATACATCTCAACCTCCTTTGGATGCTTCTACTCTAACCCAACTCCTAACTCTCTACTTTTATCCCACACTGCCTCAAACTTATTACAGACTGGTTTTTTTGTCCTTCCCAGAATTTCTCATTCTGAAAGCAGGACAAAGATTTTTAAACCAAAATGGCTGAAAATTAAGGGCCATTCACTTTAATCTATAGCAGTGTTTCTCATAAAAAAATTCCCCTCTCACCCTATGGGTGGTGTCTTCCTCAATCTCGGGTCCTCTACCAGAGGCCTGGGAGTTTGAGGGTTCTACACAGTATCTTAGCTGTTCCTAGCACTGCACTCTTCTGGACAGAGAGCTCGGATGTTGTTCCTGGGATCTGTTGGAGCCATTCTCCCAGCTTAGGAGTCACAGCCCCAAGTGCTCCTACCACCACTGGGACCACTTGGCCTTTACGTTCCACATCCTCTCTGTTTCCTCCTTCAAGTCCTGGTACTTCTCCAGCTTCTCATGCTCCTTCTTCTTGATGTTGCTGTCACTTGGCACTGCTACACCTGTCACTACTGCTGTCTCCTGGTGTGTGTGTGTATGTGTATGTGTGTATATGTGTGTATGTGTGTATCATATATATATATATATATATATATATATATATATATATATATGATTTTTAAAAATAATATAAAAACAAACACAAACAAATATAAAGTAAGAAAAAGAAAAGAAAGAAAGAGAAATCAAAGAGAAGTGCAAGAAAGGGAAAAAAGTAAAAATAGAAAAGAAAGAAAAAAGATATAAAGAAGTAGTTTCTGATTTTGTTTACAGCAGTTATAAGTACAACTATAAGTTTACCTCTTATTCTTTGGTTACAATATACCTCTCTTCTTTCTATAATCAAAACCATAAATCATAAGTTCATTTTTTTCTTTCACACAAAAAAGTTATAAGGGGTTTCTAGTCAGCAATAAATGTAGATATTGTCTTTTCTCTGATCAAAGAAGTCAATTTACTGTAGCCATCTCAGCAAGTTCCATCATTTTCACCAACCATTCCTCCATTGTTGGTATTGCAGAATCTTTCCATCTTTGTGCATACAATAATCTCACTGCAGTTATGTACAAAAACAAAGTTCCATGGCTTTTTCCCAACTATTTGTCCACCAGTCCCAAAAGAAAAACCTCTGGTTTCAATTGTATATTAATCTGTAAGATCCTCTGAATTAATGTATGTACTTGAATCCAGAATTTTCTAGCTTTTTTACACATCCACCAAACATGATAAACAGTCCCTTCTTGTTGTTCACATTTCTAGCCATTATACATTCTAGACAATTTATCTCGTGACAAATACCAATGGCACATCATTTTATAAAAATTCTCTTTAAGATTATAACATTTCAATGTTTAAGATTATAAATTTCAATCCTTTCAGCCACATATTTCCCATTGTTCCATCTATATATTATAACCAAAAAAGCCCACTTTATCATACATTCTTTCACTTGTTCTTTTTCTTTTTCAAAATTCAATAAGTTTATACATTTTAGCAATTACATGTTTATCATTTGTACACAATTCTGTTTCAAATTCAGTCTTACAATGTTCAAAACCATGTTCTTTTGTCTACTTTAAATCTTTCTAATAATTCTAAATAAGAGAACCATTGACAACTATATCCCTCTGCCACCAGTTCTTATCTTGATTTTATTTTATATTCCCCTTGACAAAGTTCTAGTATCTCATGATAAGTTTGCCATTTGTGTTTGCTTATAATTTCTCATCTGTGATATGCTTCTTGTGCTGAGAGCCACAGAAGTTTTTTTGAACACAACCTGGGTTTGTATCTATTCCCTATTCTCAATATGGCATGTTTAACATAATGGTTTTTAAAATCCACATTGACCTTGACTTTATCGCTCCACAAATATGCATGCCACCCAAATCGCAGGTCCTGTTCTTCTAACCCCAAAAGCCTTCTATTTCTCAGCAACACCCACTGTTTCATCCAAACCAAACAGCAAGCTGCAAAATACAATTTCAAATCAGGTAAACCCAGTCCTCCTCTTTCCTTTGCATCCTGTAACACCTTATATTCAATCATGGTTTTTTCTCTTGCCACACAAATTTAGATATATCCTTCTGCCACTGTTTAAGCGGTGCATCCGTTGTCAAAACAGATATTGTCTGAAACAAAAATATCATTCTAGATAAAGCATTCATTTTTATCACAAAAGTTCTCCCCAGTAATGACAATTGTAATTTCTCCCATCTTAACATATCTTTTTTTTAATTTCATTACATACCTTAACATAATTATTTTGAAATAACATACCATTCATATTTGTCATAATGATACCCAAATATTTTACCTTCTTCTCAATCTTAAAACTTGTTTTATTCATCAATTCTGTTTGATCATCTATTTTCATATTTTTTGTTAAAATCTTCATCTTCTGCTTATTAATCTTAAAGCCTAACGCACCAAATTCTTTTAATTTGTCCATTAATATTTCAATTCTCTTTAAAGGATCTTCTAGAACCAATACCAAGTCATCTGCAAAAGCCCTTAACTTATACGTTTCTTTTTAAATCTTTACTCCCATAATCCTCTCATCTTGTCTTATATCTCTATTCAATATTTCCAGAACTGAAATAAACAGGAGGGGGATAATGGGCATCCCTGACTTGTTCTATAGCAGTGTTTCTTAACTTCAGCATCTTTAAGATGCTTGGATTTCATCTCTCAGAATTCCCCAGCCAGACTTCAATTCCCAGAATTCTCCTTGCTGGCTGGGGAATCATGGGAGTTGAAGCCCATACATCTTAAAATTGCTGAGGTTGAGAAACACTGATCAGTAGGATGAAATTGGAGCTATAGGCCCATACTTGCGAATCAAGACTTAGAAAGTCAGAGAATAGCATATAGAACTAGGCAATCTGAAAGGATCTCATCATACAATGGTCTCAGATGGCCTTAGTGTCTAATAAGCTGTATTGTTTTCTAAGGGTTGAAATTCTTCAAAAGCCAGGCCCGGCCAAGCCAAGCCAGGTCACACTTTCTCTTGAAACAATAACATATTTCAAAGTCAACATGGTTCAAAATAAAACTGCATTATTAGATTTTAAACCACTTTCAGAAGAGCTTCATAAATGAAAATCCCAGGACTCAAATATAAAATGCTTATTATTTCCATTCTCAGGGAAGTTGTATATGTAATTTATAAAGTATGTCACAATACTTATTGTGATTTGGTACTTGACATAACCATAGGGAAGTACTTGAAAACTGAAATACCTTCCTCAAACACTTATATACAAGAACCGGTAACCAGGACAAAATATCAAATTATGCCCTGCAGCACAGGGAAACAACTGGCATATTCTAAATATAAGCTAATCCACTTTAATGGGCAAATATTTTAGAAAATAAACACATCCAGACCTGGTTTACAGGATCTTAATGCATTTACAAATGTATAAATAATGTGTCTTTCATAAGATGGAAATCTCACCAGATGCTGCTTCTTCTCCTGGAACACCATGATGAGGAAAATATGTACATGCTATTTATCTGTTGCTCCATTCTTGTGTCTCTTACAATATTTGAATGGGGCAACAGGGAAATTACATTTTCCTAATCCTTGAATGGTAAGGTGATGTAATTTTCCACTGCATCAGTCCATCCAGTGCAGTTATACGCCTAAATGAATGTGATGTAGAATTTAGTTACGCAACAATTGCATAAGTTATCTTATGATAAATGCTGTCTGTGTATTTATCTTGGTGACTAAGGGCCACAAGGCGATATAATCATGTTAACAGACAGGGTAAGGCTGGAACTTGGGAATCCTTTTCCTGTTTTAGAGGATGTATTATTATTAAATTCCACTTTACATTAGGATCATTGCTAGCATCTATACTAGTCAGTCTTTCTATGCTGCCAATTTTCTTTCTTAGACAAATTCTGAAACTTCAGTAGCTATTCTGGGATATTCAGGGAATTAAACTGAGACAAAGATAGTTGCAGATCATAGGGTCATAATGAACATTCAGTTGCTTTTGTATCTCAAGTCTTCTCTAACACAGTCCTGTTCCAAATGCGTTGGGGTGACAAGTCTCAAAATTTCCTGATGCATCTGGAGAGCACTAAATGGAAGAAGGTAGCATTTACTTTCCTATGACATGAAACATAGGAAATTCACACGGACATGTAGAAACACGATCCACACTTCTCTTTTTGCTTCTTTTTCAGAAACCTATTCTGAAGAGCTGAGAAGTCTAGGTGATCATCATTCAGGTATTTCTGCCTCCATTTTTATAAGACCAGTGTTTCAAAAAGCAGGTATACTGTATGCGTAGGGTTTTTTTTCTTTCTTTTTTTTTTGCTAAAATCACAAGCAACCCACACCAAGAAAAACTGATTTCTGTGACTCGCATGACTGACACATATAACTGGTTCAGATGAACCATAGTTGCTTGATTTCTCATGCTCTGCAGCAATGTTTATTCCAGCCTTTGTATTGCATTCAAGGCACTGAAACTCTTTTTTTTGGGGGGGGTTGTTTGTTTGTTTATCCATTCAATCATGCCCAATTCTTGGAGACTGCCTGGACAAGTCCCTGCAGTTTTCTTGACAAGGTTTTTTAAAAGTGGTTTGCCATTGCCTCCTTTTTAAAGCTGAGAGAGAGTGACTGGCCCAGGGCCACCCAGCTGGCTTTGTGCCTAAGGCAGGACTAGAACTCTCAGTTTCTAGCCTGGTGCCTTCACCACTGCACCAAACTGGCTCTCTAACTGAGTTTCAAACCGAAACTCTAGAAGCAGCTAAAATAGGACTCACCCAGCTTACTGGTCCAACAGTGAGGGCTGGAAATTTAAGAAGAAAAACAGAACTGCTTAAGAAGTTGAATTCTGCATTCCAGCCTATTATCACTGTTGCTGCTATTATTTTTTTTTCTTGAACTTCCATGGAGTCCCATAATATACATCGGATCTCCCTGTCAATGAAAGTAAGGTACATCCCTCCATGGTGTTCAGAAAATTATTTTAATGTTCAATCATTTTGAATAATAGTTAAGATCAAATACAGCATACTGTACATAGTCTCCCCACATTCCAGGAAGCAATTCTTCATTTTTCAGGAGTTGGTGTTTTTTTTTTTTGGTATTTTGTTAAAATTAATTTTGATTTTAAAAAAAGACTGCACTTGTTTTTTAACCATTTCATTATCCAACCTTCTTCAACCTGTTGCTCTACTCATGCACTGAACCCTAACTCCTGTATTGTTCATTTGCACTCTCCTCTGTTTGTTTGTTTGTTTTCAGGTTTTTTATACCACTTTTATTATTTTTTTATAAATAACTCAAGGCAGCAAACATACCTAATACTCCTTCCTCCTCCTATTTTCCTCACAACAACAACCCTGTGAGATGATGAGTTGGGTGAGAGAGAGTGAGAGGCCCAAAGTCACCCAGCTGGCTTTGTGCCTAAGGTGGGACTAGAACTCACCGTCCCCTGCTTTTTAGCCTGGTGCCTGAACCACTAGACCAAACTGGCTCTCCTACAATTGTTCCTACAGTTCCTACAATATTGTCATCCCCCTTTCTCCATAGTTCTGCCTCCCCTCACCTTTCTGTTCTTGTTTTCCCTCACCACCACCCTTATCTATCATATTCAAACTTTACCTGCCTGTTTCTGCAATGCCAAGGTGTTCAGCCCTCCAAACTTTCTGATGATTTCCCTCCTTGAAAGAACAACTAAAAAAGGGGGAGCTTTGTACTTCCTATGGAAAGTCTCAGTAAAATTTTGCTTGGACACAGTGCCTGGGCTGGCTTCTGGCATCTGGATCATGGGCTTGAATCTGAGATGAGAAACAAACAAAGAGATTCAAAAGGCAGTAGTAAATGAAAGTAAAGAGAAAACAGTATCTAAAATAAACAGTTGGATTTCTAAAGCCCCATAGAATCTCATTACATTATTGTTTTCTTTCTTTAAGCTCTGGACAAGGGCTCTTGTTCCACCTGGAGCACTGGCCATTTCTCAACCTTTGACAATTACCTGTATGATTTCTCGGGGACTTGCAATTATATCTTTGCCACTGTCTGCGATGACATCTCTCCGGACTTCAACATACAGTTCCGTCGTAATCTGAACAAAAAAATTGCAAGAATTATCATTGGGGTGGGACCCAATACTATTACCATTGAAAATAGTGTCATCTCCATCAAGGATTATGGGTAAGCATCCAATAGAAAAATGGTTTAGCTCTGCTGCACGCTAAAGTTTCTTCCATAACGTCGAAGGAATATGGCAACCATCTTACATGAATTTGTACCCTTGGGCTTCATGCTTGACATGATTTATCATTAAAATGCTGGGAAGCTGCAACTGATGCTGAGAAGGGCTTCCATGCTGTGTACACTTTCAATGGAACGTGCATCCCATTTCTCATTATGTCTCACTTCTGGCTAACTATGAGTAACAAGAATGCTATTAAAGTAAATGTTTTTGCTATGTGTTGCCAATGGGTAATGAAACTGCCAACACAGCACCACGAAGAACTATATTTCTCTTGAAAGTAATGGTCCAAGTCTTCTCTTCGGAGCTGATTTTCTGAAATTTGTAAAAGGGATATATACATGGGCATCCACGGGCTCCTGCTGTTCCTCCTGATGAAAGCAGCATCATACTATCACTTCACAAGCTCTGCTGGTGTTGGACACATGTACAACATTATGATGCACATCACAATGGGGCAGGGCTTGCATTGCCATGGCATGACACTGCTTTCATCAGACTGGTCTGTTTGACACCCAAGGAGACACCACTGCATACATAAGGTTAGTTAAACAACAGTTTAAAATACCAGCTTTTGCGGGGGGGGGGGGGGGGCAACAAGGGAAGGAAATCTTTTTTTTTTTTTTTTCTTGACACTTTGCTTCTAATATCGCAGAGTGCCATGCTGAGTCCTCTAGGATCAATAAACATGGTGGTGAGCTGCAAGTGGCCTTAATAATAATGTTTAAAAAGTAATTTGCTGTGGATGGGTTAAATTTTTGTTCCTTTCACAGGTGGTAAAGTATATTCAGTTCCCATTTTGAACTTAGAGTTGCAGATTCTTGTCCAAATCATTATTTTCTTAAACCCAGCCTAGGCTTATTTTTTATCCTTAAGCATAGCCATGTTCAACACTTCCGCTGTCATTTTGAACTGGAATACAAACTGTTGATTCTAACTACTGAAATGTATAGTTTTGGTGGTCCATAAGCTTTCTCTTAGAATGTATAAGTTCTTATTAAAGAAGAGCTTATTATTTGAATAAGTGAATGGACAGAGGGAAAACCATATTTTAAGGCTATCACCTGACATTTTACACACTCAGCAAAGCAATAGAGACATTCCACATTTCTACATTAGGGTCTGTAAATGTTTCAGAAGTTTCTGAATTAAAACTCCCAGCATCCCTCACCCTGTTTCTGTTGGCTAGAGCTGCCAGGAGTTCAGGTTCAGCCATATTTGGAAGTCCACTGTCCATTTTATTTCATCAGAAGATGAAAATGTAGTGAAGTTTGAATCTGTATACTGACGAAGTACACATCATTTGATTTTGAAAATGAAATAACAAATGACAATCCTCAAAATGTCTAAATGTATGTGTTTCTTCCTAGTACAATCAAATTGCCATATACTAGAAATGGAATTCAGATTACACCATTTGGGCACCTTATCCGTTTATTAGCCAAGTTGAGGGAAATTGAGCTTGCTGTTTTCTGGAACAATGATGACTACCTCATGGTGAGTAAGGTTTTTATTTTTCATACTGATTATGATTTTGGAATTCTAAAGATTCCAGGCATATGCTGAGGGAATTATTTTGCATGTATTCTTTGGTTTTGCTTAAAATACTGTAGATGGAAAATGGTAAAGTAAAAAGGTAATGATTTTAACAACTATTGTTTTAATTGGGTGGTTTAATGCATCTTACATGTATAGTTTAGGCAATGCAAGGCTGCCACTCTTAACATGGCAATAGAAAAAAAACCTATATTTGAAGTTCAAAAAATAGCCTGCAAGAAGGTAAAAAGGCAAGGTATTTCAAGAAAAATTGCTCACAGGTGTAATTAGTTTGTTTGAGCTCTTCCTCCCATAAAGGTTCTTCTCAAAAGCTTCTTTGCAAATTTCAGTGTAAGTTTTGTGATCATCTCTGCAGCTATATTATTCATTTATTTATTTAAATTTAGATCTTTAGGGCTGCCCAGCTCAACACTGACTCCGAGTGGTGTACAAGCTTAAAAAACAAGTGCAATGCTTACAACCAAGCAAAAGAGGATAAACATAACAAGGAAAATGAGCATACGCTGTAACTGAAATAGATAATACATTCCAGGTAGACACATTGTGATTGATCCCAGAGCTTGGTGGGGCTGGGGTGGGAGGAGAGACAAGGTTTTAAGCCTCATTTAAAGGATTGCAGAGTGGGGGAAATTTGAAACAGCAAATGCCACATCAGGAAAGACACACTTCCTGGGTCCCATCAGCAGGCATTGTTTAATAGAGGTGCGCAAAGTGCACTCACCCTCTCAGATCTTATGGGGCAGGCAAAAATAATGGCAGGCAGAAAGGCAATCCCTCAGATAGCCAGGCTCTGTCCCATGAAGGGGTAGGTGATAACCAGCAGCTTGAATTGTACCCAGAACCACACTGATAATCAGTGCAGCTTACATAGCAGAGGTGTTAAGTCTCCCCAAACTATATATCTTGGAGACTCCACTGCCAACTCAGTGACAAACAGCTCAGACAAGGAAGTCACTCCACAGTAGTACAACAGCAACAAGCCTAATTGCCCCAGGAACCCAACTTCAACCACAGCATCTCACATCTTGTTATCTGTAAACAGAGCCTCTAAAAGCTATTTGGGCTTCCTGAATAACAACTACCACTCCACCCCATTGGCCCTGGACTCATGGCTGGTGCCTAACTCAAAACCCTGGCAGAAATATCTCAGAGAGGGAAGGACTACCCTCTGAATTCTCCCAACTCCCAAGTCAGCTAACAGTCTACAAAAGGCCATGGATGAGGGGAACCTTGTAATGCACCAACCTAGCATTCAACAGTACCAACAGGAGACCAGGACACGGAGGATCCAGTGACCTGGCATCAGGGCTGAATTCTGAGGGCCAGACAGCAGAATTGATATCTAATATTAATTCTGCCTTCCCTATGTGTAACCCACTCCAATTTCCCATCAAATCTCCCTCTGCCCATCATCACTCAGATGTTACTGCCTGCCCTCTTTCCTCCATCAGTTTCCTTGTCCTCCCACCCCCACAATCCCTCTCCCAAGTCTTGGGAACTATTTAACATAATCATCCCCCCAACAACCAGCCAACCAACCACCTTCAGCTGGCCATCAATCCTCAATGTCCCCATAAGCAGCTTCTGCCATGGTGCCCTCAGCTGCTGCAAGGGACGTCAGGCTGTCCCAAAGCACTGGCATTAAAAGTGAGCAGAACATGGAATTATCCTACACAGTTTCTCTTTATAATCTGTGTTACAGACTACATTTATAGGTACCACCGATTGGGCAAAATGATATACAAAACATCCTCATTCAAAACATTAGTACAGATAAACTAAAATAAGAAAGCAGATACAATAACTTAACAACTCACCTACAATACTAGTCAGCTGTATCCATTCATTCAAATCTTTCTATTCACTTTTCCCCATCTCTCTCACTTGTCTATCTTTCTTTCACCTCTTTTTCTCCCCCACATTGCCATTTGAGAGAAAAGCAGCTCAGGCAGGGGATGGTTTTAAATGGAAAAGCAGAGAGGGAAAGATTCGTAACATTCCCCTAACTTTCACTCCTCGCCTCTACCTCCTGTCCCTTCTTTCTCAATAACCTTCCAATTAATATGTTAAAGGGCTTGAGGCCAGTCTGGTCCACTACAATAACCATGCACAAGTATCAACTACTTCTCACTGAGAGAAACGGATGGCTCTTTCTTCCTTACAACATCAGGACAAGAAAAAGAGATACAGGATTTGAGTCTTGGGATTGCAACAGAAGGAGCTTGAAGCATACAGTTTGCAATAGCTGCTTTTCTATCATTATTAAGGACTTTTCTAATACCTTCAATAACTGTATCTCACCGGAGCAGTGTCCTTGGAATTTCTGGATGTGAACCTTCCATTCCGAATAATGGTCTGGATGAAGCTTGCAAGAAGAATTGCTAGTGAAAAATAGCAGAAAAGGAAGGCTAAAACATGCTTTTATTTTCATGCACACATCCATGCAAACACACACCTCTACAAAGACCTCCATTCCAAATAGCTCATTCTTTATTTTCTTTAAAGCAACAGTTATTGGAACTCTACTATAAACATGTGAAAGATTGAATTTCACTCGTTATTTTAAAGATGTCATTTTAGAAACTTGGGGTATATCCAATAGTAGTTGACAGTCATAACAAAAGAAAAGCCCTGTGTTAGACGGAGGGAGGAACATGCTGGGACTTGCAGTCTGGGAAACACCATCTTATGGATTTCATGAGCTGCTATGAACCTTCTTTGGGAATAGTACAATCTACCTTCTGAAAAGAAGTAAGACTCATCTGATTGCTCATTATTATAACCTGGTAATAAAAAAGATTAGAAGATGAGGAGAGAGGATTAGTTGCTGTTCAAAAATGTCCTATCTAATAGTCCACTATGGACCATGTCCCAAATGACAACATCTAATTCTGATTAGCGCTGCCAGATGCCATATGTTCAAGCAATAATGCAAGGCAATAATGCAAGGTAAGTGACCATCTGTTTCCTCTTCAAAAAAAAGTGGTTGGGCAAGAACATTTGATGACAAATTCCAGAGGAGGAGCTGCACTACTTTGTCAAAGCAAGAACAAAAAGGAGTCATATGTGACACCTTGTAGACCAGCAGATTTATTGTGGCATAAATCTTTTAGGGTGTCACAGCAGGATGGCTTTTCAGATTTCTCTTCTAATTGTGGAGTGTCTCACTATTAATACTGAAGCATAGGTCAGGCTGACCTGGATTGCAGCCCATGGTGTAGTTCACAAACTTTGCTGCTGTGTTAATTGTGGTTGGGACTGGCTCAGAGGTGCATTCCTCTGATCAAAATGGCACCACCCTATAAATTTTATAAAGAGCTGAGAGGAGAACATACAACATAGCATCTTGCCAAGAAGTCATGCATGGCTGTTTTCTAATTGATTTTCTTTTCCCTTTTTTAGGTTTTAATTGACCAAAAATATATGGCAAAGACATGTGGACTGTGTGGAAATTTTGATGGGCAAGAGTTAAATGAGTTTCTGAATGAAGGTATTATTATTATTATTATTATTATTATTATTATTCAATTTTATATGCCACCCAGCTCCTAGTGATTCTGGTCAGTTTACAAATGATTTAAAACATGAAAAACAGACAAGAAAAACAACAAGAAAGGTAGAGATGGCAAGATAAGAAACCAGGCGGAACCAAAAAAAAAACCAGGCTAACTTAAAAGGAGGCTCCAGTCATCCCCACCCAAGGCCTGAGTGAAAAGCCAGGTCTTCAGGCCCCTTTGAAACACCAGCAGGGCAGGGGACGTTCAGATCTCAGGGAAAACCTCATTCCAGAGCTCAGGTTCACCTCTGGGGTTGGCATTGCTTAGCTGAAGGAACCCGGAGCGTTCCAACCCTGACAGATCGAATCAGCCATGCAGGTACTATGGGAGGTCCCTCAAGCAACCAGGCCCTATGCCATGTAGGGCTTTATAGGTGACAACCAGCACCTTGAATCGCTCCCGGACACAAACTGGCAACCAGTGCAGCTCGCAAAGGAGAGGTGTTATGTGGGCATTCCATCTGCACAAGACATTTTAGAAAAGTATTTCTTCACAAGACAAGACACTACTGAGCTGGAGAAAACTATTTATGAAGATAATGTGACTAAAGATCATGGCAATAATAATATTCTAAGGTCTTTTGATTCTTAAAACTGATAAAACCTTGTAACAGAATAATGATCATTCTTGTGTTTTGACTATATTTGGGCAGCATTTGCTCATCCGTTACAGCAAGGTCTCAGGTACTGATCTTCCATCCCTATATACTACTCAGAGACATATGATTGGGGTGGTTAACAGACATGGCAAAATATTTTATAAGAAAATGTAAAACACTTTTGATAGCATTTAAGATTTATCCTTCTCGTGTGATATTTGTTCATAGGTGCATAGTGGTCTTGTATAAAGAATAAGGCACACATTTACTCCCAGAGGCTCCTACGTTCTCAGTACTCTGTTTCTAGACTTTTTAAAATGTATAGCTCCTGAGCAGGCCTTTTTCAGAAAGGCAGGCAATGAAAAAGGTCCCATCTTCAGTAAGATTCAGGATGTGACGTACTCAACTGGATTGATACTTTTCATTTCAGACTGTAAAACTAACGAGTTAATAGTAACAGATTTGGATTTTCAATATACTGGACCAATGGAAAAAAATTATAGCATGTTGGCTGGGGAATTCTGGGAGTTGAAGTCCACATATGTTAAAGTTGCTGAGATTGAGAAACTTTACTCTAGACAGACTCATTTCTATCCAGTTCAGTTACATGTACATCTCAATTAACAGGTAAGCTTCTGGACCCATATAAATATGCAGCTTTACAGAAAATTGATGATCCTGCAGAGATCTGTCCTTTCGAAGAGATGATGGTTCCTAATATTCCTCATAAGAAATACGTAAGCACTATGTCACTATTCTGCTATATTTATATGCCACTAGGAAAAGAGTGTGATAGAGAAATATTACAGATCTGAAGAAACAAGAATAGACTGCACCATCCATCTGAAAGGGATTGGATAGAAATCACATCTTTTGTAAACCTACCAGTTTTCCATTAAAGGATTTTTCAGTAATTGAGGAATTTTGCTTTCCATCTGATATGGAGCTGCATCTTCTCTTAGTTAGTTCTCCATTTTGTCATGCTGTAATTTAAGCAGGAGGTTTCCCTTTTCCTTCCAGCACAGGAAATCAGAAACAAATATTCTTGCTTTGAATGAATGTTGTTATTTTGAGCCCTCTTGCTGACATGAAATGGAAAGCCTTGTTTCCCGTTTTCTGTCTGCAGAAGTCAGGAGGACAAGATCAGGGACAAGTTGTGGCCCAAGAGTGAGGTCTGCCCTGAACCATCTGGCCTCTTCTACTGAATACTTGTAGCTTGATTGGAGTATGAGGTATACTTTAGAATAGAAGTTGACAGTGTGTATCATCTCGATTGAGACTATCTTTGTTTATTTTTCCTCCTAGGCCAGAGTTTGCCTCCAACTTTTAAGCCTTGTGTCACCGTCATGCAATATTTCAAGGAAGGGGTTTGTTATCCGTTGCCAACTGGATATGCAAGTCTGTAGCAATCCCGGACACAAAAACTGTACTTGTGCTACTCTTTCAGAATACTCCAGACAGTGCTCCATGTCTCATCAAGAGGTGACCAATTGGAGGACCAATGATTTCTGTTGTACGTTCAGTTGTCTACATCATAATTAATAATTAGCATAATTATACATGCTGGGTATAGGGTTTTAGCATCAACATTCTGAAACTGTGCTTTGTTTGCAAATAACACTCTAATGATGATGTGTATTAAGAAAAGAAACACCAGCGAAGGGAGGGGCCAAGCATGTTTCCCTGTTAATGATTCTCCTCCTGCTGCTGTTCCATATTGTGGTATACTTTCTTGGTAGTTATTTTCAATTGGTTCTGTCTTTGATTGCTTCTTACCCCTTTGCTGTATTTCTTTTCATCTGTGCCCACTCCCATCAGCATGTCTTGACAGCTGTGTCAAACTCCACTACTGGTTATTGCTTGGATTTACTACCAAAGTATAGATTTAAATCAAAGCTAGCCAATTTTTATATTCTCCCTAAAATAGTCTAGGGTCCAGAAAGATGGATTGCCATACAGTCTGATTCATAATACAATTGTGGTAGTGAGAACTGTTCAAATACAAAGCAGATTCATCAAGGCATAGCATTATATATTAAGGCTATGCAATCCTTTCGGTTTGATTTAGAAGAGCTGGAATGAGCTGGGGCAGTTGTGTCATTCTGGAAACTGATATAGCTACTTTATGAGCTGCAGACTTCTGTACATTCCAAAGCACTTCTTCCAAGTTGCACAACTTAATAAGTAAATGAATTTGATACATTTTACACACTGATTACTATTATTAGATAACCTTCACACATACACAAACTCACAAGTATATAAGTGTATTCATCAAACCTAGAATTTTAGGGATTTTTCCTACAGATGTGGCACTCACAGAGTAGAATCTCCCATCTCATTATATGGAAACATTTTCCCTTATCAGTGAAACTGTGGCCAACTTTTAAATATAACACATTTAAACATTAATAAACCCATTATGAGTTAGTTAGAATGGTTCTGGTGCTGTATTAAGTCTGTGGGTTGCCATTTAGCCACTCGTAATATAAGTAAAGAACAGAACAGGCCATTTTTTCCCCAGCCCAATGGAATTTTGGAAAGAAATTACATACGGAGAGTTGGGAATCTGCATGTCCACCAGTAAGATAACTCTCTAAAAACTGAACAGAATAAGACCAAATTTGATCAGAAGATAGAAGCCAGCAAAAGAAAGATCAGGCTAGAAACTGGTGTTGGATCCAGCTCAAGATTAAAGAGGAAAAAATACCCCCCAATCCCCAAACCCACTCCTATGGGAGAGATGGTAGGGGAGCAGCTCTGTATATAACTTGCTGTTCCATTCTAAGCTCTCCTCCCTCTGTCTCGTGACCCCAAAGCAGAGCCCTCCCTGTGCTTCTCATGAGCAAACTCATGAGTACACATGAGCAAACACAGATGCAACATGAGAGGACAGAAAATGTATGTGCACATATCCCTCCATAGAAAAAAAATGCATTAGCATGTTACACAGAAGAAAATACAGATGCCTTCTATGGCTACTGCTAGTAAAGGGGTTGGAAAGTATTCTAGAAGCTGCGCTCTGCATGCTTTCCTTGCCTTGTTAAAGACAAACAACAAAGACAACTAAGCAGATGCAGTTACAAACTAGAGAAAAATGGCCTAAAAGCGTCAAAGAAAAATCAAATAACTTTAAAGCAGTTTCCTGGATTCAACTCTTAAGGATAGAAAAATTAATGCTAAAACATTTTCCACTGAATCTTTCATAACAGTAAATTCTAAAAAAAAAACCACTGAGCATACTACTTATTTTAACGGCCATGCTGGGAAGGAATAATGAGATGTGATTAAGGATGATGGGATTTATAATCCAGTACATTTCGTAGTATCAACTTGGGGAAGGTGGATTAAAAGAATTAACTTTGTGCCACTATATCTTCCACTAGAGTACAGAAGCTAATGTATTAGGATAGTTCCATTGCTGACCTCTTTTTTTTAATAGAGCCTTCATTTTTAATATACTTTAATTTCTCATTGCTGTCTATTATAAATTCAGGTTGGTGGTTATCCACGAATGTTGACACATAGTTCCCATTAATTCATTAGAATAATAGAGGTTCCACCACCGATGGGCAGAAGTTAAAAGCCAATCACCTCACATCCTAGAAAACATTGGTAAATAATGTTGTCTGCTTGGAACAAACAACTCCTGGGTTTGAGAAAGTGGAAGAGTAAGGCAGGAACTCTTAAGGGATACCCTTGTCTGATCCAGGATGCAGAAGGTTCCTTTGTAATGAAAGAGGCAAGTAACTCAGGGGTCAGTGCTTTCCTCTACATCAGAACAGCAGCATCCTGATAAAGCTGTCATGATCAGACAAGGAATATCAGCAGATGTTCCCAACACCAGACTCTCTTCATTAGGCAGATAACATACGCATGAGATCACAATGACCAGACTTTTTCCTTCTGGCAGGCAGTGTCACTGGGAGGTCACAATGGCCTCTTACCAGCCAGCCTCAATAGGACATCACAATAGTGGTCTGTCTTTATAAGCCCAGCACTATCAGAGTTGTGGCCACAGTGTCCAGCCTCTCCTCTTGATGCAGGTGGCTTCACAGCTTTCACACCTTTCTCTTCCTTAACTAGGCTGTATCAGCACAGAAGCATGATGGGTCTCTTAATGAAGAAGGCAGCAGTAGCAGCATGTATACAATGTCATTCTTGTGTGTGTGTGTGTGTAAATTTAAGCAACATAGACAGATTCTTGTTCATGTAGTTTCTCTCTTACTAACATGAATCTATGAAAGAACATATGGACGCTGTTTCTTCTCTTATAAAGGTGGGTAAAATCGTTGTGATTACCTAAGGTTCTTGCAAATACTGTATGAGTAGATAGAGAAGCAACAGAAAAGAAGAGGAGATATCAATAGCAGTCATCCAAAGAGAGTTTTTTCTTACAGAAGAAATCCAAACAGTGGCCTGGCATTCAGCTAACATGGCTTCTGATGTGATATTAAGAATTTCTGTTTTGGTTTTTGGCTAAAATACAAGCACATACCTAAGATAATTCATAGCGCATTGTCTTCTCTGAGGCCATGCTAATCTCAAGGAAATACTAATTAGCATACATAAATAGATTTTTTATTCCATTTGACTTGGATCTTATCTTGAAGGTTCATGAATGGCAGAAATATCTGTATACAGAAAGCAAGTTGTGCTCATAGAAAGGGCTCTTGTGAATGGAAGCATCGCCCTTCCATTCACAAGTGACAGGGTAGGACCCATTCACAAGTGACTACAGAAAATTGAAGATGGCAATATATCGTCTATAATAGAATCTCCATAGGTTCCTTCAAAATAATAATTCTTAATCAAAATACTGTATTATCTTACATATGTTTGCTTTTATTTAATTCCATTGGAAAATAAATGCTGCTAGAGGAGCAGGCTTCTCCCCTCTTTTCACTTCTACAATGTGTTATTTCTTCAACTTTCATAACTTCTGCATGCCATAATTGCCTTTCATTTCTGCATGTTTTAGCATCCTTTGTTTCATCATAAATTCCATGGGCCAATGTCAAAGTCCATTATTTGTTTCTGCCTGAAACTCTTAAACATGCTCCATGTCTTTGGTGTTCTTCCAGTCTTCATGTTCTATTCATGGACCTGAAGTCATGCTTCTCTCAAAGAACAAAACATTTCGTTTCTATGCTACCAAATTATGTTGCTTTTCATCTCTGTTTCTGAATGTCATTTCTTCCATTAAGTCATTTTCTTTTCCACGCTAGCAGTTCCTCTCTGTGTGAGCAATTTGATTTTAGCATTGTTTGTCTCTCTAAATTGGAGCAACTTTCAAGGACCACAGTGTCATTTTTTGTACTAATATTACTAAAGCAGATTGGACCTAGTTTATATTTACGTGGGAGGCCCCCAGGGCTATAGTCTAAAGTGAAATACTGTATTAGAAGATATTATAATGGCACTATGTTAGAAGATATTAAAAGCTATTGAATTCAGTTGGATACATCTTAAAATTAAGATCAATACTAGAAAAGTTACAAAAGGAGAATAAACATATGTAGCAGTATCTCATTAACATGTTCTAAATACTATCATTCTGCAATGCATTGCAGGGATTTCAGTTCAGGATAGGAAAGTTTCTGTACAGAAGTAAGCAGAAATCTTGTTATTGCGTGTATCATACAAACCTGTACAGAAGAGAAGTTTGTTGAACTGCAGCCTAACTCTCTCTAGAATATTAACAGATTTAATAGCCATGTCTTAAAAAAATGGAAATGAAGAACAAAAAAAGTTAAGAATGCATTGAAGGTTAACGCTTTAGGAGGCATCAAACAGCTTATCTGCGGGTTGAGTCATGGCAACTGGAGTTCTTTTCTTTTGGTCTGATACATTTCACTGCTTGCCCAAGCAGCTTCTTCAGTCCAGAAAGTTGGTTAGGGGGGACCCCATAAATGTCTTCCAGGGTGGCTGTGTTTCTTGCTAACCTGATGGGCTCATATTGTCAATGAGCCCATCAGGTTAGTGAGAAATGCAGCCACCCTGGAAGACATTTATGGGGTCCTCCCTAACCAACTTTCTGGACTGAAGAAGCTGCTCAGACAAGCAGCAAAACATATCAAACCAAAAGAAAAGAAGTCCAGTTGCCATGACTCAACCTCCAGTTAATTCCACCTGGATGACTGAGAATCTTCGTCAACATATCAAACTGCTTACTTGGAAATGATGAATGAACTGAGGGCAGTCATGGGGTTTACTAAGCAGAAATGATGGGTGCTGATAAATTTAAGAGACTGGGAACTGGGAGGCCATCAGGAGTTATAACTGGCTAAAGAAGGAGAATTGGTAGTTTCCAGTGAGTAGAGGAAAAATATGTGTAATATTATTGGATGGACTCAGTTGATATTTTAAGGGCGAGGTGGACCAATCTCAAAATCGCATTGTAATTCTAGTGTTTTATTTTGTTCAAAGCAGGAAATCTTTTGAATTATTTTATTTTGCAGCTCTGGGAAGATGTCCAGGTAATCAAAATTATAAAGAATGTGGTTCCACATGTCTCAAGACATGTTCCAATCCTGAATACAGCTGTTCCAGCTACTGTACCTATGGCTGCTTCTGTCCAGAAGGTAAATAAAGATAACATGTACCATTATCTTGGCATGAATATATTTAAACTGCTAATTGTTTGAGGAATATACTACTGTAGCAGCGCTTTTGTATGGGCTATATTTGTATCTGATGTTTCAGGACACAGCATTTATAGCAATAGGTCTCTCTCCCTTTCAAGAGATCGTTTTATGTTATTTACCTGGATTTTCTTGTAATGGGTATTCTAATAGTACCTCTGCAATATCTCATTAGAAAGGTAGCAATTGTATATGGCAAAAGCATCTGGTTTTTAGTACTTTGAATCAACTCCATGGTCAATAAGCTGTTAGAGAACAGAAGCAGCTCATAAGATGAAGTGATCCCAGTATGATATGAATAATATTTCTCTTGAATCAGAATTTGGATATCAGTTCTCAAGATTAGTATAGCAGCAAATGATAGCAGTAGCATTTGTCATTTTCCCCTAGGGCAAAGAGAGCTGATTAAGTAACCCTTTCACAAAATCCTAAGCATAATGCCAGGTGCCTTACATACTTTGAGATAGAAGTGCTTTCCTTCATTGTTTCCTATGCAAAAGGCTTTCTTAGTATTTAATGACAGAGATGCACATCTAGGCTGGCACTTTACCACATCAGGATTCAAAACGGATAGAAAAACTGGAAGTTGGCTATGATATTGATAGTTAAGTGAACTGATCCACCCTCGAATTTACTTCAGAGCAATAGTTTTATTTCCAAACTTCAAGCTTTGTGCAGCCAAGATTAATTAAAATGTTTCTCTTTAATTTATTCTCCTGTTTTCCTCTCTTATCAGGCACTGTTTTGGATGACATTTCAAAAAGCCAAACATGCATTCCTATTGAACAGTGTCCATGCACATTGAATGGGAAGATATATGCTCCTGGTGATGTCATGCAAACAACTTGTGAGAAGTGGTGAGAATTGAAAGTCTTTTGCAAGACTTATCATTGATATTTCAATAATGGCATTTATGTTATACAAAGTGAGGCTAGTATTTTGTTATAAGAAAAGAATTAATACATTTCAAGTGTTGTGTGATCAATCTGTAAGTATGAATATTTCACAAATGATACATAAGCATCCACGGGCAATTTATTTTTCAAGAGTGATAAACAACTCCATCTCCCATTTATAATTTGTAATATTAACATTAATGATTAACACAATTAATATTGTTTACCAAACAAATTCCCAAGTAATAAATGATACTAGATTCCAAGTCATCTCCCACTGGTGTGATTGATTGATTGATTACGTGCCACCAAGTCATTGTAGACGCCTAGCAACCACATAGATTTTCTCCATGATGATCTGTCCCTAATCTGATCTTTCAGATCTTCCAAAGGTGCACTCATTGCCACTATAACTGAGTCAATCCACCTTGCTGTTGGATGTCCTCTTCTTCTCTTTCCGTCCACATTTCCCCGCATTAGAGCCTTCTCCAAAGAGCTAGATCTGACTGATGTGAAAATCCCCGGAGCAAAATTTTAGTATTGGGATATTTCCACCAATAGAAAGGACAAAGGTGGATTTCAGTGATGCTCCCTTCTTCCTGTAGTTTGTTCATGCCCTCTGAAAATCTGCTCTGAGAGATTATCTAGAATACCTTTAGGGGTCCTGAAATAGAAATGGCTTATAGTCTTGTTTATGAACTGGAGTTATTCTGTTAGTGTAAGACTAATATCCAAATAATATAATAGTAACTATGTTCTGAAACCATGTGAGAATTCTTAATGTAAGAGTGGGAAGGAACAGGTGTTACAGGGGAGATCAGAAAGGTCACAAGAGGAAAAAAAGGATGACTATTCGGAAGAGATAAATAATATAGTCTCCAGTGTGATCATCTGAAAATAAACTTAACTTGCAAGTTGGTCCTTTGTTTCTGCAGCTTGCCAGCCCTTGTTTATTTTTAAAATAAAATAAAATAATATTTAAATTAAAATATCAGTTGAAACAGAGAATCTGGAAGGCACAAAGGAAGGTATATGTAGGCACATTGATGACCACAAATAACACTTTGGGAAATCCAGACGGTAGACTGGTAGACTGAACTCCATCTGTACATTATTAAATCCTGTACATTATGAGGTTTTCCTATTCGACCCATTCCCAGCATTTGCAACGTTCTTTCTGAGGAATTTGTGCATAGAATATAAACTTCTGTAAAGGGATCTCAATCTACAGATGATAATGCTGGACAGGTAAAATCAAGGGTACTTTGATGTCACACACACAAAGTCAAAGGGGCTATTCCGTATTGCTTACATATTCACTTTTTTTTTTTATTCCCGAATAAGGCTCAGTAGATATACACATAGGTCAAAATATGACACTGATTATTCTTATCTTTAGATGCCTATTTGAATTTTCATAATAACTCTTGCTTAAGATCTGTTGATTTCAAAATATTGTTAGTGAAAGTGGGAGTTATGATACAATCAGATCTACTTGGTTAATAGCTGACCTGTATATTTCTTTCCACCAGTAAATGTACAATGGGCCAATGGAGCTGTAAAGAACTACCATGTCCTGGCAGATGTTCTTTGGAAGGAGGCTCTTTTGTCACCACTTTCGACTCTAGACCATACAGATTCCATGGTGTCTGCACCTATATTCTTTTGAAGGTATTTTACATATTAAAGATCTTGTTCAATTGCTACTTCTCTTTAACTTCACTGGCAGAATTTCCAAAAGTATCTTGCTGGCATGTTATATTAGAATCATTGTCCTTTAATTAGAACATTCCTTTAAAATTCTCTTTTTAGGGATATAGACATTCTCCAGTCTTTGGGCCATGGTGCTTTCTTCCATATTTCTAGCATGCTCTTTATTGTTTCCATGCCAGCCTCCTTTAAGACCTCTATGGGGATTTCATCCATCCTGATGTCCTCCTCAACCACCACTGATTCCTCCTCCTCCTCCTCCTCCTCCTCCTCCTCCTCCTCTTCTCTCTCTCTCTCTTTCTCAAAATACAATGTCATCTGACTTGGCCTTCTTGTACAGGCTTTCCATATATTCCATCCATCTTTTTTCACATTAATTTCACCATCATTAACTCCTTTCCAAGCGTATTCTTTATGGCATTTATAAGAGGTTGGAATCTTCCCATGATTTCTCTGATATCTTTGAATCCCTTGTTCTTCTCACTGTTATTTTCTTCTATACTTTCTGAGTTCAGATAAACCTCTTTATCACTTCTCACCTGTCATTGGAAGTTTTCTAGTTTTCCCACAGTCTCCTCTGGCTTTTTCCAGTCTCCTTTCCTTAGCTATTTCTATAGCCTATTTCTATAGCCTTGTTGGATAGCTGGTGTGTTCTTTGTTACCTTGTTTATCCTTTCTGTAGACTAAGAGTACTATTCTGTTCATAACTATTCAGATATATGCTCACTGACTTTACTGGTGTTAATTTCAAGATAAGTAGGTATAGGATTGCAAATTGAAAACTTAGTCTCCTTTCAGTGTTTACTCTTTCAGAATAAAACTGCCATATCAACTGGTTATGGGGCCATCAAACTCTATGTACACATGTAATTAGAGATAAAGCTTTTAGTAACTATTGGTTTTATTTATATAAGCAATTTGCAAATCTTACTGCACAGAAAGGCAAAAGTTCTGCAGGGGAGTTAGTCATTTCTATTATATTATTCTCAGTGTGTGTGTGTGTGCATGCGTGTGCGTGCCTTCAAGTCAGTGTTGACTCCTGGCAACTGTCTGGATTAATCCCTGCAGTTTTCTCGGCAAGGTTTTTCAGAAGTGCTTTGCCCTTGCCTGCTTCCTAGGGCTGAGAGAGGGTGATTGGGCCAAGGTCACCCAGCTGGCTTCGTGCCTAAGGCGGGACTCGAATTCACCGCCTCTTAGTTTCTAGCCTGGTACCTTATCCACTAGACCAAACTGGCTTTCTATTCTCATTGCAGTATGGCTATTACATGGCTGATAACATTTTTATTAAGATCTGCCAATACAGCTTTTTTAAAAACTGAGGCTAGGTACCTAGAGCTCAAGATTAAGCCAGATAGGTTGAAGATAAAAGATGCAAAAATGTCTCTAAAACTGGAGCTTCCATGTAGTGCACTGTCTACTATGAAGTATTAAGATTTATGACTTCACAGTTCATGATAAATAATTTAAATGTTATGTCCAGGTAAAGGTTCACTTACAAGAACAAAGTTGTTTTCTGTGGCCTTTCTATATCTATGCAACTGATGCATGGCTTCTGAGGGTTTAACTGGGCCAAAGTGTAAAAAGTATGTTTGTTACATCTATGTAGTACTTTGGGTTTGAAGGGGAAAAGGTGCTTCAAAGTGTGTGTGGGTGCTCACAAAGCACCTTTATTCTGGGATTATGGAGCTGGCCAATGCAACTGTACCATAATCCTGAGAAAAGGCATGTTGGTTTAAGGCAGTGTTGTCCAAACTTGGCCACTTTAAGATGAGTGGACTTCAACTCCCAGAATTCCCCAGCCACCCATTCTGGCTTGTCAATTCTGGGAGTTGAAGTCCACTCAACTTAAAGTGGCCAAGTTTGGACAACACTGCCTTAAGGAGTTCTATGTGCTGAACCACCTTGTCCCTTTTGAATTTAAAGCACTGCACATTCCTAAGTCCATATTACACAATCCTACATTTGGAAGTTGCTATGTCAGCCATCAAATTCAATCCATATTTCAAAGCAGCAATCCAAATTAAACCATCCCCAATATATGACTGACTGGCCTTCACTTGTATACCTCAATTAAAAGAGAACCCACCACCTCTCTGAGTAATTGGTTCCACTGTCAAAAGTCTTGTTCTTGCTGTTCCCTTATGTTAAATCTGCCTTCTTGTAATTGAAATCATTATTCTGTATCATGCCTTCTGGGAAGTCAGAGAACAGGTCTTGGCCTTCAGCTGTGTAAAATTCTTTCAAGTGCTTGAGGAATGCTATCATATTCCCCCTCAAGTCTTCTTTTATGGAGGCTAAACATTCTCAGTTCTTTCAAATTCTCATTGTAGAACTTGGTTTCTTCTTCCCTAGTCATCTTTGATGTCCTTCTCTGAACCAGTTAAGACGAGGGGCCCTCAACAATATGAAATAAAGTGGAATTATTACTTTTCATGGTTTAAAAATGATTGATGTAGCCTAAATTGAATTGGCTTTTTTTACAGCCACATTAGCCTGCTGGCTGATATTCAGGTTGTAATCACCATTATCTTTTTCATAAGTACTATTGTCAAGCCAAATATCCACTAGTCTGTAACTATGCATTGGATTTCTGCTTCCAAAGTGCATGACTTTGTATTTGTGTCTGTTAAATTTTATTTGTTTATTTTCCATCAGTCTTCTAATTTTTTTAACTTTATTTCTAAGGTGCTAGTTTTTGCACCCAATTTTGTTTCATTTAAAGATCTGATAAACATCCATCTCCTTATCTAAGTACAGGCTTCAGGAGTAAAAATTCTGTCACCACAACTGATACTTCATCAGTTTAATTAAGAACCATTGATTAGCACTCTTTGAGTACAATAACTTTTATAACTCAATAACTTCTGAGCCAGTTATGTATTTGTTTAATTATCATGCTATCTAGTCCAAATTTTAAAAATATGTCAATCAATATTTCATGAACTAGAGTGTCAGATGCTTAGCTGAAATCAATATAACACATTATGTCTGTAGCATTCCCCCAGGAGATGGGAAGAACAATGAATGAATGAATGAATGAATGAATGAATGAATGAATGAATGAATGAATGAATGAAAATGCATAATCAAAAAATGAGAGTCTGGAAAGACTTGTTCTTGACAAACCCATCTGATTTCTGGTAATCATGAGATTACTTTCAAGTTGCTTAGAGACTGATAAATTTATAACCTAGTATAGAATCTTCCTAGTTAATCAATGTCAGCCTAACTGGTCTAGATCCATAGATCTTTCTTTTCTCCCTTTTGAAGGTAGGGACAACATTTGCCTTTCTCCAATCATCTTTCTTGTCATCCATTCTCTAGGATATCTCAAAAATAAAAATAAAAGTTGAATCAGATCATCAAGGGATAATTTTAATATCCCAGGATGCTGCCCATCTACTTATGGAGATTTAAATACATTAATATTATATCTAAATTCTCTGACCATGTTTCTATCAAGCTTCAGTCCTATTCTTCATTTTCCTCTTCACAGTTGTCTGGTGGAATACATACCCTCTTGTGGGAGAAGACTAATCCAAAATAGAAGTTAAATTAAGGCTTACTTTGGAATATCTTTTTCTTCATTGGGATGTACAGCAGAAAAAAAAAAGTAAAATGTGAATGCAACAAATGTGTTCACAAATTCATGCACATAGAATAATGAGTAGTCAGGGAGCCAGGATTCCCTGTATTTCCATCTTAAGCATGAATTTATGGATTGTCTCTGCAAAATGATGCATATTTTTTATGGAATGCAAACATTTAGTACAACATATAAACATGGTATAATAATGATAGAAAAGAAGTGAAAGAAGTTTTTTTTTTCAACTTTCTACAAACATTGCATTTCTTTCCCTTTTAGAGCCCCATATTACCACATAATGGAACTCTAATGGCTGTATATGAAAAATCTGGCTTTTCCAGTTCAGAGACTTCCTTGGCAGCTATTATTTATGTCTCAGAAAAAGTAAGTATCCAACCCACTGATATATTTCACATGAGAACATACAATTTAATCAAATAGGGCCATTATAACATAGGACAGTTATCCGCAGTTAAGACCCACTTATGATGTATCTGAATATATCAGCTTAGTGGTGGATAATGTTTTCAGATACAAATACACAGAGTGCAGAACAGAGAGAAAGGTGAAAGAAATATGGGTACCTGGAATCAAAAATAACAATATGAAAAATTATTCTGAGAAGCATTGACCTGGTTTGCACATTATACAAAGCTATGTTTTGCTTAACCATGGTTTTATTAAATAAATAACAATTGGCTAGTTCCTAACATTGGTCTGCAGAGGTGCTACAGGTGGTCCCTGGTGGGTACCAAATCTCACAAGATTTTGGCATTCTTCTTTGAAATATCATGTGATGTTGGAAATACCATATGATGTTGGAATTCTTTCACAAAATCACAAAGGTTTTAGCTGCAAATCCTAAAAATGTGAAATTTGATGGATTTGGGTTGGAGAAGGCTATTTTCTTTACATATATTCTAAATCTAGTCATAGAAAAGTTTGCTATTTTGCTAGTCTTTGAACTAACCCTGGCCTCCATTTAGGATTCTGTATTTTGTTTTCTACACAGGAGAAAATTGTGATTTCCAAGCATGAGGCATTAAGTGATGAGAATGAACTTAAGTGGTTACCTTATAAAGCAGGTAAGATTAGGGAGAATCTAGAGCATGCATTCAATAACTTAATAGTTCTGCCAACATTGTGCCTGTTCTCTCCATATATTCTCTATGTTAATTGTATTAAGATGTATTATATTCCTACTAGGTGGGATACAAATTTAAATAAATACACAGCCAACTCTTTTTCCTAAAAGCAAAGTTTGCAAAATGTTTTATGTTCAATTTAAATCATGATTTAAATAGATAAACTACATTCAATATAATTCAGTTCTCTAATCTATTTTATTTTAGGGGACATCACCATCTTCAGACAGTCATCAGCTCACGTTCAGATATACACTACCTTTGGGCTGGAGATAATAATTCAAACTCGTCCAGTATTTGAAACTTATATTAAAGTTGAACATCATTTCAGAGGCAAAACCCGAGGTAAACAGTTTCTTTGATTGGTGGCTTTTCTGTCTGAAAGCTGGAAGCCCTTGTCAAAGAATAATCATGCTTGGGAAAGGATTTCCAGAGCTTTATTTTCTTCTGTTGCAAATAGATGAACCTTACAATTCAGACTCTCCTTTGGGACTTGGACATAGATATCATTATTGTTAACACCACTACGTTCTTTCAAATCAGTCCAAATAATTTGTTCAGAGAACGGGGGAATATGTGTGGAAGAAGCCTTCCATACAGGGATTTCTTTACTGAATTAGGAAGCCAGACAAAACTGAGGTGAATGCACCTATGGATTTTCTCTGCCAAACTTGAGGGGAATCTAGATTGTTGAAAGCATTGCCAATATAACGGTGAGTTATCCTGATTCTCTTCACCATCTCCTTGTTCTGAGACTGAGATTTTATTGATTTCATTATTTATCTTTATTTAAGGAATGTGTTAGGCTGCCCAACTCATACTTTATTATTCTGGGCAGTATACATTACCAACAATCAAAAACAATCATACACAAACACACACACTTTGTAATAGGGAAAACAAAAGCATAAGGCTGTATAAGTCATAACCTGTGTAAAGACAAGACCAGTGTCCTGAGCACTGAAGGCAAAACTGGGATTGCTTGTTCCAAAGATGTTATACATGACTAATGAAGAAAAGTTCTCAGACAGAGCTAAGTACCAAATATGACCACTCTCTACATTGCACTGTGTGAATTCAAATAAGAAAAGTGCCACAACAAGTGTGTTGTTCTGGGTATGTAGCTAGCTCAGTTTCTGCCCTAAGGACAAAGTGCTCAGTTGAAACAGGAATTTAGTTACATCCATGTGTGTTATATGATGATTAGTTCTGCTTGATAGAAGCACCTTTTTCTACATCTGCATGCTACTAAATTCTCTTCTTCTCAGCAAAAGTTCAGCTTAGATTTGATAAAGTGAACCGAATTCTTGGGTATGTTTTAAATCTAAACTAAAAAAAAAAGACTGTGGGATGAAAGTTGATGTGGCCTGGGGACATCTTCCAACTGTTACAAGCGTAGGCAATGATCAAAGATATCCTTGACATCGTGTGCAGGTTTTTCCTGTACTAGTAAGTCTTGGAAATACATGGCAACATGCATCTGCTCTTGAGAAGAAACTATCTGAGTAACTAAAGTACCATGTGAAACACATTTTGGCTTCTGCAGTTCAGTACAGAATTTGGTGCAAGCAAGAAGTTACACATACCAAGGCCCAAACAAAACAAAACTTTTTTTTTTTAGGAGAGGACTAAAGTGCTTATGCATGTCATGGGCATCAGTATGACATGTTTTACTGTCGATAGAAAAAAAAACTCTTCCTTTTTTTAAACATCATTATCTTCTCATTTCACCAGGGTTATGTGGTAACTACAATGGAGAAACAGCAGATGATTTCATGACCAGTATGGATATTATTGAAGGAACCGCACCCCTTTTTGTGGATTCTTGGAGATCAGGGAACTGTCCTCCTGCCGTTGAACAAGATACAGATCCTTGTTCTATGAGTCAGCTGAACAGTAAGTAAAGCCTTTGACCCTTTGTGGGGTTGGGGGGTTGGGGGAATGAGAATTATGATAAATACACACAAGGAAGGACATAGCAGCATCCCCCAAAAAGGTTTTCACTTGTGGGGAAGATAAGAAATGCTTCTGGGTGGACTTCTAGGATTGATACCACCTGATAGTTATTTATTTGTTTATTTTGCTATGGTTGTTTCATGGCTCTGCTTAAGGGATCAGAAAAATATGCTTGAGAAGCAATGTAGTGCCCTTTCCTCTTGTGTCCTTTCCTGATCTGAATCATCCCTCCCCCATGGGAAACGGCTATAATTCATGGTTATGGTTATCTTATGGCTCTGCTTAACAGATCCAAAAATCTAGATCCAGCTTTCCTATTCTTGCCTTAACATAAGATTGCACCTCCTGCAGGAGAATAATGTTTCAGTAATTTTTTACTTTTTATCATCAATACTGTTGTCTCTGTTCTTTTCTGAAATAAACAGGACAGTAAATAGTACTTTCCAATATATATTCAGCAAGAGGCAGTGTGGTATAGTGGTTAAGGCACCCGCTAGAAACCACTAGAACCACTGTGCGTTCTACTTCCTCCTTAGGCACAAAACCAGCTGGGTGACCTTGGGACAGTCACTCTCTCTTAACCCTAGGAAGAACCACTTCCAAAAATCTTGCCAAGCAATCTGAAGGGACTAATCTGGGCAGTTGCCAGGAGTCAATACCTACTTGAAGGCACACACACACACACACACACACAAAGTTCAATGGTACAATATTTACATGTTTACACAGTATTAAAACTCACAGAGGACCTTGGATTTTTTCCTGTATAAAAGACAGTGACATGAGAGTCCTCATCCACAAACTACCTTCCTCCCTCCCTCCCTCCCTGGCTTGATGTCAGGCCTAGCCCAAGGAACTCCAAGAGACAATGCAAATTCAGTTCAGCTTTGTTTATTAGCTACAACCTCTAGCAAGAATCTTCCCAGACTGAAACTCCAGCTCCCAAGCCATCCAGCCACAACAGTGTGAATTCCTCAGGGAGGTGCCAGTCTCATCCTCTTGTATCTCCCATGCTCCTCTGGCGAGCTAAGAAATTGTTTATATCCCTGAGCCTGGCCTTCATAATTCCATTCCATCACAATGGAGGAATGGATTGTAAAGGTGACAGCTGAAATGGCAAAACTGACCTGTTTGTCAGGGATAAAACAAGTACTTTTATAAAAGACTGGAAACCCTTTATGGACTTTTTGCTGAAAATTGAAGGAAGTGAAATGGTGATTTCTGGATTTATTGATTGAAAAAAGGGTTGAATGTGGGATAGAAGGAATTTTTCTAAACTAATTTTAAAGAGGGAGGAGGGATAATTAGTTTATCTGTAACTGCTGTAAAGAAGATCGGAAGCCGCTTCTTTAATTTTATCTTTTTCTTCTCTTCTTCTTCTTTCTCTAATTGTATTGTTTCTTGCACTTTTTCTTTTATTTTTTCTTCTCACTTTTCTTAATATATTTTCATGTTTATCTATGTAAAAATTTACTGTAATAATTGTTGGCATTGCTTTCAATAATCCCTTCATACTCACTGCAGCCTGAGAAGATTAATTTTCTTTTCACAATAATAACCATGGCTTTTGCTGTTATTATTACTTTGGTTGAAGAAGAGCTTTCTATAATATTTTACTTGAATACTGAATAGTTTCAGTAACATGATCTCTGATTGGATGGCATTCTCAGAGCTCAGACCTTGGCTAGCTCAGTCTGTGCAGTTATTACCTGGAGATGCTGTCTGTAAGTTCCCAACTCACAAGCATATAAACATCACCATGCTAAATGCATTTCCAGTCAGCAGATGATGAGTAGTTATGAGGGAAATATAGGTTGTTTTTAAAGTGCATTGGAAATTATTAGGCACTAGAACAGCTAGCAATGTAGCAGCAGTTATAATATATTATTTAAACATTGCCTTTCTTGTAAAAACCATAAGTTTTTGGATCTCAGCGATAACCACAAAAGAGGCAACATTGTTGCTTACAACTGGGTAAAAATGTCCAAGTTATATAAATGGGGAAATTAGTTAGGGGAATGGATAATTTATATTCATATTAAGAATAGATTAAAATTGGCTAGACTTCTAGGATCTTTAAGAAAAACATAATGAAAGTGTAACCTTCACTGTCATATGTGGTGAGAAATTCAGCCAAGAAAATAGCTACAAATCTAGCTTGACTGTAGTCTCCAAAGTTGTTTTAAATGTTCATTTTAAGATTAACTCTGGTATCATTGAACTTGCTTCATACCTGTTTTTTTTCCCCCCCTCTAGAAATATGTGCAGAGACCCACTGCTCTGTTTTAAAAAGGAATACACTATTTCAAAAATGTCATTCTGCGGTGAATCCAGAACCATTTTTCAAGGTAGGGACTTTTGCATTCTCAGGAGACAGCTGCTAGACGTTAGATGATGAAATGCATGACAGGTTTCAGTAGTAACTGTTATTTGGGATTTGATATTTTTGCACATTTATTTTAACTAATCTTCACCATTTCAGCACACATTGTTTTATGAGCTTGTGTGATCTAAGAAAGCAAGGTGAATTAGACAAGAAGGCACAGCAAGGGAATAGCAGGAACAATAACTCTTTTACATGCAGAAACTATCCCACTCCATCAAAGAAAAAGGGTCAGGATATGTATGGGAAGAAATCCAGTTGCAAAAAGCCATGCAGACCTACTTCTTCTCCTGCATGTTATGATGCAGACATTTTGCTGAGGTTCCTGAGGTTACCCAGAGATTAGGCAGAGACAGAGCATAGAAAGGCAGAAATTAACCACACTGGGTAGTCCACTCCATAATAGCATCAGGAGACAGAACAGACTCCTCTATTCCACTGGATGTTCACTATAAAGCATCTTTAAACTGATTTATGGCTTCTGTAAAATTCAAAACCATTTTAGTGATAAATAGCCTCTTTTTCTCCAAAGGCCAAGCTAGTTTTTTTTTAAAAGATAGTCAACTCAACCAAACAATATTTCTTATCTTTTCTCTTTTCCCCTTCTTAAAAAAAAAAAAATGTAGCAATGAGCAGAACTTCAGCTCTGTTCTCTTTATATCCAGGTCAGCAATTATTAACATCCTTAGAGGATGTTTTTTTACCATCCTTTTCTCTAGATATGCTAAATTAATATATAATATTGGTTGCAACTTTGGTTAACAAAACATTTCTCATGTGTGCGAGCATGCCTACTGATGGCATTTGTCTCATCATAAACTAATTAAGAAAACAGAGAGACAGAATGAAAGTAACTTAAATGATACAATATAAAAGTCCTTGCTTTAGGGCGCTTCCCAAAGCTTAATGTAAAAAAAAAAAACCAGTCCATTCACCTCCCTCTCCCTCTGCACACATATACAGAACTCAAGGATCCACAGTTTCCCTGAGCTTGCTCACATTTCCCTGCACTTTTAACAATCCTTTCTGGAGAGGTTGTCTGGTGACCTTTGAGCAATCTTCCGTATCTGGGACTTGGTCCTTAAGGAAAAATGTCCACCCCCACCCCAGGTCAATTAATTATCCATGTATGTTTAGTCCGAAGAGAATCCCAGTGACGACTAGCTTGCTCCCAGATAAATGGGTTTGGGATTGAAGCATTAAAGACTTGTTCTTTCCATATCTGGAATGTCATATTCTGAGCTGTGAAATAATTTATCAGGATAATAAGGCAAATTTGTAGTCTGGGCTGGAGAATAACCAAGTTTTGCTAGACCACTTCAGGAAACACTGCACAGGATGATGAGTTTATGCTTAAAATAGATCATCTGAACTGATATATGATTTCTGTCTGAAACTACTTGACATTTACTGTGCCTATATGACTTATAACAGTAAAATTCCAATAAAAATACAGTTCAAAGTAGGTGATTTGTCTTACCTTCAGCATTTTGTCAGCGCTCCCACCAAATGTTACTAAACCAGACTTTCATATTCTTGATGAATATGTCTATATTGAATATGTCTATATGAATATGACTATATGAATAGTCAAATAAGCCCTCCAAATACACTTTATTGCTTTTATCAATTCTACCAATCTTTTAACTGTGGGTATACGTTGCTGGATTTTTATAACTAAGAGTTTAGCCCTTTTGGAAACTGAGTCTGAGAAATATGGAAGAAAATAATATTTTAAATTTCTGAATATTTGTGTATTTTCAGAAAATGACTGTGGGAAAAAATGCCAGTTCATATTACTGAAATGCCAAAATGTGCCTTCTAAATTACAGGAAAATCAATATTTTGGAGTACATCAAGAAATCTTTCATTTAGTATACCATCAGAACCCATAGACAAAGTTTCATTTTCATATTCTGAATACCTTCTTTATATTGGAATACGGGGGTACTGTATTCCTCTGTGAAATGGGGACTTGTGTAAGGACAGAGAACTGCTTCAGAGTAGTTTTCTTTGTGCAGTAACAAAAAAAGTCACACCTGCACACTCCAGTGTTATACACCTGTATCTGAACTAGTTCTTGTGTTCCAGTATTCAAGATTTCTGATCCATTGCTGACTAAGTGCAACTTGTTTTCAGAGATGTAGATATCAGGCATGTAACTATGAGGAAACCTTTCCATATATTTGTTCTGTTCTGGGTTCCTATGCCCGTGAATGTGCTTCAAAGGGAATAATTCTTGGGGATTGGCGCAGTACTGTCGACAATTGCAGTAAGTAGCCTCCATATTATTTTAAACTATGAGAATTCCCTACTTCACTAATATGGTTTAAATATCGAGTGCTAAATACAGCTGATCCAGTCTAGGTAGTCTAAGTAGTAGTGGATCTTGCAATTCTTCCCATATAATCAAGGTTTATATTTGTTGTTCTCATATTATCATGCTCACATGAGCAGTTTGAGAAAATTACTGTCAGGCTTCAATAGTCCTCTGAAATGCTCCAACTTCACTTCCAGCTCCTGCATGCTCAGTAGTTCACTAGGGAAAGAACAGTAAGAGTCTGGCTAGATTCACATCATGAATGAGCTTGTACACATAGGGTGCTAAGACATTAGGTGGTTGGTTTCACCGGTTGTGCAAACCCAGAGAACTGGGAATTATTTAGTAAGATGCAATTAAACAACAATCTGAGCATGGTGTAAAAGAGAGATATTTGTGTCACTGAATTTCCAACTGATGTCTTATGTAAGAGAGAAATGGGGTCATTGAAAGTTTCTGAGCATCCAAAGCTAATTATACTGTTTATATCTGCAGCCATTTCTTGTACTGGAAATCAGACATTCAGCTACAATACAGAAGCTTGTGACCGGACATGCCTGTCCCTCTCCAGCAGAGAACTTGAATGTCACCCCACTGATATTCCCATTGATGGCTGCAATTGCCCAAAAGGAACCTACCTGAACCACAAAAATGAGTGTGTCCGGAAATCTCAATGTCCTTGCTACCTGAAAGGCAGAAAGGTCATTCAGGCGGATCAATCAACCGTAATTGGTGGAGCTACCTGGTAAGCCTCTGGTGACATCTTTCTGTTAACATTTTTCCACATCAGTTGAAACATGGTTGTTGAATGCTAAACTACTGTAGAAGGAAGGAAGGAAATTATATAGCTTCTCATAAATGATTCAGGCTTAGACTTTGAGTAAGAATTCTTGAATCTAAATACTTTGTAAGAGTATTTTGATATGCCTTTTCTTTTCTAGCTACTGCATTAATGGAAATCTGACTTGTATCGGCAGACCAATGAGCTTCTCAGGTATGCATCTCATTAAACTTTCTTTTCCAGAGTATCCCTTCCCCTATATTATAAAAATATGACATTGTCTTATTTCCCTTTGCAGAAATGTGCAGGCCTCCTAAAAGGTACATTTCATGTTCAGCCCACTCAGGAAGCAAATATGGGGCTGCTTGTGCACCAACGTGTCAAATGCTGGCCACTGGAACCAACTGTGTGAGTCAATACATTTCTAATGCTTAAGGGCTATCAAAAGCATGCGAGAGATTGCAGTAGTTCTGTGATGAAATGTCCTCATGAAACGTTACATCTTTACAGGCCACACCAAAGCTCAACCCATGAAATGAAATGTATATTCTTGGAATGTTGATAACGAACTTCTGAACCTCACACTATGTTCCACTGTGCAAAACAAAATGATCATAAGTACAGAATAATAGCAGCAACATTTCCCAAGAACCTAAATAATCACAGGAGACAGCAGGAATGTCACTTCAGCTACCACCGCTTTGGGACTGAAGTCGAGCCTCCAGTCTAGTTGGTTCCTTATGGGTGATGTGATACTCATGTTTCCCTAAATGAAAGAGACAAAAACCCTCCTGCAGTTGATTAATATCAATGGGTCTAGGGCAGATAGGAGCTATTTCACCTCAGGAGACTATAACTCTTGCCCTCACAAGCAAAAGAAATGAGCAATGTTCTGCCCCCTTCCCATCCTGCAGCAGAACAGAAAGCAGATCTACAGCATGAGAGCCACTACAGCCTGTCTGTATAGCTCATGTGAATTTGGGGGCTGCAATTCTAGACCCCTTTTGCTGGGAGCAAGGCCTACTAAATTCAGTGTGTCACACAAATAAGCAGAATTGCACTGTATACCTCATTCCCCCAGTCTCAGTATGTACCCTTCTTTTAGTCTTGTGCCTGAGATCTATTAATCTTCACAATTCCAAAGCAACCATCTGGTATAATGGTTAAAATGTTGGATTGGCACTGGAGAGATCCAGGTTCAAGTCCACCCTCAGCCACAGAAGCTCACTGGGTGACTTTGGGCCAGTCACTCCCTCTCCAGCCCACCTACCTCACGGGGTTGTGGAGGGAGGAAATGGGAAGAGGAAGCAGTATATATGTTGGCTTGAGCTCTTGCAAAAGGCAGAATAGAAATCTAAGGAATAAGATAAATAAGGAATAAGTAGCAAACTGATCAAAGCATATGGACATAGATGCTCTTTATATGGTATCGCAATGATGTGGAATGTAAGATTCATAAAAGAATATAGCCCAATGGCCCAACTGTATGAAAGAGCCATTGTCAAGGAATTGTTATGCATACACTTCTGGACCTGTTCTTTTCTATGGGAAAGATGAGGAGAAGTGGGATCATATGTTCATCTACTGTATAGTATCATGTACATTCTCCCTGACCCATGAATGGTTTTCATAAATCACCATCTCTTATGCAGCTGGGGTAATGTATAAAGAATATCACTTATTTTCACTGATAATTAATTGCCCCAGTGACACTGTAGTATCAAGCAATATTTGTATTTGACAAACTTTATGAGGACTGTTGACTTGATCCACAGCTTTAAAATTGGGAAAGACTGAAAAAGATGAACAAGTCCTTCTAAAAATCTTAATTAAAGCAACATTTGGAAAACTGTTTACTTTTTAATTTCATAAAATCTAGCATCAATCTTGTTATTGGATTTCTGAGAGTTCACCAACCCACCACATGTTTATAATAATGCTATTTATAGTTATCATATAATAGCTTAAAGCAATCATGAAGAAGCTGACTGTACTCAGTGTGTCTAAAAAAACACTCAATAGTTCAGTAAAGCTAGGTGTATCCCTGCTATGGGTACCCTCAGTTTTCCATATGCTGTTCTATATGTCTGATCTTTTCCAGATCCCTACCAAGTGTGAATCAGGATGTGTTTGTGCATCTGGACTATATGAGAAGCTAGATGGTACATGCGTGCCTCCTGAGGAGTGTCCTTGTGAATATGGTGGCATTTCATACGCAAAAGGAGAAAATATTAACACTGAATGCAGTACATGGTAAGACGTTCTTGTTCCGTTCATTTGCATCCTTGGCCAAATTCTGCAAGAGTTCAGTTAACGGTTCATATGCCTAGAAAATGTCACATCTCAGCTTCTATACAGTTCATTACGCTCCAGCTAGTGAAGCATCGCTAATTGAATATGTAACCTTAGAAAATAAAATTAATATCGTACGAAGGCCTCAAGGAAATTGTTTTTACAAAGCAACATGCAAACTTTTTATCCATCTGAAATCTTTCTAACAAGTACTTTATGTCTCATCAGTACCTGCACAAGAGGAAAATGGAAGTGTGTTCAGAATTCCAGGTGCTCTTCAACATGTAGTCTTTATGGGGAAGGTCACATCACTTCTTTTGACGGACAGCACTTTGCATTTGATGGCAACTGTGAATACATATTAGCCATGGTATTTTCACTTTTATTATACCTTGCATACCTGTGGATAATGTCCTTGAAAAGATGGTAATTGAACATGCTCAAATTAATAGAACATTTTAAATGGAGGCCTGTGGTCTGGAGTGAGTATTGAGGGAAAAAAACATTCTGAAATACTTAGGCCCATCCTTTTAAAGTAGGGTTAGAGGGAGCCTTTATATCAGGATGCCACAGCCTGTGGCTCCAGAGCTAATGTGACTCCGTGGATACAGTGCCTCCAAAAATGGCCACAGAATTGTAACTGTTCACATGACGGACAGGAAAAATTATTAAGTACATGGTGAGGAGCCTAGTTATATTTAATTAATTCAAAATAAAATAGAATTTAATGAAATCACATTTTGTTGTTGTCCTTAATCCAACCTATGTCCTGACCTTAACCAATTTTTTAGTGTAGACCTTCGCACTGAAAAAATGTAATGTACCCCAACTTTATATTATTAGCTATCTGATTCCCACTTCTGGATTTGCCAACAAGAGTTTTTCCTGCCAATAAAAAAACAGTATCAAGGTAGATGCATTTTCACAGAAAAGCTAACCTATAGAAGCAACCCTTTCATCACCTAACATTTTTGTATAGCTTTCACTGTACAAGACACATTGCATTTTTATTGTAAAGTGTCATTCCTACATTAAAAAATGATGTAGACAGGAGTTGTAATGAAATTCAAAGAGCACTCTGCCAGTATCTCCTTTCCACTTTAATTCCCCTTCCAGTAGTCCACACATCAGATCCTGATATTTTTATATATAGGGAGTGCTTTATATATAGGGAGAAAAAGAAAAGAGATTAAAATTATGTTGAGCATTAAGGAGGTGACCTTATACATCATTAAAGGAAAACTGGAAATACCTTCAGAAAAAAGGGAGAATGAATGAGATCTACCCACAGTGATAATTGATATCTGTGTATTTAGACACGATTGCTATCATTTAATTAGATAAAAATGGATCTTAGAGTAGCAGAAAACATTTTGCCCAAGCAGGCTTGAAAATAAGGCAACTTCAGTCTTCCAGTAGTTTCTCATATTTCCTTATCTTTAAGTTGGATCTGAATGAATCAACCCTTCAGAGAATGCCTTCAAAAACAGGAGCGTCCTCTGACAGCCCTATAGACAGAGACATATGCTAGGAGATGTGGTTACCTAACCTGAACCTTATATAAAAAAAACCCCAGTGCAAAGCTTGATTAATATCATGGGTAGACCAAATATCCTTCAGTCTGTTTGTGTCTAGGATTCCAAAAGCCTAAGAGGGTCTATTAATTCATTGCATATGTTTTGCTACCGTGAATAATCTAATTATTATCTGGCTGTGCATTCCTTCCTAGGATGGTTGTGACATGGCTAAATCCCCCCATACATTTAAAATAGTGACTGAAAATGTTGTCTGTGGAAATACTGGGGTCACATGTTCCAGAGCAATCAAGATCTATCTTGGGGTAAGAACATTCTATAGTTGCTATTATGCGCAAGAAAGAGATTTGTGTGGTGGGTGAACGAGCTGAGACTTAAGAGAGATAAGAGAGAAGAACTATTTGTTAGGAGGGAAGCTGATAGAGGATTAATCAGCAGTGTATTTTAAATGAGGTTGCCCTCAACTTGAAAGAATCGATCTACAAGTGCCAGTGACTTGAACCCCACTCATCCCTGAATGACCAGTTGTGATGAGAAGTACTTCTTCAAATCTTGGGTTGGTTGCCAGGTGCCCTCTTTTTCTAGACCAATCAGATCTGTCCACTGTGATATATTTGACACGTAGAAAGAGCTGCCTTATAGCAAGTCAGATTATTTGTCCATCTACCAATACAGTCTACTCTATGGCAGCAACCTTTTCTTTCCACCTCCTCTTTAATTCTTTTTTACTGAAGGTCCCTGAGATTGAATCTGATTATTCTGCACTCTGTGATCGAGAGGTGATCCTCTCCTCACGTCCAGGCATATTCAACTTGGTTTATTGCAGAGTATTCTCTCTTGGGCTGGGGATGTTGAGAAGCGTTTAAATGTTTTATACAGTACAAAAGGAGTTTTACATTTTAACCTAGAGAAATCATATCGTTCCACTTTGTGCTTTGTGTCTAATACGGTTCTGAGAGCTGTTCAAAGTGCTGCTTTAAGTGTTCTTGACCATCCATAGAAGCTTATGATTCTTCTGCCCACCCACTGAAGGATTTGGTTCTGCTTTATTCCACCCCTCCGACTTGAAATTTCACCAATAAGACACAGGTTTTGCAACTTTCTCCTTCAGAAAGCCTGACTATGCTTCTCAGTTATAGTGATTCAGATATTGAAAGCCTGCAAATCTGGTTTAGGTTTGCTCCCAATTTCCTGCCATTGCTAGCAGTTACACTGCTTTATTATTTTATTGTGCTCTGTATCTTATACTTAGACCTGACACTGTTGTCGTTGTTGTTTTTCATTTCCATGTCATTTCTTGGCAGAACCTGACAATCATCTTGGCAGATAGAACATTTACTGTTTATGGTAGCAATCCTCGGACACATTTCTTCATAGAAGAGAATACGCTCCACTTGATTATTCAGATCACAATCCCTGGCAAATATAATATGACTCTGATCTGGAACAGGAACATGAATTTATTCATCAAGCTTTTCAGAGAAACAAAGGTAATGGGAAATAGATTCGTCATAAATTTTTCAGGCTTATTTTCCGGGGGAGAGTAACAGATATTCCCCAGCTTCATGCATTAAAACCAAACCTTGTCATTTGGACATCCGAGGTATACATTCTCACCTGCTTGACAGTAAAAAGCAACAATAAAACATTAAATAACAATTGGGTGTCCTTTCATTATGCAGCTAATCAGTTCCTGAAGTTTTGTACTCTTCTTTAACTCTCTCAGAAAATGAATTTCTGGTGGCATATGTATACAATTGAATAAGTAATCAGAGTATCATGATATGATCTTCTAGATATCATAAGCTGAAAGCAGAAATCAGGCAGATGCAATTGCTGGTTTTGCACACCATGTTAAAGCTTTTTTTTTTTTTTTTTGCTTTGGCCTAGCATAATGTGTGAATCTATCTGGTGGTTTTCAAATCATAGTTTTTGGCTTAGTATTATGATCAATGCTACTGTGGCTTGGTTTGTACTTAACAAATCCACAGCATAGTGCAATGTGATAGAATCTTGAGTTCTACCGTTTATTTTCTAGGATATACTTTTAAAGGCACACCAAATACATAGGCATGTTTTCTCTGCTCAGATCTACCCTCAATTGCTTTTCTTTGTGAGAGGAGAAAGATGCAGGTTTCTATATCTTTTCTCTGTGAAGGGAAGCAACTGGGAAGATAATTTTAAACAAATAAATGGGTGACTAAAAGGGAGGTTAGCCAGTTTCTCTTGTCTTCACTGCCGCTACCACTGGCTATTATCTACACAACATGAAATTACCAGTGTCTCTTTTGCATGTAAGAAAAGACATGCTTCTCATGAGTCAGTGCAGTTTTCACAGCTGATTTTATTCTATTTTACTCTAGGACCATCTTTGTGGTTTATGCGGTAATTACAATGGAAACATAAAAGATGATTTTGAAACACGGAGTAGATACACAGCATCCAACGAATTTGAGTTTGTCAATTCCTGGAAAGAGAATCCTCTCTGTGGAGATGTGTTCTTTGTAGCTGATCCATGTAGCAAGAACCCCTATCGCAAAGCGTGGGCTGAGAAACAATGTTCTGTTATCAACAGTCAAGTATTTGCCCCCTGTCACAGTAAGGTAAATGCCTACATAGACACCTCTTTAATATATCCTATGCTACTGTACAGTATTAACATAATTAGCATCCATTTTTCTTACAAAGGCTTTCAGAATCCTGCTTCTGCTTTCTTTACTTTGAATTCCAACAAATACTTCCAACACTCATTTAAAATTAGCAAGCTTTTAAAATTTGGTTAATAAATTTTATTCCATTGGTATATGATTCCTTAAGATACTGCTCAGCGCTCAGCACTAAGACCATAATATTTTCAGAATTAAAATGTTTATATATACACCTGTAAAGGGAAATGTATGGTTTTTTCCTGAATACTTTCTCACTTCAATGGTTAACTTTTATGTATAAAAATATTATAAGATTAGATTCCTAAATAAGAAAGTAATTGATTATTAATGGCAGCAGAGGCAAAAATAGGCAATCTGATCGTTATTTTATGATAGAAACACGTAACAAAGAAAATTGTCTTTAAAAAATCATACAGATTTTATTTATTTATTTATTTATACATTACATTTATATTTATATAGCCGCCCATCTCACACAAAGCAACTCTGGGCAGCATACAACAATGAAAATAACAAATGAATAAAAACAAGTATTAAAAGTTTTTAAAAATTATTATTAGAACAAAAACCTTATCACACATTTTAAAAAATAGATTTTAAAATATACAAACCCCACAGAGAGAGCAGAATATCAATTACAGTGGAGCCATCTAAGAATGTCTCCAGTTCCCAAAGAACCCCAGGCCTGATGACACAGCCAGGTCTTGAGCAACCTCCTAAAGGACAGCAGGGAAGGGGCAAGCCTCACTTCAGTGGGGAGAATGTTCCACAAGGAGGGAGCCACAGCAGAGAAGGCCCACCTCCTGGGACCCACCAAATGCAAGTCCCTGGCCATTGGAACATATAGCATACCTCCCCTGCCAGATCTAATGAGATGGACTGATGTGATCAGGGAGAGGCAGTCCCTCAGATAACCCAGCCCCATGCCATGAAGGGCTTTAAAGGTCAAAACTAGCACCTTGAATTGGGCCCAGAAGCAAACCAGCAGCCAGTGCAACTCGCGAAGCAGAGGTATAACGTGTGGTCTTCTAGGAATGTGCTGCCACATTCTGCACCAGATGAAGCTTCCAGATATTCTTCAAGGGCAGCCCCATGTAGAGTGCATTACAGTAGTCCAATCTGGAGGTGACTAGAGCATGGGTGACTGTGACCAGAGCCTCCCGATCCGGAAAAGGGCATAATTGGCACAACATGGAGTTGTGCAAAGGCCACAAGTGCCACCTGCTCTTTGAGCAGGAGTTGCGAGTCTAGGAGGACCCCCAAATTGTGCACTAGGTCTGCCTGGGGCAGGGCCACCCCATCCAGCACCAAAGATGGTATAGTCCCAGAACTGGCAGGTCCCCAAACCCAAAGCCATTCAGTCTTGCCAGGGTTCAACTGAAGTCTGTTGTTTCAATCTAGATCCTCACAGCCTCCAGACACCAGGATAAGGCATCCATAGCATCACTTACTTCTCCAGGGCAGAGATGTATAGTGGCAATGGATGAGCTCACCCAGCGGCCTCATGTAGATATTAAATAGAAAGGGGGAGAGTACCAAATCCTGTGGCACCTCACATAACAGGTCCCAAGGATGGGATCGCTCCTCCCCAATCACCACTGACTGGAATCAGCCCCACAGGAAGGAGGTGAACTGGCACAACACAATGCCACCCACCCTCAATCTCCTGAGCTAGTCTAGAAGGATACCATGGTCGATGGCATCGAAAGTCAAGTAGGGCAAGGATGAATGCACAGCCTCCATCCTGCCCATACCAGAGATCATCCAGAAGTGCAACCAATGCTGTTTCTGTCCCATACCCTGGTCTGAATCCAGATGGAAAAGGATCCAGATAATCTGCTTCATCCAAGGCCCTCTGAAGCTATTGCAAAACCACCTTACCCAAAAAAGAGAGGTTAGATACTGGACAAAATTTGTCCAGTATGGTGGGATCTAGTGATGGCTTCTTGAGGAGGGAGCACACCAGAGCCTCTTTAAGAGGCAATGGAACAATCCCTTCCCTCAAAGAAGAATTAACCACCACTACAGCCCACTCACACAACAGCCCCTGGGCTGCTTTCACAAGCCAAGAAGGACATGGATCTAAGGGAGCAGGTGGCTGAGCTCACAGCTCAAAAGACCCTGCCCACTTCCTCAGGTTCAAATCATTCCCAGATAACTGGGCAAGACTCCTCCCCAGACATCTCCTCTGGACCTACAGCAAAGCCAGCATCCAGTTGTGAACTAATCCAAGCAATTTTATCCAACAGATACTGAGCAAATTCTTGTGCATGCCCCTGCAAAAGGTGCTGCAGGCCTCCTTTACCCAAGAGGGCTTGTGTCACCCAAAACAGGGCTGCAGGGCAGCAATCTGCGGATGCAATAAAGGCGGAGAAGTATTGTCACTTCACCGCCCTTACCATCACAACGTAGGCCTTAATAGCTGCTTGAATCTGTATCTGGTTGAGCTCATCCTTGGTTGAGCACCAGCAATGCTCTAGACATCTCTTCTCTTGCTTCATCTCCCTCACCTCCTCCATAAACTGCGGGAAGTGACGGAAACACATGCATTCATATTAAAATTAAGTTTTTCACATATTATATAATATTAGTCAACATTTGATAATAATGGCTCTGCACTGGAGCTATTGCAAGTGTTTCCACGTTTGTTTGCTGCATTCACACTTCACATTGTTATATTATATTCCATTTCTCTGGGGTACACCTAAAGAATATAATGGATCAAATCATCCTTGGTATGAATATAGGCCATAAAATAAGCTATGTTGTGTTTCTGAAAAGCACAGTTAAGCAGAGTGGCAGATTCAGAAAGACAGCAGTAATCTGAATAAAATCAGAGGAGAGTGATGAAGGTGGACCCATGACATTCTATGGGATAGTGCCAAAGAAGTGGATATGTTTAACTTAGAGAAGATTAAGGTAACCCAGATAGTTAGCCTGTCTGTCTCTCTCTTTCTGAATCTATTAATTTAGGCAATTTTGACTATTTTCAAATCTATTTAAACATCAGAACATTACAGGTAATCCTCACTTACCAACTCCAATTGGAATTGCAACTCCGTCATACAGTCGTTAAGTGAAATGTCACATTACTGAGCTGGACTTACAACGTCAGTTCTGCTGTGGTCGTTATTTTCCCAGAAAAGTCTTACTCAGCTCAAATTGAAACAAGCACCTGGATATTCATCCATCCCTAATCCTTTCACCATGATAATATCAGCATGCTAACTATCAGAGATCCTAAACAATGAATATATTGTGGGTGCTATTGCAACCTTTGTGGCACAAAAGAAAGAGGGAGAGTTGAAAGAGAGGCTAAGAAACTTTACTGCTGTAGCCATCATTAAGTGGGAATAGAAAGGAGTTGGAGTACTCAAGGAAACATTGAGACTATCCAATCCCCCATAGTGCAACTCAAAGTTCAGTAAGGGTTGAACTTTTGAAATAAGACTTTTTTTTAATGAGCTATTTTTATATTGCGAGAAAAGATCTCAGTTTGCTGAGTCCAGTTCAAATCGAGTCAAAGAAAATCATAGCAAACTCAGTTGCAAAAAAAGTCTGCTTTATTTAACTGGTGGTTATCACTTACTGGCTCCTGCTGAACACATAAGAAGTATCTTTTCTAAAACAACCCTTTTCAGACTGACTTTTTGTTTTCCACTACAGGTATACTGGATGCCTTACTATGAATCTTGTGTCCGAGACTCATGTGGATGTGACAGTGGAGGAGATTGTGAATGTATGTGTGATGCCATTGCAGTCTATGCAAAAGCTTGCTTAGATGTTGGTGTCTGCATTGATTGGAGAACCCCTGACTTCTGCCGTAAGTTTCTTCAAACATGTTGAAATTCTTTCTCAGTTTACTGGAGGGAAACTTCAAGGCCTTTGCCCTCTCTTCCAGTGGTTCTATATCTGACTTGAAATGGGCAGTTATTAAAATAGAGGAATGTTTGGTGTAACTAGAACACATGGCTATCTTCCTCAGAGGCTCTTTGGGGCTTTCTAATGAGAAGATAAGTCATGATAGACAACTTCTAGCACAGACTACTTGTCTTTTGTATCAGTCTTTACAAAGTGCAGCTGCAAGAAACTATCGAATATCTTCTGTGTGCAGTTTCAGGCAAAGGAAACTAACCAACATGCTAACATTCTTCAGGTCCACGGAGCATTTTGACAATGCTAAAAGCCTGTATGTTAAAACTGTACGTTAAAGGCTCAGATTTTGGAGCCATCTGCAAAAATTTCCTTGACTGATTTGGAATGAGTTTGAAATCCACTGCTGGTTCATTTTTTTAAACATAATTCTATACAGATCTCTTTGTATCAGAAGTCAAAGCACAACTGTCAACTTGATTTTCTCGACTTAAGGGAGAACAGAACATTGGCATCACTGTTATTGTTCATTGTCCATCTAGGTGATCTTGTGAATAGGTGATTTTGTGACCTTTTGAACAATAACTTTCTCTATGTACTTTTAGCTGTATACTGTGACTTCTTCAACACCCATAGGAAGATTGGCATGGATTATAGTTATGTTAATGAAGTAAATTGTACCTGGCATTATCGCCCCTGTAAATGTCAAAATATGTTACCAGTAACAGAAGTCAACATTGAAGGTAAAGTAATATTGTTTGCCTTTTCAGAGTAGAAACCGTCTTAGCCAATGATGGCTACAAAAGATTGCCCATGAAGTCTTTTTTTCACTACGTTTTCTTGCAATTTGTACATAGTCATACCACCAGATATAACTCCAGACACTTGTCCAAATATTTTGAGCAGCCTCCTTAAATTCATCTTATGGCATTGATTTCAAGACAGTGCTATAAAAAAATTGATGAGTTTAATTAGTTACTATCTTGTTAGGCTCAGCTTGTCCCAGTTTTGAACACTGAATTCATCTAACAACTGTAGTTGCAGTTTATGAGGCTTAAATCAAAAGAGAGACCTGAAATTGTTAATATTAACAGTTACAAGGTCTAATTAATTAACAGTTACAAGGACTAACTAATCAGTAGAGCATTGCAGAGAATCCTGGCTTCATCAAAGACATTTGTCTTCAAAATCTACTGAGGTGGATTCCAATTTTATACTAATGGTCTCTATCTTTTCCAGACTGTAAAAATGTAACCATTCAATTTCACTTTTGATATCCTGTCATCAATATTAAATGATTAATTAATAAAATCATTATATATCTGCAATAATTTAAGGAAAACATTAATTTTGCAACAGTTAAATTGTCTACTGTCTGATGCGAAAAACTAAAAAAAGCAAGCAGAAACTCAGAAAGATGTGTTTTTTTAAAAAAACAGTCAATATTTTTCAGAATGTTGTGTGGAAAATTATGGGCCCAGTTGATCAAATGTGGAAATGTTAGTTAATTGTACAAGGCTCATTTACAAATGTTAAGAATTTCTTAACTCTTATTTTGAGACCAGTGCATAGCTAAAAGAATGCATAGTGATCAAGATATATATTTACCCTTTCTTTTAGGCTGTTACAACTGTTCACGTGGCAAGTTCTATGATTTAAAGAAGGGAGCCTGCATACCCTGTGGTAAGAAAAGAGCTCCAATTTTCAATAACAACCTTGTGTTCAGAAATGTTCTTCAAGTCTATCCAACTTTACTAATTCCATTAGTACGAGCATATTTTAACTGATTACCTTATTTTGTAATTAGTTCCTAATACTGATTCTTTGTTGTTCTATCCACTTACTATGATATCTGATCAGTTAGGAAATATACTATGTATATTACGGTGGCTGGAAAATTATTTTTTTAATATAAAAAATTAGGTATTTCTTGAATGGGAAGAAAAGTTGTCCTGATGTTAATGCTGAACATTTCTGCAATTATATGTACCCTAGAATGTAGCTTCACCATGGAAATGGACACAGTACTATGGAAAGTATATTGCTGATAATTATTTTATTCAGCAATAACTTGCCATTGGAATACTGTTGACAAATTACTGTTGCTTCATGCTAAGCATGAAGCAACTGTAATTTATTGACAGTGTTTATGTCAACATTATGTTGAATGAATGTGCTATAACTTCATGTGGCAAAATCACAGTTATACAAGCCCAGATACTTGGTCATCGTGGTACAGGTAGTCCTCACTTAACAACAGTAATTGAAACCAGAAACTCCATTGTTAATCAGCTCATTCATTGAGTGTGATGTCACATGACTGCACCACTTTATGACAGCATTTCCAGCACTTTCAACTGTTGTCATTATGTGAGGACTGAGCAGATCATTAAGTGAGGACTTCATGTGATCGCAACTTCCAAGTTCATGCCAGCTTCCCCATTGACTTTGCTTGTGGGAAGCTGGCAGGAAAGGTTGCAAATTGTGATCACGTGACCAGTCGGCAATGTCGGCTGGTTACCGAGCATGCGAAACACAATCATGTGAACATGGGGATGCTGAACCGATTGTAAGTACAAGAACCAGTCATAAGTACTACTCGTTCAGCATGTCGTAATTTCAAACGGTCTCTGAATGAGTGGTTGTTAAGCGAGGACTACTTGCATTCACAAGATATATGCATTAACTGTGCATTATGTATTCACATGATTGCTTGCCAATGAAGTTATACTGTATGCTGATAGGACATCAAAATGAAACATATTAGTGCCCGCAGATCTCTGAATTCTTTTGACCATACAAAACGTTTTATAATGTTTTCTTTTCACAGAACTGCCACCTGTACCCCATTCAACAACTATAGCAGGTAAATACAAATTTTAAAATATCTCTTTAAAGATATGGCACACTGAATTTAACATACAGAGTTGGACTTGACTGCAGCCTTCCCCAATGGAATGGTTTCTTTTCTCCATTTAAGGTGTTGATCCAGCAGCAGATCAAAAGGGGAAGGAAATTGATTTTTTTCTAGTTTACCCTTCCTATGGCCTTGACAGAAATATGCAGGACCTGTTACCTAGGCAAACGTGACTGAAACATGTTTTTTTTAAAGTTCAGAACACTCAAAAGTGGCTCAGACAGACACCTCCCTGATACACAGAGGTATAAGAAGGGCTGGGTGTAGGTTACAGAACCATCAGATTTGGAAGATCCTGTTATTATAGCCAATCTCAATAAAGGCAGTTATAGCCTTCCTGTGGAATTGATTTCTAGGTCTGGTCAACCTGACAGGGCTGACAATAAAAGTTTTTCAAAAGACCCAAGTGGTTCAGCTAAAATTTACTCTCCCTCTTCCATGAAGGAGAGTGTCCCTACTCAAGGATTGGTCCTGCTATTGAAAGTAAGGCTTGGGGCCAAGCCCTAGTCTCTACAGTGAGAAAAACTATTGATTTCTATTTTCCACCATAATAAACAATAAAGGATATGAATAGGAATGCCAGACTCACGTTTCCTTGTTTTATGCAGCTATTTCTGGACCATGGATTCCACCCCCAATTTACAACCCCCTGAAACCCCCTGAAATTTCAGTGCTGAATTTCAGCTGAAAACTGTTAAACAACAATATGGTGGTTTGGTTGGGTTGGGTTGGGTTGGGTTGGGTTGGTGTCAGACCTAGCCCAAGGAACTCCAATAGACCATGTAAATTTTGTCCAGCTATGTTTATTAGCTACAACCTCTAGCAAGAATCTTCCCAAACTGAAACCCCAGCTCCCAAGTAATGCCAGCCACAACATTGTGAATTCCTCAGGGAGGTTCCAGTCTCATCCTCTTGTATCTCCCACGCTCCTCAGGAGATGTAAGAAAATGTTTTTCTCCCTGAGCCTGGCCTTCATAATTCCATTCCATCACAGTTGGGTTTAGTTTGCAAAGCAAGTGGTACAATAGGTGTTAAGTATCCAACAGTCTCAACTTTCTTTTTAAAACATGTACAATAAACACTGACTGCCCCAAATAAGGAGAGAGAGGGCCAAATCTTCTGCTCCCCCTCTGGCAGCATCATTCTATTACCATCATTCCTCTTCTACTCTCCTACAGAAAAGGTTGCCTGATCCAGAGCTACACCAGGTGCTTCACTAAGTAGTCTCGCAAGCTTCCCTTTGCTTCCTTTCCATTTCAGAATTTATGTAAGCCTAACTCTATTTTTTAATGTTCTGATTTTTTGCAGCCACAACAACCCCACCACACACCATAGGTACACTGGAAACTACAGCAAGTTCATCTCCTTCTACAGTGTCGAAAACCACTGTTTCCACAGAATCCACAATATCAAGCACTTTGAAGACCACTTCCACTACCACAAGGCCCCAAATCAGTACCATGATCTCTACACATTTTACTGGTATGTCATTCCCCAAAGCCATACAACAGTGGTGTCAACAGCATCTTTAAAGAAATAAGCTACAACCAGCGCATATCTCCGAACAGCCCCTCCCCCCCATTACTTGCGTCACTTTCAGGTCAATTCCAATCTTCCCTATCTCACCTTCTGCAACCTTTACTCATGTGATTACAATTACCTTTGTTCAAAGACACCCATGCCAAAGGCATATAGAGCACTCACCCCAAATGTACCTACCGTGATCAAAGCAATTCATGTCACCGCAGTTATAACAAAATTTGGCAGGTTTCCAATTTGAACTTAATTTATTGTTTACTAGACAATATTGAAATGCACAAAAAGGGCCTGAACCTTGAATTGCGATAAGAAGATGGGGAGTATAATGTTGATCAAAAAAGTCACACCAGTCATAACAGGAACCTAATTTATTTTTCAAACATCTTAGGGTCTTTCCATTATTTCACTAAATACAACTCTTCAAGATCATAACTTATTACATTATTTCTCAACCTTACCAACTTAAAGATTTTGGACAACAGCTCCAAGAATTCCTCAGCCAGCATGCGAGCTAGGGAATTCTGGGAGTTGAAGTCCACACATCCTAAATTTGTCAAAGTTCAGAAACACTGCACAGTACATCTAGTAGACATTTAATACTTTGACAGCAATATACATTTTGTAACTTCTCACAAGAAACTCTATAATTTCTTCTCCCAATTCTCTTTACAGAAACCTCAGAAAAAACTTTAACAACCATAGCACCTACATCAACAGGTAAGAAGACACTTAAAATAATACCAAAAAACTAAAAGACTACCATAATGCTCCAGGTGACCAACCACAAACATTAGAGAACTATCGCTTCCCACTATTTTTTTCTCCCTATAACAGCTTCCACAAGGAAAAGTAGCACACCAAAAACAACAATAACAACTTCATTGACAGTAACAACAAAAACTACTAAATTGACACAAACAACAAGAACCAGCACATATCAACCAACAATGACTACTCAAAAAAAAACACCAAAGACAGACCATCCAGCCACAAAGACTGTTCCAACACAGCCGTCATATATAAATCAGACAACAACCAATACTTCACCATCAAAATACATTAGTAAGTATATCAAATTCATGAAGCAAAATAATTCTTCAGAATCCTTAAAGGGTAACCAACAAAATCAATTTAATTTTCTGGTTCAACTGCAGCTTCCACACCTGTAACAACAGCAGAAACAACTAGAACCACGAAAACAACAGACAGGTCTCCCTGTCCAACCCGGAGAACCACGCCATCGACGAAAAGCACCACCACCACCACACCTAAAACCACAAAACCAATCTCTACCCTGAGCGTGCCCACCCCTCCTTCCACCAAATCCACGCCACGTAGCGCGCCCACCCCGACAAGCACAACCCCCACCCACACCTCCACCGCCCCCGCCACCTCAACCACCTCCAGCATCAGCACAACTCTACCCACGACTCCAAGCCCGCCTCCCACAGTGACCTCCACCTCCACCAGCAGCCCGGTCACCACTCCCACCACTACCACTCCCATTACTACCACTCCCACCACCTACTTGCCCAGCAGCACCGCTCCCGTCACCCCCTCTACCACCACCCTGACGACCAAGACCCCGGCCCCTTCGACGCCGAGCACGAGACCAATCAGGACCAGCAGTGGTAAGTTGGGCCGTTGGCTTCAGTGACTCCGCGCACCACCCATCTCCCGGGGGCCCTTCCCACAGCAGAGGCCTCAAGACCCCTTGCCTGCCCCTTCTGGCACCTTTTCGCGTCCACCCTGCGGGCAAGGGTCGCCCCGTCGTGCTTAGCCTGGCCGCTGGGCTCTAGCTTGAAGCACCGTAGGTTCCGGCCCCAGCGCCGCTATGGCCCTCGGCGGCTTTCCCCCAACCCCTTACTTCTTTCTCCCACACGGCCTTCCCTCTGCTCTTCCCTACCACAGCGACTCCAAAGACCAGCCCACCACTTCCGACGCCCACCGCTACAGGTAAGCCCCTCCAGGCAAATGCCAGAGGAGAGCTCTCCCTGGGGACCCTTGCCTCGGGGCAGCCCAGTCCCGCCGCCTCACCGCTACTGCCTGGTTTGCCTCTGCCTTGCAGCTTCCACCCTTCCAACCGTGGTCCCCAGCAGCAGCACCCCGAAAACAACGCCGACCACCTCCCCCACTTCGACCGCCAGCACCACGCCATCGACGCAGAGCGCCACCACCACCACGCCCAAAACCACAACACCAATCTCTACCCTGAGCGTGCCCACCCCTACTTCCACCGAGTCCACGCCAAGTAGCGCGCCCATCCCGACAAGCACCACCCCCGCCCACACCTCCACCACCCCCGCCACCTCAACCACCTCCAGCACCAGCACACCTCTACCCGCGACTCCAAGCCCGCCTCCCACAGCGACCTCTGCTTCCACCAGCAGCCCGGTCACCACTCCCACCACTACCACTCCCATCACTACCACTCCCACCACCTCCTTGCCCAGCAGCACCCCTCCCGTCACCCCCTCTACCACCACCATGACGACCAAGACCCCGGCCCCTTCGACGCCGAGCACGATACCAATCAGGACCAGCAGTGGTAAGTTGGGCCGTTGGCTTCAGCGACTCCGCGTACGACCCATCTCCCGGGGGCCCTTCCAACACCAGAGGCCTCAAGACCCCTTGCCTGCCCTCTTCCGGCACCTTTTCGCGCCCACCCGCTGCGGGCAAGGGTCGCCCCGTCGTGCTCAGCCTGGCCGCTGGGATCCGGCTTGAAGCACCGTGGGTTCCGGCCCCAGGGCCGCTCTGGCCCTCGGTGGCTTCCCCCAACCCCTTACTTCTTTCTCCCACACGGCCTTCTCTCTGCTCTTCCCTATCACAGCGACTCCAGAGACCAGCCCGTCAGTTCCGACGCCCACCGCTACAGGTAAGCCCCTCCAGGCGAAGGCCAGAGGAGAGCTCTCCCCGGGGACCCTTGCCTCGGGGCAGCCCAGTCCCGCCGCCTCACCGCTACTGCCTGGTTTGCCTCTGCCTTGCAGCTTCCACCCCTCCGACCGCGGTCCCCAGCAGCAGCACCCCGAAAACAACGCCGACCACCTCCCCCTCTTCGACCGCCAGCACCACGCCATCGACGCAGAGCGCCACCACCACCACGCCCAAAACCACAACACCAATCTCTACCCTGAGCGTGCCCACCCCTACTTCCACCGAGTCCACGCCAAGTAGCGCGCCCACCCCGACAAGCACCACCCCCGCCCACACCTCCACCACCCCCGCCACCTCAACCACCTCCAGCACCAGCACACCTCTACCCACGACTCCAAGCCCGCCTCCCACAGCGACCTCCGCCTCCACCAGCAGCCCGGTCACCACTCCCACCACTACCACTCCCATCACTACCACTCCCACCACCTCCTTGCCCAGCAGCACCCCTCCCGTCACCCCCTCTACCACCACCCTGACGACCAAGACCCCGGCCCCTTCGACACCGAGCACGAGACCAATCAGGACCAGCAGTGGTAAGTTGGGCCGTTGGCTTCAGCGACTCCGCGCACCACCCATCTCCCGGGGGCCCTTCCCACAGCAGAGGCCTCAAGACCCCTTCCCTGCCCCTTCCGGCACCTTTCCGCGGGCACCCTGCGGGCAATGGTCGCCCCGTCGTGCTCAGCCTGGCCGCTGGGCTCCGGCTAGAAGCACTGTGTGTTCCGGCCCCAGCGCCGCTCTGGCCCTCAGCGGCTTTCCCCCAACCCCTTACTTCTTTCTCCCACACGGCCTTCTCTCTGCTCTTCCCTACCACAGCGACTCCAGAGACCAGCCCGTCAGTTCCGACGCCCACCGCTACAGGTAAGCCCCTCCAGGCGAAGGCCAGAGGAGAGCTCTCCCCGGGGACCCTTGCCTCGGGGCAGCCCAGTCCCGCCGCCTCACCGCTACTGCCTGGTTTGCCTCTGCCTTGCAGCTTCCACCCCTCCGACCGCGGTCCCCAGCAGCAGCACCCCGAAAACAACGCCGACCACCTCCCCCTCTTCGACCGCCAGCACCACGCCATCGACGCAGAGCGCCACCACCACCACGCCCAAAACCACAACACCAATCTCTACCCTGAGCGTGCCCACCCCTACTTCCACCGAGTCCACGCCAAGTAGCGCGCCCACCCCGACAAGCACCACCCCCGCCCACACCTCCACCACCCCCGCCACCTCAACCACCTCCAGCACCAGCACACCTCTACCCACGACTCCAAGCCCGCCTCCCACAGCGACCTCCGCCTCCACCAGCAGCCCGGTCACCACTCCCACCACTACCACTCCCATCACTACCACTCCCACCACCTCCTTGCCCAGCAGCACCCCTCCCGTCACCCCCTCTACCACCACCCTGACGACCAAGACCCCGGCCCCTTCGACACCGAGCACGAGACCAATCAGGACCAGCAGTGGTAAGTTGGGCCGTTGGCTTCAGCGACTCCGCGCACCACCCATCTCCCGGGGGCCCTTCCCACAGCAGAGGCCTCAAGACCCCTTCCCTGCCCCTTCCGGCACCTTTCCGCGGGCACCCTGCGGGCAATGGTCGCCCCGTCGTGCTCAGCCTGGCCGCTGGGCTCCGGCTAGAAGCACTGTGTGTTCCGGCCCCAGCGCCGCTCTGGCCCTCAGCGGCTTTCCCCCAACCCCTTACTTCTTTCTCCCACACGGCCTTCTCTCTGCTCTTCCCTACCACAGCGACTCCAGAGACCAGCCCGCCAGTTCCGACGCCCACCGCTACAGGTAAGCCCCTCCAGGCAAAGGCCAGAGGAGAGCTCTCCACAGGGACCCTTGCCTCGGGGCAGCCCAGTCCCGCCGCCTCACCGCTACTGCCTGGTTTGCCTCTGCCTTGCAGCTTCCACCCCTCCGACGGCGGTCCCCAGCAGCAGCACCCCGAAAACAACGCCGACCACCTCCCCCTCTTCGACCGCCAGCACCACGCCATCGACGCAGAGCGCCACCACCACCACGCCCAAAACCACAACACCAATCTCTACCCTGAGCGTGCCCACCCCTACTTCCACCGAGTCCACGCCAAGTAGCGCGCCCACCCCGACAAGCACCACCCCCGCCCACACCTCCACCACCCCCGCCACCTCAACCACCTCCAGCACCAGCACACCTCTACCCACGACTCCAAGCCCGCCTCCCACAGCGACCTCCGCCTCCACCAGCAGCCCGGTCACCACTCCCACCACTACCACTCCCATCACTACCACTCCCACCACCTCCTTGCCCAGCAGCACCCCTCCCGTCACCCCCTCTACCACCACCCTGACGACCAAGACCCCGGCCCCTTCGACACCGAGCACGAGACCAATCAGGACCAGCAGTGGTAAGTTGGGCCGTTGGCTTCAGCGACTCCGCGCACCACCCATCTCCCGGGGGCCCTTCCCACAGCAGAGGCCTCAAGACCCCTTCCCTGCCCCTTCCGGCACCTTTCCGCGGGCACCCTGCGGGCAAGGGTCGCCCCGTCGTGCTCAGCCTGGCCGCTGGGCTCCGGCTAGAAGCACTGTGTGTTCCGGCCCCAGCGCCGCTCTGGCCCTCAGCGGCTTTCCCCCAACCCCTTACTTCTTTCTCCCACACGGCCTTCTCTCTGCTCTTCCCTACCACAGCGACTCCAGAGACCAGCCCGCCAGTTCCGACGCCCACCGCTACAGGTAAGCCCCTCCAGGCAAAGGCCAGAGGAGAGCTCTCCACAGGGACCCTTGCCTCGGGGCAGCCCAGTCCCGCCGCCTCACCGCTACTGCCTGGTTTGCCTCTGCCTTGCAGCTTCCACCCCTCCGACCGCGGTCCCCAGCAGCAGCACCCCGAAAACAACGCCGACCACCTCCCCCTCTTCGACCGCCAGCACCACGCCATCGACGCAGAGCGCCACCACCACCACGCCCAAAACCACAACACCAATCTCTACCCTGAGCGTGCCCACCCCTACTTCCACCGAGTCCACGCCAAGTAGCGCGCCCACCCCGACAAGCACCACCCCCGCCCACACCTCCACCACCCCCGCCACCTCAACCACCTCCAGCACCAGCACATCTCTACCCACGACTCCAAGCCCGCCTCCCACAGCGACCTCCGCCTCCACCAGCAGCCCGGTCACCACTCCCACCACTACCACTCCCATCACTACCACTCCCACCACCTCCTTGCCCAGCAGCACCCCTCCCGTCACCCCCTCTACCACCACCCTGACGACCAAGACCCCGGCCCCTTCGACACCGAGCACGAGACCAATCAGGACCAGCAGTGGTAAGTTGGGCCGTTGGCTTCAGCGACTCCGCGCACCACCCATCTCCCGGGGGCCCTTCCCACAGCAGAGGCCTCAAGACCCCTTCCCTGCCCCTTCCGGCACCGTTTCGCGGGCACCCTGCGGGCAATGGTCGCCCCGTCGTGCTCAGCCTGGCCGCTGGGCTCCGGCTAGAAGCACTGTGTGTTCCGGCCCCAGCGCCGCTCTGGCCCTCAGCGGCTTTCCCCCAACCCCTTACTTCTTTCTCCCACACGGCCTTCTCTCTGCTCTTCCCTACCACAGCGACTCCAGAGACCAGCCCGCCAGTTCCGACGCCCACCGCTACAGGTAAGCCCCTCCAGGCAAAGGCCAGAGGAGAGCTCTCCACAGGGACCCTTGCCTCGGGGCAGCCCAGTCCCGCCGCCTCACCGCTACTGCCTGGTTTGCCTCTGCCTTGCAGCTTCCACCCCTCCGACGGCGGTCCCCAGCAGCAGCACCCCGAAAACAACGCCGACCACCTCCCCCTCTTCGACCGCCAGCACCACGCCATCGACGCAGAGCGCCACCACCACCACGCCCAAAACCACAACACCAATCTCTACCCTGAGCGTGCCCACCCCTACTTCCACCGAGTCCACGCCAAGTAGCGCGCCCACCCCGACAAGCACCACCCCCGCCCACACCTCCACCACCCCCGCCACCTCAACCACCTCCAGCACCAGCACACCTCTACCCACGACTCCAAGCCCGCCTCCCACAGCGACCTCCGCCTCCACCAGCAGCCCGGTCACCACTCCCACCACTACCACTCCCATCACTACCACTCCCACCACCTCCTTGCCCAGCAGCACCCCTCCCGTCACCCCCTCTACCACCACCCTGACGACCAAGACCCCGGCCCCTTCGACACCGAGCACGAGACCAATCAGGACCAGCAGTGGTAAGTTGGGCCGTTGGCTTCAGCGACTCCGCGCACCACCCATCTCCCGGGGGCCCTTCCCACAGCAGAGGCCTCAAGACCCCTTCCCTGCCCCTTCCGGCACCTTTCCGCGGGCACCCTGCGGGCAATGGTCGCCCCGTCGTGCTCAGCCTGGCCGCTGGGCTCCGGCTAGAAGCACTGTGTGTTCCGGCCCCAGCGCCGCTCTGGCCCTCAGCGGCTTTCCCCCAACCCCTTACTTCTTTCTCCCACACGGCCTTCTCTCTGCTCTTCCCTACCACAGCGACTCCAGAGACCAGCCCGCCAGTTCCGACGCCCACCGCTACAGGTAAGCCCCTCCAGGCGAAGGCCAGAGGAGAGCTCTCCACGGGGACCCTTGCCTCGGGGCAGCCCAGTCCCGCCGCCTCACCGCTACTGCCTGGTTTGCCTCTGCCTTGCAGCTTCCACCCCTCCGACCGCGGTCCCCAGCAGCAGCACCCCGAAAACAACGCCGACCACCTCCCCCTCTTCGACCGCCAGCACCACGCCATCGACGCAGAGCGCCACCACCACCACGCCCAAAACCACAACACCAATCTCTACCCTGAGCGTGCCCACCCCTACTTCCACCGAGTCCACGCCAAGTAGCGCGCCCACCCCGACAAGCACCACCCCCGCCCACACCTCCACCACCCCCGCCACCTCAACCACCTCCAGCACCAGCACATCTCTACCCACGACTCCAAGCCCGCCTCCCACAGCGACCTCCGCCTCCACCAGCAGCCCGGTCACCACTCCCACCACTACCACTCCCATCACTACCACTCCCACCACCTCCTTGCCCAGCAGCACCCCTCCCGTCACCCCCTCTACCACCACCCTGACGACCAAGACCCCGGCCCCTTCGACACCGAGCACGAGACCAATCAGGACCAGCAGTGGTAAGTTGGGCCGTTGGCTTCAGCGACTCCGCGCACCACCCATCTCCCGGGGGCCCTTCCCACAGCAGAGGCCTCAAGACCCCTTCCCTGCCCCTTCCGGCACCGTTTCGCGGGCACCCTGCGGGCAATGGTCGCCCCGTCGTGCTCAGCCTGGCCGCTGGGCTCCGGCTAGAAGCACTGTGTGTTCCGGCCCCAGCGCCGCTCTGGCCCTCAGCGGCTTTCCCCCAACCCCTTACTTCTTTCTCCCACACGGCCTTCTCTCTGCTCTTCCCTACCACAGCGACTCCAGAGACCAGCCCGCCAGTTCCGACGCCCACCGCTACAGGTAAGCCCCTCCAGGCGAAGGCCAGAGGAGAGCTCTCCACGGGGACCCTTGCCTCGGGGCAGCCCAGTCCCGCCGCCTCACCGCTACTGCCTGGTTTGCCTCTGCCTTGCAGCTTCCACCCCTCCGACGGCGGTCCCCAGCAGCAGCACCCCGAAAACAACGCCGACCACCTCCCCCTCTTCGACCGCCAGCACCACGCCATCGACGCAGAGCGCCACCACCACCACGCCCAAAACCACAACACCAATCTCTACCCTGAGCGTGCCCACCCCTACTTCCACCGAGTCCACGCCAAGTAGCGCGCCCACCCCGACAAGCACCACCCCCGCCCACACCTCCACCACCCCCGCCACCTCAACCACCTCCAGCACCAGCACACCTCTACCCACGACTCCAAGCCCGCCTCCCACAGCGACCTCCGCCTCCACCAGCAGCCCGGTCACCACTCCCACCACTACCACTCCCATCACTACCACTCCCACCACCTCCTTGCCCAGCAGCACCCCTCCCGTCACCCCCTCTACCACCACCCTGACGACCAAGACCCCGGCCCCTTCGACACCGAGCACGAGACCAATCAGGACCAGCAGTGGTAAGTTGGGCCGTTGGCTTCAGCGACTCCGCGCACCACCCATCTCCCGGGGGCCCTTCCCACAGCAGAGGCCTCAAGACCCCTTCCCTGCCCCTTCCGGCACCTTTCCGCGGGCACCCTGCGGGCAATGGTCGCCCCGTCGTGCTCAGCCTGGCCGCTGGGCTCCGGCTAGAAGCACTGTGTGTTCCGGCCCCAGCGCCGCTCTGGCCCTCAGCGGCTTTCCCCCAACCCCTTACTTCTTTCTCCCACACGGCCTTCTCTCTGCTCTTCCCTACCACAGCGACTCCAGAGACCAGCCCGCCAGTTCCGACGCCCACCGCTACAGGTAAGCCCCTCCAGGCGAAGGCCAGAGGAGAGCTCTCCACGGGGACCCTTGCCTCGGGGCAGCCCAGTCCCGCCGCCTCACCGCTACTGCCTGGTTTGCCTCTGCCTTGCAGCTTCCACCCCTCCGACCGCGGTCCCCAGCAGCAGCACCCCGAAAACAACGCCGACCACCTCCCCCTCTTCGACCGCCAGCACCACGCCATCGACGCAGAGCGCCACCACCACCACGCCCAAAACCACAACACCAATCTCTACCCTGAGCGTGCCCACCCCTACTTCCACCGAGTCCACGCCAAGTAGCGCGCCCACCCCGACAAGCACCACCCCCGCCCACACCTCCACCACCCCCGCCACCTCAACCACCTCCAGCACCAGCACATCTCTACCCACGACTCCAAGCCCGCCTCCCACAGCGACCTCCGCCTCCACCAGCAGCCCGGTCACCACTCCCACCACTACCACTCCCATCACTACCACTCCCACCACCTCCTTGCCCAGCAGCACCCCTCCCGTCACCCCCTCTACCACCACCCTGACGACCAAGACCCCGGCCCCTTCGACACCGAGCACGAGACCAATCAGGACCAGCAGTGGTAAGTTGGGCCGTTGGCTTCAGCGACTCCGCGCACCACCCATCTCCCGGGGGCCCTTCCCACAGCAGAGGCCTCAAGACCCCTTCCATGCCCCTTCCGGCACCGTTTCGCGGGCACCCTGCGGGCAATGGTCGCCCCGTCGTGCTCAGCCTGGCCGCTGGGCTCCGGCTAGAAGCACTGTGTGTTCCGGCCCCAGCGCCGCTCTGGCCCTCAGCGGCTTTCCCCCAACCCCTTACTTCTTTCTCCCACACGGCCTTCTCTCTGCTCTTCCCTACCACAGCGACTCCAGAGACCAGCCCGCCAGTTCCGACGCCCACCGCTACAGGTAAGCCCCTCCAGGCGAAGGCCAGAGGAGAGCTCTCCACGGGGACCCTTGCCTCGGGGCAGCCCAGTCCCGCCGCCTCACCGCTACTGCCTGGTTTGCCTCTGCCTTGCAGCTTCCACCCCTCCGACCGCGGTCCCCAGCAGCAGCACCCCGAAAACAACGCCGACCACCTCCCCCTCTTCGACCGCCAGCACCACGCCATCGACGCAGAGCGCCACCACCACCACGCCCAAAACCACAACACCAATCTCTACCCTGAGCGTGCCCACCCCTACTTCCACCGAGTCCACGCCAAGTAGCGCGCCCACCCCGACAAGCACCACCCCCGCCCACACCTCCACCACCCCCGCCACCTCAACCACCTCCAGCACCAGCACACCTCTACCCACGACTCCAAGCCCGCCTCCCACAGCGACCTCCGCCTCCACCAGCAGCCCGGTCACCACTCCCACCACTACCACTCCCATCACTACCACTCCCACCACCTCCTTGCCCAGCAGCACCCCTCCCGTCACCCCCTCTACCACCACCCTGACGACCAAGACCCCGGCCCCTTCGACACCGAGCACGAGACCAATCAGGACCAGCAGTGGTAAGTTGGGCCGTTGGCTTCATTGACTCCACGCACCACCCATCTCCCGGGGGCCCTTCCAAAGCAGAGGCCTCAAGACCCCTTCCCTGCCCCTTCCGGCACCTTTTCGCGGGCACCCTGCGGGCAATGGTCGCCCCGTCGTGCTCAGCCTGGCCGCTGGGCTCCGGCTTGAAGCACTGTGTGTTCCGGCCCCAGCGCCGCTCTGGCCCTCAGCGGCTTTCCCCCAACCCCTTACTTCTTTCTCCCACACGGCCTTCTCTCTGCTCTTCCCTACCACAGCGACTCCAGAGACCAGCCCGCCAGTTCCGACGCCCACCGCTACAGGTAAGCCCCTCCAGGCGAAGGCCAGAGGAGAGCTCTCCACGGGGACCCTTGCCTCGGGGCAGCCCAGTCCCGCCGCCTCACCGCTACTGCCTGGTTTGCCTCTGCCTTGCAGCTTCCACCCCTCCGACCGCGGTCCCCAGCAGCAGCACCCCGAAAACAACGCCGACCACCTCCCCCTCTTCGACCGCCAGCACCACGCCATCGACGCAGAGCGCCACCACCACCACGCCCAAAACCACAACACCAATCTCTACCCTGAGCGTGCCCACCCCTACTTCCACCGAGTCCACGCCAAGTAGCGCGCCCACCCCGACAAGCACCACCCCCGCCCACACCTCCACCACCCCCGCCACCTCAACCACCTCCAGCACCAGCACATCTCTACCCACGACTCCAAGCCCGCCTCCCACAGCGACCTCCGCCTCCACCAGCAGCCCGGTCACCACTCCCACCACTACCACTCCCATCACTACCACTCCCACCACCTCCTTGCCCAGCAGCACCCCTCCCGTCACCCCCTCTACCACCACCCTGACGACCAAGACCCCGGCCCCTTCGACACCGAGCACGAGACCAATCAGGACCAGCAGTGGTAAGTTGGGCCGTTGGCTTCAGCGACTCCGCGCACCACCCATCTCCCGGGGGCCCTTCCCACAGCAGAGGCCTCAAGACCCCTTCCCTGCCCCTTCCGGCACCGTTTCGCGGGCACCCTGCGGGCAATGGTCGCCCCGTCGTGCTCAGCCTGGCCGCTGGGCTCCGGCTAGAAGCACTGTGTGTTCCGGCCCCAGCGCCGCTCTGGCCCTCAGCGGCTTTCCCCCAACCCCTTACTTCTTTCTCCCACACGGCCTTCTCTCTGCTCTTCCCTACCACAGCGACTCCAGAGACCAGCCCGCCAGTTCCGACGCCCACCGCTACAGGTAAGCCCCTCCAGGCGAAGGCCAGAGGAGAGCTCTCCACGGGGACCCTTGCCTCGGGGCAGCCCAGTCCCGCCGCCTCACCGCTACTGCCTGGTTTGCCTCTGCCTTGCAGCTTCCACCCCTCCGACCGCGGTCCCCAGCAGCAGCACCCCGAAAACAACGCCGACCACCTCCCCCTCTTCGACCGCCAGCACCACGCCATCGACGCAGAGCGCCACCACCACCACGCCCAAAACCACAACACCAATCTCTACCCTGAGCGTGCCCACCCCTACTTCCACCGAGTCCACGCCAAGTAGCGCGCCCACCCCGACAAGCACCACCCCCGCCCACACCTCCACCACCCCCGCCACCTCAACCACCTCCAGCACCAGCACACCTCTACCCACGACTCCAAGCCCGCCTCCCACAGCGACCTCCGCCTCCACCAGCAGCCCGGTCACCACTCCCACCACTACCACTCCCATCACTACCACTCCCACCACCTCCTTGCCCAGCAGCACCCCTCCCGTCACCCCCTCTACCACCACCCTGACGACCAAGACCCCGGCCCCTTCGACACCGAGCACGAGACCAATCAGGACCAGCAGTGGTAAGTTGGGCCGTTGGCTTCAGCGACTCCGCGCACCACCCATCTCCCGGGGGCCCTTCCCACAGCAGAGGCCTCAAGACCCCTTCCCTGCCCCTTCCGGCACCGTTTCGCGGGCACCCTGCGGGCAATGGTCGCCCCGTCGTGCTCAGCCTGGCCGCTGGGCTCCGGCTAGAAGCACTGTGTGTTCCGGCCCCAGCGCCGCTCTGGCCCTCAGCGGCTTTCCCCCAACCCCTTACTTCTTTCTCCCACACGGCCTTCTCTCTGCTCTTCCCTACCACAGCGACTCCAGAGACCAGCCCGCCAGTTCCGACGCCCACCGCTACAGGTAAGCCCCTCCAGGCGAAGGCCAGAGGAGAGCTCTCCACGGGGACCCTTGCCTCGGGGCAGCCCAGTCCCGCCGCCTCACCGCTACTGCCTGGTTTGCCTCTGCCTTGCAGCTTCCACCCCTCCGACCGCGGTCCCCAGCAGCAGCACCCCGAAAACAACGCCGACCACCTCCCCCTCTTCGACCGCCAGCACCACGCCATCGACGCAGAGCGCCACCACCACCACGCCCAAAACCACAACACCAATCTCTACCCTGAGCGTGCCCACCCCTACTTCCACCGAGTCCATGCCAAGTAGCGCGCCCACCCCGACAAGCACCACCCCCGCCCACACCTCCACCACCCCCGCCACCTCAACCACCTCCAGCACCAGCACACCTCTACCCACGACTCCAAGCCCGCCTCCCACAGCGACCTCCGCCTCCACCAGCAGCCCGGTCACCACTCCCACCACTACCACTCCCATCACTACCACTCCCACCACCTCCTTGCCCAGCAGCACCCCTCCCGTCACCCCCTCTACCACCACCCTGACGACCAAGACCCCGGCCCCTTCGACACCGAGCACGAGACCAATCAGGACCAGCAGTGGTAAGTTGGGCCGTTGGCTTCAGCGACTCCGCGCACCACCCATCTCCCGGGGGCCCTTCCAAAGCAGAGGCCTCAAGACCCCTTGCCTGCCCCTTCCGGCACCGTTTCGCGGGCACCCTGCGGGCAATGGTCGCCCCGTCGTGCTCAGCCTGGCCGCTGGGCTCCGGCTTGAAGCACTGTGTGTTCCGGCCCCAGCGCCGCTCTGGCCCTCAGCGGCTTTCCCCCAACCCCTTACTTCTTTCTCCCACACGGCCTTCTCTCTGCTCTTCCCTACCACAGCGACTCCAGAGACCAGCCCGCCAGTTCCGACGCCCACCGCTACAGGTAAGCCCCTCCAGGCAAAGGCCAGAGGAGAGCTCTCCACAGGGACCCTTGCCTCGGGGCAGCCCAGTCCCGCCGCCTCACCGCTACTGCCTGGTTTGCCTCTGCCTTGCAGCTTCCACCCCTCCGACCGCGGTCCCCAGCAGCAGCACCCCGAAAACAACGCCGACCACCTCCCCCTCTTCGACCGCCAGCACCACGCCATCGACGCAGAGCGCCACCACCACCACGCCCAAAACCACAACACCAATCTCTACCCTGAGCGTGGCCACCCCTACTTCCACCGAGTCCACGCCAAGTAGCGCGCCCACCCCGACAAGCACCACCCCCGCCCACACCTCCACCACCCCCGCCACCTCAACCACCTCCAGCACCAGCACACCTCTACCCACGACTCCAAGCCCGCCTCCCACAGCGACCTCCGCCTCCACCAGCAGCCCGGTCACCACTCCCACCACTACCACTCCCATCACTACCACTCCCACCACCTCCTTGCCCAGCAGCACCCCTCCCGTCACCCCCTCTACCACCACCCTGACGACCAAGACCCCGGCCCCTTCGACACCGAGCACGAGACCAATCAGGACCAGCAGTGGTAAGTTGGGCCGTTGGCTTCAGCGACTCCGCGCACCACCCATCTCCCGGGGGCCCTTCCAAAGCAGAGGCCTCAAGACCCCTTCCCTGCCCCTTCCGGCACCGTTTCGCGGGCACCCTGCGGGCAATGGTCGCCCCGTCGTGCTCAGCCTGGCCGCTGGGCTCCGGCTTAAAGCACTGTGTGTTCCGGCCCCAGCGCCGCTCTGGCCCTCAGCGGCTTTCCCCCAACCCCTTACTTCTTTCTCCCACACGGCCTTCTCTCTGCTCTTCCCTACCACAGCGACTCCAGAGACCAGCCCGCCAGTTCCGACGCCCACCGCTACAGGTAAGCCCCTCCAGGCGAAGGCCAGAGGAGAGCTCTCCACGGGGACCCTTGCCTCAGGGCAGCCCAGTCCCGCCGCCTCACCGCTACTGCCTGGTTTGCCTCTGCCTTGCAGCTTCCACCCCTCCGACCGCGGTCCCCAGCAGCAGCACCCCGAAAACAACGCCGACCACCTCCCCCTCTTCGACCGCCAGCACCACGCCATCGACGCAGAGCGCCACCACCACCACGCCCAAAACCACAACACCAATCTCTACCCTGAGCGTGCCCACCCCTACTTCCACCGAGTCCACGCCAAGTAGCGCGCCCACCCCGACAAGCACCACCCCCGCCCACACCTCCACCACCCCCGCCACCTCAACCACCTCCAGCACCAGCACACCTCTACCCACGACTCCAAGCCCGCCTCCCACAGCGACCTCCGCCTCCACCAGCAGCCCGGTCACCACTCCCACCACTACCACTCCCATCACTACCACTCCCACCACCTCCTTGCCCAGCAGCACCCCTCCCGTCACCCCCTCTACCACCACCCTGACGACCAAGACCCCGGCCCCTTCGACACCGAGCACGAGACCAATCAGGACCAGCAGTGGTAAGTTGGGCCATTGGCTTCAGCGACTCCGCGCACCACCCATCTCCCGGGGGCCCTTCCAAAGCAGAGGCCTCAAGACCCCTTCCCTGCCCCTTCCGGCACCGTTTCGCGGGCACCCTGCGGGCAATGGTCGCCCCGTCGTGCTCAGCCTGGCCGCTGGGCTCCGGCTTGAAGCACTGTGTGTTCCGGCCCCAGCGCCGCTCTGGCCCTCAGCGGCTTTCCCCCAACCCCTTACTTCTTTCTCCCACACGGCCTTCTCTCTGCTCTTCCCTACCACAGCGACTCCAGAGACCAGCCCGCCAGTTCCGACGCCCACCGCTACAGGTAAGCCCCTCCAGGCGAAGGCCAGAGGAGAGCTCTCCACAGGGACCCTTGCCTCGGGGCAGCCCAGTCCCGCCGCCTCACCGCTACTGCCTGGTTTGCCTCTGCCTTGCAGCTTCCACCCCTCCGACCGCGGTCCCCAGCAGCAGCACCCCGAAAACAACGCCGACCACCTCCCCCTCTTCGACCGCCAGCACCACGCCATCGACGCAGAGCGCCACCACTACCACGCCCAAAACCACAACACCAATCTCTACCCTGAGCGTGGCCACCCCTACTTCCACCGAGTCCACGCCAAGTAGCGCGCCCACCCCGACAAGCACCACCCCCGCCCACACCTCCACCACCCCCGCCACCTCAACCACCTCCAGCACCAGCACACCTCTACCAACGACTCCAAGCCCGCCTCCCACAGCGACCTCCGCCTCCACCAGCAGCCCGGTCACCACTCCCACCACTACCACTCCCATCACTACCACTCCCACCACCTCCTTGCCCAGCAGCACCCCTCCCGTCACCCCCTCTACCACCACCCTGACGACCAAGACCCCGGCCCCTTCGACACCGAGCACGAGACCAATCAGGACCAGCAGTGGTAAGTTGGGCCGTTGGCTTCAGCGACTCCGCGCACCACCCATCTCCCGGGGGCCCTTCCCACAGCAGAGGCCTCAAGACCCCTTGCCTGCCCCTTCCGGCACCTTTCCGCGGGCACCCTGCGGGCAATGGTCGCCCCGTCGTGCTCAGCCTGGCCGCTGGGCTCCGGCTTGAAGCACTGTGTGTTCCGGCCCCAGCGCCGCTCTGGCCCTCAGCGGCTTTCTTCCAACCCCTTACTTCTTTCTCCCACACGGCCTTCTCTCTGCTCTTCCCTACCACAGCGACTCCAGAGACCAGCCCGCCAGTTCCGACGCCCACCGCTACAGGTAAGCCACTCCAGGCGAAGGCCAGAGGAGAGCTCTCCACGGGGACCCTTGCCTCGGGGCAGCCCAGTCCCGCCGCCTCACCGCTACTGCCTGGTTTGCCTCTGCCTTGCAGCTTCCACCCCTCCGACCGCGGTCCCCAGCAGCAGCACCCCGAAAACAACGCCGACCACCTCCCCCTCTTCGACCGCCAGCACCACGCCATCGACGCAGAGCGCCACCACCACCACGCCCAAAACCACAACACCAATCTCTACCCTGAGCGTGCCCACCCCTACTTCCACCGAGTCCACGCCTAGTAGCGCACCCACCCCGACAAGCACCACCCCCGCCCACACCTCCACCACCCCCGCCACCTCAACCACCTCCAGCACCAGCACACCTCTACCCACGACTCCAAGCCTGCCTCCCACAGCAACCTCCGCCTCCACCAGCAGCCCGGTCACCACTCCCACCACTACCACTCCCATCACTACCACTCCCACCACCTCCTTGCCCAGCAGCACCCCTCCCGTCACCCCCTCTACCACCACCCTGACGACCAAGACCCCGGCCCCTTCGACACCGAGCACGAGACCAATCAGGACCAGCAGTGGTAAGTTGGGCCGTTGGCTTCAGCGACTCCGCGCACCACCCATCTCCCGGGGGCCCTTCCCACAGCAGAGGCCTCAAGACCCCTTGCCTGCCCCTTCCGGCACCTTTTCGCAGCCACCCTGCGGGCAGTGGTCGCCCCGTCGTGCTCAGCCTGGCCGCTGGGCTCCGGCTTGAAGCACCATGCCTTCCGCCCCCAGCACCGCTCTGGCCCTCGGCGGCTTTCCCCCAACCCCTTACTTCTTTCTCCCACACGGCCTTCTCTCTGCTTTTCCCTATCACAGCGACTCCAGAGACCAGCCCGCCAGTTCCGACGCCCACCGCTACAGGTAAGCCCCTCCAGGCGAAGGCCAGAGGAGAGCTCTCCCCGGGGACCCTTGCCTCGGGGCAGCCCAGTCCCGCCGCCTCACCGCTACTGCCTGGTTTGCCTCTGCCTTGCAGCTTCCACCCCTCCGACCGCGGTCCCCAGCAGCAGCACCCCGAAAACAACGCCGACCACCTCCCCCTCTTCGACCGCCAGCACCACGCCATCGACGCAGAGCGCCACCACCACCACGCCCAAAACCACAACACCAATCTCTACCCTGAGCGTGCCCACCCGTACTTCCACCGAGTCTACGCCAAGTAGCGCGCCCACCCCGACAAGCACCACCCCCGCCCATACCTCCACCACCCCCGCCACCTCAGCCACCTCCAGCACCAGCACACCTCTACCCACGACTCCAAGCCCGCCTCCCACAGCGACCTCTGCCTCCACCAGCAGCCCGGTCACCAGTCCCACCACTACCACTCCCATCACTACCACTCCCACCACCTCCTTGCCCAGCAGCACCCCTCCCGTCACCCCCTCTACCACCACCCTGACGACCAAGACCCCGGCCCCTTCGACGCCGAGCACGAGACCAATCAGGACCAGCAGTGGTAAGTTAGGCTTTTGGTTTTAATGGTATTCTGCAGCTATCCCCTGGGATTTTGTTTAAGTCACAGATGAACTCCTTCCCTTATCCCAGCTGGCCTTATTCATTAGTAATTTGCTCCTTGCCATTTCGTGGCATCACATTGTTTCTTTTTCACTTTTGAGTGTTGGAAAACTCTTTCACCCTCCATTCCCACTGGTAGGGCCAGTAAAATATTAGTTCTGGTATTTTTTCTTGTTTTTGTGCAATACTTATATTTGAAGAAGAAATAGTTTTTTCAGGATTTGTTGGAGAAGTTGTATTTCATTTTTTTATAATGGAACTAATAAGTTCTATTTTTCTCCTTATTTCACTGTCCTCTCCACATTTTCTCTTCTTTGATATTGTGTTTTATAGATGCCGTTGTTGCAGATTCCAAAATGCTCTAATTCAAATTTTTCTCAGCAATATTTTTTTAAAATTTTGTACATTTTACAATGCCTGATTTTTCCTTTCTTGGCCTCTTTTTTATTGTTACCATATTTGTAATAGCTCTTTTTCCCATTATGACAAGTCATTCTGTCTTATGTTTTTCCTGTCTGCAGGATCGAAATCAACTCTCTCCGCACCATCTAGGACAATTGTCTCTACTTCTCATCTCTCAACTTCAACCTCTATTTCCTCTGAATCAACTTCATTTAGCACACCCCCTGTTACCACTACAGGACCACTTAATATTTCCAGTTCGTCTAGCGCTAGTACTACTTGGAAAACAAGTCTAAGCACCTCTTTTACTCCCATCGTGCCAACAAGTGTGACTTCTACTTTTTCCAGTACTCCAATAACCACACCCACCAGGACCACTTTGACTATTGAACCACCTACTGTCACTCTTACTTCTACTACTTTTTCTTCCACAAGTGCTGCTCACACTACTCTAGGAAGTACTAGTGGTAAGTATTTCTTAGCTGATGGATACATTGAAGGAGCTGTTCATTTTGCACATTACAACAATCGTTTTCTAACCATTAGTATTTTGTCTGTTACTTAGGGAATCATGTTTTCTATTTTTTACAGAACAAACTGACTTCTATTTTTTTTTAATCAGAAAAGTGATTAGGTTGCAGCTTACCAAATACCACCATGTTAAATGTAGAATAATTTAACAGACAAATGATTAGGGTCATGGCAAGGTGGGGCTGAACATCACAGCCAAGGCTTCAGTTGTCAGCCACTCCTGAGAGATATTAACTGAGTGCTTAAATATGGAAATAGAACTATTTCTCATTCTAGCACAAATGTCCCATGTGATTTGGCTAGCTCTGCATTTAATAGGGTGCATGCTCAACCACTTCCTTTTAGGATCCAAGAGGGGCGGGGACAACACAAGCAGTTCATCTTCTGTATCTTCTGTGTATCTTCTGTGTACTTTCTTCTTTATTTGGAAATTGTGAGCCTACAGATGCCTCCTCGGCTTGATTCTCCATTCTTCTCCTTCAGACACGGAACACCTGAGAAGGATAGCACTATGCGCAAGTCTCAATCTAAACCAAGACACTTTTTTTCCACTTTTATATTGGTATCCAATATCAAATGTATGGTTGGACAGCTTAGGATTGCTTCTTCATGTTTATTTTTGAAATACCCTCAAAACACTGTATATATTTACAAAAATTCTATGATGGTGATTATACGCTTCCTTGACTCACAACACACTGAGAGTTGGACAGCATCTCCAGTGCTATTTATTCTTTTTTTATCCAGAGACTCCAGCATACAGAAGCAAATGCAGCTTTACAATTTTTCGTCATTCACTTTCTGAACTAAAATCTCCCCTTGTTTACATATCCCCATGAGTACCTGTGAATACTTTCCCATCTCAAAAACTAGTTGGCCAGATTAGATTTGAATTCCAAAAGAATGTAGGTGGGTTGCTTTCATAGAACATCCTATGTGATGGCTCCCAAGGGTTACAGTTCCCATACACCAGTGTTGTCCAAACTTGGCCACTTTAAGATGAGTGGACTTCAACTCCCAGAATTCCCCAGCCAGCATTAAAGTCAACTCATCTTAAAGTGGCCAAGTTTGGACAACACTGCCATACACTATTCTACCATTCAACAAGACTTGGACAATCAGATGACCCCCTTCCCTTTTGGAGGTTTAGAGAGCCAGGGAGACAGCCCTGAAGCAAATATGTGGAAACTGTTTGGTAAACAGAGAGGACAGAAGCATTCCTGAAATCCTGGAAAGAGATTTAAGAATAGACATACTGACTTCCTGGAGTATAAGAGGGAGGGAAAGAGAAGCACCACCACACTTGCAAGGTTTTGTTATTTATTATAGTCAATCTCAATAAAGTATAGTTCTGATTTTCCTGTGGAGTGAGTTTTCTGATCTGGTCTACCCTGAAGGGCTGGCCAGAAGTCTGTTAGGGCCTGGCTATTTAAACAGGGTTTGGGAGTCAGTATTTTTTCCCTCAAGCTATTGAATTTTTTTATCATGTTTTGCTGATTGTATTTTATTCCCTAGTCTTATGTAGGTGATTGTATTGATTATGTTCTAAGGTGTTACATTGCTTTTTGTTATGTTTTTATTCCAACTTATGAAGGGGGTATGCCATTCAGTATTGGTTCTGATTGGAGCGACCTACAAACCCTGTAACTATAGTTAATCAATAAATTGTATGTACGTAAGTGAATGCAGATTTGCCCCTTTTGATATATTTTATAGCAAATATTGCAATTTTACTAATTGTATATGCTTTTATTTTAACAATTAATTTATCTGAGTGGCAAAGGCATTGCTTTGTGACACGTTAACATAAGAAAATGCTATAGGAAGAAATTAAGTAAGAAATTAAACAAATAAATAATCATCACTTTCATAGGACTGTATTCAATGGTATCCATCCATGTGTAGAACTGATACCACCCACTTCCAGTGCACCCCTCCACCATAATTTACACTGATGGTTGAGGGACCTTCCAAAACAAATGTGTAGGATATTGTGGGAAGAACAGCTAGGAATATGTCCAATGTATGAATGGAGATCTCTTCACATTACACTGAGCCCTATATCATTGGAAGGCATTTCATACAGAATGATCATCCTTCATGAAATGGAGCCAGCATTCAATTGTAGGCAAATAAACAAATCAATACTTGAAGCAAGTTCTATGTGACTTTCTCCAAAGAAAATACATTGTGTTTAGCAGAAGTAGCCTTTTGAAAAAAATGAGCAGATGGATGACCAGCAGCATGTGATTTTTAAGTTATATATTCATTTTTTAATTGTATTTATTTATTTATGCAATTTCTATAACTGCCAGGCTCAATCCAAGTGACTGTGGGTGGCGAACAATTTGAATAATTAAAACAATGAAAACCATTACAAATTATTTGTATAAGCAGCTGATAATTATTATAAAAATTACATAAAATCAACAGTGCAACCAAGTAACAGGGCCTGTAACACTTTCAGGACCCCAGGCTTGGGCACATAGCCAAGTGTATAGTTTTGTCTCAAGATTTGTGAAGTTTGGTGACTTTGGATGAAATCTCAACTCTTGGATTTGTTTTTGTTTTTCTTTTTCAGTTCCTGTTTCAAATATTACAACTACTGCTCCAATCACAACTCCCCCAGGTTGGTTGAACTAAAGCGAATGTCTGAGTTTAAATGACTACTTTCTAGGGCTGCAGTCAACTACATATTTTAGTCTACTGAAATAGCATCATCTGCTTGCAAGGAAAATATGCACATAAACATAGGCCTACATACTCAAATATATTTCAACCCAATAAAGGTTTTTTTTAGACTTCAACATATAACACTGACCAAGATGTAAAGTTGAACTTTTTCATACTATTTTATAATGTTTAGAATTACAATTACTCATTTATATGAATTTAGGATTGTCTGAGATAAGCTACCGTCATATAAAATAGTATAGTTTTGCAAAGAGAATATCACCCACATTTTTCTGACCGAAAATATGTTGTTTTTCAATATTGTCTTAAATATGTGTGATCTTTGACAATAAGAACTGCATTTGTTAATACGTCGTTTAAATCAAGATTTACAGTAGTAAAATCTAGTGTTTATTAATGCACTGTGCTGCACTGTGTATTAGCCCTTTGCAGTGATTGCTCTTTGTAGTAAGAATAAGAAGCCCAAATCTTCATTAATCCCAAAAGGAGGTAGAGTTCTTACATTTACATTAATTACTGTTTTTTAATATTTTACAGTGCCATGTAGAGCTATTGAATATGAAGAGCAAGTGATTTTTAAGGGTTGTGTTGCAAATGTTACTTTAATCCGTTGTGAAGGAATGTGTCCATCATCAGCAAGGTAAATAAGACGATATTGCAGATTTTCCAGCAACCATGAGGTCTATTACTTGATTAAAAGTCATGTTAAATACTTCAACTTATTTTTCCATTTATAGCTTATTTATCAGTAGCTGATTATTTTTACTTACCTATAATGAAAGATCAGTACAGAAAAAGAAATCCCTAGCTATAATCTGACCATACCTTTCCCAAAGTAGTTTAGTAGTTTCATGTACAGGTAGTCCTCACTTAATGACAGTAATTGGGACCTGAGTTTCCATCACTAAGCAATGCAGTTATAAAGCACAATGTCATGTGACCACACCACATAGCAATGGCAGTACTGGCACTTCTGGTTGCCATCATTAAGTGAATTGCACAACATCATTACGTGCAATGTGACGTGGTCACCATTTGCAACCTCCTGCCAGCTTCCCCATTGACTTTGCTTGTCAGAAGCCAGCAGTGAAGGTTGCAAATGGTGATCACATGACCACATGACACTGTGATATCGTAATTGTGATCCAGGCACTGATCTAAGTCACGATCACATGACCACAGGGATGCTGTGACCAGTCATAAGTACCACTCATTCAGCACTGTTGGAAGTCCGAATGGTCACTGAATGGGTGGTTGTTAAGTGAGGACCACGTGTAGTGTAGTGTAGTTTAGTGTAGTATAGTTTAGCTAGGTATAAAAAGCTGGCTGGGTCATTGGAATGAAGTTGTATGAACATGGTATCATGTTGTATGAACATGATATTCCACACAGTATTCAGAAAAATGTAGAAAGAACATGTTTCCATTTCACGACAATCAATTAAAACTTGTAGAGGCATTTTTTAAAAGGTTTTCAAAAGACTCTATCTCTCCTATATGATTTTTTAAAAAATATGTAAAAATTCTCACTGACATGATAAATTCCCTAAGTTTAGGGTATCTTTATGTCCAAAAAGCTGTACAATTTACTCTATATCAAGGTATTTACTTGTTGAACTACTTAGTCAACAGTATTAACATTATTTATTTACCATTTCTTACATTTATGGTATCCAAGGAAATAATTTTTTTTTTTTAATTAACTTGTTAGACACATGTATACCTTATCTAAAATAAGACTGTTCTTATTCACAGGCTGAATGTTACAAAAATGATGGTAGATGCACGATGTGGATGTTGCATGCCACAAACATTCTACAAGAAGGAAATAGAGATGCCGTGCCCAGATCCAGATAACCCACATAAACCACTTTTTGCAGATATCATTATATTTGGTGAATGTGTATGCAATTTTGATGGATGTATACGCTAGCCAAACTCACCAGTGCCAACTGAGAAGCAATATTTAAAATAAGCCATCAGTTGCTATTTACATTATGCCTAAAGTCTGGAGTTAGAGCCCCTTTGTTTATATCAATTGGTTCAAAACATTGAGAAGGCAGCTACTCCTAGAAGAGTAGTGCTGATAACAAATTATGTTAATTTATTCATTATTTGGGGGCTAGGAAGATGAAATAAACTTTTGCCTTATTTAGAAGGCTTTCACTAAATTTATGTCTACCTACCTGTGTAAAATAATTGACTGTTTTAATAAAGATATTAGCTGGCTTTTTAGTTTCTAATGGTGAATATCTGAGAGACCTGTTATACTTTCATAATGCTATAATCTAATGGCAAATTCATTCTTCAAACACCCATTTTTATGCTGTCAAAATAGAATCTTTCATGATACAGAGTATAGTATCAACAGGTCAGATATATGAAGTAGAAACAAACTCACTTCCTACCCTCCCAAGAAAGCACATGTTAAATAATTAAGGAGGATATCCAGCTAGTGTCATTGGGTTGGGTACCCTCTGTGAGAAATGAATATTAACTTTTGAAGAAGAGGAACAAAGAAGTGGAATGGAATAGAATGGAACTGAATGGCATATTTTTGAAAGCTTCATGGCAGAAATTCCTGGCTGAAATTCTAAGAAACAGTTTAAAATGCTTGATTATGGAAGGTTATGTACAAAATCATTCCACTGGGATATACTGTGGAAGGCCAAAACCAACTGGATGGGAACATATTAAAACAATCAAATGGAAGATTTAGCTAGTACCTTGCCACAATGGGTGAGCAATTCAGCTATGTTTGCCTCAGATTTAAAGAGGATTCAAGGTAGACTGGGTTAGATGGAGGTATACATAACTTTTTTTGCTTTACCAGAAAATGTACATTTCACATGGCTTTTAGTCACATCAAGAAATTATTTAAACTGTTCAGTACCTTTTAATATAAATAGTATGCCTCAAAATAGGAAAACCATATCTTTTCTATGCCTCTATAGCTTGTTTTTCTTTCATTAGCTAATCTAAACCAGGAAAATGAGGTGGAGGCATAAGCCATGTTCTTCCTATAAAAGCAGTAATACAGTGGTACCTCGGGATACAAACTTAATCCGTTCCGTGACTCTGGACGTATCCCGAGTTGGTCGTAACCCGAAGCAAATTTTCCCATAGGGTTCAATGTAAATCCGGTTAATCCGTTCCACCCTCTGCCCGAATTTGGTCGCAACCCGAGGCAATTTCCCCATAAGGTTCAATGTAAAGTACAATCCGTTCTGAAACATATGCATTTTATTTTTACACCACAAAAACATGAAAAACAGTGCAACTGGCACAGCATGAAGAGGGAGAATGGGGTGGGGAGGCAGTTATTGGTTGGAGGGAGAGTCCCCTTCAGGGGTTTCCTCTCTTCTTTGCCTCTTAGCTGCAGGCTCAGTTCTGGGGAAAAACCTGTCTAAAGTCTGTTGTTTTTTCCTGCGCTGCATAACCCTCTGGAAATGAGAGAACACGTTATCGTTCATAAGATTCAGCACTCTGCTTGTCACAGTTCTGTTGGGGTGGTGCTTCTCAGTGAAATCCTGGCACTCATTCCATTTCTCCATGATGGACTTTATCGCATCACAGCTCACCTCCTCCGCCTCCTCTTCTTCCTCAGTGAAATGCTCCTCGCCCAGCGCCTTCTGTTGCTCACTGTGGAGCTCAGCAAGTTCTTCTGTGGTCAGCTCCTCCTTATGGTCCTCAACAAGCTCCTCTATGTCTGCATCATCCACAACCAGACCCATGCTCTTGCCCATGGACACAATCTCCTCCACTACCTCTGCATCAGACCCTTCACACTCACGTCCAGCAACACATTCTGGCCACAGTTTCCTCCAGGCTGAGTTTAAGGTCCGGCAGGTGACATCCTCCATTTTCTTTGGAGTCATGCTAACACGCACACCAAAAACCTTCGCAAAACACCACAAAACACACCACAAGCCTCACCGAACATCTCCTTGCTACCGTGACCTCGCCCACAGGAAGCCGTGGCTGTGTGGCAGCAGGGAAAATAGCCGCGGATCCGGTTCGTAAGTTGAGGCGAGTTCGTAACCCGAGGTACCACTGTAGTCCCAAATTATGTTCACAGTAATCAGTTGAAAGCAATCAATTTCTTAGCATTTCCCTAACAGAACTAAACCAAGCCTAAATTCCCACTATTTCCTTCAAAGTTGACCAAGATCAGTATTATGTTATATCAAGATAATTTGTAGAAAAGCAATGTATCTTGGCCACTGGGTGAGGCTGACATTAATGATAGGTAAAGCCAGAGAATAGAGAGATGGAAGTGACAACTTTTTTTTTTCTTCATTATCCCTACCTGGTGAGCTGCTGAAGAGGACCATTTGGGCAGATTAAAAATATAATAAAACTTATTGGATGGAAATTTTGGTCTGGATTTCTCTGAGAAATGAATTCCAAGTCAGGATCAATTTCAAAGAAGAGTTAACAGGTAGCCCTTGTTTAACAACTGTTCACAGTTACAACAGTGATGAAAAAATAATTTTATGACCAGTTCTCACATTTGTGAGCTTTTCAGGTCTGTAAAGCAATCTGATGTAAGATTGTAAGCATGGTTGTGGTTTCACATAGCGACCACTTCGCTTAACAACTGAGTTGCCGATCCCAGTTGTCATCACTAAATGAGAACTATCTGTATTGTGGCCAGCTGAATGAGCACACTTCCCAAATAGGAATATGCACCAGACAGAGTCTGATGAGCTTTTATACACTTGGTATGCACCTCTTTTTACAACTCTTTGGAATGTTTCTTTGGAATGTTTCTTATCAGTGTTTTTTTTTTTTACCAAATATAGATAGTCACTCCCTCTTCCTAAGCCTCATTGCATACATGTTTCTCTCCCTTTGGCCTAATAGAGGATTTCTATGCAAGCATATTTACAGAAGCTCAGGGCATTTAGCAGATTTTTAAAATGTCCTCCTTCAGACTTAAAACAAAAGATTGCTGCTACTAGAGGTACAAATTATTATCTGCCAAGGGTTTTTCAAATTAGAAAATGATATCAAGCATGCTGGCTAGGGAATTCTGGGAGTTGAAGTCCACACGACTTAAAGCTGCTGAGGCTGAGAAACACTGCTCAAGGGCAAGTGGTCTTTTGAACAAATCAATCCAATCCATACCGATATGGAGACTTTACCATTTGGTAGTATTTCCATATTGTTACCATCTATATTCTATTATAATCCTCAAATAGCCCTAAACAGCATAGCTTGAGAGCACTTGAAACATATCAACTTAACTTTTAACTTAACATAAAACTTTTCATCAAATGCATAAAGTGGCTAAGCTGATCTAGGATTTGAATTGGGATGAACCAGGGGGGAAGAGTTTCAGGCAACTTCAGAAGATCTCAAGAAACACAATGGGTTTTTAACACATTACAATTGTTCATTGGTAAAATACATATAATCTGTCTCACATGTAACCTCCATCTGCATAACCAACCTGTCTTCTCCTCTTAATAAAAATAGGGGAAAAGTACATGAACTGTTGGACCCAAAATGGGGTTCTTTGCCTGGAGACGACTGCCAATAACTTCACCAGACACAAGAAGCCCTTAGAGCAAAATTTCTTTATTGGTGCACAGCAGTAAAGGGGATACCTCTGTGAAAAGAGGTTCCCTGAACACAAAGAGATCAGGGTTTTTATACATTTTCCTTCAAGGAGATATAACATTTAGAGATTATTGATTGTTCAAGAAGTTCTTCATCACTTTAACTGGGATTTCCCTTTGATCTCTTCTGTGCAGTGGACCCATTCCCATATCTTTTGTTTTCTCAAGAGATGTCAACTACAGGTGAATACAGTTAATAGGTTACCAAGGTTAGATGTCGGCTAACCTAGAAGGGTTGGCTATGGGTGAATACATCTTTGCTGTCCTGCTCCTCAGTATTTTTCCTTTCCATGCTCCTCAGTATTCAGGTTGAAGGTATTTTATTAACTAGAGAAATAATATGGGTAATAAACTATAAGACAGAAAGTGCAAGTATTATGGAAGACATTTAGGAGTGGAAGATATTAAGAATCTAGAAGGGCTAGAAATACATGAAACACCTAACTGAGCTGAAGATAGATAAGACACAAATATACATAGCCTATAGAAACACAGGTAACTGTCCCACAGTGTGAAGGGGGAGAAAGAAAAAGCAAAACAGTATGAAATTAAAAGTAGTTAGGCTTGCCATAAAATACCTTTCTGGTCACTGTCTGGTGGATCCAATGGTGTAAAGTTAACTCTACCTCTTCTTTGTTGAAGGTAGGCCTTAAGATTTCTTCCTACCTCAGGGAAGAAACCCTTCAGTTTCAGCTGAGGGAAGCTCAACTTCAGTACTTAATTCACTGAAATAACAGAAAGGCTTGCCTCCAGCACGAACACACAGGAAAATGAAAGATGTGTGTGTAGCAATCAGCAAACACAATAAAGTAGTTAACTCTTTTATCCTCAGTCACCTAAACTGTCTCTGAATCTAACCCCTGGCTGCAGGGTGGGCTGTCAGATCTATTTTTCAGTGAGCAGAACACAATTCTTTGTGGTATATCCCACCGCTATTCTCAATCACTTATGGTGGGGGCAACAGGAAAGGGATATACTACAACAATACAGTATTCCTAAGCTGAGTCAGTAGGGTTAAAATATTCTCTGAAGCACTATGAACCTAAAGCTCAACTCCACAAAAGCAAAAAAACAAAAAAACAAAACAAAAACCCTTTATAAAGCTTAATGAATGTAGAAGGTTCTGCCTAAGTAGCTGCCCAAATGTTTATTCTGTCATCTGAAATGACATCATAGGTTCTGCCTAGGTAGCTGCCCAACAAATGTTTATTATGTCATCTCAAGCAAATGTTTATGACATCACATCTCAAATGTGAGACCTGCTGCTAACAGTCTAGATGTAGCCACTTCCCTGACCACATGAACTTTGATGCACAAGAGGAATTGTTTCTTGCTGGCTAAATACACCAGAGTAATGGATTCCCTCCCCCAGCTCCTGATAGTGGATCTTTCACCTACCCACCAACACGAAGTCCAGGGCAGCTTCCTGTATTACCTAATAGCCTGCTCTCCAGGCCTGACAGTAGGAATTCCAATAGATCTGGAACCTTGCTGCTGGTGCCATGAGACTGTCTTTTGCATTGCTGTTGACACTCCGTCAGTTAATAGATCTTGGTGGCAGCTAAGTGCCTAGATGCTGCATGAGTTTTTACTACAAGGTCTAGAAGGCTAGAATGCAGATGTTCCTGTTTAATTTCCAGATGCCAAGTTGTGGCTGTTCTAGACCAGATCAGGTCTTGAGATGGGATGCCTGGGCACGTCAGGAGATGCCATGAGGACTCCTTACTCATCCATCCTTGGGTGATGAACCATAATCTCCTAGGCCTGAACAGAATTAAAATCACTTGTGCCTTCCACATCTTCACCTTACATGCCAAATTGGACTGCATGGAAAGCAGAGAGAGGTCTTTCCGGTCCCAATGGCACCAGGGAATCAGTTGTCACTGCTCAGTTGACTTGAAATTGGGAGCAACAACTTGTCTGTAGTATGCTGTTGTGAACAAGGGGACAACTTGTTTCCTACCATCTTGTTAAATGCAAACACTGTATTTACCTGACAAGATTAGCTTTTCTCCAATTAATTTAGTTTAAAATGGAAAGGGTATCTTAGATAAACAGAGGTAGAGGAAGAACTAAAAGTCTAATTTTCCTTTGAGGTGGTAGAAATAGGATCATTTTAAATTTGGGGCATCTTCCTTTAAGATAAATTTGGTTACTAAAGTCCTGTATATTCTATGCTCACTTTTCAGCAGCAGTTGGTTTACTACTTAAATTGCATAGAATTTCTAACTATATTCTATCTAATCAGTCTGTTGATCTATGTAAAATTATTATGCAATGTAATATGGTATGGGAACTATCATACAGATTGGACTTCACTGTTTTTCCACTGAAGTTGTATCATAAATATCTCTGCAAGAAATAATAGACATTGTATCTACATACTTTCAGTGTCCCTTAAGTAATATTTTAACGTTTAAATTATATAAAAATATGCAGAAAATATTGTCAAAGGCTTTCACGGCCGGCATACGATGGCTGGTGTGGGTCTTCCGGGCTGTGTGGCCGTGTTCTGGAAGTTTTGTTTCCTAACGTTTCGCCAGCACCTGTGACCGGCATCTTCAGAGTGCAGGAGCACAGACAGGAGCAGTTCTCTCTGTGCCCAGGGCGATGTGACCCTTCTGTGGGTATTTATAGAGATCTGGGGGGGGGGGAAGGGGGTGATTGGGGGTGTGTGTGGGGGGGTTGGGTTACTGAGTGGCTGCTTGTTTTGGTGTCAGAATCTGTGTGTATCTTCCTGGGGATTAGGAAGGGTTTTTTCTTCTATTGAATTGTTAACAAGGGGCTGCTGGGGGTGATTAGCAAGTTCATTGTGTGAACTGTTCACATGTCCTGGTGGTTGAGCTGAGTTTGTTGACCTTTTTGCAGGCTGTATTTTTCAGGATTGGTAGCCAGGTTTTGTTGATTTTTAGACTTTCCTCTTTTTTATTGAAACTGTGCTGGTGTTTGTGAATCTCAATGGCTTCCCGGTATAGCCTGGTATAGTGGCTGTTGGTGTTGTCCAGTATCTCTGTGTTTTCAAATAGGATTTTGTGTCCAGTGTGCTTGAGAGCATGTTCAGCTACTGCAGATTTTTCTGGTTGCTGTAGTCTGTAGTGTCTTTCGTGTTCTTTTATCCTGGTATGGATGCTGCGTTTTGTGGTCCCTGCCTAATCCCCAGGAGGATACACACAGATTCTGACACCAAAACAAGCAGCCACTCAGTAACCCAACCCCCCCCACACCCAATCCCCCCTCCCCCCCCCCAGATCTCTATAAATACCCACAGAAGGGTCACATCACCCTGGGCACAGAGAGAACTGCTCCTGTCTGTGCTCCTGCACTCTGAAGATGCCAGTCACAGGTGCTGGCAAAACATTAGGAAACAAAACTTCCAGAACACGGCCACACAGCCCGGAAGACCCACACCAGCCATGCAGAAAATAAATTAGGAAGTTGGGTTAATATTTAAATAAGCTTACAATTTTTAAACTGTATTATACATTTAGTATTACTGGTCTTGAACAGACTGATTGAACGATCTTAGTATGCTGCTTAAGGTTCCAGAGGAGTGACAGAAATGCAATAATAATATTTAAAAAAAAAATAGATGCAGTGAAAGTTCTTAAAAGTGAAAATCAGAAACATGAGTTTTATTCTTCTAGCCATTTATTTTTTTCTGCTAAAGGTAACATGTTTAGATTTATGTATTTTCAAATTTATATACTTATAATGGAAGTTGACCATATAAGCTCACAATTAATTTTTTTATAGTGAAATGGTTAAACATAGATACTGGAGTGTAGGCCTAACTTTACAACATTTTATTTTCCTGCTGAGAAATCTTTCACATGTCGTTAACAAATACTGTGCTTCGATTACTAATACTGTTTTAGCCACAAAAAGTATTATTTCTGCTTGATAAAGAGGATATATAACTTTGGTAATCAAGTAATTTATCCCAATAAAGATAAATTGCATATACCTGTACTTCAATTTTCTGTTCCCTATCAGGGAAACACAATTCATATGAACAGCTGATCAGCTATTTGGAATCTTCAACTTTTTATGGATAAATCACATTTGCTCACAACAATTGTACAGTGAACACCACCAGCACTTTGATGTGGCATTAAATAAGTGCAACCCCAATGCTTTCAGATCTGCACTTTTAAAAATTAAATGGCAGATCTTCTTAATATGTTATATGACAAGCTTCTAATTACCCCTTGTTTTAATGGCTTCCAGTTCCATATGAAAAACGGTGACAAGTTAATCTCTGTGTCCTAATGATCACTCTTAGAATTTCTCCAATCATAGGGCAATATTGAAAGTTATCCTAGTTTTATTATATCACCAAATTACATGCCATTTCATTCATTAAGACGTGCTAATTCAGTGGAGCCCACCAAATTTGGCTGGAGAACTTTGCACAAAACAGTAATTCAGTACCGAAATTAGAGGAATCTGGAGTCAGACATGAGATGTTCTCTTAAAAAAAACCTCATCAAACATCCAAGGACATTATTGCGCAACCCAGCAGAGACGCTATGGCTCATTTTTTTTTCTTGCTTTACTGAATGACTGCAGTAACCATTTTAAAATCCCTTCAGAGAAGTGTGATTGAAACCTGCTTAGTTCTTCTTGTTAAAAAGGATGTCAGGCTGAATTTCTATAATATATTACAAATGTGTATCTCATGCCAAGTAGATCATATCGACAGACTTTTTGAAAATAGGGCACTCAACTTCTGAAAGTGTTTTGGTGTCAAAAAAAAAAACAATTATCAGGTCATTATACTTTCAAAGGCTAATGATTTATTTAGGACCTGAATATACTAGACTTCTGTATCTATATGATCCATCCATATGCTAATGAACTGAAATTGCATATCAATAGCCGGGGCCAGAGAACGTAGAAACATAAGTTCTATAGGAAAATTTTAGTGTAGCTCCACATGATTTTTTAAAAATTTACAGTTCCAGTGAACAAAGAATTAACTAGAGTTCTGAAGAAATGGTGAATCTAAGAATTCTGAATCTTTATTTCAGTATTTGATGAGATATTTACTCTTTGGTAATTCATAATTTGGAGGAAGGGTGAATTAAAGCTGTTTAAAACAATTTGCTTGAGATTAGAGTGAAATAATACCCTTATGCCTCTACATACTGGACTCAAGGCCATTGGTCATAGCCTTTTTTGAAAAAGCACCACCAGTGAGATTCATTGCAACAGTATTGGCTTCCCCACACACCCAGTTGATGCATTTTGGACATTCTCAAAAGTTGATCCATCTAAAGTTGATGAAGAGTACAGCAGCAAGATGGCTACTGCTGTCTCATCAAATAGAACTTTATTGAGCACTGCTGGGGCAATACGGTAATAGGAAACGAGACCACAATGTTACTAGCAATTTATACTGAAATTTCCAGAAGGGAAAAAAACAACCCTTTCATTTAGATCATTGTTAATCACATTCAGAGTAAGTCATCATAAAACCAACTTCTGACAAAATGCCTGAAAGAATTGAGTTGACACACACAATGCCTCTTTGCACCAGAAATCTAACAGCCATTTTTTTCACATTTAGGTAACTTTACATTACACATATCTTTTATTCACACAAGAGGGACAGGTCCTTTAAGGCAGGAATGTGAATGTGATGGCAGTTATTTATGCGGACACCAGTGCACATGACATTTCTGGAGCAAGACAAGAATACAGGCAAAAATGAAAAATCAAAGCTGGTCTTCAGTTAAGATTCAGAATTGTTCTGACAACAATTCACATAATCTCCGTGAGACTGTTTCTTTACTTGTTCGTAGTGTTAGTCGATACATCTGAAAAAGAATAAAAAATAACTTTTTTGAACTGCTTCTGAAAAGCTATTTGTTTCCATGCATGTATAAGCATTTCTACCTTGCTTATACATGTTTTTGGTAACAACTTTAGATGTTTTAGAATCATAAAATGGCTCGATGTTTAAGATTAAACAAAAAGGAAATGCAGTGGAGGGGAACTCAGCTAGTCTCAACTTTTGAAGAAAATTTTAATTAGCTTAAGTGGAAAAGAGGCTATCTTTTTATGAAAGAGTTCAGTGTCTTAGAGCAGAAGCAGTTAGTGGGATGCTGATGTATTTTAGTATTTGTGGATAAAAGAAAATGAGCTGAGCTGAAAAATTAAGCATTACTGTCAAGCTTTATCTTTACTTACATTCTTAGATCTTCTAGGTATTTTTAGAAAATAGAAGTGGCGGATAGTTGTGTGCCCAGAAAAAATAGAAATGGGTACTACAGAGCACTTATAGTGAGAAGGAACCTTACTCTTTGTCCTTCTGGTCAATGGGTGCAACAACCACTTTGTGAAAGAACCTATAATTTGCTTCCAAAATTCCAAATAGGCTCACTGACTTAAAGAAGTTGCACATCCCTGCTTTAGAATATTAAGACCTCTCCCTTACTCAGCAAACTTTTACTCCCTCCCCCCCCCCAAATCTGGCTGTTATACAATGCTTCTTACACCATCTAAATGTACATTTCACAAGTGGTAGTGCTACATGTTGTGGTATAATCATGTGCCGCAATATTTACAGTTGCACACAGTTGTGGACAGAAAATAAAATTTACTTCCTGGCACCCACAAGCAAGAGAGATGGGGTAGAAAACAACTTCAGTTAAGCTGTCCCAAACTAAAAAGAAAAACAAACACTTTAAAATAAGAAAATAAAAGCTCAGGTGGTATGAGTTTCACTTGGAGAATTTTCAGTACAAAAAACCCAAACCAAACCTGAGTAGGACAGTGCTCCACCCCACTCCAATGCAAGTGAACTTCCAGATTATTATCATAGAGTGCTCTGAATGTAACTTTACAGAGACTCAATCCTATATATAGGCTGCACAAAGAATACAAGGCAAAAAATTGGAGAGCTATAAAAAGTATGCATTGTCTCAGTTGGCGCCACTCAGCTACCGCATATATTGTTAGAGCACAATCTTCAATGAAACACTGTTTGCACTAAGGTCAATAAGAGGAGGAATATTTATACCACTAATGGAATAAAAAAACACAACTAGAAATTCCATTCTACTTTAGAAGAAGGGATTTCTGTAAAAATACACATGGGAAAAATTAAGTCTTTCATACTATATACATTCTCAATTTAACAAGCAAATAAACATGGATTACCTCTGCCTGAAGATTGGGTTCAAGACGCATCAAACACCCAATCTGTATTGATTTTGTGTGTATTATACCAGCACCTACAAAGTTAGCAGGGTTAGGATCCACTTCTTCTAGCAGAGCTGTGCCAAAGCCAATGATCTGTAAAAGAGGATAAGTAAAATTGAACTGAAGGCCATTGGACAAAATGCCAATGGAGAAAGGAAGGAGGGCGTATAAAAAGTATATGATAGATTGATCAGAACGCTAAACACACACTTAATTAAGACTCAGATAGCTTCCATACTAGGGAGATGCAGCAGTTTGGGTGAAGAAAGAAAGATGGTATTATTATGGCAAAATCAATTACCCAAACAGACTTTACCAGATAAAATAAACTACCAGATCAGCCATAAAACGTTTAGACATAAAGAATGCTGATTTGGGCACTATGAGACAAGAATAGGCCTGGGAAGCAAGGCCCTGAAAGGTAACACCTAGAACAAATTACACAACTTTATTCAAAGAACAGAGCCTTTGTCTTTCTCAAGGAGGTTGGTGTCTTTATAGTGCCTTATTACCTCATGACCCTTACCCCTTCAACATACATTATACTGCCATAGCCAGTCGACTGTCCTGCTGTATTGAACATATGCGTGTAGTAATTGGCATAAATTATAAAATGGTGTTGTAGCTCCGCTCCTCTTTAGGTCAGCCCTTGCTGCTCTGGTACCATACCAAACAATTGTGCTTCAATGAAAAATTGTGTCTGATCTCTGATGTTAAAAAACTCTATGGAGGAATTTCTCCTAGATTTTGGTGGCAGCAGTAGGATGGGAAGAACACAGAGGTGATACAGCACTTCTGGAGTATTTGGTGCTCTTCAATGGGGGACAGATTGGTAAAGTTGTGGTCCCCCTCCCTTTGTGTTGGCTGGTGGCCACCAGCAGAGGGACACCTCTCCACTTTGTTGATCCCTAATTGTGTGCTGAATATATTTAAGTATTAAGAAATGTTTCCTCCAGGTTTCCACTGAGTGGCGTCTTGACTGCAGATGTGGGGACTGCCAATGTAATAAACAATTTATGTTTCAGTTAAGAGTGTGTCCAATCCCCATTATTAAAGAACTCTATGGAGAAATTTCTTCTATAGGATCCTCTGCAAAGCCCATGAGAAGATATAACTTCTTTAAGGAGATGTTAACATGCAACATGTGCACCCACCTTCATTCTGAAGCACCTTTTCAGCTTTGGATTCAAAGTACTGCATATCCCTACTCCATACCCATCTCTGGCTCTCATGGCTACTTAAGTTAGGGCATTAGCATGTAAATCCAAAGATATGGTTGTTCAGGGATTTCTTGAACAATAGTGGTAATACTGTGAAACACTGAGCACCACACTTGATTTCCTGAAAAAATCTAAACAAAATTCCTTGGTGTTCAATAACCAAATGTGCAAACTTCAAAGCTTAGCAGCGTTCACTTCTGGTTGACACAGCTACTCCATCTACAAGTAATAAATATTTAATTGATAGTGAAAAGGAATAATTTGATAAAACCCATTTATTTTTTGTTTCTTGGGAGAACAGCTTCCATTTTAGAGAACCAACTAATAAAAATGTAGACGAGGGAATGATACATTTCAAAGTTTGTCAAAGTGCGCATGGTGTGTGGTGTGGACTTATTTTGAACAGATTTTGATTAACAAAAGGCTGCTAGTGAAGAAATAAGCTTGTAAACTCCCCTCTTTTTGAGATCTGATAGTTCATCAGTTCTATGTTTAAATTTTTAAAAACCTTTTTATTTTGGAAAGCACACACAGCATCCCACTAACAGCTTTCTACTTCCTAATGAATACAACAGAATCCTTCAAGAGGCAAAGGAAAAAAAGACTCCAAAATTAAGAAGAACCTAAATACCCATGCTGGCAGAACAGAATGAAACTTTAGCTGTTTCCATGTTTCACATTTACAAGAGAAAAATATAGATGTATAAACTTTTATGCAGAGTTTTCTCCCTACAGATACCTGTGCAACAAGGATGAATGTCAGTCTGAGGCTGATGGAAACTGTGGAGCTTCAGGATTAGGACCATGGTATGATTCTACCACCTTCTCTCTCACTCCATAATCACTAGATGATTTTACCCAGAGACTCTCTCCAGTTCTCCCTATCTTCAAGAGATTAATTAGGTGCTGCTTGGAGAAAGGGCTGTCAGGTGTGACCCCATATCTATGGATTTTTTTGTGTGTGTGGGAAAGAGGAGGAGCTGTTCACTCTGAAGCGTACCCATTTGGTGCTGGGAAATGTATTATCTGCTCAAACATTTAAAAAAATCCTTCTGTTACTTCATTTCATTCTGTTATTTTTTAAAATGTACATGTATTTGCCATTCTTATATTTAGGTTATAACTATGGCAAAAATGACCTCAAACCTATAGTTCAATTTTTTGGATGCAAAAATCAAGAGGACGTTTGATAGCTTATGGAAGTGGCCTATCAAATTCTTGAGAATTTCAAGAGCAGAGGTACGTCTGTTTAGAATGGCCAGTTGCAGAAACTTCCATTCTGGCTTTTCTTTATAACAATACATGGCAAAAAGCCAATTGTTCCTCCACTATTATCCCTGAAAGGACCTCACATTTCCATATAGAGTGGCTGTTTTATCATTTTAACCCTTTCCTGCCAGTAATTAGAAATATAACTCCTTCCACAGCATAAATCTTCACTCTCCTTTCATGCCAACCTACTGCTGAAAAGTTCTGGCCTTACTTTAATATCATTTTCAGTTTGTTTTTTTTAATTAATGGCAATGGCTTTATTTTCATTATTGTAAAGTTTCTGATGTCATAGAAGCAACTGTGCTAGAAGGCAGGATATAAACATCCAGGTAAGAGGAAACATAAATCATTATACCTACTTTTGCCTTTGTAATTTCAGTATCCATTGGATGGTTTGCTTTAAAGATATTCTGTACTTCTTGTTGAGGGCTGTGTAGAACATCAAGAGTTGACATTAGCAGCTCATATTTATTATATTTCTACAACACAACATGTATGAGAGAATGTAGAGACATTTTACATGGAAGTAGCAATCTGTTACATGCATGTTTATGGCACTCTTCCCCTAAACAATGAGCCTTAGTTTCCCTTGCAGGATTTCACCTAGTAATGGGCTAACCAATGAACCAAAAACAGGTATCTTTCAGGTAGGCTGCCCTTTAGCTATATGAACAGAGAGATCGAAGAAGTGTCAAATACTTTCCAGGAATTTAGCTGACACTAAAATCAATCTAACTGAACATGCTGAAGGACTACATTTGTTTAGCTTCTGCTATATCAATACTTGCAATTTATTAAACAATTCTATATTTAATTTTAGCCCCTTTAAAAGAGAAGATGAGATCAACAATAGTCCACATTACACTAAACAACTCTGAACAGTAAGTTGGAACAACTTGGAACATTCTATTTCTGACAATGTATGAAGGTTGCCTAACTATAGATGAATACGTGAGTCCTGATATTGACATTCTGAATTTTCAGAATAGCATGGCCAATATAACATCAGATTAAATCTCTTCACCCCTTCAACACATGAGCCACATCGAAGAACATTTCTGATAGGTTGGAGCCCTATAAACCATAGAGGTAATCACTGGGTTCATGTATGATGCTAATCCTTAATGTAGTTTGATTGGTTGTGTTTAGCATGTTGTGTGAACTTATTGTGAACCACTGTGACATACTCAATCAAGTTAAAGTAAACCACACTTTTATATGCTCTGTTAACCCAGGCACAGTCTGCATCCTGGAATGTAGTAGGCTTGTTTCTGTCTGACTTATCCCTGTCTTATAAATGAGTACTACAATTCTGTGGCTCATCTTCCAGGAAGAATAATGAGATAGAAGGAAGTTGAGATAGAAGGAGAGCAATATGCCACCAGCGACCTGCTGGAACTGAGTGTGAAAAGGCACATAGGTGGCTAGACAGATAAAATGGTAGTTCTTTTTAGAGATAACATATCATATCATTCCCCAAATTAATGGGAACTTAGAGCACATGGTCAAAAAAGATTCATAGTAGACTCAAAGGCAGAACTGAATTGCTTTACAGAAACAAAGATGAAGTGGAACTTCATATCTGGCTCCTATAGAAAAAATCATGAATTTATGTCCGCAAGAGGTTGCCTTTTCATTTGAGTTAGGTGTCAGTGTTCACTAAAATGCAAGTAATAACCTGGAAAAAGTAATATAGCTTATAGTAATTAAGGATGTGCAAGATCAAAATCATTTTACTTGCTCAGTTGTTTCCATCTCTGGAAGAAGTCATGAGCAGCCATTTCTGTAGGCTGGAAAAATTTGTTCAGTGTGATAGGTAGCTTCACGGAGATGTTTTGTAAAGTTCCTCCATATCTGGAAATGGCAGTGACAAACTTTTAAAGAAAATCTAAGCAAGCTAGATGCATACAAGACAATGACTGAATCAGAATTCATCCAAATGTACTTTTCTCTTTTCATAAGCAGTGATTCTTAAACTGTTTGACCCAATTATCCTTTTCCTAAAAACTTCATTACCCCCCCCCCAAAAAAAAAACAGATTACTGATTTAAACAAGTACCTCAGCAGCAGTAGTCTCAAACTGGATCCTCAACTTACAAACAAGCAACTACAAATTGCTCCATTACCCTCAAGATATGCCCAAATCACCCCTGTATAAAAATCACTGTTCTAACAAGTAAAGTTATTTAAAAGCAAAGAAGCCTGTAGGACTTTAAAAGCTATTTATTTTGGGGCCACTCCAATCCCAAAGTATTCTGGGTGGCATACAATACAAAATGTAAAGTCAGTACAGTAAGCAAATTACTTTTGCTGATCCCAATCGTCTCAACTGAAGGCACAATGGAAAAGGATGCTTTTCACTTGCTTACAAAAAGCAAAGTGTAGGAGCTTCATGCACCTCCAGGGGAGAGAATTCCCACAAAGCAAGAGGCCGCTACTGAGGTCTGATGCCCTGTCCACACCCCATGAACCTTGCAAGGAGTGGGGACTCTTAGCAGGCCCTGTCTTGATGACCAGACTGGGCAGTTAGATTCTAGGCTTCCAAGGTGTTGCCTGATGGCAGAAGGTTTTAGAGGGTATGCTCCAACAGATGAAGGAGAATCCAAAGTGAAGAGCATATTCCTGTGGTGGAAGGGCATGGGGGATAATAAAGTAAGAGGGAAATGAAAGGCAGCAGATGTAGACAGTGATACTACTTAATCTAAATACTCCATGTGATAAAATAACACTCATAAGGGGAATGTGGAGAACAATTCACAGGAACTTTGCACCTGCCCTCAAGACTATTCCTGTACAAAATAATTTCAAGCCCATTTCCTGATGAAATAGTTCAACTAGAATTCATCAAAAAGTTCAATTTGACTGCCCATGTATGAAGCAGAAATAAAAGATAACAATATTAATCCCTTCAAGTAATTCCTGTGGCAGGTCCACCACTTGTTTTGTGAATAGTTGCTAATAGTTAATTCATCCCTCTTTGTTCCTCTTCTATTTCTTTTCTCAAATTTTAGCTCATCCCAAAGTCAGGATAATATTTTATACAAGAGGGGCTTCAGCCCACAAAAGCTTACGCCATCATCAGTAAGTTAGTCTTTAAGGTCAGAAATACACTTTTCTTGAGTTCATGGAAATAGATTAATGCAGATATTCCTCTGGAAGTTCACTTAAATGCAAAACAATGTTCAAAGTTAAGGAACTGTACCTGAACTGAATGTTTAGGGCTGGCGCTTCCATGAAGTCTGATACACACTCAATATTTACAATCTGCTGCACTTGAGCACCCCCCTCCACAGTGGGATCAACAGGTTTAGTCTGCAGATTCAGGCGTGATAGGTTAAGGAAAGAGGTTTATTTTCTGTTGTTATTCTTTCGCCAAACCTTGCAGACATTGAGTCTGGTCATGCAGCTAACTTCAGGAAGTTACTGAAGGCCAAACAAGTTGTGCTGAAAAGGATGGGGAGAGATGCTGCAAGACCCCCCAAAAATCAGGCTCCTCATACTTAAAACCAATATATTCCCTGGGAGAGAAATCTCCTTTGGCAGATACAGAAGCCTTCCACTTGAAACAAATAGCAGTTTTGAGAGGAAAAGGACGACTTTCATCAGGTCCATTGTCAGCCCTATAAGATAGACCAAACCAAGAAACCAATGTCATGTAAATCTAAAATTACTTTTACTGGAACAGCCTACTGTCTTTCAAGGCCATCTCCTCTTCCCTCTACATCCATGAGGCATTTCCTTTCTAGTCTTGTCAGACCTGATACTGCTCAGCTCCCTTCTATTTGTGGAACAAATGCATCCTCAAGGCCTGTCTCCAATTATTATATTTAGATTTGGAAAGAATCTAAACTGCAGGCATATTTGCATCTCAGAGTACTTTCCCAGCCCAGGAATGGTAAAAAGCTTCAGGAATTCCTTATGACTACCATAATAATAGCAAGTTTCATATACATTTCTAAATATTGTTTCTTCAATTTGGGTGCACAAAATGCTAGCTTAACTATAATAGGTCATAAGGTAGTATTTATAATCAAGGTTCTTGGAGTTTTAAACATTAGCAGTTTCAGACACGCAGATGACATGACTGAGCAGCAAATATGTTCCTCGGCCCAAAGTAAAGACCAATTTTAAAAAGCTCATTATGAAAGTAAAATTGGCACGTGAAAAGTTTGGATTCATGTAAAATATGAAGACAAGTTATGTTGTCCTGCCTACTTAGTAAATTTATTGTTGAGAGCAAACAAGTCAAGTCAGAAACAAGTAGAGCAATGGTCTTTCCACTGGGAATGTCCAGCTCTGAAAGCTGGACATTAAGCAAGAATGAAGGGAAAAAGATATTTTCAAATCATGGATCTGAAGATAGTTATGAGGTGCATGATAAACTGCAAAAAAACAAAAACAAAAAACCATTGAACAGTTTTTAACTAAATAAAGGTTGACTTCTTCTTTTAAGCAATGAGCAGCAACTAGAAATTCCTATACTTAGATCATGTGAAATTAGTGGATTATTGACCAGAAAAGGGTATTACGTTTGGCAATGGTAAGAAAAGTAGAATGGAAGTAAATAGTTTAAGTATATGTTTGGGATCAAAGAGGTTATTAGATGTTATTAGAAGAGTTAAAAATTATTGCCAGAGACAGAGCAAATTAGTGAACATTTGTCCATGAAATCACTAGGAATCAAATAAACTTATAAAAAAACAGAGTATATGCCAAAATTTGCATAGGATTGGTTATGGAGGAGACAAGAGATCAATCTACCTTCCAAATACAATTGTCTTTTTGTCACCTCACTCTTACTCTGTATCTTTAGCTTAGTAATGCATGTCAGAATGCATCCACCAGCTTTCTGCTCATAGACTACTGACCAATATATGTAGAGATAATTAGGAGAAGGACTCTGCACTTTTATCTCCTTTCCTTGTCTAAAAGACATATTTTGTATGTCTTTCCCATTGGTTAGATTAATATTCTCAGCACTTCCATAATTTACTTTTTAAAGTAATTTAAAATTCAGCTCTCTTTCTCAACTGTCTATGCAATTCAGGTTCTCATCTTCACTCCCTCTCTCTCCTTAATGGAGGAGAGCGTACTACACACTCCTAGTTGTTGACAGATTTAAGCAGCTTAATCTCCCCTTGCACCATGTTATTCCTTAAATTAAAATTGTATTTATTTTCTTTTATACAAGCACAGTCTCAAGACTAGTTTCTTATAAAAATTACATTCCTAACTTGAAAATTTTTCTCTTCATACATTTTTTTTTTTTTTGGCTCTTTAAAGCCGTATGCTACCCAAACAAAGCAGTGAGCATATTGTACTACGCTGCCAAGGAATGCATGTACTGTAATATTTTATTCTTATACTCAAGAATATAATATATCTCATTTATATAAGTGACAAAGGATATTTGACTGAAGATCATCTGAACAGATTAATGTTGGAATAAAATTTAAAAATGGTGTTGAAGTTTTATTGCCATAAAATATGAACATCCGACCTAGAAGAAAGAAGCAATATTTTGATCATGATACACATTATTGATAGAGTCCACTGAGAACTTAAAAAAAATACTCATAAAAAATGCATTTATATCATGTTTAGTCTGATTTCAAAATGCCATATGGATTTGTAAAGGGAGTTTTTTTTAACAGAAAATGTTTATGCTTATCTCTGTCTTCAATACAAATGTTACATGCTAGATGTATATTTGGGAAACATGGAAACCACTACAAGGAGTTCTAAAATACAGGTAGTCCTCAGGTTACACCCAGTCATTTAGCAACCATTCGAAATTACAACAGTATTGAACAAGGGGGACTTATGACTGGTCCTCGAAGTTGTGACCGTCACAGCACTTCCATGGTCACGTGATTGCAATTCAGGCACTTGGCAACCGACTCGCAATTATGATGGTTGCAGCGTCCCATTTGCAACTTTCTCTAAGGAAAGTCAATGGGGAAGCCAGCAGAAAGTCACAAGTCACTCCCACAAGTTGCTCCTGTTCCCGCTGCTTTTTCTCCAGGGGATCTCATAGCCCATAGTGCCTGCTCGCACCACCTGCCCATACTCCGTAGCACTGACCCACCTGCCGGTAGCTCTTGCCTACTGGCCTGGTTGCCTGGGATGTGGTTTCAGCAGCACAAGCAAATGCTTCTGGATTCCTGCCTCTTCCCACATCGTGGTCATGTGAGGTCCTCACTTAACGACCCACGTGGTCCTTCCTTAACAATGGCAATGGGAACTGCTGGGATTGTTGTTGCTAAGTGATGTGGTCATGTGACATTGCATTTTACGACTGCATTGCTTAGTGACAGAAATTCCAGGCCCAATTACCATCATTAACTGAGGACTACCTGTATATGGCTGTTAAAGTTACAGAAACCTCCTGCTCGTCAGTTGATAGGACATAATTGGCTTCTCTGAAAATCTTCACTTTCCAAAGGAAAAATCATTTGTGAGGATCTCTTTGGGAATCAAAGAAATTATCTTTTAGTATCCGAAATACTTGTAGACTGAAAACCATTATAACTCTTAAAAACAGACCTAAGACAACAATTATTACAACTTCAGCTCATTATAACCTATAAACTTACCCAAGTTCTGTCGAAATTCAGATTTCAAACCAATCTGTAGCAACTGATTCTCAAACAAGACTCCATTGTTTTTGCAAACAAACCTAGAAATAAAGGAATAACTGCATTAGGAAATTATATTTAAATAATTACATACTGCTACACATTCTTCAGGTCTATCTTGGTAGAGGGAATGCAGACAGAATTGTACTCTTGAATAACAGACGAAATGAAAATCAAGATAGATTACAGATTCAATCAAAATTAAAGTTAGCTGTAGGCCAGGAAGTCTTTGCCAGGTGTTCTTCATAACTTACCCTTTTAAAACTGTCATAAGCATCTAAAAGTAAGGGAAAATCTTTAGAAAACCACACCACAAAACTTACACATATATTCTGTGGACTGGACAACTCATCTGTTCTTCAAAGCAGATTATAAAAGAACTGATGTTTAACCAATATAAAATATATGGTAAAACAACCTAACATTTGTTTGTTTGTTTATCCATCCACAGAGAGAGGTCACCTAACTCTGTAGTTACTCTGGGTGGCTTACAAATTAAAAAAAAAAGTTATAAAGAAATACAAGGAGAAAAGAACCCTGGCTGACCAGAAGACCAATGCACCCAGCCATTCAGCAGACAAAGCAGCAGCTTCTTATACTGCTTTTATTACATGTCATGTGTTTGACATGATATACTGTCATTCTAATAGGAATGTCAAATTGGAACTGGATCATGTTTACAGTGCAGGAGAAAATTAATTACTCTAGTTTAAAGTAATACCTATCAACCCATTTGATAAGATGATAGATCACCATTCTGCTCCTATACTACTCAACCATATGATTATGGAAAGGCTATAAGCAAGACTTGAATGGAAGAGCATTCTGCCATTCATATTCTTCAGCAACTCATACTGAAAGGCTAACAAAAGAGGTAAAATACAGCCATCATGGCTAGTAAGTAGCAGCAGCCTTATCCTCCATGATTTTTTCTAATCCCTTTCAGAAGATGTTCACGCTCATGGCTGTCAGTAAGTTTCCTAGTACTGAGGTTAATTATACACAATGTGAAAACACTGAAGATTAATTTAAACTAGGAAAGATGTGGAATGTGATTAAAGAACTAAAGATGAAAAATAAAGTCTGTCCTTCCTGAAAATAAAAGTATGCAGTAAGAACTCGTCACCCTTGTGAGACAGTCCAGACAGGAAGCATACCCAGATGAACTAATTTTACTTTATAAGGTTACATTAACAGAATCTTGCAAGTCTGAAAGTACATTTCTCCCCCATTGCCTTTACAGCCCAAGAAACTAGGGAGGGTCCTAGTTCACCCTCTGAGATGTTTGCCATGCCCACATTCCTGCTGGGGGCTAAGCTGCCTCTTATCTGACTGTTCCCCTGGCTGTGGCTTTTCCCCCGTCTCCCAAGGCCATTCCCACATACCATTACACAGCCTCAGAGCTGGCATGATAAAATGGCCTATATTCTATCATGTCTGCTTTGAGGCTGTGGCTGCTTATTCTGCTCCTAGAAATGCACATTATTCTGAAAAGAAGTTGCTGCAGCAGTCCAATCCTGCAAGGTTCTAGCATGGCTTACTAGTGGAAAAGCTCATCAGGAATATGCTCAGTAACAATGGGTTCCTCAGAAACTACCTGTTCACTTGAAGCAAGGCCAGGACAAAATTGAAGCAACCTATAGAAAAAAGGAAGCAACAGAGAAGAACAGAGGCAGGGAGGGAGGAGGAAGAGTTAGAAGAAATTAAAAAAAAAAAATCTATCTCCTCCTTTAAATTCAGGACTTTAAATGTAATTTAAAATATATGCTGGATTTAATTGTGCCTCTCCTGCTGACACGCTACCCTCCAAAATTGTTGAGTTCAAAGCAGTTCAGGGAACAGTAATAACACATCTGCTTCCTGTAACTCCACATTGCCTCAAGAGTAATATGAATTTATATAAAATAGTCCATTTTCTCTTCTCCTTTAGTATTTCTAAACTAAAAATTAGCAGTATCCTCCTTTAGTATTTCTATACTACAAATTCCAGTGACTGTCACTGGAATTCAGCAACTTCTATCATCTTAGAAAAAAGATGCAATTAGTGGATTGCAAAGGGATGAAGAGTTAAACAGATTCTTTCCACAATCATATTTGCCAACTGGATTGTTTGACCAATCCAACAGTCAGGATTATTTCACATACCTGGACATTTGAACATCAATTATACAATAACACAGGTATTATGAAAGCCTGTAAACTGAAGCTTAAAAAGTATTTCACTTATGGAAATTAGGATACTGTACTAAGGGGAAACTGTTGCTATTATCAAGCCAACATACTTATAACTTTGTAGGCTGTCTGTTGGAGATTTCAGTTGTCATTTCCATATATGGAGCTCCTCAAAGGCAAGGAAGCCAGATAAGTGGCTTGTAGCCAATTGAACCCTCCATGAAATTTTAGCTATTTGTGCCCTACCTCATTTTAAAATCAAAGTATGGCAAAAAGATTAACTCAGTTTCACCCAAAACTAGAGGGGAAAAATGTTTTCCATTTATAGGAAAATTATTCTAAGCAGGGTAGGTAATCCAATTAAAATGTTTAAGCTTGCTAGTAATATAGCACATCCATGGAATATAGGGCTGAATGAACATTTGCCTTAATTAGGAGCTCCGTTCCAATAGAAGGTGCCAAGTTTACTATACAGTTGGTCCTTTCTCTATGGCAAGAACCCAACCTACCATCTGGAGAAGAGAATACAGAAATTGGCCAATCCTATTCTATGGAACAGGCAAGTAAGTGACACTTAAAGCGACAGACCAACAATTTCATAATCTCATGGAAACACAGAAGACCTACATTTGATAAAGGTTGGAAGAAGAAAGAAATGGAAGCATTGACTTAACACATGCCTTGCAAAGTTGTCTTCAGAACCAGGAGCAAGTGATGGAGGAGCCGCAGAATTGTCTGAAAACACATCCACCAACAAGCTACCACTCGACGTAGCAGGAACAGAATTTGTGACTGCAGCTGCACCAAGACCTAAAAGGTCTGCTGAAGGAGATGGAGTAGACTGCAAGAAATGACAGGAATATTAAATATTGTTGCTAATAAGATACAGAGCCAAGATACTACCTAATTTTTTTTCTCATTCTGTTTATGAAAAATCAGGTGCTTTACCACAGTGTTTTTCAAACTTGGTAACTTTAAGATGTGTGGCCTTCAACTCGGCAACTTCAACTTGGGGGCTGGGGAATTCTGGGAGTTGAAATCCATGCATCTTAAATTTGCCAAGTTTGAAAACCACTGCTTAACCATGTTAACTTTAAAGTAAATATGGTACTAAAGTTAAACCAAAATTCTTAATTTAATACACGCACACACTCAAAGAAAATTAGACAGAAGAAACTAATTTGCCTCTATTATAATATACTCAAACACTCCTGTTTCAGAGTTAGATGTAATCTGAGGAAAACTCTGATAAACACAATATTAAGACCCCGCTTTCAATTTGTTCAAAGTGAACAGTCACAATAAAACTGAAGATCTCTTTTCATGTTTTTCTAAAAATGTGTAGAGGTATGGGCAGGGTTCACAATTTCTACCCCCACATGTCCTATTTTAGCTTCCCATATTTTGACCCTGGCGATTTGACTGGAAAAGTCCAAGCTGAGCTTCTCTGTGGGGTCACCTGAACATGAGTAGCTCTCCAACTGCAAACTCTGGTCAAGCAGGGCTTTGTGAGAAGAGTTCTACTGATATTAAACGTGAGCAGCAGATTCAAGACTCCATGATGGTGGGAATGTAAAGGAAAGAGCCCACATACACAGCGTGTTGCAAACAAAATGAATGCAAACACTAATATGGAACTAAAACAGTCATTACAGGTGTCTCTCTGAAGACAGTAGCTGCTGAGAGTAGAGAAAATATGGGAAAAGTGTGTATCATTGTATCTACTCATAAGGCACTCCTGGATTGTCAGTATATATTTATCCTTCTATTTGTGGGACTGTAATTAATATTAACTGAGTGTGTGACTGTGCATACACAAACAGAACCCTGCTCAACACAAACGTGTATATTAATTAAGCAAAACATGACATCTATAGGCATCTAAATTTCTAATTTATGTAAATTAAACATGATAAAAGCAAATCAAGGATACTTTCTTGGGGGGAGGGGGCTATAAATAATGTCTCAGGAAATATTTACAAAAATGTTAAAATAAGGTTGCAGTAATAAAATACATAAAATTAAAGGCATGTAAAGGCCAGAACAAATAATAATCAAATTATTGGCAATGTGGTAGTAAATGTTTGGAATTGTTTAACCATTAATGTCTACACAAGGGTTTGATATTGCAGCATTGGAAAGATAAATGTACGGCCCCATTTATTCAATGGATTGAAGACCTGATTGCACTTGCCACCTATGAGTGGATTGCCTATAGACGTAGACTTTGTATGGACAAGTATAAGGCAATACGGAACTCATTTATACAAAATACACTAGGTTAAAAAAAAAAGTTATATAACTCTATGAGAAATATATATGTTCTTGAATAATATTTGTATTAGATAAGCATATACAGAATTGTAACTGTTTATTCTTATAATGATATATTAACTTTTTTCCCCTTTGTGTTGTATTTTTTGCACTTTCATGTTAAAGCACTTTTATGTTTTTTTTTTCCTTTGTGTAATTAAAAAAAATTAAAAATTAGAAAAAAAAGTCTGCACAAAGTGCCTATTTCTTCCCCTTGTGAAACGGCAAGATTGAAAAACAGGTACTGTAAACCTACCGCTGAACTTGCATTTACAAGAGTGGCATCAGTGCTACCATTGATATCAGAGTTTCTTTCCTTTTTGGTCTCTTCTAAATCGGTAACTGTATTGGGACCCTTCTTCTTCTTCAGCTTGGCTAGAATGGAGGACTCCCTCTCTGGAAATGGAGGCATTTCTTCTAGCACTGTTGCCTTAGAAAGGAATCACGCCACATTTTGGAAACATCAGAAACATGCTTTGACTTCTTAACATATAACATCAGCTTAAAGTCAGGAGCAGATCTCTTTTTTAAGTCCTGAAGGCCACCTGAATGCTGGCCATATTAACCACTTTTAGCCCTCTGGGCTGTGCTGTGCTTCCTGGGAGGGAGTAGAGAAGTTCACTAATTCCTCCTGTGAGACTAGGCTGAAGCTGCCATAACCTAAAGATGAAGCAGGCACTAAGCAGAGAGGACAAAAGCCAGGAAACTTATCTATGGGATCCCTTCAGGGAGGTAGATAAGAAGGAAGCAAGTCGTTAAGGAAAAAACAAAGGACCTGAACCAGAAAAAGGAAGTTGGGCCTGAGCACATGGAAACCCTCACCCCAATCCCATCAACTTGTAAATCAACCCAGCAAGGACTTTTGGGGATAAAAGGGGTCCCAAAGCCCGCCCACTGAGTCGTCTGAGTCACCTTTGGATCCAGACTTGGCAGCTTCTGTCCCTCTAGCTAGTGCCTGGCAGCCTAGTTGGGAAGGACGTGGGTAAGTGTGGATGAGCGCGCGTGTGTGTGTATGAGAAAGAGCAAATGTACCTTGCAACCAGTAAAGTTTTGCTGTTACTTTAAATTCACTGGGTCTCCATGTATTACAAAGAACCTCTTGTGCCTCAGTGTTCGGTTGGAAGTGATTTGTGTGTATCCCTAATTATTTCCCGGCTATTGGCCAGGGCTGTGTGCTCCAGCCGCACCTACCTGGGGCTGTGTGTCTGTCTGCTCCAGCCGCACCTATCTGGAAAACCCAGGTAGAAAGCAAGGGGGGCTGGCAAGATCCCCGTGCATCTACAGGCTGTGAGTGTGTGAGTGACCATAAGCCAAACCTGAGAGCAGCGTGTGTAACACTCCCTCCCCAATGATCTCCTAAAAGGCTCTTTTCATGCCAAGCATAGAGACCATGTCTGTCAAGTGCGGAAGCCAGAATGCCAGTCAATCTGGTTTCTCCACTTGGGAGTCTCTATGGCAATTGAGCTCTGCAAGAGAATGGATGAGGACAGATAGTTCAACAACAACAAGTAGAGACAAGGTAGAAACTGGCTAGAAGAGCCGCCGAAAAGTGGCACTACTACAAATGGGAACAATCACAAATTGCCACCCAGAAGGGTTGGAGGTGTGTACACTTGCAGTGGTCTACCCCAAAAACCTTGGAGGGGGAAAGAAGGTGCAGGCTGCCCTTACATGGGCTAAAGAAGTAAATCATTATTCAGTGGCCCCATAACGTTTGAAGGAGCCCTGGGCTCAGTCCCTTGCACTTGGCTTTAAGCAGTGGGAGGATGTACAGTACATCTGCAACTCCTCCTCTTCACTGCCTCTACTTCCTCTACCATTACCACTGTTTCCACCCATTTCCTCTGCTGAACTGGTCAGCAGCTATGGAAGCCATGCACCATTCTAAAGGAAAAAGGTATTTGAAATATAAGCAGCAGGTAATTGAAGGAATCAGATACTGCCCTTAAGAGCACTTACTTCATAAAAGTGCTTACTTCATGACAGCACTTGAATACCTTCACTACCTGAGCACCTATAAAATAGTGTCTCATTGACTTAGGAAGAGTGGGCTGCTGCTGTAGCTTTTAACTAGCTGGCCAGCGTAACACTACACTGTGCCCTGACTCCAAATCTTTAAGGTGTTTGGAGGCTTCCTTGGATTATGGGGGCCTAAGATTTGCATCCCCAAGTTCAGCCTTAGGGACATCACTGCGATCGATTGAAGACAGATATGCAACCAGCTCCAAAACTACCACTCAAGTGCACAATCATTAAGAAATTAAAACTGAAGTCTATTTTTGGAGGTAAGATTCATAACTATAAACATATTTAACCACACATACATACCAAAATATCAGTACTAGCAATTGTACTGAGCCTCAAGTACTCAACAGCTCTCTGCTGCAGCTCAACATCAGCGTTCTTTAGCTGGCTGTCACTGCGTAATACATCTTGAACAGTAGTTTTTATCTCAGGAAATAAATTTACAAACTTGATGTAAGTAGACAGAAGCAGTGCTCTAGTTGGGACACTGCACAGATGGAACTTTGAGTGTAACAGGTTGAACTGAATGAGAGGACTTGGAGAGGAGAAAGAAAACAGAGTCAAGGTTAGCAATCAATTCACAATGATTTGTTTGATGGGGAGGGAGAGGGAAGGAGTTCAGCATTAAAATCCTGAGATTACATTTTGAAACAATGAAATGTCTACTGCTGTACATTTTAGATTTCTAGTGTTTGCTGTTCTATTATTCAGTTCTAATGGTTTATACTGTTCTAATATTCAAACCAGGGGCAGGCAAACTGATGTCTGGGAATACAAATGTGTTTGTGGACACTTCCCTTGATACACTTTTTCTAATCCTAAACTTATTTTATTTTTTAAAGATTCTTTTGTTTTTTAAAAAATAGGATACTGGCATGCTGCAAATCAAATCTCTAAAAATAGCAGATGTGCCTACTACCCCAAATAGACTGCCTACCTCTGCTTTAAAGAGAGGAATAATCTGAATAAAATCTGGCTACACAGCTATCATGCTGGAGATATCAGTATCCTAGTTCTTAAGAGACAGCAATGGTATAGTGATTAGGGGGTTGGACTAGAACTGGGATACCTAGATCCAAATACACCCTTAGTCATATGAGGCCTGAAATGGCTCTCAGTGTGATTATGCTAGAGATGCTATTATAGTGTTTTTACCTGGATCTTGGATCCCCAGCAATCAAGTTTCCAAATTCTCCCAAGATGTAGCCACCCACTTTGACCAAGTTTTCATGGCATGCTGGTGCTTGGAGAGCCTGTTGAAAGAGATATTTGGGACCCATCAAAATATTACCAATTCAGAAAGTGGGTACATAACATCTAATGCAGAGGGAGATTTCTGCTATGTTTTGCCAGTTGAAAGGAAAAATACAGACTATTATGGGCATAAATAGTTAAACTGCTTTTAGGCTCCAAATGTACAAGGAACACAAACATTATAGAACCAGGAAAAACCATTTATGGGTAATCCGGGTGGGTTTTTTCCCCAGTCAAATATGTAGAGGTGTTCTTATTTGTACTTAGATCCATATTCTGCCTTTGGATTAGGACCCAGAAAAAGAAATAATAATTACGATTAATTTTAAAAAGCAGTTAATCCACAGGGCAAGATTCTAGCCCAAATCAACAAGTCTGTTCAAGGAAAGAAACTGCAAAGTTGGGAAAGACATTCGCCCACCCCCACCCCAAATTGATTGCACACTGTTTTTAAATGTTTATTAGCTATTCTTCAGCCAAAACTTTTAAAATAATTTATAAAATAATTTATAAGATATATCACAGGAGAGCAACTTCAGTTAGTAAACATCTTTATAATGCTCACTTATCTTTAGTAGAAAGTTTAGTAGAAAGTTAGTAAAAAGTTATTTAAGTTAAAATTCCATTCTTAAATATAAATATATATATGCATATACATATACATATACATATACATATACATATATACACATCTTTACAATTAGTTTAGAATTAAAAACCCTTTGCAGACAGTCACCTCAAGCTGCTGGGGGTATACCCTGTCCCTTCTTTTAACAATGTACTGAGTTGGGAGGAACAGAGGAAAAAAATAGGATAGAAATAGAAAACGGAGTTGCCTGCCTGCTTTTGATTCTGACTATTCCCTCCAATTATTTTGGCCCTACACACTGCTAACAAAAGATGGTCCTTGGGATAATATACCTTTTGACAAAAAAAAATGGATGATCCATTAGGGGTTAGACAGATGAAAGATTACTTGTTACCTGCAATAAGAATAGTTTCACTGTGTTGAGAATAGCATACAACTTTCTTGAAAGCTCCAGACAAGGTCTTATCACACACCTACAGGACAAGGCTCAGTTACAAGTATATGACTCGTAATTACTAGCTGACCTTGACAAGTGCCATCTGGCTTTTGATAGGGATAGTGAAGCTGAGATCTCTATGACCGGTAGTCAAGCCAGAAGAATTTTGTTTTTAACACTGGAGCCTGGGAGAAATAAGCCACATAGCTTCTCCTTAAGGTTCCTAGAGCCAAATAGAACCTTTAAAATGATAATGGGCCAATATGGAAGCTATGTCCCCAAATGAGGGAAGATTCTTGACAGGATGAATTTCTAATATCAGCTTGTCTCTCCTTTTGTTCCGGTATAGTCTAGTAGCACTACACATTCACACAAGCACAATACATTTTAACAAACAAAAGTCATCACACTGCAATAAACAAACCAATAAGCCATCAGCTACCAAATCCATTCCTCCTTTTTCTAGAAAACTCTTGTCCCATCCATCAAGAAATACTACTGTTAGACTACTTATTAATGTTTCATAGGTGGATACTAAAATTACAGACAATACTAAAGATACCAAAATTACAAACAAGTATTAGAGCAAGGTAATTAAAAAAAAATCAACTGAAAGAATAGTGCAAGGAGGAAGAAATATAATAAGTAAAATATAAAGTTAGAAGATCCATTTAAAATAGTTGGTTTCCACAACTACTTGGCTTTTATTCATGAATTACACAGCTAGTTAGTTTTTATTATAAATTACAGTGAGATGCCAGTAGGAAAAACTGCCAACAATAACCTTGTCTTACCTCAAACACTGTCTTTGCAGCATATCCTTGCACATCATCTCTATTAATTACTATTTGAATTACTCTGTACCACACTTCTTCACTGACATAGTCCCCGGCAATTCGAATCAAATTCAGTATGGTATCCACATACCAGGTGTAGTCTACTGCATACTTCTCAGCTAGAATTGCAACTTTGAGTACCTGGGTGGGAAAAAAGGAACGTGGGCATTTTCATCCATATGATAACAATCTTCAGTGCTTACCCTCCATCCAGAAAAAATATGAAAAGGGCAGTTTTTAAAGCATCTTATTTTATCAGTTACTAAAAGCAAATCGCCATTTAATTCAACACAAATTAACAGTTCTCCTTGCACTAATAGCGGGGCCTGATACTGCATAGTTTTACAAATATCCTAATCAAATGCAAAAAAAATATTTGACTATGATCAGTTTGTATACCCAGTTGAGTGAACTAAACAATATCGGCACCAGCTTTTTTGTTCAGAAGAAAAATGAAGTAGGGCTGCTCATTTTAATAGGAAGGAATACTTGCTCTAACACTAAAGTCCATTTATGACCATTCCCAAGCTGCCCACTTGTTAGCTAGTTACTCCTTTGACTAGTGTAGGGGCTAGAGCACCATATTTCAAACCTCCAACTGGTAATAATGATTTCTGCCCCCCAAACAAGTTTCTTATTGGAAATAATTTCAGTTGCCGTTGAAATTACTGTAGAAGTGAAAACTACGCATTTGTGGAGAATCATTTAAAATTCTTAAATATGACATGTAGCTCACCAGAACAAAATAAAACTCTGTGATGTCACATGCACAGCATACAATGAAAGCTCAGATCCATTTTTAAAAACTTACAATTTCTTCTCTAATAGAATAATCCGCTGTTTCCAGATAATTCAGCATTTCAGCTACAATTTGCTGGGCGTTGCTTCGGTCACACATGGCATACAGGAGATCCACCGCTCTCTGTCGTACACTGACATCTCTTTCTGTCTATAAGTAGCATCAGAGTTATGACACAAAAGTTTTGGAAAAAGTTATGAAAATAGCCTTCAAATGTGAAAGTGTACTATGACACACTGAGAATATTGAGATATTGAGAATTGGATCAGAATCAATAACGGGCAACTTTGTCATGACATCAAGAAGTCTAAATAGTACTTAGTGTTAAAATGCTATTAATGTACAGCGTCTGAAAGAGCAGTTTTATCGACAGTAGAGTTAAAGTTCCATCCATGTACAATGACAGATAAAGTAGAAAATAATTCAATGAATTAAAAATATGTATATATTGCAGAAAAAGATTCCTCAGAAAATAAAGTAGGGAAGAAAGAAAGAATAACGGCCAATATCTTTTCTTATCCAAAGATCCTTCTTGAGCTGGCTAGAAAATCTCCAGGATTACATGGGATATACCAACATAGTAATAGGGCCAGCTCTATAATGTAGTTGCTTAGACAGTAGCACTAGCAAAGCTGGGTGTCTTGCAGCCTGCCCAGCATCCTCCAAGCTAACTGATCTTTTCAGGTGCAGCAAAGGACAATATTCTGTCAGGCCTAGCCCGAGGAACTCCAGGAGACCATGCAAGTTCTGTTCAGCAATGTTTATTAGCTACAACCTCTATCAAGAATCTTCCCAGACTGAAAACTCCATTCCCACAGTAGCTATGAAAACAGAGTGAATTCCTCAGGGAGGTGCCAGCCTCATCCTCTTATCTCTTCCTCGTCCCTCTGGAGACGAAAGAGGATGCTTGCCTCCCTGAGTGTGGCCTTCATAATTCCATTCCATCACATCTTCCATCTCAGTTCTGAAGACTTTCAGAATGGGCCATTTGTACATGGTGCAGGAGGGGGGTCTTCTTCCCTTGTTGCCTCAAGCAACAGAATACCAAGGCCAGACCAGGCCGATACTATGGACGGAGGAGACAAGGAAGGAACAGGGATTGAGACACAGCAGAAAATGGAAGATGAAAGAATGGAGAGTACAAACTATTCTCAGTTTCATTGCCCATGGAATGAAGGTCCTCTTTCAAAACTGTTGTCTTATCTGTGATTAAGTTCAGCCCTAGTTTTAATTATGCAGGAGTCACCCATTTGGAGAAAGCAGGGAACTCCCACACTGTAAACTTCACTTCTTCTGCATCATCAGTGCTGTTCTTAGGACTACCAACACAGCATTGTTTTACTTGCTAAATTTTGACGTAGTGCAGTGTTGTCCAAACTTGGCTACTTTAAGATGAGTGGACTTCAACTCCCAGAATTCCCCAGCCAGCATGGCTGGCTGGGGAATTCTGGGAGTTGAAGTCCACTCATCTTAAAGTGGCCAAGTTTGGACAACACTGATAGAGTGGTACATGATGGAGCCTACAGTTCAAGCACAGCCTAATTGGAAAAACCTAAACCTTATTGTGGGTTATGAAATGTTTTGAAGAGGTTCCAAGGAAAAGACAATTTCATACCCTTTTATGTTTGAATAAAATCTTGGGGATGACTAGCGAGAAACAACCAATAAAAAACAATTAAGCAGGAGAATCAAGGTTTAGACAATATACAGAACCAAACATTACCTTCAATGCATTGATAACTGTTTCTATGTGTGTTTTCACAGCCTCGTGTGAAAATTCAGAGCTGGCAAGCGTGCACATGCTTTCCAATGCTAAGTAACGAAGATTAGTTTCCCGGTGCTGCAAAAATTGGCCTAGCTGATTACAGGCACGAACAAGCAGGTTTGGCTCACTAGGCAGAAGAGTGTAAAAAGATAACAAACCATAACAATCAGTAGCACGAGTATACTAAAGAGCATTAATGAGAGTGAGTATTATAAGGTACCTTCGCTACCATTAAAAGTGCAGCTAATACCTTCTGGAAGTTAGTAAGTAACAGAGATAGAATAATTACAATTCCATTTTAAAAGCAGGAAGCTTTATCCATACCATTTTAACAGAATTTCATAAGGGGCAAGAGCTTGCATGTTGCGGTAACACAGTGAATCAGGTATAATCCTGATGTTCTAGTGATGGCATATTTCCCCTCCATGCTATTTCATCAAAATAAAAAGTTTTGGTGATATGGATGAGCTCATCAGTATGGTTATTGGCATTTGAAGGGTGTTATCCTACTCCCAGTCTGATCATTCTTAGATTTAAGAAATAACATCTGACATTCCCATGAGATCACATAATACTACAAACATGGGAATTAACCATGGGTGAGCAGCAACCTCCACAATGTAAGAACTAGGACAAGATAATATCGTGCAATTGCCAGCAGGTATATACAGGTAGTCCTTGCTTAATGACCACAATTAGGATCAGAATTTAGGTTGCTAAGCAATGCGGTCATTAAGCAAATCATCACGTGACCGAACACGATTTTATAACCTCTTTTTGCGGTGGTCATTAAGCAAATCACTGCGGTTAAGTGAATCACCTGGTTATTAAGCAAATCACATGGTCATTAAATGCATCACAGAGTTCCCATTGATTTTGCTTGTCAGAAGCCGGCTAGGAAGATCGCAAAAGGTGATCATGTGACCATGGGACACTGCAACTGTTGTAACTTCAGGCATCACTCGCAAGTCACTTTTCAGCACCGTCATAACTTCAAACGGTCATTAAGCAAGGACTACCTGTACTGATGGCCTTTGTTCTTCATCAAGATTTGGTTTCATCCTACAACTATGCATACCAAGTCTTTGGATAAAAGGATCTTTAAAAATGTTCTTTACACATGCACAAAAGCCCATCTGCCATTTTGTACATCCATAAAGCAACAAAAAAACAAGTTAAAACCTGTAGCTACACAAAAATCTTTACCAGTTATGGTCTCTACTTAGCAACCACAGAAAAACGAAACCATGGATCATGAAACTGGGTGAGAGCCACTTGTATTGTCTTGTACTGATTTTATCCAAGAAAAGCAACTTAACAGATTCTTGTGATTTTTCATAAGATTACATTTGTTCTTATTAGACTATTCCAGCATCGCCAAAGTCTCCCCTATTTTGGGACTGCTTTTATCAATGAAAATGCATTAATAATAAATAAGGTAAGCAAAAGGATAATTATTGGCCAAGTTCAAAAATGTATGTCCTCTCAAGGGAAAGCATTTGAGGTCAAGATTGTCATTAGTCATTACAAGGCACAGAGCAAAGCTAAGACTGAGATGCAGAATGAATGCAGTCACTTGTGAATAGGTGTGACTGACAATCATTTTCAAATCATTCTTTTAAGCAGAATTCTGAAATGGAATATAATCTCAATAGGAAAAAAAGTCTGCTTAAAACATCTCTTTCCTATCTCCCCACACAGGCTGCACCTGATTCACACAACGTACTAGACAAACTGTGTTTTCGCTTAGCATTATGTGTGAACCAGGAAATAATTTCAGATTGTGGTTAAGGCAGAGACCATCTGAAACCGTAACTTATCTGAGCTGACATGTGGCTCCATGATTAAGCAACCAGTAAATCCTCCAAGAAAACAAAGAATGGTGCAGGAATAGCTGCCAACCGAGCCACTCCTGTATACCAGCTATTCTCTCTCTCTCTCTCTCTCTCTCTCTCTTTCTTTGTTTCGGGCATTGCAGAGAGCTCATTTTTAAAAATAAAACAAAGGACTCAGGGAAAGAGTAACCTCCCTATATCCTATATGTTTGCTTCATTTGTTTTTTGGGTTTTAAAAAAAGACAAAATACAAACCCAGGTACCACAGCAGAGTGGGAGAAAGACCAGCTGGCTGTGACTTGTTGCAGGTTACAGTGTCTCCTAGCATGATCCTGGTGGCTTAAACTTAGAATAACTTAAGTTGTTGTTTGAACAGCTCCTAATTCTCCAAATTTGGTAAGACTCAAGTTGGAAATTGCCATTGACCATGTCTTTTAAGTGACATACAATTAGACATTTCAGTGCCATCTTAAAATGGTGTGCCTGTTTTCAAAGAACATTCCCCCCCCCAAAGCTTACCTGTCATGGTGGATAATTAAACTAATTGCCTCAAACAGTACAGCATTCTTTGCATTTGAATGCTGTACTTTCTTCGATTTTGGAGGTTCTTGAGCTTTGTTAAGAATAGTTTCCAGACACTCTGTGAGACGACCTCGTACAGAAGGGTCTTCTGGGAGAAAGAAAATAATTAGGCAAAGTCGCTGAACAATGTAAGATTATATTACTACAATATGCCTTTTAATTGTCTCATTGAAGAGCTCAGTGCTATTTCTATGGAGAACCTAATGATTTCTGATCTTGGCAGTGGTTAGCTTCAATACAATACACAGCATCAAATACATTTTGATCATAAGTATGTGAAAAGTGGAGAAAGTTACATTTTAGAGGGGAAAAACAATAGCAGCTTTCATGCAATACTCATGTTTGTGACAGTATTGAAATAAACCAAAAATTCCACAGAATATTTTCCTACAGCATAATGCTCCTCAGAGCTTGTCAAAACAGAGTGGAGAATAGACTGATTCTCTTCAATCTGCTTTCTAGGATCAGGCAAACATTGAGTAAGGATTCTGGAATGCTAAGAAATCCATCCTTGCTTAACAAGCTAATCAACAGTCACAATTTCTGTCTATATTATAGCTGAGTGACTTCAGACTATTTGATAATATTGGAGACAAGTAAGTGAGCTGAATTCAATGCAGGAGAACAATTCCCAGTCAATCATGTTTTGATGTGATAAGAGGACATTCATTTTCAAATTGTTCTAAGTCTTGGCCTTAGGTCCCACATGACCAAGATGCATATAGAGAACTCAAGAATGTTATACTGTACTTGCAGATGTTATTCCAGATGTTATCTGGAAGAGACCTCTTCAACACAAGCAGCAAATATAGCACCTATGACATACGGCCATCCAGTCTCTATGTAAGCATTTCCAAGGATATTCCTTGGTTACTATCCAAGACAGCTTATATTGATGTCACAAGAAATATATATATATATATATATATATATATATATATATATATATATGCATACATATATACATACATACATACATACATACATACATACATACATACATATAGTCATTCATTCATTCATTCATTCATTCATTCATTCATTCATTCATTCATTCATTCATTCCTGAAATTCAACTGAAATCTGTTTTCCTGCAATTTCTAACCTAACATTATGCTTGGGTGCATCTGCTTCTTCTAAATGACAAACTCCAGTTATCTGAAAACTCTAATTGCATCTCTCGTTCATCTTAAGATCTCAAAGTTAAATATATCCAGATGCTTCTCACTGGACAGTTAGACAAATTCCTCACCATATCACTCTCTCTCCTTTTGCATTGCTCCAATTTGTACACAATGATTAAACACAATGTCCAGAATGATATTCTAGAAGCAACCAGATGAACACAGAATATAATGTAACTTTTGTTTCAAGTTCTGGAAACTATGCTTCTGATAACATATCTCACAATTGCATTTTAGCAGTGGCATCACACTGGCAACTCATACATCACTTGAGATTAACCAGGACATCTTTTCCTGCTACCAGGCCAGATCTCTTCCAATCTGCACTTGTTTGCTGAATATTTCCTGAATTGCTTCTTGCAGCTTTGGCCCAGAATCCTAACGTACTTTTAATCCTTATTCTGCCTTTTATGTTGTCAGCTATCTCTCTCAGCTCTCTGCCGCCTGTACATTTGTAAGGATTTCATCTATGCCATTGTTGAAATAACTTATTTAAAATAGTCAAATGGCACCAGACCACGGAAAAAGCCCAGCAGCGTTCTATTAAAGAAGTTGGGTATGTTTGTTCAGCCAGCTGTATTTGTTCCAAAATAATGAGAACCAGGTATGCTTGTTCAGCCGGTTGTATTTATTCAAAAAAATGGCATCCATCACTGTATAGCACTTTGGATTCAAAGGGAAAAAGGGGGGTTGGAGCACCTGTGGGCACGCACGTAGCTATTCTAATTTCCAATACACTGTAGTCTCTATGATCAAATACATACGCTTCTAATGCTATTCGCTGTTCTTTGCTAATTAAAGGAAGGGTGAGACTAGGATATTTTCATTACTTTACCTGGTGGAGGATAGCACTGCAACAATCTCAGAAGTTTCACAGACAACCATGGAGCAGGGACAAAGTAGTAAGTATAATCTTGGAGATCAGTGGATGCTGAGGTCACAATCTGAAAGGAAAATATTTCTGCTACTTTCTGGTGACATTTTGTCAAGTTTAGGAAATGCACAGTGCAGATTCTGAATTTTAATGAAGTCTAAGAACAGGGGAAGAAAAATCAAGAAGATAACACACAGAAGCTTGAGCACAGACCAAGTGGAGGATGTGTCAGAAGTTCATAAACATTCAAGTAGCTTCTTAGAGCAAACATGAGGCAAAAATAAGCTATAGATGTAGAATAATAAATATTTTTAACATAAGTCACTACTAGTTTACCCAACACATGTACCAATACGCGTACCAATACAACAACAGACTGGAAGATGCAAACAAATGCACAATTGATACTTGATATAATCTTATTCTTACTGTTGTTGTTGTTATATGCCACCTTTATTTTGTACAACTCAAGTTTGTACAATTCAAGGTGGTGTGAGGTGGCTTGGGCTGAGAGAGAGTGGCTGGCCCAAAGTCACCCAGCCAAATTTCACACCTAAAGGAGGACTAGAACTCACCATCTCCTGGTTTCTAGGCCAGCACCTTCACCACTACACCAAACTGGCTCTAAAAGTGTACACTTTTGCCTCTTCCTTTGAGGTCCAATAATTTTTCTAGAAAGGAAACTGATGAGCTAATGGAAGACAGATACTCAGCAACTGCTTGTGTCAAAACTGAGGCTGGACCCATCACCCAAAGCAGGAAGGGAAAGACTCCCCATCACCACTCAGAAAACACCTAAAACAGCTTCTGGGGGAGACAGGTTTGCTGGAGTAACTTTAAAAAGTTTTTTTTCCCCCTGTCTTATGAATATGAAAATGCACCAGTCAGGATAGGAGCACTGTCAAAAGGTAGAGGACAGGAAACTTGACGGGGCAGACAGAGTTGTGCACAATTTTGAAGAGTTGGAAAAAATATGGAATGGAAAAAGTTTAAACAAGAAGCCTACATGTACTTAGTTGTATCAAACCACTATACAGTATCTGAATGAATCTTTAATACTTACTGCTTGCCGAATTCACAATTATATCATTTTTTTAGCAGATGGGTGGGAGAAAATATTGTCCATGAGATTTGTCAGGGAAAAAAAAGAACAGAATAACCATGGATAGAAAGTGCTTGTTTTAAACAAAGCTTGATGAGAGAAAAAAGGGAAAAGCAAGCTGGGATGCTGAAGAGGCTTATCAAACAAAAAAGAAAACAAAGAGAACCCAGTTTGCTGAACCATGATCAGACATTTTGCTGTTGTATCTGAACAGGGTATAAGAGCATCACATGTAACGGGTGCAGAGTTGCATGGGTTGGTCCTGCACTTAACATCTTGGCACACAAATATGCATATGCACTCACCCTGCAGCGTTTATGTGAACCCTTAAACAGCAAATTCCAGCAAATTCCAGCAAATATAAGAAGCCTCAGAGACCACATATCATAGAGAAGCTGGGCACTTGGGTATAACGCTTTGTTCCTTATAAATATGTTTCTGTACTCTATTCAGGCTTAAAAATCAGTTTAAGTAGTTTACCAGAAAGCAGGAAGATAATTATACAATTTTGCAAAAACAAAAACCTGAGTCAACAGTTTGTAAAGGAACATGAGTCGAGGAATGTAAACCTAGCCTTACCATTAGTTAATGCTAAATGGCAAGTAGAGTAACAGCAGCAATCATTTTAGATGTCCCAGATGCCTCAATTGGCCCCTTGGTGCCATGATATTTGTTTGGTATTGCTCCTGGGCAGGCACTGCTTTTGGGAATGACCCCAAAATGGGAAGCAGTTCAGTCTAGACAAAATTTCTCAAGAGACATTCTGCATGCAGTGCTCCTTTATGTGACAGCGGCCACTGCCACTGCTCCCACACGCCACTGTTCCCCTGACTGGGCAGCAAAGATATGCCATGAATAATGTGGGGACAAGCATGGGGAAGTGTTTAAGGATGGACACGTATGCAGTCATTAGGCTGTTGTGCATTTCTTAAATTAGCCTACTGTCCCATTATCAGCATTTGAAAAAGAGTCATATTCCTGACAGGTCAGTTTTTGTAGTAGGTTTAAGGAAGGTGTGCTGTCATGACCTTGCGAGAGTCAGTTGAATAAATCGATTGGCCCTGGCTAAAATTCAGCTTTGAAAATTCCTGAAGTAGCACCCAGCTTCTATTTCTGTTGTTAAAGATTTCACTTGGCTGGAATTAAGGAGAACACTTCCATAAAAAAAAGTTATGGTTCACAGACAGGCCTGAAAAGGACTTGCTTTTCCTTTAGGAATTAAGCATTGCCTCCAGCAGTGTCAAAAGTTGCCATCATCTCAGGTACTATTCACCATCTAAGACTGCAGTGTGATACATTTAAGTATTTAACAAAAATATGCTGCTATTATCTTGCTCAACCTCCCTGTGACAAGGAACAGGAAGTTATGCTGGCAGAAGTCATTCTATTTATCTAAAAGAATAATCCAAAGGGAAAAACCAGCAGGAGATTTCTGAAGCTAAATCAGGAGAATAGAATATTGTTTAGTAGTGTGTTGCTGAATAGAGGACATTGTTCAAGAAACTAATAAAACTAGGAAAAGGGTTGGCCAAATGAACTATGCACACAGAATAAAAAATAACAACACACATTAGAATAGAATCTACAGATGCCATTCAGCTTCTATTATTTTTTCCTGCTCCAATGACTAAAATAGATGAATTTCCTAGATTCTATAATTAAGAAGCGAATGACTTTGTTCTAAAGGCCTCATCTCAGTTGGAAAGCCAATAGAATTGGTGAATAATCTGAATAAAAGATATGCACAATTACAGTTTAAGTATACTTTTTTTTTTTTTTTTTTGGTGCCTCCAAGTCAGTCTTGACTCTTGGTGATTGCCTGGACAATTTCCTGCCACTTTCTTGGCAAGATTTCAGAAGTAGTTTGTCCTTGCCTGCTTCCTAGGGCTGAGAGAGTGTGACTAGCCGAGGTCACCCTGCTGGATTTGTGGCTAAGGCAGGACTAGAACTCCCAGTCTCCCAGTTTCTAGCCTGGTCCCTTAACCACTACACCAAAGTGGCCCTCCATAAATATAGCTATAAACAGTCCTAAGTATACTTAAGAGGTACATTTTATTGGGTGGTTGTGAGAAAATAGGAGGCAGGAGTATTAAATATGTTTGCCACCTTGAGTTGAGCAAAATATATAAAAGCTGACATAAAAATATAATAATAATAATAATAATAATAATAATAATAATAATAATAATAATACTGCTACTACTACTACTTAGGTGCAACCCCAAAACATCTGAAGCACCACTTGAAGACCATCGGCATTGACAAAATCACCATCAGTCAATTGCAAAAGGCAGCTTTACTTGGAACAGCTTCTATCCTGCAATGATACCTTTAACACCATCAAACATCTGCCTATCCCAGGTTCTTGAAAAGGATTCGATACATAGATAAAAATGCCAATTCCAGTCTAAACATCTGGCTGACTGTGCAACCAGCAATAATAATAATAGTAAATATGTGGGTTGAAAATATATTCTAGCCATAAACAACTTTGGGCCTCATAGATAAGTTATTAAAATCCATTAACAAAGGGCCAAGAGGGTCATTGTAAGTAAGCCCAACAGTGAAATTTGTAGTTCACTTACACAGTTAGTCAGACTGGCAGCAACCATACTTTAATTTTCCAGAGGAAAACCTGAAATGATTAACCTAATCAATTACCCTGTTTTACATTCTAGACTCATTCTGGTCCAGCATTTTTGTCTAGCCAACAAGCTGCTTACCCTACTGAGCCTGGAAACAGCCAAAGATATTGAGGTTTTAAATTCATCTGGATTCTTCTGTGCCAGAGTAGTGATCAAACTGGTAGCAGCTGTAACCACACCCTGAAAGAAAGCAAGATTACCGTTCCCTTAAAATTTCAGGTTGAAATCCATCCTAAGTACTCAATGTCTTTATTACACAGAAAGAATACAATCAAGTTTCACACACCATATTTTAAGCTTGGGTGGACAGGAATTTCATCTTGTAATGATACTGATTTACAGTTCATAGTCAAGGTGTGTTCAGAATAATGTTGCAGCAACAAACTCTCCCCCTAATATTGCTGAAATGCAGAAAGTTTGGGGTAACTGGAAATAGATAGGCATGTTATAGGATTGTGAGCTTGGCTGTCAAAATAAGATCCTCAGCTTCACAGCTGCTCACAAGACCACCATGTTCTTTAATTTGACACTGTTTTTCATAAGGAACTTCAGGTGCTGAATCTCTGAATTCTGTTCAAAAAAAGAACTACTTAAAAGTCTACTCTACTCTGTTTCAACTGATAATTTATATATATATATATATTTATATATATAACTATAAGAAATATAAACAAGTAAGAACTTTTCATAGCATAGCTCAACATTAATCAACTAGATATTTTCCAATGGTATTTGAGGGGAACTAAAGAGTTAACAGGGCTTTTTTAATTACCCCATCAGGGAAAAGGGATACTGCAGAGCAAAATCTAGTTGTCAGCAATATTTGATCCAATTTCTCCCCCATATTACCTTTCTGGGCCAGCTGTGGATCGGCTGTCAGGAGCACCTGTTTTAAATTGTTCCAGACCTTCTCATGCCATGTCCAGAAGGTGGTGCTGAGGGACCATTGGTTAACCTCTAGCCTTCCTCTTATACCCTATGTTGTCAAACATCTAAATCATCTGGAATTTTGAAGTGGGGTGTCATCAGTAAGCTAATAACAATCCACTCTTTTGTGTTTTACCATCCAGCTCCAAATAAGCAATTGATATTGTTGAACATTAATTACCTAAGTTCAATAATGGGCTGGATGAGGGAAAACAAGCTGAAATTAAATCGAGACAAGACAGAGGTGCTATTGTTAAATATAAAACTGGACACTGGGACAGAGGTTCTGCCTAGTTTGGATTGGCATGCATTCTCCATGAATGAGCAGGTTTGCAGTCTGAGAGTACTCCTTAATTCTCAGTTATCACTGGATTCATAGAATTAAAAAAAGTTTATCCTCCATGATTTTGGAAGAACTAATGGAGCCACAATTCTTGTGGGGCAAAACATACTAAAAATAAAGGCTCCTTCAAGTTGAGCAGGACTTGGACAACCCATATTGTTTCCTTACAACGTTATGGGGCTGGAACACCTCACACTTTGGATATGATTTGTGGAATACTTCCAAAACACTGGCTAGCATGGACCTATGTTGTTCAATTCTGAACGTTCACAGTTATTATTTACCATATTATAAGAAAACCTCCAACTAGGAAATATGTTCAGCTGTGCTTACCAGATGCTGGTCATTGAGAAGGTGCACAACTCTTGATGTCCAGTCTCCCATTGGCACTAGATCGGGAGACGTTCTGTATAATCGTAGCAAGCATAGGGCTGCACTTTGCTTCACACTATCCATGGTGTCTCTGCAAGACAAATAAAATCCTGTCAATAATTGAAAGCACCTCTCCAAACTCCCTGGGACAGACTTTGTTCAGCCCAGTTATATTCTGGGAAGAAAAACTGTCCTTGTACAGAAGTAATGGGAAATTAATTGTCTAGCTGAGCAATGGATTCTATAAACTTGAACATTTTGTATCACAGTGAGAAAAGGAGATAGAAATCAATTTGTTACTAAAGTAGCATATAACATTTCCAATTACATCAAGTTCTATAGAGGCATTTTTCAGAAGACAGTGGGATAGGTTCATAGGTGCACAGTTAATCTGCTGGCATACCCCTCTAAATTTGGATGGAAAGAAAGCATGTACACCACCAGAAATATACATGTAACTGCAAAGCTCCTAAAGGTATCATCACAACTGGGAAAGGAATATAGCCAATACACATATTTTACTTCATACACTACTTCAACTTATCAACTTTCTTGTGTAAGACAGGGTCACTTGCCTCTGGGAACATTTTCTTTAGCTGCACATCCCTATTAGCTCAGTAAAATAAAAGAGCAAAGGTCTATTGATTTCCACTGCAATTAAACAGCTAGTCTTAATAAAACACATTTCAAAGTGTACAGATGAAACTCGAAAAATTAGAATATCGTGCAAATGTTCATTTATGTCAGTAAGGCAACTCAAAAGGTGAAACCAATATATGAGATAGACGCATTACATACAAAGCGAGATATTTCAAGCCTTACTTTGGTATAATTGTGATGATTATGGCGTACAGCTTATGAAAACCCCAAATTCACAATCTCAGAAAGTTAGAATATTACATGACATCAATAACACAAGGACTGGAAATAGAACAATATCGGACCTCTGCAAAGTATAAGCATGCATATGTATTCAGTACTTGGTTTGGGCCCCTTTTGCAGCAATGACTGCCGCAATGCGGCGTGGCATGGATGCTATCAGCCTGTGGTACTGCTGAGGTGTTATGGAAGACCAGGATGCTTCAATAGCGGCCTTCAGCTCCGCTGCATTGTTCGGTCCCATGTCCCTCATCTTTCTCTTGGCAATGCCCCATAGATTCTCTATGGGGTTCAGGTCAGGCGAGTTTGCTGGCCAATCAAGCACAGTAATCCCATGGTCATTGAACCAGGTTTTGGTACTTTTGGCAGTGTGGGCAGGTGCCAAGTCCTGCTGGAAAATGAAGTCAGCATCCCCATAAACCTCGTCTGCGGAAGGAAGCATGAAGTGCTCCAAAATCTCCTGGTAGACGGCTGCGTTGACCCTGGACTTAATGAAGCACAGTGGACCAACACCAGCAGATGACATGGCTCCCCAAATCAACACAGACTGTGGAAACTTCACACTGGACTTCAAGCATCGTGCATTGTGTGCCTCTCCATTCTTCCTCCAGGCTCTGGGTCCTTGGTTCCCAAATGAGATGCAAAAGTTGCTCTCATCAGAAAAGAGGACTTTGGACCACTGGGCAACAGACCAGTTCTTTTTTTCTGTAGCCCAGGTAAGATGCTTCTGATGTTGTTTGTTGTTCAGGAGTGGCTTGACAAGAGGAATACGACATTTGAAGCCCATGTCCAGGATCCGTCTGTGTGTGGTGGCTCTTGATGCACTAACTCCAGCCTCAGTCCACTCCTTGTGAAAGTCCCCAACACTTTTGAATGGCCTTTTCCTGACAATCCTCTCCAGGCTGCGGTCATCCCTGCTGCTTGTGCACCTTTTTCTTCCACACTTTTCCCTTCCACATAACCTTCTCTTGATGTACTTTGATACAGCACTTTGGGAACATCCAACTTCTTTTGCAATTACCTTTTGGGGCTTTCCCTCCTTATGGAGGATGTCAATGATGGTTTTCTGCACAACTGTCAGGTCAGCAGTCTTTCCCATGCTTGTGATTCCTACTGAACCAGCCTGAGAAACCATTTAAAGGCTCAGGAACCCTTTGCAGGAGTTATGGATTCATTAGCTGATTAGAGTGGGACACTTTGAGCCTAGAATATTGAACCTTTTCACACTATTCTAATTTTCTGAGATTGTGAATTTGGGGTTTTCATAAGCTGAACGCCATAATCATCACAATTATACTGAAGTAAAGCTTGGCATATCTCGCTTTGCATGTAATGCGTCTATCTCATATATTGGTTTCACCTTTTGAGTTGCCTTAATGACATAAATGAACATTTGCACGATATTCTAATTTTTCGAGTTTCACCTGTAGATTTCCTTTAAAAGGCTGCCTCGTACTGTCATAAAGATAATATATGTTTATCATAACATGCGAGTACACAAGAGATTTTTGTGTCATATGAACTTCTGCAAAACAACACAGAAATACAAATGGACATTCATATAAATCTAGAGCTACATTTAAACCAGCACTTAAGCAAGTTCATATTGATCACAGTTAGAGATCTTAGCAATCTAATAAAGCCAATACTAAAGCAATTTTTTTAAAAAATGTAAGCGCAACAAACATAAAAACTTAATCAACACCCTCAACCACTGGAAGAAGCCCTTATTTATAATAAACCAAACATGCAGGCTCAAAAATACCCCTTTTAGGAGCAAAAAGATCTTCTTTCTTTCCAATGTCGACAACAAAGAGGTTGACTTCCAAGCATGAGCACCACCAATGGGAGGAGAAAGAGCGTTTAAATACAATACAACACTTGGTTACAGCTAGCAGAATAAACTCAATTGCCTACCCAATATTAAACGTTTGTATATTACTTACCCAGCTACCAGTATTTTTGGAATTTCTCCAGCAAATGCTTCGGCCATCTCTCTGCTACCCACATTGGCAATGCAGTGCAAAGCTAGTCCCATGAAAGTGGGGTTCCGGCTGGCTAAATCATTCTTGATTGCATTGTTTATCAGGCGTATCAACTCACTGTTTGAATTCACAAGTACGGAGATAAATAAATAACCCTGGAATTAAGAGAATAATTAGTGGTGGGTCAACTGGGGAAAGTTTAACACGCTGTTTTTTGTTTTGTTTTTTTGCAAAATGGTTCTTGCATGTAGATTATACAGATTGCTCAAGAATCATTTTTTAAGTTCTGGCCTGAAGCAAGATGTGTTACACTGAAGCAATTTTTCACTGTAGTTACAAATCAATGCAAATTTCCAATGAACTAGACAGCTAGGCATACTGAACTACAATGATTTAATACAGTTTTGATTCTTTTAAAGAGTGATGCTGGCAAACAGCTGTATAACAAGAACTGCTGGATTATTGTCAATTTGCTCCCTGAGATTCCTCAAAAAGATCACTCAACACAGAACAGCTTTTCAGAAGCATCTTGAAAAGCACCTTCAGACGGTCATTAGGAGAAAAGGATCTCATGTATGTATGCACATAATTAAGCATATAAACCTTTGCACAGTAGCCTTAACATACAATTTGAGGGACATACTCTTGATCACAATACCCTTTCATGCAAGGAACAGAGTGATAAAATGTTACTGGGAAAGTCATATAAACTACTGTGATAAAAATATACCAAATACAAACAAAATTCAAGGTTTGGCCAATCTACTATTTTTCTTTTAAAAAGAAGTGGGCTTGCTTTGGGAATTTTGTTTAATCTCAGGCAGGAAAAATGTGAAGAAACTGGTCAAGTACTGAGGTAATGGCCAGCATTGGTATCCTTCATTTAACTTACTTACTTACTTATGTATTTATTTATTTAAATTTGTATGCCACCCATCTCTCCCAGAGGGTGACTCAAACTGCCATGAACTACTTTTAACTTTAAAAATTCATACCACAGAGGGACTGAAGTGAACAATGTTTACCAGATGTTCAGGCTTCAATTTAAAAGAAGGTGGGACCTACACATGCATTTCTCTCAACAAAATTATTACATGTTCCAGCAACTATGTAGCAAGCATTTTGTATGTACAAAACTGGTCTATAATTATTTGCTCCCTGGTATATTATAGATGCAGCACAATTTAAATATGCCTTTTCTGTTTCAATGCCAAGGACATACTTTTCTAAGAAATCAAGCTAGATCTAAGCTCTCTGCCTCTATCTATTTTTGAGTTCTCAGTTGTGTTACATTTCACCCGCTGAGTACTCCACTCTTAGCAGCTAATGAGAAAGCCTACTAAGTATGCTAGCAACCAATTATAACTTCATTAATGAGTGCTTGGAATTAGGACAGTGTAATAGAAGCTGACTGGAAGACCACCAACATGCCATATCACTCTAGGGTTTTCTGCAACAGCTGTACAGATCTAATTTGAACAACCTATAACCCCACAGTCATAGGTGAGTCTTGGTGCAACTTCAGAATTCCAGTGTGGTATCAGTTCAGATCTTTGATAAATGCTTATCTGTCCCTTACCCAAAACCAGTTGCTTGGAAGGAGAAAAAAGGTATAAAGAGAGAAAAATTGGTGTCAGAGAATAAGTGCCTCTACCTCATAGCTCCAAAACAGCTAGATATTTGAAACTGAAATTTCAAAATACAGGACAGCTACAGTGTGTCATTAGTACACTTTAATGTGCTGCTAACAGCTGTATATGAAGGGAGATATGGGAAATTCCCATTGGAAGATTGTATTTGTCCATTCAGGATAGAAGACCTTATAAAATATATATACAGAGTGTACCAAAAGTCAGGCCCACATAGGTCAATCACAATATGTTTCCTTGATTTTATTACTTTTTTTTTTCCCCAGAGAAAATGTTTGTACTTAGGAATGTGCAAAGTTTATGTGTCAAATGAATAAGGAAATCTTTAGAAGAGAATGGCAACCAATTCAAACTTTTAATGCCATTTATAAATAAATTGTCTATAGGGCCTAACTTTTGGTACAATCTGTTAATAGCTAAGTTTCCAGGGCATTCAGTTTTATTCTCTCTCCAATATCTACTGCCAGATAAGGATGATGTAATTGCATTAAATATTTCTAAATACGGTTACATTGCTTGAGGAATCCGTACTGAGGTGACTGCTTGAACTGAATTAATTAATATGCGTCTGACAGTTTTAGCAATTTTGCCAATTTTTTGTTTGTATACTTTGAGTCTTTGACCATAATAATAAACTTGAAATCCAAATAACCTTTAGTTCTGGCCTCATCCACTCTGCTTCATCCCTACCAAGCATGTGGCCCCCTGCAGATTATGCCTGAGGGATTATGAACTTTATTAGAAAAAAAGAAAATTGTACGCTTCAGTACAAATTTTAGACTGCAGGATGACTCAATGTGCTGAGCCAATAATGACTCTACAGAGCTCTAATATGAAAAGAATACATATGTGTACAACAGATCATTGTGTGTATGCTCATTTTTCTAAGACATTTGCATGTAATAAGAAACAGTGTTTATATACAGATTTATTATTTTTTTAAAAAACTGATTTTTGTTAAAAATTCATAATAAACAGATTCTCAGAAGAAAGCTTTCATTAAATTAATCAGTTTATGAACCTAAACTGTTAAGTCAGCAGTCAAATTACTACTGCAGACAAGCATATGCCTTTATATTCTGAAATGCATCTAGTCTTACCGTGTTGACAGCTACTTATTAAGTAGCTCCCTGACCAATATACCTGTCAGTCCAGTACTTCTAAACCTTCTTACAGCAGCACTTGATCTAATGCATAGAAAATTGACTTAATACAGATTGCTCATAAATGTTCTCTTACTTGCTGCTTCATTAGCCACCCATTCAACATTAGCCTATCTTCCAGATTTCTCATTTTCTTCACCTTTGCAAGTCTTTTTTTCCCCCCAATGTGGTCATGGAAACTCTCATATGAACAACATTTGGTAAGACAAGAATCTATTAATATAACATGCTGCATCGTGGACCATTTCAGATATACTGGACAACAACTCCCAGAATTTCCCAACCAAATGAAAGTTGGATGCCAAACTGGTTGGGAATTCTGGAGTTGCAGCCCTAAAAATAAAGTAAAATTTTAAAAGTCTGAGTGTGCCAGATTGGAAAATACTGTCTCCCAGTTGAAGCTCAGCAGGTAAACAAGACAACTACAGTTCTATTATGTAGGGATGAGACATTACTTACAATTTGTTTCTCTGTATATTTGTTTGAACTCAGGAGATTCACAGCCTCCATGTGGCCGAAATCAATATCATGCCCCAAGAGAAAAATGAAAAGCAGCTTGCAGACGTACTTTTTCTTACTGTAACCATCAAGGGCTTTATCACCTAATGAGTAATTAAAATAAAAGCCATAAACACTTAAACCAAAACACAAATGCTACATGCCATTGCTTTTATATTGATTAGCTTATGGTATTAACCCAGATCACAACTGCAAGGCACTTGCAACTTTCTTTCCAAATTTCAACCTGGAATGAATCCCAGAGTGTGATCTTAAAATACAGTACATGAAATACAAAGCTTGCTGAAGACGAGCAATCTTGTCCTTCAGTAGTACTGAACTGTCATACAACTTAGAAATCTTACTTAGGTTACTTGGAGACTGATCATGGAAAGACACAAGGCTTACTTAATTGCGTGTAGCTTGCTTAAGATTAGGCAAGAGGAGCTCAACTACTCTCTGTCATTTTCCCCAACTCCACGAACTACTGTATTTTCAAGCTCCTTCAGACTTGCAAGTTTGCTGCCTCCTTGAATATTTGCCCTAACATTTCCAGACCCCACTGCCTCTTCCCAAACCCAGATAGCATTGAACCAGGTATGCAATGCAGATCCTGTGAAAATTGCAGCTACATCCTGATAACAACAGATTGTAAGTTATACATTACTGTATAAGTAAGTGACAACCCAGAGTGGGGGAAAAAACACTCTAGGATTGTTTATTCATTTTTACTGGAGATTAGCTAGACAGGAAAGAAACCTAATCAGCAGGGAACCAAAGCTAACTTTAAACAAAGTCTTCTGTAAAAAAGTGACTGAAATGTGAATTTGGTTAAAAATTAAGCGGTGCTTACATATCCATAAGCACGATACTTCCTTTAACTAGCACTTACAGGTAGTCTTCGACTTACAACTACAATAGGGACAGGAAAATTTGTCATTAAGCAGTGTGGTCATTAAATGAGGCGTCATGTGACCAGACTTGATTTTATGACTTTTTGCCACAGTCGTTAAGTGAATCACATAGCCGTTAAGTGAATCACATGGTTCCCATTGATTTTGCTTGCCGGAAGCCGGCTGGGAAGGTCACAAATGGTGATCACATGACCCCGGGACACTGCAACCATCATAAATGCATGCTGGTTGCCAAGCACCCGAATTTTGATCATGTGACTGCCAAGAGACTGTGACAGTTGTAAGTGCAAGGACCTGTCGTAAGTCACTTTTTTCAGCGCCATCGTAACTTCGAACAGTCACTAAACAAATGGTCGTAAGTCAAGGACTACCTATATATCAAACTCAAAATCCATTTGTACGTTTTACAAGTAACAGGCTTTCATGAAACCACTATTCCATGAAGTTGTATGAACTATTCCATGAAGAATAGTTGTAAATGCCCGCTGGTTGTTACTCATAGCCACATTAATATGCTGTTAATCTTGCTTATAAACTAAGGTTGTAAAAGTGAAGAGCACTTATCAAGGAAGCATGGCAAAACACACACACAAATATATATCCAGTCAGATAAATACAGATAATCAATTGCATCTATGTTACCCAAAACTTGAAATAAACAGTACAGGTATTCCTCGCTTAATGACCACAACTGGGACCAGAAACTCCTTCACTAAGTGGCACAGTTGTTAAGAGGAAAATCACCTAACCACGTTGGACTTACAACATCACTTCTGCTGCAATTATCACGTGACTGTAACTTGTGTTTATTCTACTGGCTTTTCTACCGTCTCTGCTTGTCGGAAGCTGGCTGTGAAGTGAGCAAATGGCAATCATGTGACCAGAGGACACTGCGACAGTTGTAAATGCCCACTGGTTGTGAAGCACCCAAATGTCGATTACGTGACTGTGGGGATGCTACGATGGCCATAAGTATGAGGACAAGTCATACGTTTACAGCTTAATGACCACTCGTTCAGTGACAAAAATTACGACAGCACTGAAAAAATGGACGTACAACCCATGCCTGAAGATACAGCCATTGCAGCACTTTGCAGGTCTAGGGGCGGCGGCAGCCAGCTGAGACTCTTGAAGGCCTTGGGCCTCTACTTCAGCCCCAGCCCTGGTGCTGCTGCCAATAAGTGCCTCTGTGCAGGGCAGCCAAAAGGGCATAGATGGGGTGGGGGGGGACAGGTGGGTAGGGGGTGTTGCAGTACCCCTGCAGTTGTAAGTGCTGCTGAGGCTCCCAGGGGTTGCTGCACTTTGCACCGCACATGGCCTGTGCTGGGCCTCCCAGGGCTTCCCCAACTCACATGTGGCTTGTACCGGGCTTCCCAGGACCTCCCCAACCCCCCTGAAGCATCCCCATACTCCTTACCTGGGACTCCACTTAATGACCCATGATTCTCACTTAACAATGGCAGCTGGGAGTGCTGGGACTGTGGTCGCTAAGCGAAGAGGTCACATGATAATTCACTTAACAACTGCATCACTTAGCAACCTAAATTCTGGTCCCAATTGTGGTTGGAAAGCGAGGATTACCTGTACTTTTTCAGTACCTTTGTAACTTCAAATGGTCATTAAACAGGGCAGTCGGTAAGCAAGGACTACCTGTAGCGGTTAAAGAGCATCATGCAGACTATAGAAGAAGTTGACCTGAAAGTGCTTTAATCTATTAATCTGGGGGGGGGGAAGTATGCTTCAGTCTAATGAATGCAGATCAACAGCAAAACTAGCCATCATAGATTTCTCCACATCACACATATATTTCAGTCACAGCTTCAAAAATGGCTGTTCTATATATACAAAAAAGGCACTGTTAGTAATTCAGTTACAGACAAATGGGAACAAGTTTGCCTCTTGGCATTATTTTCCTTGAAGAAACATAATGGATTCTAAATCACATTTGGCTGTTTGCACAGAACAAGCATCTGGTGATGTGAAAAGCAACTGGTAAGTCAGCATAGACAAGCCCTAAAAATATTCATTCTCCTTGGCAACTGCCAGTCTCTAGGCTACAACATGGCTACTACTATCAAGCCAAGAAATCAGAAAGTGGTTTGTACCAACAGAAAACAAAAACAATTTCTAAAGTAAGGTATTATTCATTGCTCAGGTTGTCATCATGGCACAAACTATTACTTAACCCACTATTTTAGATAACTATTCTTTAGCTTCCCTACTGTTGAGGTGGTGTTGTCAAGGTGGTTGGACTGTAGTAACAGAGAACTCTGGGTGAAACAGATTATTGGGACCTTTTCAGTCAAGATTTAGGGCTGCATGTGAGAGCAAACCAGCACTTTTGTTGACCTTTGGTAGGATTGGGATAGATGGAGTGCAACTGTCCTGGTCCTGATGGACCTCTTGGCAGCCTTTGATATTATCAACTATCATAAAGCTTGTATATGTAAAGCTTGGAAGTGGGAGGCACTATTCTTCAGTGATTTTCCTCCTTCCTTAGTGATTGATTCCAGTGGATGATGATGGGTGGGAAAAAGAGAAACCCTCTTGGGAATAAAATATTCTAGAAATGTATGGTTAACACTTTTGCTTTAGCAGGGAAGAATTGAGGGGCTGCAACAGACTTCAGCTAGAAACCTAGACTAACAGTACTATGTGATTTTTCTCCTGTTTTATAGTCTTTATTACTACAGTTCTGGTCTAAGCACACAAGATTTTAGGAGCTAGGACTAAAATGTATGTACAGGACAGAGGGAATGGCCTTGAAGGACAGGAGGTAGAACCATTACCAAGGCAATGATCAGATAAGAGGGGCCTGAGCCTGGGCCAAGAAAGTGTCTTGAGAAAATGTCTCAGACAAGCCACTCCTTAGTTCACAGGAAGATAAAAGGAGGGAGGGGGAAGCACATTCAAATTTGCAAGATTCGGTTACTATAGCTGCTACAATAAAAGCAGTGCTGATCTATATGGCACTGATTTCCTAGTCTAGTCTGCCTTGTAGTAGTGACATTGTATTATGACTAATAAGCATGTCTACATTTTTCATCTTGAAGCTAAGTCAATTGTTACATCACTATCTTTACTTTAAAACATCAGAATTGAGAATACATCCTTAAGTAGCCAAGGATGATAAAATAGAGAATTAAGAATGGGGCTCTGCAGGCTGACAAGATACACAAACAAACTCTTAAGCTTTCCTTTGCATACTATAGTAATTCTGAGAGGCAGGTATCCTTGGGCATTCTGAATGTGTCAACATACCACATGTATCTGCTAATTGGTGGGATGTGGACAACAGTAATTTTGCTTGCAAGAAGTCTCTAAATTAGACATGCTAGTTTGCACAGAATAGTGTGAACATATTTAGGTAAAACTGCCCTTTGGCTATAACTGTGGTATACAAGCCAAAATGTGCCACAACTAACCAGGTAAGACTGAAATTGGTAACCTACCTTACACTTTTTCTATCTTATTAAAAAGCATTCAGTGCAAGTCTTGATTGACCAAAGCCACAATGGGAGGCAGAAGTCAGTATCTATAGGTCCATCTGGTGAAAATAACATTTGTTTTTTTGACGGATTTATATGCTACCTTTGTACTGAAGCTCAAGGAAGCAGAGATGGTAATCCCTCCTCCTATTTTCCCCCAACAATAACTCTGAGGTAGGTTGAGGTAAAAGAGAGTGACTAGCCCAGTGCCACCCAATGAGCTTCCATGGCTAAGAGTAGGACCCAAGTCTACTCAATGCCAGTCTAAACCTTAGCCACTACACTCTACTGGCCTTCATATATATTCCACACCATATGGAAGATTGTGATTTGGAACATACAAGCAGTAAATGGTAAATTAATGAATGGAATGAATTAATGAATGTAATGAAAGAAAGAAAATTAAGAGAAAGAAAAGGATGTAAAAAATCTGAATGCAGGTGGTCTGATCCTATGGAATGGAACTGATGAATATATGCAGTGAAGTCAAGGGATAGATTTAATGATATATTAAAAAGCTAGAATCTATGTCTGAAAGTATGAACTGATGTCAGCTAGATTGTTGTAGGTGTATAAGAAAGTAGGAATTCATAGGTGATAGTTACATGTTATACTCCAGTGGCTGGTAATAATGGAACAACAGGCGTTCAGGGCTTCTCACAGTGGATAATATTTTGCAAAACATTACTAGCTTGAAACATCTGCACATTCCTTCATTATCAGGAAAACAGTTAGCCACCTCCCCATCCATCAAACAATTGATAGCAAGATAATTAATTAGTTCCCGCTGAATCAAACCTAAGAGATAAATTAGATGCTGAAGTGAGAGTAACCAGTTGCCAATATTTCTCAGGCCTAATCTCTTTTCCTTTTCAATACTTCTGACTGAAGAAAACTGTGAGGATCTTGTTTTCTATTGCCAAAAGCTTGACCACAGGGGTGAGGCTTGGGAAACATTGTGTAATGTTCTGAACAAATGCAACTGAGTTGGGGGGGGGGGGACTTATTCTGTTATCTGACATGAATGGGAACAAGATAAGAGAATACAGAAAAAGTTATCGGGATATTCAAAGGGAAAGTATGAAAAAGAAGCTTGCTGGAATCGTGAAGCAAGAAAGGCTGTGAATGAGAAAAATTCATATAGGAAAATGTTGCAAAAAAAGGGAGAACGAGAGAAAGATTATGTATCGAGCACACAGAGAGAAAAGAATAGTTGCTGCACATATAGATGGTGTAACTGGAGAAAAGTTGAAATACGGATGTAATTTGCTTATAGAATGACTGGATTACTTGCTTAATGCAGGTGTATGAAGAAAGCGTTTGTTCCTGAAGACTGGAAGAATGTTATTACTGTTCTCCTACATAAGGGGAAAAGCAGTAAGAATGAGTGCAAAACCCAAAGGAAAATTACTTGGCCAGCTGTGCCTGAGAAGAAGAATTCTGATCAACATTTGGGAAGGTGCTGTTGCAGTATAGCGGTACGACAGGCAGGGGGTGTGCAGACCAGAGTTGCTCTTCTGCAATATTCTGAATGTCAGACAATAGGGTTATGGCACATTTGTTGATTTAGAGGAAGTGCAGGATAAAGTGAATAGGTTTGAATTAAGGAAAGTTTTGCATGAATGTGGAGTGGAAGGCTTTTTGCTGAATGTGATTAAGAGTAAAGCATGTATAAGAAAGATTGGAATGGTTAATGAAGAATTCAGTACCAAGCAGGGTGATGTAAGAATAGAAAGATATGGAGAGGAATAGTGAATAGCATTGATATACTTTTAGCTATGTTTTCTTATCTATACCATTATTATTATTATTAGTCACATATTCCTTTTCTGTGGTTTTTCATAATATTGCTTCACCAAAAGGGAACATTGTTGATACATATATGTATGAAGAGTCCTTGGATTGTGTAGAATTCTTTTAAGAAACTATTGTTTACCTAAAAACAATTTTAAATAATAATTTAAAATAATTATTATTATTTTACTCAGGGAAATTATTAACTGAGTTTAAGAATTTCACTCAGTTAAATTATTTACTCAGTTAAATAATCTGAGTCTTTAGGGGCTGAGGAGGCTGCTTGATGTCTATGTCATACCAATTACATATTTCAAGTAGCTGTAGTTGCTAAAACTGTACTTTACTTATGAGAAACTATGACTATCCCCACTTCCTTCTCTTTTCCCGCAGTTCTGAACTTCACCACATTAAAATCAGTGCAGAAGAAACAGGAAGTCAGAACACAAGTCAGCATTTTTCAAGCACAATGAGTGGGTCAAAAAGGAGATTTCCTTTCCCTGGAAAGGCTTTTGTTGAGCTGATTTGGTTAGCATTGCTTCTGCACAATTAAAAGACAAAAACTTAAGACAGGTTTCCTTCAAAAATGGCTTATCTAAAGCTACTGTACACCCTAAAATATATTCAGAAATATTTTCCATTAATGATTCAGAGGAAGAACATGCATGTTAGAAAATTAAAGATATGTATAACAATCTATAGTGGAATTTCAAGAACAAGCAAGGTGCTTTGAAGATTGAAATTAAATTATACATAATCAAAACTGAACTATAAACATCATGAAACCAACCACATTACCAAAAAAGAAATTATATTGAGATACTGTATCTGCTAGACAGATGGTATCTTATAAGACAAGTTCTTCAGTGTAAGTTAGTTCACCATTTTTCCTTCGTAATATGCTTTGGTGTTGTTGTTTTAAAAGAATCTAGTGGAAAGTATAAATGTGATAAATGTACACAGAAGCACAACATGCATTTATATTGGTAAGTGCATTCCATGAAGTGTACTTTGTGATAAACCAAGTATTGTTGAGTTTAATATATAAAGCAAACCAATGGTAGCCTATTAATGAATCTGATATCGGTGGTATCGGAAGGTGTAGCGGTGTAGCGTTTAAGGTACCAGGTTAGAAACTGAAAGACTGTGAGTTCTAGTCTCAAACTTAGGCACAAAGCCAGCTGGGTGGCCTTGGGCCAGTCAATCTCTCAGCCCTAGGAAGGAGGCAGTGGCAAACCACTTTTGAAATCTTGCCAAGAAAAGTGCAGGGACTTGTTCCCGCAGTCACCAGGAGTCAACACTGACCTGAAGGCACACACACATGGAAGCCTCAACAAATAACTTCTTCCTGTCTCACCCTGAGCCATCTGACATGTAAGCTCAACTTTAAAAATACCAAGAAAACTCCATAATCATTTTACAACCCAGATTAGAGAGCTTTGTTCAATAGTTACAGCCAACTGCAAAGTACTTACATATTTCAGTTCCTTTTACTTAAACAAATCAGCAGATTCTAAGACAATAGATAAGCTGTATTTATTTTTGAACTATGATAACAACATGTTCCATTAAGAGGGTTAATAATATCGAAATATGAAATATGATAGTATCCTCTAAATTATTTAGGCTGGCTACACAAATCTCATTAAGCCATGATTTGTTTAAACATGTTTTTCTGAATAAATCACAATCAGTAGCAATCATACAATATGCAAACCCATAAAATACCATGCCCCCAGCCTCGTTATTTTTTATCTCCATTCCCTATAATTTCTTGCCAAGGTAATTGAAAGCTCAACTGCTGATCTGCCTTGGTCAAGAAATGTCTTTGCCCCGTGTAATTAAAGTCTGTATAGCTGGCTATATGGGAGCAAGCAGCACCATTCTACAGATTCAGTGAAGAATTCCAAGGATATCTGAGACTCAAAGGTACTTGTTTAACCCAGGCTGCCTTGAAACAGTTTGTTCATCATAAACCGCTTGTTCAGCCTTCTTTTCTAAGAAGGGCCATGCCACGTTCAGTTGATCATACTATCTGCAGCAGGAGACAGCCCGCTATCTTTCTAGGCGGTGTTTTTGGAGAATGTTCTCTTATCTCAGCCAATATGCTGCATCATCTTCAGTTCCCTATATTTTACAAAAAAGCAGAAAACAATACTAGGTTGCATAACTGCTGGGCTGCTAAACTTATTTAAAAAAAAACAAAAAAAAACCTTTGGCTGTTGTGAACCACCTTAGGCAGCTTTTAGCTGCAAAAAGGCAGGATCAAAATAAAGATGCAAGGGGCACCTCCAAGCCCTGTTAACTGAAAGGAAGATATAAAAACGTTTTTTAAATCCTCAGTTCTATAGTCAGATGCTGTTCTCGCTTTACATTAGCCATCCAATTTTGACAAATTTATTCTGAGGAACTAGCAGTTAAGTAGAAAGAGAGTTAATATTTATTTTTCTTCCTTACTGATAAGATTTAAAAATATACCTGAATTTCAGAAAAGGAAATGTATGAGTTGCATAAACAGAAACCAGACTGGGATCTCAGCAGAAATTAAGTAATAACTTCCTACTCTACGATTACAAAACAAATTTGCTGTATTTAATGAAGGTGCCAGGGCATTTTAAACTACTGAACCATTCCAATCAAGCTCATTAATAACTAAAGGAGAAGGAACAGTGTCATACAGTGCCCACCAAAATGTCTGACATCATAAGCCTATTCAATTTCACTTACACATCACCATATAAACACATTCAAGTACCAGAAAAAAATCCTACGCAATTTAGGCTACACTAACATGATTGGGCATAATCTTATAAATTTGTAACATACAGGTAGCTGCACATTCTTCGTAACAAAAGAATTATCTGCCTTTAAAACCTATTCTTAAAAGATTTATTCCTTAATTTGCTCAAACGGTATTTTCCTGAGTCTCCAAAAATACGGATACCTTGACAGCCACCAAAATCCAGCCTCTACCTCATTCCCAGTTCAAGTATCTGACTAGAGGTGAGACAGAAAATATTATCTAAGAGAGCTAGTATACTCCCTTCTATTGACACCACAGTGAAATGGCATAACTATAGAAGTGAACATTGAGTACAGCTACATATATCTTCCATCCTGAAAATGATCTTTGTTTAGGAGCTGAAATACCTTAGCTGTATACACAATACATTTGTAAAATATGCTGTCTACAGACCCAGAAAAGCAAGAGCATTCAATTTTGGGTTTCAAATGAGAATATTCTTTTAGAAAGAAATGCATTGTTAGTGATTACATTGAATAGACTTTAACAGGGTTTTGATATTGTCCTGAAACTTTCTCTCAACTAGTAATAAACAGCACAATGAGCTCTCTCATTCATGACCCCTCATGTCCATTTATCCTCTTGCTCATATCATTTAAGAAACAAACAGGATAATGGTAGTAAAGGAGGAATCCACATATTTGTGGACATGTGAAACCAAAATCAGCATTCAGAACATACTTAAAAGTATGACCAAATGAAGGTTATTGATTAAATTAACTCCATAATATGCACCTTATGTTTTAAAAGAATCAAGCCAAAGAAAGAAAGACCTTGACTTTCATAAGTGAAATACAGTTCTTTTTCTAAAACTGATCCTGAAAGTACATTATGATGTAATGATAAAGATGTTGGACTAAGACCAGAGAAACCCAAGTTCAGGGCTTCCTCACTAGATGACTTTGGGTCACACACTTTCATCTCAGTCTGTACCATTTATTTATTAGATTTAGCTCCTGACTTTTTGCAGGGACAAAATTGGAGGAAGGAAATGTTATGAGATAAAGCAGAATATAAATCTAACTCATAATGAATAATTTAACAAACCAAAGAATAGCAACTACTGGAAGTGCTCAAACTGGGATACAATTGTGAATAAAATGAGCAAAGGGAAACAATATTCCAAAGAAGATTAGTTTCACAAATACTAAGGACTCACTAAAAATACATCTGAATAATTGAAAAGAATCATTGCTGAGAAGTGTGCATTATTTAAGTATTTGATTCAGCAGGTTGTTGGTAGTTATGCAAAGCTTGATGCCATGTGATCACATCTCTTAGCGATGGCAATCCAAGTAAGGAGCAGGGGGTGCTGCAGGGGGGTGGGAGAGGCCTTGGGAAGCCCAGTGCAAGCTGCATGTGAGTTGGGGGAGGGGGTCCTACAGGAATGGGTGTGCATGTGCAAGCACAGGCAGGTCCAGGAAAAGAGGGCTTGGGTGCATGCGTGCGAGTGCAGGGAGGCCTGGGGAAGGAGGGTGTGGGGTGTGTGCATGCAAGCACAGAGAGGCAGGGAGAATTTACCAGAGCAACTTGCAACCTTTCCTGCCAGCGTCCCCATTGACTTTGCTTGTGGGAAGCCAGTAGGGGAAGGTCACAAATGGCTATCACGTGACCGCAGGATGCTGCAACAGCAGGAACTTCGAGGACCACTTGTAAGTACCCCTTGTTCAGCACCACTGCAACTCTGAACAGTCGATGAAAGAGTGGTCGGTAAGCAAGGACTACCTGTATACACAGATCACGTCTGTATGTCCTGCTAAGCCAAGCATGACAGTGAGTGTGGGGTAAGGTGCTGGGGAGTGCTAGACAATATCCATTTGCTAAACCCCAGATGACATGGCCAGCTCTTCTTTGCCCTACATTTTGTTGGGTTTCCCAGTTACTTTCGTAGCGAGTGGCTGCTCAACATGCCTGGTTTTTATTTTTTTACCCTTAAAAAAGAGGGGGGGAAAAACTATCTTGGCTCATTCATAATTAGTGTCAATAGAATTAGAGAAAGCTAAGCGTTCTGCCAGCCCCACATACAATAATATGAAAATGGAGACCTTTATGGAAATCCAAAATGGGATGAATACTTTTTCCCAAAGCCACATCTCTGATGGTAACAGCTGTTAGCACCATTGCATTCATACAAATGTATTCTACTTTTCCACAGTGAAATCAGCAAAACAATGCTTTACTTTCTTACCTTTAAATTTGGATCGAATATTTGCCAGTTCTTTGTTTATTCTTTTAATCTCAGCTTCTTTGCTTTTACCTGAAAACACAGGAAAAAAAACACCCTCATTTCAGAGTACAGTTGGTAAGACAAAGAACAGCTCCTAACATCACAATAATCTGGAAGGCAGCGTTTTTCAAACTTGACAACTTTAAGATGTATGGACTTCAACTCCCAGAATTCCTCAGCCAGCATTTTGCCCAGGGAGTTCTGGGAGTTGAAGTCCATACATCTTAAAGTTGCCAAGTTTGAACAACACTGGTTTAAATCCTAAACTTCTTTCTCTCATCCTTTTGTAACAGACTGATTGCAACTCCCTTCATGTTTCTGCTATGCTGCCTCTCTGGCTTTTCTTCACAAAATGGTCCTGTCTTGAGCCCAGGCTCTGCCAATAGTAACCCTTGATTAAAATTTGGAGACTTTTGTAACAGAAGATGAAGAAAAGAAAAATAATTTTACTAAGAGACAGGGAATGACAGGACATAACAAGACCTTTTATAAATGAGACAGTGACAGCATACAACAAAATGTAACAAAAATGATGGGAGTCAAGCCACTTATAATGGATAATAAGTGTGACTGGTAAACTTCCCACCAGATAGATGAGATTTGCAGAAATTAATTCCAGCTTCTTGCTGGACATGTTATGCTGGCCAATTGCAAAAAACAAACAAATAAACAAAACAAAAACAAAAAACTTTGGCCGAGACCATGATTAAGGTAGAAAGACAAAATTCACATTGTCTTCCATTCCATGGAGAATTGATAAAGCCATGCCAGATATAATTATTTCACTTTACTGAAAAACAGTAATGATATAACCCAGCTATAATTATCCATGCTTGGATAACTTTGCAGATACACAAGAGTTATATATATGAGTTGCCTCCCGGTCTCCCAGTTTCTAGCCTGGTGCCTTCACCACTACACCAAACTGGCTCTCTATGCCATCATTATTGCCCTTTCGTTTTATTCCCCTAAGGTTTTTTAATGCATTTTTCTCCCAATATTTTCTTTTAGCTTGATAAGCCACCTAGACAATGTTGAAAGGCAACGTTTAAAACATCTCAAATACAGTGAAACTTTATGCTGCAGAACTCTCACACACAGCAACTAAACTTCCTACAATTGGTGATGTTGACTCAATACTTATTGTATAAACACCAAATGTAATTAATACGCTTTCCCTCAATAGTTTTAGTCATTTTGCACAGATTTCTCTACATTACCAGGAAAATGGAATCAACATACTTATATCAAAAACAGCTTTTTTCCACTCCAGGCTGGAACAGTGACCTTCAAACCTTGAATACTTCTGATTAACAGAAGGCTTAGGCACTTCCTTTGAAAGGTCATTTAAACAGATAGGAATGTCCAGCGACACTCTTTCTACAATGTTACAAGAATGAGTGCAACTAGGTATACTGTAAAAAAGACAACAATGCCTTTCATTTTCCTACAATGCGTGAACAAAAAAAAACAAAAGAAGAATCCCTTGCGTGCCACAACGTATTCCTCTCAGAACAACTCCAGCATGTAATGCACCCAAATATGAAAGCAAAGCTGGCATCTCTATCTGTACATTTACAAACTGGGGAACGTGCGGTGTGCAAAATCAGGATAAGCTCCAGTTTCTCTGAACTCCTGGCAAGAAACAATCTTCCCTACATGCATACCTCATGTGGTATCTGTTGAAATGGCATGAAGAACTGCATGTGCCTTCACGCCAATTTTAAAGGCTCTAAGCCTTTAATTTGTTCAAAGAAAAGTCGTATTTTTAGCAAAAGAACTGGTTGGAGGCTATAAAAGGTAGCTGAAAAAGTGAAGGATATAATGGTGTAGCGCACAGGTCATGTTTGTTATTATTACTTCACAGAAGCCAATAAGACTATGTCATTCAATGTTATATAGGTATGATCCAGGCTCACAGAAAATGCCCAGTGTACAGTTGCATTAAACAAGGACTTACATCCTACTTTGTGAACTATGTTCTTGGGAAGTGATTAGTTTGTAAAAATTACTTCTTGCCATGAGTTCGATTCCATTTTAAGTCTTGACTGATTAATAGGTTATTGGGTTCTTAGTATTCCCCGAGGTTGCTTTTCCTCTTGCTGATGTTTCATTACCAGACAAGGCAACATCATCAGTTCCTAGCCTGGAAACAAAATGTCTGCAAGAAAAAAGCAAGCTCAGAGAACACAAAGAACACAACAATTCAATTCCGAGCTACGTTCTCCAGAATCGCCGTTGATACATCTTGCATCATAATTTTAGTCATTGCAAATCACCCTGACGGAGGCATGGCTGCTTACAGCTGTTAATTATACCATCTTTCTTTAAAAGCATTTTTTTTTTTTTAAATGCACAAGTGCACAATAACTGTTATTCACTCCTAATTTATTCGTTCTAGAAGCTACAGTCCGTAGAAGTCTGAAAGACAAGTCATTCCCTGGCTCCTTTGGGGTTTATTTTGCGTAATTTGCTCTCAGCAGCACAGAACACGTTTTGCCGAGGCGCTCCCTACAGGGTGAAAAACAGAGGAAGCTCTGTGATGCAGTACAGATGGCCAGTCCCTTGTCAACAGCAAACTACCAAGTGTAGAGAAATCCATGACTGCTTAGTTCAGCTGAAAAATCCGTTTTCAAGCTGACATGAAATAGGCTTTTGCAGAAAAGCTACCAAGTTCACACCAATAGTCTGCCCATTTCACTCTTGGCAACAGGGAAGGAAAGCAATTTTTAAATACACTGCCTTTCTGGGTAAAAAAAACAACTTCAATGGTACTCAGTTCAACTTCAGATTAAGCAAGTACAATGGAGGTTCAGAAGTTCAGCGAATCCGTTTAATCTGATTCTACAAACAAGCTTCTTCTCCGCTCGTTTGTAAGTTTCAATCATTATAAAGAATTGCAAGTACATATTTTAATTGGTGTAGAACAAACTAGCCACAAAAAAACCAAGTGCTGATGACAAACCAGTGCAAACACTTCAGGGTCTCTCAACTCAAACTCTGAACTGCAGCAGAATGACTAAATCTAGGAAAAGTCTAAAACAACGGAGTTTATGGCCACTCCAGCAGATGCAGCAAGTCAACCTACTAGGAGAGAAAAGCAGTGGAATGTTTCCAATAAGCAATGTTTGCCTTTGCTGTTCTCTCCATCAGGTCAAGGATAGGCCCTAATCAACTAAGATCAAAGAAAAACCACAATGTATTTTCAGTTAGAATCAGCTTTCTGTCATGCAATATGTAGTTCAAATGAGCTTCCACATGAAAAGCAGCCTCCACTCCCACAAAAAAGCTTCATTAACCATTATTGGATAAGAACATTATTTTGTACAAATTACACTGGTCATGTGCATTTCATGTTAGCAGAATAGTTATATTTACCTTGCTTTTGTACCTTTCCTTAAACTGTATGAATTTGTTTATTATACTCTTTATTATACTATGTTTTGTTTCTTTGTATTTTGTCTCTATTCATATCATATATCCCTTGGGGAACTTATTGTGGCATATATGCATGTCCTAGGTATCCATTTGAGGGAAAATCTCTCCTTTAAAAGGAATGACTCTTGTATTGTTTCCAATTCCTTTCATTTGGATGTGACATTTCTTCCAAGTGTGTGTGTGTGCGCGCGTACAGTCAGCAACACCATGATTAGGAGATTCTAGGGGGCAAAACTGTGACATTCCATGGTAAACATTTTTTTTCCAATATGTAAAAATGGTATCAATTATGTTTTAGCAGACCAGAGAAGTATTGGGCGATTCATTAAAGCAATCAGCACTTTGGGTAGCTCCTTCTGTAACTAACAGTCAACCAACATCTCAAAAGAAAATTCACTAAATCCCCAATAAAGGTTCTAGAAAGTAAAGCTAACTATAAATAATTTTCTTCCAGTAGCCAAACTGTATTTTCTTCAGAAAATGATAGCAGCTTTAAGAGACAAAACTTATCCAATATTACCATTCATTTATTTGCATGGGCCACAAATTAACAATGTTAAAATATTTTACCACCTTCTTTGTTCCAGGACTAACCTAAGCATAAGCCTTAGAAGTACAGTGAGCAAAGTAAAACTCATCAAGATCCATTATATAATTTGGTTTATATGGGTGACTCAAGTGTTACTTTTACTGATGGTTTTGTAGTTTTTCTTGAATATCCAGTACAGAAAAGTAGAAGTAACTGAAAACAAAATTAAAACCACACCTTGTATTTCAACAGTGCACAGTAAGGAAGAGGAGGATGAAACAATTGTTAAGAATACAGGCAGCACAGAACAAATTCCACTATTTTGCTAATGGCCACCTAAGTGGAGGTATATATTAAGTTCATTCCTCCCCAGCACATTCTTGATACTTAACTGCAGTATCTATGTCTGTCTGTCTGTCTGTCTATGCTTCCAAACAGTTTAAATCAAAGCTAACCAACAGAATATCTTTTCAGAATATCTCCTCCTGTTAATTACAAGTAATCAGGAAAAAATAACATGGAATGAAGTCTTTCTGAATTCATTATTCTACTGAAACAGTTCCCCGAATAAGTTAGACTCTATCAACATATTATGGGAACTTTATATAGAAGTCACCAGGGAAATACAACGATGGTAGAGATACAAGTGTTCTGAATGTAGTTAAGAATTATTTGGAAGAAAATAGCACTCAGCTGGCAGCCTGATTATCCTTTACTGCAGCAACAGCCTTAATGTAAAGGCAAGGAAGCTTCCTAAAGTTTGGACAGCCAGTTTACGTAATTTCTATGAATTACAGGCCTAAGACAGAAAAACAATGACATAGTAATTAATTCCCTAGAGTTCTGCACCAGTTAAAGCAGGAAATACTGGTGTACAGAAGCCTGTAAGTCAAATTTATTTAACTTTGGTCCAAGACTAGTGTAAGATAACATTCAAAACCAGGAAATTATGAATTCTTCCAAATGTACTAATCCATGTGTACCGTGAGCAAAGTAACTAAAACATTAAATTCTAAAATTCATATAGGAGAAAAATCCACAAAAACTAACAAGTAAATTATGATTAAAATGTTAATGTTAAAATTATATGTGGTAATATATTCAGATTAAAACATAGAATAACTATATACCAATCAATCTATACTATATACTGTATCATTATAAAAGGAATAGTATAAATTATTCTATGCTATCTATAAAAGGAATACTAATATATAAGTGAAATAAAAGTAGTAAAATATTATTCTGTGAATAGATAACAGTAAGACAGTTCAACCAAGCGACTAGAAGCAAAGATAATAGAAATAGAACTATATAATTATGTAAACAAGGGTTTTGACAGATCTCTTATGGGTGATCAATTTCAAATGAATTTTACAAGCTGCTGTTCAAAACTTTGCATTGTTGTATGTTAGAATGGATCAGAAACTGAAAGAACAACAAAGAGATAAACTGATCAGAATAGCCAGGCAGCCTTGTAAATGTTGAGAACAGTCATATTTGAATGTCTTTATCAAATTAACAAGTCACATTCAACAGTCTCAGTGTGCTTGGACTCACAGGGATATAGCACTCCATCAGAGGAATTCTCCTGTATCTTCCATCAAGGACTGTCAATGAAGGAACATTACAGTGTGTCAAAATGAAGGCCTTTCTATGCTTAGGAACTTCTAGCTGTCTAAGATAAGCTATATGTATCTGACTATCAGTAAAAAGGAGAATGTGTGCTCTGACCCTTTATTTGATACTTTAGAAGTTATCTAGCCTACTCATAACCCATCAAAACCAGCTGGGAAGGAGAGAACTGTAATAATCCTAATTTTGCTGGGGATGATCACTTCTATGAGCACTAGAACCATCCTCTAGTATTAAAAGAACCAAACTAGTTGGGAAAAAGATAATCCTTTTGCCATAAGTAAAGCAGAAATAAACTGTAGCCACTACTTGTTTCCAAAGATAGGGGGACATTTGAAACATAACTGGGGAACTGAAATAGAGTACATAAGCTTGGGAAGGGAGTGTGCAAAATTAGGAAAAGCATCTAGTTGAGTATCATAGACAAGTTACACCAGCATATTTGCTCTGACAGTCTGAAGGTTGCTGGTCTATAACCAATAACTTTTGATTGTAAAAAAAATTAGGATTGCCTTTGAGCATTTTGAGCAACATTTTGAGTTACCCGAAGGACCATCTCACCCCCATTACATCAACCTTTCCCACCCAGTCAGGCAGAGAGGGCATGTTGCAGACCCTGTCAGCAAGAGAATGTTGACTGACGGGGCCCTGGAGGAGAGCTTTCTCTGCCATTGCCCCTAATATTCTCCCCCCAGATGTGCGGTGGGCCCCTACCCTCCCAGTTTTCCAGAAAGGATTTAAGACCTAGCTCTCTCAGCTTGCCACAGAGTTGTAATCAATCCTTGGGGTGGCTGGCTGTAACCAAGAAGCCCCAGACAACATTGTCCATAGAATCCTGGGACTTGTAATCCCAGTACATCAGGAAGCCAACAAGTTAGGGGAGGTTGCTATAAAGTGGGTAATTGCCTCAGCCATGGATCTAACCGCTCTGACAATTGTCATCGTAATTCTGCTATGTCTAATAGAGGATTCCAAAGTTCATTCCCTACACAGGAAGGCTTCCAAGAACACAAACAATCATTCTTTGAAACTAGTTGGTTTAAACATAGTGGGCATATTTACCAGAAAGGCAAGGAAGCAAAAGATTTTCAGAGCTTTTGGGGTTCCTGACATGGTTTACCTTTGGGGTACAACTGTTGATATATTACAAAAAGCTGGGTGTAGCTCTCCAGGCAATAGTAGTACTACATTCTTGCTAAATAGCCTACAGATTATACACTGCAGTTTTAAAAAAATTATAGGAATCCAAACATCCTCCTCTTAATAAAAATCTAAGGTGCACCTGCAAATAATTATTCATTTAAAATAATCACAATTTCCCAAATCTTTCAGGAAATGCAACTGTAAATGAGATACAGCTCACTATAACTATACATCAGGCTGGGCAAAACAGTTTTAAAAGGTTTTAAAAAATTGAAAAGGGTTTTACATTTTTGTAATGAAGTAACAGCTATCTGATATGTTCTATATATTGAAAGTAACAACCATCACGGTGCTTAATGACAGTAAATCACTTTTCAATTGTTCTTTTCCACAAAAACTATAATACACATACATAGATATTTCAGTATATCCAGTAACCGCAGACCAAGCTAAAGGCTAGGCTATTCTTCATTCGAAGATGGCCAACTCCTTGGTATTTAAGGGTCAACAGAAGTTATATATTTATGATAGCACTTCACCAGCCAAGCTTCTACAATAAAAAGATTCCTCTTCTGAGATATTTCCTATTTTGCTTCCAGAACAGGGGCATAGGTTAAGGGAGAATCTGCTGCTCTTGGAAACATATCAAGCAATCAAATGATTTTTCAACCATTTTACTAAAAGCTAGTTCTAGGACAATCTTCCCTCTACTTGGTACCCTCCAGATACATTGAGATATATTTTTGCATACCTTGTCACAAGGTTACACATTTGGAAAGTACCAAATCACAGAATGCTTTTCCAAGGTATCTAAAGCTAGACATTCTCAATGTACTTATTATCAGAAACACCTGAAGAGCATGTGTGCTGGCACGACTATAAATACAGCCATTAGTATTTTTTAAACAATTCTTAAGATGAATGTTGGCTAGTTCACTGAGGTCTTTTGGCCAACTTTTCCGGCTTTGCTTTCAAAGGTCTCCTGAAGGATAGTCTTGCTGCCAAAAGAAGATTTGGAATATTCTTTCAGCGACTCAACACAGAATTTGTTCAACCTCAGACTGCAGGCGAGACATAGAAGCCGTACCATTGTGCTAACATACATCTAAATATATGCAATTACACAGGTGCAGTTCCTATTATGATCGTTCCTGAATGAATGTGTTATTCAGAAAGCAAATGTGCTGGGGGAACAGAAAAAAACAGCTACTTTTGTCTGCTGGGGGGCACAGGCAAACAACAGCAAGACCATTCTTCTAAAAGGGATTCAATTTTACTAAGCAGTGTAGTATCAGCACATTATTTTTGTCAAGACTGATTTATGCCGTATCCTTTTGCAAAAAGGACGAGAAGTTGAACTAAGGAAGCCAGAACAGCCTTGTCCTTCTTATTTTTGCTGCAACTTGCTTCCCTTCCCTTGTAATGGTGGAGTAAATGCTTGGATGCTTTATTTCACTGCTTTCTGCAGCCAGGGAAGAGGAATTTATGGAATTTTCTGTCCGGGGCTAACCAGCATACCTTGATTTGAGATGGGGCCTCATTTGCTGCCTTGCCTCGGGCAGTGAAGAGTTTTGAGGCTGAGCCGCCAGCTTCCCAGCGAAGACCCTCTCATTTTTTTTCCTCCCGCTACACACAAGGCAATCTTTTCCTTTATGCCGTGCTTCCCGTTTCACCCGCGCCCAAAGACAGAGCCGATCCTTGTTTCAGTAGGGCCCATTTTCCGGGGTTGTGGAACGGACATCGAAGCCCGCCCCATACCTTTAAGGCCACCCAGACAAGAAGAGGCTGCCTTCGCGCAGGCTAAGGACTTCTCCGGCCCCGTCACGCGGGGCTTCGCATCATTACAACCAGCTTTCCCAGAGCGGTTTCAGAGATCCCCTCGGCGAGCGTGAAAGAAAGCGCCAGCAGAAGGTGGCTCATTTCCAGCCAGAAACGCCGTCCGTGGCGAGAGCGGAGCGGAACCTTCCCAAGACAGCAGGATCCCCGTTACGCTTGAAGCAACCCCGGCCCCACGTTCCCCGCGAAGGTCCCTTTCGCAAGGCAACCCGGAGCCGTCTCGGTGGAAAGGAAGGGGTACCGCCGAACCCGCCACGGAGCAGAAACGGGGAGACGAGCCGGGTCCCCCGGGAAGGGAACCCCACCCGAAAAAGCCCGCGAACCCCGACGCTCCCCGCCCAGCCCTCCTCGCCGGAGGCAAGTTTTCCTTGCCGCCCCCGCCACGCTTACAGTTCCTGATGTCCGAGATGAAGACGGCCAGGCCGCGCATCCCATCCCCCTTCGACACGGCCGGCATCTCGACGCCGAAGCAGAGCTCCCACCGCCACGACTGCTGCCGCGATCCGCGCGAAGGACCTTTAGCCTCCGAAGCCGCCTTGCCGCCCCGCCTGAGCGCAAGCGCGACGCCTTTCCGTCTTCGCCTTCCTATCCCGGAGCCGCTAGGCAGCGCCTCGGGGCGCCACCTCGTGTGCGGAGGAGGGGATGTGGCGGCGGGGATTGGGCCCAGGGAGGCTGCCCGGAGCGACGCTCCATGGCCTCACTGGCTCCTCGTCAGCAGCAGCCGCAACAGGGCTCTCCGCCCCAAGGGAGAGACCCCGCCGAGCGCCCTGGGCTTTCCCTCAAGACGGCGCTTATCCTGCTGCAGGAGTAGGAACAGGTGTTGATCCTTTCTAGGCTGGGCGGAAGAAACCAGCCGCACAGCGCCGTCTCTGCCATGCCCCCGCTGAGAAATGAATCCGCCTGAGCGTTAAAATTGGATTTGGTTTGCCATCTTCAAGCCTTCTCGTGAGTTTAGCCTTCTGGACATAATGGGATATTCCTGAATAAGCATCCAGAAGTTTGCTCCATGACTGCCTTGTCGGTACAGGATATAAAAGCGCAATCTTGCACGGCTCAGTAGTAAGCCCTATGACATTCTGCAGAGAGCACACTATACTGTTTAGTTCCATTACTTAAAAAAAAAAAACACAGAAGCCTAAATGTGGCTTGATTATAGCAGATGGGAGAGATGAGGCTACAGGAAGCTTGGTTACAACTTTTGAAATTCAATGGCCTTTCAATCAGCATGTTAAATCGACAGCTATCACTTTCTTTTATTCAAATATTACAATATCATGTATATGGTTCACTGCAATTAAATCAAAATAGACTATATAATAAAGTAATAACAATAGTAATACAGCATCTCACTTATCTTCCAAGCCTCTCTATATAAGAAAACTCATTTCTTGTGCTATATCATGGAAACCCTAGAATTAGATGCTGCTCTTCCAAAAATATTTTTATAGTGTGAATCTGGGTTTTAGCACCTCTCCTGGGCATGCAGACTTCCTTAATCCTCTCTTTTTCTATAAACATCACCAAACTTAGGACAGTAGAACAGGTTTTTCCATAAGTATCAATATTCATAAATTCCATAAACAACACTCCCCCCCCAATGTTTCAGTTAAACATGTTGCATGAAGAACTTTCTATGTCCATTCCAATGTCCAAGATACATTGGTCTTAAGGACCATGTTTTAACAGGCATATTAGTTAAGCAATAGTGACATGATGTTATAATCCTGTGCTGGCCCACAAGTGCCAGCTTCCCCACTATGCTGTATTCTGCGGGAGAGGGATGGATCTAAATCACAGACTGGTTTGTTGACTGATGGTAGATGCAAAGAGTCTATATAAGTGAAGCTAGTGTGCAATGTCATGCTGAAGGTATCTAAATAGAAACGACCTTGACAAACTCTAGGACTGGGTAACCTACAGTTTGCATACATTTTCCACCTCAAAACTGGTATGGATCATTCTTAATTCCCTTATATCCCTTCAGTCAAGTCTGGTCTGATTCCACCATTCAAAGATTGATATAGTCATTGGGTGGGAAAAGGTTGCATATCCCTGGACTAGGACTTTTACTTCTACATCCCCTGATGACTCAGCATGAGGTCACTATGGCCAGTCTTTTCATCATTAGACTTTCTATCAAATCACAATAGCCAGTCCCTCTTCTTCAGGTAAGCAGCATCCTCAGGAAGTCATTCTGGCCAGCTCCAGGGTGAATCAAAAAGACAGTGTCTGTTTTTCAGACTACAGAATCAACACGTAGTTCCACTGGTTGATTTCTCTCTACTTCAGACAGCAATGCCGGCTTAGAAAGGTCAGTCCCTCCTACAGGCATTCAGCGCTGGCTAGGCTTGGAAGTTGAAAGGTCAGACCAAGGAAGCAATAGCAAACCACTTCTGTTTCTCTTGCCAAGAAAACTTATTGCCACAAGAAGAAATGGAATTGCAGATCCGCCCCCCCCTCCCCGAAATGGAAGTTCTTCGTCCTTGTTCTTTTTGAAAACAAAACTATAGCCCTATAGCTCAGCGAGCCAACACAAGAATCTATTAAAGGTACAGCATTATATGTAATGGTTGAACTGATCATAAGAAACTTACAAGGTGATTCCTAGTAGTACCATACTTTCTATGAGAAGAAAAAAGGCAGAAGGAGTGGTAACAGCCTGAGTTCTACAGGAAGCATGGGGCTGGGGTGGGGTGCTCTCCCCTCATTTTATTCTCACAACAAAAATGGTATTAAGTAGGTCAGTCTGAGAAATAGTAAGCTAGCAACTGGTGCAAAGACAACTCATGAGCTCCAGAGTCACAAACCCAGCCACACTCAGTGCAACAGATATACTACATTGGCCTTATTCCTCCCAAATGCTAGCTTGTGTCTACTCAGAGGTAGAAGATATTGAATTCCATGAATTTCTAGGCAAGAGTGCATGGGATTTCAACCTTACTGGGAAATTAGCCCCAATTAACTTGGTACAGCTTTGCAGGAAATTCCAAATTAGTCTCTCAGATTGTACATTTGCACATCCTTCCAAGGACAGAGAGAACTTTGCGATACAGTAACCAACCATGCAATTTTTGGCAGAATGATGCAGTGAATTGGATGAGAATTTGTAAAACTACTTTGAATGTTTCTTCTCAAATACAGAAAACTCTAACTCCTTGTTGCCAACTAGTGGTCATGCAACTTTTTGCAGCTCAGATCTGGTAGCCTGAATTTTGATCTAATTGAACTAATTTGTCTGGATGGAGTAATTGAATTCAGCTAATGGAATTAATTCCCCTTTTACATCACCAGCTTCCTTCATCACGTCCTTTTTATGAACGTTTTGTGCCATTTTGACCGGTCTTAATAACGTGAACTCCCAGTTAGGGATTGTTACCCAGCCTTTTTATTTATTTTTTATAATTGTTATTATTACTATTGTTATCACCACACACTCTCTCTCTAATGTGGCTATTTTTAGATTTTGTTTTGTTTTGTTTTGCCATTGCAATACACTGTTATGTTTATTGTGCTTAAGCCTGTTTAATATCCTGAGGTGTCTCTCAGTTGTAAGCCCGCTGTCTCGGAAGCGGTCCTCCAGTAAGGAGTACAGTCCTAGCGTATGACCTGAGGCATCTCTCTCGATCCTCCTCGGTATCCGCCACTTTATTACGAAGACACATTCCCTTGTCAGGAAAAGACAACAGAACGGCCCCTTTAAAAGGCGTGCGCCCCTTGCCTCTGAAGCCCTTGCTTCACTTCCGAGTCGTGGCAGATCCGGTTTACCGAAGGAAATCAAGGGCGCGAATACGAGTCCCTGAAAAGGTGGGAGGGGATTTCAAAAGGCAAGCTAGCTAGTTTCCCGCGTTTAAGAGGAGAGGTTGTGGCTGCGGCTGCGGCCGCCGCGTTCAGCGAATGAAAGCGGCGTGAGTCGTTGATCTTGAGGATGTGATCTGGCTGCTGGGCTAAAGAGAGAAAAGTCGGGAAGGAAGCCTTGCTCTTCCTTGTCCCTTGTTTCCCTCCAGCTTTTGAGGTGGAGGAGGCTGTGTTTGCATATTCCCGCCGGTGGATTAGGGCTGCCCCCCACCCCCCCACCCCCGTTTTGTCTCTCCACTGTCGCAATTGCATGGGTTGAGTCGAGCTGCACGCAACGGATCGTCCTCTACTCATAGCCCTTCAAAACGTTCTCTTCCTGCTCCCCGGTGGGATTCCCACGCGGTAGCAGCCTATCCACAGCTCTGCGCCTCCAGTGTTGTAATGGGAAGGGCCGGGACAGGCCACCCTTTCTGGAGGAAACAGGTTGAGGACTCTGCGCTAAAGTGGCCAATCGCCTAGGCGCGTCATTTTGCAGAGCGGTGGGATTCAGTTGCGCGGGCCGCTGGGATCCCTCACTGGCGAAGCCATAATCTGGTTTGCTTGTTTGTGGCTTCATGCGGTGCAGGCTCACAGCCAGGGAGTGTAGTAATGGTGGTTTCGACTCTATTTCTAGACCCGATAATGGCTGAGTGAACCCTATTGAGCTCACCAAGGGCTAGTAGCTTTCGTGCGGTGGGTGGGGGGTGGGTGGGGGTTGTATTTGTGAATTAATGCTTTTGGGGAAGGTAACATTGAAATACAGTATTACCTAAAAAGAGTTGTGCCAATGTACACAAATCCAAATTCTGTGGAATTTGTATAAAGGAATTGATGAGATGGACTCCTCTCTTGCTGATGGAAAAGCAAGTGACAAATAGGTCTTTATAACTCTTCTGCAAAATCCTCTTGGATTTTTGTACTGAGGTGTTTTCAGGTCTTTCCCTGGCTTTAACTTTTAAGCTGTGGGTTGGTTGGTATCATTTTGAGGAATGTTCTAAAATTGTAAATTACCCGCCTGGTATTTTTGTAATGGAGAATGGAATAATGTAAACCGTTTGACTAGAACTGTTAGCCAGTAAATTGGGTGGGGAATGAAACAGTGGGCTGTGCCCATCCTTCCACAGTAAATTCACACTAATAGAATTTTCTGTGGGCATGACCTCGCTTCCCACTACATCTGGGAGTGAGGATTGCTGTGATTTGTTTTAGCTAATAGCTTCAAACCAGATTTTGCATCTAAAATAGTTCTATTGTTTTTAAGTAATGTGTCTCAATGTGTATTTTAGAAGAGGGAATGCCCCATTTAAGATGATGCTTGAAAGCTCATTGTTTTGATGGCACCTTTTAAATTAAAGTGTTTTCTAAAGCCTTATCCAATTAACTAAAGTTTGCAGCCTTTCATTGGGTGCTGTCTGATTTCCACAACGGAGGCTATAATTTCCAGACAATTGACTTGAGTAAATCTGTCAGAGCAAAAACATTAGTTGTAATGGATTTTAAAAGATAACAGATTGATTATACTATATGCCTTTGTGGATTTAGAGCTATAAACGTTTATGCCACAGTAATTAGTCTACTGAGGCTTGCAAAATATACTGTGTTTTTCAAAAGGTATGCATATTATTTTTTTAAAAAAAATAATACTTAAAGCTTCCTCCTTGATGTCACTTGAAATGGAGCAAAGCCTGTTAGTCTATTGCTGAAGACACTAAAGAATGTAATCTCTAGCAGGCTCTTTCTAGCAGGGCAGACACAAAGGAAAAGATGTTTTTATTTTCCATTCCTGGCCGGGTTTTTTTCTTGCTTGTTTTTAAATTGTGAGTGAGAATTAATCTATGATAGCTCTACTGTTGATTTGCCTGCAGGTCCAGGGACTGAGAGGACTATACATCAACAGGAGGATCCACCTATTTTTTTGTATGCTTATTGGCCAGCTCCAGGCATGCCTGTTTTGGAGGGTGGGGCAGGAGGAGGAGTTTCAAAGTTGGTAAAGTGCTGTTATTGAAACTTCCACACTGAATGGAAAGTATAGGTTGGATCTTGAGTTGGGTCCTCTGTCTATCCATAGAAGATGAGACATGAAGAATCCTATAGCTTCTGGGACATCTTCCTAGCTATTCTTGAACAGCAGACCATTAGTGTTTTAAGTAATTCTGTATCTGTGATGCAAATATAACACCTACGACACCTGGAATATATATTTTATTGGAAAGTGATTCTTCCTCTGAATTCTATGACTATGTTTATATGACAATGCTGAGGAAAAGTGAGTGTATATGGCACATTTTAAAACTCTTACATGCCATACTTCACCCAAAGTTGTGTGAACTTGTAATACATATCATCCTAGATTTCTGACTTGCTGTAATCAACAATAAAGTTAAGATATACAATGTCTGTTGTTAAAGGGATCCTATTCTGAGACTGTATTAAATGGCAAATCTGACATATTGGATAGAATGTGGGTACATGTAAACTTTCCAGAAATATTAAAGCACAGGGGGAGAAAAACTGAAGTTGCAAAAAAGTGAAACTTATACAATCTTAATTCAGGGACACTATACAGAGGTCATTTGATATCAAATGAAAAATACACTTTGTTCAAATGATTGTGCATTTGTTTATTGAATTTAAAATGTTTTTTTTTTAAACTGTTACAAATGTACCAATAAGCTGCCGATTTCTACAGAAAAAAATATTGAATTTAGGAGAAGTAGGCGGGCAAAAAGTTAATCCTGAAAACACTGAAGGTACTGTAGTAAAACAAGGAAATGTTAATTACTCTAAACCAGTGCTGAAAGCACCAATGAAAAAGTTAATGTGCATTTTTTCATATGAAGCATGTAATCTCTCTCTTTTTTTTAATCTCAACTACTGTCAGAGGAAAGGCTAGATCATTGGGGGATACTTCAAATCCTGATAGAACTGGATTTTTGAGAGGACTGATACTTGCCCTGGTGGGTTTTTCCCCCCTCCCTTTATCAGTAGTTTCTAAAAATGATCTAAATTAAATTGTTCTCCATTGTATAAGACTTCTGTTTCTATCTTCTTTATCCATAGAAGCTAGACTCGAATAGCTAAAGTTGCCATGAAATGTATCTGCATTGGTCTTGTTTTTGCTCTGGCTTCTCAGCTGGTTGATGCTACATTGTCAAAGACAGATTTGAAAAAAGCTTCCTCAAAAACACTGGATGAAAAGGTAGGAGAACATGGTTGATTTTCTGGCATTAATCTTCGATTAGCAAAGGTTCTTATCAAATACTGTGGGGATTTTGTACTCTGACCTAGCTGTGTTTTCTTTGAATGTACACAGAGAGTGCTTGACAGAAATCTGTTAATTTCACAACAGTCTCCTTGATTTCTAGTCAGATAGTTCTGCAGTGCAGCTCCTAGATAATATAAAATCTTCATTTAATTGCAAAATATTGTGTTCTATTTGTTATAGCATCTAGTCTGTATGCATGCTTGCTCAGGAAATATGTGTTACAAATGAATAACACCAATCAGTGATTTCAAAATATCCCTTCTTTTTTCTGGTAATCTGTTATTTAAATACTGTAGATTTACAATTATTCAACTAGTATTCCTTTTATATACTCATGTGCAGCTCTAGTTAACACTAGTGGCCTTATTCATGCAACACACTTAACCAGTTCAGTCAAAAACCTAACATGCATCCAGGTCTGGTAGCACAGACATTTCTGAGTTAGAATCAAGGTAGACTGTCCCTTCCCCAGTACCATAACTGAGTGATTACAAACATTTTTCCTCAGTTTCATCATTTATCAGACAACATGTCAGATAGATCAGTTACCCTGGAAGGTGTCAGAGTTGGCCATGAGGTGTGAACCAATAATAATAATAATAATAATAACAACAACAACAACATAGCATAGTGTTACAGACTGAATTCTCTACATGAGGCAGCAATCACTATCAGTTTCAGCTTCCGGCTGTGTGTACCTGTAGCAATATAAACAGATTTTCACCGCACATAATTCTTTAGGAATAGCTGGGATACATACAACTTTGTATTTGAAATTTGCTTCTGGGTAAAAGACCTCCGATTTTCTGAAATGGTCCTGAATACTAATTTTACTTGTAGATACACAAGCAACAAAGCATCTGATGTGCTTTTTTTCAAAATAGGAATTATAAAGACACAGATCTATGTATGCCTTACAATTGCTTAGTAACTCCTCAGAATAATGGTCGATTATTGTAAGTGTGTTAGAAAATTATGATCCAAAGTCCAAAGGATTTTTTAGTAGCTAATATTAGATCCACTGTTTACAGTGGGGAAGCTCAAATTGGTAGAAAGAGATGAGAGGGGAGATCTTCTCTATTCTTCCTTGTACGTTTCAGATGGTTGTGATCTCTCCAGGTCAGCATGAGAGGTGATGCAGGGACTGCAAAAAAAGGGGGAGTCAACTAAATCACCATCCACCTTTGGCTGGATCTCTCTGCTTCTGTGTAGTTGGGATGTAGTCCAGTGTTGTCAAGGATATGCTGGTTTGAGTTTTGTCATATTTCTCTGCAATACTTTCTCATTTGTGGAGAATGTACCATTGCTTTGAGCCTTTTTCAGAATTGTCATGTTGGTTATGATTATTGGATTAGCAGCTAATCTCACCTGTTTCCAGTAGCAACCAACTTGACATTTTTGGAAAGTACATATATAGGGTGTGAAGGCAGGAGCTTCTCCTTTGCTTTTCCCTATCTTATATTTCTGAGTGCATCACTTCACAATTACGTTTTGATCCTGTAATTTTGAAGCTGCCTAAAACTACTATCTGTCCTTGAATCATGTGCTAGCAACCCCTCTAAATTAATTCTAAAATAATATTTTTTTGGCAGACTCGCCATTCAAATCAAACAGTACACGAGCGTGGTTTAGTAGTTATTGATCCAAAGGCAAAGGATATTGTCCTGGAACACAAAAGCTACTGTGCCACAAAAGGACGTGAGCACTCCTTCAAGGGAGAGACTTTGGGCTACATTACACCTGTAAGTATTGAGTGAACATGAGGTGCAACCACTTATAAACATACTGATTTCCTTTATAGTGGGGGGTGCATTTTTTTGTGTGTGTGTGCAAATAAAGAAGTAAAGCTTAAACTGGAATTGAGGACATTAACTTAGTCCTTTCTGCATAACTTACATTTGAAGATGTAAATAATGTAATCTGTAACAAATCTTTTCCTGAAGTATGTTCTTTGTCTTTTTTCTAGTGGAATAGCCATGGCTATGATATTGCTAAAACTTTCGGAAACAAATTTACAACAATTTCGCCAGTCTGGCTGCAGGTGAAGAGAAGAGGAAAGGAGAAGTTCCAGTTGGCAGGGATCCATGACATTGACCAAGGTTCCAGTCTGTGCTTCCTATCTTCTACCTGTGATTTGTGTCTAATGCTTTTGCTATCAGCTTTCCAGTGTTAAGCCTGCATTGTGAAAACTTGCCGAATTGTGTAGAAAGATGTCTTTCTCATGGCTGGTAGGAAGGGAGTACAACAAATTTGATGATAACTAGATATGTTTATGCAACACAAAATACATTTTATCCATGTAATGACCCCACATATTTATTTCAGTTAAGAATGTTATAAAATCCATACCACAATTATCTTAAAATGAGAGAGAATCTTCTGGCATTTCTATGTCAACCTTCCTAGCCACAGTCTCCTTCATAAGGTACTTGAAGGAGATAAGAAGATGACGGATGCATGTATTTTCAGACTGTAGAGGCTTTGACCATTGTTCAAGTCACAAATACAAGTGACATCTGTAACAATATTACTGTGTATTTTGATTTCCCTAATGAAAGTGCTCTTGCTCAGGGTGCTAGACAATAGTGCCTTACCCCATGATATTGTACATATGGGATGCCTAAGTAGACCCATTAACTCTGTCTTACTCCCATTTTTCCACTTTCTTTTCACTGACATTCAACATTTGGTGAATAGTCACTGACTATGCTCAGGTCCCATTAAGCCAATTTGGGATGCTTTCCCCCTTCTGAGGTACATAGATAAATAGATCATCCCATTCACTTTCAGAGCATTTTACATAGTTATTGTTGCTACCCCAAATTCTTCCAAAACCTACAGCGCTGTTTTCACACTGGCCTTTTTAGGCTGCAGCTATTGCAAGGATGGGTGCAGTGAGACAAGTCTGTATGCTTTCTCCTTATTTATTCAACCTCCAGTATATGCTGAATATATAATGAGGGAGGCTAGATTGGAAGAACATGAATATGAAATTGGAGGAAGAAGCATCAGTAAACTGCACTATGCTTATGACACTACTCTGATACCTGAAAATGTAAATGGACTGTAAGCTCTGGTAATAAAAATCAAGAACTTACAAAAAAGCTTACAAAAGAGTCAAGAGCTTACAAACAAGCTTGGACATCTCACAGAAGGAAGCGAATATTCTATTAGCTTCCCACTATAGTGCCTCTAGAAAATCAAGCACCTAAAAATAGAAGATGAAATTATGGTTTCATTCAATGTCACAACACTCTTCACATCCATAGATCTAGAATTAGCGAAAGAATCCATGGCAGCAGTACTGTACAGCACACCTGACTAACCAAGTAACTAAGATCGAAATACCCAGAATCATGGACCTCATCAGCCTCTGCCTCACTACCTACTTTCATTTTGATGGATAAATATACCAACAAATCAGAGGAACACCCATGGGATCACCACTCTCAGGACTCATAGCAGAGACCATAATGCAGCATCTAGAAACTATAGCACTCCTACACATACAACCAAAAGTATGGATCCAGTATGTAGATGACACTTTTGTCATAAAAAAGGAACAACTAGAGAAGACACATGAAACAACATCTTCAAAAGAATAAAATTCACAAGGGAAGACGAAAACAACACACACCCCTTTCTGGATATCTTCATCAGCAGAGGAAATGATGACAAATTAGAACACAAGTCTATTGAAAAACAACCCACGCTAACTAATGCTCCATTACCAAAGTAACAACCCAACCTCCCACAAGAGGAACTGTGTAAGAACATTATTCAGATGAGCACAAACATACTGCAGTAACACAGAACACCAGAAAAAGGAAATGGATACCCACGCAACTTTATCAAAAGTGCCTGACCACTCAACCCTCTGCAGCGCAACCAGCTTAAGCTATAAAAAGGATAACACTACCATACATCAAAAAATCTCAGAAACAACCAACTAACTTATTACAATCACACGGCATCACTGTAGCACACAAACTGACTAAAGCCCTCAAAAACATCTTAAGTAAACCAAAAGACCCAGTAGCCTAAGAAGAAAAAAACAGAAGTCATCTACAATATACAGCATAAGGAATGTAGGACAGACAGAAGACTAGCAAAATGCATCCATGAATACCACTAGAAGTCAGAAGACATGATGAAAACTCCTTAATCTCACAATACATGGGCAGACTCAATCATAGTTTCAACTGGGAAACAGCATCCTAGACCAAGCTAAATCCAAAAACGCTAGGGAATTCCTGGAAGCTTGGCATTCAGACAAATCAGCAATCAGCAATCAATAGACACATAGAAATAAGCTATATTTACACACCATTCAAAAGAAAAGATGAAAAAGCTAAGAAGGAAACTAAAAGACCAGAACACATCCTCTCCAGCAGCTGACACCCAGATAAGCAGTGATTAACACTAGGTAAACAATCAAGCAGAATAATACCCTAATCAAGGAATTACCATAATTAAGGAAAGAGAAAAAACATCCCCACCAGAACTGGCAGGGTAAGCTACTGTATATAAACAAGGAGCAAATCCCACACTTAATCACGCTGATGATGTTACCTAGTCGGGTAATGAAATGTCTGCAAGCAAACAACCAAACTCAGAGAGCACTAAGGACTCCACAAAAATCAAGAAGCACAGTGAAAAAAATGAGACTAAAATTAAATACAGGTGGTCTTCATTTAACAACCACTCGTTCAGTGAACATTCAAACTTGCGATAGGGCTGAATAAGTGGTAGTTACGACCAGTCCTCAAGTTCTGACTGTCGCAGCATCCTACGGTCACTTGATTGCAATTTGCAACCTTTCCTGCCAGCTTCCCACAAACAAAGTCAATGGGGAAGCTGACTGGAAGTTGTGATCACATGAGGTCCTCGCTTAATGACCCATGTGGTCCTTGCTTAACGATGGTAACGTGATAGTCATATAAATCTATTAGAAATATATATGTAATGAATGATATTTGTATTAGATAAGCATATATAGAATTGTAATTGTTTATTGTGACATTAACACTTTTTTTTCTTTGTTGTATTCTTTCACTTTTTTGTTAAAGCATTTTTTATGTTTTTCTTCTTTATGTAATTTTTTAAAAATTTAAATTAAAAAACAATGGTAACTGGGGATTGCTGGAACTGCTGTTGCTAAGCAGCACAATCACGTGACATCGTACTTTATGACTGCATCGCTCTAGCCCCAATTACTGTTGTTAAGCAAGGGCTACCTGTATGTTGAAGAGCAAGCTTAAAGACAGAAGGTACAACAATCCAGCCCCAATTACTGTTGTTAAGCAAGGGCTACCTGTATGTCGAAGAGCAAGCTTAAAGACAGAAGATACAACAATCAGCCTTAACATGATAATGAACATATTGAAGGAGTAGATAGCTTCTGCCTTTTAGGAATGGCTATCAGTAGTAAAAGGACCAGCAGTAAAGAAATACATTACAGACTAATACTTAGTAGGGTAAGAGAAAGGCTTAGAAAAGAGATTCAGATGCCATGATGTGTGGCCTATAAAGATCAGGATTATACAGACAATGGTTTTCCCAAATACACTCTATGGAACTGAAAACTGGACTTTGAAGAAGCAGGAAAGAATATTAACATGTTTGTACTTCAGTTTTGGAAAAGACCCTTGAGAGTACCACGCATACCCAAGAAAAGAAACAAATGGATTATAGAACAAATCAATCCAGAGCTCTCACTTGAGACACAAATAACCAGGCTCAACTTAGCATATCTTGGATGCATCCAAACAACTAACTTTCTGGAGAAGTCAGTAATGCTGGGAAAGAGAATAACCAGAAGCAAAGAGGTGGTGATGGTCAATCTATGTGGTTGGTAAAAGACAACACTGACTTTTTGGCACATTGTCTGTCTATCTTTGTATATTGTATCAATGTATTGTAGAGAGCCACCTTGGTGTAGTGGTTAAAAACACAAAGCTAGAAACCAGGAGTCTCTGAGTTCTAGTCTTATTAGGCATGATGCCAGTTGGGTGATTTTGGGCCAGTCACTCTCTCTCAACCTTAGGAATAAGGCAATGACAAACCACTTTCAAAAATATTGCCAAGAAACTGCATGGACTTGTCCAGGCTGTTGCCAGGAGTCAAGACTGACTTGAAGGCACAAAATCATTATTAGTATCTAATTGTAACATGGCTTTTTTGCAGATGTAAGTAGCCTTAATTATATTCAATATTTGCATACGTGTTTACTCTGAATAGTTTTGAAACCACCATATGCAAGCTGAAAGCAAAAGAAATGGTTACAGAAAATGAAATTTATCCCCCTACGTGTTGCCCTGTTTTTAACAATTTGTATAGTTTTGGGGGGGGGGGGTGAGGCAGGGAGAAATAGGGACAGTTTATAAACTCTTTGGCCTTTATTACTAGCAGAAGCACTTCTAATCTGGTGCCTTCCAGATGTGTTAAATTGTGAATGCTGTTATTCTTAGTCATCATGGCCAATAGAAGTATTGGTTGTGGTTACAAGAATTATATCTGACCACAGCTGAAAGGTTAGTCTAGCTGTTTCCTTTACGTGCCAAAAGCAGAAACATTAACAAAGTCATACATAATTATATTTAATGGGTTCTTTTGCAAATAGCCATATTCAAGTTGAATCTTTGTATGTTATCTTTTACAGGTTGGATGAAAGAAGTTAAGAGAAATGCCAAGAGCATCAAAATTGGTAAAGTTTGAATTAAGCTTTCACATTCAAATTCTAGGAGGCTTGCAATATAATGGATTTACCTCCCCCCCCCCCCAATCTTAATTACTGTTATATTTTCGATAATCACTATCTTTGGCCTCTAGGGAAAGTAGCATGTTGAATTAGATTAATCTTTAGTATAGTCTAGCAAGGCTGCCTTTGTATTCCTAACTATTGAGATTTGAAGGTTTACCTATATATTAAAATTGTGTATATTTTTCTGGAACAAATCTGAGGAAGGGTAATATATAAGTATGTTCATTGAAGAACTATTATTATGATTCTGAGTTCCTGTAATCAATTGCCTAGCAAAATTATTTTTATAATGACTTAACAGTTCAATCCTCTATATTGAATTCCATAGGATACACTTCTAGATAGGTCCTAAATGTTTCACTATTGCAAAATGCAAATGAAACCTGGGCAGTTCAGGATTTATGTTTGGTGCCATGACAAACATGAAGTCCCACAGGATTCTATTCTTTCTTCCTTGCTGTTCAATATTTATTTATGTTTGTTTGTTTGTTTATTTCTAAGGCTGATATTCTGCTCCAGTTGTATCCATCTCAGAGCAGCTCACATTCGCATATTCAGTAACAAACTTAAAACAAATAATATAACACTCTACAGTGACAGTATAAAATGTTTCAAGTGCCAAGGAACATCCAAGAGCCAATTAAAGCAGGTATTCCCATTGTAGGAGGATCGAAACTCCTACTATACTATATACTATCATCCCCTAAGACATTCTGAAAAAAAAACTGGATTAAACAACTTTCTGAAATTGAGGCTACTTGGACCTCAGGGGGAATGCTGTTCCAACAATGACTGAGAAACCTTGCCCCTGGTGCCTGCTGATGAAACACTATAACAACAGGGACCCAGAGGGAGTATTCCCTTCCAGATCTTAATGGATGCATAGATGCCACTGGAAGTAGGTAGTTTCATGCATATGCAGTTCCTGAGCCATGTAGGTCTCAGTATCTGCATGAAAACTGCTGTGGGCAGTCATTTGGAGGGTAATGTTGATATGCAACTCTGTCTCTCCTTTCCATCTGAATTTGGGAGATGGTGCAGATTCTCAAGAGTTGCCTAGAGGCAGGTTAGGTTTAATGGAAATCAGTCCACTGAACTGAGCCTAGATAAAATTGAAGCATTTTGGATAGCTGGCTCACAGCTCTGGGAGTTAAGAGGATGGTCTATTCTAGAAGAGGTTGCATTCCAGATGCTTAGTAAGGGATGTTCCTTGCTTTCAAACTGTCACTAAAAGCCTAGACTGAAACATAAACATTGGATGGTACATCAGATATAACTGTTCCTAGACTGAGATAGCTTAGCTTTAGTGTTCCATACCCTAATAACCTCACAACTGGATGAATGAAATGAGCTTTATGTGATGCTCTCCTTTAAAATGGTATTGAAGTTGCAGCTGGTTCAGAATGCATCTATAGAACCAAATCATTGTGGTATCAAAATGGGGCATGGAACACCTGACCCTAAGCCATGCAGTGGCTGCCTTTGAGAGACCAGGCCCAATTAAAGAGGTGGACAATAGTTTTTACTAGCCACTTGAAAGAATGTCTCCCCCAGTATCAGCCAACGCAACTGCTGAGAGTAGTTGGAGGAATCCTGCTCATAGTTCCACCTATGAGTCTGGAGGAAGTGGGGCTGATCCTCCTCCTGTCTAGTTTCAGAGGCAGTGTAAGACCTGCTTGTTCATTCAGCTGTCATTAACCAGGTAACACCTCCCCCTAACGCATGTGTTAATTGTTGTATATTTTAATTTTGATAGCTCTAATGGTTGTACAATTACACCCTGAACTTTTATTGTTCTTACAGTTTTGTGTTATTGTCCATAGTTTAATTATATGCTTTTTTGCCATGCCCTGAGCCCCCCCCAAGATGAACAACCATAGACAAATGAACTAAATGTAAATGGGCAAGTTTTCATCATACTTCTAAAACCCAAATTTTTAATGTAGAAAAATGATGATTGTTTCTATGTTTTGTGCTTTTTTTTTAATGTTTAGTCCCACGGATTTTATTTGAAGACTGGTCTTATCATGATTTTGAGAATGTGTTTGGCAGTGAGGATGAGATAGAAGAGCTTTCTAATACCATGATTCAAGTAGCCAAGGTAAAATAATACCCATTAGAACTAAGAAATTAATGTACTAAAAGTGTTTATGTGATAATAATAGTAAAAAAATATATTAAAGTGGCACATTGTTAGGGTTAATAACTTGTTTTGAAAATCACATTCAGTAGTGAACAAATGAAAGCTGACCTTTAGATGTTGAAATAAAGCTGAAAATGAATCATTAGGACACAGTTAGAGCAATTCCTTGCAGAGGTGCACAGGTCTTTTCAGGCTGAAGGCTATGTTTGGCAAGCAGCATCACACCTGAAAATTTGGTTTAATTGCAGGAAAACAGAGAATGGAATGCATTTAATTATTCCTTCCTTCTATCCTGTTAAAAATCAACATGACTCTTTGGAGGAGTTTTGGGAGTTGCACCAAGATTTTCAGGGGCCATAATCTGAGGCCCCAGATTATGCACCCTGTTTTAGCAAGTGGACTAAAAATAGAATTATCTAGATTATAATATATTAGAACTTGATTTCTTTATGTATACAAGTGGGATTATTATATGCTTTTTACATATATTGATGCCATGAATATCATTATAATTATGCCTTGCACATACAAGCAACGTACTTGTGTATAAACTTCCCTAATAGCTATTAAAGTTATCAAGAGTCATCTCTCAGGAGTTCTTGATGGTGTTCATATAGGAATAATAAATAACAAAATCTAAAGACAGAATCTAGTTAAATATCAAAGAAACTGCAGCAAAAATTATATTGATTGTGGTGAAAACATTAAAACCCCAAAGCAAGTTGAACAAACTTTTGTAGGATGCCTAGAATCTTTTTGTTTACCTTATCAAATGATAGCTTTCATAATATTTGTTGGATAATTTTTTTCTTAGTCTAATGTTTCTATTCTTTTAGAGTGAAAACTTTGATGGTTTTATGATTGAAGTATGGAATCAGCTAGGAAATCAAAAACAAACGTAAGTCCAGGACTTATTAAGATGCATACCATTTTTGAAAAAAAGTATTTGAACGATTTAGGGCTGCAGTCAAAAATATGTTTACTTTAAATCAAATCTAATTGAAACCAGTGTGATCATACCAGGGTAAAAAAGCTTGAAAGCAAGTATAAGAAACTCATAGTCAAGAATTTCCTCTAAAGAACAGGTCTTCTTCTGATGCTATGGGTGTTGGAACTCCTTCGGTGTATGCTACCCTAGTAGCTTAGGATAATATGGGCAATACTGTAGGAATCCATAAAGGTAGTTATAAGAATGGCGGTAATGCTAACATGACTCCTATAATTTGAAGGTGGGGTGCTTTTCGTGTGAATTGGAACAGATGCAGGCATGCCCGAGCTGAAGCATCAAACAAAATAATGTGGGATTTTAAAAAAAAAAGAATACATCCAGTTCCCATCTTCTACCATGGTGGGATCTTGTTTAACTCCTTTTCTTCACGTTGAATCTGGCTCCAAAAGTTCCTGCCTTTTAACAACAGAGTTATCAACACAGAAACTGTTGGTATTGCTATCAAATCTTCACTGAGATTAAAATTGATCCTCTGATTGTTGTTGTTCATCAATTTCAAGCCACAAAATGTCTCTTGCTGGACTTCAAGTATAATGTTTTCTTGCTGCTAGTTGAAAAAAAAGATCCTTAAATATTACAGATTTCAAATAAATACTATTTTACCTAAATGAAGTTTTTTAAATCTGGCTGTAGAATTTTAAAAAGGCTATAATATTTTCAATAGCTGTTTTTGGTGAAGCTGAACAATGGATTAGTTGTATTTAAGAAAGTACCATGCACAAATTCTTTGAAAGAAGCATGGGTATTGCCAATTGAAGGGGAAAATATGTAGATAACATGCTTATTTTTTCCGTGATTTATTTTTTAATTTGTGATTTAACCAGTTTAATTAGCTATAAAATGCATAGTGCCGAAAATATTTTGTGGACTTCTGGCATACTTCCTGCTGAGAGCATTCCATAAACAGGGTATCATAACTGAGAAGGCCCCACTCCCTTGTAGCCACTTAGTGTAATTGATGAGGAATTCAGAGGAATCTTCAAAAATTCTTCACTGTTTCCAAGGTTTTACATATATTATGTTCCCTTTTTTCATACTGAGGGATCCCTGCCAGAGAGCTTAGAAACCCCATATCAACCACTGTGGGGAAATATTCTTTCCCAAGGATTCACATCAGTGTGCAAGGCCCCATTCTGAGCAAGCCAGAACTATCTCAACCTTCTCTGTGCTGCAGTGCTGTGATGTTGAGTGTGGTGAGACTGCTCCTCATGTATCCTTGCATCCATGCAGGCACCCAAAAAGTTCTCTATTTACACTCTGTATTAACCTTTCTTGATAAGGTACTGGGTATAGAATCTAGTTTAGATTTTCATTGTGCATAGTGGTTATAGGAGAAGAGAGTAGCAGCAGATACAGAATTGGCAAAAAGGGGGGAAGCTCTAAATCTCCTGGGATACATTGATCTCCTTGTACCAGGGGCTTTTGAATGTATCTTTCTTGGTCCCCCAAGCTTCACAGAAAACTGTTCCTGGAACACAAGTGTTAAGGAATTCGTTTTTTAAAAAGTCATGGTCAAAGCATTTTTTCAGAAGGGAAAAATCATAACTTTTAGCCTATAATTCTTTAATTGTCCCTGTAACGATTCACTGGATCCTGGCTGCTGGGTCTGTGACTTGTCCTTGTATCTGATGAAGTTGGCTGTGACTTTAGAGCTGTGCATACACTCTAATTAATGTAGCTCTTTAGCACAGCATAGGTCTCATTGTTTTACTGTAACCTTGGTGAATGCTGACAGACTTAGATTGCTGTATGGAAATATTTTTTCCTAATCCTAGCAAGGAAAGTTTATGACATAAGTATGAGAAGTAGAAAGTTATGTACTTGTTTTTCACACCAGCAAAAGCTTCATGACATTGCTTCTGCTCCTCAAAACTTGTCAAGTTGTTCAGACTTTATCCACACAGTGGCAGTAAAGTTCTTGAGATCCACTAATCTTTAGAATATCATAATTTTAAGCTTTACAGCTTCATTGAAGCCCTCACTAGCTCTGTGCTGCTTTGTTTCTCAATATCAATATCTGACTTTTATGCGCTGTTTAAGAATGTCAGATTGAAATGATTTGAAAGGAAGAACTCCACTTTAATTAGGTTTGATTATTTGTGTAACTAAAACAAAATTTTTATTATTTTATTAATGAAGTTTGCTGATTCAGGATAATACCTTACCAGGAATACATAAGAGAGCCATTTGTGGTGGTTAAAGCATCAGGCTAGAAACTGGGAGACCACAAGGTCTAGTCCCACCTTAGGCATAAAGCCAGCTGGGTGACCTTGGGCCTGTCACTCTCTCTCAGCCCCAGGAAGGAGGCAATGGCAAACCACTTTCGAAATCTTGCCAAGAAAACTGCAGGGACTAGTCCAGGCAATCACCAGGAGTCAAGACTGTTTCCAAAGCGCACACACACACACACAAAAAGGGAATACATAAAATGATGTGGATAGAGATCCACAGGGGGTAAAATTCCTGTATTTTAATGAACAGGATTTGATGATAGTGTGAGTTCCCTTGATGACCACTATAAGGGGCTGCTGTACAGTTGTACAGCTTAGCAAACTACTTGCTCCAGAAGTGGTTGGAGACATTTTATTTTTGTTACTTTGTTCTTAATTTTTAAAGTCATTTATCTTTTACTTTTTTATTTGGGAGGATTATAGTAGCAATTCTGTTGCAGTTTTTCCTTCACCAGTTGAGGGTTTTTTCAGTGTCATATTGCTCTTTATTGATTAAAAAAATACTGACATTCTTGGTAAGAGGGAAACAGAGCAGACAACCTGATTTTTCCATCTATTGTAAAGGAAAAAGAAGGGTTGTTTTTTTTTTTCATTAGAGGATATTTTGATGCTGAAAAAGGAGCTTCAATATCATTGTTTCCCTAAAAGAAAAGGTACCTAGCTTGGATTGGAAAGACCCAGGTTCAAATTGCTATTCATTCATTCTCTCAGCCCAACCTACCTTACCAGATACTAGTTGTGGGGATAAAATGGGGGGAGGCTTCCAGGTGTATTACCTCAGTCTCTCAACAGAACTGGCTGGCAAACCGTTACATTTCACTGTTCATAGCTCTGTTAAATTATGAATAGAGAATGGTGTCCTGTTTTATTGAGTGGCATGAAATACCAGTGTATTAAAAAACACAACCTGGAGGTGAGGAGGGTGCTGATTGAGTGCTGCTCAATGATACTCTCTCATTGGTCAGCTGGAAGAAACATTGGTTGGCTCATGAAGTTCTCAGAGTTTCAAGGTTGGATGCATTGTGGACAATTGCAGCTTAATTTGAAAGTTTTTTTTTTTTTTGAAAGCTTAGTGGAGTGGAAATTGTGATGGTATGGAAGAGATCTAAGAATGCTAAGTAGCCATCATTTCTGATACAGGCATAAGTCTGATTCCATGCATAAAATAAATACTAATTTTATTCAAGCCAGTAGGTGGTGCCAGTGCACAGCTGAATTGAAAAGCGCTGTCTTCAGTATATACTACCAGAACATCTGCATCTGACCTTCAATGGCACATCGTTACTTCAGTCTGAGCCTTGGAAATTTAACCTATTAATCAAAGGCTTACTAAAAGTTACTTCCTTCATTGGTATTGCATTAGGCAGTGAGTGGACAACATGTATTAACTCATTCTTGAAGTGATAACGTTTCTTAAAATGTGGGTCTTAACTTTTACTAACCACAAAGACAACTTTATTTTGTCCTTTTTATTTTTAAATTACTCCAGTAAAATACTTGGTGATGTGGTAGAAGGGTAACCATCTTGTCTGAGTCTGTAGTTAATTTAGGAGTTGAAGAATTGCAACAAGTATTGTGTTGGAATAAACTTTCTGCCAGCATGAGCAGCATTAAGTGCTTTGGCTAAGACCAAGTAATTAATTATATGATGCCAGAACTGTCCGAATGTATTTTAGTGACCGAATTATTTATTTAATCAATATAGCCACCCATCTCACATAAGTGACTCTGAGCAGCTTACAGGATTAAAAACAAACAACTCCCAGCACCCAGTATGAGGGTGGTGAGGAGCCAAAGGTGTGGAATGAAAGCACTGTATATTCAGAAGACTGACATCATCTAAGAGAACTGTAGCCACAATGTTTTTTAGAAAAGGCTTAATTGGTTCAAGATAGATTCTCAAAGTGGCATATATCATAGAGGAACTTCTGAAGTTATATTCGACAGTGGCAAAATACATAATCAATATTTAACTATGTTTTGACATTTAGATGGTCTGCTCTCACCTCATCATTCTTTAAAAAATGCAATACAGTATATTTAATTCTTTTTCCTTCAAAGTTGGGAATAGTGAAGTGGGAAAATATGGTCCTAAAATACTAAAGTTATTTTGAGAGGACCAGAGACGTAACCTATAGAAAGCTTTCAAATGGGCTTTCAATGATGGTTGCTCAGGGACAGAAAATATGCACATCTGGATTATGTAGTTTCTTTTAGGTGACAAATGAAAGTGACTAAAGTTATATTTCAGCATTATCCTTTAATTCTTTGGACTGTCACAAACTACCTTTGGTACAAAGGGTAGCTTGACAAGTTAGTCTACCAGTATCTAAGTCTTCCTGGCTATTTTTCTTAAAAACAGAAAAAACTGCCACTCCTATCATCTTTGTCATTAATCAGAGAAAATGATCTATCAGTAGATCCATCTATCTGTATGTTTTCCAGAAAGGAAATTTGCATTTTCTAAAAGAGATCATTTATATTGGTGCATAATTTTCAAAACAGTATAGGATTATACACATATAGGCTAGTGCTTTGCTCCTGTATTGGTTTGGAAATAAGTGCCATATTTTATGGTACTCTAAAAACAATGTAGTGAATTTCAAACTGCTGATCTTACATCTTTCTTCTGTCTTACTATGGAATATGAAAATGTGTTTACTCAGGCTAAATAATACCATAATATATAGTATAATATATGGTATCCCTTTTCATGTTGCAAACAAACAGATCAGGAAAGCCAGTAGCATATGAGCTCATGTAGTTAATGAGGGTTTTTTTACCATTATGGATGCAAAGATCATGTCACGTGACTTTTTGGATAGTTCCTGGTTTCATGAATTATGAAGCAGCTTGGGTGATTGTTGAATATTTTGATATAGACTGTTTTTGTTTATTTGTTTCAAATTAATGGCAAGAGTTTGTAGAATGCCTCCTATATACAGTAGATAACCAAATATGCATTAAATGCCCATGCATTGTTGAGAGTGGTCTCTTTCCTCTTCCTGCCCACCAATTTTCTCTGCATAATTATTGTGTGCCTTTTGATACATGATGGTCGAATATTATATAATGGGCTGCTTCAAGTTTAGGTGCTAAAAATGTACTAAATGTCTCTACTGGTGGTGGTGACCTGTAGATTCATCACAGTAATGACAAAGCAGGATCAGATAAAAAAGAAAATTCTGTCATTGCAACACTGAATTGTAATTTGAGAAAGAAGGTGTAAGTAGGATTTTTCCTATTCTATTCCTTGTGGACATTCTGTGATTCTAGTGAACCATAAGTTGAAGCCAAACATACTAACCTTCTGAGTGAGTTAGAGAAGATAGAAAGATTCCAAGGTATAAATCATCTAAGTTTCCTTCTCCAAGGAAAAAGAATGATACTCCACAGTTCATCTCTGAGCTCCAGATATTCTCTTCTATTGGAAGAAGAATAAATATATACACACATACATACATACTTATCCACACCCCCAAAAAGCTGGAAAATCTTTTCCCGTGTTCTGTTTCCTTCTGAGTCAGTTGTAAAGGAATAAAGATGCTGCAAGGCCAAACATTTAGTCTTGGAAGGTAATGTTTTCTGACTCAAATGAAGGTTTAAAACTGAGAGATTGAAAAAGCATAAATGTTCTTTTTTTCTTTAACTCACTGAACTAATGATTTATCTGTTTTACAGGGATCTGGTTCACTTGCTTACTCACTTCTCTGAAGCTTTCCATGAGGCACAGCTTAAACTAATGCTTGTCATTCCTCCTAGTGTTGTGCCAGGGTGAGTATCTTACTTTCAAGGAAATCCCAGATGTGTCTGTCTTCAGTATCATTCAAGGTATTAGAGTTTATTGCTTCTGAAAGCCCTGTTTCTACGTAGTGAAACAAATGTTCTCACTACATTCCAGGATAAAAATGCTTCACTCAGCATCTTGAGAAAAAAAGACTGTCTTGAGTCGGAGGTACAAATGAAATTTGATTGTGCTAGGATGAAATCTCTTCAGGTGACCAATCAACGAAAAAATTCTAAAATTAGAGGTATATTGAAAAATAATAAAGGACAATACCAATGGGAATTTTAAATGGAAAAGTAGACCATGCTCTTTTAGAATAGAATGACTCTTGTCATGGGACGCTAACCGTGATATGTTCAGCATTCATTAGAACGACATTAAATAAGTGTCAGGGGGGGAAATGCATATATAACTACATATGCAGACTAATCTTTACCTAATTAAACTTTCTTTTGCACATGCCAAATGTTTAATGTGGCTTATGGCTGCTTTGCAATGTATTGTTTTGTAACAAGGGAGCTGTACTTGCTAATATTTTAATGATTTTAAAGAGAGCCTTCAGTTGGAAACACACCCAATATTTGAATCTGTCAATTGTACCACATACCATTGCGTTAAATATATGCATTCTTCCTCTTTATAACTTGGCTATCAGCTAATTTTAAATGCGGCCTAGATTCATAATTTCACAACTGGTGCTTAGTTGCATTCCATTACAAAGGGAACTGTGTCATATGTGCAAAACATCGGTTTGGATTTCTAGTCAGCATCTTCTAGTGTTGACATCTGAAATTTGGTCAGTTGCCATTTAAAATAACGCAAGCTCTATGTAGATCTACTGCCTAACTTTAAGCCTGCCAACATAGTGACCCACCCACATTGTAAGTTGTTCAGCTTCTGCATTCTTCATCATCTGCATCCTGTAATTTGCTCTGACTTGGCATTAGCTTGTAGGCATCTGCAGAGGTAACGGGCACGTGTGTACAAAAGGCTGGGATTTGGTTCGTGATGTGTGTTTCATTTTTGGGGCTTTGAAGGTTGTTTCAGAGCTCTGTGGGTTTTGCACAGTATAGCTGTGCTGACCTTTGCTTTTGTGGATGTATAACTACTTTGCACACTACTTGAGCAACTTCATTGCATAAGCCCTTGGATGCCTTTTTGTCTTTTACATTACATGATAGGATTAGGAGCTTTTATGTGTTGTTACTTGTATTAAAGTGAGCATGCGTGCTTGGAAATGTTTTGCATAAGCTTGCATGTCATCTTGATGTGTTCATCTGTATTATGATTTATACCCTTTTAAATACTTGTTTACTTTTTAAGTGCTTATTTATTTTTGTGCTGCTATATAGTCTGTAGGGAAATATAGCATAATAACATGAGAAAACCAAGCAGAGATATTCATCTATTTATTTTAGTTTTAAAGCAGATTGTCCCTGCTTATTAATTGTAGCCGACTCCAGAAGGCAAATGAGCCCTCTTAAATAATTTGCAGCTTCTACAACATTACTCATTATTACAATAAAACTTTTCATAAAGTTAATGCATTCTATTCAAGATCTAGGATAATTGCATCAAATAATAGATGTTTTAAAGTACATTCATATATTCTGAATGTTAAATAGAAAATGGGCAATCTTTCAAACTGATTCTTCTCTTTTCCCTCTCCTCTCACATTTCCCCAATTGTTGATAGAATCAGAGTTGCTACAATGTGCATGTTAGTGTCTTCTGGAATTCCATATGCAACTTTTTGGTCTGAAACGTATTGTGTGTGTGTAAGACCAACTCTTTTGAGGTGCTGGGAGGAAGCTGCAAACTAAAAAGTCCTTAGCATTGAAGATCAATATAAACCATTATGACATGGTAACTGAATCCTGCTCCATAGGGTCTATCACTGCTATCGGATTACCGCAATGTGTTATATATGGAAATGCCTTTGAAAATTATCTCAGACTTTAGTTAGCTAAAAATAGGACAAATAGACTATATCTGTCAGTCATACTTAGCAGTCATTCTATGCTTCACAATCTAAACTGGCTGTTAGTACATTTCTAGGCCCAATTCAAAATGCTGTTCTTAAACTTCGTTTTCTTGAAATTTTATGAAAAGAATTGTGATTTTTTTTATTGCCTGTTTTTATCTCAATTATACTGGTGGTTTTATTATTTTATATTGATTTGTTTAATAGAATACATTTTAGTGCAGTTTTATACTGCCTAAAGTCATAATAAGAAATCAGAGTTCCTAATAATACAGAACTGAGGTGTTTTTTGTGGAGAAGGGAATCCAAATGCATAAGCTTCTCTCCCTCCATGCATCACTGCTTAATAAGTACTTCAGGTTCTGGACTAGTAGTGAGCTCCAGGGCTAAATCCTTTAGCACTGTAGAGCACAATGGAGAAAGATGTTAGAAGAATGCTCAGTTTAGAATAATCACCATCTTTCTGTCACTTAGATAAGTTTGCATCATTGCTTTGTGATGCTACACCAATTGGAAAAATACATCAATGTGCTAGCTTCGGGCAGCTAGAGCTGAAAAAAGGAGTTTGTGTTCTCTGTAGTTAAAAGAAAAAAAAAAGAGTGGCCAGGTAATCAAATACTGTGCTAAGTAAAGCAGAATAACAGAGCCCACAACGAACTGTGGTGAACAGATTTATAACTGTCTATATCTCCTTGGAGTGAAGCTTGACTCTGGGTAATTTCATGGCCACGGCCATATACTTTTCTCACTAATAACGTGGAAGTGGTTGTTTCTTTCTTCTTCCAGCTTCTCAGTTTAGTCTACAGCCCTCGTATTTCCAGGCACTCTCCCATCATATGAAGGTTGACTCTGCCTAGCTTCAGAGCCCAGAAAAGATTGACCAGGGTGTATATGGTACGTGCATATAAGCACATAAAGCCCTCTCCCTCAATCATAAGCTCATTGAGACCGAATCCTGTGATTTTTGCTCATGTTCTGTCTACCACTCTGATGCTGGTACCCTATATAGATACAAAATCAAGGCATTTCCTGCTCATCCAAGAAGAACACTCTACATTAAGCATCTTGAACCAGGGTTCATGAAGGCACAACCTACTGCTACATAGATGAAATCCATACAAACATTCTCTGATTTTTTTTAAGTTCCAGTCTGACAGTAAATAATAGGTTAGATTCATAGACTTAATAAGCTGCTGCTGAAAACTGCTTTTCATTGGCATATTTAATGTTACATCATCTTTATTCATTATCACTTAAGAGTCAATTTAGGTCTAACCTTTACAAAGGATGGAAGATAATATTCATGTGTTGGACCTGGAGTAGATTTAATCAACTATTCAGCAAAAGGCACAGAAAATGTTAGTGCAAAGAGCAAAACAATATTAAGTTCTGTGTCTGGTAAAAACGTGAGAAGATACATCTAAACCATTATGTAAAAATGCTGCTCTTATGATCTAATCCCTAGTGGCTAAAAAGTGCTTTCCTTGTTTGCTATTTTGATTTAAGGCTGAAGAAAGAGCGTACTCAATATGACAGCACTCTTAAATAGCATTTAAGATCAAATTGTTGGAAAACGCTATCTTAAAAGAAAAACCTAAGAGCTGGAGATACTGAACAATTAAAGGATGTGATTGCTATCTAGAAAATGCAAAATGTTTCATTAATTTCATCATACATGTGGAATCATGCAGTTTCCCACAGAAAGTTAAAGGTATAGTAAGCACAAATTATAAGGACCAGCAGAAAGTAGACTAGATACAGTACTAATTCTGGACATGAGAGATTCAAATTCATTTTAAAGAAAGGACTTCATTGGATGGCCTTGAGGAACTTGCTGCCATCTAGCTTCTCAATATGTAGAAAATCATAGAAAACCAGCACATCACACTGAGTGAAGATTTATGGTATTCCTGCTATCATACCCAAATGCACACAAATAGAGCCATATTGCCTGGAGATCATGGGAATTGTATACAGACACGTCTAATATATGCCAGTTGGGGAAACAGTTGTACATGCCAAAAGTTACTACCTTCTTCACAACGTCCTTTCATCCTTCTCCAGCTGTAGAATTTTCTGGTTGCTCTAGTGGAAACGTGGGGAACTATAGCCTGGAACATTATTGAACTGACTCAGATAAGAAAATATTTTTGTTGGAAAAAAGAATATATTATTCCTTATATGGAAGATCTCTCTAATTAAATAGATTGGTAAGAAGGTCTGGTCCAGATTGCATTCCTATTACCATTATCTATGGTAGCAGCCATAGAACATCAAAGAAGGTAGGATTGCATTCTTCTTCTGTGGTTTTTCCTCCCACAGGCAATTTTCAGGAGTCCCAACTTAATTTGCTACAAGCATTCTGAAAATGAAAAATGATGTGATGTAAAAGGCATAGGCATTTTACTAGTTACAGCTAAAAAGACCTGTGAATGTCAACATCTCAGTTCTACTTTCATCTGTCAAATGTAACCTTGAATAGCTTCTCAGTTGAGCTCATGGATCATGCCTCTGAAGTTTAACAATAGATATGAAATACATAAAGCTAGGCCTGAGTACAACTGATAGTATAGTTCATCACTTTTGGGTAAGACATAGGGTTACTGTATATAGCAGAACAGCTATTAGTAAATTGCCCTGTAAGAAACATAGACTGCATCAATGCAATCCTCAAAGGGGTTGGTTATTTCTTTATTTGTTTATTTGCTTGTGGTATTTATATGCCACTCTGCTCGAAAATGGCTCCAAGCAGTGTACAACAGCAATAAAGGTTGAAAACATCAAAATGATAACAATTAAAATATGTTACAATAACACTAATCATTGGGGATAGATCATAAGTGAAAACCTAAGGTCCCCAAATGCTCTCTTCCATTTATTGGTTTAAATTATGGGGAAAAGATTCAATCAAGTTTAAGGATGAAAAAAATAAGATTCTGTGTTCTAGAGTGACACCTCATTGATAGACATTAGCAATGTTATTATTTTGACCAAACAGAATCAGAACAGACATTTAAATTCATCATCATGGATGGATTTTTCTAGATAGAAATTCATAAGACAAGTCTCAGTGCTAGTGGTAATTCTTTGTTATCTAGCATAATGACAAGTCTATTGTATATTTTGTAAGTATTTATTTTAAAGATTTGTATAGCTGCCCATTTTATGTAAGATAATCCTGGGTGGCTAACAGACAGTAGTAAAACAATAAAAACAATAAAAGTATAAAAACCAATAAAACAGAACCTTCCTGGTGAGCCAAACACAGCACATACCCACATATTCAAACAAACTGGGGTCCAGGCTCACATCACCCCAAGGTTTGTGGGAAAGCCAGGTCTTTGCAGCTTTTGCAGATTTTAGAAATCCTACCTTCTCCACCCGTGCTGCTCTTTTATGCAAGTCAGTTAAAAAATGGCTAACATTGTGGGAAAAAGAAAAGAGCATAAAAAATAAAGCATTTTTTAAAAGAGTGTTTTTTAAAAAAAAGTAGCTAGCAATATCTGACCTCAAGTACAGGGAGAGAAACCAATTCAGATTTTCTTTTCTGCTTGCTATGAAAGTAGAAAATCAAACATAAAAAAGCAATAGGAGCTCAAATTGATTTTTGTACTAGGATAGATTGCAAATAACAGTGTAGGACTTAGTCTGTTTTGTCAACTACAGGCAGCCAGTTTTCTAAAAACAACCTGGGAGACATGTCTATTGATATTCTCTTCTGGCCGTAATAAAAGTTTAGTTTGATTTGATTCTCTTGCAACATTCTTTGTTATGGAAGGTTTCTTCCTGTAAAAGTCATAGTCCTTAAATTCTTTCCCCACAGTTTGGACTGCTGTGGAATGACATTGAAAGCATAGTGTCAGATAGTTTTAATCAAAGTTTAAGCTCTCTACTGCCTCTGATTTAATATTTCTGCTGGATTATGGAATTTAGTTCTTTATACTGTGCCTCAGTGACACCGTGCAGAAAATTGGTATTGTGCTCATGTCTTGCTCAGTCCTGCAGATATCCAAATGACCATTGTGATAGACTAGATAGACTTTTGATATGGTCCAGCAGTCTGCTCTTAAAAACTTATATTACATAGATTTTTATAAAAAGAACGATTATTTGCTTTTACTGGGCTTGCTGAAATATGTTTTTCTGAGTATAGTAGCTGTGTTATACTTTTGCACTATCCTCTAATCCCTTGTCTTTTTCTTGAAGTATAAACTTTTTAAGGAATGGAATTTCAGCATTCTGTTCAAACAGGCTAATGGAATAAGGATATAAAAAGCCCATCACAGTTTCCTTTTTAAGTGAAATTTTGCAATTTGTCAAAGAGGAATCTGGTACACATAACTCATTGGGGCCGGTAGCATCCATCTTAAAATATTTTTGATTGTAAGTTTATATAGTAAGCCTTTGACATAGCAAACCTCAATTTAAGGGACTTAGGATGTACTAGACTATCTCCCTGAAATAACAAACAAATTACTCTTTCTTGTATGGGTTAAAGGAGAATAGGGGAGATGTGCAAGCTGGTGGAAGACACTGGGAAGCTTGTGAGAGGTATGCAACAACGAGGGGAAGGTACTAGAAAGATCAGAGAGGAGAGGTGTCTGGAGTATTGAGGGAGGTGTACAGGCCAGTGGGAACATGGTACAAGATTGGGGAAGTGTGCATGCCAGCAGGGAGTGTGTGGCAGCAACAGGAAGGCACTGCAAAGAGTGGGGCAGGGAAGAAACTACTTGAAGAATCGGGGGGTGCAGCAGTGGCAGGAAGGCACTGGGAAGATGGAGTGGCGTGATCAGTGGGAAACATACTTTTATGAATGCAGGTGGTCTTCTTTATGCATGCTCAAAAGTATCTACAGAATTAATAGATACCACCACCACCATCCTAGACCACTAAATTGAGAGTGTACAGTCAGAGAATGAATGCTCTGTGACACAGACCAGTTTCATACGGATCTGCACAAACCAACTCCCAACCCAACAAGGAAATCACTGGTGATCAGTAACTAGATTATCTTGCCTTTAATCTTCTTTGGGTTTAATTAGATGTTCCTGATTGCTTTACTTTTGTTTCTTATCTACTGTGAAGTATCACTGAAGATTAATTTCTTTCATTGCTCTACTTGGGCTGCACTTGTTAATACAGCAATAGCCTATCCCATTTCATACCATCTTACCAAAGGTATCTGAAAACAGAATCTTGATTTGTAGAAGGGTGCCAAATCGGGTAATTTCTAATTTTACTGTATTGCTTGAATTGTTTACATTCTACTTTATAAACCTAGGATGGGGAAACATTTTCATCTGGAGGCCAAACTGTGATTTCATGCATTGCTTGAAGACTGCAAAGAGTCTGAGTAGTGACATGATGCCACTGGAGTGAGTAGGCTGAATTATTCTGAGTGTTTTAGGGAGATTTGTAAGTAGCAAAATCTTTCCTTAAAGTTTAAGGCATCTATATTGTGCCTTTTAAAATGCCACACAATGCCTCCCCACCAAATGCAAACTAAGACAGTCAGAATATTTGGATCTAGAGTGGCTGTCGGATCACTATAATAATATGGTGTGGGCATACTGTATCTTTATTAGAAAGGTCCAGAATGGTTTGTGGGCAAACCATTCCTTGTAACAGAACCTGGTGGTTTGTGCAGAAATCAAAGCGTCTTTCAGATGTTTGTTCCAAACATGGACTGAAGTATGGTTGTTTCAGGTAAAAGTATTTTGAACGTACCAGTCTGTTTTACTTGTCAAGATTGTCTCATCTCTTGCAAATGGGATGTTAACATCTGAATGCTATCTGAGTCTTTTCTAGTAGGAGGGACTGGTCATGTCTCTACTGCTACTAGCTTAGGGTGATGGAGTTCTGAAGAGAAATAGTACACATTGAAGGAGAACAGAGCCCTGAGGGAGCCACTCTCAATCTGCCATTGGGAGAAAGACTGACTAAACCAGCTGTTGCAGAAAAAGAAACTGTAGGGAACAGCTGACCCGGCTGGACTGTGCTTTTGCTGGGGTGGTGAAGACTGGTGGGAAATATTCATGAGGCAATCTCCATTGTCCCACTTCCATTTTACTTTAGTTTAATATTGTTTAAAAAAGCAGACCCTGCACATGTGGGAAAAACACTAGGAAGAAAACAAATGGTTGTTTTGGGTTTCACTTTGATTCAGTTTGGTGGGTGGGCAGTGGGGTTTTAGTTAGATTCCCATTCAACTGACTTTTGAGTTTGGAAGAACATTTCCCCCACTCCAAGAAACCCCTCTTCCAGATAAAGTCAGCTTGCTTCTTTCAGTTTTATGTGCATGTATTGACCTCAGTGCTTGCTGATACATGCATGCACACATTAGATAAAGCCCTTTTTCTGTTTTAAAAAGAGGCTTACCTTTAAGGCTTCTCTTCCCCCACTCCCATCAGCCAGTTTAAGGCTAGCTAGGTATGATCTCTAAATTATATTCCCTTTTCTGAGTTTTTTTTTAAAAACAAAATTAACAAACTGACATGGAAATAGGCTTGAATAGACTTAATAGAAAATAAGTATGAAACTGATTGTACTTTATTTCAATGTTGTTTTTAAAAACATGTGTTCCTCTTAGCACTGAGTCACTTTATTACCTAAGATCTTCCTTCAGTACTACGAATGAGAGAAACAAATTTATCTCATCTTAAGGGCTGTCAGATCCTTTTAACCCTTGACCTGTCTTCAACAGGACACTGTCTGCAATTTCAAGGATACATGATTTTAAGAGCAGATTAGTTCTTCTAGCTGTGTTGTAGACATCCACAGAATATGTGTTGGAAACTAAATGATTGTTGAGCTTTTGTAATTGAATATATTCTTTTCAATCAAAACACACTTTACTATTTGGTTAAGCTAAAGTGAAATCATAGATACTTTTGACTGAGTAATGAATCTGTATAATTCTTTCACTGTATGCCCAAGAATGAAAATACTCAGCCTGTGGAAAGGGGAGGGGGATTGTTCAGAGGTCTTCATTCCAGAGATCACACCTTTATTGCATGTTTTGATAGCTAGTGGTTGATAGATGCCAGCACATCCCATGATGATTTAATACTTGACACCTCTTTGCTGAATGTGTGAGCATTCTGTGGGCAAAAAGCTTGTGTTTCAGTAGAGTTCTGACTGTAGAGATCAATCATCCAATAAAGAACTTTTATATTGAACCTGTTCAAAATGCTTTCTGATTCAGTTTCTAGTTAAAGTTTTTAATTTTTTAAAGATGTGTGTCTGTAAACTATGTTTCTACAGAGTATATTTTCTGAATTGCTCCATGAAGCATACACCCTTAATTTACTGGTTCTTGGTTTAATGGTCTTTGGAATACAAGGGACTAAATCATTTTGTGCATGCATAAAATCCCATTTGCCATTTTATAGGTGTGTAACACATATGTTATGCGTATGTAAAATCCTATTCTAGTCCATTAAGGGTTCCCTATAATTTAAATACATATATACTTTTACATAGTAGGTAAGTAAATAAATACCCTAGAGGAAATGCTGAGCATCTAACACAGCAATTCTTTATGTAGAGAAATAGCTGGAGTACTAAAACAGAGCTTTCTATGATAGCTTACCCAGTAATTTCAAAAAACATGAATACAGATGCTCAACCTGTATTGATTTGTTTATTAAAAAATAAGGATATTACAGGTCCTCAGTTGAATGTATGTTGTAAGTATTATCCCAACTGAAGACAGGTTTCTGGTTTTCCTTTTATAGAGATTTTTATTAAAGATAATTTACATGCAGCTGAGCAGTAATCCACAAATATTTGCTGGACTATTAAAATTGATGTCATAACCTGCTGTTCCTTCCCTTCCAGAAAATACCTGTGATAGAAGCTTCATTTGGTTTGTTGAAATTATGGGGAAAGCTTGCAAATAAAGCAAGGATCCTGAAAAACAAGCTTCCAACCCAAAGCCTCAAAGAAATTGTTGGCAACAACTACTGCCAGCAGTTTCTTTGGAGACTTTCCTTAGAAGTCAGTGTATTTTTCATCAAGATTTGTAACGTATTATATATCTCATTTCATTCCCCCTTTTTAGGTACATGCAACATACTGTTTCTTACGTGCTGCATTTGAACAGTACTGAGATACTAAGCCTTCAATTGTGCATGCCTTAATTAGCCTGAGCATCTGGTATCATAAGAACCTTGCTAGATTGACAGGAGGTTTATTGAGTCCAATGTTCAGGTGTCAGTAGCGCTTACATACAAGCAATGATGTCATGAAGAAAGAGCCTTTTAATATGGCTTGTCCAAAGAATCTTGAGCTCAGTTTTGTTCCTGTCATTGTAGATTGCTTAGAAACTGATCCATTTCAAAGGCTGTTATTGAGTCAGCATGAAATCATGAAAGTGTACTTGTGTACCTGATTTCGCAATTTTCTTAATATAGAAAAACCTTTTAACGGGATTATTGATTGAGAAGAACTGTCCCTCTTCTCTTCTCTTCTCTTCTCTTCTCTTCTCTTCTCTTCTCTTCTCTTCTCTTCTCTTCTCTTCTCTTCTCTTCTCTTCTCTCTCTTCTCTCTCTTCTCCTCTCTTCTCTTCTCTTCTCTTCTCTTCTCTTCTCTTCTCTTCTCTTCTCTTCTCTTCTCTTCTCTTCGCTTTTAGAAAAAACGGTGTGACCTATATACCCATCTATCTTGTTATTCTCTTTTGGGGTAAGCAATATTATGCAAAGCAGAGAAATGGAATAAGATATAGTAAGCCAAAGATGTGAAAGACACATGATAAGAAAAAGAAAAATATAATTAAATCTGGGATAAGTGTTGTTAAAACTTAGAGTACAGCTATCTGCTATCTATCTGTCTGTACATCCCAACTTTGAAAAAAGCACATTGAAACTTTGCAGTTTCAGCAAATAATCCTTATCAGATTGTTCTGATTTGTTAGCTTAATAGATGCCTGCAGTCTTGCCTGTTGATGGCTTTGGGAGTCAGATGAACAAAAATCTTCCCTTCATCTTGAGCTGTGCTTGCCCCCTCCCTATCCTCTTTCAGTTAAATCATTGGCCCGGTTAGCCCAGTATTGTCACAGCTGACTAGTGTCATTATTCAGCCGGCATCCTGCGACCCAGGCTTCCTAATCATTTTTGTTATTAAAATTAAAATGGTGTGTATCTGCAGCTCATAGTTTTCTTTGCAAACATATTTACCTTGCTTTCTGGTAAATGGGTGCTTTGTTACTGGTTGCACTTGCAATGACAGTTATTACTTAAATAAGCAAGCCTTCCCATGATACCCATTTTGTACAAGTGCCTCAGTGTGCTCTTAATATTTCAGCTGTGCTTACTGGCCCCAAACGGTGGCCTACTTCTGATGTACAGCAAATCCCCTCTAGCTAAGCTGCAGTTGAGCCATAGCTTCTGATGTTCAGCACCTTCTAAGGAGATCTTTATCAAAACAAGTTCATATGAATCATTTGAATAGCTTAAAATAAACTATTTTGAAAATAAAACTCAAACCTTATTTGTCAAGATTATCTGTAACGGTCATTTCAAAAAGGATGATTCCCATTTGTAATTATGCAATGAAGTTAGTGTCAGCCTTCCCAGATAGACCAGACAGGAAACATGACCAGATAAACTAATTCTACTTTATTGTAAAGCTACATTAACAGAATCTTGCAAGTCTGAAAGTACAGTTCTCCCACCTTCACCTTTACAGCCTGAGAACTTAGGGAGGGCCCCTTTTGAGCCTCTTGTTCTGTCACTATGCAGCTGCGGACTATGCTGTCTCTTATTTGACCATTCCCTAGGCAGCATCTCTTCCCCCTCCTCCACCGTCTCTCATGGTCTTTCCCACATACCATTATACTTAAGTAATCCAGTCAGAGAATTCCACAATGATTTGAAATGACCTGTAAGGGCCAATGTTTTTATGCTAGGAACTCAATATGCCTATGTGCTGGGGAGGAGGGTGGGCACTGACCATTTTCAGTCACAAATTAAAAAAAAAAGCTGAGGGTTAGGAGACAATTCTAACATGCTCTTGGTCTCCAGAATCACTGGGAGAACTTCAGGAGGTTGATGCTACCTGAATATTTCTGGGTGGTGGTGGGAGGTAGCACTTTTTTCAGGCCTCTTTTGCTACAGTAACTACATGAGGTAGATGTATCTGGATTGATAGCTTAATATTTCAAGGTGCTTCTTATTTCTTCTTACAGCAACTATTGAACCATAATACATAGTTGGGGAATCAGACTGGATTGTAGTTTTTAAGAACACCATAAGGCAATGCATATTTCTTGTTTTATGCTACATCAGTAAATGGTAATGTTTTTACCTGTCCAGTATCCTTTGGCTATAGTCACTCTCTTATGTTGTTCCTTCTCTCCTAAATTATGATCCTGCTGTCATAGAACATGGAACAAGCTATTTTGAAATTGCATTTATACCAGATTCCTACACAGGAAGTTTTCTTGGAGTATATCAAGAGAAATTTACTCATATGAAAGCACATGTAGGTTTGTAGTCTTAAAACATCTTTTGTCAGTTGGAGTCTATTTGTAATTCTTTATTTAGGAAATGCTAGTTGGCAGGGCTGTGCAATGCTTAAGACGTGAAAGGACAAGGGTGCTTAAGAGTGTGTGCGGCTGCTTGTGCAGCACCTGCCAGCATCTCCTTAAAACAGCCACATCTTTTTCTAGGATTGTATTGCTGTTACAGTGGCTCTCTTCCTTTATCCAGGGTCAGTTTCGGTCGGTGTTGGTTGGCAGAGAGAGATTGTCCCCTAGGCTCCTCATTCATGGGGTGCCTCAGGGTTCTATACTCTCCCCTCTCCTTTTCAATATCTACATGAAACCACTGGGTAGTCATTCGCCGGTTTGGGGTTTGGTATATCAGTACACTGATGATATCCAATTATATCTTTCGACTCCAGGCCAGCCAAGTGAGGCTGTCAAGCTTCTGTCCCAGTGCCTGGAGACTGTGCGGGTTTGGATGGGGAGGAACCTTTTCTGATTCAGTCCTACCAAGACCAAGTGGCTGTGGGTGTTTGGACCACCCAGATCTGGGGATATTCCAACTTTGGTCTTAGATGGGGTTGCACTTCCCCATTCAAGGTTGGTGCGTAATGTGGGGGGTCTTCCTGGACTGTCAACTCCTGCTCAATGAGCAGGTGGCAGCTGTGGCCAGGAAGGCTTTTACCAGTTTTTAACAAGCTAGTTCGATCTGGTAGGGTTGGTATGCTCCGGGTTCCATCAATTAAACAAAGCCATCTGTCTGGACCCTGGAAGCAAGCTTTTTCTGTAGCAGTGCCTGCCCAGATATCAATTTGAGAAATAATAATAATAATAATAATAATAATAATAATAATAATAATAATAAAGCTGTTGTGTGACCTGAAGAAAACCATGGTTGTTTTAAGGAGTTGCTGGTAGCTAGTGCATGACTGCCTATGTATGTGCCCAAAATGTCCATTTTTTCTTCAAACCCAAAGCACCTTATAGCCCTATGAATTGATGCAGAGAATTATAAAGGGAGAATGGCTCAGGAGAGATGTACTGTATAAAGGTAGCAGTTGCTAATTGATTTAGTCAAGCATAGGAAGGGGATTACATGATTAATACACGCTTATAGGAGTGCTGATCTAATGAAGAATCAAATTCTCCATTATTCATAGATGGCATTCTTTAAAATGTTAGCATGGAAAGCCTCATATAGTGCTTTTTATTAATAATGTTATTTTAATAGAGCCATTATGAGAAGGGTCTACAAGTTGTTTGTCAAGATTTTCTTATATGTACCACTCTGGAGTGTAGCTTCCTTTTTGTTCCCAGATTAATTTTGATAATCAAGGTAAGTAATACAGTAGGGCAAAAAAGTATTTAGTCAGCCACCAGTTGTGCAAGTTCTCCCACTTAAAAAGATGAGAGAGGCCTGTAATTTTCATCATAGGTATACCTCAACTATGAGAGACAAAATGGGGGAAAAAATCCAGAAAATCACATTGTCTGATTTTTAAAGCATTTATTTGCAAATCATGGTGGAAAATAAGTATTTGGTCACCTACAAACAAGCAAGATGTCTGGCTCTCACAGACCTGTAACTACTTCTTTAAGAGGCTCCTCTGTCCTCCACTCGTTACCTGTAGTAATGGCACCTGTTTGACCTTGTTATCAGTATAAAAGACACCTGTCCACAACCTCAAACAGTCATACTCCAAACTCCACTATGACTAAGACCAAAGAGCTGTTGAAGGACACCAGAAACAAAATTGTAGACCTGCACCAGGCTGGGAAGACTGAATCTGCAATAGGCAAGCAGCTTGGTGTGAAGAAATCAACTGTGGGAGCAATAATTAGAAAATGGAAGACATACAAAACCACTGATAATCTCCCTTGCAAGATCTCACCCCGTGGGGTCAAAATGATCACAAGAACGGTGAGCAAAAATCCCAGAACCACACGGGGGGACCTAGTGAATGACCTGCAGAGAGCTGGGACCAAAGTAACAAAGGCTACCATCAGTAACACACTACACCGCCAGGGACTCAAATCCTGCAGTGCCAGACGTGTCCCCCTGCTTAAGCCAGTACATGTCTGGGCCCATCTGAAGTTTGCTAGAGAGCATTTGGATGATCCAGAAGAGGACTGGGAGAATGTCATATGGTCAGATGAAATCAAAGTAGAACGTTTTGGTCTAAACTCAACTCGTCGTGTTTGGAGGAGAGAGAATGCTGAGTTGCATCCAAAGAACACCATACCTATTGTGAAGCATGGGGGTGGAAACATCATGCTTTGGGGCTGTTTTTCTGCAAAGGGACCAGGGCGACTGATCTGTGTAAAGGAAAGAATGAATGGTGCCATGTATCGTGAGATTTTGAGTGAACACCTCCTTCCATCAGCAAGGGCTTTGAAGATGAAATGTGGCTGGGTCTTTCAGCATGACAATGATCCCAAACACACCGCCCGGGCAATGAAGGAGTGGCTTCATAAGAAGCATTTCAAGGTCCTGGAGTGGCCTAGCCAGTCTCCAGATCTCAACCCCATGGAAAACCTTTGGAGGGAGTTGAAAGTCCGTGTTGCCCAGTGACAGCCCCAAAACATCACTGCTCTAGAGGAGATCTGCATGGAGGCATGGGCCAAAATACCAGCAACAGTGTGTGAAAACCTTGTGAAGACTTACAGAAAACGTTTGACCTCTGTCATTGCCAGCAAAGGATATATAACAAAGTATTGAGATGAACTTTTGATATTGACCAAATACTTATTTTCCACCATGATTTGCAAATAAATTCTTTAAAAATCAGACAATGTGATTTTCTGGATTTTTTCCCCATTTTGTCTCTCATAGTTGAGATATACCTATGATGAAAATTACAGGCCTCTCTCATCTTTTTAAGTGGGAGAACTTGCACAACTGGTGGCTGACTAAATACTTTTTTGCCCCACTGTACAGTATATTTCAAGAATTGAGAATAGTTTCAGGTATTTTCTTCTGAAGATTGCACCTCAGTGTTTACATCATTCAGCTATGAATCAGGTTTAGTTCTTGAGATCGGGGGGGGATGGTAAAAATGAATTCCATTTTGATTTTTCAATTAGTTGGGGCTGGGGGAGGGGGCAGAACAAGAATCTTTTAGTATCTATTTGTTCCAGGATCCATTGGATATCAGTTGGGTTGTGGCCTGATAACAGGTATAATATGGATAAAACAGTAACCCTTACATACTGTGTAGCTTTTTGTAAGATTTTTTAATCTGAGATTTAAGGTATTCTATCTTTTTGCATTTCTGAATTTGCACTTATGCTGGACTCATTTGTACTTTTCATTGGTGTTGGAAACATTTGATTGGCATGAAAGTGCTTTAGAGGACAACCTTGCTGCTGGTCATCCGCTAAAGCACTTTCATGTCAATCAAACGGTTTCCAACACCAATGAAAAGTACACTATTGGGAGACCTGAAAGAAGAGGTTAGGGGCAGATCATCATGGACAAAATCTATCTACAGTGGGGCAAAAAAGTATTTAGTCAGCCATCAATTGTGCAAGTTCTCCCACTTAAAAAGATGAGAGAGGCCTGTAATTTTCATCATAGGTATACCTCAACTATGAGAGACAAAATGGGGGGAAAAATCCAGAAAATCACATTGTCTGATTTTTAAAGAATTTATTTGCAAATCATGGTGGAAAATAAGTATTTGGTCAATATCAAAAGTTCATCTCAATACTTTGGTATATATCCTTTGTTGGCAATGACAGAGGTCAAACGTTTTCTGTAAGTCTTCACAAGGTTTTCACACACTGTTGCTGGTATTTTGGCCCATGCCTCCATGCAGATCTCCTCTAGAGCAGTGATGTTTTGGGGCTGTCACTGGGCAACATGGACTTTCAACTCCCTCCAAAGGTTTTCCATGGGGTTGAGATCTGGAGACTGGCTAGGCCACTCCAGGACCTTGAAATGCTTCTTACGAAGCCACTCCTTCGTTGCCCGGGCGGTGTGTTTGGGATCATTGTCATGCTGAAAGACCCAGCCACGTTTCATCTTCAATGCCCTTGCTGATGGAAGGAGATGTTCACTCAAAATCTCACGATACATGGCCCCATTCATTCTTTCCTTTACACGGATCAGTCGTCCTGGTCCCTTTGCAGAAAAACAGCCCCAAAGCATGATGTTTCCACCCCCATGCTTCACAGTAGGTATGGTGTTCTTTGGATGCAACTCAGCATTCTCTCTCCTCCAAACACGATGAGTTGAGTTTAGACTAAAATGTTCTACTTTGGTTTCATCTGACCATATGACATTCTCCCAATCCTCTTCTGGATCATCCAAATGCTCTCTAGCAAACTTCAGATGGGCCCGGACATGTACTGGCTTAAGCAGGGGGACACGTCTGGCACTGCAGGATTTGAGTCCCTGGTGGCGTAGTGTGTTACTGATGGTAGCCTTTGTTACTTTGGTCCCAGCTCTCTGCAGGCCATTCACTAGGTCCCCCATGTGGTTCTGGGACTTTTGCTCACCGTTCTTGTGATCATTTTGACCCCACAGGTGAGATCTTGGATGGAGCCCCAGATCGAGGGAGATTATCAGTGGTCTTGTATGTCTTCCATTTTCTAATTATTGCTCCCACAGTTGATTTCTTCACACCAAGCTGCTTGCCTATTGCAGATTCAGTCTTCCCAGCCTGGTGCAGGTCTACAATTTTGTTTCTGGTGTCCTTCAACAGCTCTTTGGTCTTAGCCATAGTGGAGTTTGGAGTGTGACTGTTTGAGGTTGTGGACAGGTGTCTTTTATACTGATAACAAGGTCAAACAGGTGCCATTACTACAGGTAACGAGTGGAGGACAGAGGAGCCTCTTAAAGAAGTAGTTACAGGTCTGTGAGAGCCAGACATCTTGCTTGTTTGTAGGTGACCAAGTACTTATTTTCCACCATGATTTGCAAATAAATTCTTTAAAAATCAGACAATGTGATTTTCTGGATTTTTTTTCTCATTTTGTCTCTCATAGTTGAGGTATACCTATGATGAAAATTACAGGCCTCTCTCATCTTTTTAAGTGGGAGAACTTGCACAATTGGTGGCTGACTAAATACTTTTTTGTCCCACTGTATGTGGTTGCTGGGAGTCAAAAACAGCTTGATAGCACATAATCAGTCAGTCTTGGAGGATTGCTTTGAATGTCCATTCTTGCCCAGATTTGGATTTTGCTGTCATTTGTTCTTTTTGATTAGATACTCTGAATGGACTCCTGCCCTGCTTAGAACATGGTTCTGAGCTTTTGTACGCTTCTGTGTGGATGTGCAGGGAGTACCAGCTCCAGCCCTAGTACCTAATATGTGAGTCTCTGTTGTGCTGCCTATATTGCCTGCTATGCTGCTTTGAGGAATATTGCTGTCAACAGGAATATTGGCATCACTATTGCCTGTTGCCTTCTGTGCTGCTGTTTGGTGCCAGGTGCATGATGCATAGTGAAAAAGGCATCTCTGTACACCTTAGGCTTACCATATTTAGCATCTGTAGCTTTCCCTGTTCAAAAATATGTGAAAAGAAGTCTTTCTTCAAAGAAACTATGCTATAACATTCTAAGGATGTGGCTTTTGGATTTTTTTTTTCCACATTATCACAGCAAGGGTATTGCGCAACCCGCTTTTGTATTCCACTAGTGTTTTCTGCAGTGACCATTGCTTGTGTCCCCAAGGACTTTGAGATGTGCATCTGTCCTTGGCAATTTACTCTTCTGCTGCAGGGAACACCAATGAAATATCAGTGTAACCTGGCCACTGTGTGAAGAATAACAGCATATTCTTTCCCAGAAATATGCCAATGGTTCATATTTATTTTTATAACAGAATGATGTCAGAATCCTCATATTCATCCATGAGTCACATCCAACACTACCTGTCACGAATACTAAACAGTTGGCTGCTTTTATGTTTCCTTTCAGGTCATCACTGTTTCAGGGAGCTGTTGTGCCTTGCCATCTCTTATGAGCCACTATAAAGCAATTAATTTTATTAGTGCAGCTAAATGCCAGCTGGCTGCAAATCATTAAGTTGTTTTCCAGAGACAAGAATCTCTGTACCACTGTCTAGTTCAGGAAATCCATTGGGTTGTCTTATCAAAACAGGACTGCACAGTTTTTAAAATTAAATAATTGTAACTGATTTTCTATCTCGTATTGAAAAGAAAAAGTATTTTTAAAGAACCTTTGGTGATGATGTTCAGATGAATTTAATCTAGAAAGTGTGGTTGTACTTACATTTAATAATTTGAAGTGTGTGCATACAAGTAGCCAGTGTTAAATGGGAAGAGGCTATGCAAATTACCACTTAAGCTTTGATGTCAGACATAAAGAAAAGTTAGCATTTTGACAAAAGAGTAAATTTGCAATGGAGATAATAAGCTAATATATATCCAATGTATCTTTCAGACACATTGCTATCTAAGCCTTGACAAGGAATTTGTTTGGTTTTTCATTTTATATCTAATGGGAGAAGTATTTTGATCTTGATGTGAATAGCCTGGAGAGAAAAAGCATCTAGGTGCACATCCTGCCCTTTAATAATAATTAATTATTCTCTAGGTTTAAACATCAAAAGTTGATCTGAACATTTTGATGTGATGGTCAAAGGAAACTTGTCCCAGCTTGTTCCTGTGTTGAAAAGGTTTTATAAAACAATTAAGGTGGCTAAGAGCATGATAAGACACTTAGATGTGCTGGTCATCCATTGCAGCAGGAGAGGTCTCCAGCTGTAATGATTCTCTGTGCCACTGGATTAAGGTCTCTTATGCTGAGAGAGTGGGACTGCCCTATGCAACAACTATTCCACTTACAACTCCATCACACACAGGTTTCTGTTGTGTACTTCATCTTCCTCTACAACTCATCTGCAAATCATCTCAGTTCAAACTTACTGTAATTTGTTGAGCCCTGCGGCGATGGGGGAGTGGTGAAGCAACAGGTGGAGATGGCCACTGACAGTTGTAGTCACAAATCTGCACCTGGGGCAGCAGAGATGTCCAGCAGCATCCAGGGCGACTGTGCAGCCCTTCTAGGATAGCACTGCCCACCCTTGCATGAGGGAAGGGGTTAGAAAAGGTACCCTAAATATTGCCTGCCCCAGAACATCTGGCTAGCTAACTGCAGCTGGCAGCTCATCTCCTTAGCAGTTGAGCATCAAGAAAAATGGATCAAAGAAAAGAGCCTGGAACGTCCACACCTTGCGGGATAAAGACAAGGTGTCAAGGCCTGAAAGATGAACAGCACTCATAGCAGCCAAAGCGGAGGACATCTGTGTAACTCTCTTGGCATAGACAGATCACTCTTTGGTTAGTTTTGACTGGCAGTTGCTACAAATCTCTGTAGGAGTGAAGGATTGGTTCAAAAGCCTGATGGATCCAGATGGATTTCTCAATGCACTTTGAAAATTTCCCAACTTGTACATCAGCAATTCTACTGAAGCCCTAGTCAACCTACGGAACATAGAGTGAACCTGGGTGATTCACACTGTTGCTCCTAAGCACCCACTTTCCTTCTTTCATTCCTTCCTTGCTGATGTAGAGGAAAGAGGGAATGGCCTTGGGGGACAGGAGTAAGTGCTGCCAAGGCAATGGTGAGATTAAGGAAACTTGAGTCCAAGGCATAACTATAATGTACACAAATGTACAGACAAGCCCCTCCCTAGTTCACACAAAGATAAAGGGAGGGATTGTGGAGGTACATTCAGATTTGCAAGATTATGTTACCATAATTCTACAGTAGAAATAGTATTAGTCTACATGACATTGTTTTCCTAGTTTGATGATTATCAGAAAGCAACCTTGGCAAATGCTTATCATGTCATATGGATTCTTTTGTCAACTATATGAAAGTGTTCATAGAGAAGAGCCAGTGACTGCTGCTTGCCCCTTGCCAGCCAACTAAGAGATGTGATTAATGTATCCTTGAATGCAGGATATGCTCCTTGAGTTTGTGGAGCAAAATATTATAAAACTTTGATGTAACTTTTTGATGGGAATCAAAAGTCAGAGTTTGTAATTAACAGAACTAAGAGGTAAGGCCACTGTCAGAAGAAATCCTATCCTTCCTCATTTTACAAACCTTGATTGTAGACCGGTAGACCATGCATCTAGACCAGGGTTCCCCAGAATGGACCATATCGACCCCCAAGGGTCAATGGGACTATCTAAGGTTGATATTATTATTACTATTATTAATTATTCATAGTACTATTAGTTAAAGTAGTATGGGGTCAATGAACAATCTGAAACTTCATAAAGGGGTTGATGAGCTGAAGAGTTTGGGGACCCCTGGTCTAGACAGTCTTAAAACATTGGCAGGATACAAGAGAACCGTAAAATAAACTAGTCTTAAATCATTAAGGGCTGTAAAAACATCTTTAGTATTCTAATAATCCACAATAGACTAGACAGGATGTTACTAGAGACTAATTAACTAGGGAACTAGGCTAAGATAATAAAAGGCACTAACTTAGAAACAAGGTGATTGAGAAGAGCCATGACTGGAACATATAAAATTGTGCACAGCATAAAGGAAGTGGATAGGGGTTTTTTTCCCCCCTCTTTCTCTCTAGGAGCTGGGTGAGGTGGGGTTCTGAAGTTATTTAATGAACTAATTGAAAGATTAGTATTTCCTCACAGAGCACATAAATAACCTGTGGAATTTGCTGATGGCCACTAACTTGGATAGTAAACGGAGCACAGTTCTATCAAGTGTTATTGCTGGGACACAACATTACCTTCAATATGCCTCCAATATAGTTATGGGAAACAACAGCAGGAAAGGGGTATGTTTCCATCTCCTGCTTGCAAGCATCCCAGAGGACTGTCCCTATAGTCTTAGGTAATGATGCATCTCCATAAATGGTGCTGTGTCCAGCGAATCTTCAGAAATCCCATTAAAGACTGCCTTGCCAATCCTTTCCAGATCACGTTCCTTAACTTGAGCAGACAGACTCTTTATTATTGTTGACTTAAAGGAATAATAGACATTTAAGGTCAGAGAAAGAGCACATGAAGCAATTTGCTGTTTAAATGGTCACCTGGAGCCATGATTGATCTAAACTGAATCATACACAGAGTGCAACTATAAAGGATCCTCATTTTTGTGATTCATGTTTTGAGCATTGCTGAAAATAGCATGTCTCTTCAATCTACAGAAAATAGAATGTGGGAGAGTTATATTTATACTTTAGTTAGCATAATTTATAATACAACAGGTAAGGAAGAATTACTTAGTTTCTAAATATTTTGCTTGGCTGAGGAGAGTTGCATCACAATGTTACAGGTATACCATCATCCTTTAATTTATGTGAAATAATATAATACACAAAAGTATGATTAATGGAAAGTAGCTTCTTTCCATCCTCCACTCCAAAGTAAATGGCAATAAATTTATAGTGGATACGTGTTGTTAAGATTGGAGAAATAAATCTGGTTTTCTTCTAGGAATTTAGATGCCTGTAATATAACAGTTGCTCTTCATTTGATACAGTTTTTGCAATTTAAATTGTGACAAATGCCAGAGAACTATTGTAAGGACTGATAGGTGTAAGTGAATCCCTCAACAGAAGATTGCTCTTATTTTATGCTTGAACTTCGGTAGGGAAAGAACTGTCTCTTAATACTGCAGCTTAAATGACTGGTTCTTGGAACATGTGAACAAAGAAATGTTGGAATGTTAAACTATCAGAAATAAATTGTTTTTGTTGCCATCTTATTCTTCATGGATAGAACATATTGACTCACTGAAAAATGTCACTCGGACGTATTTATACTTCAGCATCATTGCATATACTTTATTCATTCATTCATTCATTCATTCATTCATTCAATTTATATAGCCATCCATCTCAGACCAGTGACTCTGGGTGGCTAACAATAATAACTCATTTTAGCCCAATGAGTTGACATGGCAAAATTGTATTTGAGTAATCCATTAAGCAGATGAATAGTTTTAGCTTATACAGCCACCTTCCATGAGTCAATTGTTCAGATTTTTATAACATCCACTTTCTTAATATATATTTTGGATCTGATTTTTTTTTTTAAAAAATGCTCCCCTCTTTCACACAACCATTATGAGAACTTGGAGCAAGAGTAATTTCTATAGAGCTATTCTGAGAAGTAAGATGAATGGAGGAGGGAGATAGGCCAGGTTCTTGAGTATCTAAAAATCTACATTCCATCTAATTTCTTTCAGGGAATGGGTAGAGCCTAAGATGATAAGAAAATGGCTGCCGAGTACACTTGCTGCTTGGTATGAAAGTCAGCATTTTCAGCATCCTTTTCGGTGCATTTTGTTGGTTATCAGAAGGACCATTACAGGAAGAAATTTCCAACTTTGCAAGAACTGTGGCTTGCTTTTGCCTATGCAAAATGTCCGATGTTCTCGCTTGCTTTGACTTTTAGGCAAAACATTAGGTTTGGAGGATGTGTGAGTTAACAGCTGTTTTGGGGAAGAAAACCCTGGATATTAAGATATTTCAATAAGCAAATATAGCTTTCAATCTAAAAATCTCATTAGCATTTTGGGGTGAAGAAAATGATACTATTGTTCAGTTTAAATTCTGTTCAAAAACTAGATAATCAACCTTTGCAATGTCCTTAAAGTGGATAGACAATGAGAACAAACAATAAGATGGAGCAAATGGGCCTTGGAGTCAAATTGAATTAGATAGTAGTTTGGTTTTGGGTAATTAAAGAACACTAGCTTATTTGTGATTAATTGTGGGTGCTGAAAGGGTAGAAAGCAGTGTAATTCACAAGAGACAAGTCAGAGCTCTGTAATGAATCTTTTAGGGGGTTTTTTCCCTTGCTGTTTAAAGACTGCTTTCACGAACTGGTGTGACTAATCAAATGCACAACAGATTCCATGTCTCTGCCTCTTAAATCAGTCTTGGAGTCCTGGATCAGGCCTTGACCTTTATGACTGATGGTTGGCCTTCTGGCATCCTTATTCTGAGAATTGTGCTTATCTTTTTCAGGCTCACTGTCTCTGTCAAGAATATTTGTTAGTTTTCTCTTTGTTGTTAGGTTTCTCTTTCCCTCTAGCTTGCAATATTCAGAATTCTTAATATTTTTTGCTCTTTTTAATATTGGGATTTTTCTATTAGTTTCTTTGTGGGTTTTCCTTTGCCTTGTCTTTTTTGATTGGTCAGCTCCCTCACTATTCAGGTGCTCTGTACTTAATGGTGGAATTGGTAGTTTATTTGTTTGGTGCCTCTGAGTGTTGACTCCTGGCAACTGCCTGGACAAGTCCCTGCAGTTTTCTTGGCAAGATTTCAGAAGTGGTTTGCCCTTGCCCGCTTCCTAGGGCTGACTAGCCCAAGGTCACCCAGCTGGCTTCGTCCCTAAGGCGGGACTAGCACTCACAGTCTCCCGGTTCCTAGCCTGGTGCCTTAACCACTTCACCAAACTGGCTCTTGGAGTTCACAGTAAGATTAGGATTATTGCCTTCAGCTGCCATCCTTGCTCCACTTTGCCAATGATGTCAGCATTTTTGTAGACATTTTGGTTATAGTTGTTAGCAAGTCTCTACATTCTGCCCAAAAGAACTTTATCATTGGGATTTCTAGATTCCATACTGAAATAGGTTTTTTGATGTTTGCCTGTTGCCTCCCTAATATATGAGGGGTCAGGAACAGGCAAAATTGTGTGTGTGTGTGTGTGTGTGTGTGTGTGTGTGTAGTTCATCAGGATGAGGACCAGTAACAGATTCTGAAGACTTGTTCTTTTTGTTTATATGATTCATCATCTTCCCCACTTGGTACTTCGTCTTGCAGCTGGGGAAAAATTTACAGTGGCTGCCAGTATAACTACCTTTTCAGCTCGTGTAATCTCATCAGCCAGATTGTTTGCTGTTTCATTATGTGTTGGAGTAAATAAGGCAAAATAGTCTTATTGACTGGACTCTAAGGCAGTCTTATCCTCAATAACAGATACTCGAGAAGTGCCATGCAGGGAGAAGAAGACTGTAATATTTAGTTGATTTATCCTGCAAATATTTTCCTTGCAAGGAGCATCCCTTTCTTCAAGGACTGTCACCAATCTACCACAACCTCCTCTGGTAAGGACCACTCTGTAGGATCTTCAGGGAGAGACATGAGAAGCTGGAAATGCAAAGGCAACAAACAGAAACAACGAGGCCTATACGTAGAGGAAGATATTTCATTCAGAAGCAGTCCAAGTTGGAATGAGACAATCCTTACTTATCTTTAAGGGTCGAATTAGAGGGAACATATACTTCTTTGCTAGTCTGTTGCTACTTCTTCCCCTCCTAATTAATCATTTGTGGGGATTGCATAATGATACTGCTTTTGAAGGCTTCACTGCAAATTGGCTTTTTGCAAGTTTGTCTAGGACCATTAAAACAGCCTTACGCTGTAACTCCCAGTTGCCTCATTGAAGTGGCTGTGATGGAAAAGAAAATGCAAATCAGTAGGAACAACAAGACGAATGATGTTTCTAAAGAATAAGCAAAGCAAAGCTGCAGGCTGAACTGTACTTAAAATCTAGGGGGGAAAAAAGTAAGCAAGGCAATTTTATCTGTCTCACAAAAACACAGCATTCCTCATCGCCATCTTGCCAGAAGTTTGCATAGCTATATTATTTCGAAGAAACCTTGAAAAGTTCACATAACAATAGCAATATATAATACTGATTCAGAAGTCTATTTTTTCTGCCCCGCCCCTGAGTAGAATTCATATGCCCTTCTTAACCAAAGTAGCTGGAAGCCAGATATTTGAGGAATTACAGGTCAAGTGTTTTCTAGGGTCAAAATCTCAGGAAAAGGCTTATTCTTCTAAAGCTCATATGAAGAATTAATGGGGAAAAACCATGTAATGGAATTATCTGACCCTGGGATTGAAAGTAGACCTTTCCAAAATATTGTGGTGCAAGAACAGGTGGAGATTTTTGTAGTATTAAATAGCCATCCTCTTGATGTAAGCAAAAAGATCAAAAACAATAAGGAGGTCCCACCTTAACATTGTCACTGATGAATGAGGGCCGAAATACACAGAATCCAAGATTCTGCAGCCTAACCCTTTGCTCATTGCAATAAACCTGCCTACTCCAAAGCTGTTGATATAGTCGGTTTCTTGGCTCTGAGCTACCATAATGGCCTTAACAAACACTTCAAATCCTTTCTGAAAATCCACCTTTAGCACCATTTCCTACACATAAGCCAATGCAACTAAGTAACTGCATGTTATTCCCTTGACTACTCCTGTCTTTATTCCATTCTTCTTTCTCTTTTTACTTACCCGACTTAAGCTCTTTAGGACAGAACCTTGTATCTGATTTTTGAAAGTATTAATCTATGAATGAATAACCACTCCAATTTTTTCCCCTCTCTCTTTTCTTTGAAAGAACCAACCACCTGGGAATGTTTACCAAGAAAGAATTTGATCAGCTGGCCCCAGTGGTGGACAGTTTCAGCCTCATGACATACGATTATTCAGTACATCTGGGGTAAGGCAAAATGCACAGGATACAACAGCACCAAGAACTGACCTGCAGAGATACAGCTGGTGGTCACATTCATCCTGTTTTTTAACAGTAATAAGAGAATTGAGTATAGTCTGAAAATCTAATGACATCTTCCTAAATGTTTGCACATCAGAATTTTTAAGGCTTTTAGAGTCAGCCCTTTATATTAGCGTATCATATGTATACCATACCATGCTCATAAGTATATATTTATGTGTATATTCACTTTTTTTTTAACTCTCCCCTCCAAAAAAAGGGCAGAGACAGGACAAAAAAGCTTAATCAATATGAACTGAATTCATCACTGACAATTAAAATTAATTGCCCTGTTTATAAAATTATTTGAAATCAGTTGAAGCGATAAGACCATTCATTTGAGAATGCATAATAAATGTATTGCAATTCCTTTTGGCTTGTATGTATCTAACTTTTTATTATTGTTTTCACTCTGTTGAGGAGATCCCTAAAATATATGTCCCTACACTGCTTGTGGAAAGCCAAATAAGAAAGCAACCCGGCTTTTAGGTTTTCTTTCACCCCTGCTTTGAAGCAATTCTGATAGATACATCCTCTTTCTACTTTGTCAGACAGTGTTTTAAAACTTTTAGCTTGTTATCTTAACTGACAGCTAAGTATGCACATAGGGTAAAAGAGATCATTTCTGCAGCTCATCCAGGGAAATACAAACAGAATTCCATATTACTTTTAATATTTCTGCTGTCTCTAGCCAACGGTGGACATATTGAAAAGATACAAGAAAATGTAACAGCAGAAGCAGATTGTAAAACATGCAGCAACAGTCATTTCAAAAAGTATTTTATCTAAAATACCTGAAGGATCTACACTGGAAAAATCCAGTGCACAGATGAATATTTCAAAAAAGCTTTACAGATGAAGAATGTTATAGTTACATTTACATATACGTGAATCTAACATTATAGAATTGTAGAGGGAGAGAAGCTTGTAAATAGTATTTTTAAGATTGTTTTCATAAAACGACTGTCTTTTTACAGAGCGGTTTTCCTTATATTAAAATGTATATCCTCCCTTTCTTGGGAAAATGCCCCAAATGGCATATAATATTGTAAAATAAAGTAAACTAACAACAACAACAAAAAAGCAGAAATGGTGGAAACTAGGACAAAAATAAATTAAACATTCTGGAGGGAGGGATGGGTGGGCGGGCGGGTGGGCAGGTTGGCTGGCCGGCCAGCTGCCAGCTGTGCTTTGGTACAAGTTTTAGAAAAGCCTGTATTTTTCTACTTGTAAACAGTGTTGTTTTGCTCTGGAAAATATCTGTTTTAGAACAGAGTCTTGTTAGAAATGGTTCTGCTTCTTTTGGAAATCATATAATTGAACATCAGGGTTTTTTCCCCCGTTTCTGCAGGGCTGGCCCTAACGCCCCACTGCCTTGGATTCAAGCTTGTGTTGGGGTGCTGGACCCAGAATCCAAATGGAGAAAAAAAATTCTTCTGGGGCTGAATTTTTATGGCATGGATTATGCAAGTAATGCAAGAGACCCCATAGTTGGCAACAGGCAAGTTTCTACAGACTGAGGTTTCTGAAAACATTGTATGTAAAGTATGTAAAGTAGCATTTTTATTTTTATGTGGATGTATATATCGCTAGAAATCCAGGCACAGTTAACCATGACATCTGAAGCAAAGGAAAAGAGGGATAAATCTTTTCTTCCTGCACCTTCATTTCTGTCCTGTAGTCATTTTTAACCTCTTGACTCTAATACTAGAAATGAGCCAAGAATGGGAAAAAAGTGGCTACAGCAACAGTTGACCAGCACCAGACTAGATTCAGCAAGCATTGGGGTTCAACACTGTATTTTTCTTCTCCCATCTGTTCCCTTAATTGTGTATGACCACATATTCTATTACTTATGTCAAAGTAATTTATCAGGGCTTCTTTTTACATAAGAAAATATGGCGGCCATCAGCAAACGTCGATTGCTGCTGCTGCACTGGGGGGAGATTCGTGGGTTTGACCCCTCTCCCCCCTGGATTTTGCCATCTTCTAGGGTGGATTGGGTGTGGAGGAGACCTTGGGGGGGGTTATCCTCCTCTGGTGGGTTGACTAGGGTGCAACCCCTGGGACAGAGTGGCAGAGCGTGGCAGAGAGCAGAAGCCCTGGGCGAGCAGCAGGCTTGGGTGAGCTCTGGTGCAGTTCCTGTGTGGCGCGGTGGGCTCCAGCAATCCCCAGACAAGGGTGGGAAGTTCTGTTGGACCCTGGCATGGGCGGAACCCTCAGCGACCTTTACACAACTCAGAGGGCCTTTGCACAACTTCGGGTGCAAAGGCTCAACATGACTTCAACCCGTCCCACCCGATCACACAGGGCATGCTTCAGACCCCCTTAGTAAAAGAGCTCTGATTAGCGGGGTCCAGAAGGTGGGACTTCTCTGCTGTAGCCCCCACCCTTTGGAATATCTTGCCCCTGGGGATGAGATTGGCCCCCTCACTCCTGGCCTTCCAGAGGGATTTGAAGACCTGGGTCTGCCACTTGGCCTGGGGTGGGGAGGGAAGATATCAAGCGTGGGGATAGCTAGCCCCTTAGAGGCCTGTTGGCTGCAGCTCTGAAAACTATCAGCCTCTTGGACTTTTTCTTTTCTTTTACTAACATTTTGCACAGTTTTTATGTTTTAGGTAATTATATATATATTTATTGTTTTATGGGTTATGTGAACCGCCCAGAGTCCCCCATCAGGGGAGGTGGGCAGAGATAAATTTAATAAATAAATAAATAAATAGGCATGTAGAAAGAACAGTGTTTCCATTGCTATAGTGTTTAGTTTGACTATAGATTTTGATGATTACGTTTAAATTGCTGTCCCGTTTCCCCCTAACAGGAGTATCTAGCTGAAGGTCCTAATCTGATATTGGCAGCTCAAATCTGTTTTCTGCTTTTCCACTTGACCTGCAGTAGAGCTGTTCTGTTTTACATTTCTGCTTCTTTTTCATGCACAAGTTTAGATATAAATGATGGGCCCTTAAGCCTCCATGTCTCTTTATTTAGAAAACAGAAATAAATTAAAACAAGAAAACCCTGTTATTGTCAGTCAGTGTTTGTTTCAATAATAACTTCACTTCACTTTGTACTTGACAGTAAGAACTATAAGCAAAAATGTAGAGTACAGGTAGTCCCCAGTTTAAGACCGAGTTTTGTTCCCAAGGTCTGTCCTTAAGTCGAATTTGTATGTAAGCTGAAACAGTATTATTGTGTAATACTGTATAAGTAGTATTGTGTAATTAACTCGAACTATTGTGTAATTAACTCAAACTATTGTGTATTTAACTCAAATCATTGTGTATTTAACTTGAATTTTGCTACCATAGGCTCTGTTCTTAATTATGGGTCATCCTTAAACTGGGTGTTCTTAACTCAGGGACTACCTGTCATTTTGTCAATCTCTTTATACCTCCATATACCATCACTGGATTTCTCCAAATGTAACTATATGTAAAAAACTGATATTACGGTAGGATTTATAAAAATGTATGATGATAGCTTATTCCCACATGTAAGCTAAATGGTGTGATTGATTCCCTCTTTTTTCGGGGGGGGGGTTGGTTTTGTCTTGTATTTTTGCAACAATGAGGACTGGAAATTGTTTTCAGCAGAATTCTGAAGGGCAACACAGCACGTACCAACAAGCTATATTCTTTGGTTACTTCTGAGGTTAAACTATCTTTTAACTGAGATCCAAAAGGAATTCTGTTTATAGCTTTGCCTTTTTTCTGTTTCTTGGAAGCATATACATATGAGAGCACTAACTACAAACTAAAGAATCCAAATTGCATGCCATTTAGTATTCTGTTAATAAATTCACCCTAACTGGATATATGTTAGTCAGGAGAAACCTTTGAAAAATCTTTATTTTGTAATTTCCTCCATATGGAGTTTAAAAATCTGGCTATACAGTTATCTTGAAATCTTTTAAGTTTCAGCCAAATTGATTCTTTCTGTATCTTCTTCTGAACTATGATAGTTTTCTGATGTCTGTCCATTACAATACTTGTGATCTTTCCTCCCACCTTGAAAAGAAAAAAAATGTTCAACGTGAAATTTAGAGCATTTATCCTGAGCTTCTGCTTCTTTTGTATCCGTGATTGCTCTGGATTTGATTACACCATTTTCTTTTTGTTCCTTAATTTCTATCTTTTCTAATAATAAGCAATGCCTCAATCTGACAATTTTAATTGCCACATCAGGAGGTATAATTGTAATTTTTAAAAATACATGAGGCTTTATAACTAAGCACATTCACAATTTGATATAATTGGAATTTATTCAGAATGATTCGTAATACTAATTGTCTTGGCACTGTAATGCTTATTCATTTGGACCCAGCTGACCTTCAGATCTAGTGGCTACAGAGTAGCAAGACTCCTTTACATACAGGTATGCTTAAAGGACTGTTCCATCTGACAAGAGTAACTCCTTTCTCTGTGTTTTGCTACAAACCTGACCTTGTTCAAATCAAAGTAGGTGTTCTTTTTTAATTAAGTCTTGATATGGCACGGATAGGTGCTATACTTCTGAGGGAGCAAAATAAAACTAAATTCAAGTATACCAATAACTCAGTATGTACCTTGCCTTTACCTTTGTTAGCATATGCTTACCAAAAGTTTTGGCTGAAAAATTCTAAACCAAAGGATTTGACTTGGTATTATCCTGTCTCTCTGAAACTTTCAGATCTAATGGGATGTGAAGGCAACGGTGGTAGCTCTGCAAATGCCACTGAGTTATAAGTATATGTATTTCCAACTTAATACATATGCTGCTTCCACATGGTAATCAGTTTACAGATTCAATTTCCTTTGGAGGAGGTCATTTGAGAGCTGTACAGTGTCTGTGATACAAAGGTTATTTTCTCATATGTGTAGGCTGAGTGTGGGATAAATGTCCACAGTATTGACATCCTAATAGATTTGTTTCCTTACCTGGTGTAATATATAAGCTTCTAAAGCCCATTTTCTTTATAATTTATTTGAATGTCTCAGCTTTTGTTTTGCCTGTGCAGCAATTCTTGAAATTCAGAATTGAATTCCGGGGGTCTAATAAGCTCCCTGCCTAGCCATTTGATAGGAATTTCCAAGGGTGCTTAAAGGAATTGTTGGTATTAAATCATATTAATATCATGCTGCTGTATGTAATTTTTGGTTTTATAAATGATTTCTGCAGTTTTGCTTGGAACAGACCAGGATTCCCTAAGCTTTTTAAAGTAGTGGGAACACTTGGATGTCTAAAAGCATATTTTGAGTACTCTCACAGAATAGTTGTCATTGTTGGTTGTGGCCAATCACAAAACATTCTTGTACCAGAAAACAAAGAATGTAAAATTAACAATAGAATTGTGTAGGACAGGGATGTTCCTAGGTGCCAAGGAGTACATTGGCTGGCACATTATTTATCTCAGGTGCCACACTGGGGAACCAGGAGATTTTTTGGCATCTTATTGCAATTCTGTATCTTGGTATCACACATACCTTTTTTCTTTTTGTATCTTATCTTTTTGTATTTTCAAGGAAGAAGAGTTATAATTGCTGGTTACAGTCAGCAGAGATACCATGTAGCGAACATGAAGGTTTAATGATTTTTCTTTCTTGTTATTCAGTGTCTTCCCCAATCTTTATTTCTAGTCAATAGATCTAGTAATTAGCCATGTAGTATCAGCAAAAGCAAAACCTCTTTCACTTGCTGCAAGATAATCAAAACAGTGGAGATCAGATTTTTTTTCATGGTAGAGGAATAACAAAAGCAAACTGAAAATTTGCTGTGCTTGTGAATCTTATGGTATTCATCTCCTCCTACTGATATGAACATAATATTAAATATGACTTATAAAGCAACTACTTTAGGTTGACATGGCTGACATTTTTCACTTGCCTATTTTGTTTGTTTTCTGATGCTGTCTTGAATAGTTCCTGAGTTTCAGAGAGTAAGTTTATATGGAGGGGGGACTATAATGAAGTTTTAGGGGGTGTTTTATTTTATTTTACTGCTGATTAAAAAGCTTGATTTTTTTGATGGTTCTATAAAATCAAAAACTTTTCTGAGAACCACAAAGTAACATGAAATACTGTTTTTCTTTCTTATACAACTTGGTTGTCCATTAACAAGGGATTGCGATTTAAAATAAACTTAGTTGCTATACAGATTTAATTTCAAACTCTGCTTTTTTTTTGTAGCTAGGGTTTTTTTTAATCACGTCCCTTGCCTCACATGAAAACACAAGCTAGGATTCCACTAAATACTGATTGAAATTGTATTTTTACCTCTACCAGGCAATGTGGTAAAAGGAGGAGGAATAAATTAATCAATACTTATGCAGGTACCTTCTGATTATCATTATTTGCCAGTCTCAGTCTATGTGTAGCTTAATAGCACCATTATGAAATAAAATGTTTTAAGGAGTGCTGCATATAGGTGCTTTATTATTTCTAGATTACCGGCATATGAGATTCAATCAGCATATATATGGCTAATATGTTAAGGGAAAAAAGCAGTTTACACCTTAGTGTGCTCGTTTCTTGCTAGGAATAATTTTCTATGTCTTGTTGATCTATTTTTTCTAAAAAATAATTAATAGCACAAAATTCAAATAAGACTTTGAATCTTCACACTTGTATGATCTCTGTTGTGATGGAGAAAATGGAATCATTTTCCTCATGTACCTCTTTATCTTTTAGTCCGTGCCCCAGTTTTTAGTTGCCTAGATAGTAAAACAGCACTTCAGAATTCAAACTCATGATTAGTAATACCACTCTAAGCCTTGAAATAAAACTTGGTGTGCTTTCATTTATCTACCAATTTGTTTACTGCCTCGTTCTTATATTACCTAAGAATGATAGGAAGACATATTATGCAGAGAGAACTAGACTGAAAAAAAGAGCAGTAATAATACTTCTCCCATCCACCTGCCGGCTGAATTTTTCCTTCTCCTATTTCTGTGCTGCTGGCTTCCTTCCTTCTGAGTCTTCTACATCTTCAGTGGTTTTGGAATTCTGTGCCATTCTCTCTTCCAGCACTCAGAATGAAGTTCTTCTATCTCTTTGGACCTTGGAATACCTTGATGCAGCAATTGGACATAGATTTCAGCTGCTTTCTCCTTGCCCACTATTGTTGTTTTTCAGTCGTTAAGTTGTGTCCGACTCTTCGTGACCCCATGAACCATATTGCGCCAGGCCTTCCTGTCCTTCACTGCCTCCCTGAGTTTGCTCAGTTTCATGCTCATTGCTTCAGTGATGCTATCTAACCATCTCATCCTCTGCCGTCCCCTTGTCCTTTTGCTTTCAATCTTTCCCAGCATCAGGGTCTTTTCCAGAGAGTCCTCTCTTCCCATTAGGTGGCCAAAGTATCTGAGCTTGAGCTTCATTATCAATCCTTCCAATGAGCTGCCCACCATAGCCATTTCCAGACAGCCTGCCTGTTAAATCCCTTTCTTCCCTACTCAGACACCTTCAAGGACAGGTGATGCCTTTGTATTGTACGAGGAGAACGAGGCACCTATATGAGCAAAAAAGCACTAGATTTTCCAGTCACCCTTGTTCTCTCTTGTCACATTTCTTCTATGAGATAGCGAGGTTAACTCTATCTTCATTTTGATTTTGATTTTTGCCAATCACATTTTAGTTCATAAGAGATCTAATTGGATCATGGGTATCCTGGCAAGTTTTATTTAAAAAAAAATATTTCGTGGTTTTGTGAAGTCTTACAGTTGGGGGTTTTAGTGAAAATATCAGCAGCATCTGGTTGGCCTTTGTCTCAACTTGGAAGCCAAGCAAGGTCAGATCTGGATACGAGACAAGCAGGAAATAGCAGTCCTTTAGACTAAACTGGGAAGTCAAGAAAACATCCCAAAAGAAGACAGTGGCAAACCACATGGACTTCTCTACAAAGTAACTAGGAATCAGTGTTGACCTTAATATATATGTATATATTTACTTGCAGTATGTGGCTGATGTGAGATATATCAAGCAGGATTTGTATCTTTTCGCCCTAACTAAACTCTTTTTATGACACACTGCATTATTGTAAACTCTTGAAATAGCAAATTCCTTTAAGTTCTGTGTTTGATGTTGGGTTGATAAAAAGTGGAGAAACAATTAATGTTCAGTAACTCTTTGCCAGGGCCAGTCTTCTAGAAAGTTAAAGCATGTACTCTTTATTTATTGTAGAAGAGTTTATATTTTTTTAAAAAATCTCTTAATTGGCCTACCAATAAAGTCTAACTATTACTTAATGAATATGTTTTGGAGAAAGGAGCCGTGTCACAAATTCAGTCATTTCCTGCAAAAGTTTTAACTTACATGCAAATTAGTATAAAAAGGATGAGATTAGGCAACTGATTTGTTCTTACATATACAGTAGTTAAAATAATTGGTCTGGGTTAAAAGTATATCTATTGTTTCCAGAGCTATCCTGATTATAATTTAATTGTATTTAGTATTTTTCAGTTGTTTTTAATTATAAACACAGTTCTGTTTACAACAGGGTAGTGAGTGGGGAGTGGCCTGCGCCATATAAACCAATAAGTTTGCTGTACCTCAGCTGAGTTTCAAAATAAACCCATTTCATATTGATACGAATATGCTTTAAAAGAAATCATAGTTCTTGAGCCCAACTAGGTAAGAGCTTCTAGCCTACCTTAGCTATCTCCAAAGGCTGAACAGGGTTTGATCACGTTAGTACTTGGATGGGAGCTACCAGGAAATACCAGATTTTGAAGGAGAAAAAATACCAGACAAGGTTTCTGGAAATACAGTGGTACCTCGGTTCACGAACGTAATTCGTTCTGCGACTCTGGTCGCGAACTGAATTGGTCGTGAACCGAATCAAATTTTCCCATAAGGTTCAATGTAAATACGGTTAATCCGTTTTGACCCCTCCGAATTTGGTCGCCAACCGATTTTTGATCGCGTCCCGAATCAAATTTCCCCATAAGGTTAAATGTAATTACGGTTAATCCATTCTGAACCATATGTTTTTTTTTTTAAACCGCAAAAATATGACACAAAGTACAGCACGAAGAGAAAGAATACTAACCTTGCTCGACGCGACTTCTGGCGTGGAGGACAGGAAGGCGGGTGGGGAGGCAGATATTGCTTGGAGGGAGAATCCCCCTCCCTACAGGAAGCCGCGATCACGTGTCACGGGAGGGAAAATGGCCGCGGATCCTGTTCGTCACCCAATCCAGCGTTCGCGAACGGAGGCAAAATTTTGCAAACAGAGCTGTTCGTGAACCAAATTGTCCGTGAACAGAAGCGTTCATGAACCAAGGTACCACTGTAACTTTCTCATTGCCAAGAAAACTACATAAATGTAGTCCATTAAACAACCAGGAAATGAGCTCAGTTTGAAGGAAACTTTACAGTTTTTTCAAGTTTACCTGAAAGAAGCCAGGTAACCAAAAGTCATTTAAGATTATCCAAAATTGAGTGGCTTTTGGATTCTTGTGTTTTAAAAGAACATTATGTGCTTCTTGCTATAAATTATGACATACTTCGTTTAGATAAATGTTGAATAAATATTTGCTGACAGGTAAGTGAAAGCTTGGAGTAGAACATGCAGTTCCAATGTTTATTTAAAACCAGTATAATATGCGAGAAAGAGGACACACACACCTTAAAAAAGAACAACTATACTTAATGTGTCGATTTGTGTAATTGTAAAAAAAACATAAAGAACTGAGATTCATCCCTGGATCACATCATGAAGATAGTTGTATGTAAGAAGGAGACTGTTTTTTTTCTCTTGGCTGGATAGAGTTTAAGCAGTGTTCAGGGCAAGGGAAGGGGGTTAATTTTTTTCAATGACGTGCTGCTTAAGTACTATGTGAAGCCCCTAACAGCAGCATACAACCAAAGATCCAAATTCATACAGAGCCTTATTAATCAAGTTTAATGCCAGGAAAAAGGGTTAGGGTACAAATCTTGGAAACTAGGCAAGTCTACTCCAACTCTTATTTAGTGGTGAATGCATTAAAATGAGAGTTGTTGGACCTTCTTTCTCATAGACTCGCTAACAGATGTACTGGTGCCTCACTTAGAAATAAGGCTGAAATGTCCCTTTGATCCCCATCTTCCATGTTTTGAAAAATTTTCTTTCTTCCTCAGAACCTGAGAATGCCCTTACATACAAATTATATCTCCACTAGCAGTAGCCTTTCCCACATTTGCTTTTCCACAAGGGTAATCTATGGTTACATCCAGAGCTAGCATCGTATAAGGGCTTCTAGAATTTGAGAATCAATGTACAAGTCAACTGCTCCTAACACTTCTCACTTTTTCAAGAGGAGTGTTCAAGCATCCTATTATTTAAATTATAAATACATTTATTAGGTACTTCCTCCTTACCTAGGTTTATGCAACAAATGAAACATTAGAGCACCAGAGCAGTCGTGGAAGCACTTCTAATTTTCTCCCTCTGCACAAATGGACCAGAGCTCTCATGAGTGCAGAGATTGTTCTTCTGATGCCACACAATTGTAGCTAGGAATGAAATTACACATTACTCAAATTTCAAATTGTACTGCCCCCCTTTTTAAAATTTAATTGAAAGTAAACCTGTGGGTGCCTGGTATAGATCACAGCACAGAAGAGAGAAATGGCTAGGAAGGAAAGTTTAAACTTCTCGACATGTACAGTATTCTTGACTGAACTTGCATGTTTAGTTTCAAGTGAACAAATGCAGTTCAAGGAACTGCAAGGTATATAATTAACATAACATTGTTTGAACTTTAGAACAACTCTAAATTAAAACCAGGTTATCCGTATGTGAGCATTCCTTTTTTAAATTCAGGTGCTTTCCCAAGTAGCAGTTTTTTTCTCTTAGGTCAAACCTCAGATAAGTTGGTATGGCTGGGAGTAATTGATACAATGTAATGGCAAAGCCAAATTGCACACTTATTCTGCTTTGCAGAATATACATTTCTGTTTGAAGTTGTACTGTATCTGAAAGCCTCTCTAGTCCATTTTTAAAGATGGGGAATTGTTTGAAGGAAGAACATGGATCCTTATAGATTCCCATCAACACTAAGCATCTGAACCACAGCCTGATTGGACACACAAATATCTTGTTTAGTTTTCCTTATTGTGTGAGATATTTTGTATTTCTCTTTCAAAGACAAATATTTCTACATTTATTTCCATCCATCCACAAATAAGCAAATGCAAATCTATGTGTTCTATTTAGATAAAATGTTTTCTCTTTTTAATAATGCATACATTATTAAATGCATACATATCATGAACGAACCAACAGCTGTTCTATAAAACAAAGATTTATTCAAGACAATGGAATAGAATTTGGTATATGTACCCAAACTACATTCTCCACTTTGCTTGGGGCATTTAACACTAGGCTGAAATCAATGCTGCTATATTAGATGTATTTATTCATAATCAACATTCAGACCCTGTTTCAGATTTACAAGGGCTATCAGCAACTTGGAGTTGGTTGACTTAGTTTGCAAGTATATGCACAGATGTGAGTCAGTCCGTTTTTTTCTATCAGTGATCAGAATTTCAAAAGAGAACTTACCAGACAGTTTAAAAATTTCAAAATGATCACAAAATAACTAGAAATGCAACTTGGGGTATAGCATTATCCATAAATGCACCATTTTATTGTTGCTCAACTGAAAGCAATGCCAGTATTTTGTGATATACCACTGTGGTGACAGAAGAGCATCTTACAGGCTTCTTGGTGATCTTGGAGTGCTGGTCTGAGAGCAGGAGGAGCATGTAACCCTCCTTTGTCCTATGAAAACATCTGTTTATGAAAGATATGAAGTCTATGTAAGGAAAGGATTAAAGACCTGGCTCTGCCAACTTGCGTGGGATGACAAGAATCTTGCCCAATCTTGGGGGTGGCTGGTGCCTTGATGACGCTCCCCGAGTTACTGTCAATTTTAACATCTATCCTTGGATTATATTTACTTTCTATTTATTTAGGATTATTTTATACTGTAATTTTAATTGATTTTAACCACTTTGTAAACCACCCAGAGTCGTTTTTGTAACAAGATGGTCAGTGACAAATTTGATAATATCAATAAATAAAATATAAATCAATAAAGGATCAGAGTAAAGGGGGCAATGCAGCAGTACACTTGTCACTGTTTAGTGACTTTTGTGAAGCTTTGAGGGTTTTACTATATTTCCCGTCCAAAGGTATTGCAGGTAAATATATGGAAAACTATGTAGGGAAAATACAGTAAGGCAAAAACTGATCAGCGCAACACATAAGATCCCACAACTTAGTGGAAAGATTGCAGTGAGTCAGAAGCATCTGCAGAATCTGATGGCCTTGTCAGAATGATGAAATAAATGTGGTGACACAAATGCCACCCCTTGTGTACATGTACATAGTGTGACAGTGCAATATATCAAAAGGACATAGCTTGTGTTGTGCACTTGTTGGGTCATTTACCTCCACACCCAGGACTTCAGTCCTCAACCTACAAAATTTAGACCTTTTTGCTAATCTATATACTGTTTCATTTCTGCTTTTACCCTATTTTTTCCCATCCTCATGAAAAATTGACTTTAGATTCCTTCTCCTAGGCTAGGATATAATGTTATTGAAAAATCAAAGCAGGTGAAGGCCCAGGGGTGAGAAAGAGTCAGATATTGTCTGCCTGTCTGAGCCTGTACCTCTGAAAAGGCCATCCCTGGTTCTAGGACTAGTGACTTATTTGAAATGTATTTAAGAACTGGGAATATGTCTCTCAAAAGTCTAGCTTTCTAGATTGAGTGACTTATGTACATACACTTGAGACCCATACACCTGATTATTTTTGCTTTAAAAATCTTAAGGGAAGTTGGTATATGTTTGTCTCCTCCACTTTAAGAAGAATGTTCTAACACTCTTGCATGCCTTTCTCTCCATTGATCTAACTGGTTTCTTCCAGGATCCTGAGATATATAAATACATGTGGTATGTGTGTCTGCCGATGTGCATTGGGTGTATACAAAGTATTATATATAAGTATCTGACTTTTTCTATTAATAATATGTGTGTGGAAGGCTGTTCAATACAGCCTCCATTTCTAACATGTCTTGACGTGTCTGATTTATTTGCTATATGCAAAGTACAAGCTGTTGAATAGTGGTATTGTAGTTATGTATTCTATAACTTCTGTTGTCCACATACCTTAAGAAGATGTAGTTTAACACCTTAAAGTAGTTGCTCATTGAAAAAGCAAGTATATTAATTTCAAGAAAAGCTGCCTCTTTTGCACAAGGGTATACTTCTATCATGATGATCGTTCATAAATAGCAAAGTAAAAATAGCCCAGATTTTGCACAGTAGCTGTTACAGATTCTATAATCTTGCATCTAGAATATTCATTTCTTTTAACTGTTATATTTGATAGTTAACTAGAGGTAATGGATTTCAGGGCTGAAGCCAAGGAAATTTAGCATCCAGCGTTAATCAGTTGCTTGTAATGGATCCAGAGACTGAATCCAGCAGATGTATAATTTTTTAAAGAAAATATGCAAATAGTATTGCATTCTGATAATTAAAATGTCATCACAGTTTTCATGTTTCGCTCCTTAATTAAGAGCAATAAAGACCATGCTAAATTGGAATGGATCTGTAATTTCAGCACTAATCACACAAATGCCAGTGTCAGCATTATAATGAGATGCACAAATCTGAAGATGTGACTATTGGGGAAATAAAAGTAAGAGTTGGCACACATTACACAGCAAAGTCTATTCCAGAGTATTAATTGTATTCAAAGCAAAACATTTCCACAGAGTACAGTTTGATCTGTGGCGATCTTGTCATTAGATGAGAAAGTCATTGGCTAGGAAAAAACATACCTTTAGCCTGAAGAAATGTATGTCCCTGTCTGTCGTCCTCCACCAAACCAGTGAAGTTGGCAGGTATTAGGAAAGGTCTTTCCTCTTGAAAGGCATATGGTTGGCCTCATCTGTGGCCACTTTTCAGGAGTGCGGGGTTAAAATATTCTCCCTGACTTTTAATGGAAAATTTGAACAGTACCTTCATGCTACTGTGTACTTTCAAATGGCATTTTATTGGAACTGGTTTTATTTAAATTGTTTATCTTTAATATATTCCTCTTTTGGTATTGCTTTACTTGATAAGTCATTGTGGGAAGAGAGTGGTCTTAAAAGTTGGCCAAGAAACAGTTTAAATGAAAACAAGTTTTTATTATTATCATCATCATCATCATCATCATCATCATCATCATCATCATCACAGTCAGCCAGATGTTTAGACTGGATTTGGCATTTTTATCCACCTATTGAGTCCTTCCAAAGGACCTAGGATAGGCTGATGTTGTTGTTTGATGGTGTTAAAGGTATCGCCATAGGATATCAGCTGTTCCAAGTAAAGCTGCCTTTTGCAATTGACTGATGGTGATTTTGTTAATGCCAATGGTCTTCAGATGATGATGATGGTGTCTTACTCAGTATAAATATACATGTTTCTGCCCCAACACAGTACACTTTCTTTTAAGATGTCTGATTCGTGCATTCTGATCTGCCAAGTATGGTTGTTCTCAGAACTCAAGATTAGTAGCTGGAGGCTCCCTTCAATCATAGTGACTCTGTGATTGTTTTGTGTTTAATATATTCACAGCTCATGCAGCAACTGGAGTAGACTGTGAATGGGTTCAGTGCATTTGCCAGACTAAATGCAACTAACAAGTCACATATGAAAGCCCATCAAGGGTTTGATAAGCCATGTGCTCTGTAATCTGACCAGAGATATAAAAGGAGGATGCTCTCAAGCATTTAGCAGTCACCACATGGACGGTTGGTTCCATTGTATTCAAGTTTGTGAGCCACAAATTGTGCGTGTCTAATTTAAGGTGCTGAAGAATGATTTTTTCCCCCCTATTTTGTCTAGGGGAAGTCAAAATGTAATTAGATCTTAATTATAAACACTGGGATCTCAAGAACTTCATATTCATATCTAAATCATTTCTGCGTAAGCACGGAAACCTGTCAATTGTTGCTTCTGGTTGGAATATCTCATACTGTCCCTGAGAGACCAGTCTATAAGGTTACACATAAATTTAACAAATAAACCCTGTCTGAATGCTTTCTCAACATGACAAAATGGCTTGTTGGGAAGCACAGAAAGAACCCTCTGTAATTAGGACAGCTAGGGAAGCTCACTCACTGTTACAACATTTCTTTGCTAAGTTAAAAGGGAAGGGCAGGGCCTAGCAATTTTAAGATATTCTCCCCTCTCTCTCCACCACTACCACCCCCTGCCCCACCTCCAGCAACCTCATTTCCTGAATATGTGAAGGTGAACTCAGAAATAGTTGGAAGCCAGGTAGAGACATGGACAGATTACAAGTCTCCTAAGAAAACAAATGGATATATTTTGCTTTTCCTTAAGTCTGGAATGAACCTTTAAAAAGTGATTTATTCTTTTGTGTAGTAACTTATTGTGGTTACTAACATGGTTGAATGGCTTTTCCAAGTAGTAGGTCTGGCTCTCTTGGATTCGAGTAGGGGGCATAGTCAGCATAATCCTGGTTATGACATGCCAAAAGAGAGATGGCAGGGGGCACTAAGCGGGCCATTATAAGTGAAGGGAGATCAACAATCTGGTCATCATCTCCACTTCCAGCCCAGCAGCCCCTGTCCTGGATCCTGATGGTCAGAACTTAGTAATCTTGGGCTTAAGTTGCTGCTGGTAAATGCTAGGTCCAGTCATAATAAGGCCACACTCATCTATGACTGAGCAAAGGACCTGGTGTGTATTACACAGATCTGGTTGGGGGGATGCAGAGATACCACCCTCCTAGAGGTATACTCTCCTGGGTTTGTGGTCCTCCAGGAACCTCAGGCTGAAAACCAAGGAATGAGGCGGTATTGATCTTATAGGCCAATTTATTTGTGGCCAGGGACACCACTATTGAGGTGACAGGTACCTGCATGAGTGGGGCTGTAACTGAATGTCCCTTAATGTACCAGCCATCCACTGCCCAGCTGGATCCCTTTTCAGGTTCCTGGATCTAGTCTCTGAGTTAGTGTTGTCTCCTCCTGGGCACAGTCTGAGGTGGTGATTGGGGCATAGTCTTGTTCTGTTGTGTGGGACTCCCTTGGGCTTGTAGACTCTTAAAAAACAGATAGGGTCCTCTCTGGCAGAACCCCTGCCACTTGCAGGTTTGATCCATGCCCACATCAATCCAGAAGGTAGATAAAGTCTCTTTGCAGGATGGGCAGTCTTAAAGGAAGCCATGGTGTACCCCCTCTTTAAGAGGGCCTCCTTGGATCAAGCAGTGTTTGACAACTATTATGCAATCTCCAGCCTTCCTTTTTGGGGAAAGATTGTTCAATGTGTGGTGGGGATCCACTGCAGAGTACCTCATAGAAAGCAGATTATCTGAATCCTTTTCAGTCAGGGTTCAGGCCAGGGCATGTGACAGAGGTGGCATTGGTCACTCTAGTGAATAACCTTTGTCAGGACTTTGATGGGGGTAATTCGCCCCTCTTTATCCTTTGAAACCACTTGATGGATTTTGATGCCATCAACCAGGATATCTTTCTGGATTGCCTGCAAGGCTTGGGGATTGGCAGCACTGTTTTATTGTGGTTCTGTTCCTATCTCACTGGATGATTTCATTCAGTTGGCCTAGCGGAATGCCACAGGGATCAGTTCCCTTCCTCTTGCTGTTTAACATCTGTTGGGGAAGGCTGTCCAGCAATTCAGGGTGCAATACCATCAATATGCTGATGGTAACCAGTTTTATATTGCTCTTATGTGTTCTTGATCAGATTCACTGTTCGTCTTTCTCCGCCAGCAAGTTAGGCATGTCTTCTGGCACTTTATCTTCCAGGGCTTCTCAGAAAACCAAAGAGTTTCTCAAGACAAGTGCACAGCCAATCCAAGGCCTTCATTACATGCTTGTTATACTGAGTTAATTAATTGTTTGAGGATGGAATTAGGATATATTTTGAAATCTGTTGATCTGGATTCATTGCAATTAAGTGTGAAGTTATTATATACTGTGCTAAGCATATTATACCTGTATCTATTAGATGCAATCCAGGAAACCCTAGGGATGGGGTGGATGGGAAATAGAAAACTAAAGCTTCTTGGAACTAAAAGCTCTTTTCAAAAGAAGAGAAGGGAGAAAAGAAGAAGGTAGTGACAGAGTACCTTACTTTGGGATAATTATTCAATATGATACCAACAGACGGGAAGACTAGGCTTAACCTGAGAAGGTAACCTTTGATGCCAAGTCAGCTGATTCTATAAATCCTCTGCAAATTCTCCCGAAATGCAAAACCATAAAAAAAGGAGTTAGCTTTTTTTTTTTATGCCAGTCTGATAATCCCAAAGCATGTCTTCTCTGTTCTGTACTAAAAAGTGTTCTGTGCTTTAAAATCAAAAGCTTTGTGACCTAAATGCTATATTTTATATACATGCTACAAGTAGTCCTTGCTTAATGACCCTAATTGGGACTGGCAACTCCACCGCTAAGCGAAGCGGTCTCTATGTGGGAAATCATATGACTGTGACTGTGCTTTCCAGCTGGAAAGAGACAAGACTAGTCAGTTTCACACCTTTGGCTTTTGTTTGCCTCCTAACCACTCCCCATCCTTTGGAATGCTTGAGTGCCTGCTTACTAGTAAGTCTTCTACCATTGAAAACAATGTGATTGTGCTACAGCCTTTTAATGTCTTGAAATCCCTTTGTCTCTAATCTCTCTGCTCTGAAAGAGGGGAGGGGAGGGGAGGGTCTGTCAAAGGAGAAATTGCCTACAGAAATCACTTGTTTTTTTTCTCCCCACCCCCACCCCCACCCCATAGAGCAGAGATTGGGGAGGGATTTCAAGAGAGCAAGCTGTTTGCTCTTCTACACTGAAAGCAATGCGAAGCAGCCTGGTACTGGGAATGGGTGGGGAGGGGGGTTGTTATGCAAACAACTTATAGTACTCTCTTCAAATCTTCCTCTCCAATCTCTCTGTTTTCCGGGGGGCAAAAAGCAAGCAATCTGTAGGCAGTCTCCTTTGCCTGACTCTTTCCCACTGCCAGCACAATCTCATTGCTTTCAATGTGTAGAAGAGCACACAGCTTACTCTCTTGAAATCCTTCTCCAATCTTTCTGCTCTGCAAAGGGGGAGGGGGAACACAGGTCAGGCACAGGACAAGGTGTACTGACTGTAATGGTGATCACATGACTGAGGGACATTACGAAGGTCGTAAATGGGCTGAAAAGTTTTTTTTCAGCACCGTCATAACTTCAAATGGTCACTGAATGAAAGGTTGGTAAGCAAGCACTACCTGTATTAGGGAACTGTTTTGTTTTCACACTTTGCATTCTATGTCCATGTCATATATAAAGATTAATGTGGAATGCCATGATTAATGGGTGTCGCAGAGAGTTGGTTGGGTTGTGCTCCAATACAGCCTGAAGGCACTGTTTGCATGTTTGTCCTAGAGATTTTATTGGCATGTATTGATTTTGCTATTTTAGCTTTTCTCTCTATTGTCCCTACGTTGGATCATGGCCATATCATCGGTCTCAATAGCCTATCAATATGTTTTCTCTTTGATTTATATTCAGAAATCAGGCAAGTAATTTAAAGCTGCTTTCTATTGTAATTTAATCATTCAGTCACAGCTGAGCAGGTTCTAAACAGAAATTATATGAGAAAAGAATTGGGTGGGTCATAGGAGGTCATTTTTCTCTTCTGCAGCCCTTTCCTTCTTCTATCACTTGCTTGCATGCCTCTGCATTTATTAAAAGAAATTGAGTTACAGATGCTTTGGCATACAATTGGAAGAGAAGAAGCCAGCTTGGGTGTATATATAATTTTATCTTTTATTATGATATACTTGAAGGTATTTTAAAATCGGTTAATCTGTCAGTTCTGGTCACACTTCTTTAGTGTTTTTGAAATGCTTCATGGATATTTAGGAAAGTTACATATTGGTATCATGCATAGTGCTTGGACGTGCAAATTGTGCTAGCATTCTACAGAGAAATCTCTCAAGGAAACGTGGGGCCGCTCAGTGTTTGAAAAGGAGGTCTTCTCATTTATTTTCTCAAATGATTATTAGCGAGCATGTGCTGCTTGATTTCATCTTTGCCCTGATTCATTATGGAAATTATGTTCATCAGTCTGTGAAGCCTGATCACCAGGGACGATTCAGATGAAAATATACAAGCCTAAATTGTCACGAATTATAAGTGATAAATGATAACTTTGCCCATAATTGCAGGCCAAAGTATTGTAATTGTGATTACAGGTTTGTTCTTCATTCCTTTTTTTCCTTATTCCTTTATTGTCCTCCCCCCTTCCCTATTGGTCTATTTCCCCTTTTCTACCCCCTTATCATTCTTTATCTTTTTCCATATCTGCTTCCATTGCATGATGTATGGAGAGGCTCCACTTTGACAATGGAAAGAACACCCTTATGATATCGCAGGTCAAACTTGAGTCCTTTAAATCTTGCCTTATTACCAGAGGGGCAAAAGAGCAGAGAGGGAAAGCTATCTATGATATGATATGATATGATATGATATGATATGATATGATATGATATGATATGATATGATATGATATGATATGATAATAACACACATATACATGCACACATATGTGGGTTGGTCGGTGGAGCTATGTACGGGGATAGCTTTGGTTTCCATTTAAGGAAGATCACTGAAGAATTAGCAACTGGCAGCTTCTGGCTGACTTTGGGCTTGAAAGCTAAGAAAGGTTGGCTGGGTAAATATTTGAATGGGCTAACATTAAGAAATATCAGAGTTATAGGGTAATCTAGGAAAATATCTTGGAAGTACACAAACATGGACATGAATATAATAGAACTCAAGCCTGGCTTGAAGGAAGCTTTTCATTTTTACTGGAGAATTATGATTTAGAGAGAGAGAGAGAGACAATAGATGGATGGATAAATAGACACTAGCATTTTGGTTCATTAGAGAGCTGCAGAAGCATGATTCTGTAGATAATGTAATGAAGTTTTTGCTTTGCACCATTGTTTTCCTTAATGGTTTCTTTTCCAGCTGCTAATAAAATATAAGTTATATATCTCAGGTCCCTGAAACTCAATACATATGCAAAATTGGGTAAACTCCAGAACATTCCAAACTTGGTAAAGAATGATTCATGGCTGGTGAAAAAAGGGCAATTTGAAAATTCTCTGCCATGCCCTGGCAGGCAACCTGGCATCCATTTGCTTTTCTTGCAAAAATGTCAGAGTAATCTCAGCTATACTCTTTTGTGAGCATAAAAATAAACCCGTAAACAGTGAAGCATCAACATGGCCCCTGTAAATCTCACCTTCAAGGGTTTGGGTAGGATTTGTTCTGCTGCCTCCTTATTGGTGCCCTGGCTGGCTGCTTCCCAGATCCCAAAGCCATCTCTTAAAAATAGAGAGGCCTACAGCAGGTGCCTGGTTCTCCAGTCATAACAGAGCAGAACGGGAGGAGTGGGATGGAGAGGGCACACGCAAGAGAATGTCTAGCTGCTCTGCTTCATGGCAGTGGCCCTTTCAGATGTCTGTTTCTCCTCCATCTCCATGGCTTGATGGCTTTGGTCTACACTTGCAAACTCACCTCAACATCTTGTAGTCTTCACCTGTGTTTTTCATTCATCCTTTTCCTCTACTATTTCCCTGCTTTTCTTGCTAAATTTGGTTCTTCCTGGATCCTGGCAGGAGCAATGGAGGGCTTCTATGTGTATGGTTGAGTGTGCGTGTTTCTCTGCTATTGCTGCTGCTTCATTGAACCCAGTGCTGTGAAGGAAGATGTGTTAGGCACAATTTTATCAGAACATTTCTATAAAATGATTGGGGAAGCTGCACCTCTTATATGTCTGCCTGGACACATTCCTTCTCTGCCCAAGGGTGACCTGAAAGATGAATACAAACTGTGGGTGTGAGGACTGCTTTATAATCCTATAATAGTGTGTAAGTTTCAACAAATTCTTGTTTATAGCTTACATGGCACACAAAATTAGAAATGAGTGCCAAAAAAAAATGAGTGCAAATTGGAACAACCTTATTCTCTCACTGTAAACTGGGGGGGGGGGGGGGGAGGGGAGTTGGTGAGAAGCATAAATGAGTCCAATCAGCAGAAGATTTTTGCAGACAACAAAGCTACTATTCCACATGGTACCTTCAGAGAGGCTGACCATTACTTCCCTATGTCCTTTTAAAAGTTCAAAGCTCCCTTTTGCTCTGACTCAGAAGAGGTTTCTTGCTCTGATACACAACACAGAGAACATATGTCAACCTTAGTTATCCAAGCTCTGATAGTTTTCTTCCATTCAGAACACCCTAGAGAGATGAAGTTGTTTCTTAGCTATAGAGAGAACAGCTGTTGGGTAATTTTGAGCCATACCAAGCAGTTTCTCTGATAAGGACATGGCCAGCTATCATGGGTGCAGGTTTAGCCAGCATTCAAAATTTCAGTAGAGAGAAAGAAACAATACGTGAGAATTGCTTCAAAAATCACTTGTATTAACAACGCAGATTACCTGGTTTGCTTTTAGGAGTTGAATCCCCTCTGAGTGCTACAAGAATTTCAAGATTGAAAACCAGCAGTGCCCGTAGTAGTCAATTAAACAGCATTTACTGATAACCTATGATAGGTAATACATGTTAACTAATTATGGAACACACTATGGATTAATTTAAATATGAGATTGGCTCATAAGCAGTAAGCATAAGAAATTCATTCAAATTGTTAGCTGTGTAGGGAGGAGGAGGATGGTAAACATTTCTTGCTAGAGAAAACATTTTCTAGAAGAATTAATACATTCTTTTAGGAACCCTAGGGAATATTAATGTTTGAGAAGACTTAAGACTTGAGAAAACAGGTTCTTTGAAAGACATCTGTCATCAAACCTGACGCTTTGGGTACCAGCAGCTGTGATTCAGCAAAGAACAAAATATGCATTTTTAATTACAAACACCATAAAATTTCTCTGTGCTAGTTGAGAGGGACAACAGAAAACCAAAGGAGCATTTCTAGAAAATGGTGTGCAAAAGTAAGGTTGTAGCAAGACTAAAATTAGAATCAGAGTTGGAAGGGGCCAGGTAGATCACCAAATTCAACCAGCTACATAAAGCGGAAGTCAAAATTGCAGCAGTCTTGGAGGACAGCTCTCTAGTCTCTGCTTGTACATGTTCAGTAATGGAGGCCACAACCTTCTGGGTAAATTACTCCATTATCGATGTGCCCCTTTGAGAATTAGTGTATGTGTTGAATTTTTCCAGAGACATCTTCTTTTTATCCCAGCCTCATTTTATCCAGGTTGGGAAGAAAAATACTCTGAAATGTCAGGGACTGAAACAGTGGCAGGGCTGCTCTGCTGCCTCTTGATTGATGTGTAAAATAGTGGGGGAGTAACCAGGAAGAATAAAACAGGGGCATCACTTGCCATGAGGGAGTAGAAGCCATGGTCCGGAGCTTGGATACTTCAAAGAAAGTGCATAACATTGACTAAAGACTAGTTGAAATGGCAGAAACTCTCTTGTTTTTATTGCTTTAAAACATAAGTGGCAGAAATCTGTAATTTCAATCACAAAGACTGATTTAAGTTGTAGAGTATAAAAGTTGAAGCTGTTGAGGCAGGAATTTGTGATTCTGAGGCCAGACAGAATCATTGTGTAATTATGCAACAAATATCTCCAGCATTCGGGGTCAAGAAAAGAATGGCCCAAAGTCTGTTGACTTGAAAAAGGGGGAGGAAAGGTCTACAGCTGGAACTCTCTCTCTCTCTCTCTCTCTCTCTCTCTCTCTCTCTCTCTCTCTCTCTCACACACACACACACACACACACACACACACACGGTTTTCTGTGTTCAGCACCAGGCAGATCTTCTGCATACATATCGTTTCTTTGTTTTCTGCAGGAACATAACTTTTGTAGCTGTGTGAAGTCTGTAAAGTTTCTACTGTTACCGAATGCAGGCACAGTTTCTGCAGCTTCAGTATCTATAGCCTCGCATAGGGAAGTCTCTTACAGAGGTCCATACCACAACTCTTGCTTAGCTCACAGGGGCTGGGATTTCATAGAATTAATATTGATTTAAGAGGCAGATAATTTGTCATTTTATGTCAGAAATTTTGGTTCATAAGTGACAGAGACTTTTCTTTTTGATGCCAAATAGGAAATGCAAAGTCAATGTAGGCCTGAAGATGAAATCCTGTATTTTTTAAATGTCAAGAAGCCAAATGGTTGGTGTATAGAGCTAGAATAAATGTCTCTGTGACAGAAATTGTGCTATTGATTTACAGTCTCATGTACTTGAGAGAACTCATAAAGAGCATTATTATATTATTTTATAAAACCAGACAATAAATCAAAAGGCACTGTTACTACAGCAGAGGATGTTTTTGCGTTTCATATGATTAAGCATCATACGGTAATAATTTCAGTTAATGGATTCCTCATCTATCTTGTTAAAGAAGATACTCTTTGATTTTTAGGTAGCTTAAACATTTTCAGGTACTGAAACCAAGACAGAGCAATTGTTAATTCTATACTTGTACCATAGTCTAGTGATGCTGCTCTAAAACACAGAATTTTGACACAAAACCTGCATAAATTATTGGCCACAGAGAGAAGTAATCAGGTTCAGTGAAATGATTTCCAGTGATCATTCTCCATTTTGATTGGAAAAACAGTGGTTTGCAATCAGAATTAATTGAGGTCCAGAATATATGTAATGAGCTGCTGATATGATTACTCAGTACAGAAATTCTTGAAAAGAAGGGTGTGTTTGATAACTGTATCATATTTATGAGTGCAATATATACATGCAATGCAGTATTGGAGAACCCCAGCACAATGAAGAAAAAATGAATGTGTTTGCAAATTTAAACAAGTTGTTCAAAAGAGGACATTAATCAGTGTGAGTTATCCACATATTGAACATCATGCAGCTGAGGCAATGAATGTCAATATTAACAGCATTATTTTTAAGGTTTATTCATTCTTTCAGATCTGCATTGTTCACAATGAGCCGTTGAAGGAGAATTGTGAATTTCTGGCCATCAGATACAGAAATCTACCCAGCAGGATTTGATGGCTGTCCTTATTTCCAAGCATTGCAAAGCTGTTTCTGACCATGAAGTCATTCTTTCAGTCACAGGGCAAAGTGCCCACTGTGATTAAGGCATTTTTCAAGTATGAGTTCCCTAAGATGTACCTCTGTGCCTTATACGTTCCCTCATGAGTATATTTCAATCACATACTCTGAAACTGAAAGGCAAAAACAGCTGTGTTAGCGAAGTGCTGAAAAGCCTGAACTCCGTGCACATCCTTATTGAGTGCATGACTCACAACATCATGTCCCTGAAAGTAAAGAACCAGGTGATAGAAAAGCACAGAAGGACTTGATGGCAAATGTGAGAAATTCAGCAGTCAAGTAAATTGTATGTATGGTACATAGTTAGAATAGTGGGGAAAGTTTCTAGGAATGTTCAAAGGTTTCTTCTACTTCATGTGGATAGACCTGAGACAAATATTTGATAGCTAATGGAGTATAATTTCACAACATGTTTTGATATATGCAGTGATCTAAAGAAATTCATATAGGTTACAATGGTGATGATCAGTAATTTATTAGCCTACCAGTAGTGGGCTCAGTATTTTAAGAATTCCAAAAACATTAAATGTAGCTTGAAACTGTTAAAGGTTGCAGGGTTCTTTGCTATTCTAATTCATGATGTAAATATAGAGTGAGTTTTGCCAGTGAACAAAGGGCAGGAATAATTTAACTGTTGAGTAACTGGAAAGGATTCTTCTTATATATTACAATGGCTGAGCAATCAGGCTCTACTGAGAAAAATGCAACTTATAGGAAAGTATCCATAGACACTCAGGAGAAAGGATGGAAAGATTAGGAAATACAATTAGAATAATTATAACAATATTCGTTATATTGTTGGCTTCAGGCCTGTGCTTGTGCTCTCATTATTTTGATGCATTTTATGGAGGTTGGGGTTAAAAATATAAAAATAAAAAATAAGAAATAATATTTGTTGTCAGCTCTTGGAATCCGGATGTTATTTTAATATTACCTAGGCGCTTAGGGGATGTTGCTATTGATGCACCATTTCAACAGAGCCGTTTTAATCTGATATATTTATAGAGATGGGATATGTCATAACAAACAATGGATGGTAAGTGGAAGACTTTTGATTCTGAAATACTGCTTTAGGCTCTGTTAGCTTTGGAGGTGACCAGAGAAACCATATAATGAGCCATTCAGAGTGTCACTCTGGCTGAGAAGCAATGATACATTTTGCACACTGTGCTGGGCACAACTCATTCCATAAGCAAGCTGAACAACAATAACAAATAATATTTTGGCTACAGAGATCATGTGAAAAACACCTGTTATTGTGTGTTGTATATTATGCTATTTACTGCCACCTATTGGCGTGTGTATGCTAGTTACCCAGTGGGGGTGGCATAGAGCTATAATACAAGGAGAGGAAAATGTTCAGCCTCTCTGAGTAGTTGTTAGTTGTTTTAGTGTTAGCCACTATGTAGGTTTTATGGGCTACGTAGTTGTAACAAAGTACCAAGTAGTGTACCTCTTCTCTAAGAGTTTGTAGCTAGAGATTTTGTTAAGCTTGTGTTGCTAATAAGTCTTGGATGCTACATTAAATGAGAAGATGTGTTTTTCTTTATATTTTGTATGATATTTGCATTTTATGGAATTTTGCATTTTTATCAATAAACACCAGTTAGTATATATTTTCTGACTGGATTTCTTTGGGAAACAAGAAATGGACATTGCATTGTGTTTGCTGTCATGGCTAATATTTTCCTGGAGTTTTTGCTGCGCTCTGCACAAACAGAAGTGTTTGTGATTATCACTCTGCCCGACATAATGATTGTTCAGAGCTTTTCCTGACATTCCAGTCAGAACCTTCCTTTTTGGAACTCAAGTCCATTATACCATGTTGGTTTGTTGGTATGTTAATCAAATTTATACGCCACCCATCTCACTGTATAAGTGACTCTAGGTGGCTTCCAATGAAGAAATGTTCTGTGTTCTGAGGCACTAGGGAGCAGATACCACTTCAGGCATTTAGAGAGTACTGTTTGAGATGTTATAGTTTTACTGGGTTTGAAAGCATTCTTGAAGCGGTTCTATTGTGTATTTTTTGTGCAGAATGAAAAAAAGGATAATAACCTATCGATGCCCACTCTGGAATCAACGTTTTGAGCTAGCATAGTGATTGTACTACTTTCAAGAATTTTACATAAGGAGATGGGACCATGCTATAGGCAAAGGATCCCAGATTCAGTCTCTGCATCTCTAGTTAAACACTAGCAGGTGACGAGTAAAAGAAAGGAATTTCTGCTGCAGCCAAAGAGCACAGCTGGTCAGAATAAATAGCTTTTTCTCCCAGGATTTTGATGTGTCTAAGGTAGAAAAGTCTGAGGTGGTAACCCAATGGAAATAATGCAAGAAAAATATGTAATACGATATATTTGAACTTTACATGTATTTCTCCGTTCCTTTTAATGACATATGCAGACTATTTATTTATTTATCATATTTGTATAGCCACCCATCTCACACAGTGACTCTGGGTGGCATACATAATAAAACAAAATACATAAAAGTAAAATACATAAAAACCAATAAAACCACAATTTAAAGATAAAAACAAAGTAAAAAACAAAATGGTGGCCAGCATACAGAGAGTGCATCAGTTAATGATCATATAACCATCCAACAGGCTTACTCTACCATAGGATCCTCAAGGTCGTTAACAAAACCATGTTTTGAGGGCTTTCCGAAAGGCCCACAGGTTTGGGGCCAGCCTCAGCTTTGCTTGACTTGTGCTTAGATTTAAAACTTATTTCCTTTTGCAAAATTGCATTCTACATTTGATCTTGTTACACTAGTGAATGCCTAAAAATTACTCTATTCTGTTAGCATACTTGCTTTGCCAAGATACTCAGTGCACTAATGTCACTTATCAGTCCTTACTTTGATTATTCAGTAATAGCTAAGCCAAAATCAAAGTAGACTTTGCATTATGAATGCACAACTATTATCTTTGGGGCCACCTTTTGAGATTCTGTAGATTGATTTCACATGTCCAGTTCTTTTTATTCTTTCCAGCCGAAAAGGATTTTGGAAATAAATTCTACAGTGGGGTTTGGGACTTCCTCTGCCTGCCAGTAGGATAAATCTCTGAAAACAGAACAGAACTAGACTCAGTTTGGTGTGCAGAGAAAAGTCAGCCAAAGAAAGATCAAGTTCAAAAATTGACTGGATCTGGCTAAGGTATATGAAGAAAAAAAATTCAGAAAAAAATCCATATCAGAGAGGCAGCTGGGCAGTTGAAATGTTGCTGTTTCCTCTATTCTAAGCCTCTGTCAGTCCCACTAGGTAGACTAGACCAAGAAATCAACTCCACAGGATGTCTCCAACTACTTTTATTGACACTGGCTATAATAACAGAATCTTGCAAGTCTGATTGTGCCGGCCCTCCTCCCCTTTCTTATACTCCAGCGAATTGGGGAGATGTCTACCTGAGCCACTTCCCAATATTATCTGGACATTCTGAACTTAAAAAAAAAAAAAATGTTTCAGCCCCTTTTGCCTAGATAACAGCTTCTGCATATCTCTGCCAAGGTCATTTTCCTTACTCTCTACAGCCTGTTCCTTCCTGCTCATGTGACCTAAAAGAAGGCTGTTTTTGAGGGGCTGGAAAGAATTCCAGAAATGCTCCACATGCTTTCTCAATTGTGGAAGGAGGAATGACAGCAAAGGGAGACCAGCCATGTTGCCTCCTTCCCCTTTAAACCCACTTCCGTTGGAACCTAAGTTTGGAATACAGAAAGTTCAGGATATTGATTATAAATTTTGGTACTGTGTGTTAATTTTAAGCACTGAATAATCTTATTTGATAGAAGGAGAGACTGGGTGTACAAGCATATTAGATAGATAGATAGATAGATAGATAGATAGATAGATAGATAGATAGATAGATAGATAGATAGATAGACAGACAGACAGACAGACAGACAGACAGACAGACAGACAGACAGATAGACAGATTTTGTTTTTGTTTTTTATCATTTTTATTTCTGTCTCCAAATACATTCTTCCTTAAATCTCATTAATTAACCTCAATATGATCACCTATCCTTCAGCCTACACAGTTTGCTAAGTATGATATGCTTTATATCTCAGGAAGCAGGTTTCACCAAGCTGCTTTAGATACTTCCCAAACATCACCTCTGTCCAGTACAAAGCATTTGTCTGTTTTTAACACACATCTCTGCTATTGGTTTTGGATGTACAGCTTGATTGAAAAGTTTGGAAAATAACAATTGGTTTCAGGTCCAATACATTATTTTGGTTTCTGCTTCTTTTTTGGATGTCCTATTTTTTTCCTCTGGGTATGGTTGCCAGAACAAAGTGTAGGTTAATGTAATTTGTTAAGATTTAAAAAGCATGTAGCAATTCTCAACTGCAGCACTAGTGTTAAAAGTTAAGGCAGTTTCTGGCTTTTCAGGCCTACAGTGCAAGAAGGAGAAAGGAATATGGAGAGCAAAGAAAAACAGCAGCTCTTTCCCTGGCCAGTGGATGAAACCAGATTGGTGTCTTCAGTTGCCATTTATTTTTCCAGAGTTGGATTGCAGTTCTCTAGAGGTCTTTAGTTCCATCTCTGATGGATGATATGAAAATGTGATGCCCTTCAGCTCTATAGCTTCAAGGCAAATCATCAGTTGAAACTGAGAGCTTTTTCTGGCAGAGAGAGGCAAAGAAAGTTCCCTGCCAACTACTCCTCTGCCTATCTCGAAGTGCCAAGCTAATTTCCCCTTTGCTGTGATGTTCACATTTTATTTAGAATCCTAGACCATAATTCTATATAAAACATCAAACAACAAAACATAAAACAGCTAAAATATTAAAAGGTAAAATGCATAGAGAGTTGCCTTCTAACGTTGAAAACAATCTATCGGATCGTATTTATACCCTAAGTTTTCTTACAGCAATCATGACAGAACAATATTTCTCTACCTGTTGTGAGAATCCTAAGGATTTGAATTGATGGTACTTAATAAATCAGTGGAAGTTTGATCAGCTCACAGGAAAAATGTATTCTGTTCCATAGAATAGCTAGAACCATTTACAAGGAGAGGCAATATTAATTCAAAGCATAATGTGTGATATAATGGACAGCTCAGCAGAACATGTGATGTTGATTCAATGACACCACACAGGGTTAAATTTGGTCTAGGAAGGGAAGGTTGCTATACTTCCCTTCCAGAACCCTTGATGATAAAACATTAAGCATGGCAAGTATGAATGATGTTCTGTGAGAAACAGGATATTATATAAAAATTAGAAAAAAAGGTCTGTTCCAAGGCAGATGTTTCAGTGATTGATAAGTCTAGATCCAGGACGCCTTGTTTGTTCCCTTGTAAAGCTCTCAGATTCACACTGCCCTGCTCAGGACTTGTGTGCAACTTGGAGATCTTCCTGGACTCTCAGCTCTGCTCAAGAAGCAGATGGAAGCTGTAGCCTGGAAGACCTTTGTGCAGGTTCTGCTTGTGCAACAATTCTGCTCATTCATGGATTGAAAGGCCTTCCTCACAGACATTCATACCTTGGTCACTTTGTACTTGAACTGTTCCAATAAAGTCTGTATGGGGCTGACCTTGAAAGCCAACTGCTGCAGAATGCAGCCACATAAGCAGTGATAGGCAAGCCTCACTAAGCTCATGTAACATGCTATGTGAGATGCATTAGTTGCCAGTTGGCTTCCAGGTGCAATTCAAGGTCCTGGTTATCACCTATAAAGCCTACATGGCATAGGTTCTAGCTATTTGAGGGACCACTTATCTTCTATAGCATCTTCCCATCCTATCCACCCCAACAGGGTTGGCCTGCTCCAAGTCCTGTCAATCAAACAATGTCATCTCATGAGATCCAAGACACAGACCCTGCCCTTGAGAACAGTAGTGCTTGGCTCCTATCTTGCCTGCCTTCAGGCAATCTTTAAAAATCTGGTTGTTTCCCCAGGCTTGAGGCTAGATGGTTTAAGTGAGTCCTTTTATGGTGATCTAGTGGTGGTACGCTGTGGTGTTTTTTTTCTTCCATTCACTGGTAGTGTTTCATGCTATGCTGAGGGGTTTGGTTTTGTCTTGTACTGTATTGCACTTTGAGTTAGTGAAACTACCCAACCCCTTTGGGAGTTGGGCAGCCTAGAAATGTGACTAATAACATAAAAATAAGTTGATTTGTAATTAGCATATGGTAGCTTGGTGTTCAATGATATAATGTCTTATCTTTAAGTAAGTCCAGTTGTTAAATTCACATTATGAAATCAAAACTATAAGAGAGAATTAATTCAAGATCAGAAGACACAACAGTTATAAAACTCCTGTTGTTTGATTAAAATAATGAAAATCCTAGGAGAGATCCATTGCACATGTTTATTGGCAGCTCTTAGTAACCTTGAGCAAGTAATTAAACCCCTTGGCCTATTTTATCATTAAAAAAATGGATGTTTAGAGAGCATTAATTAAATAGTGCTTATGAAATGGTTTTTAGGATGTTAAATGATTAAAAGCCTGCATAGATTCATAATAAGTTACATGCTTGTTTTGTACTAAGCTTAATTTTCATGAATCTTGCGTAAATGAAAAAAACATAAATTCTAGGTGACATGCAATTTGCTACATTTTCATCAACAATAATACCTTTGTGCTGTGTTGCATTCATTAAGCAGTAATCAATTCCTAGTGACTAAGTTTTGGACTTAACCCATGTAATATAAATCAAAAGCAAGGTTCATTAGCCTCCGCAATTTCTCTGGGAGGCATAAGTCATAAGAGTTATTAGTGCTTATCACACATGGTGATTGCATAATTTTATTAAAATGTATTTGGTTGTAGAGCAACTTGAGCAACCAATTAGTTAGGTTCAAGAGGTACCACTGTTAAATTATTTTGAGTAAGCCTCTGCTGATGAAAGATGTCCTGTCTCTTTCTTATGGAAATCTATATATTGTTACCATACTCTGTTTTCTCTGTGAGGGGCTGGTAAATATATCTTTTTTTTTCCTGATTTCAGCCCTAAATGAATTGTGCAACCATAAGCTTAAAATCAAAAGAGTTTCTCCCTTTAAACTGGAGAATATTTTCTTACGTGGCCATTCTCTGCCTGTCTTGCTTTCTTGTGATTTCAGTTTTCTTTAAAAAGGCACTTAAACATGAAAGTTAGTGCTCTCAAAGAAATGGAAATACTGCAGGCAGTTATGATTAAGGATGTGTTTATATATTTGAACACAGCTTCATAAGCCAAGGTCATAAAGGTTTTGGTATATATTCTTCCTTTGCTCGTCTCTTCCCCTGCCCCAGCCACACTGAATTTTGTTTGAGGATCCTGACTTGCATTGCCAGAGTGACCTGTTAGGTGCAGATGGATCAGAACACAAAGCACCTTGGATCATTAACCAATGTTAAGCCAGAGTTGTCTAATTCAAACAGTATAGAAAAATCTGGTTCCTTTTGAAGGCACTATGCAAAGGGTTGGTTCAGGAGCAACATGTGGCCACATCATTTATTCATAGCTTAATAAACCTATAGGGATATACACAAACTTGGTCCAAATTTCATTTTAAGCAGTGGGTCTTATTAGTTACAACAACCTGGTCCATTTATGTCAGTGGGCGTAATCATAGCAATATATATGTCTGGAAGCAGAATAGTGAGTTATTGAATGACATCCTCTTTCGTTTATAGACATTGATTGAGTGATTGATTGATTGATTGATTGATTATATGCCATCAAGTTGTAGTCACCCCTTAGCAACCACATAGATAAATTTTCTCCAGGAGGATCTGTTCCCAACCTTGCTCTTCAGGCTTTCTCAATTTTCCAGCATGCATCAGCAATAATGTCTCCTGTTCCTCAGCCTTTCTAAAGCCAGCTTGAACATTTGGCATCTCCCTTTCAAATAGGGCTCTAATCTTCATTGGATGACCCCAAACATTATTTTAATAGCATGTGAAATTAAGGATATTGTACAACAGTTTGTACACTTAATAGTCTCCTTTTTGGTATTGGAATGTAGACTGACCTCTTCCAATCTGTTGGCCACTGTGTTGTTCTCCAGATTTGCTAGAACCTTTACTGATCCTTCATCAGTTGCTTGCCATATTTCTGTAGATATTCCATCAATTCATGTAGCCCTCCAATTTGGTTATGACCAGAGTAGTGATCTAATTTCATCTTCTAATACTAGAGGTTCTTGTAAGTAGGGAATATCTTCTAAAGTATCTTGGATGTTGATATACCTACTGTACAGAATTTCAGTATGCTGCTTCCATCTTTGTTTCATCCTCTTTGAATCACTATGAACATTTATAAAATTACTCAGATCACAAATTAAAGGTAACGCTAAGATTATCATTCTTGCAATCAAGATTTCTGCTTTTATTATTTACTTAAAGCAATTCTTTCTTCTTGCCTTTCAGGGTAACAATTCTCCTACACAGTAGTTTATAAGCAGTAAAAATAATAGTACAGGCAGTTCCTGGGTTAAGAATGAGTTCTGTTCCTAAGCCTGTCTTTAACTCCAATTTGTATGTAAATTGGAACTTGTACTTACAAATGGGCTGCCTGTTACTAAAAATGATGGGTGGAGTTCTCCTTCCTGGAGCCTATGAACCACTGAAGCCACACAATGTTTTCATGAAGTGCTGAAAACATATTAACATCAATCAATCACTAAATCTGGGGGAGATGGGTAGCATATAAATTTAATAATAAAAACAAAAACATGCAGCTTCAGCGGTTCATGAAAACATCAAGCGGCTTCAGCGGTTTGTCGGTTCCTGGAAGGAGAACTCTGTCCACCATTTTTAGTAACAGGCAGCCTGTTCGCAATTATGAGTTGTCTGTAACTCGGATGTTCTTAACCCAGGGACTGCCTGTAATAACAATGCAATATATATCACTTTAAAGGAAGCAAAGAAATTGTAGATTTTTTCCAAAGGGCACTTGGTAGAATTCAACTGAGCATCTCCTCTGGTGATTGTGATTTGCCTCTCCCTTCAGGCCTTGGCTACTTTGACTGAATTAGCTTCCAGTGCTAAGCAGCCCATTTTTAAAAAATGGAATGAAAGAACTAGAGCCTGAAGTGTATGGTTTTTAAAGAAAAAAAATCTCATGATTAATTAATTAGTGTGTGTGAACTCTGTTCCATATTTCCTTTCCCAGTTAAAAACTTCTGATGATGGTAACATACTCCAAAATTCACTTGCCAAAGTGTGTTTAATTACCATGATTAGAGACACAACTGGCAAGATATTTATTACTTGGAATTAGTTCCTGTTATGATGTTCCAGTGGTATGTGATATTCCACTAAGTGTTCTAACTGGAGCCAGCTTCCATTGTGATAAGAGATTGGTTTGTAGGGTATTACTTAACTGTAGTTAATTTGAAAATAAGATAGATAATTGCAATGTATTTTGGCTGCTAGCAAATTAAAAAAGAAACCTGTGCCACAGTTATCAAATATGCTCCCTCTTAAAAAACAGAAAATTGTAAGTTGCTTTTATTGTGCTTATGGCATAGTGCCCAAAATGTTACAAAATGAACTCCTACTGTCCTTAGCAGGGAATACATGTAGCACAAGTGCCGTTAAGCCCGATAAACTAATCTATACATTCCTTATCTTACTAAAAATCACTCTGTGAAAGTCTCAATTGACCAAAGCCATGATGGGCAGCAGAGGTAAGTCTCTCTGCCAACAACCGCCCAGAATTGCTGGGAGTCAGGCAACACATAAATTTAATTAACAACAACAACAACTTTGGAATATGGAAGCTTGGAACTTGGAAAAAGAGAAGTAAATGGTAAGAGCACGGACTGATGAATGAAAGGAGAAAAAAGAGATATATTGTGAAAATTAAGAGAAAGTAGAAGGATGTAATGGATCTGAATAAAGATCTAGATAGGTAGATATGTTGTAGAGTGGAGTTGATGAATACATGAATAAAACTAAAGGTATAAGTTTAATTATGAATGAAAGAGTTAAAATATATGCCAAAATATGCATTGGTATAATCTAGGTTGGTATGGATGCATACGAAAGTGAAAACTCATAGGTTGGTGATAGTTGCATGTTATGCTCCAGTGAATAATGATTGGGGAAGAACCAGACACATTTGGGGGGGGGGAATTGCATCGTTCTGAAGGAATACAATCTAGAGGGAAAACATTCTGTTAAGTGACATGAATGGGTGGGTGGGAATGAGATGAGAGTACAGAAACAATGATTGGACCTTATGAAGAATTAGGACTGAATAAGAATGGTGACTGATGAGAAAAAAAGTTTGTTTCTTTTGAATATGTGGTTTAAGCATAAATCATGACAAATAAATGAATATGAATCTAAAATAAAGGTTGATACAATGGTTTATGATGAAAAAACGACAGATTCAGTGGAGGATAAAAAGAAACATTCTGAATGTGAGAGAAACCACGGGGAAAAAGGCATATGGAAGAAAAGGAAAAAAGGAAGTAGAACATTTGCAAGATAAAGTATGAAGACAATCTATTAGAAAGTCTATCAATCTTCCCAAACAATGAATTGGAAGTGGATGTAAGAAAAGAGGATATGGAAGCTGTTTGGAAGAGTGAAAAGAATTATATTACAAACTGCAACAGAAATGTGTGGAATTATACTAATTGGAAGTATGAAAAAGGATGCTTGATGGAACAATGGAGTAGAAGATGTGGACAAGAAAAATGGATATAAAAGAATGATTGCTGCAAAAATGAAAATCAGAAAAGCTTAGTGTCTGCAGGCTATGGGTGGCCTGGATGAGGAGGAATAGACTCGGGCTCAACCCTAACAAAGACTGAGTGGCTGTGGGTTTGGGAATCACTAGATCCAGGAGATTTTTCATCTCTAACTCTAGAGGGGCTGCATTGCCCCATTCCAAACTGCTACACAATCTAAAGATCCTCCTGGATTCACAGCTCCCATTCAAGGAGCAGGTGACAGCCATGGCTAGAAAGGCCTTTGCATAAATCCATCTTATGCACCACTTGTGCCTGTTCCTGGATTGGGAGGTCCTCCTCATGGTCATTCATGCCTTTGTGACCTCTTGTTTGGATTACTGCAATGTGATTTACATGGAGCTGCCACTGAAGACCACTTGGAAACTACAGCTGGTCCAGAATGCAGCAGTGTGGATAATTATAGGTATACCTTAGTACATCCATGTAACACCATTACTGCACAAGCTGTACTGATTACCCCAATAGGTTTCCAGAGCCAGTTCAAGGCAATTCAATCACCTACAAAGTTCTTCATGGCATGGGACCAGGATATTTGAGGAACCATCTATCTCTAATTGCTTTGCCTATCCAACAAGATCAGTCAAGGTTAGCATGCTCCTGGTTCCACCTATTAAGCAGTGCCATCTGGTGGGACCCACAAAGCATGCCTTATTATTATGATTGGTCGCACAGTCAGCCAGGTGTTTAGACTGGATTTGGCATTTTTATCTACCTATCGAGTCCTTCCCAAGGACCTGGGATAGGCAGATGTTGTTTGATGGTGTTAAAGGTATTGTCGCAGGATATAAGCTGTTCCAAGTAAAGCTGCCTTTTGCAATTGGCTGATGGTGATTTCATCAGTGCTTACGGTGTTCAAGTGGTGCTCCAGATGTTTTGGGATTGCACCCAAGGTGCCTATTACTATTGGTACTATCTCTGCTTTCTTTTGCCATAGTCGTTCTACTTCTGTTTGCAGGTCTTTATATTTTGTGATTTTCTCCAGTTTTTTCTCTTCTATTCTGCTGTCTCCAGGTATTGCAATATCCACTGTCCAGACGTTTTTGCCTTTCTTCTCAACAATTGTTAAGTCTGGGATATTGTGTGGCAGGTGCTTATCTGTTTGAATTCTAAAGTCCCAGAGCACTTTAGCTTCTTCGTTTTCTATTACTTTGTCTATTTTGTGGTCCCACCAGTTCTTGCTTGCAGGCAAATGGTATTTCTTGCAGATATTCCAATACATTATTATCTATATACTACTAAAACTCTCATGTCTGTAACCTTCAACTGGGCAAAATGGTGTGTCATAGGACAACAATTTTTGAACCAAGGTATCTCAAATGGGCTAACTTACAGAATGCATGCAAAATCCGGGAACCATTACTCCTGTGGGATTGAAATTTGGGAAATCTATAGCTGCTTCAGCACTGCTGTGCTGCCACGCCACCTTAGTCAGCCCAAGTCATGTGATCATCATAGGCATATCCCTGACCTCTTTCCATCTCCCTGTGTTCCCTGCACTCAATTGGCTGGTGGCAAGGCCCGATGGGTGAGTGGCAATTGGCTGCTTTGGAAAAGAGGCAGAAATTTGAAATCTCTTAACAGCAGTGGGCGTTGAAGGAAGGAGGAGGGAGCTACTTGGATGCCTGCTGGCAAGGTAGGGCTGGCTGGAAGGTACCAATGATCAACAAGTGAGCCCTCTTCTTCAAGGGAGGGGGCCTTTGGGGATATATTGGAATGGGGAGTAGGGGTGCAGTTTTCTTCATGGGCTGCAGTTCCGTTTGTTCCACCTCTCCCTAGCAAAGTGGCAAGCAGTTCCACAGGTCAGCCAAGGAGGAGGAGGAGGCTTTACTGGGGCTCTCCCGAAGGTTGTGAGGGGAGGGCAAATAGTGCAAGCCTATATTATATGTGGAAAAGCAGGAAGGGAAAGGGAGGGAAGGAGGGGAGAGGGAAGGCAGGCAGGCAGGCAGGCAGGCAGGCAGGCAGGCAGGAAGGAAGGAAGGAAGGAAGGAAGGAAGGAAGGAAGGAAGGAAGGAAGGAAGGAAGGAAGGAAGGAAGGAGGGAAGATAGATTTCTGATGCTCCCTGCCAGCTTCCCACAAGCAAAGTCAATGGGGAAGCCAGCAGCAAGTCGCAAGTCACTCCCACTGCTTTTTTGCCCTTGATCATTCCGTTTCTCTGTTTAGGTAAGGAAATAATCTCTGAAACGATGAGCCAACAGGTCATAGTTTGTCTAGTTGTTGTTTTTATTGTATCCCATCTTTTTAAAGATATAACTCAAGGTGGCAAACATACCTAATCCTCCTGCCTCCTATTTTCCCCACAACAGCAACCCTGTGAGGCAGGTTGGGATGAGAGAAAATGACTGGCCCAAAGTCACCCAGGCAGTTTTCATACCTAAGGCAGGCCTAGAACTCAGAGTCTCCTGGTTCCTAGGCCAACACCTTCACCACCACACCAAACTGGCTCTCTTATCCTTCACTGTGCCAGCCTACAGAAAAGAATCAGTCCCAAGTTCCAGATGGTGCCAACCCTGCTGGCCTTTAGAAAGCCCCTGCAGATTTAGCTAATCTGATTAGCTAATGTTAAAATAAGGATGTGATTTGCTTGTGGACTGGCTGTACACTTTGTTTTAACATGCATAATCCAGTAGGGATGAAGGCTAGCCATAACCAAGCCAGTATTAAAGACCCATGAAATGTTTTGACACTGTAATGTTAAATAATGGTCAAGGTACAGTTCCTCTTCCCCTTGACCCCCAACAGCCAGCCAGCTGCATTGAGAAACTGAACTTACTATATTGATCAGAAAGGGGAAAATCCTGAATTTCAGATAAACTTATCCCAAAGGGTGTAAGAGAAATACATTATAAACATAAACAGAAAGCCGGTATAATGCCCAGATTCCCCATCTTGTCAACCTAGAATTATCAACTTCAAGTGAAATCAGTTGTGAAGATTTGCCCCCCCCCCATACACACACAAACAGTAAATATGTTTGTGGCACACATGTATATGTATTCATATACTGTATATCTGGCACGAGTCACATACCAGGACAAAAATAATGTTGATAACTATTACTAATAATTGCTGATTACAAGTAATTGCCTGTAAAATGCCCACTGTAATTGATCCCCTCTCTGTGCTGCATCTTCCATTCTCTCCCACACACAAAACTGCTTTCACACAGAAACTCAAACCTACAGACGTAAACACCTGCAGGTACTTCTTTTATTCTAGCAGAAATGGCAAAGGAGAGACAGCTCCATTTGGCGTGCATCAGGATGCAGCAAGAATGGCTTTCTGCAGCATCGTGTGTGTGTGCGCGCGCGCAAGGCATGCACTGCCTTTGCGGTCATGAGGCCAATACTTTGCAACTGACTGCAATATTAGCATTTTGTCTTTTGAGATAGCTAGATGCATCTCAGAAACGTGTAGTACAGGTTGATAAGGTATGTGCTTTGAAAAGAATAGCACATATTCACACATGCTTAGTAGCTACTAACCCGGAAGGTAGCTCTTAACTGCAGCCTCCATATTCAGAACCCGCTTAGTTCATGGAAACATTAACAGGGTCTCACTAACTCAGCTATAGCCTTGCTTATGGATACACTTTTCATGGTTATCTGGTAAATTACTGTTGATTATAACATCCTGGCTTTCTTACATTTTCAAATTATTATCTGGTTTGATTTCTTGGATGTTTTAAAAATCCAATCTGTTACTAATGTGTTTGCATTACTGTATGTAAAAGGCAATTATATTTTGTCTTGAACAAGACAAACTCAACTATCTGCACTGTGGTAGTAAAACACTGGTTGTTCCTAAATTAGTTTTCAGGCCAGAAAACACGTCCTATGAGCTGAACCCATCTACTCCTTTCCGTTATAATGGCAAGAAGCTTCTCCTGAAGTGCAGAAAAGCAAGCTAAACGTTCAACCCCCTTCTATTGCTATTACTATTTCTTTACTTTTGGGGTCAGCCAACTGTCATGTCACAGTATCAAGAGATGGTGATAAGGCATTTTTGGCAGGGTAAACTCCTAAGCTTATAAACTTCACCTTGAAGCAGCTGGAGTGGCAAAGGAAAGCTTTACTGGCCCCGAGCTGTTTTATTTTTCCTTAGTGGAACTAAATCCAGGTAAATAGTGTCACATTTCCTTTACTGTTTGTGGAATTCCTTTTTCTAACTAACAAAGAAAAAAAAAACCTGCAACATTTACCGTAAACTGGTCTGCATTTGTGAATCAAGGATTCCACAAAACTGTTTAAAAGAGAACTTTGCAAACAGATGTTTACTTCTGGGCTAGATGTATAATTTGAATTTTTTGTCTATCTGCTAGGATTTAGTTATTTTCTTTTTTATTCCTTTTTATCGTCACAACAAGCATTCTTAATAAAATGTGGTTAGTGGCCATGTGAATGTTTCCACTTTTTGTAGCCAACTTTGCCTAAGGGAGTAGTGTGTTATACATGGCTGTAGTACTGCTACTCCTAAAACTTTCTTATAATCTGTATATCAGGGAAACGGTTTATAAACTTTATTCAGTTTATAAACTGAATTTTATCCTGTCAGGCCCCTGTCCCCAGAACTCCTCTCCCTTCACTCACTCAGCACATGATGGGAGCCAAGGTGGGTTTCGTGGGAGATGAACTAGAAAAGTGCATTTCATGCTGAACTTTTATCTATGAAGTAATTGAGCACTTTGTAAATTTCTCAAAGTTACTTGCAGCAATTATTCACTAGAGGGAGCTATACTTCCACCACTGAAGGAATTAAAATTTAAATTAAAAATCTGGAACACATGCTTTTTCAGACCTGAATAATCAGCTAATCTGGGGGGCAGAGAGGTTTTTTTTCAACAGATAAAAGGGATTTGCATGAATACATAAGAACGTTGCTTTTTAAAATAAAAGCAGGCCTGGTTCAACTATTGTATTTGTTTTCACCTGTCCCTGGGTCCTTTAAACTGGAGGCTGGTAACATGGGCATTTCTGATTTAAAGCCAATGACCCTAAAATGGTTCCCACCCAATCCCAACATTAAACATATAAAAAAGTGGAAACATTCACATGGGCCACTAACCACGTTTTATTAAGAATGCTTGTTGTGACGATAAAAAGGAATAAAGCACATATATATATATGCATTTTTTGTTTAATGGTTGAAATCTTCAATATTACCTAATCTTGTGAGTTTTCAGTACGCTTGGGCAAGGGCTTGAGGGTGAAATTGTCAAAATCTCATCAGATATAATGATATCAAAAGATTTCAACTGTTCTACTAGTTTTAAATTTCCATTGTTTGCCCCTGATGCCATTGTGATTGGACACTGAAACAGTTGTCAACCTTTACTTTAAAGAGGCATCTTCCTGCTATCCAGATTTTTTAGTCTCTGGTACCCACAATCCCTTGCCATTAGCCAAGGTGACTGGAATGAATGGTAGCTGGTCCAAAACTTTTGGAGAACATCAGCTTTGCCTGTCTTTGCTTTAAACTACGGAAGGAGATTAGGTCTATCTTCACTGCCTTGCCTCCTTGAACTCTTGGAAGAAAGCCTGGATATAACTTTCACAAATATGTAGATGTAAAATGCAGTATCTGTCAAAATGAACTGCGCTATGATACAGGCAGCAACACAAATGAAGCTCACCGTTGTTTGTCTTTCTCCAGCTAAAAATCTTTGAAAAATGGTTTATTCCTAGCAGTTACATGCAAAAAAAAGGGGGGGCAGTAAAATACATATGAAGACTAATTTGAAAGCAATCCCATAGGAAATTTAGCTTTCTAAAACATGCATTGGAGAAATTTACATCGAAAAGAAGACTGCAAGGATACGTGGGTGAAAAAGATGTGCTATGACTGCATAAAAATCCATGCACATTACTACTGTCAGGTGAAATGCTGTATGTTATATAAAAAGTTATAATTAACATATATATGTATATGTATAAATAAAATTTATTTATTTTTATTTATTTTATTTCTTTATTATTTTCTTTAAAAAAAAATAATAGTCCAAAATATTACCTTAATTATATGGACAGTTAAACAAATTAAATTTATACCTGACTACAGATGCTTAGTTAGAATCTCTGGTTTTTGGAAAGTCATCACGTCCTAAGAGCACTTCCAAGAGAAACCCTGCCTATGTATAAAATAGCATGTGGGTACAAGGTCAGCTTTTGTTGATTCTGCTCCCATGCGGACCACATCATTCCTTTAAATATGTAAATTTAAACACTTGAGTCACAACAGAAGGCAGCATATCACTGGCCCTGACTGATCTCAATCACTAAGCAGGGTCAGATCTGGTTGGTATTTGCCTGGAAGATCATTAGGAGACCCCCGGAATTGTAACTCTGAATTTTGGATAAGGAAAAAAAAAAACACTCCCACAATCATCTCCACACAAAGAATTTCTGCCACTTCAGAATGGATCTGAACCTGAGTAGATGAAGGTGGCTCATTTCAAGGGCCGAGTTAGCTTTTCTCTGGGTCTGCACTGATTTATTGCAAACTGGAGGAAATCTGAGCTCTTTTGCAATGCTAGAACTTTTGGGCCATCCATTCCTCTGTTGATGGAAAGGCAGTCACTTGAAACCTCCCAAGCAACTTGGCTGTTTGTAAGTTACTGGGCCCCCTGCCAAAGGGGAGAACAGGTAGAATTTCTGCCATCTCTTTGCCTGGGCTACTATGTGCAGGGAGAAGAGCTGCAAGATTCTGCAAACAGCCAAAATAGCCTGGAGGAAGCCCAGTTATGTTTTAAAGTGGGATTCCTGGAGCTTCTCAATATAACTATGCCTAGAGAGGCTAGGAAAAGAATTTGGCTGCCAGACTGTTGTTAGGATATAGTTAAAGATTTTGTGTTTTTATATTGCAATATGGTGACATTGGCGAGGTGGCTTGGATTTTTCTTTTTTCTTTTTTTTCAAATCACCATCCCTTATATATTTGTTCAGACTAACAACACAGATGTAAGGGGATGGTGATGATCTATTTACAGTAGAGTCTCGTTTAACCGACCTTCACTTATACGACATTCTGTCTTATCCAACGCCCCTAAAAAAAAAACACAACACGCATAAATCGGCGACAAGAAAAGTGTGCTGCTTGTTTGCGAGCGTGAGTGTACTCTTTCTTGTTGCTCCTGACGGTGCGGCACCGCAACGCAAAAATCAATTGCAACAGGCGCAGCGGATCGGTTTTTTTGTTTTGTTTTTTTACCACACTCAATCGTTACTGTGTGTTATCCGACATTTTTGCTTATCTGACGTTCTGCCGGCCTGTTTATGTCGGATAAGCGAGACTCTACTGTATTTCCTTTTTTGCTTAGTGTAGCTCAGAGGAGATTTTTGTTTCTCTGGGATCTGCAGCAGCTGAGAGAGTGGGGCACTCATTGAATAACATTTTTGCACAGCTTGAGGGAGAACTGATTATAGGTAGTCCTCATTTAGCAACTGCCCTGTTTAACAACCATTCGCAGTTACGATGGTGATGAAAAAGTAACTTTACAACCAATCCTTGCATTCACAACCTTTACAGGTCTGTAAAGCAAGAGGAAGCTGAAGTAAGATCATAAGCACGGTTGCAGTTTCACTTAGCAACTGCTTCACTTAACAACCAAGTTGCCAGTCCCAGTTGTGGTCGCTAAACAAGGATTACCTGTAGTTCATAGTGGTTCATTCCCTGCATTTTCAGACTGATAGCACTGAGGAGAACTGCAGGTTGGTTTCAAACTGCTTTGCAAGGATCAGACAGTGAAAATGGTGGTTGCGTGGAAATGTCCTAAGAAATTCAGGTGTGAATATTGATAATACACAAGTGCTATATGTGTACTTTAAAATCTTCAGTTATAAAGGTCAAGAATTATGGGGTCATTGATTGGGTTAAAAAATTACCGCTGCTTAACTATTTAGGTAAAATTGTAATTTTGTAAGATCAGTGTTGAATCTTTTCTTCTTCTTTGATAGGATTTCTGAATCATTGAGTTAGTTTGCTAAAAGGGCAACTGATGTTATTTTCAAGCTGTTTACTCAATAACTTAAATGCCGTATACTGTAGCAAGAAGTAGGTTCATAACTGTTCTCTCAGACTGCATGCATTTAGGAATACTTTGCAGTAAAGGGTACATCTAAAGTGAAAGAAACAAAATTTAATCCTCAGTAAGAGGTAGTATATATAACAGTGCTTCTCACCCTTGGCAACTTGAAGATGTGTGAACTTCAACTCACAGAATTCCCCAGCCAGCATGCTGGGAGTTGAAGTCCGCATATATTCAAGTTGCCAAGGTTGAGAAACACTGATGTATAGCATACAAGTCAACTGCTTTAGTACTGAAGTAGATACTTGAGAAGTAAATAAAACAGAGTATGTTGCTTTTCAGTTGAAGATCTGCAAAATAGACAGGGGCATCCACGTGGGATCTCAAAAAAGTCACAATCATGGCCATGACCACATGGTTGAAGCCCTGCCTTTTTTTATGTGTGATGCCCCACCCCCTTTTTACATATTGTGGCCACCATCTTGACTTTTTTTTTATCACTCTCAGACAGCCCTGAAAGTAGGTATAAATTAACCCTGAGAATTTTAAGGAAGTTTGTTAAAGAACAATCCCAGTATTATTTGATGAAAAAAAAGAAACAAAGCTGTGACGTCACTTTATTAACACTGTGGCATCAGTTTCCTTTTTATATGTTTATTTTTTCCCCCCATTACTGGGCCATAAAATAGTTGAAAGATATAAAAGTTGCTAGAAGAAAAGAAGAAAATTGGTAAGAGCTGAAAATATAGGCCTGCATACTTCACCTTTGGTGGCCATAAAATTATATTGAAATATTTTCCATTGAATTCATTGCTGAGAATTGAAGCCATGCATAGTTACTAAATTACTGTGTACTTTGTAGATTACTTCTTCCTGGAATGTTATAGAACTCAAGCATTTTTCACATCCAGCAAAAAAGTATCTTGTACAAATAGCACCATCCAACAATAATAAATCTTTTATCTTATGGGCCCTGTCTTTCATTCTAAATGCATTAGAGTCTGTGCTGTTTTATGGATCTGGCTGGATTAGTAATTTTCTTTGGGTCAAAGATTTAAAGAGAAGTGTTCATTTTTTGCTAACCCTGTGTCTTCATCTCTAATCAATATAAATAAATCAGTGTAACTATGTGAAATCAAAACTGAAGCAAAACAACACTTGTAAAAAAAAGAAGAAGAAGAAGAAGAAAAGCATGTGTTCCTAAAATCCATTATAAAGATTAGTGCCTCTGCAATGGTAAAATAATAAGAAAGAATGTGTGCATGTATAGAAGTGTATGTGCATATATTTATTTGTTTAAATCAGCTTTCTCCCCCTAGTAAATTATACAGCTGTCTGCTCTCAAGCACCTCTTTATCTAAACTCAGAGAATATCTTCCACTTTAATCTTCCTATAGAAAGAGGAAATTCCCACATGCCCCAACCAGCTCTGATTCAGTAACACACATCAAGTTGTGCTGGAGAGGTTTCTTTAATGACTTGATATTCAATAGCACCAGATCCAGACTGAGGGGCTAAAAAATGCTTATAAGTTTCACTCTGGGAATCACGTAGGTCTATAAAAAAAGAATAGCCTCTTACCTGCTTAGATTGTTTTTCTTTTACCCACATCTCCCATCATATTTCCTGTCTCTGTGGAGAACTAATGGAAGCTCCAAAGCTACCTTCTCCCCTCAGCAGCTGCATCTTATCTGCGCTGTTACATACTCAGTGAAATCTTTCTCACGCAATAATTTTCTGTTACTGTCCTCTAATAAAAATGGCTTGGTCCTGTGATAGCAATAAGAGAAGTGCCTATTCCCAAACTAGTCTAGGTATACTCGTTTATCCCAGGACTTTGAGCTTACAGGGTAAGTGGTAATAGACATACAAGACAAAATAAAGTGTTGGTTAGTTAAATCTCAAGTTCAGATTCTGAAAAATCTAGGATGACTGGCCCAGATTCAGACAAGTCTTTTCAAGATCATGGTAAGCTGTCAATGAGTTTTGCTGTTATCTCTTTTCCATTACAGGCAATGTCTTAACATATGAGTGAAGATGGGCAATTAATCCTCCTTCCTAAAATTTATGTTCTGGAGTCTGGCAAGTAGATGGCATACCAATTGCAATAATAAATAAGCACACAAAAAAGGCATTTGTTCAGCTAGCTTCTACTAGATGTAGGAGATGAAGATGCTACAAGATAGCATCTTCAGAGCTTAAGGAAGCTGGAAGAATGTGTCCATGGGCTGAGGTGGCAGAGGCTGAATAAGACGTATATCTCTTAATCTGTTTCTTCCTTGAAACAGCAGAAGGAGTTGGTTTCAAGAGTAACGTCAGAAACAGAAACATGCCTTGCTTCTAAGTCAAATGTAAAAGATGGCTTTCCTTCTATAATCTCAATCCAATACATGCTGATAGAGTTCTTTAATTAAGGAGTGAAGGCAGACAAAGGCAAGATTTATAGGATGCTACTTGTGATAAGCTTATCACAATTAGCATAGTATAAATTTGTTACATGTTCTGCAAAGTTGACCATATTGTACAAAACATTTCTTCATTTGTATTCTATGGAAACCTGTGATATTGCCCTCATAGAATTGCAGTTATTAACTCATTTTTTGTTTCATTTTGTTTGTATACTTGTATGCTGCTGACTCGCCAAACAATTCTAGGCATCTTAAACCAAAGTGAATACATACAATAAAAGCAGAACATAAATGCATACCCCTAAAGCAATAAAATTCCTGATCATTCACTCATTAATTCTTTAATTGCCACCAGTCTTTTCATCTCCTTTTGGAAAACTCTTAGCTCTTCCACGAACCACAAACCTCTTTATACATGATAGCCAGTAGTTTGAATTGCATCAAAAGCCTATCATTAGCCAATGCAACTCATGGAAAACTGATGTTACCTTGCTCTGCCAGCTTCCACCAGTTAGCCCCAATTGTAGCTCTGAATCATCTTGAGGATCAGCCACATAAAGAGTTAACTGCAGTAATCCAGGTGCAAGTGATAAACTTAAGTGTTACTGGTGCCAAAGTGCTGGGGTCCAAGAAAGGTCAGAAGTGAAGTGCCAGCTGAAACTTTGCAGAAGCCCTGCTGTTGATGGCTTTCACCTGCTTCAGTAGGAGCCACAAATCCAGGAGGTCCTGGTGCAAGTTATCCACAAGAGTGACCAGACCAGTTTCCGTCCCATGCCTAGGCCTGAAACCACACTGGAATGAACCCAAATAATCTGCTTCCTCCAGGGCTGTCTGTAATAGTCTCACCACTACCTTCTCAACAACCTTCTCCTTGAAGGTTTTCAGGAATACCTGGGCTGAACAATGGCTTCTTGTGGAGAGATTGCATCGTCACCCACCCACCCCCCACCTAAAGAGACATTCATCACAGCATACATCCACCCCTTCTCTGGCAGGTCAAATTAACTAGGTGGGGTAGGGATCAAACCTGGAGGAGGTGGAACTCATCCCCCACAGAATCCTGCCCACTTCTTCAAAGCTCATAAGTTTGAATGAATCCCAAACAATGATTGATCCTTTTCCTTTGTAGATAATACAAGGATGTTTGTGCATGTTGGGGGAAAGAACACTGTTGTATGGGAAGAATACTGTCAGTATTACTGAGCTGATACCTGTTTTTACAGCTTCACTTTTGCTTTCAACACTGATGTTAGACATGCATAGGATCTTAATTATATTATCCCTACGTTGACTCTGTTGTATCAATAGATAGCATAGTGGGCCCATAAAATGCTTTCAAACACCAACTATAAAAACTTTGGTTCTATTTAGAATTACATTTTTGGAAAATAAGCTTCTGCAATTTATAAAAAAAAAAAACCCTGCAGTTTTCCATTTCCGCAAACATATTCATAGTATTGATTGAAATTTGAGGATGAGCAAAGCTATTATTTGATGGAAATCAGTTTACTCTCTTTAGAATGTAAAAAGTTTAGTAAAATATATAGTTAAGGTTGATTGCTCTGAATGTAATTACAAGCAGAAAAATTCTGCTGTACTGAATCTTATGTTGATTGTAGAGATGGATTTAGAGGAAGTGAAAAATAAAAAAAGTAGCTCATGTAAAACAAGGAAAGATCCACAGATTTTGCTCAGCCCTGATAACCAGAACTTTTGGTCCCCAATAACCAAACTATGTTTCTCTGAAATTTGTTCTGTTTGGGCAGGGATACCTTCAAATTGTACATAAAAACAAACTCTGAGCTTCAAATGTTCAGAAAAATTAACAACAACCAAAGGTAGGGGGGAAAGACTAGGTAGGGGATCGTCTCCCTTTTGCCCAGTACCAGTGCCAATCCTCCGGAGAGAAGGGTTGAGTTTGTTATGCAAAAACAATTTGGAAAAGAAGCTGCATTAGCTGTGGACATCTGAAACACTTCTAGCACCTTGAAAGTGGACTTCTTAATGATAAGCCTCAGCCTTATTCTTCAGTTCAGGAGAGGAAACACAAAGCTCGTGTCAGAGCTTTGGACAGCCAGTTCTAGCTTCCTTCCAGCTCTGGGGTTTGAAGGATTGGAAGGGGATCGTGCCTAGAGTTGTATTTCACTCCCAAGGATGCTCTAAACTAGCCCCAGATATTAACACTGTACTATATTTTCTGGGAGTTTCCTGGCTTTGCTAGAACCCCCGTACAGAGATGTATTTTTAGGACAAGGTTTTTAATTAATGCATTAAAGTCCACAATTTCTCAAAGCATTGTTTCTCAAGCCAAGAGTATTGCATATCTTCAGCTTCTCAGAGAGAGGATAGAGAAAAGAAAGCTATAACAGTTCAAACAAAGGAGAATGTGAAAGTTAATAACGATGAATTTTGACATAAGCAAATGCTATTGACCTTCAGAGAATATTTACTGACATTTTTAATACTACAGAGGGCAGAGTATAAAGGCCATCCACTTTGAAGAACGTCATGGAATTAAAAAGAAAGAAGAGGTCGTCCATTAGATTTTATTGTAGCTGGATAGAGTGTGAACATAAGATAGCAATTTGTAAAGATCTTAGATAAACATTTTACTCAGCATTGAACTAAAACCACTGGATTATGGAAATAGCTCAAATACTGCAGTGCTTTTTCATTTAGCAATAAAAGCTAAGATGGGACTATGAAAAAAAAATAAAAAGGATATTTAAAAAAACACTAAATACTTGCAGAAATAGAGGACACCTAGTGAAAAGTTTCCCATGCTACAGGTTTGGGGTTTTGTTTTGTTTTTTACAATGAAGGTAAGATTTTTTTTTAAAATGAGCAAATTATTCTTGAGTTGATTGGAATGTGCAGCCATGTGGTAGAGCTAGTGCAGTGTAACAGTGTGCATTATATATTGTGTGCTGGAATATTTTATCCAGTGCTAAATAACTATATACAAATTCTTGTGGAAAAATCTTTGAATTCCAAAACGTTCATACCTTTTTTTACAAAATCTTTTTTAGATATATCGAAATATTAAAAGAGCATAAGCCTAAACTAGTCTGGACTGAAACAGTGGCTGAACACTATTTGGAATATAAAAAGTGAGTTACTATTATTTATTGTTTCTTTATTAAATTCATCCATGCAAAACTGCTTCTAAACTACCTAAATTCATGAAGGAACTATCTTGAGTGAAGGTAGAGAAATAAAACATTGTGTTTACTTTTAAAAGTTTCAAATTTTACAATAGATTGGTTTTTAAGAAATAGTATTATTGAAGAAATTGAACAAATAGCGGAATCTTTACTAATACTATATTAAGTATATGTTGATTGCATAACAAAACAATAAGAGTGGTGTCCTTATTTTTATGAAGGTATTAACACCTGTTCATATTAATCAAAAGCCATTATTATGTGTATCTGCATGTGTGTGTGTGAACTGGATGCTAACACATTTAATAACTCTTTTGTTGACAATTAGGTTTAAAACTTTTTAAGCTCGAATGATATATTCCTTTATTCCCAAGGTTTTATTTTTAAGGGAAAACAGAACTAAAATGATACCTGATTTTCAAGGAAAACACTCAGTCCAAAATGGTTTCTTGATCCAGATCTGGAGTTGTTTGTGGAACATCCTAAAAAGATGATTAAGGCACCAGGTTTTGGTTTTATGATTTTATGGTTTATGATTTTATTGTTACTGGGTTTTATTGTTGTGAACTGCCCAGAGTTGTGTTTAAGATAGGTGGCCATATGAATGAATCAATCAGTCAATCTAATGCAATTTGTCTACTGAAACACATTCTTTTCTTCATTGCAGTTTGGCCCTAAAGGGGATTTTGGAAACTAAGTGTACGCTGGCCCTATATATAACATCAGAGACTAGGACCCAGCAAGTCAATGTTGACCAGTGTTCTGGGATATGGGGAATGACTTGTTCAGAAAAACCTTGCATTCCATACCCATCCTTCTTGGTTGGTTGCAAGTTGTGATTTCCTCTTGTTTTCCATTCTGTATTAAACAAATAGAATGGTGTAGCCAAAGGTTGGCTTGTTTTTTAAAGCAAAGTGAATTCCTCTCCTTTTTGCCATTCTGCTTGAGGAAATTTTGGCAGCCTTCAATCCTTTTCCCATCAGGAAGGGTGAAGTATTTTACTTGAGAAATATCTCATCTGGAAAATGTATCTGTATGCACTTTCCAAGATATCCATGCTAAGTGAGGAAAAACGAAGAGATCCAGTACCATATACACGTGTTAAAATAATTTCTTATGCATTCAACTGTTTTCCAAATTGTAGGATACCATTAATTATTTTGCTAATTATAAGATGTTTTCAAGCTACAAACAATGTCTTGTGTTCTTTTTTCCTTTCTCAGTTGTGTACTTACTCTCCTACTCCAACCCCATCCTCTGGTTTTGTGAAAGGAAATACATTACAGGTGGAAATATAGCAGATGAATTTGTCACAAGAATATCAATATATATGATTATATATTAACTACACTCTTTCTTTCTTTCTTTCTTTCTTTCTTTCTTTCTTTCTTTCTTTCTTTCTTTCTTTCTTTCTTTCTTTCTTTCTTTCTTTCTCCTTATGCCCTTTGCAGAAGTAAAGGAAACAAGCATATAGTCTTCTACCCAACTTTGAAGGTATACTAATCTAATTTTAATGGAGTGTGGTGCACCATAACTAGGAGCTGGAGAGAATTTAGTTTGCATTTTGATAACATTTTATCCAGTACACTTCTCAATTGAACATTCACACGTCTGACTATTTTGTGATGTAGTCCTCTGGGCATAAAATGCATATGGTAGGGAAACATACACAGAAATATGTATGGTTAGAAACATCAAAAAAAGTGTAATAAGCTCATATGGAGCTGGAACAGAACAAACTTAGGAGCAGAAAAATAAGAATCAGAAAGATGCCGAAACTGACAGATGTATGCATCTCTATTCAAAACATGAACCTGTTTTACTCTTGCTCCAAGGCCAGTACATTTATGAGTGAAGTAGAGTAGCTACATTCCCTCTGACTAGGAATAAATTGTCAGATTATTAACTGGTAATTCATAGAAGTTGTAGCTCATTTAATGATTTGTATTGATAATAAATGAAAGCTGTTTATGATATTTGATTTTTTTTTTCTGTGAACCTTTCCCCCCAAAAGCATCAATCAATTCCTAAAGTGTATATTCAGCAAAATTAATAATCTATAATGTTTCTCTTGTATTTTGCAGTCCATTCAACTGCGGTTAGAACTTGCAAAGCAACTGGGCACAGGAATCGCTATCTGGGAATTGGGCCAAGGCTTGGATTATTTTTATGATTTGCTTTAAAATAAGCAATGCTCTTTTCTTCATTGACATTTCATCTTCAATCAACTGAAGGGGGACTATGTAGGCAGGACATTTATTTTGGGGTGGGGGTTATGTAATTTATATGGAATCTGCTTCAGAGTTTCCAATAAAGGATATCTTTTGAGGTATTGTGTTTCTTGCACTGTGTGGTGATGGGTAATTTTAAAGCAGGGAGAGACACCAACACTGGTGTGCTGGAAACCTGACTGCAGTGAAAGTAGGTAAGACCTCTTTATTTTTCCATTTTTCTGTACTTAAAGCCATGGAGAAAATCTATCTGAGTAGTCACTAGGAGTCAAAAACGACTTGATGGCACGTAATCATAATCATGATCATGCTTAAAGCTAATTCCAGGAGCAATGCTTGCATTCCAGTCTTGTAGAATCTTAAGAGTTCAGTGGAATTGACTCCTAAGTCAATACACATCAGGTTGTAACAGTTAATTATTGGGTGCCCTATAGTAGGCTGATTCTGGTACAGCTGAAATATGCTTGAGCCTAACATAAACTGAACAATTTTGGGTTTAATTAGGCTGCTCATTGCTAATGACAGTCAAAGTCAAATAGGGATGAATTTAAGCCAAGTCTAGAGAATTCAGGTGCTATCTATACTGCAAGTATTATGTTGGTTTTATACTACTTTAATGGTCTGGACTTCCCTCCCAGTAATCCTAGAATGATAGTTTAGTGAAGTCTCTTGTAACGATTCCTACTGCATGGTGATCCACACAATTATAATATCCTAGGAAACGTGAATAGTTGCTGATCTATGAAACCTGTAGGGTATCCATATTTTCAGAGTTTTATTAAGCCAAACTGCTCTGGAGGCTGCCAGGTTGGGGTAAGTTATTGTAAATTGCTTAAGTGCCGCTCCTGGAACTTCTTGCTGCTCTGTGATTGCATAAATGTCTCTGGTGACACACAACTTTCCTCTTTAGTGAAGAGGAAGCAGGGAGAAGTTCCAGAGGCAGCGCTTACCTGGATTTGGATGGATCACCAGAGACCGAAGAAGTCTTGTAACATTTGAATTTATTTACACACATGCATTTGTACCAGCTTATTCATTGCCCTACATGTAATCCTTCTGAGAAATCTTATGTACTTCTCCCGCTCTTTTTCCTTTTGGGGGACTTTCTGTGCAGCATCTTACTCAGCTCCTGCTAGACAAAGCATCTTATTTCTCTGCTGCTGCTAAATGCAAATTATTACCATCCATGTCTGTCACCTACTGCTTAGCTAATCCAAGTGGGCGAGAAAAACAGGGCTTCTGAACTAGGCTTGATTCCATGGGTTGGTTGAACAAGCAAAGTGCTTCCCTTTTGGCAGCGAGACCCCCACATTTGTATCAGCTGCACTTGGGAAATCTCCAGGTTGCCGAGGCTCATCTTACAGTTCTTATTAAGTTATTGAGGCCTCTGTTTGTTTTTGGCTTTGCTGTTCTGATTTGGCCTTCATTCTTACTGCAAGCTGCTGGAGCATCAAATTCATTTGGGTTAGGATGTTTTCTATATTCTGGCTCTGTGATGCCAGTGTGCAGTTTATCTCCAAGCAAACACAATTACGGTGTTCATGCTGGGAAAGTGCCCCATTTTCTTCAGCAATAAGAAGTTCCAGGCACAGCACTTACTTAGGTTTGGCTTCCTTGCAGGAGGAGATCACTGGAGACTTAAGGCATTCATGTAATAACTACGTACCTGGATTACGATAGGAACGGAATGGAATACGCCCATTGTCAAAGTCAAAGTACTTTATTTCAGTCGCTGGCCAGACTTGAATAACCTAACAGAATAAGTTTAATGAAATAAGGTTGACAAAATAAAATCGAGTTAAACAGGAAAATGAGGTAAATATAAAAATGTAGTTAAATTGAACTGTTACTAGCAAGGTCCTGAGAGATTTTGCCAGCTATTAGCCAAAATGTGGTGACATTATAAGAGAATACATCACTCTGATCAGCTAAAAGGAGTCAGTGTAACCTGAATATTGAGATAATAAAAGTCTAATAATTACCAGTTTGTGGTGAGATTGATAGTAAAGAAGTGAATGGGCTGTTGTTTGGGTAGCTCCTGATTTTTAATGACGAAGTCATTCAATGTATGGGATTTTCTGGAATCTCCCTTGTGGAACCACACTTTGCAAGGCATTACAGCATGCAAGCATCAGAGCTTTCCAAAATTTTGGTATAGTAATTTGACTGAGCTATCTGGCAGGCTTATGTCTGGTGACAAGAATAGCCCAGGGAATTAGGCTATCCTCAGTTTGTTCTTCCATATCACACATGCACACCGTCTGATGTTCTTCCTGGTTGAGTTGTACCCCGCTGTGATCAGGGTGTTAAGGGAAAAGCTGTAGTAATGCAGCTTCCCTTCCAGCCCCTTTTTCCATTTTGTAATGAAGTGGTGGTCTAACATATATGGGGTTAAGCCTACAGGAAAAATAATGAATTTTAGCCAGACTTTGAAGCTTTTGATCTATGCACTTGCTTCAGATTTAAGGAATCCTGCTTCTATACAGAGAAGAGAGTTGGGCACTCACTGATGCACTTGCAGAATATTTCTTAGGAAGTTGGACTGGATGCAGTTTATTTGATCAAGGCTTAAACAAGATATGCTACTTCTGGCTACCCTTTATGGACTTTCTGCTTGACACCAGGACTTTAAAAAAAAATGACTGAAAATATGATGTTTTATGGATTTGTTTATAGATAAGAGATGGGATATGGGATAAAGAGATAAATGTTTGCAACTTTAAGAGGATGAAGAGTTACTAAATTTGTTTATGCTTGTGATGAAGGTTGGAAGTCACTTCTTTATATATTTCTTTTCTCTTTATTATATTTTCTCTTTTTTCTTGCACTTTTTACTTCTCCTGTCTATTCTCTTTTCTTTAAGTTTAGTTTGTATTAGATTTTACTAATATAATCAACATTCTTAATAAAATTTCTTTCATTCATTCATTCATTCATTCATTCATTCATTCATTCATATATATATATATATATATGAAGTTGGACTGGATGGACTCAATATTTCAGAAGCTGGTGTATATGCCGAGTTGTACCCCATAAAGGAGCTGTACTCGAGCCTTTGCTGAAAAGAATTCTATTTCAGCAGGGACCATCTAGGCACTGCGAGGACTCTAAAAAGTCTGGACGGTCAATGCTCATTTGAATGCATTTTACGTCAAACAACATCCATTGTCTTTCTGAAATGGGATGAAGACATTCTAAGAAGAGGTGCAAAGATGTGAAATTATTAGAAAAAATGTTCAGCCTAAAAGATACAGTTCTATTCAGTTGAAGAATCTAATGGACTAGGAAGGTCTGTGAGGGAGGGTAGACTGAGGGAGGGAGACAAGGCACTGAGAATATTGGTGGGTGTGAGGTAGAAATGTTTTATGGGGCTGCAGCCTGGTGGGATGGGAGGAGGGAAGCCGATGTGAACATCAGTGGCTGTGCAGCAAGATGTTTAAGTCTGGATGGGGCAGAGGAAAGGCATGTTTCTTATTTCTTCTATTCTTACATTAAAATAAATTTCATGTATTTTCATTCCCTGAACATTTGTGCTTATTTTTAATTAATGTATATCAAGTTTAATCAATGTATATCAAGTTTTGTGCTTATTTTTAATGATGAGTCGATCTTTTTTTTTATTAAAATGGAGGTTGGCTTAAAGTATAGGTGGGGCAGCATGAGAGTTTCTAAAAATGAAAAGGGGGGCCTGATGTCAAAAGCTGTGCGAAGCCCTGTTTTATCTGTACTTAAATCCAGCTTCAGGTCTATTTTATACCAAGAAAACAGCCTTGGAGTAGCAGCAAAGGATCTGAAGAAGGAGCAGGTTAAAAAGCATAAGCAACGTTTTAAAACGTTTAAGTGCTTACACGTTCGGCTCCAGATTACACTTGTTCAGGTCATGGCCACTCCACTAACAAAATCCACAATAACACTTGATACAACCATCAATTAATGTTAACCCTTTATAAACAAGCTTTCACTGATATTAAGTAGTGGCTCTTCAACATACAAGAGGGCCTTCTTTCAACACCCTTCAGAAAAGCCCAGTTTGTATTGCTTTACAGAAAACCATCACAATCAGAGCTCCGTTGATATCTGAGGGGACCCTGGTCCATAAGGGTGAAACCCTGACCGAAAAGCATCACTTCCTGGTTTTTGCCCCTTCATGAAAATGCAAGATCATTAAGAGCTCTTCCTGTAATGACTGCACTGGAGGGGTACATTCTGGTTGGAGGAGGCAGTCCTGGAGGTACCTTGGTGCCAAGCCATATTACCACTATATATGTTACATTCACTGTGGTTGAAATAACATACATATGTGTGTGTGTGTGATGTTCACTGCCAGCAATTGGGGCACTGCATTTAATACCAGTTGTAGCTTCTGAGTGATCTTCGAAGGCAGCTTCGTATAGGAGCAGTTTGGTTTGCTGTTGCAAGATCCTTACCTTCAGAAAGGGCCATAACTGGTATACCAACGAGAGCTGGGCAAAGTAAAATTAAGAATCAAGCCCTGAACTGAAATATGATCTCTCCCAGTGGCTTCATGTACCTATTAAAAAAACAGGAGAGGATTGAACCCTGCACCACCTCACAAGGGATCAGCCCCTGAAATTAAGGTAGGAGCAGAGCCACTGCAAAACAATGCTTCCAATCCCCAGCCCTTGCAGGCAGCTAAGGAGGATACCATGATTAATGGTACCAAGTGGTGCTAAGAGATCCAGAACGACTAGGAGGGAAGCACTATCCCCATCTAGGACATGACAAAGTCATATATTAGAGCCACCAATGCTGTTTCCATCCCGTGTCCAGGCCTGTATCCTAACTGAAAATGATCCAGATAACCCATTACTTCTAGAGTGTCCTGTGCCCGTGGATCACTCCTTGCTTCATCTGCATATCCCTCCCTAACAGGTTATAGGCATGCAAAAAGGGTGGGTGAAGGATGAAGCAGGAAAGAGCATCCCTGATGCTCTTCACAAACCCTCCTCTGCACTTGTGACCTGTCTGTTTGCCTATTTCTGGATATGGGCCTACCAGTCCTTCATCTTTGTTTACTTATGCAATGATCTACTACCTCAGTTTTGATAGACTCTAGGCAGTGTACACTAGTAATGGTAAAATCAATAAGGCAATTATAATAAACAAGGCAAGTCAGACAACTAATACTGGCACTGCTGATTCCAGAATCAAAGACCTTCCAGAAGAGACAAGTTTTTAGCAGCTTCAACAAGGCTTTGGCCTTTGGGGTCATCCTCTCTTCTACTGCTTTTTTGAAAAAGAGATCTAGTCTGGGATATCTCAAAGGTCCTGAAAGTTAGATATGTGGCCCACACTGAAAGATGAAAGTTGCATGCCACCAGGAATAGGAAAGACCCCACAGATGCTCATCCTGCCACTTACAGCTCTTGCTAAGACAAAGGATGTCTTTTGTCTCCTCCCTCTAAATTAATCTCAGCAGGCAGCTTCCCCACATCCGATCTTCAGCCATATAAATTCTCTGCAAGCCACTACCTATTAAAGTCCCATTGATTTTCACTCTCTGCTCCAATTCTGGAGCTTCTCATCTTTTTGTACCTAGCAGCTTTCCTAATCAGGCCTGTTATTTTCTTGCTGAACCAATATAGATGTAATTGGTGGCGTAGTTCTTTATAGTTAAGCTAAACTTTCCTGGTTCAGTAACACATAAGCTGCTTGAAAGAGCGTTCCTTCCAGTGAATGTATGGATTATGGCTTTTGGTTTGAGGCTGTCTGGTGTTTGGGGAATTATGTAGATTTTTTTGGCTTCCTTGTTTCTTTATGTGAGAGAGGATTCTTACTATTGCTGCTGCTGTGTCCTGGTGTGTGTGCATTTATGGGACAGATCTGCTTGCTTGAGATGAGTCGCTGAATTTGTTGGGAGTGAGGCACTTAAGAAATGCTAGGTGATAAGGAATAGAAATGGATTTTGAAAAGCATATTGCTAATACAGTAAGACCAATAATTCTTTAATTACATCAAAAGCAGGTAACTGCATATTAAGGAAGTTATACAAGAACTATATAGAGATTAAGATAATCATCCTTACAGATGATATACTGTAAGGCATATACAGTAACCATGTTTGAACTGGAAATAAACATTCATTCATTCATTCATTCATTCATTCATTCATTCATTCATTCATTCATTCATTCATTCAAAATTATATGATTACCCAACTTGAACATTGCAACTCTGGGATAAACAGTTTCAATTAAAATCCAACCAGACATAAATAGGTGACCAAAACCTCCCATTCATGCTCCTCTCCAAATGGAGAGGAACTCCAACCATCCTGGCCTCAAAGCCCAAGGAAAAACCCACATTTTTACTGCCTTTCTGAATGCCAACAGGGTTGAGGCCAACCATATCCAGCGGGGGAATCATTCGAGAGGCAGGTAGCACAATGGAAAAGGCACACTTTCTGGGTCCTGCCAAGTGGCATTGTTTCAGAGAAGGACCCATGTGAGACAGCCATATATCATTAGGGAGAGGTGATCCTGCAGACCACCTGGTCCTGTACCATGTAGGATTGTATAGTTAATAACTAGCAAACTAGGACCTTGAACTGAATTTTGAGGAAAGAAGGTTTTACTGGTAAGATATGGAGTTATAATCTTTACTGGAAAATAGAGAATCAAATCACCAAGTCTTGTTGATATACATCAGTCTGTTATTTAAAGAATTCACATGCAAAATTACAGATCTTCTAACAAAAATTGGTCCCTACAACTAGCATCAGAAATAGGACAAGAAACTAATCAATATAATGTCAATTGTAAAAAGGAAACTAGGGAGGATCCTACAAATTATAGGCTACTGCCCTAGGTAAATTACTGCCCTAGGTAAATTACTGCCCTAGGTAAATTAGGTAAACTAGATGACTGCCCTAGGTAAATTAGTGGAAAGCATTATTGAAGGGAAAATTATCAAGCATGTAGATCTTTTTCTTTTTCTTTCTTTCTTTCTTTCTTTCTTTCTTTCTTTCTCTCTCTCTCTCTCTCTCTCTCTCTCTTTCTTTCTTTCTTTCTTTCTTTCTTTCTTTCTTTCTTTCTTTCTTTCTTTCTTTCTTTCTTTCTGATTTTAGTCAATTTCTTTCAGTTAAATTTATAGTTCCTAAGCATCTGAATTCCTCTTTCTTGTATATAGAGTATGTTGATTTGGCTACAAATATAAATGGATAATGAGTTACCTGTTTGTTTATATGAGAAAGGAAAAAAATTCCAGCTGAATTTTTATTTATTTTGAGTTTTTATCAGTGTTATTACTTATACCTTGATACCTTTTTTTAACATTCATCTGTCTTCAGGCAAAATATTACTGGGTGCTGTAATCCTATGACAGTTGGCCATGTAAGTTGAGTCCCTTCCTTCTCCAGTGCTGTCAGGTGTAGTGAATTCTTGCAATGAGCAAGGAGTTTGACTAGACATCCTATAAGGCTCTTCATACATTCTATGATTCTATTACTGTAATTGTGTATACTGCAACTTCACTTGGTTATTTTTTAATTGAACAAAATGTTCCCAAGGTTGTGTATGGACTTTGTGAGTTTAAGCATGAGTCAAAATACCTAGGAGAAACATATGGACAATAAATGATGGACTCCTAGCACTTAAACACTAGAATGCAGCTGACTGAAATTTAAGATTGTCATGCAGGAAATTCATCTTGTTGGACCATGGGTAGAACAATGGAGGCTTATGCATATCAGATCACAGAGGTACAGCTGTTAATGCTGAATAGAGATGTTCTCTTTTGTCTTAGAGTACCTTTTTGCCAATCAATGAGTCAATACAAACAAACTGGGGAGGGGGGGTGATTTAAAATCTCCCTAGCAGACCCCTCTTCCTAGGGTCGTCAGTAAAAGATAATTGCAAGGCAGGCAGGCACCTAAGAGCACTTCTACATAATACCATTTTCACTCCCAATCCTTCCAAAGCATTTGATGTTAACTGCATGATTAAATTTACTCCTGCTGACCTTGGAATATTGAAAACACACAGGGAACACCATGAACCAATTTGTTATGTACAGTTCCTGGAATAATAAAAATCTCATAAACTACAAAAATGCTGATCTCCCCACCTCACAAAACACAAATTTTCCAGTGCAAGTTGGGTGCGTTTGGCAAAAAATGTCTCAGCTGTTCTTGACATTCCCATTGAAAGCTATGATTGCGTGACATGGTAGGTTTACAGCCAGATGTTTTATGCTACACTGCAACTATGGTTGTAAGTTGTAGTTTAAAACCTCTGTGAAGGACAGAAGATATTGACTTACTTGAACCCAGAGTCTCTGAATCTGGGTGATGCATGAGTACATTGATCAGTTTATATAAGCTGGAGAAATAATGCTGGTCTGTAGGGTTTTGTTTTGTTTTGTTTTTTTACAAGACTGTGACACTAGAAGAACTAAGATGGGGTACAGGGAAAATCTACTAGGCAGCTCCAAGTTCAGGAGGTGAAGTGAGGCAAGAATTCCTGTGAATAGGAAGATGACCTAAGGCCAAAGAATGCAGGTCTCAAAAATCATAAATGGATATTTTGCCATTTGAACTGCACCATGGGGGAAAAAAATGCCTTGGTTGCCTCCAGGAAGATAATTTTATGGGAACACAGTGGTGCAATAAGACCCTGTGGAGCTTTTCAGACCAGCCTGCAACAGGATTTTTCCATTCTCCATCTGAAACCTGGGCATCCTTTACAATCATCTTAATTTTGCATTTTTATAGATTCCACTTCATAGATTTCATTTCATGACAATGACTTTGCATATTTTACCATAACTTGCATCTATTCCGAGAAAGAGCCCCTGATTTTTTTTCTCCTCAGACAGCTCAATTTAATCCCAGCAAATCCTTCTTTTCCTGATAACCTTATTAAAAGGATAGTTAATGAGAAAGAGAGCCATAAAGGGCAAATGGTAAAACCAAGCACTGTCCCAACCTCAAAGCCATTGTGACTGGTTGAACAAGCAAGGAAATTACAAGGTCGGTATGGTAAATGAAGAAAAATTGAAGGAGGAAGTATCAACTGTGTTGTCTTGGGCTCCTGGATGGAAAGCAAGGAATAAATCTAATGAATAATAATTGAAAAAGATTCCTTCCTGATCAGCTTGATAATGTTTTAAAGATGCACCCTGCACCAAAAGCTTGTACTTTGCATACCAATGGTACTAAGCCTTCCTGAGTTCACACCTTTTTCCTTGTGTGTGTGTGTGTGTGTGTGTGTGTGTGTACCTTTGAGTCAGTGTTGATACTTGGTGACTGCCTGGTCTAGTCCCTGCAACTTTCTTGGTAAGATTTTCAGAAGTGGTTTGCCATTGCCTGCTTCCTAGGGCTGAGAGAGAGTGACTGGCCCAAGGTCACCCAACTGGCTTCATGCCTAAGGCAGGACCAGAACTCCCAGTCTCCCGGTTTCCAGCCCAGTGCCTTAACCACTGCACCAAACTGGCTCTTGAGTTCACACTTAAGATTGCTAAATAACAGAGAAGGTGAAAGTGGTGGTCTCTTCCATTATCTTGCCTGCATTTAAAGGTACAAAGATGAACTATGATTGGCATGGCAAATTATAGCATCCTTGCTGTTTGTGCAATCTCCTTAAACTGTTTCTAACCATAGTAAGTCTAAGATTATAAACCATTTTGTCGAGTTAAGGATAAATTCTGTAAGCATTTGTCTGTAGCTTTGTTCGGGACCATTTCAGGCTGCTTCAGACTGTGTTAGTCGTAAAGTATTTAAGGAGGACAAACATGTTGTAGAGTCAAAATAAACCTTTGGTCAGTTGAGATGGTTAATTGGACAAGGGGAAAATAAAGGACGGAGGTGGCAGACGCTGCAAAGCTAATAAAGCATATGAAACTGCTGTAGAACAAATCAGCCTCTTAATTGTTCCAGCCATTGATTACTGTCTTCTTGATGGGCAGGGGCACCTCAAGCTCTTCCTCACTTTTCTAGTCCTGTGATCAGTGTCTTTTTCTGGACAGAGAGCGATAAGCACCAGCTCTTCCCCTGCCCCCATTTCTAAATTGAGCTCATACTTGGCACAATTGTAGTTCTTTTCAATGATATACAGATTGAGCCTATAGCAAGCAGAACTTATCAAGATGTACCTATCTTTGTTCTCTTATATATTGACTCTTCTTGTCAGAAGCAAGCATTTATAACCATTTAAAGGGAGAGATGGAACTGGGAACAGAGATGCCCTTAATTCTAATCTTAGCAATACTATAAATTCAGTTGATAGCCTTAGGTAAATTCCTTTCTGTCCGCAACATTGTCAGCTTCCTGTCTGCTTTATAGAGATAATGCTGAAGCTATCAAAAAGGGCTCTTGCGAGGTATATTGAGATCATGGGTGGGAGTTGCTTCAAATATTTTCAAGTGCTACATACATTCCAAACAGCAATTATTTGTAGATAGCTTAGTTGTAAATTAAGTATTTAACATGTCTATTAATGGGGGTGGGTGGGTGTCAGATATTACAGTTCAAAAAGCTTCCAGACTTAAAGGAACCAGCAAGATAATTTATAAGCTTCATTCCCATGTTACTTGTCTCTGGAGAAACTTACAAGAGAAAGGGCCATGTTCTGCTGAGCCCACTTTGATGGTGCATCCCAAGTCTTGAACACTCCAGTGTTTGTTGAGAGTAGAGGTCTGCCAAAGAAATGCTAAGGAGTAAGCTGTTCCCGCATGTGAGATTTTGCAGGGTCTCAGTTATTGAGTGTGAGCTTTTTGAAGTTAGGCTTCATTTCCAGGTGAAGAGTGAGGGAAGCTAGGAAGATGACAATCAAGAGAAGAGCTAGCAGGTTGGTCCTATTGTTTTTCCTTAATGTGTAATGAGCTCAACTTGCAGTATGTGACCAGCCAATGAAACCAGTAGGAAGTTGACCACCTAGAGTTGCTGGGAGTCGGGCAGCATATACATTTAATCAATAATAAAAATAACATTATTATCATTTCCAGAAGACGAAGAAAAAATCGAGCCACTGCTATCTTTTACACAGCACAGAAAAAGGAAGGTGAATGTTATGGATAGAGTGCTGTGAAACACACACACAGCTAGATATTTTAAATTTAAACAGGATTCCTGTAAGGAGCAGCACCTTATTTTTAGCTCCAGGGCTTGAATAACAACAGATAAAAGCTTTTAAAATATTTATTGTGAGGCTTGCTTTTCTTAAAAAAAACCAAAACCCAAAACTTATCTAGACAGAATGAATTATTCCTTCATCTGGAATCTTATTTACACGTATAGGACTAATAGATATCTTGGAGGGCTTTGGGAATTGTATTGAGAGGGCTCCGTACAATGGACTCTAAAACAGGCAAACATCCCTATTTTCACTCCCTCAGACACAAGGGAAACTACTGCTTTCAGTCTATCAGCTGCTGCTTCAACAGACACTTTACCAAACTGCTCTGACGTCACCTTTCATGATGAGGACAGAATAGAACTGGACGGTTCCCCTTCCAACACCAGTGTGGAAGACGTGTGCCAGGGCAGTAGCATCGACGCCTCTTTTTCTCGCAGCCCAAGTGCTACTGATCTGTCAATATCAGCATCCTTTTGCCCAAAGGGAAATAGATAAAATGGATGCTAGAGACTCTGGATCAGCGGAAGCCCTTCTGCTACCAGAACCAAAAGGTGGCACCTCTGAACTCTCTTGAATGTCAGTGAAAGGGCAGCATCTTCTGCTGTATCTGAACACAGCAGCAAGCTAGCTAGAGGAAAGGGGATACCCAGCTCTATCCCCCGAGGCTTCACAGCAGTCCTGCCCCACCTCTGTTATCTGAGGCAGCCTCTTTGCCTAACAGTAAGGCTGGTTCTGAACAAAAGCCTTTCGGGTGTTGAAATGAAGGAGCAGCTGTTTCAGCAAGAGAGAATTTTAGGGGGTGAGCCATAACACATGGTGAGGTGGTTCAAACTGATGACAGTTTGAAGCTGCAGTCTTGTGTGACATAGTAGTACAGGTAGTCCTTGCTTACCAATGGTAATTGGGATTGGGAACTCTGTGTCAGGTTTAGCCCAGGGAACTCCAGGAGACCATGCAGATTCAATCCAACAAGGTTTATTAGCTGCAACCTCTATCAAGAATCTTCCCAGACTGAAACCTCAGTTCCCAAAGTCAGCCAGTCAAAACAGAGTGAATTCCTCAGGGAGGTGCCAGCCTCATCCGCTTATCTCTCCCCCGCGCTTTGGGAGATGAAAGAGCATTCTTTACTCCCCGATTCTGGCCCCCACAATTCCAGTCCATCACACTCTGTCACTAAGCAATATAGTCATAAGGTGCTACATCATGTGACTGCATCAACTTATGACGGCAGTCCCAGCAGTCCCAGTTGCTGTCATTAGGCAAATCCCATGCAGTCACAGCATCCCGTGGTCACATGATCACTGTTTGCGACCTCCTGCCAGCTTCCCCATTGACTTTGTTGGAAGTCAGTAGTGAAGATCACAAATGGGGATGCTGCAATATCATAATTGTGAGCCAGTTGCCAAGCACCTGAATCACAATCAGGTGACCATAGGGATGCTGCGGTGGCTACAACTATGAGGACCCATTTTAAGTCCCCCTCGTTCAGTGCTGTCATAAGTTTGAACAATCACTGAACGAGTGGATGTTAAGCAGGGACTACCTCTAATGGCAATTAACCAAAAAAGGATGTCGGCAAATAGTTCATGTGGCAAATAGGAATGATCAATTAAGTCTTGCCAATGGTCTCTCGCAACAAAATTTGTGATTTCTTTTTCCTTTTCTTCAAGCTTGCTGTTATTTTAAATCTACCTTTCCAGTAACTGTTTAATATTTTACAGCTGTATATGTTATTTTCTTCATATCAGCTGCACATGGATAACTTATGTTAACAACAGCTACCATATTCAGGAACTTTTGACAGTTTTGAGCCTCCTTCACTGGCCTTTGTGACAAAATCTGAGCACAAAGCTATGCATTTTACAGTAGCTGCCATAATGGGATACAGAAAATGAAATGAAATATGAATGCAGAGGAAGGTTGAGCTATGATGGATTGATATTACTGAATCCTGTCATCTTTGCTAGCTGTTTTGTAACTAAGTGAAGTGACAAGATCATTATGGATGAAATTTGCTTTTAAAATCCCAGTGCTGTCTTTATTAGCAGGGGTCAGTTTTGACACTTGCTTTGATGTCCAATTTTCTGTTTGGACTGGATGGTGAATTTTGAAACCTTTAAGAAATGCCTTGGTGCCTTTGGTGACTGCAGCTGTCAAAAGCCTGAATACAGGAGTCACCAATTCAGTGCAGTCTTTGGAACACATCAATAGTAGACCACAGCCAGTGTGTCAATTCGGTTGCATATAATTAGCATAAGTTAAATAAAATCACATAGCACTTTTTCTTCAGCTGTAAACTCCTATGCACAAAATTCCTCAATCGTTCAAACATATAGCAGGTTAAAACTAGGGCTGCTGATTCAAAAACTTAGTATGGTTTGAAATGTGGAGATCTAAAAAAACCCTAACAATCTGCATATGTTGGACATCTAATAGAAGTCAAAATGTTTTTAGGTGCAGGGGTGGGAAGAGTGTTTCTGGTTCCTTTCTTCCCACAGCAAAACAGAGGCTGATTAACAGTGAGATCCTCAAGCTCTTGAAATGCCTCTTTTTCTTCAGAACTGAACTCAGGATACTGTCTGACACAGATTCATATCATTGGCTCTTCTAGCTTAGAGCTCTCTATACCAGAGGTGGATAACTGTCTGAAAATCTCATGAGCTGTTGCGACCTGATGCCCTTCAGATGTTTTGGACTTCAACTACCATCAGCATGATAAATGGCAAGAGATTATGGGACTAGCAGACCAAAACATCTGGAGGGCATCAGGTTGCCTACAGTTACTAGCAATTGCTCATTGAATTTTCAGAAAAAGAGTATTTCTCAGCCAGTGCTGGAATTATATAAGAATTCAGATGCGCTGCCTCCTGTTTATGAATAGTTCTGCCTTATATTTTTGGCTGAATCCATTTTATCCTAGAAAGAGCATCAGAACCTTAGATAGTTGTTTAGAACAAAAGTAATATCTTAAAAGACTACGTAAGAATCGGAATGTCATTGTTTGTATAGTTCCTTCCGTGATGAGATTCAACAAAATCTATCTTGGCAGCTTTACTTACATCATGTTTAGAATCCTGAAATGTGTTTTGTGAGGGATTAGAAAAAGATCTGGAAGCTTCAGATGGTGTAAAATATAATCTTCTAATCATCACAGCAGATGGCAGCACCTAACCAACTTCGGCTGATCTCAGGAAAGCTAAGCAGGGTCAGAATTGTTACAACATGGATGGGAGATCACTAGAAAATCCTTGAGCTGTAGATAAGACTGGGAAGTAAAAAAAAAAAAAAAAAAATCCAGAACAGACAGCTACTTCCATATTGTTGCCAATAAAACAATATAGACACCACAGACATGTCAACGTAGTTGCTAAAAGTCAAAAGAGAATTTACTTTGTCTACTAAATGAAATGTAAAGAAAATACAGAAATGCTTTCACTCCTATAATGGAAGATCTGCACCTACTACCAGTTGTTTTCTGAGCTCAATTTAAGGACTTGCAATAAAGCTCTAAGCAGCTTAGAGCAGTGTTGTCCAAACGTGGCCACTTTAAGATGAGTGGACTTCATGGCTGGCTGGGGAATTCTGGGAGTTGAAGTCCACTCATCTTAAAGTGGCCAAGTTTGGACAACACTGGCTTAGAGCATGGCTATCTGAAGGAATTATGGTCATAAGCTTACCCAGGTTTGAAGATACTTAGAAAAGGCTTCCTAGAGATTTGTCTGTAGAGGATCCACTTGCCAGATAAGCAGGGGACAGCTTTCTCCTATGGTGCTTCCAAATTGTGGAACACCTCTCTTTGGAGTTGTGATTAGTTCCCCACTCTACTTTTAGAAAGGCTGACTGCCAAGACATTAAAAAAGAAAGCAGCATTTGAAGCCATCTTAGTAGTGTTCATGTTGCTTTTAATATTATGGGTCTTTTGTATGATGGAGGATACTGTCTCACTGCACACCACTTGATCGTTTTCAGAAAGGAAACATGGAATATTTGAATAAATAAAACAGACTTGGTGCTTCCATCATCGCCAAATTAAAGAGAATCAGACCCTGAGAACTAATGATCCAGGTGGCTATCTGTTTTAAGGCTCCATGTTGGTCCTTGTCCTTGTTTGTGGGACCAGAATCCTTGGCTGATTTCTATGAATCAGCATGTTGCCATGTTTTCCTAGCACGAAAGAGAGATTTGCACTGAACATTCAGAGAAGACATTTCATCTCCTGGGAAAAAGCTTACCGAATCCAAATTCTAATCCCAGATAACCTAACACTATGAGCTTTCTGCTTCTACTTTTGATGTTCCACTGGCTGCAGCTTTATTACAGTTATTTAAGTCTATGTTTTATGAGTCACCATATAGATAAATGCTCCCAGGATTATGTATTATATAAACAAAACAAAATCCATACATATAGAAACATCATAAAAGGGCAATACATTAAAATAGCAGTTAAAGGCAACAAGGACAAAAACAGGCAGCCCTGGAAAAAAAAAAAGAATCTAAGACTATCACTAAGATCAACTACTTAAAACCCAGCGTAACAGCAAAGGTAGATAAACATTGAAAGATCCAAAAGAATAAGAAAGGTATATACATGTGCATGCATGCATGCATGCATTTATAAGTCAATAATTTTGTGTCTAACATGGAGGTCAATATGTTTACACTGATCAAATGAGAAATTTGAACCATTTAGGAAGTTGGTAGTAAAGGGCTTGAGGCAAGGGCAAAGTCTATCCTTGCTCAAGAGTCTAGTGCAGTGTTGTCCAAACTTGGCCACTTTAAGATGAGTGGACTTCAACTCCCAGAATTCCCCAGCCAGCATGGCTGGCTGGGGAATTCTGGGAGTTGAAGTCCACTCATCTTAAAGTGGCCAAGTTTGGACAACACTGGTCTAGTGGCTCCAGTAACCTAATAAAGAGACCCCGTTTATCTTACAGAAGAACCTGTCGGGTCAGAACTGTTTCTCAGATACCTCATTCAGGTGCTGTTTCGTTAGATTAGTCTCTACGTTGCTTGAGGCATTTGGCTTCATGAAATTAATAACCCAAACCTTGGAGACAACAAAACAGTCTCCACCCAGGACATCTGCAGTCTATCTAGAAGAATTTTGCATGCCTCCTACTCTAAGACGGGTAACTTCATCTACTTCTGTTTTCTTCTTTTGCTTCTATAATGCATCAGCAATCAACCTTCCTTGCAACACTGTATCCTAGTAGAAATGGGTTATTTCAAAGATGTAGTCATAAACAGAACAATCACTTCAGGCTATTGTCTGAAGTTAGCTTCTAGCACATTAAGATGGGATTTTGCTGGTTGTTCTTTTGAGTCATTTGCCAGTATCAGATAGCACTTGTCACTAAATGCAAGAGTTACCAGCTGATGGAACAGAAGGTTTTCAGAGGTGAGGAAATACACAGGTTTTCCAGTATGGAGAATGGCAAACACTGGAGATCTATTAAAGCTAAGAAACTGCAAATCGTGATGTGAACGTCCAACAGTGAGCAGTCAGCTGACTCACAAACTTCAGCTAATGCACATTTTCTTCGCTTTGCTCTTTCTTACTCTCTGTGCTTTTTATAACCCTGCTTACCCCAAAAGGGAATAGCGTGATAGATATATATGTATGTAAAACAAGCAAGAAGTCCTTTCTGTACAGAAGATGCAATCAGCGAAATAAATTAATTGCTTTATAGGGTCGTAATGTCATGAGACTGGGGCAGATTTAAAAATGGCTGAAACATTGGCCTGTAATAACACTTATGCTTGTGTGCTTTAGCATAATATAATAAAAACACATGCTTGAGGGGGTTAACTGATTTGTGCCAGAGTGAACAATGTCTTCTCTGTCACATTTATAGCGTTGTTCCTTTGCTTAGAGTCTAGCCATGCTCCAAACTGCATTTTTAAAAATGGACGGGCACGATCATGTTTTAAAATACAGATTTTTGACAAATTTGTTTAACTTCTGTTAAAATTAAACGCAAGAAGCTCTGTATCATTATCCTATTTTTATCCTGTCTTTTTTCATATATAACTCAAAGCAGCAAACATACCTAATCCTCCTGCCTCCTATTTCCCTCACAACAACCCTGTGAGGTGGGCTGGGCTAAGGGGGAGCGATTGGCCCGAAGTCACCCAGCCGGCTTTCATGCCTAAGACGGGACTAGAACTCACCATCTCTTGCTTTCTAGCCTGGGGCCTCAACCACTACACCAAACTGGCTCTGTGTGGGATGGGTTTACTAAAAGAAGAGTCGATTGATTGATTTTGATGTACATTCTGCTGTCTAGCCTCAAAATATCTCCAGGCTGGTTTTAATAACACAAGAATTGAAAAGCAATCCATTGAAAAATTCACTCCAAATCAAAACTGCAAACCTTATGTATAAGGAAGTGAAATAAACACACGCAGCTACTCAGCTTGCTTTCCAAATCCTTTCTGAACTGGGAACTCCCTGACTCCTCTTCTGCAGGTGAGCAGGCAATGAAGTCTTTCCTCAGAAAGGAAATCCACTGCTCTTGGTGTGTTAGCATTAGAGAGTCAATGGGTAATTTGCACAGTACTGAGTCATAACCAGGACCCTCGATGTTCACATATTGGTCTTAGTTGTATTCCACCCCTCACACCTATTATCATATCCAGGCAAGGGAGGGACCTGAGATTCCATCTCTATATGAATGGTCATTTCATGACCGTACATTTTCAAGGAGTACAATTTCTTCAATGATTACTTTGTACAAGTCATTTTTTTTTTTTGAAACTTTAATTAGATAGGACAGAAAGAAATGAATCTGGAAGTACTCCTTTGTGTTGTATTAAGGAATCCAATAATTTGTTAGTTATTTATCACAGGTAGTCCTGGTTTAGCAACTGCCTCATTTAGTGACTGTTCACAATTACGACATTGATGAAAAAGCCATTTTGTGACTGATCCTCACATTTACAACCTTCGCAGGTCTATAAAGCAAAGGAAAGCTGAAGTAAGATCATAAGCACAGTTGCAGTTTCACCTGGAAACCACTTTGCTTAACGACCAAACTGCTAGTCCCAACTGTGGTCACTAAATGAGGACTACCTGTAATTAGATTCATAGCCCACCTTTCGCATAGGAACCCATGGCAGGACAAACACATTCCCTCTTCCTATTTTTCTCCACAACAGTCCTATGAGGTAGGCAAGATAGAGAGAAAGTAATTGACCCAAAGCCACCCAGTGACCTTCTGTGACTGAAGGCAAACTTTAACCTGGCCTCCCTGGTGTCAGTCTTGCACTTTAACAAGGACACAACACTGGTTCTTTTAAGGATGTATTCTCTTTCTCTTATCCCATTTTATGCTAAAGTTAATTTAAAAATCATTTTCATTTTCATTTTTATTCCCAAAGTGCCTTATTTGTGGAAATTCATTTTCTGATAACTTCCCCTGCATTACATTTATTTTCACTATAAAGAATTCATAATAGTTGATCATGTAACATTCTCTTTATTCTAAGAGTGATTCATTGATGTGATTGCTCAAGTATTTCAAGTTTTGGCTCTCTGAAAGTTGAGGAACATGCTCTTGATTATAACTGAGAATTGGTCTTAAAGAGTAAATTCCATTTTGTTTCTACTCTTATCAGCTGTCAAAGGTGCTGAAACATCAAGTATTTATCTTCTTGATAAATGCTGCCCACTTGGATTTGAGCTGAGCTCTTCCAATTTATACCTGCCAAGGTGAAGCTAGATATCAACATCTAAAGCGATAAGAAAATGGAATTTCATTATGACTAGAAAGGTCTTCCAAACCTTGTACAAAGGCAAACAAAGAGATGTTAAAGCAAATTTGTCTAGCTGTTGTTGAATGTAGATTGTAAAACAGTTCAATAGTTGAGATGCCAATAAAGAAATGCTATCGTATTTCATTTGATGTTTCAGCTGTGCTAGTTTTTCAAGATAATTATTTTTGAGAGCTTACACAGTAATGTGATTTTGTCATTTCATGTCTCAGAAAGATTACTATATGAAAAAAAATTCAGATAAGATTTTAAAACATTTTTTTGGCATGAAACTACCTTAGTACATATCTAACTTTTAAAATTACAATCCAAGCTTAGAATAATTTTATCATGAAGTTGTATGTAGAATTATCATCCTCACCTAAAACTGCAGGGACTGTAGCAGTTTTTAAGATTAATATTCCTTAAAGAGAAATCATATTATGTCTAATGAAGATTAGCTATTACTCGCGCTAGATTGACATAGTCGGTTTTCTTCCAGTATAGCTGAAAGTGACAAACCAACACGATGCAAGATGAAAGTGGGCTTTGTAAGAGTAGCCCAAATCTGACTTGGTTTTGTTGTAAGTTAATATTTATATATTATTTAAAAACACTGACTACATTTCCATGTTGTAAGCACATATGCAGAGTTACAACAGAAAAAGATGTACATAGAGTACATATATAAATATAATTCATACTACTCAAAGAAATAAAGCTATGGAAGTCCAGCGCTGCATTCCTACAGTCAACTGGCAGCTTTGTTTAGAGTAATGAACTTCCTCTTAGAGAGGGATGACCACAAAGATCTCCTACCTGACTACTGCGCCTGTGTTTGAGCAACACATTGCTGATAAAGCCACTGAGATTTGCCAGTCAAGATTCTTGATTCTTCCTGGGCACAGTCTGTTGTGGTGACCAGGGCATGCGTTAATTACACAATTCTACTTATACAGTGATATACAATAATACTGTTCTGGCTTACATACAAATTCGACTTAAGGACAGACCTTGAGAACGGAACTCGCTCTTAAACTGGGGACAACCTGTACCACTCTTGATCCTATTGGACCTCTTGGTAGCTTTTGATATCACTGACCATGATATCCTCCTGGAACACTTGTGTGGAGGCTGGGGACTGGAGGACTTTTTTTTTTTTGCAGTGTTTCTTTTTCCAGATCTGCAGGTGATTCCAGTCAGTAGTCGTGGGGAAGGAGTGGTTGGCCCAGTGACTAAATTTGGTGACTAAATGTGCTCACCATCTGTCATCCATTAGCAAAGAGAGGGTTGCAGCACTGTGCATCAGCTTAGGCTTCCCATCGACTTGGTGCTTAGATTTTGCCAATGTGCTTATAATGAGATGTGGCTAAACTGTGCCTGCGTTCCAGTGTACTGATAAATATTTGGCCTGTGGGGAGGTTTTCTCTGTTTAGATTAAATTCAATCTTAACCCTTAACTAGTACTGCATTAGTAAAATGGAGCCAGTTTCATAAACAATGATCTAAAGTTGCCTTCTCTCTATTAATCATCATTAAAATTGATCATGAATGGAATGAAACAAGTTTTAAAAGGAAGGAAAAGCATAAGGACTCCTTCCTGTAGCAGTGCTAGAGTGGAAGAAGAAATGGATGAGCCCAAGGGTTCCTGCAGTTCATTCTCATAAAGCTTAACTGGGATTTACTTTTCCTCTGTCCATTAAATGAATTCCTAAAATTCTGAGCAGAGCAGATCTATTCCTCCCCACTCCTACCTTTCAATACAGATCCCATATGGTATATTTTACCATATATGTATTACTTGGTGTACTTTTACTGTACCACCAATTCTGTGAAGGTGGATCCTATTGAGTACCATTAAAGTTTAATATTATTCATTTTCATTTCCCATAAATTATTATCAAGGGGATGCTGGTCTCCTAATGGGTAATAGTGGCATAGCTGTAAATTTTAATGCAGGTGCGATACACATGCAGTTTCTTCAGGGACCCAACTATCACCTGCTCTGTGTCAGCTGAAACTTTACATCAAATGATCCATGAGTGCAAAGGAAATTGTTCAAGAAATATTCATGAAGTAATTAACAGTTATTTGCAGCTGCTGTCTCCTTTGCTGCCCACAAGGTCGCTCAAATAACAAGAGGAGAGTTTAGGACTGGTCCTAGCAGTATCTTCAGTGCTTCCTCTCCATTTGCCCAACTTTTAAATAACGTTTTCATTGTCTTTGCAACCTATTTTACAGATCATATGCACAATCTGTATGCATGATTTATCTTGCCACAGGATATGATTATTTTTCATCCATGCGTGTGATCATAATCACTCACTTGGACACCATTGATTAAATGGACATTGATGTAAAGTGGTCCAGGAATTTAAAAAGAAAAAGAAACCAACAGTTTAACAGTCTCACATGAGATCCTGGTAGAAGATGGCACAATGGATTATGCCTGCAGTTAGATCGCTGTACTGCTGCCTGAACAACTGTACCCAATGAGTACAGCGATGGCTGCATATCAAGCTAGAAGGGAAGGTTGAGTGGCGTGCCTCATGGCCCTGCATGTTCAACGTATTTATGAATGATTTGGTTAAACACTTAGAAAATATCATTTGCAAATTTTGTGGACACTTCTAAGATGGTGCCAGCTGCAATGCCTGCATCAACACAAAGGTAGGAGGCAGAGCAAACATCTTGGAGGACAGGACCAAATTTCAGGAGGATCTTAACAACCTGGAACTATGGCTAGGAACCAGCAGGATCAATTTGTAACAAGAACAAATAGAAAATCCTTCATTTGGGTAGGAAAACTCAAAAGCACGATTATTAAATGAGGGAGACCATAATGGGCAGCAAGACATGTAAAAAGAATCTGGGTATCTGGGTGGATCAAAAACTGAATAGGAGCCAACAAGGTGATGTAGCTGCAAAAAAAAAAAAAAAAAAAAGCAACACAATCCTATGGTGAATGAACAGAAGTATGATATCAAGAAAAGAGAAGTAATAGTTCTTATGGTGGGTTGATAAGATCACGCCTAGAATATAATATCTAGTTCTGAGCATTGACAAGCTGGAAGATGTAAGATGTCCAGAGGACAGCAAACCACGATGATGAGGGGTCTGGAAGGAAAAATAAGGAGTGGTGGTGGAGATACTGAATATGTTTACCCTGGAGAAGAGAAGACTATGGGAAGACATAGTAACTATCTTTAAATATTGGAAGTGCTGTCATTAGAAAACAAGGTAGACGTATTCAGTGTGGTTCTAGAAAGTAAGAAAAACAAACAGTGGCTTAAAAATACAAGGAGGCAGAATTTGACTGGATATCAGGATGAATACACTAATGGTTTAACTGTTCAACAGTGGAACTGGCTGCCTCAGGAGGTAGTAGACTGTCCTGCCCTGGATGTATTTAAGCAGAGACTGAATGGCCATCTTTTGGGGATGCTACAATAGTAAATTCCTGCACTGGCCAAGGGTTGGAGCAGATGGTCCCTTCCAATCCTTTCATTTTCTGATTCTACAGTCTTGACCATATAGGACAGGGTTGCTAATTGTAGATGTCACTGAACTGTCCCTTCTTCCGTCCCTCCTTCCCTCTGCAGGTAATCTCATCTGCCTGTGATAGACAATAGGAATGCTAATCACACTGAACTAATTCCCTTATGCTATATGCAGCAAGACTTCCATAATGCTGGAGACACCACCAAAAAGGCCCTTCTGCCACTTGATAGGCTTTTATCTGAAGTATGCAAATCCCAGACCACTACATACAGAAGAAGGTGTTTCTTCAGATAACGTGTGACCCAAGCCATTTAGAGATGTAGATGTAATAATAAGCATTTTGAATCTGACTCAGAAATCTATTGGGAGCCAATATAGTTTAGCCAGAACAGGAGTCACATTCTCCTGCCCAAAAGAAACATGACCATTGTATTTTAGACCTGTTGCAATGTCTGGCTCTCCTTCAAATGCAGCTCCACAAAGAGCACATTGCAATAATCTATTTGGTAACCAAAGTATGATAATGGTAGCCAGATCAGATCTTTCCAAGAAGGGGAAAAAATCATACACAAAATCTTATGAAAATAATACACAGATGGATAAAGTCACTCCTAGCCATTGTCCTGACCAGTGCACTCAAGGGTAGTACAAATTCCAAGAGTACCCCCAAACTACCGACCTGATCCTCCATGAGAAAAATACCCCCTTCCAGAGCAGGAGTTGCTCCTTCCAGTCACTGGAGACCACTCCAAACCACCAATCCCTGCAATTTGTCTGGTTTGGGTTTTAACATGTTGTTCCTCATCAAGGCCACAGTCTGATCCAAGCAAGAGTCAGTTTAAGGAGCTCAGCACACCTGATAATGATGGAAAGGAGAGGTAAACTTGGTGTCATATGCAAAAAGGTAATACTCAGTTCCATAACCACTGACCAATCACTTCCAGCATGTTCATATACATGTTAAACAGCATGGAGAATAGAATGGAACCCTGTGGCCCCTCAAAACATAAAATATGGTATAAAAGCAAAAGTCCTCCAATGCTATCATCCAGAATCTATCCTCGAGATAGGAGCAGAACCGCCATGTCTCTGACCTCCAACACCTGAAGGCAGTCCAGGAGGACATAATAGCCAATAGTATAAAGGGTTGTGCAAGCAGAGACAAATTATCTATCTTGCTCCCTCAGTAGATCATCCATCTACACAATCAATGCCACTTCCACGCCATGACCCAGGCTGAAACCAGATTGAAATTGAACCAGAAAATCCATTTCTTGCAAGTTATTCCACCATTACCATGGTCTGAACCACCTTGGCCAGGAGTAGTAAATTTGACACTGACCTACTGTATAACTGTTAAAAAGGAAGGATCTAAAGACTTATGACAATAAATTTTGCATTCGTAGGAATAAGGAGGAAAAAATAGTTTGCATTTTGTGTATGGATACAAGGTTCCTTCTCACATTCTGCAATGCATTATCAGGCTGGGGGAAAAGCACTGCATATTTGATATTGAAAGGGAGGAGAAGAACAAACCTCAACACATAACAAGCTAATCCTGCAGCTAAAACTTTTTGCCAGTCATGGGACTAACACTTCCCACAGGTTGTAGGGATCCTGATTAAAGTGAAAGAGATAGTTCTTGGTGGCTTGCTTTTTGCCTTCTCTGGAAGATAACTTTTTGGGTAGTGGGAATATGTTTGCTGCCCTTGCAGTGTTTAGAACTCTTCCATCCCACAGCAGTACTTAAAATTAAGGCTCTAATATTTAACAAAGCTGTCTTTGGCACATAGAGAGTGTGTTAGAGTGAGATTGGGCCAGCAGCTCTGTGGAATAATGGAAATGTAAAGTAGGATTTAAAAGCCCCCAGTGATAATCTATAAATACGTTTGGACACTGTTGCTCTGTAATACCTCTAAGGAATCCTCTCTTCTTCATAATATAAATCATTGTTGCAGTTCCTCACCTTCACTACTTGTTTGTGGAGTGGGATTTGGAAGTGCTGTGAGTACTGCAGCATCAATCTAGCCTGGACATGTGTTTTACATTAATTCTTCATCTCCCAACCTTATTTTAAATGGTGTCAGTATAACTGGAGGAAATGTGGTGAGGACACTTAGAACAATTTCTGGGATTTTGGAATAAGTAGACCCTGTCTGTTTGTAAGCAAGTGGGAAATCTGATAAGAAAGCTAAAATAAGTCTGGACAAATTTGAGACACAGAGGTTTTAATCCTTCTACAAAGAATGTTTATAAGAATGAATCTTATAAAGATCAAGAATAAATGTTGCATTCTACAATAAACAAAACCCAAATTTTCAATGACGTTCTAGCAGCAATTAAATTTACATTCCTGACTGTGTTGCCACGAGATTAGCTTGCCCATATTTATGGGAAGCCCAGCACTTTCAATCTTACTTTCAATTTGGGGGTTGAATGTGCAGCAAAGCATTGAGGGGAAATGGTTCCATCAGTGAAGAGCCAACCAGATCAAAACACAAACACTTTGAGCACCATCAGTAATGACAATAGAAGTGTCACATCTGTATACAGCAATATGTCTTCCTATAAACAAGGCACTGATGCATTCGGTAAATCAATAGACCGGATTGGCTGTACATCCTTAGATTCTCTTTTGTAAGAGTTTTGTTTGTCAGGTTTCTCCTTCCTGGTGCTGTAGAGTCTGACCAGTTTGCAAGAGCAGAAAGTTGGCCCTGCACCAGCTTATTTTTTATGTGTGGTCATAGTAGGTCAACACTATATTTGGCAACTTCCCAGTATTACCTTAGTATTTCTTGCTTACCTTCCACATTGACACAACTTTGGTCTCTTCCATTTTCTCTCCCACTTTCTTCCTTATTCCACCAGTGAATCTGTTTATGTGTGCATTTCTGCTATGGAAATGCACCTGTGAATCTACATAGAGATTCTTCTCTAAACATGTTAAGTAGCACCAGCAGAAATCCTGTACTGGTGGCCTACAACCTTCTCCTTCAGTGATCTGTGTGAATCTATGTCCATTATAATGAGTTTTGATGCCATTTTTAAAACCATTAGACTCCATTTTGGAGACAGCATATCTGTAAAATCACTAGTAAATGATGAAAGGAATATTATCAATGGAGACTGTGTCAGATCCTACTAGGATCTGTCACTATCCCCCCTGGAAAATTGACCAGCTGGGAAGTTTGACCTTTTTATCCTTTTAGCAGCTCAGGATAGATAAGGTGCAACTTTGCCAAACAACATACTATGCAGAATCCATGGGGGTGAATTGAATAAAAGGTCTTTAAGTTTTCTGAGGCATTGCTGTTGTTAAGATTTGGAGACTCCCCAAAGACTCTGGGCAGCTTACAACAGCTTGGCAAATAGCCTTTGCTAAATAAAGAAGGTGGCTAGCTGGAAGCCGTGATTATGAGTTATTACACAGGGGCATAAAATATTTTTTACTTATTAGAAAGAAAAAATCTTTACCATGTCTCATGAACATGTACCTTCACTGTACCAAAAACATGGATCATTTGTTTGAGCATGTTCTAGTAATGCAAGCAATTCTCCTGCATATCCCTGGGGCTGCTTCCAGAAGTAATAGGAAGATGCAGAATGAATCAGATGTTCCTGCCCCCATAGAATGCAAAAGCAAGCTATTTAAGGATTAAATCTATCCATCAGGAGTATGTCTTGTGCATCACATTAGAGGAATAAATTAACTATGTGCTAAATAAGAAGGGCACTCAGCTGTCTATATTATGTGAAGGTGGCTTTGAAGCTCAAGAATCTATTTATTTGTTAGATTTATATCCTGCCTTTCCTTCAGAGTTCAAGACAGGATACATGATGCTCCCACAACAACATCTGGTGAAGTCAGTTGGGCTGAGAGGGAGCGACCTTAAATCAGCCAGTGAGCTTCTATGGTTGAGGAGGGACTTGGAGCTGGGTCTCCTACTGCCAGCCTGTCCCCTTCACCACTGCACCACCCTGATTTGTGTTACACTTCCCTGAACAGTTTTTGAAACTCTTTAAGCTCTATCCAGAAGGGTGAACACAAAGTAACCTTTGATTTTCCAAGCTTTTAAGGCAAATTTGACCAAAGTAGCCAAGCTCTTTCAAACAACCAAGGAAAAACAGCTAAAACAAAATGCTGATCCATACAAGAGCAAATATTTTGTCCTCCCCCGCCAATGCAGTAAATGGGTACTATATTATGAAACTGGAAAAATCCAGATGGTAATTTATAATCAGTCAGACCTTAAAAATGTGTAATTAGTTTGAAAAGATCAATCATATTTGGGGAAAATAGCTCATTGCCACCACATTTAAACATCACAGAAGCTAAAACAACTTTCAGTTTTAGCTTTTAAAATTATGAATTTTAATCAGAGGTCATTCAAGCCACTGGTATTTTTACCCAATAGCCAAGCAAGTCTGTAACTGAAGGGATCAGAGTAACAATGATGGGGATTGTGTCCTGGATTGCAAATACTGCTCCTCACGAGCAATTTTATTCTCTGCTTTTTTACTTGATCAGCCTTCTGAAGTACTAGAATGAGTATGTTAACAAACAAGTTAACTTTAAAAGGTTGTGGGCAAGTATATTTGTGAAATTTGCCACAGCTGAACTCATTTCAGAAGCAGCAGGGCCTGAATTTCCAAGGCAGAAAATGCTCCATGTTGTTAGCTTCCCGATGTGAGGATAAATTATGATAGGCAACTCCGTTTGTCTCTTTGCATTAATGAAGTCCAAGCTTCTTCCATGTTTCTCTCTCCTTTTTTAAGCCTTTGTATTGAGATGACTAAAGATAGGTTCAGTAAGCAGCAGAACTATTCAATTCATTTGAAGGAAACAGGAGTCATAAACTTGCATTTTTAAAATTGAACTGTAAATGCCTCAGATAATTTGAAATGTCTCTGGGGGAGCCTCTGAATAAGACTTACATACTGGTGCCTTCCAAATGTTTTAGACAGCAGCCTAACCATTGACAAGAGGTTATTGGCATTGTCCAAAACAACTACAGGCACTAGATTGTCTGCTTTTTAACCTAATGCAAACCTTTAACCATTATCCACAGAGGAGAACTGATACAGAAACAATAGTATACTTAACATTATTTCTTTGTGTTGTACAAGCCCCTCTCCTTTTTTCAAATTAACTATGGTTTAACTGCCATGAAATGAAGTTATATTGCAGTTCTGGGCAAAAATGCATTTAAAAAATATCAAAAAAGGATTCTATCTGAAATTAGTAACAGATAAAAGATATGCCTACATTAACATAACAGTTCTTCAGAACTGAATGCATACCAAAACGGTGCTGTTTTTATAGCATTTTACATTGTCCATTAGCAAGGATTCTGTAAAGCAGTCTTTATAGCTTTTGAACCAAAGATCCTCCACTTAAACCCAGTTTACAACATTTGTTCTACATTTAATTTTCTACTACACTCTTTTTTCTTTCTTTATATCTATACATTAGCTTTTTTCTTTTCAGAAAAATAATACTCTAGATGTGACTTGGAACAAAGATAACTCATTAATTGAAAGTCACAGATTGCTTTTACTAGCTGACCTAATATGACAGATGTAAAGGCAATTCCTGTGCTATTAAATTGTTAATATGCATTTTATGATCTGACAAATATGCATCTTTGTTGAAATGTTATATATAACTGTTAGAACTGAAGGGCAATATACTGTTAAGGTCTTGCTGATTTCCAACATCTCTCTCATAATGTCAATATGCCCTTGAAAGTGTACATAATGCTTCTTATTATGCCTTAATAGTGGAGATTTTAAATCCATTTAAGTATACTTAACAATGTATAATAAATTTATCATTGAAACCAAAGGGGAGGGATTCTGATGTTTAAAATGGAAAGTCCTTATTGGTTTCTACATCTTACTGACTTAGGAACATCCCTAACATCAAAACCTGGAAAGATGTTAGAGCAGATACTAAAACAGGCCATCTGTAAGCCCCCTGAAGACAAGGATATGATTGGTGTGTACAATTCTGGGTACACATTTCCACAAAGATATTGACAGGCCAATATCCACAAAGATATTGATCCAGGGGTGGGTGAAAAAAGATGATACAGGGACTTGAGGTCATGCCCTATAAGGAACGACTGAAGGATCTTGAGCTGTTCAGCCTGGAGAAAAGAAGACTTTGGGAGACATGATATCAGTATTCAGGTACATAAAATATTCCACGGAGAAGATAGTCAGGACCTATTTTCTATTGCCACAGAAAATATTTTTTGTTAACATCTCTTCTTAATCTTAAAACTTAGTGTTTCTACTCCCTCTAGTGGATCTTCCAAAACTAACATCAAATTATCTGCAACTGCCCTTAACTTATAAGTTTCTTTTTTAATCTTAACTCCCCTTATTCTCTCATCTTGCCTTATGTCTCTATTCAGTACCTCAAAAACTAAAATGAACAAAAGTGGAGACAGCAGATATCCTTGTCTTGTCCCTTTCTGAATCTCACAAGGTTTTGTTAGTTCTCCATTAACAATTATTTGTGCTTTCTGAGAAGTGTAAATCAATCTTACCCATTTAATAAAATTATTTCCAAGGTTCATATGTTCCAGAATTCTAAACAAAAAACTCCAATTCAAATTGTCAAAGGCCTTCTCTTCATCTAAGAATATAAACACAGCTTGTTTTTCATTATGTTGCTCCAAGTATTCCAAAATATCCAAAACATTTCTAATATTATCTCATAATTGTCTTTTAAGTAAAAGACAATTATGAGATAATTGATTCATTGATCTTCATGAATAAAATCCTGTAAAATTATCTTCAACCTTTCAGGCAACATCATTGTAAACAACTTATAGTCATTATTCAATAACAATATTGATTGATAGTTTCTTGTTAAAGTCAAGTCTTGTCCCTCTTTAGGTATTAATGCTATATTAGCCTCTTTTCAGCTATCCATTCTGTAGAATAATATTCACTGTTTGTTGTAAAGGTTGTAAAAGCTCATCCTCAAAACATTTATAGTGAGAGGCTAGAAACCCATCTGTACCAGGTGTTTTTCTTGTTTCAGTCTTTTTGATAGCTTCACACAGTTCTCTTATTGTTATAGGTCCCTTCAAAATTTGTCTCTGATTCTCTGTAATCTTCAGTAAATTCTGTTTATACAAATATTCACCCACTTTTTCCAAAGAAATTTCTTGTCCTTTGTATAAAGTAATATGGAACTGATGGAGAGAACTGGTTTTAAGCTTGAGAAAAAAGTAAAATCATGGTCTTATCTTTGCTGTAAACTGCCCAGAGTCATTTCAGTGAGATAGGCAGTGACAAATTTGATACATAAATAAAAATAAATAAATAAATAAATAAATAAACAAACAAACTTCGGTATTACTATGACAAATATGAATTGTATGCTATTTCAAAATACTTATATTAAGACAGGAATGAAATTAAGAAGGACATGTTAAGATGGGAGAAATTAAAATTGTCACTGTTGAGGATTAATTAAATTAATGTTTTGCCAAGAATGATATTTTTGTTTCAGACAATACCTGTTTGACAACTGATGTGCCACAGTTAAACAATGGCATAAAGATATATCTAATTTTATATGGCAAGGGAAAAAAACCACAAGTTAAATATAAAGTATTACAAGATGCAAAAGAAATAAGAGGACTAGGTTTACCAGATTTGTAATTTTTTTCATTATATGTTTCTTTTCTCTTTCCTTATTATATTCCTACTTTTCTCTTTCTTCTCTTTTTTCCTGCACTTTTTACTCCTTTCTATTCTCTTTTCTTTAAGTTTAGTTTGTATTAGATTTTACTATTATAATCAAAATTCTTAATAAAAATTAGATGATAGATAGATAGATAGATAGATAGATAGATAGATAGATAGATAGATACTAAAGATTCCATTCAGTGGATTATGGGATCATAATCTAGTAAGCAAAAAGCTGATATATTCAGTCATCAACCATATATACAGTATTTGCTTATATTTATTGCCCTTTAATGCAATGAAGCTCCTAGGTTGAGAGATGGTACCATTTTCCATAAAGCTGCTTTTTATTTGGATGGTTGTATTGATATTTTTGTCTGTATAGTGGCTTCCAGGCATGACATACTTTAAATACCACACATATTAATTATATTAAGTTCCTGAATTATTCAGTTATGCATATATTAAAACCACAAACTTCTGAACGTTTGATTGAACATATAGCACATATGCAACCATATAAATGTCAGCACCAGAGCGGGCCAGAGAAGTTCCAAACCAATTTTATTCAAAGGTGTAAACAAATTCTTACAGGTTCATGTAAGTGCAGTAACCCAAGTTGTGTAATTTTTAAGCCAAAAAATTGAATTGCAGCAGGTTGTTTTTAATGAAAAATTGACCTCATACAAAACAATACTAATTATTGTAGCACCCCATCACACAAATAGGAATAAAATGAATATAGAGAAAATGTGCTGTGTACTTCCCCCACATAAATGTAACTTGAAAGTGTTTTTTAGTAAGAGAGTATTAGTATTATTGTATACAGAAATATTAAAGAATACAAAACACAATCTGCTGTAAACTTTAAAGAATATTTAATAAGCTTTTAAAAAATAATGTATAGCTTTATTTTCCTATGAGGTGCATGAAAATATACCATTCCTTTTTGCTGCTGCAAGAATACCCAAGGAACCAAGAAAAGCTACAATGAACAGGAACAGGTAACATTAAAAAAAAGTTATATTAAAACTGGAATATGAAAAGAAGTAGAGCCACATAATAAAAACGTTTTGTAAAATGGAGAGCAACATTTACAAAACTGTAAAATGGAGATACCAAGGCGCTCCAAACTCTCACATCCTCATTAGGACTTTGGGAATTCTTCATGTTATGTTTGATATCGTTTCCATGAGCTCATCTAGAAATACCAAATGATTTGCAAATATATACATAGCCACGTGTGAATGATTGCTGCAAATCTCTGACCTAAACTGGATGTGACTTGTATCTGAATAGGTGACTTGCCTGGGTCTTGTTTTTGTTGGGTTTTCAGATGTGAGAGGTCGCACATTTGAAGGAGTGACCAGTGTGTGTGCGGCAGTGGAGATCAGGGAGAGAGAAAAGCCATTCATATTCCTTCTCGCTCAGAATGTGCTTCTATCTTAAACAGATTTTCTTACAGAGGGTACATTGAGTGGATAATGCTGAGAAGAAAAACATTTGGGGTGGCACTTTGAAAGAAAGAAAATAGCTGACGAGGAAATGGCAGCGTCTTTCTCCTACCCCATGGTTTTCTTGTAGCTGCTTTTTGTGTTTAAAAAACGTGGAGGATAAAGCCAGGGATGGATTGATGATATGTCACACCTACTGTTGAGCTTTTGTCAAGGGCATCCACTGTAGCAAACTCATGTTTGCCTGATATAATCTGGAAAACAGCTTTCAAGATATGAAGGCTGCAGTCTTGTGCATCAGTTCTGGGGAGTAAATTCCACTAAGTTCTATGGGACTTCATGCAGGACATCCACTGAATAATTTACATGTCATTTGTGGAGTTTTAAAAACTTGGATTGCTATACACTCTTGTTCTGATGCTGTTTAAGCAGAATCTTATTACATTATTATGAAACTCCAACCCACCTTTTTCTAACTGGGTGCTTCTGGATGCCTTGAGTTCCAATATTCCACCAGCATGAAGGTTGTAGTTCAGGAGAACTGGGGAGTACCAACTTGCCCCAACTCTAGTCTTTCCTGGTGCCCTCCTGATGCCATTGCTGGTGGTTGTGTTGGCTGGAAAAGTCCTGGGAGTTAATTTGTGCTATCAGCAACATCATTGCACTATTTTAAAGAAATCTGTATGCTCCTATTTCTAAGGTGCATATTCTTCCATAGCATATGTGGCAAATGTACCTTTTTAGTACGGCAAATCAGCTATCCAACTGAAAGAGAAATCCTAATATAATGTACAAGAAAAACCATATTGTAAATTAGAAACCTATTATTTAATTTGTGCTGAATATTCTTTCTCCTAGCCACCCCCCCCCCCCAAAATAGGTAACAAAACCAGGTAGCTATTAATAGCTATTTTACAGTATATTAAAGCACACATCATTTTAGGAATATTCACAGTAGACAAAAGACACATTCCTAGCAAGTAAGACAGAAATATAAACTCACATCCCTAATTTGCATTGACTTTAATAGGATTACCACAAGTCTTTGGGACATGAAACAGAAATTAAGCACCCTGGACCCAAACCTGTATCTTTAGGGGCAGGCTTCACATGTGATTCTAAATGGCTTTGGTCATGTTGTATGTTTAAAAGCCCTGTGCTTATAATATAGAAAAGGAATTGCACTGGCTTCTTGAATGCTGCGTGAAATACACATGTCACTAAAGAGCTAGTAAAGTATCACAAACATTGCCTTGTTTCTTGTGGACTTGTAAGAATTGCTTACTGTTGCTTATTCAGGCACTAAATTATTTTCTGTCCCTAAAAAGAAAACCATTGAACAGGGATTTGAGTGGCCGTTTAATGAAGCATAATGAGAATATAGTAGTCCATTGTGTTAAGTCACTGGTATCTGGTTTGATGGCTGGTGGTGGTTTTCTAAATTTGTCTGGTTTCTGTGTTACAGGCAGTCAGTATTTGCTTTAGCACCAAGGTTTTCCAACCTGCATGAGGAGGAAGCTTCTGATAAGCAAGTAATTCCCCAGGTATACAGCCTTAGTTCCTTTCATTTTAAAGTAAAAGACTCTGTATGTTGCATTCTGCCCTGTACGCTTTCTTTTATCAGCTTTAAAGAAATATTTGTAAGTGCATTGTTATGTAACAATGCTCCTTGGATTTTCAGCGCCTACCTTCATCATGACAGTATCCTGTGAACCAAAGAGAGCAACATATTCCCTGGATAACGTGATGGTGATTCAGGCTTCCTAGGAAGATACTTAAAATTACTAACATGATGGTGTTTTTAAGGTTAGTGCTACTCAGTAGGTGTTGAATTGTTTATATTGCAGGTGTGCAGAAAGGGAGGTTAGAATCTGTTGCTAGGTATCTAGGTGACCTACAGTATACTGAAAAGAGGTTCCAATAATTTAACAATAGCAACAAGACAGTCTTTCCATGAAAATTAATCTCCTGAAACAAAGCAAGCTTTAGAGATCAAGAAGTGGCCTTTCAAATGCCCTTAGTGATTAAAACAGCCTATGAACTTAGAAAATAAATAATAAGATTAAATACGAAAACATTACTAGCTTGGTTCAGTTTGGGTACTGAAAATAAAATCCTAAGCTTAGAACTATCTTGGCCTTCTCAACAGAAAGAAAGATTCAACAAGCATGAAGCCCACCTATCTTGGTGTGATGGTGTGGAAACAGCAATGCCTCCATCTTCGCAATGAATGGCCAGGATGCACAAAATATATAGCAGGGCAATTCATCTACATTTCCAAACTATGATACGCATGTTACTGTTTGTTCTGTAGAATTCAGAAGGTCTTTGCGGTTATTGTTTATGTTATTGGGTTATGTTATTAGTTTCTTCCTTTTTGAATCCATATTATGAAATGATTAACTCTAACCCTACTGCCTGCTGGGATTCTCCCATCCTACTCACTTCCATGACTTAATTTCTGTGAGTAATTCTGCTGAGTCACCAGAACTACTGCTTTAATTTGTAATAATGGGGATTTCTGGGAGTAGATTTAGTCTGTCTTTAATCTTTTTAGAACCCATCTTTTATTTTTAGGACCCATCTTTTATTCATATCTTCATTGTTCTATGATACTGTTCTTCAGAGATGGGAATCTAGAAGCTATCAGTAGGTGTACTTGTCATACAGTCAATGGTAATGTATAATGATGAGTAACAGCAATGGAACTTCAAAGTTGCTTCTTATTCCTGTGTAGAGGAAAGAAGCAAAATCCACAAAAGAATTGGAAAACAACATATAAATTATTGCTTGAAGTCACAATCATCCATTGCATGCACATTTAATAAGAGAAGAGAAAGCAAAAGAGTCAACTGCAGGGTGGAATAGGAATTTGTACATGTTTCCCATAATTGGCTGCTGCTGGACTGTTTATGACTCTTCACTCAAGCATGAATATGGTAAGCAATATGTTAATTGATAAACTCTAGAGCATGGACACCAGCTGAGCCAGGGTTCAAATCTTAACCTCTACTTCTTCTTCTTTTGAATGATAGCCCTAAGGTAGTGCTTCTTTACAGAAAATGGTAAGAAAATTCTAGATTCCCTGTCACAGTCAAGATATTATCACATTTCATGTTCTTTCTTTGTATATTAAAAGTTTGTACTGAAGCTATTTATATAGTTCAAATGGATTATACTGTACCCTAAATTGGCTGCTTTGTCTTCAAATATGTGTGTCAGGTGTAAGTTAAAAAAACAGATCGCCCCCACATTGCATGGAATCATGAAACTTTAGTTTTGCAGAGGGACATATCGGTTATTTTAAAACAGTGTTCAGTATATGCCCTTCACTAGAATTCAATTTGAAACTTATTTGAGGACAGGAAGAGCAGTTAAGTTGGGATAAAACAGGATTTGTCATAGATCTGGGCATGTGTATTCTGCTTTATTTCTGGACTGCAAGCAGTTTGCAATTGTAGTTCCTATTAGAATTCTATCTACGGAGATGCATCAAATGGACCTTACACACTTTTATCCTATGAGATGCATTTCAAGAACACAGAGCTCATCCGCATCTCTGATCAAACTATCTTTGTGTACATCCATCTGATTTAAGCTGGAGGCTGAGTGCCCATCCAGCATTAGAAGGGTAATAGGTTTTACTGACACGGATAACCTTGATTTATATGTTGACCCTCCTTTTGCAGTTGCAGACTTTCATTCCTATATACTTCAAAAAGCTATGAATGCTAAATAGGGGGAAAATAACTTGTATAAAACCTACAGACCTCAGCACAGGGTTGCATGTTCTTGTCTTTCTTTTTGGGGGGGGGAGGGTACCTTTGAGTCAGTTTTTTACTCCTGGTGACTGCCTCGACAAGTCCCTACAGTTTTCTTGGCAAGATTTCAAAGTGATTTGCCCTTGCCTCCTTCCTAGGACTGAGAGAGAGTGACTGGCCCAGGGCCACCCAGCTGGCTTTGTGCCTAAGGTGGGACTAGAACTCATGGTCTCCCAGTTTCTAGCCTGGGGCCTTAACCACTACACCAAACTGGCTCTATTGTCTTCCATTACTGACAAAATAAACAGTGACCTACTGTATGTAAAAGGGTAGAAAGAAAGGGAAGGACTGAATTAAGTCCATTAGCTTTTTTGAGCAGAACTGACTTTTTTGAGTGGATTAATAATAATACATACACACCTATCTCAAATTCTACTTGGATATTAAGATCATGGACAACATATTCATGATCAAGGCCAATTTCAGTTATGACTGCCACAGATTTAATGGTATATTGTTTCTCTTTCAATATTGGCTTACAACTATGCATTCTAAGTCTGGTCAATCCTCTGTCAGCATGCACAATTTTATTAGTGCTCACCTACACTGATTACCCACTCATTTTTGATCATATATTATTTATTACAGCAGGACAGAGAGAGCTGACCCACCAAGCGTCTTGATCTAAACCTTCATTGTTGAGATGGAGGGCAAATATTCTGGAACTTCTTGTAGTCTATGCTGGCCTCTCACTAGCCTATGCTGGTAAGCAGTGATGGGAATGTACTTGAAAACATTTCCCTACATGTTCTTTCATCTATATTAATGCAGAGAAAAGAAACAGGGAAATGAATGTCTGTGTAAAATCTTTTTTGTTAGTGGGGAATTTCTTCAAACCTCCCAATTCCTTCTTGGAATAATTTGGTTCCTTAAAAATCAGCTACAAAGCATGTTTACAGAGTGGGCTTTTTTCCTAGTGAATCTATCCTATTTAAAAGTGAAAATACGACAAAGCAAATTATGGAGAAGGCGAAGAGCTGAAGTACAGAAACGAATGACACATGGGACACCAAAACTGGAATGACACTTAAAAGAAAATCCAGAGGACAGGGACAGAAAGGTGGCTACTTATTCACTGAAGAGTAGATCTGTTTGATGTAACTGCTTGTTTCTTGGTGGCCTAAATTTCTTCCCCAGGAAATATTTCCATTTGTCTCCATGGTCCCTTGGAATACAAAGGAAGAGAGGACTGCTCTGCTCCTATCAGCAGCTGCTAGAATGATCTGTGTGTGTATATGGATATGGATGTATGCAGACATCATTATTTGAACGCTGTTACACTGGTTTAAGCGTAAAGATTCCATTTCTGTTTACAGGCCAGATCTGACCTGACATCAGAAACCACTTCTTCGAGTAGAGGCTTTCCCCAAAGACCTCTCATTCCGTGATGCAATTTTGAGAGTCCAAAGCATACTCCTGGGCTGATGTGCTAAGCTGTCTAAAACCAAATGTTAAGAAATGGCTACTCCATATCCTCTATATCCATCTTGAGAAAGGGCTGTCTGTACTTTGAGGAATTTACTGGATTCCCTGTGCTAGATGGAACATTTCTATTTGTCAGCAGCCTGCAGGGAAAACAAGATTAAACTCAGCCTCGAACTAAACCATAGTCTGTGCAAAAGGGAGCCACTTCTTTCTTTGTTTTCTTGTCATTTAGAGAGAAGAATTTATTTTGTCTGAGCAAGTCTGAGTTCCATGATGATTCCTTTTGAGTGGTGTGACAAACTGGGGTGATCCACAATTTTTCCATAGAGGATTATACAGTTTATTTTACATAGAAAAAATATGACAACATGATGAAGAGTCCTCTCTCTTTCGTCTTGTGGAGAGGTGGTTGACGGACTCTAAAGATGTTTTTTATGCACAGTAGGTATCTGCCTTGACAACCTGACAATACATGGTCATTGCAAATGTCAGTCCAAGAATCTGTAGATACAAAAATCATTGTCAAGATTAACAGCATGCAGCATAATCTCAATTCTTGTACAATCTCAATTATATGTACAGTTGCAAACTATTGATCCAGAAGGAATAATGCATTTCCCATGCCGCCCATTGTATATCAATTCCATGCAAAACAGCCCTGCATAATCAACAGTTTGGAGCTAACCTACATGAGAAGCTGAAGGACAGTTATGAAATGTCTTTGCAATCAGAAAGAAAAAGGAGGAAAGAAACCTGGATTATAACTCAACCAAAGCTTTATTCAATATTGGTGAAAAACAATCTATAAATCAGATAATTGGAGGAGGTGCAAAAGGCCCCCTTCTTTCTACTTTTATCTAGCCTGGCTGTCTATGCCATTCTTGTTGCTTGCCCATCCTGTCCCCCCCCCCCCCCAGACTTTCTGTCTAGGGAAAAAGGTATTTAGGGGGCAATCATTAGGCTGGGTGTTGACTCCATCTGTAGCCATCACCAAAGATCAGCTGAACCCTCCATGTTCTGCCTGCCAAGCTCTCTCCTCAGTCTTTTGTCCCTGCACAGAAGAAGTAAGGACTTGTGCTGCATAACTGGTCCTCCTTTTTCCTCTTCTCTGTGCAAAGTTATGATTGTGTGCATCCATTATGGTTTATAGCTTTGTTCTTACTGAAACTACTGTAAGTAGTCTGCACAAGACTGTGTGCTACAGAAAGGCTGACGTATGGTACTTCCTTTAGCTGAGAAATCCTGGGAACTGAAATCTTCAGAGGCATGTTATGGATCTATAATAAAGAATAGCTAGTTCTGTATCTAGATTTCAGTTTCTACAACTTTCTGGGAAAACCATGACAATTAAGCAGGTATAAAAATAACAGAGAATTGTAAAGTAGAAATATATTTCCTCTACTTTCATTCTAGAGAGTTAGGCATACTTAAATCCACTGATTTCAACAGGATTAACCTTGCTTAATTCTGTATTAAACTGTGACATTAATTTGGAAAGGGTGAAAAAAAAATCTTAACCCTACAGGATTAGTTATAAATGGTGATGATAAGTTTAAATTGCTGGGGCTGTAAGTTAACAATATATATGCCTATTTTGGCTCAAATGTGGTACAATAAGCGGTTTTTCATCCTAGTTCTTGTTTGTTAATTTTAAGCAGCTTTATACTTTTCGTAGGATCTCAGAACAACTTTCTGGGGATTGGAGGAAAAGATTTAAAGTATAAGAGGCAGTGAAGTGATCAAGTAAAAATGTGCTAATTATTGAACAGGCCTACTGCCAAATAAAAATTCATTATGAGGGATCTCCTGTACTTTAGGCTAAGGCACAATAAGTCAGTTACTCTCCCCCATTAACTTAAGCGTAACCAACTTTATATAGAAACCATTGCCATTTTATATCTTCAGATACTCTAGTTAAACCAAAGAAAGATCATTAAACAGCCATGACTTGTTGATGTTTGCATGTATATATGCACATAAGCAGGACGAAACAAAACAGCATTCAAAGAGAAAGACAACTTCTCTTTAGATCAATCTTCTTGCAGGCCCGATACGTAGGCTATAATCTTGTACCCATTTATCAATGAATAAAGTCAATGGAATTTCCTTTTGAGAAGAGATTTATCTGTCACTGTGCTAATATAAACAGAAGCACTCAGGTAAATAAAGGGAAATTTTACCTGAACCAATGCTGTGCACAATCCAAAAATTCCCACTGCTAACAGGTTCTCCTGAAGCCATAGTTTCACTGTTTCATAGCAAGGCTAGAGAGAGATAAAAATATTTTGCTATAAGGAAGCAAAAGATGTAAGTAGAACCTACAAGTCATATCAAACTTGGTAATCGGCAATGTCAATTTAAGCTTTCCAGTGGAGGTGAAAAGTATCTCAGGGGACTTTCTTGCAATGAAATACGGCTTTAAAGACCTAGAAAGGCTGAACAGCTGAAGATCAAGTGGATACTTTGTGCAAGATTCATTAACCAAAAAAAAAAAGAAGAACAATGTCTGCTTCTCATTTAGGCATTCCAAATCAGGCCGCTGCATTTCTAAATCCAGTAGTAAATCATAGTGCTTGAAACAGAAAGGCAAGGCAAGAATGTGAGAAGGCAATTATAGGCCAATTATTGCTTAAACAAAACAAAGCTGTCCCCAAATACTTCACCTTGCTTTGTAGGAACCACAAAGTGGCAAGATGACATTACATTTGGTGCAAACATATTAGTCCCGCTGTCAGTATGTCAAACCTTAGCACTGATAGGTTCCTAGAAGGATTTGCTAGCTCACAAAAGAAATAGTTTTAAGAATAACAGTTGAATAACAGCAGAATTTAATTTAGTTTTGATACATTCCTGTGACGGATCACCTTGGACATATTTTTCAGCATAAGGTAACTGGTTGAGTTGGCCCGCCAAGGGTGTGGTTGAGCTTGAGTCTCCAAGCCCATACTCAAACTACACTCCGGACCTGGTACCTTTTTGCACTCCTGGATGGATGCCAGAGTCCTTCTCTGCAATGGCAGGAATGTTTCTTAGGAAAGATGCTGCTTTTTTTCCCCTGTAGAAAACTGTTATGGACTGATTATTTCATCAGAGCTGCTTCCGCAGTGATTATCACGGTCAGGGTTTCTCAACTTCAGCAACTTTAAGATGAATGGACTTCAACTCCCAGGAGTTGAAGCCCACCCATCTCAAAGTTGATAAGGTTGAGAAATGCTGGTATAGGGTCAGCCACCTCTGCAGACTGGATGCTGGGTATGTAATCTCCTGAACTGGCAACATAAACTAGGCAGCATTGTCTCATACCGTAAAGTCATGTTTTTGTGCTTCCTGGTGTCATCTTGGGGACATTCTGCAAGATGTACAAGTTTGACCCTACAACTCACTAAGTGAAATTCTGTCTCAGTGCTGCAGTTCTCTGGATCTTTTATACACACACACACACACACACACATGTAAGAAGGAACCTCCACCCCAAAACAATATTTGAAGAGGATTCTGGGATCCAAGGAGGAAAGGCATAATCAGAGAAAACAGCTATTCCCTCCCTTTCCTCCTCCACAGAACCTTTAGTTCCAGTCAAAGCAGCATTTTTATTTATGGAGTAGCTACTCTAAATCCTACTCTATATAACAAGGGTATTTTTCTTCATACAACTATCAATATTCAGCAAATATTGTTGTGGGAAAAACAAGTACAAGGAGTTAGCTAATAGGTTACTATATATTAGCCACTGCCATTTAAGGTGGCTGCTAGTTGTTGTAGCAATTCAAATTAGTGATCATAAAACATTTAGAGAGGCTCTGTTAGGGCCTCTGCTCCTGCTTATTTTGCATTTTTATTCTGCCTTTATAATTCCTTTCAAAGATACTTCAAAATAACCTTGCTGTCTATTCATCAACTTGGTGCTGAACTGAGGGAAAGGGGCAGTTTCAAAGGATTAGGAGGGGCCAACAAGGCCCTCAAGTCCAACCTCCTGTTAGATGCAGAAATCCATATTAAAGCAACCCTGAAAGATGGCGGTCTGCACACATACATGCGGTGAAGGAAGCCACTTGAGGAAGAATAAAACGGGGGGGGGGGGAGGGAACCACCAATGCAAAATAAAGCTTCTTCTGCCATCCCTGGGCTCTCCTCCCCATGAACCACCACCTCATTTCATCCCCCAAATCTCCTTTCACTGCCTGTTGCCTCCTTTCACTCTCCCTTTTCCAATCTGTCTGTTCAGTCTCCTCTCTCTCCCTTTGATCCCTGCACCATCCTCCTTTTGCCCCTGCTCTGCTCCGCACTTGCTCAGCAAGTGGCTTTTTATTCCTTGCCCATCCTTGTGCCCTTTGCCATCTGTTTTTATTCCACGCTTGGCTCCTTTTGCTCCTCATGATACTGTATATCCTTGCTTCCTTTGTGTTATGTTTGCATGTGAATTTGTAAAGAGTATATCTTGCACTTGTCTATTTATATTTTCCTTAATTAAAATGACCCTCTCCATTTTACCTTGGCCTGCCTGCTTTGGAAGTGTATCCCTCTCTGTGCCTTTCAAAAGCATGTGCAACCTTTAGATTACCAGAAGTTGCACACTCTTGCCTTCACTCACATTCCTGAGCTCTGTGCTTTTACTTCCCCTTCTAACATTTAAAGGTGAACTACTTATTAAAAGCCTTCTTCTCTTGATTGGTTGTCTGAGAAGTATGCCAAGCTATGATGAGTGAGTTAGAATAGCCTTTCTGATAGATGTTAATCACCCCGCAGGATGGCACAACAGCATGTAGCAAATGGGCAAGGCTATGACATTTTTCTTTCTCCAGTAGATTCTAAAAATTCCAGGCCATCTTAGCTGACTTTTGATTTACATTTTAACTACTCACAGCTTTCCACCAGGTCCCTGGGGAATGAAGACCACAGTTTTCACTGAATTCCAAGCAGCATGAATCTGGCACCCGTGTGGTATTGTACACTTCAAACCAGTCGGTGTAGTTGGAGACACCACAGCATCTGAACTGGAGGGGAATAAGAGAATTACAAGTCACCTTGGCCACGTGGCCCATTCAAGGAACAGGTTTAGTGGGCCCAGCATGGCAGAAGGTGTACGTCTTCTGGATTGCCCATCCAGAAAGGGGAAGTACAATATCTTTTAATAAAGTTCATTCACTTAGGATTAAAACATTATGCAAATTTCCAAAAATTAGCTAATTGACCTGAGAAAGTTAGAGTCTCCCAAGTCTATTACAGATAGTTCTCCCTTAATTACCCTAATTGGGACCAGAATTTCCATTGCTAAGTGAGGTGGTTGTTGGGGGAAACATCACATGATGGCACTGCTTAGGGACAGCAGTTCCGTTGGTCCCAGTTGTGGTTGTTAGACAAGGACCTCATGTTTCTCCTGCCCTGCCATGCTCACCTCTGCTTCAACTCCCTCTACCCACTTATCTCCCCCCCATCTCTGCCCTTTTGGCTGCCCTGCACTCTGCTTCCCCTGCTGCCCTGCTCTCTGCCCTGCACCCTCACCACCCTGCACTCTGCCACCCCTGCTGCCCCTCACCACCGCCAGTTGAACTTTGCCATCATCTTCCTCCCGCTGCTGACAAGGCAGGTCCGGCCTGGCCCTTCGCAAGGCAGATGCTGGCCACATCCAGCCTCAGGAAGGCCTCGCACAGCTTTGGGAAGGCCTTGTAAAGGGCCAGGCCAGGTGTGCTCATCAGCAGTGGGAGCAAGAAGATGGCAAAGTCACCTGGGGGTGGTGAGGGGCAGCAAGGGACAGCAGGGGCGGTGGAGTGTAGGGTAGTGGGGGTGCAGGGCAGAGGGAAGGGTGGCCAAAAGGGCAGAGATGGGGGGAGATAGGTGGGTAGGGGAAGTTGAAGTGCACCCTGTGGTCATAAATGCAAGCAGGCTGCCAAGCACCTGAATTTTGATCACATGATTGCAGGGGCTCCACAACAGCCATAGCTACAAGGACTGGTCATAAATACCATTAATTCAGTGATGCTGTAACTCCAAACAGTCACTGAACAAATGGTCGTTAAGCAGGGACTACCTGTATTGGTTACTCAGTTCCTTTGTTATTCCAGAGCAGAGAGCCCAGGGTCATCAGAAAGCCCTATGTCTCTTTACATCCATTGTAATATCAGAACAGATCAACAACCAATGGATAACTGTTAGATAAGAGGAAGATCACTTTGCTTCCAGATATACTATACCCCTTCAGACACTCCATGGGAGTATAGTATATATGGGGGGAAAAAAGAGTAAAAAAAATGGCTTTGCCTAAAATAATCACCATAATCCTAGTCATTCTGAAATGCTCCCAACAATTCAACATGGCTTGGAGAGTCACTGAAGGAAGCAGATATATCAGAAGCTGGAGGAGTCCTGTCCCATCTTTGTACAACAGAACAGCAACAGAACTAATCTTCAGTTGTGTGGAAACTAAATAAAACATGTTATCAAGATCCATGCATTTTACAACAAAAGTGAGGAGAACTAAAATGGGGAAAAAAGCCAAGAAAAATATTTTCACCATTGCTTCTCCTTGGCACTTTTTTTAAAAAAGAAAGGAAAACATGACTCAGAAAATTGTTTGCCATAAGAACATGATATTATCAGCAGTACAGAGTGCAGTCATATTATTTTTTGAGTATGCTATTACCATCCAAAAACTGTTCAGGTTACAGCAATGACACATGTTTTATTATATTTTGTAAAGATGAGTGGCTTCAAATTCATATATGCTCTGCTTTGAAATTGTCTTTGACATTTAGTAATAAAGTCATGATCTGGAAATTGAGACTGCAGGCAGCCAAGTTTTCCAAATAGCAGAGTGTTAAATGTTGATTTATATATCTTCCATTGCAGCTATTCAGCACGTGGATGCGAATCTTAGTTTTAAGAAAGTGAGAAATCTGTAGATTGTTGTAGGAGTTCAAGATCCTTTTGTGAGATCTCCTGTGCAAAGCTGAAAAAATGTAATCACACTGTGCAACTGGGAAGGTGAGTCCATAGATTGCTTTCAGATATGCCACCCTTGGGACCATATACAGTAGTATTTCACTAATGAGCAGCATCCACTGAATGTGGGTTTCTTTATTCATTACATACATACATACATACATGCATGCATGCATACATACATATATTGCTGCCCATCTCATACATATGACTCTGGACAGCTAACAATTACTGTGGTGTTGGGTTGTGGGACAATTCTGATTCTGCAACTCTTAAATTATAATGTGGCTGGAAATTTTAATTGCCTACTTGCACATGAATCTACATATATCTGGCAAATTAGCATTCCAAATTGTTCCAAATGGTCCAACGTGTTTTTTTGCTTTAAGGCTGAGAAAAATGAGGAAATTATGAAGCTCCTGCATTATTTTTGTTTCACACTTTTAAAGGACCTTGCCCCTTGTCCAAATGCAAGTAAATTTCTTCATGTACAAAACTATGCCCTCCAACCCTTCGGAAGCAACTACAGGCAAAAGCTCTACATAGCTCTATTTTCAAATGTTGCCCAAAGCAAGTTTCCTGTGGCAGAAGTGACTAAGGAGGATAAATGCGAGAAGCAGCAAATCTTTGATCTTGTCTCCAAGTATACTTAGATATATATGGGAAATTGGACTCTTTCCTCTGTAGAGATACCAAGGCAGTTATGTTATTTATTAACTAGTCAAGTCTCACAATGAACTGATTGTGAATGTGAATATTTGTGGTTCATAATCTTAGCCTGAAAATAGGTAAGCATCACAAGCTGTCTGCAATTCTTCTCCAGTTCAGGATTTTAATTGTACAGGGGAGGGGAGAAAATAAACAATACAATGGGACTCCATCAGAGAATGGCCCTTAATTGGATTGAAATAAACCGGGCTATTTCCAGTTTGAAGGGAAAGGACCTTCTGAACTTATCTGAGATAAAAGGTGGGGGTGGTTTTGCTTTGGACACATTAAGCACAGGCTGAATTGAAGATATGTTTAAAATAACCCTGAGCATCCAGGCCATAGCAAATTAAGGCAAACAAATTCTAACATATTAACATTTCTGATGGCAAGGCCCAATTGGTCAATTTAGATGAAAGTTTTTGAAGAAATTAGGAGAAAATAATTCAACAGATTTTCATAATGAAGCCTGTTGTTAGATTATTATTTGTATTTCCTGGCATATAAATTGATGCAACATAAGACATTGATTCAATTCTTGTTATTTGGGGCTATGTTGGTTATGACAAAACATTAGAAAATTAAATATACTTTTGATTGGACACTGGCACTTATAACTGTAGGAAATTGTGTTGGTTGAAAAATTAACACACATACAAAGGCACACACAAAGAGTCCTGGGAAAACTTACAATGAAGGGAAACATTATTTAAATCTGATCACCATTTATTGATTGTATTAATATTTTCCCCCTAGTTTGCTTTCACCTGCTGGAATATTAATCTCTAGACCTTTTTCATTTCTACTTAAGACTGCATATGGATTCATATATTCTCTTCTTCTTCTTTTTTTTCTTTTCTTTTTTCCCTGGTCTTGGTTTATATTAACTTTTTTAGTTTTGTTGTGAAGTTTTGTTTGTTCAAATAAAGCAGGAAAAGAAAAAAATGTGTAGCAGTTTACATGCCAACATAGACATATTGTACGCAACCATATTAGTCATAGAGAAAAAGAAACTCAGAGAATATCACATATTGGAATCAGATGCATTTAGTTCCTATCTAATAATTTTTCAGACAAGTATTTTAAGAAAAACAGCATACAGAGAAACTGTGAGTTGGAAAGTTTAGGTTGTATCTGCTCATTGAAATGAAGTCTTCTATTTCATGGCTGGAGAAAACTTTCTGTACTTACAAAAGGAGATCAAACAGAATCAATATTTCAACACTGAAATCTAATTGCATTGCTTAATAATTTAATTGTGCCAGCAAATTAAAGTCGTCTTATTACTATAATATATTTTAAATTCTATTTCTATTTTCCCCTGGGTCTTGGTGAACAGGTCACTAATCTTCTGTTACCTCCATATTTTTTTTTCTATCTTGGTGTTCATAAAATTAATGCCTTCTATTTGTGCAAAGCAACATGTCACAGCAATTTGGAACTGAGGATGTACATCCATACAAATGTAAAAGAGGCATTTGGACAGACAATGTAGCTTCTTCAACTGGAAAGAAAACAAGCCATTGGGATTGTGATTAACCATTCCTATTATAAGATTACAAAAGCAATATTTGAACATAGTGATTAACTGTATGAAAACTTGAGCAATTTCAAGTATCAATGGAAGGTACAGACTAATTCAGGTGACCTAAAATATAGCCCATAATAACAGGAATATTTCAAACATTTTTTTTTTAATCAAGAGAAAGAAATAGAGATGTCTCACATACATCCAGATGACTAAATTCAAAATTGTAGTTTCATCTTTTCAGAAAATGGACAGCTCACTGCTCTTAAGGGAACAACCAGAGAGATATTGTTGCATAATCAACACAATTTTTATTTTGTTTACTGAAAACAGTTCAGGGCAGAGATTCAAGGGTTTTAGAATCCTTAGTAAGAACTTTGGCTCTCTAGAAAAAACACATTTCTAGAGTTCTTGGATCCTGCATTCCAATCAAGCTTGCAGCATTCCCCAAGCATATTAGTACCTATAAAATTGCTGCCACCCTATGAAGCAGTAGTCAACTTTATTGTAAAAAAATATTTCAGTGGAAACAAATGGTATGGCAATCCTGGGGCAGAGACCAGGGCAAAGTTAACTGTGAGACCAAAATGGTCTCAATGTCTAATATACATCAAAGCCTCAAACTGTTGAAGTTCATTCTTCTGACTTCCAGAGTTTGCTAATCACTAAAATCTTTGGGATTCATTTGTATGCAAACTTTGTTGACCTGTGAAATGAAACAATATAGTAATAATATGTGCTCAGGGAAATGTTAACCAAAATATTACTTTTTTGTAGCAATATAAGCAGTATATGAAGTATATATACATGCCATATGCCAGAGGAAGACTGTCTTGATCTCTTATTTGTGGGCTTCCTAAGTGTATCTGGTGGGCCTTGTGTGAGATGGAAAGCTGATTAGAAGGGCCTAACCCTGATCCTCATGTTCCTGTGTTCTCAAATATATAGATAGAACAGCTATGTTCCTTCTCTTGACCCTGTCCTGTTGAACGGTGCCTTGGATGCAAAACAGGAGGAAACAAAGAAACAAAAAGGTTCTGTTGAAGAAAAGTGCCAGTGAGCCATTCTGTCTCACTTCTTCCAGTATCACTAGTGTTCTAGCATGATGATAGAAATGTGGTATCTCCTGTGCTCTGCAATTACTTGAGGGATTGTCTATGCATTTTGTCTGTTTGCATGTGTGCCTCTCTGCATGCTGATGAGCACCAAAGCATCAGATTAATCCCTTATCAGCAGATTTCAAAGCAGGCTGGGGAAAGACCCATTAAGCATCAGGGCCTTGACTACAGGTAAGATACAGTGCAGTGGTATTCTATAAGCATTTTTCAGGCAAATGCTTATAGAAAACAAAATTAAATTTTCTCCATTGAAAATTCAAAGACAGGCAGATGGGTGTGTAGGTGTTAGCACATGCCGGTGTTAATGGAAAGAACAATGAAGAAATACACGCTTACATCTGTTTGTATGATGCTCCATGCATTAGTTAAACCAATATTTCCATCAGTTCCATACAAATGAAGCCCTTTCTTCAGGTCCCGCTGAGCGTACTTATCAATCTGAAAATAAAGCAAGAACAGTTACGTATGTGCATCCTAGATGGTGAAATTGTGAAATGGCACTTTTTGGCTGACTTTTCCTCTAGGAGGCCATGACAATGGTTGAACTGAAAGCGAGGCACGTTAAAGCGACAACATATAAAGAAAAATAGGTATCTGAACAACATATTTTCCTAACTTCCCTATACAATTCTCCAACATTAAAAATGATAACTGAAAATAACACCTAGCTATTGTAATGACTTCCAGCTAGTCTGTTCATCAAAAAGTAGAGATTTGTTTTACTATATAGACATTATCATTATTTCACCTTCTTCTGCAAATTACATCCACTGCACTCATATTTTTGTATGTTTTTTTTTAATGGGGTATAGTGTTTACTGGAAATTTGAAGGGATAGTATCTCCTTTTTTATTATTATTATCTGTAGTTTTCTTTATCTGTGTATTCCTTTGGCTGAAAATCCACCCCAAAATCAATTTTACACAGATCTAAACATTGTTAGAATCTTATTACTGCTCACTTTTGTGGCAAAGCTGCTTTCTTCTATTATATTTTTATATAATTCCACAGTACTATAAGGAGAAAAGACTTCAACAAAGGGTGTATAGAGTAGCTTGATATTATGAAAGATTTAACCATACAGTAGAATGGAATGTATTATTCTTTCCAATTTATTTCCAATAGTCCTTATTAAAAATATTTCTTCAAAGAAACAGCAGTTTGTGATTTATACTCACTTCCATTCAAAGGTTCTTTTATGGAACAACTGAAATTCAGTGGTCACTTTTCATACAGTAAATATTTAGAACCTGTAAAAAGCACTAGTCTTAAAGAACTGAAAGGAGAGCTATGAATGGCGATAATACTTTTACAGCATAGTGAGATGTTATCTTCCTATTATATTATTACAGACAAATTTATTAATGAAGGGACTAAAGGTCCCTTTAGCGACTGCCTCAGACAGCGACAGTTCACAGTTACGATGGTGATGACAAAGTAACTTTGCAACCAATGCCCACATTTACAACCTTCACAGCATCTCTCTCTCAGTCGTGTGTTCACCATTACAGTCAGTTAGTTCATGTTATCCTGTATCTGACCTGTTTTTTTTTCTCCCCCATCTCCCAGGATGGAGAGATTGCCTAAAAAACTGTCTCTTCCTGAGCTGCTTTTCTGCACAGTGCATCCCTATAAAGTGCTAACTGCACATTAACAAGCTCAGCTCTGTGACCTTGATTAGAATGTTCAGTAGGCTTGCAGCTGCTGCCTGAAATTGACAAGACCCTAATCAGTTTCACACTAAAAGCTTTTGTTTGCCTCCTAAGCAAACTCACAGCCTCAAGCACTCTAGGCAAACAGCCAGCACTAGTGCATTCCTTTCCATATGCATTCCCCATTGTGTGCCTGCTTACTCTCTGGTAATCCCTTCCTCTTCAATGAATGTAAATACAAACATTAATCCCCTTGTTGCTAATTATCCAGTGTTGGGGTGAGCATTCCAAAGGGCGGGGGAGTGGAGAAATGTATCAAGACGATAAGATTTTCCCTTTTACCCAGCTTCCTCGTGAATCAAGTCTCCCTGCTGTATGGGATCACCCTGCTGTTTGGGGTCATATCCTTATGACACTATAAAACAAAGGAAAGCTAAAGTAAAATCAGAAGCCTAGTTGTGGTCACATGATTTTTCACTTAGTGACCATTTTGCTTAATGACTCAGTTGTCAGTCCCAACTGTGGTCGCTAAACAAGGACTACCTGTATAAAGCCAATTTAGGACAGTAACAGAAAATACTGCCTTTACATGCATCACTTCATGTTGAATTGGAAACAGTCACCTGGGATTACTCTGCAAACTGCACTGGGACCATGTAACAAAGAAAAACAAATTTAAAAGATGCAATGGGGAGAAAAGAAGTAGTGAAACAGAAAGCATTGGACAAGTATATATATGTGCTAATTTGAAAAAAACTGTTCTTTATAATAGATTACTACAATATTGGCCCATAATTTTTCTGCAAAATAATGTGTGACGGGTACATCCAAGTTGAAAACATTCTAGGAAAATGAAAAATGCCAGTACTGTTTTTCTTTGGTGAATTCTGCAGCCATTCTGTCATAGCTACATACTTTCAGGGTTCTTACCAAGACTGAAATGTTGCTCTACTTAATGTAATCTTTGTGACTTGTTTCAGATTAATATGTTCTACTAACAACAAATCAACCTTTATAAATTGTCTGAAAGGTCCAGAGGAATATTTTATTAACTCAGATATACCTTAATAGACTTTCACATTTTACCATAATAGTCTGCTTTACCATATATTTCTGCTCATTAGGGAATCATTGATTACAACTTACATAAATCAAAATCAGTAGCAATAAGTGAGAACTGCTGAGAGGCCTTTACCTAAGATAGAGGTGATCAGCAGATAATCTGACAATATATATCTTTCACGGGTAGAGTTAAGCTGCTTGTCAGGAGGGGATGAAAATTAATGGAGTATTTTCTAATAGAGAAAAAGATGCATGGAGTGATATCTGCCTCAACTCTCATGTTTCCTCTCCCTTCCACTGGCAGACAAAAAAGACTTGACAACACTGTTTTGCAGCAGACCTGATCCTTCTATCAAGCTGTATTCAGAAGGTGGTGCTAGTGAATATTTGACACCCTGGTTGGTGACCTTGGTTGTCCCATTCAGTTCCTTCTTGGCCCCAGTGCTCTTCATTAGCTACATGAATCTACTAAGGTGAAGGTCATCTGGAGCTTTAGGATGGATGGGGGAAAATAAGCAGAAACGGAATCAAGAGAAGTCTGAGATGTAGGGCCTTGACTGTATATGGGATTAATTCTCCTATCGTGAATCTGGCCATTAAAATTTCCAGACAAAATCCCCACATCCCCACGGTGAGAGGCATTGTTCTCAAGTGATGGAATGCACACACACACACACACACACACACGATTCCCTTTTCTCTCTGTATTTACAAATGCATCTCTTCTGCCAGGCACTTCACTGCTAACTGATTTTAGCTTTGTTTTCATTTTTTTGCTGCCTGGCATACTTGTTTGAGAAAAAAAAGTGGAATAGGCCTTCAGTTTGCTTCTGATCCTCCTTGCAGAGACATGTCAGTTCCCCTCAGCATCATAGGGTGCCTCCTGGAGTGTGTGGCTCTGCCCTGTCAAAGAATCATGGTGGGGGCCAATTCACCAGAAACACCCCATTTTGCTAGGGAGGCATTTCAGTCTGTGGCTTTACTTCGAAAGGATGCTTTCATTGAAATCTCAGTGAAGCAAAGCTCCCCTGAAGAGCTGCACAGTTCCGGGAGAAACTGAATAAATAAATTTAAAAAACAAGGCTTCCTTTGTCATATATTCCTCATTCCTAACTGCATTTGAGATTATATATGCAAAACTGGCATATTCTTGTTCAGGGGATCAGGATCTCATGAACAATAATGTACAATACATTTTAAGACACTCAAAAGAGGTTTCTATAGTAATACAGTTCATCTTCATCTAAGTAATGACAATTTCAGCCTTAGGTTTCATATTCACTTAGACTACGGGTAGTCCTCACATACCACTCATTTGTTCAGCAACCATTCGAAGTTACAATGGTGCTGAAAAAATAACTTTATGGCCCATTTACGACCCATTTAGACCTGATCCTTCTATCAAGCTGTATTCAGAAGGTGGTGCTAGTGAATATTTGACACCCTGGTTGGTGACCTTGGTTGTCCCATACAGTTCCTTCGGTTTCATATTTTTGCAGCGTCCCTCAGTCATGTGATCACCATTACAGTCAGTACGTATCATCCTGTGGTTGACCTGTGTTTTTTTCTTCCCCTCCCTCCCCTTGCAGGGCAGAGAAATTGGAGAGAAAGGATTTGCAAGAAGTAAGCTGTTTGCTCTTCTACACATCAAAAACAGTGCAATCATACTTGCATCCCAGGGCTTGGAGTCATGGGCATGCTATACAAACATCTTACAGCACTCCCTTGAAATCTCTTTCTCTCCAATCTCTCTGCTCTGCAAGGGGGAAGGGGAGAAAAAAAGCGATTTCTATAGGCAATTTCTCCTTTGCTTGATCCTTTCCCCCCTCCCGCAACAAAGCAATGAGACTGGAGAGGAAGAGATTTTAAGAGAGTACTGTAAGTTGTTTGCGTAATGCACCCGTGGCTCCCAGCCCTGGGCTGCTGGCATGATCCCACTGCTTTCAATTCCAAAGGATGGGGAGTGGTTAGGAGGCAAACAAAAGCCAAAGATGTGAAACTGACTAGTCTTGTCTCTTTCCAGCCAGAAAGCACAGTCACAGTCGCGTGATTTCCCACTTAGCGACTGCTTCACTTAGTGGTGGTGTTGCCAGTCCCAGTTAGGGTCGTTAAGCAAAGTCTACCTGATTTGTCAATAATGTGAGATAAAATTTAAAAATTTACCAACTGGCACCAATACTGAATGTCTTATTTTTCACCTGTTCAAATGTACTCATATGCTTGAGGCTTATTTTTAAAATTCTGCACTGGAATATCAATGTGGTTGTATCTTCAGATTAATTTGACACACACACACTCTCTTCAATCCCATGTAAAATTATTAGTCAATTGTGTTCATACTACCTCTAAACTACAATTTTTTTGTACAAGTGAACATTAATTGAGTTCACACAACATTCTAAGGCACAAACCACAAGCAAACAAATGACAGCTGAGCACATGGCATAAATACAGCCATTCACTGGACACAAGACATGAGTCATTCTCCTAGGATGCTTCAGTTGGAATGCTGTTGATGGACCAGACCTTGTGCCATGTTCTCATGTTTTTCTTCTTAACTGATAACTTTAAAGAATAAAAAGGAAGGTGCTGTAGGAAAATATGGAAGGGCTATAAATAAAAGATAATGTTATCTTGATCTCTTCCCCCCACCCATCCCCCACATAACATTTGGTGAACAAAGAGAGCCTCAGACAGAAAACCAGACAGATAGATTAAAATAATAAATCTAATCTAATCTAATCTAATCTAATCTAATCTAATCTAATCTTTCCTTATTCTGTTTTTTTTATTGCTACTTGTTTTATCTCTGTGGATTTGAAGCAGTTGACAAATATAGTTAAATAAATAAATAAATTCCAATTCTCAGATTGAAATTCTACCAGGATGAAAGAAGAAGTAAAAACTTCTGTACCTTTTAAAGGCAAAGATAGTTGCTGTTTAAATGCAAGAGTCAGGCTAGTTGCCAGGTTCTTTGCAATTTAATTTCCAGGGCTTTCTCACTCACACACACAGACACACACAGACCCTTCAGAAAGTATTTCCTAACAGCTGTTATTAGTACTGTCCAGCCCAGGGCTAAATGGGTTGGATAAAGAGAAGTGGAAGTGCCGGGGTTAATTGTTGTTGCTGAACTCCCCAGCAGCTGCCCTCTTATCTCCCTTTGGGCCCCAAACTCTCATTTCAGGCGCTACTGTCTCAACCACATCACACACACTTGGCCTTCCCCAGTTACCAAGATCCCAGGTAGCAATCATTGCATGCTGTAAAAACTGCCTAGGCAGCATCTCAATATTGGTAAATAAATATTTCTGACCTTTCTGGTGATTGCTTCTCTTCTCCCACTAATAAGGGAGAAGCAGCAATAGAGAAATGACAAAATATCCAATTGTTTCCCACTGGGTGAAACTTCTAATTTCATGCCTTGATAATCATTCTCTACAGATAGCGCAGAGCTGGAAATTGAATGTAAATACAGAGCACCTAATCTAGAAGGTCATTTACAGGAGCCTTGCTGCTTTCTGGGGGAAAAAATGTGATTGAATGTAGTACCAGGGAAGACACCTTAATGTTGGGGTGGGACGTTATTCAGTACATGAGTTTGCCATGAAGATGAAAGATGCCCAGAGTCCCATTTCAGAATGGAGGCTGCAATTAAGTCCTGGCCATGAGAAAATACCACATGCCTATACTTAAAAGGGGAGGCTAATTAAAGATAAAACTTTAATATTTTAAGCAAATTTGACCATATTGCTTGAAAGTCTTTTTCTTTGCCCTTAATCCAAATATTGACAGACAACACGTATCAACAAACCATTGCTGCAAATAAGGCATAGATTTCTTTCAGAGTTATACAGCAATTCTTTTAGGAATCCCCCATGCCTGAAAAATTCATAGTTTTTGATATCTCTTTTATATATATATATATATATATATATATATATATATATATATATATATAAATGTTTGATTATAATAGTAAAATCTAATACAAACTAAACTTAAGAAAAGAGAATAGGAAGAAGGAAAAACTGTAAGAAAAAAGAGAGAAAAGTCAGAATAGAAGAAAGAGAAAAGAAACATATAAAAAAGTAACTTCCAACCTTCATCACAATGAGTATAAACAAATTTAGTGAATCTTCACCCCCTCTAAGGTTACACACATTTATCTCTTCATCCCATAACTCATCTCTTATCTATGAACAAATCCATACAACATCATCTTTTGAGTCCTAGTGTCAGCAGAAAAGTCCATAAAAGGTTGCCAGAAGTAACAACATATCTTGTTTTAACCTTGATCAAATAAACTAACTTTATATTCCTTCGTTTTACTTCTAACAGACTTAATCTTTAGCTCATTCAAATATTGTCATAGGATTTGATTTCTCTTCATTTCTTCATTGTCCCATTGCACAGATTTCTTCAAGGCTTTATCAAGCCTCTTTTGTAAATCCAGTAGGAAAAAGTTATCCAGGTCACTCTCTTGGTTTGTCATTTGTATTTCCCTTTTAAATTTTAAAGCCTCAACTAGTTTCTCTTGTATATCCAGTGAAACATCCTTTTCTAAGTCATTCTCTTGGCCTGTCAGTTGTTAATCCACTTTTGATATCATCTCTATCTTGTCAACTAAAATTTTTCTACATCTGTCATTTCTTCAATAACATCTTTTGGACATAGTCTATCCATAGAAGCAGACATCATTACTAACATTGTTGCTACTGTGGCTACTATTTTCTGATTCCATTCTTCAAAAGTCTCTTTCAATATTTTCATTGTTATAACATTTTGCAACATTTTACAGGCTTGTAGATCTTTCCTCTACCTAAAAACTTTAGTCCCCTCTAGTGTCCAGTTTTTGAAATCATGAAATTGCTTATCTTTGTTGTGTCTTGTAAAAAACAAAGCAGAATCTATTTCCCATTAGAAGCTGTTTGTTCTTATAATTAATTCCAAAATCTTATTGTAAAAGTTTCAATATTCCAATTTTATCTGACCCTTAATCTGTTTATAACTTTCTAAGATCAAAATCTTATTTAGCTTATTGCTGTTTATTTCAGATTCTTTAAATTCTTAAGCTTATGATTATGATTTTCTTTCAGGATTGAAGGCAGACTCACCTGGCATTTTCACACTTGGTCCAAAGATCTCTAATAACTTAGAAGTAGTTAATGAGCAATTTCCAAAAGTGATTAGAACGTCTCCACCATGGTTGCAAACAAAATAGCTAATCCTGTCATCTCCCAGCACTCAAACCCAAGGAAAACAGCTTTTTTGTGGTCTCTTCATGAGAAGCAGCCATCTGAAGCACATCTGGGTGATCTCCTGTCCTCTCCTTATTCAGAGAGGTTCCAAGGAACTGGCCTACTCACTGGTTCCATGGTCTTTGCCATGGTTGTCGGCTCCACTTTCACAGAGTCACCTTCAGTCTGTCATACCTCTCCCAGAGGTCCATAGTTTTTGATGTGTCAGTTAGACTAAGAAGTTAAATCCATATTTCTCATTGGGTAACTGTAATTGGTCCAACAAAAATCTCACAGGATGACCTTGTCAAAATCAGTGTCCTATAAATTAATTTAAAATAATGTGGTAAAATAAACATAAGCCTATTAAAATGTAAATAATCTTGGATAGAAATTTGAAATAGGGGATAATTTCAAGTTTATGGTTGAGAAAAGTTTCTGGAAATTCTTATAATAACATAAACCAAGGAGTCAGGACATAGCCTAAAGACCCAATTCTTGTAATTTTCTAGTTTTTTACAATGGCCCACAGCATCAAATCTGATTTACTCCAATTTCTACAATAATCAGACTGAATCCCAATCTCATATAGTAATGAAGTGAGAAGCAACAGGATGCTGGCATATGAACATAACATATGTGTGTAGCTCCTTAAAACTGCCACATCTTTTCCCAGAATTGCACAGCCACTTTAAGGTGCAGGTAGTCCTTGCTTAATGACCACAACTGGGACCAGAATCTCGATTGTTGAATGAAGTGGTCATTAAGCAAGATGCCCATGTAACTGCTTTGCTCAACAACCACAATCTGGGCACTCCCAGTTGCAGTCATTAAGTGATCTCCTGGGTCATTAAACAGATGAAGTGAAAGGGCTGCATGCTGAAGGATTTCAGCTCCACACAGAACTGAAATCATCCTGGCAGGCAGCCCTTTTGTTCTCAAATGTTCCTGCAGCCCACCGAAGGGTTTCCCCTCCCCTCCATGAGCAGAGGGGAAATCCTTCATGGGGCTGGAGGAATGGAGCTCCAATCTTCAGGATTTGAGGTCTGTTCCTGCAGACCGCAGAAGGATTTTAGCTCCCCTTATCCCCTCCACTTGCAACCTTCCCTGCCAGCTTCCCCATTGACTTTCTGGGGAAGCTGGGAGAGGAGATTGCAAATGGTGATCACAGGATCACGTGGGGCTTGGCAACTGGTCATAAATGCGAGCCAGTTGCCAAATGCCTGAAATTTGGCCACATGACCACGGGGAGGGGGCAGGGGGGCATGACATTTTATGACTGTCAGAAGTGCTTTATGAGCCATAAAGCACCCTTTCCAAGGCTGTCTTAACTTCAAACCATCGTTAAACAATCAGTCATTAAGCAAGGACTACCTGTATTGCAAACAGATGCTATGTTTGCACTCTGAAGCTTTTTTTTTTTGGTAGATTATATCCAAAGTGCTGCATAACCTGAGTGTTTATTAAAGTTACTATTATGTGAATTGGGGAAGGGAAAGAAAGAATATGCAGGACATACCAATATATCTGGCCACTGTGTGCTTCAGACCTAGAGATAAGGAAGTTTCAAAGCCTAGATATAAGTAAGCATAATAGCAAAGCTTATAGAAAAAAATAAATCCCCCTTATTCATCAACAGTTTAAGGAGGTGAGATATTTTTGTGTCCTCATGATTATGAAATCATTTCTGATTACTGAATTATTGTTTTATAATTTCAAAATGAAGTTGGCCAGAGACCTGGTGAAGTACTAAAGATTTTTCTCTCCAGCAATATTTCTCACAGTGTGTTGTTAAATGTGCTAGTCGCTTCAAGGGAAAAAAAATTATGATACTTATATCTTCCCATTCAGGTACAATGAGCAGCTCCAGTTACTTGTAGAATTTCATTTCTTATGATAAATCTAAGGAATTTCACAATGAAAAGCCAGAGCTTATTAGCACAAAGACTACCAACCACATTTGATTCTTTACATTATTATCTTATAGATGAGGATGATGAGGATGATTGACTTTTCTTAAAATATTAATGTGTCTCTGGCATTTCCACCAGCCTTGCATGTAGTAGTATATCGATGACCTTTGGAATGTTTGTAGAAGTGTACATTTTAATGAAGTTTAGTATTTTTAAACATTATTTTAAATTTCTAACCTTTCAAAATGGAGAAAAAAAATCTTTGGATAGTAAGAGAAAAATTAAACCAGCCTTTAGTAATGCTTATTAAACTTTGCAGGACCCTATTTGTATAATTCAGGCTTTTCTACAGTTGCTGAAATAAAGAGTTTATATTGGTCAAAAATAAATGCGGAACAAGAAATGAAAGCAGTTGACTCAAATATGAAATCCAGATTTCCGGAATTATGCAAGGAAGGAAGCTCACCCTTCCCATTAAAAATGGTCTTAAATTAATTTATTTGTTGATCATATCCAATGACAGTTTTATTTTGTAAAACTCTAGTATTTTATCATTATTGTATTTGATATATAAACAATAATTATTGAAAGTAAGTGGCATATTTAGTTCTTGTCCAAGTGTAGCCCCAATGAAGCTTTAGTTAATTAAGGGCGGGAGAGAGAGGTGCATTAATGTATCATTTTAGGAGGGGTCACAGTTATATAATATTTTATGGGACCCCTTCACAGAAACCATACTCCTGAACATGAACACCAGCGCACACCAATTGGAGTATATTGTCTAATCAGGAATCTCTTCCAGCTGAAACCAAACTTGAAGCATACACAGCAATGGCAAAACTAATGGTATACACAGACAACAGAAGCTTAACTAAATTCAGGCAAGAATGCTTTCTTAAACATCATATATGACATAAGGCAAATCCAGATATTTAGAATATAGTTTCTAAGAGGGAAAAAAACCCAAAATAGATGAAAGGACTTAAATATAAATCAGAAACAACCCTAATGCTTTCAAATATATTGATTGTAACTATCAGTTGGGTTACAATGGGAAATAAGATTATAACTTGTAATTAAGTATTTTCCTAATGTTTTTATTGATTTTTTTTCTTTTCTTCTTTTTCTTTTCTTTTTATATCAGTAGCCATTTTTCACTCCTTTCTACATGATTGTTTGTATTTACTTTCTGAATAATAATAAAAATAGAAATGTAAATTATCTTCCAGCTAATAAATATAATTTTCCTAATTTCCTTACCCTCTCCCTGATCCCCAAATGAGTTCCACATCTACAGTATGGTTCAGAGGTGGGAAACTACAACTAAATCTAGGATGTGCTTTCCAGTGGTTTCTAGTGGTTTAGAGTCCTACATTATCCAGCAAGGTGTTTTGGTATTTCACATAAGATATTTCACCCACCTACTACTTTTTTAGCTGTTATAATTTTCTTCAGGAAAATAATGCCCTCTGTCTAACTGTACACATTATTCTCCCTTAAGTAGTGTACATTACTTTTTAAACTTGGTCTTACAATAAAGTTTTTGTGCTTTGACCTGTGTGTTTAACCAATACCAAGTAAAACAGGGTGTTGGTTTTTTCCAAGATTGCTGAGATCAACTCATCCTCCTATCTGTAAAAAGAACAAGTCATGCTATTAATTAGCAAACTGTATCATTTTTCTGTGCAATCAAAAGCTTTAATCTGATCAAAGCCATTTCAGCTGAATCCCAAACTTAAACTGAATCTGAAACTTAATCTGAAAAGATGAAATAAATACATTTCTTATTTTTAAAAGGCTGAAAATTAATGTGAACTGCTGCTCTGAATGAGTGACAACAGATTTGCTCCCAAGAGAGATCATTAGTCTATCATCAGCTTTGGCACATCAAAACCTACACAAGGTGAAGCCATGCTATATATCAGTTAAACACCAAGCAACTTGATATGTCAAAAGTACAAGAGGAAATACAACAATCCATGATAAATATGTCAATAAAGAGAACATTCCAATTAGCCCTCATAAAGGCTACATGAGGCAGAAGCAAATCAACAGGGTAAATCATAATGTCTACTGTTAAACCTAATGACCGCTGTATGATTTTAAATTGAGCAGAACAAAAATACTAACTGGATAATCCTTAGCAGGAATTGTCAGCTAGCAAGAAAAGAACTGTTGGTTTATGGAGACATGAAAGATTTGGCCATATGCCTGCAGAGTCATTCAATGGAACAATCTCCGGAGAATAACTTTTGTATCAATTATTTGTATTATTCATTTAGCTAATTTGGAAGGAAACGAGTACTAAAATTGCCTCGTCCTTTTTTACTGCAGATCTACATGCACAGTGTAAATTGACCTAATTCTATTGTGATCAGAGTAAACAGTGACATTTGCAAGTCTTTGTGTTTCTACTTTCTTCCTGATTACTGGTCCCTTCCATGTAGATTTCACCAGTAATCTAATCTGTACTGCTGATCTCCCTTGGTGATAATTCAGATGTGTTCCTCATACCTGGATGCAGTGATGCATTATGTGCAACAAAAAATGAGGGCTGCTTTTGTGTAGTGGGGCTCAAAGGAGCCAGGGGTCTAATTTAGGGATGGATTATGACAGTGTTGTCCAAACTTGGCCACTTTAAGATGAGTGCACTTCAACTCCCAGAATTCCCCAGCCAGCCATGCTGGCTGGGGAATCCTGGGAGTTGAAGTCCACTCATTTTAAAGTGGCCAAGTTTGGACAACACTGGATTATGACAAGGTGACTGGGTAAGATAGCAGTGGCTTGACAATGACAAGAAGCTTCAAGTCATGGTCTTTTGTGGAAATGTCATAAAACAATCACAAAGTTTGTGTCTTTGGCAGAAGTGTTCCTACTTTATCTCTTTTGCTCCTGTTTCGGGAAAATTTATATTAATATTTTATCCCTTTTGCTTCCAATTGGGGAAGATTATAGAAGATGATTGATGAAGAGGAAAAGAAAAATGGCAGAGTCCTATCGTCATAGAACAAAGTCATGTGTTGAGACAAAGATAGCATTCAGGTTTTCTGTCATGGTAAGTACTGAAACAGGAGGAATGATCAGTTCACTGCCATGTCCCCTGAAGTCACTTTCAACCCTCACCTGCCCCCTTAAAACAATTTTAAAATGCAGCTCTTGGTTGTAAAAAGGTTGCCCCCTGCTATACACACTTAACTAAGAATTAATCCCACTGAAAACCAGTCCAATTATCTATTTCTTCCATGCACCCTACTTAAAAAAGCAATCAATGCTAAGAGCTTGATAGAAGTAGTCTAAAAGTCAATAAGGTCATTCCACCTCGGAGCAAATAGGAGAACTATGCCAGTCCATGATATACATTAACTCATGGCTGGTAGCTAAGTAGAGCTGATCATTGTTTTTTCTCAAAAGTTGGTTTCTTTTCCCAAAGGGAAAAGAGTGCAGCATGAAAATCACAGGTAGGACTACCTCCAAGGCAAAGCAATGGCAATTTCTTTTGTGATTCTGTCAGGACATCAGTGCATAGCAGCCCATGAAATTCATGCTCAAATTCTGCATGGGTCACGTATTTCAGATTCAGATCTGTCTCATGCAAGAGGCCCTATGAAAAGAGACAAGATGAAATTCACATTCATAATGTGAATTGACACAGTGTCCTAAATAGGGGAGAAAGATAAGCTCTGGAGATTCCAACTGCATACCAAAATCACTTGGGGACTCTTTCACTAGACACACAGCAAACCAAACTGCTACCCTGAAAGCAAATAAAACCAAACAAAAAGCCACTATAACAGGAAAAAAAGCCCACAGGTTTTTCCTTTCAGATTGTGATCAGGAACTATGCCTGCAAGACTCCAGTCCAGGTGTACTGATGTAGTTCACTGAATTCTCACTTCTCTGCCTTTTGCAGAAGTGCATAAAGTCCCCATTATTCATTGACAGGAGGGGAGGGGAGGGGAGGGGAGGGGAGGGGAGGGGAGGGGAGGGGAGGGGAGGGGAGGGGAGGGGGAGGGGGAGGGGGAGGGGGAGGAACCAATTTCAACATTAAGAAAAAGGAAGACATGGATTTGCATTAAAAGCTTCACATTCTCTTATGGGGCAGGGTAAATTAACTGGAAGTTAACTAAATACATTAAGGCTAAGTCCCATGGAAATAGACTTTTTCTAATTAACAATATTGCAGTTTTCCAATACCCTGGATTTCTGTCACCAAAGCAGAGATAAAAGATATATAACTATGTTATATTAATAACATGCATTTTCAAGAATCAATCACCATCTATGGATATTTGTTGGGACTTAGATGGAACAACACCCAAAGAAGAAGATATTTCTCTGTTACAGAGAAGATTTAATGGAGTTATGATGTCTTTTGAAAAGTTTCTATTTGGCCATAACAAATGTAGTACAGATAAGCTGGAACTGATTTGGGTCACATTAGAAACCCAGCAATACATCTTAGTTTGTTCACTCAGAGATGCCAAAGTTCATCAGAAAAACGGAGCCATCTAAGGGCCAGTAGGCAAACAGATTTGCGTGTGATCAACACTAGTGGTAGCAAATTAAAAATGATGAGCACCATCTGGGAAAGCTGGCAGGGAAGAAAAAACACAATGGACAGCTGCTTTCACCCAGTAATGAACACCTTTTAGATTTCAGATGCTCAGCCAAAAAGGCGTGCGTAGCATGCTATGACATTAAATATGGCTCAGACAAAAGGATCATTGCTTAGGTCTGCTTCTAATATAACCTGGGTATGCTCTTCCTTTTTTCCTGCTAATATGTTTGGAAGAAAACATGAGCAGCAGTCTACGCAGATCTCCTAAACAAATTGCTAGTTTATAATGCCAGTCAAGAGAATTGGATTTTTCTATCACTCCCAACCACCTCCTTTGCTTATTCATCCGTATAGCAGTTAAGCAGACAATTTTAAAATCCTCTCAAACATCTGAGAAGGTTGTAGCTCATTGTATACAAAACATAATCATATAAAAATATAAAATATATAAAAGCATGAAAATATAAGAGCCATTGGGATAGGCTATACATCGATCTAATCCAGCATTCTGGTTTCACAAGGTCAAACAGATGCCTAAGTAGGACATGAGTATAAATGGTTAGAAAGGAAGGGTGGTGTGGTTAAGGTGCTGGGCTAGGAGTGGGAAGCCCCAGATTCTACTCCACTCTCAACCACAGGAGGTCACTGGGTGACTTTGGGACAACCTCTCTCTCTCATCCCAACCCACCTCACAGGATTGTTGTTGAGGGGAACATTTGGAGGAGGAAGACCAGCATATACTACCTTGAGCTCCTGAATGAAAAGCCAGGAATAAAAACATAAAGAAATGCAGATAACCATCTTTTGTTTATATAATCATTCTGAATGCCACCAGCATTGGTACTACTACATAGACTAGAGAGGAAATCAGTAGCCCAAGGCTTATATGATGCCTCCCAGACTGTTCATGTTCCTCCCAAATCATGCTACTGAAATCCAGCTGCAAAACACAAATCTTCAGCAGTGCAATTTAAAAAAAACAAAACATAGGTGCACTAAGCTTATTCCTAACCTACGTTTAGTCCATCTGTCCCCTTATCCAGCCCAGTTTAAAGATTTCACTCTAGAGACATCACCTGCTATTCTTCTGGAATAGCCAAATAATTAAAAAAATTCAGCAATGGTTACCCGGAGATTTGTAATCCCCTCTCAAAACTTGTGGCCTTCATGACATCTTGTAGTAGCAAATTTCAGAGATTAATTATGCCCTGTGTGAAGCTTACCTTTTATCATCTTGAAGCGTTCCCTATTTACTTCCATTCTAGTATTTGGAGAGAAGAAGAACTTCTCCCTCCCCATTTTCTCTACGCCATGCATAATTTGAGATGCCTCTGTCATGGTCCATCTTGCTCATCCTTCTTTGGTAAAAGCCTAGCAGTATCATTGCATTAAGCTTATTTAGAATGATGCTCTAAGTTGCTGAACAAGCGGTCATCCCTGGATCCAACCATCTTGAACAACTTTCGTCCAGTCTGTAAATTTTCCTTTTTGGGGAAGGTGGTGGGCACTCACCTTCAAAGGACCTTGGAAGAATCAGATTATCTAGAGATTTTTCAGTCAGGATTCAGTACTGAGTGAGTACTGAGAATACTGTAGTAATGAGACCACATAGTACTGGGACAGCATCACTCATACGTGTGGATGGGAGTGGTGAATCTGTTTTGCCCTCCTGGATCGCTCAATGGCTTTCTAAATCATTGACCATGGTATCCTTCTGGATTGGCTTAGGGGGCTGGGAGTGGGGGATACTGCTTTGCAGTAGTTCTCCTTCTTCCTCTGAGGCTGGTTCCAGCTGATGTTGATGGGGGGAAGAGATCTAACCTTAAGCCCCTCCTATATGAGGTGCCTCAGGACTCAATTCTCTCACCACTCCTATTTAACATCTAGATGAAGCTGCTGGGTGACATCATTCAATGGCATGGGGTGCAGTATCACCAGTATTTTGATGATACTCAGTTGTATTTCTCCATCCCCTGGCCAGACAAGTAATGCCATAGTGCCTGACGGTTGTGAGGGTCTGGATGGGGATGAACCAGCTGCAAGGTGGAGTAGTTCTGGGTTTTTGGATCTTGAAAGTTGTAATCTTTAATTCTCAACAGGGTAGCACTCCCTCAAAGAGCTGGTACACACTTTGGGGGACAAATAGCGCCCATTCCTGGACCAGAAGGCCCTGCTCATGGTCACTCATACCTTAGTCAGTCCCTGACTGGACTACTGCAGTATGCTCTACATGGGACTGCCCTGAAGACTATCCAGAAGCTTCAACTTGTCCAGAATGCAGCATCTTATAAAAATGGCCAGCATCCCAAGAAACTTCAAATTAAGTTCTTTATTTGCTTAAGGGATTTGCACCAGACTAATTAACTAATCACCTAATTAACTAATTAACTAATTACCAGACTAAGGGATTAACACCAGGGATTAACACCAGACAAACAATCAAGCAGAAAACAATACCTAATCAAGGAACTACCAAGGAGAAAACCACACCCCCATCAACACTGGCAGGGCAAGCTACTTTATATATACACAGGGAGCAAACTCCACACTCACTAGCACTGATGATGTTACCTAGTCGGTTAATGAAACATCTACAAGAAAACAACTAAGCTCAGAGAGCACCAAGGACTCCATAGTAGCCACTCACAGCCCTATCCCCCAAGAATTAGTGATCCCCCCGAAAACTATTGAAGTATTGACTGCCATTGCTGCATTTTATAGAATTCAATTCTATAAAATGCATTAAACAGTACTTCCTTTTATCTTTCCTGAACCTTCTACCATGCTCTTTATTGAATCATCTAATGTTTTAGTATTAGAAAAGAGAGGGGGATATACAGGGGATATCCTTTGTCCACCGTACATACAGAAAAGAAGTGTTATAGGTGGAAATAAAAAAAAAATCTTATACATTGCAAATTTGATTTCTTACATTTCTTTCTCTCTCATCACACAGAAAACTGCAGCAATAAAATTATTTCAATTCCTTTCCTTCCAAAGGTTAACTGCAATTCTTACAGAGCAAGTTTCAACCACTTTGTAATGCTTAGAGGGGGGGAAAAAAGCGGGGGGGGGGGAGGTTGCTGCTGCAGAAGGTGCTACTGTTGAAATTACTTTGGCCCTTTGTTTTTTAACTGTCACAGGCAATTCCTCTGAAATGTAATTCCTGATTTGCTGGCTTCATTAAGTATTCACAAGTAATTTTAAACTTATATTATCATTGGCAAATCCATCATTTATTGATAGAAACATTAGGATACTAATAGACTATGACTTGTGATGAAATAAGACAGGAAGGTTTGAGAGTTGGATGCAGAAAAAAAATCCCTGTTTTCCTCACTGAAATTTCCCTATGTGAGATCACACAGCTCAGCCTGAGCCTTTTTACCTGAGTTCAAAATGATGCTGTAAACCTGCAAATGGAGATGGGGTGTGTGTGTATGCGTGAGAGAGATTACTGACTTTCCAGCATGTTTAAAAGCTCCTTCTCAAATATGGTATAAATAACTCCAGGAGAAATTACATACTCAATTTTTATTAAAGAAAAATCCCATATACACTAATGCAAAACTAATCTGTGCCTGTTTCTTTAACACCATAATCTGAAACTGATGGGAATCTGCTTAAAGCAATGATCTCATCTCATCAGGTTCAAGGTGGCTCTCAATACTTTTGCAAAATACCAAGTCACTTTTGATAAACATATGGAAAACCCAGTTTCTGTAAAGCATGTTTGTAATAGCAGCACAGCCTGGTGAGAGGTGTGGGGGCAGAGAATTTGGAGCAATAATTATACACAATGAGGCCAGAGTGGATTAAAGAATCCATTTTTTTTTTAACCAAACCTAAGAATCCTAATTCTGGTCTGCCTGAACCTATCTACCTGATAGGTTCTACCTGATACCAACTGACCAACCCATGTGATGGGCTCATGCAGATGGGAGAGACAAGAATCTTGGCCTCAGCAGGGTGTAGACTGGTTCACAGAAGCCCATCCTGCAACAAGGTATGATTCAGACATACGGGGCTGCTCTGCTGTCCCATGTCCTTGAAGCCACACACTTCCACAATTCATTATGGGAATTCCTCCTATGGACAAAGGGAACCATGTGCCCTGCATATGCCCTGCTTACTCAGTTGAATGGCCTGTTCTATCAGTGACAGAAGCCAAATAAAAGCAATTTAGTAGTTCTGAACAGCATTAAGTACCTGGAGGGGAGAAATGATGTGGAGGCAGGAAAGTATACAAGTCCTCCAAAATATCAGCTTACCACTGTTCACTATATTTTAAGCGTAATTAAAAGAGCTGGCTCATCCTCTTTAAAGCTCTAAGGGGATCAACATGTGGACCCTGAAAGTCTTACCTTCACCCACATAATTCTACCTGTCCACTTGGGATGACCTGGCAAGCCATTCACCACCCAACCAGTAGACGGGTGGGCAGGCATATGAAAACATTGCTGGCAACCATGACAGCTAAAGCATTTATTCCATCTGCCTTTTAACTTGAGAAGTAAGTGAAGGCTTCTGTGTGCTCAGTTCTACTGCCTGAAATGTTATATGTTCCTGTGGCTCACAATGGATAGATTACTCAGTGGAGACATTCCTCTCCCATAAATGCTTTTCCTTACATGTCCTGGCAAAAGGCTGCAAGAAAAGTGAAGGAAGTTTACTGAGAAATTTTCAGAACAAAAGTAAGGTGACATCACATAGCTTCCCTAGGCCAATTCCTGGCTCTAGGCCAGTGTGTTTCTCAATCTTGGCTGGAGAATTCTGGGAGTTGAAGTCCACACCTCTTAAAGCTGCCAAGGTTGAGAAACACTGCTCTAGGCATAGCTGGTGGAGTGGGGAGAGGAGAAGCCTGTGCAAGTATAAACCAGAGTTCCAGTCAGGCAGGATTCCAGTAATACAAGAACCTCCATCCATACGCAAACTATGGGCATTAGAGATTTAGAAAGCCACCCAGCATCAGGTAATACAGGCAATGACATGGCTGAACTTCCTCTGAATCTTGTGAAGGCAGCTACCTCCCTCCAAAGAAAAACCCCAAACCCCAAACAACACCGAAAACCAGGTTGCTTAATAACCTGAGGATTATCTGTACTGATATATGAAGTAGGTATAGGAATTTAATGACATGCAAATACGAGCTTATTACAGTATGAAAAATGTGCAAACTGTTTACCATTTTTAAAGGCTTGTAGGGAAAAACAAAATCAAAAACCAGAACTTCAGGAATCTGCCAGGGCTTGTTTTACTGAAGAAATGGAAATATATCATATAACATAAAGACCAAAAAAAAAAAAAAAGGAAAATATTAAAAAGAATGAGGCTTTCTGTGTGGATAAACAACTGGACAGTAATCAAGTCCATTACTGATTTTAAATGAGCTGAGATTGAATTCCCTCAGCCAAACCATCTATCTAAGCAAAATTAGCTGCTGGACAGGAGTTTGTGCTACTTAAAAAAAAAAAAAAAAACCTTTTTAAAAAATTGACATCTGTACTTTCAATAGCTATGCCTGGAGCAAAGTCAAACAAAGTTACTGATAAGTTCTGAGAGAGATGTCCTGCAGAAGGTCCTGCCTCCAAGAGCCTTCCATCTACACGGACCCTGTAGCAGGGCCTTCTCAGCATGCCCCCCTTCTTATAAAAGACCTTCCCTTTCTTCCTCCCCAATGAGTTTCTGTGAAGAAGTAAACACGTGGCTCTAGGAGAGAGCATTTGAGAGATGTTAGATGTTGGTATCTATACACTTTAGTCAGTGCAATTATAATGCATACTGTTGGGTCTTGTTGTGCTGTTTTTGATGATTGGGTTTTGTTTTGTTTTTTTTCTGTGTGTGCTGGTCTGTGCTGTTGGATGTAGAATGGCAGGAAAATGTTAGTAAATAAATAAAGGAATAAATACTCAGACTGCCTTAGTGAATGGAAAAGAACAGAACAAGCAAGAACTGTTGTGGAGCGATTTCACAGTTAATATCCAACAGATAATGCATAGTCCAATGAAGCTTTATTTACAGGCACAGCCTTAAAAAAAAACAACAGAGACAATATTTCTGCCACCCATTGCTATACAATAGGAAAGATTTCCAAGAAGCATTGCCCCAAATGAAGACAAACTTTTTCATTTCTATAACATAAATAACAATACATATTGATAAATTTATGCTTATATAAATATAAATAATACTTAGAAATAATGTAATATTTATTATACATTTATAATAAATCATCTCAAATTTACATAATTCAAAGAATTGCTATGGTTAAAAGAGATTTAAATTCAAGTTTCCTTTAGGTCCAAATATTTACTTATTTACTTTGTATGGAGGAGTGAAATGTTATGTATGCCACTTTCAGGTCCTGAAATAAAAGGTTCTCTTAGTAATCTTACCTCATTTCAGTATCTAAGGCTCAAGATTTTATGTTCTAACTTCTTTTTAGCCGTTTTATACTTTTCCTGTTCTGTATAGTTTTACATTGTTCGCCTTTCGTGTTTATACTCCAGCGCACTCTGGACTGGTCTTACCCTACTGCAGTTTTAGCCTAATCCTATTTTAGTATGTATACTGGTCCTGGATTGCAATAATATACATTTGACTAACAATCTTATCTGAATATATGTCGGAATTCCTGCAGAAGGTAAGTGGCAACATTTTTTGAAGGTGAGACAAAATGCCAGTGCAGCCACCCTTAAAAATTTTCCTTTTAAAGACAGCAAATGTTGGATAGATTTTCTTCCACTTCTTCAATGAGTGCACAACAACATCGACAACAAATGTGGAGAGCATGTTGCCTTCCGACATGCAGACATGATATAATGTGCATGCAGATGTACTCTAAAATGGCCATTTCTCTCATCATCACACATCCATCTGTTTTTAGTGGTTCTTAAGGAACATGTACCTGCTTGAAAGACTGGCTTGGCTAGTCTCTAAAGAAATGGCATACAAGATAAGTCATACGCACTACATAATCATCTATGAATCCATCTCTCTTGCTGTTGCCATCATTCATTTTATTGGAGTGAGATTTACACAGGAAACATTGCATTGCCACAAAAATTTGGATGGCAGGAAGAAATGTGGGGAAGGATAGTGTGTCAGGATGCATGCAGGCAACTTTCCTGATACCACATGAATAACAGACATCTGAAATACACAGCTGTTAGACAGAATGGGCGTGACAAATTACTGCTCATGCTGGTAAAATACTGGAGCGGGAGCTTCTCTGGGTGTGAGGTGGTCCAGGACAACATGGGGCTCTTCTCCTCTGTCAGTATGCTCTAATGGACTTACCTAATGGAAATGGTGGACAACAGAGTGTCCTCAGAAGCATCAAACACTTCTGTCTTGCTGTCATTTGAATTTCCTCATTGCCCCTGAAGTAGCATTAATCTGGGGAACTGTTTGAAATCAAAGTGATGGTTAAATGTAACTGCCTTTTGCTGCTTCAAGTGCTGGTCCAGGAAAAAATTAGCCCCCCTGTGTTTCAGGCCCCAGGCACTGCCACTACTACACTGGAGCAATATAGTTATACAGTATCTTCTCTCACCAATTATAAATCAGAAAAGATATTTGAAAATTAAGCTATGAGGAAATTATTACAATGCAATGCAGTCATGGATTCCACATCTCCACTTCGCAGTTGTCTGCTATCAGAATTGGGAAAGTTTTCTACTGAGATCTACTAGAAAATACCCCAAGATGAACAGGAAATCAACAGGCTAGCTCAGCTAGTGGTCTGACTCATTACAAGCTACCCCAGAGGTTGGTACCAGCTAGATGGGTTGAACTTTAATTCATGTAATACTGTGACCCACCTATGCTAGCTGAATACAGTATATATAAAGGACACCAGATTGGGGAAGGTTGCTCTAAATCCATCACATACACACATATTCTTGAAGTGAGCAGCTTATTGTGAACAGTGTAGACTCATGTTCTATATTTTCTATAAATCACTTGAGCCTACAATATCTTAAAGAGTTAATCTCATCTTCATTTGTGTCAAATAAACCTAAAATGAAAATCTTGATATTAATATCATTTTATACTTCCGCCTGCTCTGGGACTTTGTTATGTTAAAAATGTAAAATGAATTAAATTTGGAGGATTCATTTTCTTAATTGATAATTTTTCATCTAAAAAAAGGAAGCCTGCTTAAGATTGTGCCTTCAAACTCATAACTGCTGAACGCCTCCTCCGTTCTCCCTCCCTCCTGTCTCTATATGTTTAGAGAGATTTCACAAAACTTAATTGCAATAGTTTGCTTTTATGAATTTTAATAGTTTTTCCCTAGTCAGAAAAGCAAGATCTTTTACCAATAGGGTGAAGGGATTCATGAGCAGACCTGCTCAAGATTAATGAAGAATAAGTAGAAAATGCTCATTGGCACTCTCTTGGGAGAATCTCACTTTTAATCACACACCATCATTTTGATCTGTTGTCAGTCCACACTGATGTAGATGCAAAGGCTATTAATGTAGCAAATGAGTCCTATGAATTGAGGACAGACTTTTTTTTCCTTTGTGTCATTTTTCAAAGAGCAGTCAAAGGAAAAAAAAGTCATTTCTGCAGCTAGCAGCAGAGTTGAGTAAATGTTTCAAAGGGGCTACTCCTACACTGATCTCCTCTGGGAATGAATTTAGGATATGGTCAAGCCCTTCAAGGCAGAACCACTTGGATTTCTGGGATGGTCTTAACTGCTAATAGGGTAACATAACAGAACACTGAAAGCCCACCAGAGCATTTCTCCAGACCAACTTATACCTAGCAGAATTCAGGCAGAGTTACTCTGAGTTCCTTTCTTATTCCCCCTGCCTCCCCTGGACTAAGGAATCTTTTCTGTAACAGTCCCTCATTCTTGTTCCCAGGCTCTGTTAGACATTCCAACACAGATGTTCTCTTATCTCCAGTTTAATCCCAGCAAGCATATGGCATTCTTCTCTATGACCCAAGCACATGGGGAAGATATAACCAGTATAAAATACGGTGCTTGCCTGTGCAGAAAGATGGGCTGAATATCAAATACATAACTCAAAATTCAAGTCATACTTGCAACTCCCCCCCCCAAAAAAACCCCACAAAATAAATCACAATAAAACAAAGACAGAAACAAAGAAACAGGTTTCCAGAATTAATACAGTGGCTTAGCAAGGATAATGGACTTCGTTTTTCTGACTATTTTCTCCTCCTGCCTATTGTTTTGACTTGAGAATTAAGTTGGCAAAACTGAGAATTAACTTGAGAGTTAAAATGACAAAGAGTAATTGGCATCTCAAGAAACAAGTTGTGGTAGAAGCTCTTGAGAAGCACAGCCCACTTTGATGAATACATGAAATGTCATTGATGCCAAGGTACCAGAGGGCTGTGCTGTGTTGGCTGTATCAGATTAAGATGGCACTATCTCTTGAATGCTGGTTAAAGAAAATATCAGCTTTGTCCCACATTATAAGTATAGAAATCATTTCTCATATATTGTCAGGTTTAGCCCAAAGAACTCCAAGAGACAATGCAAATTCAGTTCTGCTGTGTTTATTAGCTACAACCTCTAGAAAGAATCTCCCCAGACTGAACCCTAGCTCCCAAACCAGCCAGTCACAACACTGTGAATTCCTCAGGGAGGTGCCAGCCTCATCCTCTTGCACTTCCCATGCTCTTGCGGTGAACTAAGAACGCGCTTATCTCCCTGAGCCTGGCCTTCGTAATTCCATTCCATCACATATATTCATCAATCTATCTACAATCATGCCTTTCTATCTGGCTATGCTATGATTTTGGTATGATGCCCCTCAAATCCCTACAAGACATGTGTGAACAAGAGGGGGAAATGGGCAGAAGTGTTCCCCCCCCCCTTCCCTCTAAACACTGGGACCAAAGCCATCCAATAAAGCTGATTGAAAGGAAATTTAAAGCTGACAAAAGAAAGCACTTCTTCACACTGCACATAATTAACCTGTTGAGTTCATTGCTAAAAGATATAGTGACAGCCCCTATAGACAAGTCTATCAAGACAAGTCTATCAAGAGCTATTGGTAACTCAGTGTTACTTATAGGTTAGGAATACCATACCTCCACTTATCAGTTGTAGGGGAACAATAGTGGGGGAAGACCATGTCTCTGTCTCCTGCTTGTAACCATCCTTGGAGTATCTGGTTTGCCACTGTGAGAAACCAAATGCTGAACTAAGATAGGCTTTAGCCTGCTCCAGGTAGGCTATTCTAATGTTCTTGTGATAAAGGCAACCACAAGCCTTTATAGGCAGACCTTTGGGGCCACATAGTTCAACCTGTTATCTGTTGGTAAATTACTGTCTAATTTCAGTTTAGTTAGCACCCAGCACCCTCCTAATCAGTCCCTATACCCAGATCAGAGCAAGCAGACACACCGCTCAGTTCAGCTAGCAAAAATATAGTGTCATGTTTATTAATTAAGCATCATCAAACATCAAAACAGTTAACTGGCAAAATGGGGTAAAAGGCAAAGTCACACACACACACACACACACACAATAGGCAAGAATTTACATTATCTATTTATCTAAATAGCAAAAAGCACAAAACATTCCAGAACCACTGAAAATAATTCTGTGGGTAATCAGCATTGATAGTCCCAAAGGGTTAGCCTTTGGTTACTCCAGCCTTAACCCTTTTATGTACATAATAGCAGCAGAATAGAGATGTGAAGTAGGACACCAGCTGATCCCTCCTCTATTCTGCACCATTAAGGAAACAACTTGGTGATTGGGGATGATGTATCCAACTCTATCAGTGTAAAAAATCTGCAGCTCAGTTATCCCCAGAAATGGCTCTCCAGCCTCTACATGAAGATCTCTAGTGAGGATAGTTTACCACCACAATAGATAATTGATTCTTTTTCTTATCTTAATGTTCAAATGAAATTGTTACTTAAATCTCTGATGTCTAGTCCTGTCCTCTGGAGTATCAGAGAACTAGTCTCTGCCCCCTTCTTTTGCATCAGACTCAGAAAATACTCCACCCATTACTCCTCAGCCTTCTAACCTCTTTGTATCTCTTCATACAATATATCATCTAATGGGTAATGCTGGAGAAACCACTGCCACATTCAATGGGCAAACAGAACACATGGGGCTATTCACAGGATACTGTGCTGAATTTCTTCTTCCATCAGTTGATTAATTTCTCAGACAAACTGTTGCAGAAGGTAGAATACAAAAACAAGAAAGAAATAGGACTTTTTTAATGGCAGACATTACAAGATGGTGATCAGAACCCTGGAGTCAGGGACAATTTTGCAAAAATTCAAGGACCTGCAAAGTGTAATCCATGACTAATGATGACTGATTGGATTCTGACTCAGTACCCAAGAGATATCCAAAAACTGATGTCATACAGCGGCTGTTTACTAGTGCTGAGAAACAGGAAACAATCCATCATTCCTCCTTCAGCTACATAATTATCTTGGATAAGCAAAACTGACACTTTCCAGAACAGGGAAGAGAACACATTGTCATCCCTTTTATTTCTTAAAAAAGCCATTCTCCATCACCTCTTTGTGTTCATCTGCGATAACAACCATCATTATGAAAATATTGCCTGTGCTACCAGAATCTCAGACAATCAGACTCAGACAAAGCTGCAGCCTCTAACAATGAGACAGCTTTTCACTAGGCATTTGTGGACTGGCACCTGATTCCTGAATGGCTTAAACTCCTGGGGGGTAGCAGCAGGGGTAGCATAGTGGGCATTTACTTATATGTTGTGATATTTCCAATACATTAAAAAATATATTTTCCTTCTGTTTTCTTCTTTTGCCTCCATCCCTCAGTCCCACTGCCAAATAATGGCTTGTCAATTGCTTATCTCCTTTGTTTGACTCCTCTGCCCTTGGAAAGTTTTAAACTCTACTTTGTTAAAATGTATCAGGTGCTTCTCTGTTGACTGCTGTTTTCATTAATACACAAATCGTGCAACCTTAGCACACTCTTTCCTTTAGCGCTCTGAAAGTACATTACTTTTCCTGAATCTTCAATTGCATGTCTGCATTTAAATATCTCTTCAATGATTTTGGTTAATTGCAGTCTTATTATAGTTTTTTAAAAAGTCTAAGAAAGAAAAACCAGTGCTTTTAAGTGGAAGATCGAACTAACATCTGTTTCCCTGTCTCTTTCATTAATCTCTGAGGGTGGGGGAGGGAGAAGGGTAGAGTAATCTATTCTTTTTCCCCCAAAGGACTTTAGTGTTTTAATTTTTCACCATTTCTTCTAATTTAAATATTTCCCAGCTTTTATTATTTAATGCTTTAATTTGCATTTCTTGTAGAATCTGCCAAGTGAGAATCTTAAAGTGCTATTGCCTTAAAAAAACATTAATAAATGTTGATTCTATGTCATTTGTGGCTAGGAGACATTTTAGCAAAAGGAATGAGAAGGTAGTGGTTGTGTTCATATAATTCTCTTAATTTAGTTAACTTATTCACACATGTTTTTCTGATTCTCACAATATACTGAACCATAAATGAACCAAATGGATGGATTTCCACAACCTGCTGTATCAACCTAACCCAACTTAGCATATTGTGTGAACCCATCTCACTCTTCTCCCAGCTGGAACCCTTCAAGTGTCTTCTCCAACCTGGTGCATTGGGCATTTTTGGAAAAAAATGTAGTGGGAGCAGGTCTGAAGTTGATTCATTAAAGATTGGAAGGATTTGTCACAGTATTAAGAAAGGCCTCAAGATCTCCCTTCTCTTTGTTCCTCCATGGGATTCTTCCTCTTTCCTAGAGCCAGCCTTGGTGTTCCAGTGTAGATCAAGTGGCATAACATAGTTGAAAGAATTCAAGGCAATCCTTTATTTATCCAATTTATCTACTGTCTTTCCCTCCAAAATGGCACTCAAGGCAGCTAGCCTTTCCCAGTCTGCACTTTGATTGACCAGGAACATCTCTGGCTTAACAGCATTAAGAACAAGGTGTTTTTTTAATCTAGGGACTGTTTTAGAACTTAATCACCTTCTTTAGAAGTGTGAGGATTTTAGTCACAGATAGAAAGTGATTACTTTGAACACAGGTTGGCCTGTTGAAAGGAAGGGGAGCCCTAGTATACCAAGACCAAAGTTAGACCTATCTGTTTTGATAGACCTCCTCTCAATCACTACATGTAACAGAAATATTACACCTGTACTCAAATGTTATTAAGCCTCTTTTAAAATGTAAAATCAGCCATTCCAAGAACAAATATGTAGTCCAAGAACACTTGTGGAGAATTGTAGTGGTATATGGGAATGACCTTGGGAGACAGGGGGAAGAGATGCTGCCTAGGGAACAATCAGATAAAAGGGGAGGGGGCCTGCAGCTGTATAAGAGAGCACAGAAAGCAACTCAGAAAGGATCCTCCCTAGCTTATCAGGCTTGAAAAAGAGATGGCAGGAGATTTGTACTTTCAGACTTGCAAGATAGATGTCAGCCTTCCCAGGTAGACCAGACAGGAAACACAACAAGATGAGCTAATTCTACTTTATTGAAAGGCTACATTAACAGAATCTACATCAATTTTCCCCTATTCCCTCTGCAAAAGACACCCATTGCTACTCTTTCCTGAAAGCTTATCAATGTTTCCATGATGAAGGGAAGGGCTGCAGATCAATGGCAGATCCACTGGTTTGCTTGGAGAAGGTCCTAGGTATAACTGGCCTCTCCATGTATGGCTGGGATAGACTCCAATCTGAAGCCTGGAGAACTCTTGTCAATGTGGACAATGCTGAGCTTCATGGATCAATGGTTTGACTAATTATAAGGTAATTTCATAAGTTGATATCCTACAGCACAGGAAAAAGTTTGGTCTTCCTCTCCACCCCCCAAATACAACTTATTCTTAAGTACAGTACATTGTGTTCCTGTAATGGAATATAACACATAAAGCACAAAGTACACATATAGGAAAAATGGTCAGGTGGGTTACAGCAGCATATGCTACACATGTGCACACTGCAATCACATCCTATACTGTAGCTCTGCCTGCTCACACCTATCCCTGTAAAAAAATTTCTGTGAATGTCTCTGCAGAGATAACAGAAATGCTAACCAAAAACAAGCTCTTGACACTCCTGCAGTTCTTCATTCAACAGAACATTCACAAACATGTTACTCTGAACTCAAACATTATGCCTTGGATAAAAGGATCTATTGGTGAAGTCTAGTGGAAAGTACTATGGCAAGTAAAGAACTTCCTGACTTTTCAATAGACGATCTTGCTTATCTAGCCACAAAGCACAAAATTAAGCAGAACACCTGGAAAACTGAGATCCAGGAAGCTGGAGATATAGCTTACCATTCAAAAGCTCCGTCCTCAGCACTTTCAATAGCTACCAGCTCTTTTAGAATGTCTCCATGGTCGCTAGCTAACTTATGCTTCTGCATCTCTGAGATAGCATTTAATGACTTTTACTGTCATGGTTCATGGCGGTTGACATAATTCTCCACAAATCCACTCAGACAAGTCCCACTGAGTTCAGAGGCTTTACTCATAAGTAACTGAGTAAAAGACTGTAGTCAAAATAATATAAGCTACAGAAATCTCCTACACATTTATAATTCAGGAACAGTAATAGAATGTCTCCCTTCCCCCCCCCCCTTTTTTTTTTTTTATAAATCAGACCAAACGTCAAGGGAAACCTTACTAAGGAATGTTTAGCTGATGTCTTAAAAATATTAAATAGTAGACACAAATATGCAACAAGGATTAGTAACAAATCTGTTCTTACGATGTAAAGGAAAGGTACTTAAACTGGAATCATATTGATTTGGCCTAGCATTACCATTTTTAATTCCTTTTGTTATTTTTCAATTAATCAAAATGTAATTGCAGTTTTACAGTGGCCATAGATAACAGCAGTCAATAAAAAGCAAGTACTCCTTATCTCCACAGAATGTTAGTTGAACAAGGAGATAATTATATTTTTACAGTAACAAATATTGCAATATTGAGTGTTATGAAAATGTTGTTTCCTTGCTAAGGGGAAAAAACCCAGAAAACTAAATCTGGATCCCACATGAAATACCCAAGCTAAAATTACAGAATTATTGTTTCATAACCACCACTCCGAAATCTGAAAAAAAAATTGCAATTATGTGTCACTGAAATCAATGGGACATGTTAGCTAAAAATAATATGTTTGATTAATTTTAATGGAGATGTGTATGCTTATGGAGTTTTAGCTTGGACCTATTGATCTTAGTTTCCCTTTCTAGAGTTACTAAGCTGTCATTGAAAACACCTCTAGTCCTGGTGATTCAAAGGTCTCCAAGCTAAACTGTGTTTATTTGTGTCTATATGTTATATATCTCATTCATTTATTGTCTTTTGTTGCATTCTACAAACACTACTGCATTCTGGCTTTTAGAAAAAAAATCTGTCAGCTATTATATTTTCTTACACACCTATTTATTTTAAGAAGTCATTGGATAAATATAAGGGTGAGAGAAGACAGGGAACCATTACCATTTCCCTTTGTGGGTTTGCATCAAGGATATAGTCACACGTTCCTTGTGGGGCAGAACAGCCCAGTAAATCTATTGCGGCAATTGCCATCCAGATTTGCTAAAACTTGAACATGTCCAACCAAGCCAAATTGGTGGAGCTTCATTCATGGAGAAGACAGACTGACAGTATGTGGTATTTAATTATCTAACATCTTGAAGCAGGGACAGAGGGTTAAGACAAGAGAGTGACACCTTACATCCTGTTTTGGCCAACATGCTTGGCAAACAGTAGTATATAGTAAGTTTCCAATTTGTAATACTTCTGTTAGAGTTAGTCCAGAAGGTAATATGCAAATAAAAAAGAGCACAATCTAACTGATTCTTTTACTTACATGGATTATACAGGATCTGGGGAGAAAATTAACAGTGTTTCTTCAGGCAAAACGAGCAGCACCCACAGCAATTATTTTATCCATGGTGCATCCTGATTCCAGGAAGTAACCTAGGCAAATGCCAATATTTAATCAAGTAGGATTCTGCATTGTCTCAAAGAGCCCACTGAAGAAAAAGGGCCAGCAGAAAACTAAGCTCTTCTTCCTCCCTTTTCAGGGGTTTAAGAGTAATTCAAGTGACTTATAGTCCACTCCCTGTTGATGGACAACCCCAGGGTAGGCAAAGGATTGTCAAGAATTTTGGCATTAGTCTGTTACAGAGCTATATCATGAATTTATATTACATACACATGGTAGATACAGACTGAGAGTTGAATAACAGCAGACTACATTACTCATAATTTGAGAAGTAGTGAAAACAAATAGAAACTGCAAATGGAATTCTCATACATTTCATTGTTGAGTTAAAATAAAGGAATACATTGGCTTCAAACTGGATTTTTTCAATAGTTCTAGTTAGAGCATAACATTTGCACTAATGGCTGTCAAGTGAGAGATGATGGTTACTCTCCATGGGTCCATCTATATTTTCAAAACATGAGTATTCATTTTATAGTCTGTTTTGTGTATGCAAAACTGTTAAAGAGTTAGTTCACTGTCAACACATAATGTTGGCTTAAATATATAGTGACACTTCAAAAATGCTCTTGGAATCAATAAAAACATGCTGTCTGTTTCAATATATAATCCTAATCATTCCGTTTCATTTTATGCATTCAGATCATCCTGTTGGTGAATTCGGTCTCAGTTATTAATTTATTTCAGTAGGTTGCAAAAAATTGTTTTCATGGTAGCTGCTTCATGCTCTTGGACTTGACTACCTAATTTTGAAGAAGGATGTGAGAGGAACAGCCCAGATAAAAATGCAGAATGATGTGATACATCTGCTAAAATCCATACAAATGAGTTTTTGGTATTACTGTTGTTTTTAGTATTATTTTTCAGAATGCACGGTAACATCAAGAAGAAGGACTAGTATTGCTCAGCCCAATCTATCTCATAGGTTTTTGTGCATGGAGAATGAAGTATGCATGTTATCCTGAACTTGTACAGCAGAAATGGGTAACCTGTGACCCTCCAGGTGTTGTTGAATCGTAACTCTCAGCAGACCAATCAGGCAGGCCAGTGGTGAGTGATGAAAAAAGTTCAACAACATCTGGAGAACTACAGGTTGCCCAGCAATGTCTTAAAGGAAAATTCAGATATCACAAACAGACAAGAAGAGGAATAAGGGTAGATTAGCCTGACCAAAATAGCTGAATTAATCTGAATACAGGTTATGCATACCTACATTTCTATAAAAAATATAGCTTACACTAGTCAATGCAGATTGCATTAAGTTTAAGACATTACCATAAAATACATTCTATATCTATACCTAGAATACAGCTAGCCCAAGTACTTGATTTGTTGAAGGTTGAGCACACATGCTCAAATTCTTTAACGGAATATCTTGTTCTTTTTAGGATATGATATCTAAGTCAAATGCAAGCTTGTATACTTAGCCATGTAAAGATGGTTTTGAATTTCAGGAACATCATTAGCCATAAGATAAAGGAATGTCCTGATGCAGTAAAAAAAATAATCCCTCTCTGTGATTATCCCACACAGCTCTTAAACTTTAAATGCAGCCTCTGTATGTGCCCAGGAATTTTATTTTAATTAAGCCATGACTGATTCTGTTGATAATCTGACTGGCAACCAGCTCCCCCCCCACCAACCCCCCCCCAAAACCCTTTAACAGCTGGCTCACACAAACTTCTAGACTAAACTGGCTATGCAACATCCCTGCTATTATTAAAAGGATGATGCTATACAAATTGAGCTGCAGAACTCACTACTCTTTCCCACAAAAACACTTCTATGTTAAAAAAAGTGTAAGCATTTTGTAACAATCATCATGTGCCACTCGACTATATAAACATATTAATGTGACCTTCATATGGTGTAAAAACGTTTCTATGGCTGGCCCTACCATTTCACAGAGTTAAATAGATACCACAATGGCAACTTTCTAGCTATTTTCCCCTACTGGAGGAAACAACTGTGTGTACTGTGTAACTTATCTTCCACCCCCTAAACTATCTTAGTCCCCTTACATATAGCAGTGGACACCCTCCCCACCCCCAGCTGTCAGTACAGATGGAGGATTCAATTGTCAGTCCTGCTTGTTTCTATGGGGGACACAGCACCATCTTGTTTTTTTTCCTCTCAGTAGTCTACAGAAATGTTTTCCCTTTATGTAACTGTCAGAAGAGCAAAAGTGGGAAACACTCCGGAGGTTAGTAAGTAGAAAGGAATGTAGAGCTGACCTTGGGGATAGGGAAGGAATGAGCAAGTGGCTTTGAGGAAAGATAACTGAGTCCTGAGAAAGAAGAAACTCAAAACAACCCCACTTGGATTTTGTTTAGTATAAGATGGGACACAGAAACTTGAACAGGCTTTCAAGGTTGATGTCAGTATTTTAAGGTAGGCCAGCTCAAGAACAAGCATGGCAGGGATTCAGGAATGTTCTTTATTATAGTAGGGTAGAATAACAGTGGGACGCAGTGGCGCAGCGGCTTAATGATGCTGAAAGTTGCCGGCCAGAAATGGTCGACGCTTCAGCGGTTCGAGTCCAGCCTTTGCGTTAGCAGGGTGAGCTCCTGTTTCCTCCCCAGTTCCTGTCAACCCAACAGGTCGAAAACTCACGTGAGTAGATAAATGGGTACTCTCACTCCGGTGGGAGGAAAAATGCTGGCAGCGCCTTACAAAAGGAGTCAGGAGCAGTTGCTGGTAAGCGCGAAACCGCGCTCACCCGAAAAGGGCGCGAAGCAAGGGAAACCCCGCCTCCTGCGCTCGCCAGATGGGCTTTGCTCTAGGAAGGAGGCTCTGGAAAACCACTTCTGAAACAACTTGCCTTGAAAACTGCAGGGACTCGTCCAAGCAATCACTGCAGAGTCAGTAACAACTGAGCGCAGATTAAAAAAAAAAAAAGAATAACAGAGTCTTGAAAAAGTCTGATTTGAGCAGCAGTAGTGAACAAAAATGCTGAATGAGTGCTGGGTTGGAGTCCATGACAAATAAGACCTCACTGAGGAGCAGGGCCATCAGACGTTTGGCAGTAGCTACCTAATTGGCCCATTAGTTAAGGATATTTCTCAGAGAGGCAACAGCTGGAATGGAATTCACTGCCACTAAAGATCTGTAATGCCCACAGGTACCCAATGTTCTTCAAAGTCCTGTAATCTTTGTAATAACTACAGTTAAAAAATGGCTGGCAATAGCTTATATAATCACACATTTATGGCATAAAAATTGTTATTGATCCTTGAGATGCCAAAAGACTCTCGCAGTATCTCTGAAAAGAACTAGCCTCTCTAACACATAATGTCATGGGGATTTATAAATAATCTAAGAAAGCAATTCTGAATGAGACTTTTTCCCAGAATAGCTGCATCCGCATTTTTCCAATGTAAATATGTTGCCACTGAGATGTGTATTTTCTCATGGGATCATTGTCATTTCAGCCTTTTGCTGATTAAACCTCTGACTAATTTGTAATCTGGCTTATTAGACACCATATCCTACTAATGTTTCAAATAAACATAGTTTGGAGCAGATTATGGGGAAAATCTTCTACAGGGCACAGCAAACAATATTTTCATTTCCTTTTCTTTAACAATTTAGTCATTTAGATTACTTAATCACCTTCCCACAACAAGAAGTTTATTAGGACAACTCACAGTGTAGAATTCAGGAAATTAAAAACAGCAAAAAGCAACAGTTAAAGCACCAATTAAAATGAAAGCAAGTAAAAGAAATTTTAAAAGTAATAGAGTTAAAACAAGAAATGCTGTGAGATGATTGAGAAGGCCTGAGAATGAAGACTTTGCCTGTTGCTGAAAATGCATTAGAATAGGTATCCAATGCATCTTCTCTGGGAGGGTTGTGACAGGGTGGAGATACGTGACCTTTCAGACATGCACACTCTTTTGTACTGTGATAAGGACAGGCTGCAAAACTAGCCTGGGAAAGTGCTAACTAAGGAGATAAACGATTATACTTACACAGAATCTAGGGGGAGGGGAGGAAGTGAAAAGGAGCCAATGTGCAGGCAGAAAGGAGAGCTAATTTGCTGCAGTGGGCTGGAGATGTGGAGGAAAACAAGATAACTAGGGAACCATGAAGGATTTAGCCAACTTTAGTTATGTTCTGTGTGAGGCAAGTTCACTGAAAAGTTCCAGAACAGCATGAGATGAGACCACACAAGAAAGAAGATGGACAGCAAGAGCATCAGGCTAGGGACGTATCTACTCTGTACTCTGCACAGACAGACTTGATGGTGAACATCCAAGACAGCAATATTCTTCTAGCTGAGAGATTGCCAGCAAAGCATAATTAATGCCCTTGATTAACTCTAACAGAGGAGTTAGAGACAGCTGCACACACATAGTCACAAGCTAAAGCTAAACATGCTGCAGCCTAGAAATATTAGAACAGGTCATCATAAATTACTATTTTTGTGGCATTTCAATCTTTTTGTGGCAGAAGCAGTAAGGGAAGGGAGAGCTGGAGAAAATCTTTATATGTTTTAACCACTTATATGAATAGTTCTGCAGGGTTAAAAGGGAAAGCAATGGTTTCTAATATAAACCTGGGTTAAATTCAAATAGAGAAGAAAACGTCACCAGAAGGTTCTTGTAAGCTGGACTTACCTAATGAATTCTCAAGAACCTAAAGGCTTGTGACATGATTTAGAAGGCCTGAGAAACAGACGACTTTGTGTTCAGTGCTGGAAATGCATTAAAGGATCTCCCTGGGGAGGGTATTTCACAATTAAAAAGGCCCACTTGCCATATCCTATCTGATAGGGGCACTCAGAGAATGGCCTTTCATCAAAATAGATATATTAAGAAAGAGGCAGTCCTTTACATGCCAAGGTTTGAAGTTCTTAAGGGTTTTAAAGGTGAAATACTCACTGAGTTCCATCTGTAAATAGACTGGGAGTAGTGAAGTTGATAAAGTACTGATGTAAAATGCATGTCAGCTTCCAAATGCAATGTACATTGCCCTGCTTTAAATGGGAGCTGAAAATGGTGTACAAGAGGTTTCCAGTGGATTATGATCATTGTCTTGATCATTGGGATGAGGAAATGGAATAATGTAAATGAGTAGCTTTAACAGCGTAGAATATAAAAATATGAATGGAAATTATACTGCAAAATAAACATGGAAAAATGTCAATTTGACTTATGTGTCTACGCGTCCAATGTTTAAACTTCAAGAGTGTATGATCCTCTAGGAACTTTAACAAATTTAAAAAATGGACACTGAGCTATATGAATGATAAAGGCACACCTCTCTGAAGTGGGATACTCGAACATTTGATATGGAGCTGAAATTTGCCTTTTAAATGCATTAATGCTTTTTTCTACTAATGCTTTTAATGAAGATCCTGTGAACTTCCAAAGACAGACATTCCGGAAGGAGTTTCATGCATATTACAGATCTATTTCTATTTTTCTGTATTTACGTAATACCTAATTGTACTATACATGCACCCTTCCTTCTCTCTGATATTCTCACTTCTAATGCTACAATAACATTTCATAGTGTGCTGTGCTTTGTATGAGTGGATATATCAAATAAACCTTTGCCTAATGCATTTGGGAAATAAAACCGATTTTTCTTAGGTTCATACAAACCACTAAAGAATCTTCTGTTATTAAATTAAAATATTAATTCTCACAACCACAGGAATATGTCACAGAATTTACCTCATGAAGCACTTGCTTAATAAAGTTCTTTTTCTTTTTATTGCAGAATGAAACAAAAAGGCAAATACAGACCCAAACATGTAAAAAAAGCAAATAAAAACAATAAACTAAGAATATAATTGTATATACATATGTAATCTTAAGGAGATCTGCAAGCATTTTAAACATCCTTACTGAATATTCAGTACTGAATAAGGATACATAAATATTGAATATACTTTTAAAAATATTTATCCTGAATATTTATACAAAGAATTATATTAGGATAAGCACCGTTAATACAACTAGGAAAAGTAGGTGCAAGTAAATCTACAGTATACTTTATTGTAAGGTTTTTCAATTTTGTTCCTGTGTCAGTTTTTCAGTCAGATCAGTTTCCCACCCTGATCGAATCAAAGTTGTATTTTAATTTTCTACTGTTCTGCAACAATAAACCTGACAGGTAACAACAGGAATTGGGTCAATTTCTTATGTGAGATCGATTTATATGTTTTAGGTATAATGACAATACATCAATAAGTAGGATTCATTTTGTAAGACTGATGGGTTTTCATCCCAATTTCTTCAAAACCTGACAGCCTAAAGAGCTAAGAAACCTATTATGTACCAATTTGTCTGCAAGTCCACCAATGCAGCCTAGAAAGCTTACAATTTTTATTGTTTCATTTCGGTAGAGTATACTGCAATCAAGGGATTATTTTCTAGTCAATTCTTGATTACTTGCTGAAATAGATTTAGAAAAAATTCTATGTCACAAAGAGTTCTAATGAGAATCACTGCATTCAGGTCTTAATGTATATAACTTGGATAGATTCTCTTACTATTAAAAAAAGTAGATATACCCCTTTGTTCAAATGTTGTTAATGTCATAACTGGTAAGATCTAAAGATCTGATGAAGGAATAATTGAACTTAACTCATTTGAAACTGGGTTGGGTGTTGTGACCACTCCTTTTGCAAAGTATTCAGCAGCAACAGGGTTTCCTTCAACACTTAAATATCTAATTAAAAAAAAAATCCTCTATATTCTCCTACGATTGAACAAATTTAGTCTCATGCTTGAAAAGAGAGTGAAAAAGGAATGAGAAAAGGGAAGGAAAGTCAACAGCCAAAACTTGTCTTTTACCCTCTCCAAGCTTTTAAATTAAGCCGTTCATATTAATTAGAAAAGAATTCTTTGCTTGGCAGGAGGCAGCATCAAAGATTAAATTTATCAAGAATAAGTCATGCCAAATCAATCTGCTTGTCTTTTTTGACAGAGTGACCAGTTTAGTTGGCATGGGAATGTAGTAAACATAGTATACTTAATCTTCAGCAAAGCATTTGACAAATCTCCCATGAAAACCTAGTAGAGAAGATGGGAAAAAATGGGCTGGATTATTCATGGATCACCCATTAAATGGATGAAGAGCTGGTTAAACAGTTGTACACAACAAGTCTATGTCAATGGCTGTGCCTCAAGATGGAAGTAAGTGTCAAGAGGCATACTACAGAGCTCTGTTCTAGGCTCTCTGCTGTTCAACATATTTATATATGACTGGGACAATGGGATAGAAAATATGATTATCTGATTTGCAGAGAACACATAGATGGGATGATAGCAAACGTCTTAGAGAACAGTATCAAGATTCTGAAAGATCTTGACAAGCTGGGTCAATGACAAGCTGGGCCAACCAGCATGATGAATTTCAACAGAGACAAATGCAAAGTTAATCATTTGGGGAGGAAAATCAAAGACATGCATGGAGATGAAAGAGACCATACTAGGCAACAGTCCGTGCAAAAAGGATCTGGGTGTCTTGGTGGATTACAAACTGAACATGGGTTAACAAGGTGATTTAGTTGCAAAAAGAAAAAAAAAAACACAGATGGCAAGAGATGGAGCGCAACACTGAGGAGGAAGATCATGTTTTATTGCAAGCAGTGATGATTGGGTTCCAGTTCACAGAAGAAAGAGGAACAAGAACAAAAGAAAGTAAAACATTTTATAGAAGTTGGGACCTGGAGAGTGGGAAATTCTAAGACTTTGATTCGCTGGTCTGTTCCTATGGCCATGGGGGTGGGGGTGGTGGATTGTTTTTATTCCATGTAAATGAGAGGAAGGATTGCATCTTTTCAAAGGAGGGAGTGGCGCTGGCAATGGTCTTTGTTCTCATGTTAACAAGCAGTGGAACATCAGGAGATTAGACACCTGTCCTCAGTTTAGGATGGAATGTCTGCAGCTTTCTGTCCAGCTACACTGTTGCAATTCTCTCATTAGTTCCGCTGCTGGGCAGTTGCGAGGGCTGAAACATTGCTGTCTTTTGTTGGTTTCATCCAGGTGAATAATGCTCCTTTTCTTCCTGCCTGGCAAGTTTAGGGGGACTTTATTTTAGGGCAGGAATAGTCTCTTCAGGTCTGATGGGATTATGTAAAGGAGGGGGTGGTGGGACTGAACTTGGCCCGGATCTTGTTCATGAGGTTCTAGGAAAGATCCTCCAGTTTTAGTTTGCTACAACAGAAAAAAACAAAAGAAAACAAACAACAACAACAACAAAAAACCCAAACTTACCAAATGTAATTCTAGGCCACATCAGCAAAAATATAGTGACAAGACCAAGATAAGTCATTGCCTTCTCTATTCTGTGTTGGTTTTAGAACACTGAAATATGTGTTCACTTCTGAGCTTTGCATTTTAAGAAGGATATTGACAAACTGGAGCATGTCCAGAGGAAAGCAGCTAAAAGGATTAAGGAGCTGGAAGGAATAAATTTAGGAGGAACATTTGAAGATGTTTTAAGAGCCAGTGTGGGTTAATAGTTAAGGGACTGAGCTGGCAATGGAGAGACCCAGGTTAAAGTCCATCCTCAGCCACAGAAGTTCACTGGCTGACTTTGGGCCAATCACTGTCACTCAGTCTTAATAGATAAGATCTATTAAGAATACATCTGTACTCTGTCACTCAGTCTAACCTACCTCACAGAGTTGCTGTTGTGCGGGAAAATGAACCAAAGGAGGTCTGCTACGCTACCGTGAGGTCCTTAACAAAAGGTCAGATATAAATCCAACACGTAATTAAAAAAAAGAAAAGAACCTGGAGAAGGCTGCAGAGAGACATGACAGCTCTCCAAGATGGGGTAGACTTGTTCAGTGTCGTTCCAAAAAACAAGGCATAAATAGTAGGCTTAATTTACAAGGAAGCAAGTTTTGCTTGGACATCGGGAGGTTCTAACAGTCAGAGCTGTTCAACTGCCTTGGGAGATGGCCGTTGTTCTTCACTTGAGATATTTGTCCATAGGCTGAATGCCATCTGTCAGGGATGCGGTAGTAGTAGATACCTGCACTGGGCAGGGAGTTGGATAAAATGATCCTCAAGATCCCTTCCCTCCTTTACATTTTATGGTTCTATGATTTTAATTTCTTAATATCAGAGGAACAGTTTCATCCTAACCAACAGAGTCCAATGCAACTCAATTCATACTCATTGAACATTATAATTCATAATAATATGAATAGATCCTATTACCATATTCTCTAAAATGAAGACGATCCTTAATTTAAGACAATCATCCCAAGAGCGAACAAGAAATGTTACCAACCCAGTGAAAATTGTTCTTCACTTGAGATATTTGTCCATAGGCTGAATGCCATCTGTCAGGGATGCGGTAGTAGTAGATACCTGCACTGGGCAGGGAGTTGGATAAAATGATCCTCAAGATCCCTTCCCTCCTTTACATTTTATGGTTCTATGATTTTAATTTCTTAATATCAGAGGAACAGTTTCATCCTAACCAACAGAGTCCAATGCAACTCAATTCATACTCATTGAACATTATAATTCATAATAATATGAATAGATCCTATTACCATATTCTCTAAAATGAAGACGATCCTTAATTTAAGACAATCATCCCAAGAGCGAACAAGAAATGTTACCAACCCAGTGAAAATTCCTAAGCGATGCTTTCTTAACCTGTCAACCTAGGATTGCTGATTCTAGCTGAACACCATCTTCCCCTCAACAAATGCATGTTTATAACATGCATATATATCGAGATACTTATGTGTGTGCATAGAAACCTAATGGTAGCCACACTTCAAAAATGGCTGGCCAGAACAAAACATATCTATTAACTGATTCCCCATCTACAAATATCAACCATTCTTTTTCACAACTGAGTCAAGGAACGAGAGAGAAATAGAGGAAAAAAACTGGATGGAATTGAGGTAGGAAAAAAAGCAAAGGAAGGAAAGCAAAGAAAGAGAAGACAAAAATGTCAATTTTAGCAGGCTATTTAGCTCTACCAAACTCCGGCTAATCTTCAGGCTAACATTTAAAGATATCCAAGCTTTTAAAAAATGATATTTCCAGCCCCTTACAACTCTGCCCAGCAAATTATCTGGGCAAAGAACCTATCCAGAAAGTGCAGTGCTTGAAAGACACTGACACATTTCCAATTTGGTATGCTTAATAAACCTCCGACAGGGTTTTGTTTACATTGCACAGTTTGCAAAATTATTGATTTTAATTGTTATGTATACATGAAAAAAAATATATTTACATATACAAAGCCAAGTAGTAGGCAATAGAATCAGAACTGCTGAAACATTAACAGGATTTGAGGGAGAATGGCCATTTTAACTTCAGTCTTACTAAGCCATAATAATGAAAAACGTTGCCATGATTTACGTTCCATTTTAATCCTGAGCAGAGGAGGGTCATAATATGATGCTTTAACTGGTGCCAATCCTCTAGAATAACTACTTCTCCATGTCTAATCCAATTGGACTTACACGGAGTTCTGTAATTTTTCCTGTTTCTGTAATTCTTATTGGTAGTAATTAACACAGTGGATTATTTGTCCAAGTGAACTTCTAAACCTGCTACTCTATGAAATCTGAAAGTAAGCCGAGAAGCCTAGGGAAGCAGGCATCTGCCAGGGATGAATGGCAGGAGCCAAACTTGCAATCCTTTCCTGTCAACTACCTTTATCCATTTTCTTATATTATTCTGACTATATTTGCCAAGACAATGTTTTATTCTGTTCTAAGTACAGTAATCCTTTATTGGATTTCCAATCTACTAAGTTCATTTGCAATTTTTTAATTCTGAAACCACAACTTGGGTCCAATAATATGCATAATCTTCATAATGCAGCTACTTTCTGATTACTTTTGACCTTTTTTGTTTTTGTTTTTAACTCCTAGAATTATGATTCCCAGTTTGCAGCACCAAAGTCCTTTGTATAAATCAGATGAAGAAAGGGAAAAATCTGAATAAACGTATCTATTGAAGAATGATAAATAATGTTGCAAAGGCAAGTAAATCTGGCCTTTATTTTTGCCTTTGGGAAAGCATACATAACAGAAATATAAATACAGATGTGAAAAGTGGAAGAGCAGAATAAGTTATTACTGATGTATTATTTAGAGAGTTAACATCTGAAACTATGTATTTCTAATATCCTTGTTACTGTGAAAATATAGCACTCACACTTGCCCTCAGGCAGGGATGGAGACTCTCCACAGGTCTGAGGTAGGTCTCTTAAAGTGACATGTGTTTTCCTCTTTGTGGAGCAGCAGTACATTTACCACAGGGCTGGGGATCTGTCACCCTCCAGATTAAACTGGACTGGATTCCAGTTTTCCCTATCCGCCATGCTGGATGGGCTGATAGGAGTCTACCATCTGTGCTATATACCCAGTACACCTCGATCTAGAACAGGAGCCTCCTTCACCCAGTCCTCAAGAAAACCAGCAATGATGGGTGAAAATTCAGAAGATGAAGAGACATAGAAATGGCTATACCAAGAAACAGCTGAATCAGGCAGGGGTACATGGGGGTAACCTGCTGAAGGAAATTACATCTGACCAGCAGCATAATTTGAATATTTAGGGAGCAATCTGGAGATGGCAAAGGATGCTGAAACAGTGTTGATCCATAGAGGTCAGCCTGACTCCCAGTTCAACTGGTTCCTTGCTACAAAGACACACCTAGCATTTGACTTTGGATCATCTCATGTCTTCTCAATTTGTTAACCTTTACAGCTGTTTTTCAGTAAGCTTGCTTTTGTGTTCTGAAGTTGGACAGGATTTACGACAATGTGATTAGTTTAACAGATTGGTTATTGCAATAACCCAAATAATCAGCTGTTATTCTGAAACTAGGACAGCTTGCAAGAAGGAGATATGTTGTACATTTGACACCAATTTTCTATGTGTGTAATAGACCTCATAGTCTAGATGAAGAAAATCAAGCACGTGGGTGTGGGGACAAGATCATAGAAGACAGCTAGATGTGGAGAATAAATTACGATGAAAATGGTCATTAAAACTTTATCTGGAACGGAAAGGAGCTGAATGTGGAAAAGAACTTTGTTTAAAAAGCAGCAAGATTATTGTATGCAAAAAGTCAGAAAAGCAATGAAATGCCCACAGTGGAAGATTACATTATTAAATCAACTGAACTTGCAGAAATGGTAAAGCTGACCAGTTTGGTCAGAGAAAAAATGATAAAGACTTTTTTAAAAGACTGGAAACCTTATATGGACTTTTTGCTGACAGAAGAGAAACATGAATTGATGATCTGGGGATTAAAAATGAGGCAAAGAGGTTGGAGAAAAGTTTGAGATGATAATCATTTGATAGAAAAAAGGGCAGAAGGCACAATTACATTTTTTTTCTTTTTCAATTCCTTACTTGTATCTCTGTTTCTTATTTTCTATCTTTGTTCTTGCTTGTTTTGTATCGTTTAGTATATTAAAAAATTCTAACCAAAAAGAAAAAGAAGCTTCCTTGGGATTGGGTGGGGCTCTGTTTGACAAATAAGGAACATGGGAGATTTGGAGAAGAAAGTGGGAAGAAAATATAATGGCACAACCGTTCTCAATTTGGAGCCATCCAATGAAGTTGGAACTAAACTTTGCTCCTGGTGATTATGGAAAATCAAAAATCAGTAAGAGTTCAATATTCAAGTTGACTGCTGCTTTCTGAGGCAGAATGAAAATTTATTTTGTCCATAATCACAAGGGAAAGCTCTGGAAAACAATCAAATTGAATGCAGTGACCTAGAGAAATATTAATTACTTTTATCATTAGATCAGAGATAGCATACAGATGTTGCATGCATGAAGCCCCATCCTAATTTCTAGTACTTCTAGTTAATGGATTTCCTGTAAACTATCCGTGACTCAGATAGTCACAGAACTATCTGTGACTCAGAAGAGCTGAGCCTTGTGAGTGATAGTACCGATTACAACTGGACATTGATCTGGTTCAGTGTAAAACTCAATTTCTTACTTTCAAGGAAATAAATACCTAAGTCAGAAAAGTTCCCCAATAAAAAAGAAGATATTGATGTAAGTGGACAAGTCTTTTTTTTTCCTGTGCTCCATTTCTTTAGCTTCAACATCTTCTTTTATTCTTATCAGGGAATGTAAAAATATGCCATCAATTCATTCAGGAGGAAAAAAAAAACACCTAAATACATTTAAACAAGTGCATACCACACGTTAGTTGAAATGTAAATATTTATGCTCTGTACCTGATGTTTGTTTAATCCTGGCACCCCTGCCTACCTTCCTTTCTGCCAATGGGGCAACAGTTTACATTGCAATGAGGATTAGTCTTTGTTTAATTCCATCCAATATCCTATAGACCAGCGGTTCTCAAACATTTTGGTCTCAGGAGCCCTTTACATTCTTAAAAATGATTGAGGACCCCAAAGAGCTTTGGTTTATGTGGGTTGTATCTATCAATATGTAGTGTATTAGAAATTAAAACTGAGAAATGTTAAAACATATATTTATTTGACCTCATGGACCCCCTGAAAGGATCTTGGACCACACTTTGACAACCGCTGCTATAGAAGAGTGGGATACTATGTCTGGCCAAGATAGGCCAAAACCTATACAACCAAGACCCATTGCTGGTCTTGCTCCCTCCAGTCTCCACTGTATCTTCTGCCAGATAACCAAGATAACAATTTGATTACGGATGCTTACTTATTATGGATATGGTACAGCCTATGATACTACCTTGAAATCTAGAACCTAGATTTTCTTTGTTTATTTGGCTGGAATTTAACAAGATACATATTTTATTTCTTGCAACTATTCTGATCTGGAGAAATTCCATGTTGTTGCTTTGGGCCTCCTAGGAAGTTACATATAGCATTATTTGTTTATTAAATAGATATATCTTGCTGTTCTGCTTATATAAGCACTCAAGGGAACTTACAACAATTAAAATATAAACACAAATATGAAATATTCTCTTCTATTGGAATAAAATATTGCCTTAAAATCAACACAGTTAAAATCAATTAACAGTTAAAAGCATGATGGAAGAGATCCCCCCCCCCCAATTTTCCTTATACTAGAAGAAGAGGAGCCCAACACATCTCCCTAGGAAAGGCAATCCACAGCCTGGGAGCCATTTAGGAGAAGACTCTCTCCCACAAGCTTCTGGCAGTAGGGGCATTCTCCTACTCATCTAAGAAGCTAGCAGGTTCATAGTGGGAAAGGTGGTTCCTTAGGTCTTAAGGGGAGCCATCAGGCTATTCAGGGGAGGTATCCTTCTATATTAAAAACCCAACTGCTTTGATAACTCAGTAGATAGTGATAACTTTAAGGACTATCAACTTCTACTGCTAACCAAATAAAGCTATAGTTTCCCTCAAGTTGAGCTCAGCTCCTGATAATAACATGAGCGCATCCATACGGCTTTCTTGGCAGTAACAAAGAAGTGCTTTGCTGTTTCTTCTTCTTCCAGGATTGCACTTTTTGTCTGTTTGTGTGTTTGCTTTTGTTTTAGTTCCCTATCTAGTCTACAGCTCTGGAATCTCCTGGTGATCTCTCATCCAAATACCACTTAAGCCCAATCCTGTTTAGCCTTTTTGGAGATCAGCCAAGCTGAAATAGTTGTTGCCCCTTGCTGAGAACAATGGGCAATAAGTCATTCCTTAAATTCAGCAGGCCAAGTGAATTTTTGCAGTACCTGGTTACAGAGGAGGATAAGAGTCCTCAGAGGATCCAGGTGTGTCAGACAGGATGAGGATCTTGTTCTAGCCAACACTGATCTTAAATCTAATATTTAACTTGAGGTTTTGGGGGGGGGGAGGGGGGGAGCATTTCATAATGAAATTTTCCACCGGCTAGTTATCTGTACAGTGCTTGTCTTTGTCAGTGGCACACATGAAGACAAGTGAGCCATCCAACCGTAGCTTTGTTCAGGCAGGAAGACTACCAGGAGAGGATAAGAGAAGGAAAGGGCACAGTCTCGGCTAATCTCTGGGGTGGGAGTGGGGATGGGGTGAAGTGTCATAATGAATCTCTCCCACTGTTCCTGGTCAGGGGCATTTGTACACAGCAGCACAGTACAATTGGAACTGCAACCACCATAATGCCAGGTAGCAAATACTCAAATAGACAAATATAAAAAAAGGTTTAAAATCCATTTAATACTTCATGTGTGATTTATCACTCAACGTCATTTTAACATTTTATTTTCCCAAATAACCTCAATGAAATTTAATCCTTCTAATATTGTTCATTGTTTGCACAAAAATTCGGGTGAGAATTGGTACATGAGAAGGGAGGGATCACTAATTTCCCAGTACAAGTGATATTATAATGTCCTTCAATGTTTCCTCCTCTTTTTAGCATACCATGGGTACTGTTAGTTTGTAAAATATACAGATTCATACTATACAGAAACCTATGTTAATCTGTCTTCTATTATGCATGTTTCTCTTCTTAAGAGGGTGCAATTTATTCATATGCCTTCATAGCAGATGAAGTTAAAATGATCACTGACAACATAAATTATCTTCCATACAACTTGATTTAGTACTTCCTTTTGGCACAAAGTTAATCTCTTTTTATCATTATTGCCCATTATCTTAAAAGATATCAGGGTGTACATTTTCTACCACTGTAACAAACAATTCTGGCTTTTTCATAACTACCAGTGAAATTCAGCAGCAAAATTATCCATTTTGAATGGGGGAACCATCAATATTTACCAACCTAACCTGTTTAAAGAAAAGGAATATAAAAATCAATCAATGAAATTTAAACATTATTATCCTATCACTCCCAAGAAAAAGAGAGATGATAGGCTGTTTCCTTTTGTTACTCAATGGAGCTTGTTATGAGATGTGGAACTTAAGTGGTTACTGAATCTTTGCTTCGGGCAGGTAGTGCCAGGTGGTAGGGAAGAAAGCGGGGATCTTAGCCTTTATGCTTGGGCTGGGAAAGGGAAATGAAAAGAAAGAGCAGATAACTGAAAAAAGAAAAAAACCTTTCCTTAATCACAAGGAAATTGTGATTAAGACTTACCCTGACATTTCTGGGAAAACCCTGTTCCCAGCTCTGTAGGTAGGAGACATCTACGGAACATGATGGGACCCTCTCTTCTCTGGAATGCCATCAAAGCAGCCTTCTCTGTTCAATGCTAGCAAGTATTATCACCACTACCAGTTACCTATTGTCAAACTTTATTCTTGCCTATCACAACATCTAATTCATTAATTTCATATTTTTTAATTTGTATCTACAACATCTTTCCTGATTTGCCACCTCTGAGACGTGCTAAGACTGTAATTCCAGAATTCCTTAGCTGAGATTATGCAGTCCCAAAATCTTTGGGAAAGGCTGATTTTATTATGGCCAATTTGGGATTTTCAGCACAACATTTATTTCTTACTAATGAACTTCTTAATGTGATGATTATTATCTGCTTTTTAGTGCATGAGTTTTCATCAGCCTTTCCTCATTAGACTGCTCTATATTTAAATAGCGACTGTGTTGCCAAGATGCCTGACCTTGAAATGGAAGCAAGCGCTAAAGAAGGGAAAAGGAAGAGGGAACCCAGAGCATTAAGTATTTAGGTATTCAGAATAGATGATTCCTGAAAAGCGGGGGGGGGGGGGGAGGGCGGGAGAGTCTGGGAAAACATGATCTGCATGCCAAGGGAAAGACTTCATGACTTACTGATGAAGGGAGAGGCAGAGGCATTTGCCGAAAGGGACAGAAGACTGTGAAAGAAAATCTTTTGACGTACCTTGTCGGTGTAGACGAAGAAGAGAATCACGACCATGAGCTCCAGCACAAATATAATTAACAGCATGATAAAAAACTGTCAAGAAAAGAGGGAGTGGGAGAGAAACAAAAGTCCAGAAACATCAAAATCTGGTTTGTCTTCCTGACACTGAGCAACACATAAATCCATATACAAAAGTACTGGGCTCATGCCTAGCTCTGCTTGGGGAGAAAAACTTGTATCTGGCTAGTACCATTTTAAATGCAAGTGGAGGATCCACTTTTTGGATGTTCCTCCACACAGGAAAACTAGCATGTCAAACAGAAGGGTTGAATACAGCTTTTCTTCTTGCCACACCATATCCTAAGTGGAGAGAACACTTTTAAAAATAGCGTTCAGTGATTTGATCCTCATCTATAGACTGAAACAGGACACCTAGACCAGTGAGAACAAGGATGAGGTCATCTAGATGCAGACCAACATTCCCCTATCCAGTGGGCTTCCTTCAGATGTGCAAGGACTATAATCCCCAGAGTTCCCAGCAAGCATGGCAGTCATACTGATTGGGAATCCTGAGAATTGTAGCCTCTCAATATCTGAAGGGCACCAGATTGGTGAAGTCTTATATTTACATAAGCTCAATGCCAGCTGTTTGAAGTTGTATGAAAAGAGACCATACAATTGAGGACGAACAAGGATCCAAAGTCACAATGGACCTGCTAGCACAAAAGTTAAGGCAGTTAGTTCCAGCAAGAACGCAATTAGGCCATTTGTGGCATTTACATCAGTAGCATCCTTGACTAAGGCTACTGCATTTTCCAAATTCACAGGGGCACTTGACCATCTTGCTTTACAGCAGTGTTTCTCAACCTTGGCAACTTTCAGAGGTGTGGACTTCAACTCCCAGAATTCCCCAGCCAGTTTGGGGAATTCTGGGAATTGAAGTCCACACCTCTGAAAGCTGCCAAGATTGAAAAACACTGCTTTAAAGACAGGCAGGTGTTCCTTTATGCATATACACATCTGCTACACCTTTCCCAACCCCCAATATATGGCTTTAGGGGGAAAAAATAAATGTCTTAAACTTCTAAGATAACAATATGCAGCCAAAGACATGTGATAAAAACTCCCCAAAACACTAAAAACATAAGATAGTTTAAAATATGCATCCAATATTGAAATAAGCCTAAAACTATAATGATAATGAATCTAGAGACAAAATCAGTTATTAAAAACTAGCTGTGTGTATCGTTCTGCTGATTTATTTTGTTTTGCATTTTTTTGGTAATGAAAAACAGTCTCAGATGACTTTGAGCTGAACAGATGAGCCAAGTATTTTTCTACCCCAAAAGAATTTCCTTTATTTATTGAATTTATATTCCTCCTTTCCACTAACAGTTCTGCAACACACGTAATACTGTCCCTTCCAGCCATTTTTCTGCTTAAATCACTATACATGTTGTTCTTTTTCCCCTCCAGGGAAGAAGGTATTTCAAGGAAACAGCTGCAGAATGGTGCTTAGTGGCAAAATAGATTAAGAAAGAATTAAGCACCCTTGCTTTGGCTTTATCCTCCACTCAAGTCTGTAGAATGTCAGGCTTCGGATTTTTTTAAAAAGAAGTCAGCATAAAGATACAAACAACTGTATCTAGGAATGGGGAGAAAATTGTTTAGATCATTAATGATTAATTAATTCATATTATCCAGGCATATAAATACATAATTCCCAAATCTATATGTTAACCAGAAAACAAGAACACATTGATACTTGCACTGTTCCTAATTTTGGGATACAATTTGCCATTCAAAATTTGCACATAAAAATGTATCTGTTACAGAAAATGAGCACAAAAATGCATTATATTAGAGGAAATCACTTACAAAAATATGAATTTTAGGGAAAAGGTGCATGCAAAAAATGTATACCTTAACAGAAATGTGCATTAAAAGGTGATGAATACAGACACAGGAATAGGACAAAATGAATTTAAGGATGGAAAAAAATGAGAAATGGAGGGGAATTCTATTTGACATCATCTCAAGATTTAGTTTAGCCCTGAAAGAGCTAAAAGGTAAATTCAAAATGATGTGATTTAAAATATTTTCAGAGTCATGGCTTCTGAGCACACTATATGATTTAAAAAGTAAAGATATAAGAAAAAACAGAGTTTTATATCACATAGGGTTTTTTGGTTTTAATAAGTTTTAAGATTCATCTAAGAGAAGATGAAGAGGCTATATTGCCAGTATTTTAGTTTCCTGTAACTGTTGCATGGTCTCCTGGCTTCACAATAATGAACTATGAACATATCCTATCTATATTTTAAAAATCATATGCACCTTGAAATATGTTTAATTGTAGCTTTTCGCTTCTCTACAAGTTCAACAGTGGTACAGAATCTATAGCTTGTCAATTTCTGTTGAACTACAACTCCCAGCAGCCCCAGCCAACAGTGAGTTATGGTAGAAGTTGTAGTTCAGCAACAGATTCCTATCACTGCTCTAAAAGATCCCATGGTGTTGAGCAAAATCTTCCTTCCTGTTTCAAAGACTTTCTGAAAGGCTTTAAAAGTAGAAGCAATCTGGACTATCTCTATGGCGGTATAGCCAAAACTGACTTCCAAAATAAAAGGCAGCATAAGTTTAAACAGCAGTGATAGTAGATGGTGACGAGCTAGAACAGAACGGGACATCCCAGATGCTGATGGGGACAAACGGTTCTGCAAATGTGACATCTGTAGTTCACCAGTTGCCTATTTGCTTCTAGATTCCATTTAAAGAAGTATTGAGTTTGGTTTTCACTTTGAAGGGTTAAGCCTAACCCTTTTGCGTTTTAAAGACCAACAACCATTACTTAGAACAGAGCTTAGGTGCACTGCTCCTTGTGTTTATTTCAGTATGCCCTTGGTTAAGAAAATGGATTTTTGCCATTCATGTTCAGGCTGTTAACAGCTTTTACCAATTCATTTGGCTTGAATATGATTGCTTAATGCTTTAAATGTTTAATAGTAAGTGCAGAGTTGGGCTTTTCTAAAAAGATCTGCATTATTTTTTAATGTAAAGATGGCCGGGGGCAATATCTATATGTCTGCCCGTCTGACAGTTTGTAGAAATCCCTTCCTTACCAGGGGCAGTCTGGATTGGTTTCTCTGTCCATCACCTGCCCCCCGCTCTCCTTCTCAAAAAGTGGATTAGTCTGTAAGATGGCAACTGCCACAAGACCACCCAGTCAGTGTCATGAATGAGCGCTGACCTGAACCTGGATCGCCCTGCTTTGATACCAACACCAAACCCCGCACCGTTCTGGCTCCCACTATTTTGCATGCAGTGTGTGTGATACGTAAATAGACTTTCTCTCTCCTCTTCCTCCTCCTCCCCCTCCCTCTCATAGATTTGTTTGCTAAAATTATACTGAAAATATAATGCATAGAATAGCTAAATCCATCACAATAGGATATATGGAATAAGGAAACAGCATGGGAAAATGACTTTTTGTTATTTAGAGCTTTAATTTCTCCCTTAGGCAACTCAAGTAATACATGGGTAACAAAATGGATAGATTATCTTCCCTTGCATTCAGCAACAGAGGAAGTTGTGAGCAAAGGTGAGTTAATCAGATTCTTAATTTAGCCACTTGCTTTAAAGAATCTGAAGCAATTTCATATTTGGTTCTCCCTTACTCCTGCTCATCCTGTATATCCCATACCCTACCCTCAGCCCACCACAATTCTACACTTTCTTCAGCCACCTCTCTAGTCTTTTTGCTTGTTCTGTAGGGAGCCACTTTTGCTAAGCAAGCCACTTTATTTCCATAAAAATAATATTGGAATGGATCCATTGGAAAGAAAAGATCTACTATCTTTCTGAAGGCCTCACTTAACTACAATTCTGCACTGAAGTATCTTTTTTCCAGTTCAGCTAACACACTAGGAACCTGCTTCCCTGAACCCACCAAGACTAAGCCAAGAAGCTGATTGCTTGTCTTCACCTGTCCTGACTAGCCAGGACTTGATCGGGTTTAACCAGATGGACTTGCCTTAGATCTGATTTACAATAGCATGCTTCAATCTGCATTATTTTAATTGGATCCATTCAACACAGGCTACTTCATCCTTCACCAACCAAGATGCATTATTAATTTGCAGTCTGATTCTTCGTGCTTATTGGGAAGCAACTTCCCCTGATTTCAGTGAAATTACACCTCAGTTTGAAACACTGGAATTTTTCTGGGGAGGGTGAGAAGCTGCAGTGGAGAATGTGTTTGTAAGTTGTATACTCAGAGAATGCTGCACAACACACGTGCACATTCTTTCCTTGCATGGTGCTCTTGGATAGTTTTGCAAACACCATCATTTTCCTTCTAAGTTTTAGAACTTCATATGATTTATTAGGGAAAGGATCTGGTGCTTTAGAATTGTGCATACAGAATATGCCCCTTGTCCATCTAGTTCAATATCGTTCTCATTGGCTGCCAGTAGCTCTCCCAGGCTTCAGAATAGAAACTGTCCAAGTCAGACATGGAGATGCTCAGGATGAAATCAGGGTCTTTCTGCATGCAAAGCTGTGGCAGGAGGGAGAAATTGGTCTGCTTGATTCCTTTATAGTTCCTTTGTGTCCACATTTTTGATCAGCCATGTTTTCAGCACTAACACAACTATTGACAGAAAACTGCAAATATGGCCCAAAATATATTTTTTTATTGCAGATATTTACATTGTTTATTAAGCTGGCTGACAACTAGCTTATAGATTCAACTGTGCTAGTGGCTACAGGGGACAAAATACAATCAACTGCATATGAAATTTTCTCCCAGATGCATAAATTGATAGAACTAAAGTCAATCCAGCAGTGGCTAATCTCTTTATTTAACAGATTCACAGTATATTTGATTGTATCTATTAAAATTTTACATCCTATTCCTAATATAATAACAATATAACTCCTTGTATTTAGGAAGCTAGAATTGCTGTTGATGAGCAAAGGAAAGGAATGGGGAGGGGAGTTAATAAGAGACCAATATTCATAAGCTTGGAGCAATACTCTAAAAATTGGGAATAAAAAAAACAAACTATAAACACATTTATCTGAAAGTAATCCTCAAAGGACTTTGTGGGATTTATTTCCAAATAAGCATGCATAAAATTTGGCTATAAATTAACTTTCTAGAGCAAATGTTCTTATTTGCCAAGGTCTTCTCAAACAAAAAAGAAATCTGAGCAGGTTACAATGAATTACAATTCCGAACCATTCAGAAGGCAATAACTCATTTATTCCACCAAATGTCTTGAAATCTCAGCAGAGAATTTTCCTTTGTGAACTGCAGGCCCTTAGGAGGGAATACATGTGTTCACGTATGTGTGCTGCAGATGTTTTAAATTATGTTGATATTGTACACAGTTTTGCATTCTCTCTCCTTTTTATTGTTTTGCTTTGGCTTTGGGATTCACCATACGAAAGAAAAGTAACACATAAAGCTGATTAAATGAATGTGACCCGATTAAAATAAAGTACACAATGGAACAATGATAGAAGAATAATGAAATGTTCTATAAAGATTGCAAGTGGATATAGGAGCATATTTGTAATGTTGCATTACAAGAGTATGCAAGTTGTTTATCTTGCATTCTTATATTATCTATCCCTTTCAATATTTTATTTTATTTATTTATTAAATTTCTCCCCCACCCATCTCCCCCCAATGGGGGAACTCTGGGCGACTCACACAGAACATTAAAACCACAACTATATATAAACACATAAAACATTAACTTAAAAACATTTCTAAAAAAGGGAAAGGAGAGTCCAAGAAAATATTATATATTTATGTCATCTCCAGTAAGAAAAAAAAAGAATACTATTTTAAGAAACAAAGAGAAGATGATATCACAGTACCAAGACAATAGATGGCTTACAGCAAAGTTCTACATGTACAAATAGCCTTCAGAAATGTCTCAGTACCACACTTTTGGGCAATTAAGCATCTACATACACTGAAGTAAGTGTTAAAGAACTGTTCCCTCCCTCCAGTGCCAACACCCATAAATGGAACCATGCACCAATATAGTTCAGCAGTATATTTTAAACATGATGGAATGGCTTGACTGAAACTCATTCCTGCAAATTTAAAACCACTGCACTTTCATTTTCAAGCTCCCAATTTCAAGCCTGTAGAATTTCAATGGCTAAAAAAAATAATTTGATGAATGAAAGTCTAATCTTTCAACCAACACATTTTCCATAATAAAATAAAGGTCAAACAATCTGGAATGAAAAACAGGACTTGCCACTATTCCAACTGTGATCTTCTCCAACTCTTATTATTAAGAGGCTTAAATTAAGGTTTATCTTTTTTCTACTAGGTTTGATGAGCAGAATATTCTCCTCTGGGTAGTATCACCCAATTGCATACAAATTGGCATATAAGTGTAATCATTTCTCTATTATCCAATTGTCTTGATAGGTCACATGAGAACATTCTCTTTTTTCTACTAGACCTACCTCCAGAAGCTGTGCTAAATTCTGTTTGTAACTACTGATCTTCAGGGGGAAGAGAAAATAATTATTAGGTGTGATACAGATATAGATATTGCTATTTACACAAGTTAAAGATTATTTCATTTAATTGTTTGAGAATGTTATTTTCCTTTTTTATTATCCTTTTGATTATGTATAATATATAATTGATGGCTGGACTTTTTATACTAAATCAAGGAATAAGACTAGGAGACTGCAACTCTAATAGCTACAAATATGGACAGCCATGTTACTTTTAGTTTGTGGAATCCTTGGGGTTCTCTGAGCTTGGTTGTTTTCTTGCAAACGTTTCATTACCTGGCTAGGTAAGATCTTCAGTGCTAGAATGGAATGGGGTTTGCTCTCTGTTTATATACTGTGGCCTGCCTTGCCAGTGTTGGTGGGGGTGGGGGTTTTGTTTTGTTCCTCTGGTAGTTCCTTGGTTAGGGTATTGTTTACTGCTTGATTGTGTGCCTGGTGGTAATCTTGGTGTTAATCTCTGCTTATCTGGGTGATGACTGCTGGTGACATGTTCTGGTCCTTTGTCTTCCTTTCTATTGTCTCTTTTGAATAGTGTGTAGATGTTGCTTATCTCTGTGCCTGTTGATGGCTGCCTTGTCTAAATACCAAGCTTCCAAGAATTCCCTCGCATTTTTGGATTTAGCTTAGTCTAAAATGCTGACAGTTTCCCAGTTGAAACTATGGTTAAGTCTGTCCATGAGTTGTGAGATTAAGGAGTTTTCATCATGTCTTCTGACTGCTAGTTGGTGTTCATGGATGCGCTCTGCAAGCCTTCTGCCCATCTGTCCTACGTAGTGATTGTTACAGTCCTTACACTGTATGTTGTAGATGACTCCTGTTTTTTCTTCTTGAGCTACTGGGTCTTTTGGTATGCTTAAGATGTTTTGGGGGGCTTTAGTTGGTTTCTGTGCTACAGCGATGCCATGTAGTTGTAATAGTCTGTTGGTAGTTTCTGAGACATTTCTGATGTATGGCAGTGTTATCCTTCTGATGTATGGCAGTGTTATCATTACAGCAGGCTGAACAGGGTGGAGGGTGGCTCCAGATGTGTAGTGTTACCAGCCAAAGAATATTGTATGGGTATTCTATCTTTTGTGGGAAGACAACCCACACTAATCAAGTACTCCATTACCAAAGTAACAACCCAACCTCCCACAAGAGGAGGTGTGTAAGAACATTATTCAAATGAGCACAAATGCATTGCAGCAACCTAGAACAGCAGAAAAAGGAAACATACAACATCTTCCAACAAAATGGATATCTACACAACTTTATCAAAAAGTGCCTGAGCACTCAAGCTATTACAACACAACCAACACAAGCTATGAAAAGAATAACACTGCCATACATCAGAAACGTCTCAGAAACTACCAACAGACTATTACAACCACATGGCATCGCTGTAGCACACAAACCAAATAAAGCCCTCCAAAGCATCTTAAGCATACCAAAAGACCCAGTAGCCCAAGAAAAAAAAACAGGAGTACTCTACAACATACAGTGTAAGGACTGTAACAACCACTATGTAGGACAGACAGGCAGAAGACTAGCAGAGCGCATCCATGAACACCAACTAGCAGTCAGAAGACATGATGAATCTCACAACTCATGGACAGACTTAACCATAGTTTCAACTGGGAAACTGTCAGCATCTTAGACTAAGCTAAATCCAAAAATGTGAGGGAATTCTTGGAAGCTTGGTACTCAGACAAGTCAGCCATCAACAGGCACATAGAGATAAACAACATCTACACACTATTCAAAAGAGACAATAGAAAGGAAAACAAAAGACAACATCTCCTCACCAGCAGTCATCACCCAGATAAGCAGAGATTAACACCAGGCACACAATCAAGCAGTAAACAATACCTTAATCAAGGAACTACCAGAGGAAAAAATAAAACAAAACAAAACCCACATCCCCACAGCATATAAACAGAGAGCAAACCCCATTCCATTCTAGCACTGAAGATGTTACCTAGCTGGGTGATGAAACGTTTGCAAGAAAACAACCAAGCTCAGAGAATCCCAAGGACTCCACAGTTCAACCCTGAGCTACACATATTCACTTCTATTGGTATTTTTAGTTTGGCATGGTTGAAAGCAACCCTACCAGCTTCTGATGGTCTTTGATCAGTGTTTGTATCTAACTGATCCCGTCAAATATATTCAAACAGACAATCTCCAAGTTAGATAGCAAATAATTCCGGAAGATGGGAAGCACTGACATATCATGTCAATGTCAATTGAAAACTGATCTATAATTGACCTTTCATGCATCAAATACTTTTTTCTGATTCAAATCTGTTATACTTATGATCTATGTTCAACACAGGAGATTCACTGTTTCCATCAGAAGTTACCACTGATATTGGAGAAGGTTTTTATGATGATGACACATCACAGAGCATTTGATGTTAGATGTTTTTCCAGAGGACTTGAAAATTCATTACAAGTGGAGTAATAGTCAAATCTAGGCTTACGCCAAGGTTACATCACCCAAGGCAGTCATAGTGATTTATTTTTATTTTTGAGGGGGAAATCAAATAACTTGTGGATGAAGGTTGGGAAACATATATTTCCTTAATTTTTCTCTTTATACCTTCAAGAAATGTGATAGTAAATTTGCCTGGGTAGGATTCTAAACTTGTAACTTCAGTCATTTCCACTTTAAAGGAGTTCAAGTAGAAAGGATGAGAAATACTTCTGCTACTGCATTCATGAATCAATAGTCCAGATTGGCACACACCAGTTTCACAGGCATTAAGTAATTCAGACCCAAACTACAAATGCCGCTACTTCTGTCTGTTATTTTCTGACAACCATTATTGTCAGAATTAGAAACTCCATTATTTCTGTTTTGATCTGACCTGAAATACGCAATCCCAGTACCCCATCCCAATTTTATACACAGGTTCCATGTTTAAATGGAAGGAATAAAAGGAAAATCAAGATTATACAGCTCATGGAATAGCGCAGTTAAGTAAGCTTCCCAGACGAAATGCTAAAAATAAGGAGGAGAATAAAAATGAGCTTTGCTATGGTTCCAGGGGACTGCAGACAGCTGATAGAAGAACGATTTATGTCCTGAGACAACACAATCCCAATGCAAAGCGTTCACACAGAACCTCATAAAGAAGATTAATCTTACATTGCAGTGAGTTATAGTTCACCTTAGAAGTTTTTGGTAGCTAAGACGGTATCTGGACGAGGTTTCTGAGGATGAGAATCACTATGCTACTTATTTTTCAAAAGACTTATGTATGTTAGGAGAAGGAAGGGAAGAGGAAGTATACTGTTCTTTAGAATCAAGTTAAATTTCTAAATACTAAACTTTGTACCTTTTTCTATTAGGAATGTTTATTTGTTTTTTGTTAACACACTGACTGATAACTGGTAATGGTAAAACATAGTTAGTGCAGTCTATGTGCACCTTAGACTTTCATATATTCCTTCCTCCAGTGTAGGTATAGAGAGGTCAGAAGATTCTGCTTCCATTTTAAACAACTCCCCCTGCCCCAACTGATATCTGCAGTTTGCTAAAGTTATACAGTATACTTGGCAGAACCACAACTTGATTCTGACTGAAACGCCGAATCATTCACCTTAGATCTTATATCACCACTGCAAACATTCACTCTCATTTTCCCTCTATATTTCATCCCTTCCTTCTTAGGAAAGAGATGTTTTGTTCAATTTCCAATTTTTGACTGACAACCTTTTTCCCAACACCTACTTGGATATTCTAATCCAGGACATGATTAGAATTGCTTGAAGAAAAGCAGAGGTGAGCAGACTTGCTTTGCTCCTGTCATTCTTCCAGCTGTCCTCTGTAAGGTGGAGAATGGAGTCTGCCCTAATCATGAACAATTTTGTATAAAATGATAGCCAGCTCCCCACTGCAAACATGCAGCCATTTACTCCCAGACCTGTGGAAAGTGACAATGGAATAGAACTACTATACTCATTTCAGTTACCCTCATGAATAACTGAATAATTTGAATAACAGGAAGAGGGGATTGTAAATCTCCAACTCAGCTTCTCTTTAATCTGTTCATCTAGTATTTAGTCACTTACTTCCTGAGCCTCATCTTTCTCTTCCTTGGTTGCTTGTGTTCCTGAAGGTTAGCCTTTCATAGTTAGATCCCCTGGCTGCCCTGGAATTTGAGTTAGAGCAGTACGCTGCTAAGTCCAGAATGAGCACTGCTATTCTACCCAGATAATGCCTCTCTCTTCTGTGCTCCTGTGACATCCTATCTCAATGCATGGTGTCTCCTGTATATTCTTTTCTTTCTGAATTTGGATTTGATTGCTCCTGTGCATGTAGCCATAAGCTGTTCTCTTCCCATCACCAATGTACTCCTCCCACAAACATATTCAGAAAGTGAAAGCCTTGGCATCAGGGATGCCAGCCAATGTCTCTATCTGCCCACTACTGATGCTTTACCTTCTGTTGCTTAATCTTTCTAATATGCCTTCTGAAGGGCTTAGACAGCAAGTTCCTTGACTAGCAGTTTCAAGCCACATTCATGTAGAGAATGTAAATTTTAGGTCTCAGTCATGTCTAAAGCATATGTTTTCCCAGTCTAACAGAGGGTGATTAAAGTCACTTAATAAAGTTAATATTTCTTTTGTTAACATTTCTTAGATTTCATTTCCACCTGAAGATTACCCCAAGAATCATGTCCAAAGCATAATGTGACAATATACCCACAGTTCCTTTCGTTTAACATTGGTTTCAACATCTTGAATGATTCTTTGTAAACTTCTGCCTCCTTTGCTACTTCTAGTATGCTCTCTTTGACATACAGGGTAGTACCATTCTAGTGTGTCTTTCTCTGCAAAGTATGTATCCACAGAAAATTGCATTCTTTTAGTCATTTCCATTTCACAAGTTTCTACAGAATTCCATTTTGAACAGAGTCATTTTCACTCTCATCCTCTGAGGATGATTCTTTGCCATTCAGATACCCCTCAACTCTTGTCTCCTTTCCCTGAACATCAGTTCAAAAGTGTCTTGCCTCCTTTTTAATGCTAAGTGCTAGCAGTCTAATTTCATCCTGATTCCAATGGAGATTGTACTTTCTGTACAGAGTTGGCTTGTAAAGATACCCCAGTACCTAATAAACCTACTTCTCTCTTCTTTATTCCATAGCAAGATCTCCATGGAGTTAAACTTTCACAAAATTTACATGGAAGCAAGAACCATTGAAGTCTTAAGAGTTAACATGCTGGAACACTGGAACTAGAAGTTAGGCAAAGTATAATTTACAGCACTACCCTAAATTATGCAGTTCTATACATTTTGCTTTAATCTTTGGCATTACTGTAAGATGTCAGTCTTCACGTGTTATCTAAAATGGTACAGACCAGTCAGATTTACACCTAGATATTCATTGGGAATGATACATACCTTTGCCAGATCAGGAAGGATTATTTGCACAAATGCCAGGGCTGAAGTTCTAGGATTAGAACATCACAGAGAGATTGCGAACAAGTGCTCCAAAGTTGGATATACGCTAGGAATGTGTAACAGGACACCAAAAGTCTGTACATTAGCTGTTATAGTATAAGGTCTATATCATTTATTACTAGTTTCCCAAGGCAAAAGGAAAGAAAAAAGTGTTTCTAAAATGCAAAAGCCACATCAATCAAAATGTATGCTTTCAGAGAGTAAATTCACACCTTTTCTCACTTGGGCTTCTAACATGAATCATTTGGTAGCATTAGTCCAGCTAGTGGAATGAGAAACGAATGGTCCCTTGAACTGTATGTCAGGCAGCTGATTTAATTAGTATTTTATGGCATTTTCAGTACTTTATGACTTTTGGAAGAAAATAGACTCCTAATCAATAAAATGTCACAAAATACCAAAGCTACAGATCTCTGTCACAATCTCACTATGATCATTCCAGCTTTTTCTAGGTAACCATAGGCACAGACCATCAGAATATCCTTTCTCTCTTTTTTAAAAAGGAATTTGGCTTTAGCATTCATCTCCCTTAGTATAAACATTTCCCAGGACACAAAATCTCTAAGAAGCTATAAAAGTCTTGACCTCCTTGAGCATACAACTGCTATAACATCTGCCTCTCTATGCAAGGAACTGGTGAATTAGACATATAACACCAGTAGTACATTTTTTTTTTTACCCATCTCAAAACCTACAGTTAGGATTTTTAAAAGAATTAAAGGAGGTCAAGAAACTCTGGCATGTTCAGCTAGGTATTTCTTTGGAAATAAAAGATAAAAGTTTTCAGTTCAGTGAAAAATGTGCCTTTCAAAAATGTCTGAAACATCTACTCTGAAGAGGCAGTTCTAGGAAATGTTGATGCCTAGTTTCAGTCTATTTGTCTTTTAGTTTTTAAAAGATATTTGAATTGTTGTATAGAGATACTGTTGTTTTATTGTTTTGCACATAGCCCATTTTGCTGGTCAATGACTGAAATAAAGGGCTGACTGATGAATTCGCTTTGAACTCTTTTAAGAAGATACTAATAATATTGGTAGCAGTAATAATACATGACAATAGTTATTGCAGAAAGAAGCAAACACCTTCAAAAAATGCAAATCAATGATGTTATCCTTCATGCATGTTCATGCACATACGAACATGCATATGTGCATGTGTACACACACAAATAATTACTTCAATAGAGCAAACAATCCAGTACTTCTGTAGAAGACTGTAGTCAGTATGCCAAATCTTAAACATTCTTTTTCTGAATTTTATGGGGAGTTTTAGGCTTCAAGGCATGTGAGGGGTGTGGAAGGCTGGTCTGGGACACATATCCAACAACAACTCTTCTGTACCCCACAAAGTCTCTTCCCAGAAAGGGTGAGATCAAAACTTTGCTTAAGATATTTCTTTCACCCATAAAAGCTTCTGATAGCCCATCCCTAAATGGGCCCATATTCTGCTCACTTTTGCTATGCAAAGACTAATATGACCTCAAGCAAGTGGAAGTGGCACATCTCTAAAGTAAAGAAAACAAAGTTGTTGTTTTTTTCATGGATAGCCCTAAATGGTTGTATTGATCCTACACCTGAACTTAATGGAAACGCTGGCTGCGATACGTAGAATGCCATTTCCCAAGAGGCATTTGCATATCAAACTTCTGAAACACTTGCACAAAGGCAGAGTATTCTCTGAAGTAAAGACGTGTAGAGGCCAGGATATGAAACATCTGACTGAATCCCTCTTCCTGCTGCAGAATTTTAAAATCCTGAACTGAAAAAAGATATAGAACAAGAAGTTGGCAGCTCTGGAACAATGTGTCTCTCTGCCAGAGTATACAACTCCTAGGCCAGGGAAGAGTGCCAGTGAAAATGTTAATTATGGCAACTGGCCATGATCATTCATTCATTCATTCACTCACTCGTTCATTCATTAAATATATACACCACTGCAATCAGACTCTAAGCACTATGCAGTATATACAACATATTCATATATACCGCAATATATACAATACAATATTCAATATTATGCATGAACGAGATCTTATTGCATGGATAGATTTTTTTTTTTTAATAAGCAGAGAAATCACAAGGGGCAGTGAGTAGCCTTCTAAAAATAATCTTTAATAACTTCCTCTAAATTTGCCTGAGGATTTCACATCCTCTCTTCTCCTCTCCTCCAAGGCAGCAAAAAATGGATTTAATATGTAGAGCAAAAGATGTTAACTTCCCACTGACTCTGTTTTGTTAGAAGTTTTGACATGTATAACAATTAGAATTGCTCTTCAAATCCTAGCTTAAAGGTCTGAGTTTCCATTACATTATTCAGGTCAGTCAGAATAAGTGGAGGGAAGGTGAACAGGAAAAGAATACCTCAAGAATACTTGAATTTTACATTTCCTTATCTGACCCTTCAGCAATGACCCCCTCCACTAATTAAAACAAATGAGGAGTTAAAAAAGGATCTTAGTTTATTTGGCTGTGAAAAATAAGGATCAGGGAAACTTAGATAATGAGAAGTGCAACTTAGTAACATTAGAGCTCCATTTATAATTTCTCATAGAACCTAGTCTTTGTTTTTTAACAATTCGATCTTTACCATTTATGTCTAACCGAGAAGAAAACTACAGTTGAGAAAAAGTGCATACTTCACACAGACAAAAGTCCCAGTTCTGTCTCTGATGTCTCTAGGAAATATTTGGGAATGTCCCATCTAAATCCAGAAGCGGCTGCCTAAAAATTGACTAGATAGGTTTGACTCAAGAAAAGGTATCACTAGGAAAGATGTATAACTCGTTGTGAGAAGAGTACCCTTACCCTTCTTTCCCTTTTTATATTTATTTAGTCAAATTCCCTGTTGCTGGTGGAGTTTGGGGGTGTCAGTTTTTCAGTGAAATCTAGAAACAATATTTTTCATGAAAGTTCTTGCAATACATCTGCCACAGATAAGCCTTTGAAGCTTGCACGTTTTTTAAAAAATTAAAAGCCAGTTTATACAATTGGTAGACCTGAGTTGCCTTCACTTTTTTTATCTGAATCATGGCATTGCCTTGTTTTTTATTAGCAGACTGAAACCAAAGAACAAATGTTCAAGCCAAAACATACTGCAGTCTTTGAAGTGCTGTACAAAAGAACTGTTCAGCAACATGGCCAATTACCAGAAAAGGAAAGGATCTCTCATTTGTTGTCAAGAAGGTCTGTCAAACAGTCACATTGGAGATGTTCAAATTTTGGACTTCTGCTTAAAGATCTTCTCCAATTCTATATTTCTAGGGACATCCCTGAGTCATAAATCATAACTAGAGAATGATCACTAGCTAAAGAATTATGTTGCTGTGATATGTAAAATAACAGGTGTTGAACTCTGATTAAGAAGTTCATATCCCCATTCATCTGACCTCACTATACGATCCTAGTTTAAACCTAAACTTTTCAGTTTATCCAATCTCATAGATTTGTTATTCAGGTAAAAGAGATACTTTTTTTGGATCTAAGTTCCTTAAAAGAAAGACGAGAGACATATGTAATAAAGAAACAAGTAACCAAGTCATCAGTCTGGCAAATAAAACTGACCAAATAAGTCTGGTTGAGCACACTCCGTAAAGGATTATTCCGCATGTTCTTTATTTAGTAACATATTTAGTGAATATGTGACACTAAATCACTTCTAGCAAACAACATTCCAGTAGCAAATAACAAACAAAGAATCAGAAGCTTGCATTGTTCCATTTAGCATGAGAGCCTTTTCTTCTCCAATCCTGGCTGTTCTCATTAACAGGGCTTATATTATCCAAGAATAGATACCATTTTATTGTACTGTAATGACTATGACCTGCTTAAAGGACTTTTTCTTGAAAAGATCCTATGCTCCTTCCATCCTGGGAAAACTTTTTACTCTGGAATGATTCTGCACAATTTCCATGCATGGTCTGGGCGACTAAGGACATGGAGGTACAAAGGCTCTTGGTCCAAGTCATGATGACATCATGTACACCATGACATCATCACACAACACACACTTCTTATGTCATTTCAATTTCCATCCACAAATTAGATAAATGACACAATTCACATCATTTGCATAATGACAACATGGCATATGTGACATTATTTCCCCCACTCCTTGCCACACCAAGTGAAAGCCCATGGGGAAGCATTGTATGCCTTTGCACATGTAGGAAAAGAGGTACAAGGTTCTGGATGCATACATGAACTACCAATCAGTCTAAAATAGGATGCAGACTTATATTTGAAGAGAGAGACTTTTGTGAAATAAGCTGGTGGTAAACCATATGAAAAATTGTACAGTTTTCCCCAAGATGTTTTATGCTGGGCAAACATCTTTCAAGCGTCTGAGCTATTCTAATCCCAACAGTGCTAATGAGATGCAAGTAGTCTGGGACCGAGCAGTCTCCAGGATTAGTCCAAAAAATCAAAAGCCAAGGAGCTATCCAACTAGGGAAAAATTGGAAGCACAAATCTCAAGTTCTCCTTTAATGTGAGATTTGAGGATTGCAATGCAACTGGAAGTGAACATTAGCAAAAGCATTTGAGAGGGCTGCTGAACTTTAAAACCAACAAATTAGAAATGACTCTATGGAGAGAATTTAGCTCAATTTTCTATTTATAAGTCTGATTAGAAAATGCAAGCATTCCTCATCTCGGCTGTGTAGGAACTGGATTGTCTACATTTATGTACTTTCTAACTAGGGATTTACACCCTCGTGTACTGAAGCCAATCTTATTATAATATCTATATAGCTGAATTTCAGGAACCGATCTAGTGCTACTCCAAGGAAATTCCTAAAATTATTTTTGCTATGTGAAGGAAGAAAACAGCACATGCTGCCTTCATATCAATGCACTGCACTCTTTACGAAACACAGGAGAACAAAATGACAGCTTTCTTTTCTTATATGAAAGAGTTCAATTTAAGGTGTGCCATATTTCAAGTGTACTTTAAATTGTGCTGACCGAGACAATTTAAAGTGAACATCTGCTCTGGAATGAACAGTTGATTTCAGTGTTTCTTTTTCCCCTTACCTCAAAGCAGGCCAAGAATATTTAAGATCTCAAATACATAAGACTTGATGCTTATCCAGTTCATCAATGAGGACAGTTAAGCTTATTCCCAAACACTAATGTTGATCTCCTATCAGAAATGCATTTCTTAAAATACAAATACACTTCTTACATACAGTGGGTGATTCTGCAATAAATTATGGACACAATATCACAAAGGTACAACAGAAAATAGAAGATTGCCCCTTAACGAAGCCTGCCTTGTCTTCTCCATTTTTAAGGAGATACTTCTTAACGATCTTTAATTTCATCATGGTCAAACATTTCAGTCGGTCTCTCATATTGGTTTCAAGGCTACACAGATATTCTCCTGATACTTGATATCATTATTATTATTGGTAAACAAATGGAAATCGTTATACTGGGTTACAGATACAGACATTTAAATTTTGTAGAAAAATACAATGGATTGGATTGGCACTGCTCATGCTTTAATCCCACTCACATCAATGAGAGAAGCTTGCTAGCATGGTTGGGGATTTCTTTACAATACCCTACTGATTCACGAAAAGTGACACTTTATTTGCTCTTCCAGGGAATCAAACCAGAGGATCAAAAACAAAAGGGATGAACATTTGTTACAAGTACCCTTCTTGAGATAGCACCGGAAAAAAGTATAGCTTATGGTATTTTAGGGAATGTGCACATGCACCATCTTCCAACAGATGGGAACAGGGAATAGCAAGCAAATTTAAAAATGGCTTGCTCATTTACAGAATGGGATGGCAAGAGAGAGAATAGATGGATAAGGACTCCGCTTTGACCAGAGGGTGGTGGAATACATTCTCCTTGCCAGCAGGCAGACTCAGATGCTTAATGCACATAGAAATCACATCTTCATAAGGGAGAGATGTTCTGTGTCATATAGGCAGAGAAAGATACTCCTAACTCCTCCATCACATAGAGAGAAAATTTGAGTGGTTTTAAAACAAAGGCAGAATTGGAAGAGGGATGGAGGTTGGGCACCAAGGCTGAGAAGATGAATAGAATTTTTTCCATCTCCCCACAGCCTCAGAATTAATTTACTGGAATCCTCAGGGAAAGGGACATCTATAAAAAAAGGAAGCAGGGAGTTGTTGCTTCAAGAAAATTGATATTTCTGTAGACATAAGTAAATATGTTGTGGCTAGGAACTGTTGATTTTTTGTTTCTCTGTGCCACTGCCTCAAAATACAAGAGGAGGAATTCTTTGTTTTGTTATTGGGACAGTGGGATGGGAAATCCTAATCGTAATTGGTGCCATCTTATGGGCTACTTGGAGCATTAGATTGTCTACTGGGTTTCTCTCCTTCACCACTGAGTTGAAGGGAAGGGGTGGAGAGATGGGCTAATTCTCTAGCCAATGCCTCAGTGCTATATGGCTAGGAGATGGCAATATAGAAATGATTTCCTTTCACTTTTTAATGGGCAGAATGGCAGTACAGGGTGTGACAGTCCTCTCTCTCCTATACACCTGATGCTGGAGAAGGATGCCAGATGAGACTTCACCTGGAGGATAGGTGGTAGCTGCAAGAACTACCAAGGTATTGCTGTAAAGCAGGAGGTGGGGCCACGATTTGAAGACCAAGAGGGTTTCTGGGAGAGGTCTGAGACCTCCAGCCTTCCAATCTACAGACTCACCCAACAATTCCTTTACATTTCTCTATCATCTATCTATCCCCACATCTGATAAATAAATCAGTTCCAAAGCAAGCATTCATGCTATTTATTATCCAGACGTGAATTTGTTTCCATCTTCTATTTTCTATGTTAGTATTGGTCTAGGGCTGGGAATATCACATTCAAGTCCACCCTCAGCTATTAGAAGCTCACTGGGTAACTTTGGGCCAATCATATTTTCACAGCCCAACCTACCTCACAAGCTTACTTGGTAGGAATAAAATGAAGGGAGATTCCTTTGTGAGCTGCCTTCTTCTCCTGGAGAAAAGGCAGGGTGTAAACCTAACAACCAAAAACTAATACATTATCCACTGCTGTGTCAGACAAAGTTCAAAATGTCTCTCCGGTCTATTGCTAAGAGGAGAATATACCTAAAAGTGAAAAATAGGACCATTAGTTTTGCAAACAGAAATCTGCTTATAACAAGGGGACTGCTCCTCACTCTCCTCTCCAATTTCCTGAGCAGATCTGGGGAAGGAATCTGTCTTGCTGGCAAATACCATTCCATCAGCAAATAAAGATACCGACTGTATCTTTAAAGGCATTAATATATAAGGTCAAGAAGTAATAGCTTTACCTTTGACACTGTTATTTAGTTATTTTACATGGTTATTTGGTCTACTTGATGGCTGCCTCAGGTGTTCATAAGCATGCATCTAATTTTTTATAATCAACACATAGTACAAAACATTATTAAAGATTCTAGATAAAGGGGTCTTACTCCAGATGAAAACAAGTAGCAACTTTCAATACAGTGCAGCAGGGGAATTGCTTGTATTAGATGCTGGTATATACTCCATGTGAAGTTGGCAATCTGTTAGGCATTAACGTATGCAAAATCCCTCTGAAGTCACAAGTAGATAAGACATGTTTCATACTCACACTGAGCAGGAGGCACTTGTTTTCTTTGATGGCTCCTATGCATCCCACAAAGCCAATGATCATCACAAAAGTCCCTGTGATGATCAACAGGTTGGCAGCTGACAGAGAAGGGAAGGAAGAAGAGAGGGTAGCGAAGTTCCCTTGAGTAACAGCTAGCCATATGCCAACTCCAAGGATCCCACAGCCTCCCAGCTAGAAAAAACACACAAAAACAAAGAAAAACAAGCTCAGTTATACTGTTAAGCAAGTGTTATCATGATCAGCATCACTACTGCTCTTCATTAGCAGCAGCAGCAGCAGAAACAGCATCATCTAGAAGAGTGTGATTATTTTTGAATGCAAGCATATTTCTGTCCATTGAAGTTACGCTGGGTACCTAAATTGGGAGAGGAGTGCCCATAGAACCACTGATGCACATTCACCTCGGGGTACAGATCACATAAACACAGCATGGAACTCTCTGGTCCTCTAAGCCTTTTCATAAAACAGCAAGGAACAAGAAACAAGGTTAAGTTCCTCTGGGAAGAAATTAAAGTAATTTAAATCAGCATCACAAAGCGAGCTGCCACATAGTTAGGATTAGAAATTAAGCTCAATGACCTCATCCAAGTGCCTTTGCTCCAACTGACATGCTTTTGCTTAAAGGAAATGCACCCACCGCAAGAAACTAATAAATCCATGTGTAGCTGAACACTAAACAAACCAGGGAATAATTTAGGCGACTCAGAGATTTGAAAAGTGGAGTCAGTGTCAATTGTAAAACTCCTCACTGCTATAGGCAAAGAACTGCCAGAGGCTTTCTTAGCTGTTCAACTTCAGCTGCAATATATGTTAGGGGCAATTTTTCAAAAGTGTTCTGCCTTCCTGTCTCCCTTCCAATGGGAGGTAGGCTCCCAAAAAGGCATCAGTAGGCATGTCTCTCTGCTTCCACAGCCTTTAGCCATGCCACTGTGTATGTGAGTTGTAGCTTTGCACTGCAAACATGTGGCTTTGAAATACAAAGGTTCCTTCTGGGTGCCAAGACTCCTGATTTGGAGTAGGGAGGAATTCAGGAGCTAAGAAAAATCAGGGCAGATATGCCAAAAACAGGCATGTGCAAATGGCCAACACTGCCTCATCACAACACGAAAGAGTGGAAGGAGGGAGATCATCATGGCCCCTGACTTCCTCTTTGCCAATCCACCAAGGAGCTGGTTGACAGTATATATTACAATTCCAAAAGCTTGCATCTGCTAAGTAACAAGCAGGCTTTGGTTCTAAGCCCAGACCACAATTCAATTGGCTAACAGTACGAAAAAAAACCTAATTATTTTCCCGCAACTGCCTTGTCCCCAAATATACTTTCAGTATCTTATAACAACACAAAACAACTGTAAAACTGACAATGCAAATATCTACAGCCCAATTAATGAATATTCTTGACCAGCATGATCTATGGGCTGGCAATTGCTAAACCTAATTTCACTGAACAGGAACCCCATACATAGTAAATTATAATGTACAATTGTATGTATGCTTCTAAACGGAGTTGCCTTCAAAAGTCCTTAGAAATGTCATTTCAGAACAAAGCAGCAAGATTGTGGGAAGTGAAAGATATCTAAAAATGGCAGCTGTGTTGGCTTTCAATTCATTTTGCGTGCAGAGTTTAAACTGCTGGTGATTCTGCAAAGCCCTGGGTGGCTGAGTCCAGATTTGGTAAAGATTTGCCTTCTTCCAGATCTGTATCCTAATGTTTTGAAGCGTTTTTGGGGCACATGCAAGGGTACAAACAGCGCTCCTGTCCTTGACCCCTTAAAAACAGCTGTTCTTTTCCCTGAATCCCATGGTATTCTGTGAAAAGTCATTTGGTTTAAAGAACTGCAAACAGCTGCTAAGTTTATATCCACCCTAAATGCTCCAAAATATTTTTGTTAACTTCAAATCCAAAGCCCTGCACAGCCCTATGGTATTATTTGTGTTGAGATATCCTAAATTATTTATATCCCTAAAAGTAGATTAGGCTGCTAACCAAATAAAGACATGAACACAGATATAAGGAAACAGCCATCATCAAAGAGCAAGCATCAAAGTAGAGCAAATTAAGATCCTTAGGAATGAATGAAGAGGCAGGTTATGATGGCTTTGAAACTAAGAGCCTTCCCCAAAATAAGTTCATCTCTTTTCACAACTTGGCAGGTTTCACTACAGCTCCATGATCAACATATAGCAGCCGGCTCATAATTTGATCCCCCTGCTCTGCATCTGGTGCCTGCAACAAACAGGGCAGTCAAACACCAGGGAGGTCATAATATGATGGACTGCATTTGACTTCATGGGTCACAGGCTTGATAAAGACAGAAGCATTATAAAATATAGATCAAACACTAAAAGAAAGGAAGCAAATGACCTGACAATATAAAAAGGTCTGCTCTCTTGTTTTATTCTGCAGCTTTAAGTATATTCTCCCAGAGCGTAGTCAGCAGAGCCCTTTAGATTAAATAATGGGCTGTTTTTGTTTCAACAAAACAGAGCAACATAAAGGGGAGCATTCTGATCGGTAACTTGCTTGATAGCATGGAAATGTGGCATCCTGTATTAGGATCCAAAAGATAAGTATTTTGGGCATTCTTTACCCAACCAAGGGCACTTGAGATTGAATGAGGAGCACTGAGCATAGCTTTAAAAACTTAGATTGGATAGCTTCCAAAATAGAAATATCCTTATATATACAGAGCTTTCCATCGCCAATTGTTTTAGATTTTATTTTCTTGCACTTTTAAGTATTGTATTTGTATTTCATTGTTCTGGGACAATAAATAAACAAGTCTGCAGACATTAGTACTGTCAGTTGATACTCATTTCTAAAATGCAGAAGCCTCTAAAAGGTACAGAAAGAATCAAACTCTCCAAACAAACCACCAAGACCGTCTCATCTGGTTTATCAGCAATAAAAGAGAATGTTTTTGCCAAGGCAGTGGGCTCCTGAGACAAAACGTGGCAACGAAATGTTGCTTCTCTTCAGTATTCCAACTACCTCATTCCATTCTTTCATTCTTGCACCCCATCCTCAAAAGAACACATATATGATTGCATTGGATTAGATCCACCTAGCCCAGCATTTTGTTTCCAAGGATGTTCAGACAGATTTCTCGGGTGCACTCCTAAAACACGGTATAAATGTGCTGCCCATCCCTATTGTTCCTCCCTTGTCCAAATGAAACAGAGACCACTATATTATACTGAGCCAGAAGGCTACAGCACTTAATCCACGACTGTTGAAATTGACTAGCAGTAGCTCTCCACAGAAGTCAAAGAGGACTATCAGGAGATGCCCTATCAGGAAAAGGAAGATACTGAACTTGGGAACTTCAGCTTGCAAGCTAGAGACTTGAATCTTGAACTGCATCTCCTCAGATCACTAGTATATTAAACAAAAAGGTACAGTTACCTCAGAGGATATTGAGATCTGCAAGGCTGGCAAGATCTGGGGTATAAGATCTGAGCTGCAAAAATCTAGACCATCGCTAGATAGTAGCAGAGAATCAGTTTTCCCTTTCAAACAAATTGCCCTCAAGGGCCCTATAAACATCATTCTGAAGGGTGGAACATTGTGAGTTGCCTATGCAAGTCAATAGCACAAACTTCTTACAGTGCAACTGGTCTAGCAAGCAGTACTGGAGAACTGCACACTTCAGGCTAAGTGAGGCCTTGTCTTAGGCAACATGTTGAAAAGGTACCCAGTAGAAGCTGATCCCCAACATATTGTTGTCCAAGCCCATGCCCAGGGTAGCTGCTTTCTTCCTCATAAAGGACAGGTTGGTCCCATCTCTGGGATTGTTCCAAGAAGGCCACATGTAGCCTTCTGATTCCATCCAATTTCTTAGTTTATTGTATAGTCTTAAAATTGCCATCTTGAGTGGATTCTCTGGTGAGGAGGGAACATATAAATAAAACAAATCGGGAATAAGGAACAGACATTAAAGTTTTGCTTCTGCTGCTGTCAACTACTCACCTATTTCCCTCTATCACTTGACACCTAAATATTTATAATCCATGGCATTACTGCTCTTTTAATGGGTTGCTCCCCCACCCATCCAAGAATTTCCCACCACTCCCTTGTGCTGCCAAACAATTCACAGAACGGTGATGAGACAATGATGCCTGTGAGTTTTCAGAGCTTGCTACCGTACAAAAGAGAACAAAAACAGAACTCCTAGCATGGGCTGGAACTGATAGCTTTACTATCTCAGGGAAGGCCCCCCAAATTGTCAGAGTGAAAGGAGACACTAATCACTGAAACAAAAGAGTGACCAAAAAAAAGAAGCCAACACACAAAAAAGGCCTTCAGAAATGGCATGATGCATTAGCAAATAAGTACCAGGCCTGTATTGATTTTGTAGGAAATGTGTGAAGCAGGGCTTGTTTATCAAAGATGACACCTTCAGCTAGTTTCCTGATGACGGCAGCATTTATCCACCTTGAATTAAAATGAAGCAGGTCCTGAATGCTGGTCCTCAGTAATTATTTTTGACACCTCCTCTATCCCACACAATTACGACAGATACATTACCACCTCTCTTCCTTATCTTTATTCTTGAGCCAAAACGTAGAGGGATAATGGGATGTGGGTATTTATGTGAACAAGGCCATTCTTATCAATTGTGAGCCACCTTGGGGAGGCTGCAAGATGAAGGACCAGCTTCATTTTGACAAAGTGGTCTTGAGGGGTGGGCAAGGGCAAGCTTCACATTTTTGAATATTCAAAACTTAATCTGTCTTCTGTTGGACATAAGCATACATATCTGTTTTAATGCGCTCATTTTTTTATTTTTTATTTTTTTGCTGCCAGATGCCATCAATTTACATCTTTCTGTCTTCTCTATATGCTGAATGACATGTATAAATAGGCAGGACAGAAACTTCCCACCATCACACCCATTATGCCACATGCAGGCTCCATCAAAAGTCTGCAATGTCAGCCTCTACAGATGGGCAAGAACACCTCTCTGTGCAGTCGGGAACCATGTACAATGATCCACAAGAAGAAAGGGAAGCTGCCACCACTGAATAAAAACATGCAGAGGAGAACCTGAATAACTGGAGAGGGCTCCTGGGCACATTACAGTTGAAACCTTTGAAACTCCCACTGTGTCTCCATCCAAACTGGAAGAAGGTGTAGTTATGAGCATATATACTGTATATCTAAATCCATCACTGCTCTGTCAAATACAGATCTACACACAAATAATGTAAAGTGACATTATGAGTAAGTATGATACCTTTCAAGGATTCTAAATTTGCTTTTATTATTGAGCTGTATCATTTTTACTGAGTGGTTCTTCTCCTTCCCTCCTTGTCTTGCCTGTGATGATTGAGGTGGCCAAGATAACAGTCTTCTCAAAACCTCCTGGAATGCTGGGAATCCGATTTCTTCATAACTCTGCTGTTTCCCAGCAACCCACATGTCTGAGAAGGAAGGGAGGGACGGGCAGAGAAAGGAGTAGGAAAAATAGGATGTGGCAAAGACAATTCCTTCCTTTCTGTTGCCATCATTGGTGATCAAGAACTGTTTTCTGTCACCTCAGAATACCGAAATGGAACGTAATACTGAAGTTAGAAGAATGCAGATTTGGGTTGCACGTTAAATAAAAATTCCTAACTACTATGCATTATTTAAGCACTGAGCGGGTTGTCCCCTCCTGACTCTACCATTCTGTAAGTAGGGATGGTAGAGATGTATAATTAAAATCCAAACCAAATCAAACTAAGATCCTTGTGTTTCAAATAGGTAACTAGGATTTATATTCTGAATAGGATGGCTGTTAAAATGCCTTAGAAAGAACATGTCAAAAAAGGAAGGGCAGTGATGAGGAATGTTTTTTTTAACAACTAAACGCACCTCCAACTAAAAATCTACAATAATAAAGAGTAATGTTAGATGTGTAAACACCAAATCTATACGAGCTACCATTGTTATTTATGCTCTTTCCTGGCACTCCATTCTTTCCTGTTGTCTCAGAAAATTTTGTACATGTCTTTACACTCTTCTGAAAATTGAAGCAAATTTGGATTTTTCCTTTCACCAAATCCACCTTGGGTCTCTTCTCATTTATCCACACCATCCCCTTTATTGAAAAAACCTCTGTGAGAGCATTGCTTCTTGGTATACAAAAAGAAAAATGGAGGAGCTGATCATCTTCATGCTCTTTAATGGAATCTGGACCACTTTGGGGTATTGCTCCACACTTGTCTAGCAACAATAGTTCAGAAGAGCTAACATCATGTTCTGCAATACCATCTTCCTAATGCAGCACATCCAAATCAATTTGTTTTACGCTGTATCTTGACTTCATCAAAATATAGATCTGAAATCTTAGCATTCCAGCATAATTAACACATATCATTCCATGTTTTTCTTCTAGTCCAAACTAATTTTATTATATATGGCTAGTTTAATCTGAAGACAGTCAATTAACCATTATATTAGGATGCAGACAAAGGTCCTGTCAGTTTGTAGCATGGATGAGATGATGAAATGATGGGTAGATTGCAAGGGAATACACAAAATGAGGTTTAAAAAAGTTGTAATATACCTGGCACAAAGAGCTGCTGATCATGATGATCACATCTCAGTAAAGGAGGGTATCAGATGTCTGTTACCAGCACAGAACTCTTGGCTCTCCTACAGTCAGCTTGTTCCAAGACTTAGCTAATTGGAGGAGGATATAGGATTGAAGTGGTTGTGATGTGGATTGCCATACATGGGGCGATCTATGCTAAATAGCATACATTAAAGAGTCTGAGCAACATGGAGACTAAAAGACAGCAGGTAAAGAGGCGTTGGAGACCGAATGGATTGCAAGCCTGTAGTACATTACAGCATTCTTCAAAAGGAATGAGGTGGCCCCCTGGAAATTTTCAGAGAAATCTTATCTGCCATTCAGGTATTTCTTGGCTTGAAAAATTATGAAGAAAATTAGGAAGTTACCGTCATTTTTTTTTTTTAATAACACCTTGTGTTAGGTGTTTGAGTTAGGTATTCCCTGCAAACCCACAGAAGCAGTTCTTAACTCTTATTTCAGGTTTCTTGTAGATACCAGTGATGAGTTCATACACTTGAGATGCTGCTGAATTACTGCCAACAGTTCAATATAGTCTATAAATAATTTCACAGTATGGCTGCGGGCAGGGAAAGGTAACATTTTGATAAATTAGCTGCGTATACCTAATCACGGAAACATTTCTATAGTGTCCTGGGATATTCCCTGTTTCTTAAAGCCTGCAAGTAACTTGCCTAGGGGTACCAGAATTTTAACAATTGGTCAGTAGCTACAACACGCTCATATACATACACCCCTTTGCTTGTTGCCTTTTTCTCTCCACAGATTCTCTCTCCTGCGTACACATACACAGAAACACACACACAGAGGAGTTTTATCTTTTTTATTAGCGGGGCACGGCAATATCAGTTGACCTGGTAATAAACTTTTTAAATTTCCACTGGCAGCTGTCAAGAGAAAGAAGACTGGCTTGGAAGTTGATCTCAGGGCTTTTTTCTTCCACCCTGCCTACTTCCTTTCTACTCAGACCACTTCTGCCTCACCCCATGCAGACTTCCTGGAGGCCAGCCAAGTCAGCCTTGCATTATGCACAATCTTAATTCCTCCAAATCCTCTCCATGAGATGTTGGGAGAGGAAACAAAAGCAAAGCAGACAAAAAAGCAGACCATTCTGGATGGAAGGAAACCAAAACATCTGAACGGTCTGGTATAATTTTGGACAACTGGCTACTTTAATCCTAAACTACAGTTTAAATATTTACATTCAACTCTAAATATAACTATGAATTCAGTAGACATTCCTTTCACAGTTACACATAGACAGAGGTACACTCCGGAAGATGAGGAGAAGAGTGGTGGAATTAAATATGTTTGGAAAATAAATTATTCAGATTTAGAATGCATATTTTTCTGTTGAACTTGCATTATTCTAAATAAGATAATCTCAAGTAACATTAAACAAAAGAACACAGTTGAAGGCTTTGTTTGGTCACACCCCCCCCATTGGATAACTTTACCTCATTGTTAATTCTAACTAGACAGCCTATGATCCGTTGGGTCGTCCTTTATCAATATTTACTTACCTAAAAAGATAAACAGAGTGACCATGGGCAGGGGAAAAGGCAGTGGGAGTGGGAGCGATTTCTGACTCTCTGCTGGCTTGACTTTGCTTGCGGCAAGCTGGCAGGGAGCGTCGGAAATCACGATCATGTGACTGCAGCTCACTGTGGTGGCGCGGTGGTGCTGCAGTGCCCACAACTTTTCCAATACAACTGGTCTGAAGATCCCTGAAGTTTCAATTCTATGGGAGTCATGGGTCCCATATTTTGGATGCATTCTTTAAGTTAGCCCATTTGAGGTACCTTGCTTCAAAAATGGTTGCCCTATGATGCACCATTTCAGCCAATTAAAGGTTACAAACAGATAGGAGAGTTTAGTAGTATATAGATAGTGGCTCTGAGTTATTTTTATTCATTGTTGAAACATACATTTAATCAACCATTTTTTTACTTTAGTCCAGTGTCCAATCTTCCCTTTCTAAGGAAAGTTGTAGAGAAGGTGATCTTGCAGCAGCTTCAGAGGACCCTGGATGAAGCAGATTACCTGGACCTCTTTCAGTCAGGATTCGGGCCCAGATAAGGGATGGGAACAGCACTGGTCACACTTTTGGATGATCCCTGGTGGGAGCAGGATGAGAGTAGTGCATCCATCCTTGCTCTACTTGACCTCTCAGCAGCTTTCAATATCATTAACCATGGTATCCTTCTGGACTGGCTTCAGGGATTGGGAGTGGGTGGCACAGTGTTGTGCTGGTTCTCTTCCTTTCTCTGAGGCCAGTTCCAGTCGGTGTTGATTGGGAGCAAGAAGTCCCGCTCTTGGCCCCTGTTATGTGGGGTGCCACAGAATTCAGTACTTTCTCTGTTCCTGTTTAACATCTACATGAAGCCACTGGGTGAGTTCATCCATCATCATGGGGTGAGGTATCATCAATATGCTGATGACACCCAGTTGTATATCTCTGCCCCTGGTGAGTTAAGTGATGGTATTGATATCCTTTCTCAGTGCCTGGAGGCTGTAGGGGTCTGGATGGGGAACAACAGGATTCAGCTAAATCCTGGTAAGACTGAGTGGCTTTGGGTTTTGGGGCCTTCTGTATCTGGGGATTTATTGTCTTTAGTCCTGGATGGGGACTAAACAGACCCAGTGCACAACTTGGGGGTTCTTCTGGACTTGCGACTCCTCCTTGAAGAGCAGGTGGCAGTCATGGCCAGAAGGTCCTTTGCACAGTTTCATGTTGTATGCCAATTGTACCCATTCCAAGATCAGGAGGCTCTACTCACAGTCACTCATGCCCTAGTCACCTCTCGGATGGATTACTGTAACACACTCTACCTGGGGCTGCCCTTGAACAGTATCCAGAAGCTTCAGCTGGTGCAAAATGAAGCAGTGCGGATAGCTATATGTGCTTCAAGAACTGCACACCGTACATCTTTGCTTTGCAAGCTGCATTGGTTACCAGTTTTCTTCTGGGTCCAATTAAAGATGCTGGTTTTGACCTGGCAGGGTAGTAGGTTATTTGGGGGACTGCCTCTCCCCAGTGACATCTACCCATCCCATCAGGTCTGGCAGGAGAGGCATGTTGCAGTCCCATCAGCTGGGAAGTTTTGTCTGGTGGGTCCTAGGAGGAAAGTCTTTTGTGCCATAGCCCCAACCTGTGGAACATCATTCCCCCCAAGGTGAGGCTGGCCACAACCCTGTGGGCCTTCTGGAAGGCCCTCAAAACATGGTTTTGTCAGTGAGCTTGGGGATCCCATGGTAGAGTGGAGCCTGTTGGATGGTTATATGATTGTTAACTGATACACTCTCTGTATGCTGGCTGCCATTTTGTTTTTATGTTGTTTTTATTTTTAATTTAAATCATGGCTTTATTGGCTTTTATGTATTTTACTTTTACATATTTCATTTTATTATATATGCATAGAGTCACTATGTGAGATGGGTGGCTATATAAATATGATAAATAAATAAATAAAATTCACCAATGGAGAATGTAGACCACAGAATTCTCACCCATCTTCTTTAAGACTCTCATAAGCCCTTGCACCAGGAGAGCTGTCTTGACATCTCTCACTTCTTCCCCTCTGACAAGACAGTGAGGCAGGAGTAGGCAATCAATGATCAGTGTGGTTTTTGTGTATGTGTGTGTATGTGCATATTATGTGCTTCCAGGCCTTGACAATACATGCTGTAATTGTAAGAATTGTCTTTTCTGCCACTCTTTCTCTCCAACTCCTTTTCCTGGAAAACTAGATAGGCAAAATTAGTCAACTGACTAGGATTAACACCACTATTAACTGGGTGATGTCAGTCTAACCTAATACATGTCTGTTTGAGGTTAAATTTAACATCCAGAAGTTAACTGGGTCAATTGACTCTTTTTTAAATTTCTACCTTCCCCCACAAATGTGCTGTGGGAAAACAGCTACAGTTGATAGGGAAAATCTATCTTCTATTGAGTTGTATTTTACATTGACATATAAATCCTAGCTTAAAAACACTAAGCTTGCTGAATAATGTTAATCAATTATCAGATACCAGATGAAAAATTACTCCAATGACATCAATAAGATTTGTATCAGCAACAACTGTCCCAGTTTGGCTATTCAGAAACCCTAAGTTGTTGTTCCTTTAATTTCCCAGCTTCACCACATACCCTGACAACAATTCTAATGGGTATTAGAACATTTTAAGGCAACGGCTCGCTTAGAAAAAGAAAAATCCTTGGAAAATACAAAGACAAATATTTGGTTCACAGAGGGAATGGAAAACAAATAAAAGCTGCCTCTTTAAGCTCTAGCCTGTTTTCTAGACATGTTATCAGTGACTTTGTCCTAGATCTTGACACCACCATTTTAAATTATAACAATCATATTCTGAGCCCAGGAACAAAACTTTTTTCTTTTGCCCCATTCAACAACTCAAATTAACTTATCTTCAAAGTCTGTAAAGAGATCAGAGTAAATGATATGAATAAAGCAAAAAAAAAAAAGGCAAGTAGCATTTTTTTCTGGCGGCTATTCTGTAGACCAGGAATGAACAGAAGATATATTAGAATCACTGGCAGGTACTTGGATCCAATAAGGTTTTTGATTCCAAACAGCAGTCATTGAAAAATTTACCTTACCCCCATTTAGGATGCTGAAAAAGAATGTTTGACTAATGTGTGAAATTGTTGGATTAGAGATGTGCTCAGAGGCACCCCGATTTGAGCACATTTAATCTGATGTTTCACATATGGCCCACCAGGCTCCATTCACATTTAAGAAAGAAGTACAAATGGGAGATTTTGCAGATTAATTTAAAAAAAAATTTTTCATTTTATTTGACAGCAATAAGGGTAATTAAGAGATGGGGACAAATTAATCAAACCATCCTCAGAGTTACCTTTCCCAACTGAATTCAATTTTTATTACTATATAAGCAATGATATAAATCTTGCATCCTTAATTTGCATCGTTAAAACCTTCCTATGGTTACTTAAGATGAAACCATTTTTTTGCACTTTCCCCTCTCCAATGCAATAAACATCTAAACCAGAGTGTTCTTTAAGTAGCCATAAGGAACTTAATCAAGCTTGCCTGATTTCACAGTCATCATGAATAAGTAGCTCTTCTACAGCTCTTGTGTATTGTGAAGCTTGGCAATAGATGTGGATCAAAAGCTAAAGGTTACTGAACAACGAGATCTGTATTCTCGGCTCTTAAGATTCACTCGGAATTAGGAACTGAAGCTGGTTGCTCTAATCCATACTGAAGAATACAGTATGGATTATACAGGCATAATTAAATAGGTCGACTTAATCTTTCTTTTTTGGTGTTTACGTCACAAGTTAAATCCAAAGAAATGGGAGTTTACTGTGGTGTATTTTACAAAAAAGATGCAGCTGCTGCAATCTTGCCCCGATGAATCATGTATATGGAATAGGGTTAAGGAACACAGGTCCAATTCTGTGCCATAGCTAGAGTCAAGGCAGCAAGAACAAGTGGCAGTGTCAGACACAAGTAGGAGGCACCACTGGCCTGATTATGATACAGTGGGGTCAACCTGGGACACAGGAACTAGGCTATATTAGAAGTTAAATTAAGGATCAGTAAGAAAACACAGGCAATGTCTGGGCATAAGAAAGTCAGGGAAACGTAACTCTGAAAGTTTTACACTTTAGTTATACCTTGTTTTAGTGATTTCCTAATAGTATGTTCCATATGATGAGCTTCTTTTCAGTCATAGCTTCTTGCTGACTCTTCACATGTCCATGCAGACACCCAAATTCTGTGTACTAACTCTGTGTTAAGCTTTGCTGATAAAGAGCTGGGAACAGAAGGTAGTTTAAATTCTCATAGGACAGAAGTTCTCATAGAAGCAGGAAGGGAGACAGAAATAGGGCTGGCAAAGGGGGAAGTTTTAAAATACCCAGAAGGCTAATAGAAAGGAGGAGGATGGAAATGGAGATGGTAGTTGGCAACTAAAATGGGTGAAATGGACTTAGACAATTCTAGGGCTGTGGAAAATAGCTTGCTGGTTTTAATCTGGAGAAAAGGTGGCTAGTCATCCTAGAATGGAGTTTTTGTGCTGCTGAGGACTTGTGTTTGTGAGTGTTTAGAAGTCCACGAAGCATTCAATGATGAGACCTGGGAGAAGACTCATTAACGTTGAAAATCATTGTGGGACCTAACATACCAATGCAGAGGGCATGGTCAGGTGCCAGAAGATAAAGATCATCAAAGGTTTTACCTATCAGTGGACTACTTGCCAACTCATCTGACTGAGAGAGGAAAGAAAATGGTCAATGTTCTGCAAATCCTTTCCTTAAATCTGAATAAAACTAGTTCTAGCAGCACATATGTTAAGCTCATATCATAACTAGCTAAGGTATCCATGCTTAGAATTGCATTGAACTGATAGCTGGAGTGCAAAACCCCACTCACTTGGCTGTCTCTTGTACTTTTACAACAGGCTACTGCATTGGGAGGGAGATGGAGAATGATCCACTGTAAAATGCAACGCGATTAGTGGGTCATGAATCACTTGTAAAGCTTGGTTGAAACTGCTTATCACTGTCTTTTAAGTTAAATAACTTAACACTGCCTCTTTCAATCAAATACTTTGAATGCATGTATGCATCCAGTGACATTTCCCTTCATGTATTTTTAGCTCTTAGTGATGAAAGGACTCATGCATTCTGGTGACACTGTGAGTTATAATACTGGGAGTGTATACTCCCAGAACAGTCTCATATAGGTCATAGATGAGGGGTTAGACTAAATGTGAAATACTGGAGAAGATAATGGCAACTCATTCCAGTTTTCTGCCAAGAAAACCAAATGAAGCAGGAGACAGACGAACAGAGTTCTACCAAGAAAAACTGATGACCAGAAAACAACAGTTAGAATGGTATGTGGTTCAAAATTGGGAAAAAGTGTGCCATGTTTGTATACTTTTCCCTTTATTTGAAGAATATATCTTTAGTAAAAAGTGAAATATTTATGATCTGAAGAGATCCAGAGTCTTTGACCATAAAATTATGTATGTACTGTATGTATAAATAAATAAACTAGCAAGGAATCTGGCATGTTGGACCAGAATAAATAGAAATTGGAACTAAAATTGCAGGGGAAAACATCAATAACCTCTTCTATGCTGAGGGCTTTGATGGTGGGAAGCAAGGATTCTCTGGTTGAAGGTGAAAGAAAAGAACCTAAAAGCCAGATTGCTGATCAATATTTTAAAAAAACAAACCCAAGATTAGGTCAATCCAATGCAAACAAGTGGAAAACAAGTTGAAATGAGAACAGATTTTATTTTTCTAGGCTTAAAAATTCACTGAGAGGGTAACTGTAGCCATGAAATAAAGAGACATCTGCTATGTGGGGAAAATAGTATGTCAGATCTAAACAAAAACATTCAAGTGCAGAGACTTCACACTGGCAACAAAGGTACAGTACATACTGTTAAGGCCATAGTTCTCTTAGTGGTACACATAACGCAAAAGGAAGAATCACTGAAGACCCTGATCCTTGAAAAAACTGAAGGCACTCAAAAAAGAAGTTGACAGAAGACAAGGTGGCTAGATATTATTGCTGATGACACAGGCATGAGCTTACAGGAACTCAAAGAAGAGGTTACTAACCAACAATCCTGGAGAAATTATGTCCAATGGGTCACAAAAAGTCCAAAGGGACTGAACAACAAATGTTGAGTTATGGGCTTCACCCACTTACTGATTTCAATCAGTCTGCCTGTTTGTGAACAGTTTGAATAGAGGGATGATAGTAATTCTGGAGGGGATACATAATGTGGTGAGATTTTAATTTTTGGTTTTAAACTGTATTTTATATAATATTTATGTTTTTACATGTTACTGTAATTGACCAATGGAAAAGTGAGTTATATTTTCATAAATTAAAGAAATAATTAGTAGGAAATGTTACTCAAACTAAGCAGAAGTTACATGCAAGCTGTCATGATACGTTGTGCCAAACTAAAATAGGATAATCTGCCCCCTACAAACTGTGCTCTTCCTCTTGCCTATTTTGCTTCCAAGCCACACAGAAATTTCTGTTCAGACTAAGGGCAGTTCTGCCAGGACCTAGTAATAAATAATAAGACATCATGGAATAGGTTCTCTCTATGGAGTGTCTCATGCCATTACTTTACGGCCAGATTTGCTCTGGCCTGTATTTCCCTCTCCCTTTTAACATTTTTATCCTGGTGTCACTTGTTTCTCCTTTGTCCTATTGCACTGAGATTTGTTATAGCCCTGAAGAAGAGAAAGCTTCTCAGAGGCATGGGATTTACTAAATTACAGAGAACCACAACTGCCGCTCCTTGCAGCTCTGAAGATGATAAACAGTGAAGGATGATGAAAAATTAAAAGCTCTCAGGAACTAATTGTTTAGCTTCCCATCCTATATCCTTGCTTTCTGCTTCAAAAATTAGTTGGAGACACCATGCTACAATCTTCAGTCTTAATATAACTGAGAGCTTGGAAATCAGCACAAATTGAAATCGTGCAAAACAATCCAATTGCCTGCAAAACATAAGCATGCCAAAATATTATTAATAATAGTTTTCTACTTATCTTTCCACCCTTGAGGAATTACTATAATATTTTTCTATCCTCCCAAAAATATTGGAGGCTATTCCCCATTTTTTTCTATCCACAGGAGAACCCTTATAGGTTGCCCAGAGACTTTCATGTATATTTTAGTAATTTGGACATGAGAAGTGTACCATGCCGCTGTTATTTAGCCTGCAGAGTGATTTTTTTGGAAGCAAAAACCAGCAGCACAGGTCATTGGACTGAAAGATCTGGAAGGAATAGGGTGGAAATTCTGCCCTGGATTCTTCTGCCTCTGAATCATGCCTTATTCCTATCTTATTTCTTGCTGAGTCAGTCACAGCCCAATTAGTCACTTGTCCAACTTGGCAAGTCTTCTGGGAAATACTGACAAACTTTACAGACAAACTCCACATTTCTTCAGAAGATGAGGTTTTTGATGTATTCTTCAAGGTGCTTATGTATATCCATGCCTTTCCAGTCATGTCTTTTTTCTGGAAATGTTGTCTATCTACCTGAGCTGTTTCCCAGCCTAATGATTCAACTGGGAGCTGCAATCACATTAATCAAACAGCTGCTTGGAGATCCCAAGATACTAAGTTGCAGTTTGTTGGATTTGCTGAGAAATTACATATACCAGCATACCCAGCTAACTGCAATATTGGGTTTGGTTTCCAGTCTAATTCTGATTCACAGTTCTGGGACTAAGCCTTGCCAACACACCTCTAACATAACAGTGCAGGATGGCAGACCTGTCTCAAAACCATTGTCTTGTCTCTTTTTCCAAATGTCTGCGTATAATCCATCTCTGCTATAATGCCAATCCTGGGTTTTATTCTGTTTATCCATGAAATAATATTACCAAGACAAACAAACCTTCATTAGGTTTGTCTAAAGTATTTGATCACTATTTTTACTCACAAACCCACACAAGGACACTTAGTAGTGCACATACTCTCTTCTGAATGCCCTGTCATTTGCTGAAGATAAGAAATGGCTATTCTCTGGCTATTCCTCCCCCATAACCAATTTGGGCCTCCTTTTCAATCCTTGTATCCCTCTGAAGGATTGGTAGAGAAACTGAGATGGGGTGTTTATCATTTGCACTGATGATAAACAGTGAAGGAAGATGTTTCTTACTCTTCCCAAACTGCAGAGGAAATCCCATAAAACAGTGTACCCTCTGTAAACAAATGCAGACAGTTTCAGAGAGAAGCATATTAAGATTAAGGCAAGAAAGAAGTGTCTCTTAAACCTTTCCTACCTTCCTATTCACAATGAGATTTGCATTCTTCATTTTTCTTGAACCCATATCTGACAGAGGATGGGAAGGGCTGGCTACAAGATCAAATACAAACCCAGATGTTATACGAGATTAGTGTTAGTCTACGGTAGGCAAAAATCAGAAGGGATCTGGTAGCACCTTTTCAGACTTCTACCTATAGATGATGTTCAGTAAAGAAAGGCTGAAATTCGGCCGTGTAAACATGCTTTGTGTGGCTATCTTCCCAAGTGAAATCTTAGCATTTCTAGTTAATGGAACAACTAATGGTGGGAAAGATCTTAAGATAACTGAGTTATCCAGGAGATCCTGCTGCCTGTCAGGATGTGAGACCTTACCGGTGAAGTTGGGTGCTAGGGATTAGATGGGATCGCTGCTGTCACGGCAGTCTCCCTACCAGTGCTGCTCAGTTCTTAGGACAGGTTGGCAGTGGAGTTCTCCAAGCTATTGGGTCTGGAGGAATTTAATTTGCCTTCCTTGGGCCACAGATGGCTTGGAATCCCAGCCCAGACTGTTGAAAGCCCTGTGTGTGTGTGTGTGCATGTGTGTATCAGTCACACATTAGATCTGTTGTTGTTGTTGTTGTTTTATCTTGGGTCAGTGGCTATGTAATCTGGATCTGGGGGATACTACCATCAGTCCTTTGTATGGACAGATCAGTTCCTATTAACCATGGAGTTTTCTGTGGCTGTTCTCTGTCATAGGGAGGAAGGGTGGATCTAGCTGAGCTGCAGAAGGAACTTGGGATTGTCACTGAGGTTCTGATGAACTGAAGCTTTCTATAAATTTTTAAGGTCTCTGTTGGTTTTGCTACAACGGCTAACACAGGTACCTCTCTAGAATAAGTACTCTGAAGCTACTGATTTAATCTGGTAAGACTGTTCATCTTGCATATTCTTAAACTTTAATTAAAATGAATTTTCAATAAACACATGTATGTGTGTATGCACACACACACACACATGGAAGGGGAATATAAAGCTAAGGGAAATTCCGCATCTGCATAATTTTAAACTATGCCAAATAGAAAATGTACTCATCTATTTCTGAAATATAATTTCTCAAAATACAGCTGGGATTGACCATTATTAACACAATATGATCAAGAGGAAGTTTGGGTTTATGAGCTCTGAAACCAAGTTCAATTTGTGAAATGGCAATCAGAAGTGAAAGGTTGCTGGCTATCTGAAGATTTCTTATGCCTTATAAGAGCTCCAGAGACTTTGTATCAGAAAGCAAATTGATGAAACAGAACCACTTTAGTTTAAATCAGGGATGGCTAACTTGCAGTGCTATGGGAAAATCTGGCCTTTCAGATAATTTTACCTGCCCATTGGGGATCCTATCACAGTTACATTTTTACAAAGAAAAAGATAATATTTTCCAACTGTAAGTTAAAGTGATAGTCCAAATTCTATTGTTACAGGTTTCTCAGCTCTTTTTTTTCCCCCCCAGATAGTACATCATCTTTACTTTGGTTTCAAAATGGTGAAGCTATGCAATATCTTACTGCTGTGTAAGATTAATCTTATTATGGAACTTTGTTCTCAGTAAATTATGTGCCCAGCAAAATACTCTTCTGACCTTTGACTACTATCAGAAGAATAAAAAAAAAAAAAAAAAAGTTGGCTGCATCCTAATGGTAAAATATGCCTTAAAATAAAATATAGATTTTAAATAATTAGATTATAAGTAATAAAAATTCATTAAATGCAAAATATTCCAATGTTTTCCAAGTAGTTCTGGTAGAACAAGGAAATATTTGTCTGGAATACAAATCATCCCATTGATCTGCTTATGAAATCTAATAATGTGCACATCGTAAATAGCCTGACAGTAGAGATTATGCTTTAAAATGCTGGGAAAAAATAAGAAGAAAAAAAGACCTGTCACTGCAGACATGTAAAGAAAGTAAATGTACAGCCCAACATGATCTTGAGAGTCATTTAATTAGCTTTAAGAGTTATTTTACAGACAGAATATACAAAATCTCTGATTGATTGATTACATGCCATAAGTTGTTGTGAACTCTTAGCGACCGCATAGATTTTCTCCACGAACAAAATCTCTGACAGTGTAAAAATGAGAGACTTACAGGAGTCTGTGTTGCTGTCCTTGGTGCTGAAGTACTTTGAAAGACAGTGCATTGCTGCCTTTATTATTATTTTTAAAACCTCCAGATGGGTTTCAAAAGCAAATTTTCATCTTTAGCAGACTGATTTATGACTTTATACTTATGGATAAAGGAAATTTAAAAGATTCACTTCATTTGCAAAATAACTTTCAAAATGTAGTAAGATATTTTCTGGATCCCTGAACTACAAAAGGTTTAGCAGCTTCTATGGCAGCAGTATCCATTAGAATGTCTTATGTAACAATAAAAGACAATACAATCCTGGAAATATTTATAGCCCAAAAATATGAAAAGGATCAAGGGATTAGAAAGGCATCCGTGTTAGCATGTTTTGTGTATATTATTCAAAGAGACATCTTATTCTTTTACTGGGTTGGAGCCAAATATTGTAATTCCATGAAGGGAAGAAGTTTTCATTTACAAAACACTTCATTCTGTGAACACAACTCTAGTTCTCTGAACGAAAGCACTGATGCAAATCACATCATAATTATACTAATGGAGAGTGGAGGGAGGAAGGGATAGGAATGGTAGTTCCAAAAGGAGGAACACTGGTTTCTGTGGCTTGGTAACAGACTGAGTTTACAAGTAGTGATTCATCAGTACTTGCCAGAAGAATGTAATAATACTTTGGCACTATAAAAATTCATTGCCAAAATCTGGGGTCTTCAGAAGCCACACTTAAACCGTGGTGGGTCAACATGCAGATTGTGTGTGTGCACATGCATGCATTTCTATTGTATATAATGCACTGAATGGAAGTTGCTGAGTTTCTGAATGAGAATTTTATACCCATTTGTACTTAATTTTCCTATAGAAGGCAGCATATATTTCTAGCAATACACCTCTATCTGTATAAAAGTAACCTCTCCCTATTTCTGAATAGAGATGATCTAATCTGTAATGTTTAATATAATTGGGAAATATACATCAATAAAACAGAAATAAATTAACGTAAGGGAACATATACTCCATTTGCCTTCTCAGATCAGGCATTGTAAGCCACACTTTGCAAAATACTGTGAAGACTTAAACATCTTGTTTCTTGTGAAACAACATGGAAACCAGGGTTTCCATGTTCAAGTGTTGGACTAGGACTGGAGAGAAAAAATAAATAAATCTTCACTTAACTATGGAAACTTACTGGGTGACTTTGGGCCAATTGCTTTCAACCGAACATACTTCAATGGGACATTCATTCAGTGATAAAAATGAAGGGAGATCCCCTTGTAAGTTGTTTGAGGGAAGGGGGAATATAAATCAAATAAATAAAACAAATAAATACCTGCTAATATGTATTTTATAAAACATATCAAAGATTGTCTGACAAAGCAGCTTCACAGAATAGCAGTCTTAATAGTCTAAAAGAAATGCACATCCATGAACACATACAATTGTAAATTCTGTCTTTTTGTATATTTACTAATAGAGTAAAACTTTATTTTAACAGATCCTACTTACTGGACTTTGGATGAAACACACAACATCTGTGTCCAGACAATACACCAACATAACAGACTGTCTTCTCTAAAGCAGCCCAGATTATTCACTTAAATTTCAATTATTTTTGTCAATCTGTATTACTTGCATTTGGATGTAAGTATGCAAATAACACAATTTGTGCCATTTTGCATTTATTTACATGATTTGTACAATGGTATCATTATGCAAATGTGATAAAAAGACATAAATTGATGCAAATGATATACATTTGGACTTAATGTACATTTGAGAGTAATGGACAGTCCCTTCCTTGAATGGTCCATTAAACTTAGGTTTTACTGCACACTCTTGAAGAAGCCCTCTCTTGCAATGCAAATGTTGCAAATGAAAATGATTAGTGAAGGACCTCCAATTTCTTCTCCTCATTATTATTATTTGCTAGATTTGTTATGGCTGTGCACTCCAAAAGACTCTGGGGCTCTGAACTCTACATCTCTCTCTCTCTTTCTCTCTCTTACCTGCCAACCATAGGAATGAAAAGCATACTTCAAGAAAGTGAGGGTCAATCACTTACTTTCCACTCCAAACACACGAACATGTTTTGTTATGACTGCAATTATTCATAATGATAACATATGGAATGCTAATGTGCCTCCACATATGAATAACATTCAATATACCCATGAAATAAATAGGTTGATAGGAACTACTTTCTACATCTCCTGTATGAGGGCAAACACTTTTATGGGGGAATAGGTTTAACACAAACTCTTCAAACACTATATTGCTTCCTTAGCTTGTGACAGGAAACATCCCTGCAGCAGGAGGCATTGATTGACTTGATCAATAGCAGTCTTCTGAACAACAATAACACTGTAATAACAAGTAGAAACATTTCACAAAGCAAATACTTTGTCTGAGTGCTTTGAACTGCACAAAAAAAGTTAAGAAATATTAGGAATCATTTTCAAATTTCTTCTTAAATTCTAAAGATTGATAAAAAATAAAAAGGCAAATCACTGGCATTATTAGAACACATATCATTAATATGTAGCCATGTTATTTGTCCACTCTGAAAGCCATCCATCCAAGAAGGAATTCAGTGACACTATGAGAAAGGTTAGATGATGTGATCATCATTACACTCTACACCGGCTGCCCTCAAATATATAATAACAAAACAGTGAGAGTATAATTCTTCTTTGTCCAGTGTTCTGTGTATTCTTACTAAGGAAGCAGTATACTACAGATTTGGACACTTTGCCCTTGGAACAATTTCAGGGATCTTCATGTATCCCTTTCTTCCAGAAAATATTTTGGGGAGAACCAAAAAAGGAAGATAAATAGCCTTAGATTCACACAAGATTACTTTCATATGTGAAAGTGAAGGCATAAGGAAATTCTTTAAAAAAACAGGAACTGACCAAATTAAATCAGAAGGAGGATACACATTTTTTAAATCAAATACTATGCACTTTCTTAGATATTCAACAGTGGAAAGGTACAACATCCAAGATATTACATATGTTCATGTAATTTTAGCAGACATTTTTGTAATAAATCTTAAATACAAAGTCCAGGCATTAGAATAATATCCAGGTTCCTTCTCAAATTTGATATTTTATACTGGTATATTAAAAACAGCATCTCTTTTTTGCACTCCTTTTATGTCATGCAAACAAAAATCTGCAGTATCAGATTCTCTGAAGTGCTGCCACAGTTATCAACAGCATGCTTCACAATGTACATGCATTTGCCATCACTGTACCATCAGTACATCAGTACCAACATTCATCTGTGCTACGTCTGGTTTTGGCAACAGAAGGAGGACTAAGCAAATGCAATTTAATGTTACAGCTTGAAGTAGTAAAGTTACTAGAATTAGAACTTTATTTCTAGATGGTAAGAAATTTAGACTTACTCAAAACTCCAGTGTGCGCTTCTTTTAGATACAGCTTGCTTGTTTATCTTGGGATTGTTTTCCAAATGGATTATGGATTATCAATTAATGTCCTTCCTATCTATACATATTTCTGTATTTCAAGAGCTGGAATCTAACAACCATTGAATAGGGGCAATTAAATAAACTGGTTGACCAATTTTAAGATGTATATAGGAAAATAAAATATGAACTCAGGTGGAGGGAGCATCAGCAAAGGAAATAACGTTTTAGTCTTACAATATTTGTCAAGAATCAGATAGTTTATGGATTTCCTAAAGTGAAAACATAGAAGATTTGGGGAGTTTTGTTCTTTTGGGTAGGAGTGGGAACCCACAATTTGTTCCAGGTTTGGTGGATGGAGGTCCATGAAAATCTGAGGCAAGACTTGGTTTTCATATATTTTCAGTCTGTTACTAACTTCCCACTTCCTTGATTGCCTTTTACATGTGGTTCTGATAAAAAGCTGCCCATGGAGGGTGAATATACTTTAATCCTCTTATCACATTGTTTGATATACATACTGTTTACACAGACTGATAAGGGATCTTGACTGCAATGAAATTTATAGCTTTTTATTACTTTACTTCTCCATGTTATAAATTCATGAAACTGTTCTATTTTATTGCAATTTTTATGTTTGCCAATTTTATTTACATACTCTTCCTTACTGTCTGAAGAAGACAAAAACGTGGAAAGAATTTTTGCAGATTTTCAATATTACATGGTGATCCTCCTCTTGGGTGGAATTTCTGTAATGAAAATACTACCCTAGGAGAAATTGATATTATGTAACTTTCTTAACAATATCTATATCTCTATATCTATATCTATCTATACACACACACACACGCACACACACACACGTATATAATTATGGAGGTATATTCTGGAAACATTGACAGATCCCTAAAGCACTAAAACAGTGTTAATTCTGCATTTTTGGGGGTTACAGTTAGCTGGCCACCTAACTAGAATGGGAAACTTCTAAGGTGATATAAAGCCTTGGTCAATGCATTTCAGTTCAGCTATACTGAACAGTCATTGCAATAGCAAAGAATGAAACGCCCACTACATGCCCCCATTAAAGCCTTTCCATATGACTTGAACTCTCTCCCCAAAAGGTCGATTGCATGAGTAGCATACCCACTAATGAATCAGCATGCTATTTCCTCTTTATAGATGCAGTATGTGAACTAGATAAGATCACCACCACCATTACTGCCTATTATGGCAGCTTATACAAACTAGCTTTGTTCCATTTATATAACTAGTTTGGATCTATTGAACTGAATTCAGTGCCACTTCTCCACTGTCTTCTCCTTCTACTTTCTTCAAGCTCACCAAACACAATCATCCATATTGTGTTCATTTCACATGCCCAAAATATGCTAGTTTCTACTTGGTGATCATCAAGAGACATCTTCTTTCTCTCAATTTCTAGTTCTCACATCTACTTATTTATTACTGGAAATACCATTGCTTTTCTAACCTACATCCTTCTTCTGTTACTGTCCTCTTCCCTAGGATTAATCTCCCATTTACTTCTCCAGCATGTTCCACCTTTGTCTATTCATAAGCTGTAGAAGACAAAACTGCCTATCACCACCACGTTTTCACCATCAACTAAAGTTCAGTTTCACATTGTCTGAAATTACCTTTGCCTCCTTAATATTTAACATTAAATCATACATTTCACTTTCCATTTTTGCCATCATAATGAGTTCTTTCACTTTCGATAAAATGGTACTGTCTGCCTATCTCAAATTGCTAGTTTTTTGGCCTTCTACTTTGATTCTAGCTATCATTTCTGCTATTTTTACAATATATATGCTGTATTATCAAATATATATGAATTCTTATCTTACTCCCTTCCTTATTATCAACCGTTCTGTTTTTCCATATTTAATTATTCTAGTAGCTTCTTGTTTATTATAAAAATTTCTCAGAAGAATAATCAAGGGTTCCAACGTACCAATTAGTTTTAGAATATACCACATTCCGGTACAGTTATAGAAAACTCTTGCTGTAGTCAATAAAGCAAATGCAAGCCTTCTCCTTGTATTCTCTTGGTCTCTCCATTGTCCACCTTTTGTGAGTGATCCGATCTCATGTTCTCTGCTTTTTCTGAAACCTGCTTGTGCATTTAGCATTCCTCTCTCCATATATGGAACTATTTTTCTTTGTAAGAATTGAAGCACAACTTTACTTGCATGAAGAAGACATGCAACATTTCAGTAATAACTCACCACATATAAAAGAACAGGCTGGCATGCTATTACCACCACCATCATCCATTTCAGTCAGTTTAGGAATCAAGCATACTAACTGTGTGAGATGGATTTTTTTTTTTTTACAATTGTCTTTGCTGCCTGGAGAATAAGAAACTGTGTGCAAAAGATCAGTTTGTATCAAAATGCAAGACTTGAGGATTAATACAAAAGATGTAAAGCAACTGGAATGTTCATACTTTAAGAATAAAGTGCAAATTAATTAAGTATTGAGATAATCTTTTCTCTCCTTAACTTCTATTTGATCCTTGGATTATTATCTGTCTGGAGATAAGGACCAGGCAAATAACTTCTGTGTTTGGCATGTCTGAGCCCTTCCCTCTCATCCTTTTTGATGAATTATTATTATGCCTCTTGAGGATTATTATGAATGTTATTTTCTTCTTGGATGTCCTAAATCACTCCTCTAACCACCCCATCATTAATGTGATTAAGGAAAGAAGGACATTTAAAGACTAGGGATGTCCATCTTATCTTCTCTGCCTTCAGGCTGTGATAAGCTCAGTTTAATATCAATCCAAGGACTCTGATGTGATGAGAAGCCAGGGATATGCAAGTGATCTTTAGATATGCAAGGCCCGGAGGCTTGTCCTGGAGGCCAGCAGCTATTAGCACATGCCCTGTTGATTGCAGAATCCATTCTTGGCTGCTTATAAACTCAAGAGGAGAATCTCTAAGTGAGCCCTATTGGGGTTCTTCTTCATAATTAATACTAGTGCAAAGGCAAACTCCATGGAGAGGTAGGTCCCTTTAATGTAATATATGCATTGCTGCAGGAAACCTTGGGTCTGTAACCTTGCTTTAGGGAAATGTTTCTAATTAATGACTCTTTAAGAACCTAAGTGAAAGTGAATGTGAAGTGCCTAAGGCAAGAGGGTGGGGGTGGGGGTGGGGCTTTCTGAGTGCTCCATTCCTATAGCATCAACTATTTAACAGTTGAAGCTCTGCAAAAGATATAAAGAGGTACTTCTATGTTGGCTTCCTTCTAATAGCTCACTTTCTGATTACTTGAATTCTCCCCTGTGGAGCAACCATCTCAATATTTTGTCTGAGTTTACCCCCCCCCCCAAAAAAAATGACCTGAGTAAAAGCAAATATTCTGAACAAAGGAGAAGATAAAGGGAAAAGAGTCCAGCACAGAAGTAGCAATGGATTGTTCACCTCCATTAGGATATGTGCATTGTGCTGTTTACCAGAATATAATTATTCACATGAAGGGGCATTCCAGATTGGTTCAGAAACATTGGTACCAGTATTGAATCTAGATGGTATTGCACTCTCCCTAAAAGAGCAGGTCCATGACTTGGGGGTTGTCTTAGATTCATGGTTCCTGTGGCCAAGAAATCTTTTGTCTAGATTTGTCTGGTATACCAGTGCATTATTTGGATGAGGAAGCCCTGGCAATACTAAACTGCCCTTACCATTGTGTGTTCTGACTACCACAACATGCTCTATATGTGGCTGCCTTAAAGCTACAACTGGTATAGGATGCAGCTGCTAAATTGGTAGTGGGTAGAATTGGTTATTGAAAGGCAATACCTCTTTTTATGGTTGTTACATTGGTTGCCAGGATGCTTCTGGGTCCCATTAAAAGGTTGAAATTGTGTAGTGCCAGATGATATCAGGAACTGTCTTACCTAAAATTATCCTGGCTGCACTATACGAGCATTGAGAGAGGGCTGATTCAAGATCCCATCAGGGTAAGAGGTAAAAGGGATGTGGGCCAGAAGGCAGGCATTCTCCATGGTTGCTTCACATTGTGGAATACACTGCTTCAGTGATAAGGCTGACCCCTTCACTCTTGGCATTCCAGAAAGCTCTGAAGACTCTCCTGTTTAGGAGGGTGTTTAATCATTGAGAGTGACTGTGCAACCATTTTTGTTACCTTGTAATGGTATAAATGTGTTAAGTTGCTATTCATAGATTGTTCATCCATGAGTCAAATAAAAATGTTGTTAACTCAGTAGACCCAGCTGTCCACAGGTTTGGTTTCATTCTGAAATTTAAAAGCACAAGCAAATACCTTATTCTATTTCAATCCTTTGAAATTGTTTTTAAAAAGTGAAAGCCTTATGGTATAGGGTCATGCTCCAAGCAAATTATTAAACTTTTTCTTCAGAGCCAGAAACCTATGAACTAAGTAGAGTAAAGGTACTGATCCAACAATGACTGGTATTATATGCCAAAACATCAGTTGTTGTTGTTGTTCAGTCGTTAAGTCGTGTCCGACTCTTCGTGACCCCATGAACCATATTGCGCCAGGCCTTCCTGTCCTTCACTGCCTCCCTGAGTTTGCTCAGTTTCATGCTCATTGCTTCAGTGATGCTATCTAACCATCTCATCCTCTGCCGTCCTCTTCTCCTTTTGCCTTCAATCTTTCCCAGCATCAGGGTCTTTTCCAAAGACTCCTCTCTTCGCATTAGGTGACCAAAGTATCTGAGCTTGAGCTTCATTATCAGTCCTTCCAATGAGCAATCAGGGTTGATTTCCTTTAAGATTGACTGGTTTGACCTCCTAGCAGTCCAGGGGACTCTTAAGAGTCTTCTCCAGCACCACAGTTCAAAGGCATCAATTCTTCAGCGCTCAGCCTTCTTTATGGTCCAGCTCTCACAGCCATACATTACTACCGGAAAAACCATAGCTTTGACTATGCGGATCTTTGTCGGCAAGGTGACATCTCTGCTTTTTAATATGCTATCTAGGCTTCCATAGCTTTCCTCCCAAGGAGCAAGCGTCTTTTAATTTCATGGCTGCAGTCTCCGTCTGCGGTGATCTTGGAGCCCAAATAAATGAAGTCTTTTACTGCTTCCACTTCTACCCCTTCTATTTGCCAGGAATTGATGGGTCCAGATGCCATGATCTTAGTTTTTTTAATGTTAAGTTTCAAGCCAGCTTTCGCACTCTCCTCTTTCACCCTCATCAAGAGGCTCTTTAGTTCTTCTTCACTTTCTGCCATTAGGGTGGTATCATCTGCATATCTGAGGTTATTGATGATTCTCCCTGCAATCTTAATTCCGGCTTGTGATTCTTCCAGCCTGGCATTTCTCATGATGTACTCTGCATATAGGTTAAATAAGCAAGGTGACAGTATACAGCCTTGTCATACTCCTTTCCCTATTTTGAACCAATCAGTTGTTCCGTGACCGGTTCTAACTGTTGCTTCTTGGCCCGCATACGGATTTCTCAGGAGACAGGTAAGATGGTCTGGTACCCCCATCTCTTTAAGAATTTGCCAGAGTTTGTTGTGATCCACACAATCAAAGGCTTTTGCATAGTCAATGAAGCAGAAGTAGATGTTTTTCTGGAACTCTCGTGCTTTCTCCATGATCCAGCGAATGTTGGCAATTTGATCTCTAGTTCCTCTGCCTCTTCGAAACCCAGCTTGTACATCCGGTAGTTCTCGGTTCACGTACTGCTGAAGCCTAGCTTGTAGGATTTTGAGCATAATCTTGCTAGCATGTGAAATGAGTGCAATTGTGCGATAGTTTGAGCATTCTTTGGCATTGCCCTTCTTTGGAATTGGAACGTAAACTGACCTTTTCCAATTCCGTGGCCACTGTTGCGTTTTCCAAACTTGCTGGCATATTGAGTGCAGCACTTTAACACCATCATCTTTTAGTATTTTAAATAACTCAGCTGGAATACTGTCATCTCCACTAGCTTTGTTGTTAGCAATGCTTCCTAAGGCCCACTTGACTTCACTCTCTAGGATGTCTGGCTCAAGGTCAGTGACCACACCAGCATGGACATCAGGGACATTAAGATCTTTCTTGTATAGTTCTTCTGTGTATTCTTGCCACCTCTTCTTAATCTCTTCTGCTTCTGTTAGGTCCCTGCCTTTTTTGTCCTTTATCATGCCCATCTTTGCACTAAACGTTCCTTTGATATCTCCAATTTTCTTGAAGAGATCTCTAGTCTTCCCCATTCTATTGTTTTCCTCAATTTCTTTGCATTGTTCATTTAAGAAGGCCTTCTTATCTCTCCTTGCTATTCTCTGGAAATCTGCATTCAGTTGCTTATATCTTTCCCTTTCACCCTTGCTTTTCACATGCCTTCTTTCCACAGCTATTTGTAATGCCTCATCAGACAGCCATTTTGCTTTCTTGCATTTCTTTTTCCTTGGGATGGTTTTAGTTGCTGCCTCCTGTACAATGTTACAGACCTCCGTCCATAGTTCTTCAGGCACTCTGTCTACCAAATCTAATCCTCTAAATCTATTCATCACCTTCACTGTGTACTCACAAGGAATATGATCTAAGTCATACCTGAGTGGTCTAGTGGTTTTCCCTACATTCTTCAATTTAAGCCTAAATTTTGCAGTAAGAAGCTCATGATCTGAGCCACAGTCAGCTCCTGGTCTTGTTTTTGCTGTCTGTATAGAGCTTCTCCATCTTTGGCTGCAAAGTACATAATCAATCTGGTTTCGGTATTGACCATCTGGTGATGTCCATGTGTAGAGTCGTCTCTTGTGTTATGGAAAAGAGTGTTTGCTATGACTAGCTTGTTCTCTTGACAGAATTCTATTAGCCTTTGCCCTGCTTCATTTTGTGCTCCAAGGCCAAACTTGCCTGTTATTCCGATTACTCCTTGACTTCCTACTTTAGCATTCCAATCCCCTAGGATGAAAAGGACATCTTTTTTTGGTGCTAGTTCTAGAAGGTGTTGTAGGTCTTCATAGAACCGGTCAACTTCAGCTTCTTCGGCATCAGTGGTTGGGGCATAGACTTGGATTACTGTGATGTTGAATGGTTTGCCTTAGATACGCACTGAGATCATTCTGTCGTTTTTGAGGTTGTACCCCATTACTGCCTTTCCCACTCTCTTATTGACTATGAGTGCAACTCCATTTCTTCTAAGGGTTTCTTGGCCACAGTAGTAGATATAATGGTCACCCGAATTAAATTCACCCATTCCCGTCCATTTCAGTTCGCTGATTCCCAAGATGTCGATGTTCAATCTCGTCATCTCCTGTTTGACCACATCCAGCTTGCCTTGGTTCATAGATCTTACATTCCAGGTACCTATACAATATTGTTCTTTACAGCATCGGACCTTCTTTTCGCTTCCAGATACATCCACAGCTGAACGTCCTTTCGGCTTTGGCCCAGCCACTTCACTCTTTCTGGAGCTACTTGGAACTGCCCTCCGCTCTTCCCCAGTAGCATATTGGACACCTTCCGACCTGAGGGGCTCATCTTCTGGCGTCATATCTTTTAGCCTTTTAACATTGTCCATGGGGTTTTCTTGGCAAGGATACTGGAGTGGGTTGCCATTTCCTTCTCCAGTGGACCACATTTTGTCAGAACTCTCTGTCATGACCTGTCCGTCTTGGGTGGCCCTGCACGGTATAGCTCATGGCTTCACTGAGTTACGCAAGCCCCTTCGCCACGACAAGGCAGTGATCCATGAAGGGGAAAACATCAGAACCTCCACTATTTTGCCTGCAGACAGAAATCAAATAATGTGGAGGAAGACGAATCTGTAATTTGCCAGTTCTTTCAAGCCAAGAGGGTAGGTTGACAAATGGGTACAGATGGCTTTCAATTGAGATATGGATGAAATAAGATGACAGGCCATACCTGTCAGCCCCACTAGGTAGACCAGATCAGGAAATCAACTCCACAGGAAAGCTAAAACTATTTTTATTGACATGGGCTATAATAACCCAGTCAAGCATGTCTGATTGTGCTGCACCTCCTCATCCTTCTTATATTCCAGTGAATTGGGGAGGCATCTGCCTGATCCACTTCTGAATGTTATCTCATTGTTCTGGACTTAAAAAATGTTTCATCCCCTTTTGCCATAATGGTTCCTGCGTATTGCCATCAAGATGACCTTCCTTACTCTGTACAATAACCAATATTACATGAGGAGACTTCTGCTCACCAAATGGGACATCCTTCTTCTCTCCTCTCTTGTCTTCTAGAAGTACCTTACAATACATCTGGCAAAAGATCTCTCAAACTTCACAAGTCGACTTGGAGAGAATAAAAATGGGAGATTTTGATTTAGCAGCAGTATCCTTTTTGCTGATATGAAGAAGCTATGGGATATCCTTTGCTGATAGGCAGGCAGGCAGCAGACACGTAGATACAAATAGATATCTTAATGAAGTAAAAATGGCCCCTTCAGGAAATTAGTAAAACTTGGTTCTTCCATGAAGCAATCTGGGTCATTTGACTATAATTATGCCTCGTGAGGAGGAATTGCTTTCAGTTTTTTGAGTATCTTTCCCAGCTTTATGTTACCATTTATGTTATTATAACATATGCTTTGTTTTTAAATTTGATTCATATTGTTTTTAACCCAGTTATATACTGGGGAGTTTTATACCACCCAGAGTTGTCTGATTGCAGCAGACTATAAGCCTTGTAAAAAAAAAAAAAATGAATAAAATTTGAGAGATTTTGCAAGGACAAAACAAACGAACAAGCGAAGGAAGGAGATGAACAGAAATATTCTGGATGCTGGCCAATTACCCTATAACTGGCCAAGAGAGATGCCAAGGGTAAAGGAATAATAACAATAGTCAGAAAAATGGGCAATTCTTATATCAACTTGTAAGATAGTCAGGTTTGCAGATTTGCAGATAATGATGTTTGATTGCTCAGTATATTTAAATGTATTGGAATGCAAGAGCCTTTCAGTAATTCTTATTCATTTTTACAAACAACAATATTTTACTGTGCTGAGACCAACTATTTTCCTTTAATAACACAAAATTAATCATGTCAAAATTTCATATCTGTTGAAATAAATGTATTTAATATATAAACACCAGCTCCTGAGTCACACACAAGATAACTAGATGAAATTAATAGCAGCAATATCGATCCCTTATTTCTGGAAAAAGAATTTCCCTACTGAACTGGTAGCATGGAGTTTGGGACCTCACATTGATGTTTAAATTAAAAAATGTAATTTGTCTGTAAGAAAAAAGATAATGCTTATAGAAAAGTTAAATTCATTTACTGCTCGCTGAAAAGAGACATTCAAGAACAGGGTATATTCATACCATGTATATTCAGATTATAACAGGAAAAACAGGCTTTAATTTACATTGTAAAATTATCATTTGATTTATTATGTTCCCAAAATCATTTTCAATCTTTCTTGAAATGTTCTGGTCCTAGATATTTATTATCTTGTTCAAATTTGCACTCTAAGCAACATATTTACATTCTGATTTCTAGTTGTCTGTTTTGCTATAAATCACAGAGGATTAAAAGATAAAATATTGCATTGATAAGAAAAGACTTGATGGAATAGCAAATTGGTTAAAGGTAATTTCCAGGAGAAAGGAAAGTATTTTGCAGTTCAAAGAAATTAGTCATAAAGCTAAAGTAAAGACAGTGAGAATGAAAAATAAGGACTTAAGAGCCAAACTAATTGTGTTGAAACCAGAATGGTTCTGTTAATGCTGAGGAACAGGAAAAATATTTTTAGACTGTAACTTGGTTTAAATAATTTATTCTTGGGAACTGTTCAAATCAATGGTTCTTGCTAAAACATGAGAAAGTAGGCTCTAAATTTGAGATTGTGCAGCCAGAAAGATTAGGAAAGTACCATCAGCTCCTCATACTGATCTCAATCAGACTCTTAATACCTATTATGATAAAATTGGGTCATACTATTGGTTATTTAGCGGAAAAACTGACTGGTTAATATTGTTGAATTTTCTATAACTGTATTTTGGTAAGGTCTTTTTTACACACAACCATTCTTCTTATTTTTCTGAAATGTTTTATAGTCCATTTCATTTCTCAAGTTTTTAATTTTAAAACTGATTGTTCATGCTCACAAAAGAAGCTGTCTGCTCTCGTAATGAGAGATTCACTTAGTTAACTGAATAATTTAAAATTGATCCTGATATTGGAAATATGAAAATTTATCACAGGATTCAGCAAAAGTACTCCAGAATTCACATACATACGACTTTAGCACCTCCCTGTTACTTATGAAAGCAACCATGTCTTTAATTCTCAAACGCACCTACATTTTTTTTTCAGGCTCACATGGAAGTCTGAAGAAGGATATGGTTATTTTAATGAGGGCAAAGAAGTGCTGTATTAATTTAGGTTCCAAAGCTCTTCTTCTGAATCATTTATGAAGCAGGCACATCTGAGATAAATGGTGGAAGGCAGAAATAAGGCTATGGCTACCAGAATATGAACATTTTGGGGTATTTCCAAAAATGCTGGATCTTCCAATGGACAGAAAGCTGGATCTTCCAATCTGAAGCTGTCAACATACTGACATCATGCAATGGGTCCTTCAGTTCAGACTTCTAGCAGATCTCTACCAATAGTAACCTTCATAAATGTTGTATTCCTTGACTTGGAAAACTGCTCCTAGAGTTAGCTAACACTCCACTAATGTACTCTGGGCACAAGGTGGAAGCCACTTTGTCTTTCTAGGTTCTTTAATGCTAGTTCACACCAGCATATGTATAAGGTATTCTACCTTTTTAAAACCAAGCTGTTGATTTATTGTATTTGTAAGTTTTTTTCTTCATTAGTATTTTGAGTGTTTAGAGGTTGAAGCATAGGGTAGAAAGTTTCAGGATAAACAGAATTATTTGCCTCATAATAACAGAAAGTTGCATGTTCAAGAATAAGTATTTATGTCTTCCATAAATCTGAATAAAGCAAAGCTTTAAGGGCAACCAAGTTTAATCACTACAAAATGAATGACTTCATAATAGTATCAGTGTCTGAAACATGGAGATTCTGTTTCTCATTTATTGTTGTTGTTGGTTGCACAGACAGATGTTTAGACTGGATTTGGCATTTTTATCCACCTATCGAGTCCTTCCCAAGGACCTGGGATAGGCAGATGTTGTTTGATTGTGTTAAAGGTATCGTCGCAGGATAGAAGCTGTTCCAAGTAAAGCTGCCTTTTGCAATTGACTGATGGTGATTTTGTCAATGCCGATGGTCTTCGAGTGGTACTCCAGATATTTTAGGATTGCACCCAATGCACCTACAACTATTGGTACTATCTTTACTTTCTTCTGCCATAGTCGTTCTACTTCTGTTTGCAGGTCTTTGTATTTTGTGATTTTCTCCAGTTCTTTCTCTTCAATTCTGTTGTCTCCAAGTATTGCAATTTCCACTATCCAGACAGTTTTGTCTTCTTATCAATAATTGTTAAGCCTGGGGTGTTGTGTGGCAGGTGCTTGTCTGTTTGAATTCTAAAGTCCCAGAGCACTTTAGCTTCTTCATTATCTATTCCTTTGTCTGTTTTGTGGTCCCACCAGTTCTTGCTTGCAGGCAAGTGGTATTTCTTGCAGATATTCTAATGCAACATTGTTGCTCTTTTGTTATGCTGTTGTTTGTAATCAGTCTGTGTGATCTTCTTGCAGCAGCTAACTAAGTGGTCCACTATTTCTTTTGCTTCTTTGCAGAGGCGGCATTTGCTTTCTGTTGCTGCCTTCTAATTTCTGACTTTATCTGCATTTGTTCTTAAGGCTTGATCTTGTGCAATGAGAATTAGCCCCTCTGTCTCTTTCTTCAACTTTCCTGCTCTTAGCCATTGCCAGGTCTTCTTGTTATCTGCTTTGCCTGCTCATATTTTTGTGTACTGGCCATGTAATACTTTGGCTTGCCATGTCTCTTTTCTATTCTTCATTTGGTCTTTCTTGTAGGCCAGTCTGGTTTCTTTGGTATTCAGTAAGTGTTCATGGCATACTAGCTTCAGTGCATCTTCTTCACTGTCCTTCAGATATTCTTCCAATGCCCTTTTTTCTTCTTCAACTGTCTGGTGTACTTGCAACATTCCATGTCCACCTATGCTCCTTGGTAAATAGAGTCTGTCAATGTCATTGCATGGATGAAGGGCATGATTCATTGTCATTATTTTTCTACTCTTCCTATCCAAGGCTTTTAGTTCAACTTGAGTCCAGTCCACTATTCCAACTGAATATCTAATGACTGGAATTGCCCTGGTGTTAATTGCCTTGATGGTATTTCTGCCACTGAGTTTGGACGATCTTCTTCACTCTCATGATGTATTCACTACTAACTTTCTTCTTGATTTCAGTATGCTTGATGTTGTCAGCCTGAAGGATGCCCAGGTATTTGTAGTGATCTTCTTCATCCAGACTCTTGATGTTATTTCAATAGGACATCTTGATTCCTTCAGTTTTCACTATTTTTTCCCTGTTGATGGTAAGGATGGCACATTTGTCCAGTCCAAACTCCACTGTATATCTTGGCTGTATATTTGGACAGTGTTGAGCAGCAATTCCATTTCAGATGGTGTTTTTCCATACAGCTTCAGATCATCCATGTAAAGGAGGTGGGATTACCTGGCAGATGTTTTTGATGTTTGATAGCCATGGACTGACTTGTTCAGTATTGTTGACAGAGGAATCAATGCAATGACAAACAGTAGTGGTGATAGTGAGCCTCCTTGAAAGATTCCTCTCTTGAAGTTAACCTCTCCCAGTCTATCACCATTGACCAGCAACTATGTCTTCCATTGTGCCACTGATCCTTGCACAAAGCTTCTAACGTTTCTACTGACTCCTGTTATTTCTAGGCACTTGATGTGTCATGTGGCAGGGAGTCAAATGCCTTCTTGTAATCAATCCAAGCTACATCCAAGTTGGTCTTCCTTCTCTTACAGTTTTCCAAAATCATCTTGTCAGTTAGGAGCAATTATTATTATTATTTAGATTTTTTATTACATGCATCAAGTCATTTTCAACTTCTAGCAACCACATATATATTTTCTCCATGACAATCTGTTCCTAACCTGGTCTTTCAGATCTTCCAAAGGTGCACCCATCATCACTGTAACTGAGTCCTTCCACCTTGCTGCTGGTTGTCCTTTTCTTCACTTTCCTTCCACCTTTCCCAGCATTATAGCCTTTTCCAGAGAGCAAGGTCTTCACATAATGTGACCAAAGTAGGATACTTTGAGCCTGGTCATTTGTGTCTTGAGTGAGAACTCTGGGTTGATTTGTTCAATGATCCATTGGTTTGTTTTCTTGGCTTTATTATTTAGATTTATATCCCACCATATGGACAGGAGCTCAAGGTTGCATACACATGCTCCCGCCTCCCATTTTATTCCCCACAACAACAACTCTGTGAGCTAATTATATAAATCTCTATTAGGAATAATGTACTAATTAAATTCTAAGCAATCTGTGACAACTATTTTACCACTAGGACTAAAATAATTTTAATGCCATTAATGGGAAAAGTTTAAATCCTATGCATTTTAATTTAGAAAAGGGACACCTGTCCCTTGTCTTTGCTGGTTCTATGTTTTCAGTGAATGTTGAACATAATCCATGCACATCTAGAAGTGGGAAAAATTTTCACCATGTATATTCACCAAAATCTTTTTAGTGTGATTAATTTTCAAAAATACTAAGCTTACTTTCATAAACTGTATATATTAAAAAGGTTCAAAGAATAGAACATTGAAAAGTCTAAAATATAGCTGACTGACAGAAAGAATAATTGTTAATAATTTTTCTTCAGTCATCTTCAAAAAGCATACAATAATTCTGCATGCTATTTTACATGCATGTCATTCATGATACAATCATTTCATCTGCTATTAAGGGAGGCAGTTCATTCATTCTTTGCTGTCTTCTTTGGAACCAAGATTTTAAAACTAAAACTAAGCACCACACTGCCAGAATTGTAACTTCTATAGAAAGACGTATACACAGTACCAACACAACACATAACTACTACTCAATCTGATGGATTTAATTAGGAAGAAAAAATCTTTCCAGGGTTTCATTTGTAAAAACTGAATTGCCAAAGCTCAACTGTGCATGGAAGCCATACCCCTGAGCTTGGAAGCCAGTTGCCCTCAAACCAAATGCTGCATGGGCTCCATATATGCCAATAGAGCTTCCCTGTTTTATTAAGATTAAAGTATTTTAGGGCAGAGGAATATGGTTTTAGTTATTGCTTTTGGTGAATAAAAGTTGACTTTTAATCAGAGGTATGTGTGCCAATCCAAGGTCTTGGATGAGGCCTTAAAGTCCTTCCAAAAGTTGCCAATGTAATTTTTTACATGATGGTAGGGGGAAAATTGCTAAATACATGCAAAGTAATCACTTGGAATGTATTTAACTGATTTAATATTTGTCTTGGCTCCAATTACTATTGAAAATAAGGGTCCCAGCATACTATTCTCAATTGTCAAATGAAGCCCTCGGGCTCAAAAAGTCGTGCATCTGTGATTTAAATCCCTGACTTCCAACTCTTCTCCCTAAATTTAGGAGAACTCGAGTTTGGTGTTTGTTTTGTAACATTCTTTCTGTGCAGATCAACAGGTGGACATAACTGGCAAAGAACAAAGAGGAACAGAGACAATTGTATGCACATCACATATCATATTAGGTTTGCAATTTTTTGTTCATTGGTTTGATACTGTGAGCTGCCCAGAGTCATTTCAGAGTTGGCTGATGCCTAAATGTAATGAAATAGAATAATAAATAATTGGCTTTCTACCCGTAATGGAGTTCCTTCGGTTTCACTATCAAATAACATGGTCAGACAGACTGCCATTACTTTTTTGTTTAGAAAATGTACATGGCCACCCAGCTTAAATGAATAACTGTTGGAGGCCAGTAATCAGTTTGCAAGGAAATCGATATAAAAAGAATCCCCGTCACCATACACAGGTTATGCACCTGTGATCTCCATATACAATATATCCATAGTTATTGAATTGTCTATACGTGTTGAAGTTCAGCATTTTTATCCATGTTTAATTTCTAACCTTTCAAAATGAAAACGTTTCTGTTGAGCATTAAGAGAAAAATGAAAGCAGACCAATCTAATGGAAGTGCTGATAAAGGTAAGCCCAAATCGAGCAAGTATGATGAAAGTTACGCATCTTTTTGTAAGTAGACATTTATTTCTTGCCCAACCCATGGGGGTCAGGTACTTCAAATTCATGTATCATTTCAAAAGGATGCCCTCTCTGAGAACCTCTGGCTTAGAGAATAGTATCTAAGTTCTGTGTCTGAACAAGGTGTTACTCAAGACTCCAACTTCTTCTGCTTAAGAAGGAAATAAGATTGCAATGCATTTCCTTCTGAGGCAGTTGAATGCCAGGGCATTACAAGAGAATTTCTAGAAAAACCGCAGCTGCCCAATTAGTTGGGCAGGGATTATAAGCAAAAGAATGGGCGAAGAGCCAAGCCACGTCCCAGCTATGTTCTGCAGCACCTGCCATGCACACCTGCTGCCTGGGAACAAATGCCCTTGCTTCCTGGCTAGCTTGATTGAAGAGCAGTTTGCTTGTTAGAAAATAGAGTGCTCTTCCCTCCGTGAGTCAAGTTGGCTGTCTCTGGATTCCTGCCAACACTTAAAATCAGTTCTATTTGCTGATATAATTATGCAGCAGGCAAAAGTTAATGCCATATCAGTCTCAAAGTCCCAAGGCTTCTAACCCAATGAAAATGAAGGTTGTGGCAGGTGCATCTTACTCAAGTGAAAATCAGAACAACAGAGCAGATAACGATGGTTGGATAAGATAGCACCTGCTGGATCCCCCTACAGTTTGGTTGATAACTCAAGGAATGCATGACATACAGCTGGATACATTTCTTCTCCTATGCTGGCTTTATAGAAAGTATCCACCTGGAAGATTTTTAAAAAGCCAGCAAGATCTTGACTTTTTGTGTGAAACAGAAAAAAATGAACTTATGACTTATGGTTTTGATGATTAGACAGGATAGATTATAGAGAGTTATGTTGTAACCAAAGAGGAAAATTTATAATTGTACTTATAACTGCTGTAAAGAAGATCAGAAACTACTTCTTTGTATCTTTTTTCTCTCTTTTCTATTTTTCTTTTACTTTTCCCCTCTTTCTTGCACCTTTAGCTTTCTCTATGATTTCCTTCCTTCCTTCCTTCCTTCCTTCCTTCCTTCCTTCCTTCCTTCCTTCCTTCCTTCCTTCCTTCCTTCCTTCCTTCCTCCCTTCCTCCCTCCCTCCCTCCCTCCCCTCCCTCCCCTCCCCTTTTTCTTTTCTTTGTATTAGTTTGTGTTAGATTTATCTTCCTTTTTAAAAAAATCTTTAATAAAAATTACACCACACACACACACACACACACACACACACACACGGAAGCCATACTCCTATATCCAGCAAGATCTTAACATAGCTGGAGGCAATAAAACCTGACCTCCTGGCTGATATTTTGAAAGTTTAACCAGGCTTCCTATAGATGGCTCAGTCCTTGGGTCTTCAATACTGTAAGCAAACCAAAGAAAACTACATGTCATATCAAAAGGATTGTCTTTTTATAACACCAATTTGAAACAAAAGCCAAAGAAAGCTTTTCAATATATGATCCACAAGGGAGAAAGTGAAAAACTGGGTGGTAAAGACCCAGGTTATGCTCCTTGTGTTACTCAACAGTATATCCATTGAAATTGCTCAGTTAAGTAGCTGGAAGACAAAGTGAGAATATTCTGGAAACATTTAATGATAATTTCTAGGGCTTTGAAAAGCATTGGAAAGAGTGTTTTGCAAAGCACATTAGCGTCAGGGAAGCACATCAATTGGAAGCATTACAGTAGCTGTATCTTTTGCTTCACTGACTGTCTCAGTGGAAGTGCAAGGGCACACGTGCACAGACAACTAGAGACAGCTTTCAAAGAGCTTCATGAGTCCTGCAAGAAATGCCAGATGTTTTGAAGAAAAATGCTGGTTTCATACAACTGCACTTTGTGAAACAACTCTTTCAAGTAAGTGCTGTAGCCCTAATCATTTCACATGCTGTAAGTCTGTTTAATATTTTACCCAGCTGTTAAATATTGTTAGATTCAACAAACATGAAAAAATTAATAGTAGTAGTCAGAATTATATTGTGCCAATTCTGCAGAAGCTCAAGATGACTTATATGGGTATCGCCCTTCATTTATTCCCATGGCAAGAAGTTGGGCTGAGAGTGTGTGTCAGGCCAAAAGTCACCCACTGAATATCCATTACTGAGGAGAGATCTAAATTTGGGTCTTCATAGTCCTAGTTCAACATCTTAACCCCTATACCATACTGCTCTTACTGAAAAAAAGAAGAAAAGTGTTTAAACTGGTGAAGCACTGTCAGTGTTTCTTTTCATTAAATTATTTTAAAGTTCTTTCAACAGTTCTTTCATCGAAATCATTAGCAATGTGCAACCAGAAATGTGATCTAGTTTTTTCAGCAACCATCTGTGGTAAACCAACATCAAGCCATGTCTGGAAATGCTCAGAATGGATAACTACTGCAGAAGCATTTGTGGTCTCATCACTACCATTCCCATGAATATGCTCAGATGCTATACTTCCAGATACCACTTCTCAAGAGGCCCATTCCTTGCCTGAATTCAAGATGCATCATTTCCCTACCTCTTTGATAGGGCCTAGCAACCAGGCAAAAGGAATACAGGGGTTTTCAGTTTGCACCCAACCCAAGTGGCAGCAGCTGGTGCACGTCCAATAAAAAGATGTGCCCGGCATGTTGAAATGTCTTACCACTTCCTCCAGTGACCAACTTCCACCAAGGAAAGAGGGAGATTCTGAAGAACAATGTTTCACAGGATTTTCCTGTACATGTTATCTTATATCCTGCTACACACCGTACAACAAAAGGCTGGTAGCCTGGCAGCCTTTGGGGAGAATTGAAACATATTTCATAACATATGAAACGGCTCTTATTGGGTAAATGTATGTGCGCTTTTATCTTCCCCTGCAGACTTGCCTTGGCTTGCCTTCCATGGTGCACCTGCTCTCTGACTGTAGTTACCCCAGCCAGCCAACATCATATTGGGGGAGAGGCTGATGAATGGATGGATGGTTCTGTTTTTTCAACAAGACAGGCTTTCTTCTTTTAGCTCTATGCACCTATTCTTAAGTTCAGTCCACTAAATTAATCTTTTGGGTGGAGAAGCAAACCTGCCCTTCCACCAACACAGATAGATTGTGACAGGGCTTCATGCGTGGGCTCATGAGAGGAAAATGTAATCTGCATCGTTCTAGGAATGTCTGGCAAAGCAAACAGATGCCAAAGCTGAATCCTGCCCATATGCACGGAGGCCCAGTTTGAATAAAATGTCCTTTTACAAAATAAGAAAGGGAGAAGGTGATCTGAACCACAAGTCACATGACAAGATGCACATCCTATCCTGGCTGGAGATTATGGGAGCACATCTGGAAGGGACCAGGTTGGGGAAATCTGATAGGAAGGATAAGAGAAACCAAGAATCTTCTAGGATCTTAGCCTTAAAATAGCAGTGCTAAACTTGCTTTTGCTTTGAAAACAGGTCAGGGTTGGATACTGGGAGCAAATGCCAAGGCCAACAGGAACGCTCCCCGGCAGACCGAAGCAGGCAGGACAGCATTTAACATTGAGGCATATTAGATTTTATTATTCAGTTCATTTGGATTTCCCCTCTTCTTTCTACTTGGGGTCAATTTCATTTTAAAAAATCTGAAAGCCAGATATTATTACTACTATTACTATGACTATTGTTACTATTATTAGAATGTGTATGCAAAGAATACACATTCCACCATTTCTTTTGAAGTTTCCAAATTCAATCTCCCCCTTAACTCAATAGAGGATAAAAATGAAATACCATAAGTTTTCTGTGCACAGTACATTTTATGCTGGAAAGTAGTCTACTGCAGAAAATAAAAGTTTAAAAAGACTTCTGAGTAGAAAGTAGGTTTCCCTTAATTATTTCAGGATTGCTGTCTTGGGGAATTATTTTGGAACCTTATTTACAGTGGTCTAATTTTTAAATGTAATCTTGTTATAGTCTGGAGGTTGAGTCATGGCCACTGGACTTCTTTTCCCTTTGGTTAGAGACGTTTTGCTACTTGTCCAAGCAGCTTCTTCAGTCTGACTGAAGAAGCTGCTTGGACAAGTAGTGAAGTCTCTAACCAAAAAGAAAAGAAGTCCAGTGGCCATGACTCAACCTCCAGACAATTCCACCTGGATGACTAAGAATCTTCATAAACCTAATCTTGTTATAGTATTGTGGAGAAGCATCTCCGTTAGACTGTGTTTGTTCAGAAGTCCCCTTTATACTTCATGGAACTTCACAAGAGATCAGCGTAGTCATTTATATCAAAATAGTGTTATTCTTTCCCAGGGGATGTTGCGCAGGGGGCAGGGAAATTGAGAGAGAAGGATGTTTGTCTCAGACGCAAGGGGGAAAATACACATTGTAAGCTGTTCCTGAAATGGTTACCAACTAGTACTGACCATTTCTAACACCTTAATATTTGTGTATATAAAGCTACAAAGGAAGAGCTTGGCTCTATGACCTGATTCCAACTTCTGCAAATTCCTTATGGAACCAACCTCTTTGCTTAAATTGTAAAATCAGCACAGAACTGGAAAGCATTACAGTGGCCACACATTTATGGCAATCAGCAATCAAAAGGGGACAAGTCTCAACAAACTCTTAATCTTCAGGAAGCATCTCTACAGCCTCAGAGATATCATACTTCTTTACAGAAATGATTATACGCAGCCCTGGATGAGCCATTAAGCAAAAGAAGCACATGCATAGGGCACCAAGGGAAGGGGTGGGGGCACAGAGCTTTTCCTCCTGACTATCATACCCTTAACTCTTTCACTGCCACTCTCAACTTTAGTCCATTTTTAAAAATAATTGTCCTTATCTGTTATGTTCAACTTTAATCTGCATTTTTTTTTGGCATGGTGAGTGACTTGGTTTGGTTTGAAGGATTTTCAGAATTGACAAGTATGCTCTTGAGATCACATCATTTCAGTAGCGATAATATCAACTCTTATTTTGCCTTGTCATCTTTGGGAGGGTGATGATTAGAATAGTTTTCAATATATTTTGTATTTGCATTTTTCTACTTATAACAATGTTATTAAAAATGCATTAAAAAGTGTCGAAAATTTGCATTTTTCTGTTGCCTTAATAATAAGTAAATAACTTGCTTATATTGCTTACTGCTATTTTTAGTGTTAAATTTTTTTTTTTAAAAAGTTTACATTTAATATAGTTGTGGGGTCAGGCCTGGAGGATGACCTGGAAGAAAACTGAATGTTTAATCTCTTATTTCACCTTCAGCACTTATTGGGTCTTAATGTCTTGTCAGCTAAGCAGTGGAAAGGCCAAGGGGCACTATTGTTGGGCTGCACTTAGGGCATCAGTTGGCCTTAACCCGGCCCTGATTATACAGTCCAGATTTCATAAAAGCTGAACTTCAGAAGAATTAGTATTATCAGTTCCAAGAAGTAAGCCAGCTTTTCCAACACCAGCACACATGAAAATCAAATCACTTCAGATCAACTAATATGGAGGATTTATTTATTTTTTTATCAATCCGATTGGTATCCCACCTTTCATTCAGGATTGTGTATGTATCTACAATAACATGGAAAATGACTGCATGAGTACAGACTTCAACTATTATTGTGTCAGCCTTGCAAGGTAGACCAGACAGAAAACATGGCCAGCTGAGCTAATTATACTTTATTGTAAGGTTACATTAACAGAACCTTGCAAGTCTGAAAGTACATTTCTCCCCCCGTTCCCTTTAGAGCCCAAGAAACTCAGGAGGGTCCCTTCTGAGCCTCTTGCCCCACCCACATGCCTGCTGTGAGCTACGTTGCCTTTTATCTGACCATTCCCTTGGCTGCATCTCTTCACCCTGTCTCCCAAGGTCATTCCCACATCCCATTACATACTGCAACTGAATAATACATTTTAGAACACATCATATGATGCAGAAACTGCTGGATCACAATTATCCACACAGTGGAGCTATGTCTGGCTGGTTCACAATTATCTCACCATGGATTATTGGAAGATGACATATCGGGAGCCAAACAAGCCCAAGTATTACCCAGTAACTGGTGATAGCTTAGTGAGCTCAATTCCAGGAAAAGAGACTCATTCAGTTTTATCAACCAAGTGCTCCAAGGAGAGTCTTTAATTCCATTTCAGAACACTCACAATTAATCCCCAAAACTTCCAAAAATTGAATTTATACTTGCTAGATGTGATTTTTTCCCTCTTTTCATATAGCACTAGAACAACCAACATTTTATTTTTTAGTTTTCTGGCTTATCTTATCCCAGGCCTGATGAGAAAAGGTGAATAGATGTCAAAAGCAAAAAGAGCTATCCACTTCCATGATATTTCACTTCCCACTGTAGTACAGTACTATGTTTATAATAATATGGATTGAAAAACAAAAACAAAAAGAGCATCATGAATCCTAACCAACTACCTGTAGGCTAAAATGGCCAGAAGAGCGATCCCACTGTTTACTACCAGAGCATGGAGTGAGCTATAGAAAATAATATGCTATGCTTTATCACTGCCCTCTTCTATGATAAACTTCCCCTTTGGCATATGATACAGGTGGGTCTCAGGAACAGGACTCAGTGAGGCTGCTCTTCTGTTAAAACAGACGCACATACTAACTGGGCAGATGGCAGCTTGGCCCTCGCTACTTCTGGAAAAGATCGTTTTGTATTGCTCCTGGAAATCAAATGTCTGATTCTGCATCAGCAGTTAATGCCACTGGAGGATGCCTGGCAAGTTTGAGGATTGAACTTTCATTCCATGGGGGCCTTAAAGAACTAGACAGTTTCCCTCTACTTGGATATTTCCTTTAAGACAGAGAATCTGTTTTGCATATAATGATCAAAAATATTTTGATGGGAGGAAGTATTTTCTCATAAGGACTATAATGGCAGCTCACTTTCTTTGTCATTAAAGAAAAATCAGAATTCATATTTTAATGACTGGCTTGCAAAATAATTACTTCTCTGAGCCTACATCAAAGTAGTTATCTATGTGTATCAGAAAGAAAACAAGAGGCAGCAATTTAATTACGTGGCAGCTGAAGAATTAGGGTTAATGCTTCTTATTGTGGAAGGCACACTGTTTCTATAATAATCACCATTGAAAGGGGGGTTAGGAGAATTTGGAAAGCAGTATTAAAATCACTGACTGAAAGAGGTTCTTGAGCCATGTTTAGACCACCACTCTAGTCACATTGTCTCAGATGGAGAGTCAAATCAGGGTGGGGTAGAGTGGAGAAAGATCTTTAATCTAGCCAAGGCCAACTGGAACTTCCTTGAATGAAAATAGCCACATCATGCTGCTATATTCATCATAATTTGTCCAAAGAATCCAATATATAGGTATATAAAGAAACCAATTTTAAAGAGGTATAGCTCAAAACCATCAACACCAATCATAATGAAATGTAACATGCTTCACCACCTCATAATGTCCTAGCTTGCTTGCAAATTTCATTATATTCTGAAGAAGAAACAGACATACAGGTATGTGTGCTTTGATCATGTGTTCTATGGCAGGACAGAGCTCCATTTTTCAAAAACACAGTTTGGATTGATCTGTTGAGTCTGATCAGACTACCTTTGAAGGCTCCAGATGGGATCTAGCTATTTTTGAGATTTTCAGTAGCCAGCCCCCGCAAGGTACAGAAAGAACACTATATTGTGCATATGAATGTATATTACTTGAGAAGATATCTCTTGAATGATGATATGGATCTATATAGAAGCATCTGCTTCCCATAATAGTGTATTTATGTATAAGGCATTCTGGCATTTATGTATAAGTCATTTGAAAAAAACACTTTTTTTTCCTGTTTACCCATGTAATTTTATTCATATCACTCAAGGATGCTTCCCTGCTATCTCACGATCACTTCCAGTGCTACTTCAGCAATTAGAAAACTGCTGTATTATATCTCTTGGTGAAAACATCAGGCATCTTTGTACACCATCTTATAGTTCCCAGGAATCCTCCCATGTGACTTGGGATTTCTAATTTATCATCAAAGATAACGTCCTTATTACCAGTATAATGTCAGAAGGGGTTACCAAGTCTTTGAAATGGTTTTGTTCAATGCCTAGGTGACTAAAGGAGTAAAAAAATAAAATGTGAAAATTTCTCCATCTCCTTTAAAGAAGAACAATATGCCTCATTTCTCTGTGACTATGCCTAAATGTATTTCCAGTGAGTGGTTCTATCAGAGTGTAGTATCTACAGTTTAGATATATTTTAGACTTAAAACAGTGGATAGACGCTATTAGAATTCCTGAATATCAGAAGATTCCATTTATTTTTTTACTTTAAAAAAAAAAACAACCTCCCCATAATCAAAGCTCTCTGAATGTTTTACAATAAAACAAACTAAAAAAAAATGAATAAAATTTTTTACAATAAAATGCAAAATAAAAGCACCATATAAACTAGGCAGCTGCAAGGCAGTTATTCAAAAGCTAAAGGAATATGAACTAAAATGTAATTAAAATACAATTAAAAAACTCTCTTTGTTATTCATGAAAATAGCAAAGCAATTATCAAGTGAAAATAGAATGGTAATGTGTAGTTTGTGCCCTTCAGATATATGTATATCTACATACAAACACAGAGTAATTTCATATTCTAGCAGTGAAAAGTCTTGAAAACTCCATGTCAAAGAGAGACCAACCAGCATATAAAATAGTTCAGAAAAAAATAATTAAGTAGCCTTGTAAACTAGGTGCATATTTGAAGCTTCCTTGGTTTTCTACTACATATTTATGCAACAGCATTATCTCAGAGGTACCTGAAATTTAAAAAGATGACAGGTTGCAACTTACAAGTTCAATTCTATATGCCCTCTGGGCATACACAGAACTGCATTATAAAGCTATTTTGCCAAAAAGAAAACAATTAAAGAACAATATATAATTAACAGTTTGCATTTACGAAGAATGGTTTATGTTCGTCACAGAAATATAATGCAAAACGCTTATGCAGGAACATTCCTATGTATCTATCCTGGAAATATAGCGACAGTGTATTTAAACATTACGCATACAGGAGGTGAATCAGCGCTTTGGCAGTCTGCAGTCCAGAAAGCATTCTAATTAGAAGAAACGTTATAAATGTTACTCAGTGTTTTAACATGATGCTAGACTATGTGCTGTATATGTCCATAGAAATAATAAGCCAAGTCAGCTGTATATGTCTACATGGCAGTGGACCCATTTCGCTCCCCTCTCCCAAAGCAGACAGCGTTACTAGCAATTTCCAGGAGGCCAGTGCAGTGCAGCATTTGTAATAAACTGTGAGAATGTCATCACGCAAATGCTGCAATTACATACTTGCACTGTGATGTTTGATGCAAGCAGGTCAGTGGTGGCACTTGTGTCATGACTTCATTTCCAAGGTATCATTTCTTCCCTTCCCTGAGCAACCATGGTCTAATGCACGTGCTCAAACAGCAGTTCAGTCATGAAAGAAGAAGGTGGGCTACTCCTATTGGAAATTGCAGTGCCTCACCTAAATAGAAAAAAGTAGGTGTCAATATCTATTCATTAACTAGTTTGGCCAGTTTCACATACTTTTCTGTGAATCAAGAAGAAGAAGAGAAGAGAAGAGAAGAGAAGAGAAGAGAAGAGAAGAGAAGAGAAGAGAAGAGAAGAGAAGAGAAGAGAAGAGAAGAGAAGAGAAGAGAAGAGAAGAGAAGAGGACAATTTGCCTGTTCTTCCAATTTCAATTTCCAAATGCCAAACCACTTCATTTTTGTTTATTCTTGTTGCTGAAAGTCAGAATGAGAAAGCCAATTCAATTTACTCCAGGAAATTAGTCAAATATGTTGGGGCAATCACAAGAATGGTTCAGCTTCTTTCCAATCTACTATTCTCTATATATTATCATATTACAGTTCAGCTTCTTTCCAATCTACTATTCTCTATATATTATCATATTACAGTTTCTTTGGTCAAAAGGCATGACTGTTAGTGACAATAGCAGTCTGCATGTAACAATATGGGAAAGCATCAGATTGGAGAATATACAGATGCTACCGCTTTCAAACTGGGAATTCTCAGAGGTTTTGGGGGAAAAAGCATCAGTTGAAAGAGAATCTCCTCAATTAACTACAGTTGGCCTCTGTGATTCAGAGCCCCCACCCCCTCCATTCAACATACTATTTTCCAGTATGTGGACCTCTTTTGCTTATATAATATTTCAGAGGAAACTCTATGGTGATATTTTATACAGTGAGAGCACAAGTTGCAAATATGTGCAAAAATCTGTTCTATTTGTATGGAGGATTCCATTTTTCCTCTCCTTCATTGCAAATATTCATGGAAACCCCACTGCTGCTCTCAGAGAGATTTTTTTAGCCATAAACATAGGCTGGATGTATATCTGAATGCCTACCCAAAGATAAATGCTGCCTTTTGCTTTTGCTCCAATGCTCCTCATCCTGATGCTGGCCATCAGACAAATCTAAAGTCCAATAAATCTGAAGGGTAGGCACATACAAAATGTGCGTACATAGAAAAGCCAGTGCTATCTTTTGTTTTAAATGGGACGTGTAATATATGCAGCCCTACTTCTCACACATATTTGATATACACAAACACACAGAGAGATGGTAAGCACAGGTACATATACAGGTGCTTTCCAGTATACTGGAAGAAAAAACAGGAGGACTGAATCTATGTTAAGAAACTGCATTTAGAATACTAATCCATATCATCAGTGGATTTGGTCAGAAATCAGAGTTGCCAAATGATTTCCCCCTGAAAATCCTACACTCCTGCCAATATTGGTACAAGTAGAAAAGGTTGGACAGACATAAAGAGAGAAAATTGTTACTGAATGAGAGCCAATAACATTAAACATTTCACTCTGCCTGGCGAGTATTGGGTATTTGATCAGAGATAAATCTCCTTCACTTCAAACTTTTCTTTGTTACTGGAGGGTAATGTTTTACCCCCACACACATTTAAAGTTAGAACTAAAAGAGCCAAGAACAGTTGCTAGTGATTGTTTAGGAGCCCTTTCCTGATTCTTTTTTTCTTCAAGCATCATATCAGCCCAAGGACTTGATTATCAGCAGCTCATACCTTTTTTAAAAAACTGCCCCATAATAATGCACTCAGTATTTTCCTTTTGAGTGTGACAATCATTCTTGAACTAGTCAGATCCATGGTGCTGATTTCCATATAGCCCCATCACTAGGACTGGATAAATGCGTGTATCTGTGAAGCTGACTCTAGTCTAGTTCTCTTGCCCTGTGCAGCCAAATCACTTACAAAATCAAATCACAAGGTGCTCAAAATAATCTGCTGCCCAACCTCTTTCAAAAAGTGCTCAAGGCCGAGAGGAGGAGCTGCACGCTCTTCATTTCTAGCACCGTACTAGCTGTTATTGCTTTTCTATGAAAAAGAGGAGCTGCTGGATGGTGTAAATGGTTAATATCACTCATTTTTTGCTTATAACAAGGCACTGCTAATGTCTGACTGCTGTGCCTCATGGATAATTCATTGTACTTCTTAATGCACAAGACTCTCCTCTACATTCCATTTCTTAAGATTAAAAAAAATTACCTGTAAAAATTAGATTCCTCATGAAATATGAATATGAACCTGAAGTTTAAGGGAGACCCTGGTTACCTTCATTCATTATTGTAAAAAATAAAAACAAATCCATCAAAAGGCCAGAATGGAAGTAGAGTCCTGGAAAAGAAGGACAGAGCTGAGTACTACTTTTTATCCTCAAGCTTCAAGAATTGCTGCAAAGAAAACAATTCCCAGCTTGGCCTGTTGGGACAATCTCTTAGAGTTCCCATCAGCAGCACTGGTAATAATATAAAAGACTGTCCCCCATAGTATCTCAAATTGAAAACCTTCAAGACCTCTCTCCCTGCAAGATCAAAAAATGTACCACTCAATCCTTCCTTTTCCTGCACCATCATAAGTAGTCAAAGGCCAACAGATATCAACCACACTTTGAGCTAAAGCCCAGAAGGAAGCATGACCAATTACAAGTTAAGTGTAATGGACAGAAGGAATAACCTTGACGAACAGGAGGAAGAGCTGCAACCAAGGCAACAGTCAGATAAAAGAAATCTGTGTCCAGGTCAGAAATCTAACCTGAGTAAGTGTCTCAGGCAAGATCCTAATTCTCAGGAAGATCAAAGGAGGTGGGGAGGGGCAGGGAAGCACATTCAGACTTGAAAGGTTCTGTACTATAACTTTATAATAACAGTAGTGTTAACATGTATAACTGGTTTCCTAGTCTGGTGTATTTTGAAGAGCTGAAAGTTAATACTAGAACCACTAGAACTAGTCACAGTAATAACTACAGTCCCTGGTCAGGAAAGAGTCTTTGGTCCATAGCAGGCACTAATCAATAGCCACTGTGACCACTGCTACCATTGCACAAAACAAGTTGTGATATGGATATTTTCATAACTCTATACATACTTGGTGTCCTTCCAATAGCCTGCTTTTCATCTAACCTGCATTGAAACAGATGGAAGAAAATTGCTTCTGTTACAGTTTTGAATGAATGGAAATGCTCATGAATTGAGTCATTTTCACTCACTGATCCCCCACCCAAACTCATGGCACATCATTCTTTAATCATATGGATAACACTGGCAACTAATTTCAAAGATAAGTTTGGTCTGCTTTTAAAATATTTTGCAATGCAAATTATAAACTGAAAAGGCAAAGGAGAAAAATATATATAGCAAGGGAGGACACCAAACGTGGGATAAATTAAAGCTGATATAATTTAAGAAGTCAGATGCTCTCCAATAATTTGTAAGAAAGGCAAATGCAACAAGGGCATTTGAATGCTATATTACAACAGGAACTGAAAGGAAAAAAGAAATAGTCACAAAAATCTGCATTTTGTTTATTATAATAAACTGTCTTAAACTGTCAATCCGAATTGGCTTTTTGCCTTCAGAAATTAGAAAGCAAAACTTTTAAACAAAAATATCCTCTACTGTCTCAAGATTGATTGTTTGCTTACATGCCATCAGGTCAATTGTTGATCCTTAGCAACCACATAGATAGATTTTCTCCATGATGATCTGTCCCTAATCTGGTCCTTCAGCTCTTCCAATGCTACTGTAACTGGGTCTATCCACCTTGCTGCTGGTCGTCCCCCTCTTCTCTTTCCTTCCACCTTTCCTAGCATTAGAGCCTTCTCCAGAGAGCTACGTCTTTACAAAGTGTGTCCAAAGTAAGATAATTTGAGCCTGGTCATTCGTGCTTTGAGTGAGAACTCTGGGTTAATTTGTTTGATGATCCATTTGTTTGTTTTCCTGGATGTCTGTGATATTCTTAGGAATCTTTTTCAACACTAAAGTTCAAAAGCATTAATACTGTTACTATCTTGCTTCTTCAAAGTCCATCTTTCGTTTCCATACAGTATCACAGGGAATACCATAGCTTGTACAATTCTGATATTTGTAGATATAGATACATCGTGGCATTTGAATATCTTTCCAAGGTCTTCATGGCTGCCTTATCAAATGCTAGCCTACAACATGTTTCTTGACTGCTGCTTCCTTTACTGTTGATAGTTGATCCTAAAAGGCAGAAGCTATCCTCCACTTTGATATCTTCATTGTCAATTCTAAGGCTGGTTGTTCTATTGCTGTCATTAGTTTGGTCTTTTTTAATTTTAGTCCCATTTTTTTCACTGTGCCCCTTGATGTTTATTACTAGGGCTTGCACATCCTTTGGATTTTCAGCTATCAGGGTTGTATCATCAGCTTTGTGCAGGTTATTGATGTTCCTTCCTCCAATTTATTGATGTTTCTTCCTCCACTTTTAAAATCACACTCATCTTCTTCCAATCCAGCTTCCTTAATATATATTCAGTGTATAGATTGAATAAACAAAGAGAAAGTATACAGCCTTTTCTCACTCCTTTGCCAATCTGGAGCCAGTCTGTTTCACCCTGTTCTGCCCGTATTGTGGCTTTCTGACCTGTATATAAGTTTCTCATGAGGACAATAAGCTGTTCTTGCATTCCCATTTTTCTGAGCACTTTCCACAGCTTGATGTGATTGATACAATCGAAGGATTTTCTATAATCAATGAAACACATAGTGACTTTTTAAAAAATATTATTTGGCTTTCTCAATTATCCAGCGTGCATCAACAGTAATGTCTTGTGTTCCTCGGCCTTTTCTAAAGCCAGTGTGAGAGATCAAGGCTGTCAGGAAGGAGGGGGTGCATTCCAGGAAGAGAAGGGAGACAAAAAACAACACAGTCCACAGAGGGAGTGTGGGAAGCAGTTCAAGATAGCCACTCCCTAGAATCTCCCAGGGTATACCCACTTGTTGCAGTAGTATAGATTTAATCTGGCAAGATTCTGCCTATAAGGTGTAACCAAATAAAGGACCTTGACTCAAACTTTCACCATTGTTCTTGGGCTGGGCCTGACAGCCAGCTTGAACATCTGGCATCTCTTTTTCCATGTTGGGGTCTAATCTGCTTTGATGATCCTAAGCATTATTTTGCTAGCATGTGAAATTAAGGAGATTGTATGATAGTTTGCACACTCTGTTAAGTCTCTTTTTTTGGTATTGAAATTAAGATTGACCTCTTCCAGTCTGTTGGGTATGCTAAAGGACTCTAATGGACAGATAGTTACTGATTCAAAGGAGACCAACAAAGATGGAAGGAGTATACTGAAATACTGTACAGTAGAGATGCCAAAATCCAAGGTACCTTAGAAGATATTCCCTACTTACAAGAACATCTAGTACTAGTTAGATCGAAGGCTACAGGAACCGATGGAATCACCCACTGAAATATGGCAAGCAACAGAAGAAGAATCAGTCAAGGTTCTAACCAAGCTATGTCGGCAAATCTGGAGAACGACACAGTGGCCAACAGACTGTCTCAAGTGATCTAGCAAGTATTTCAAAAATATTTGTTTTAAAGATGCAGTAAATCATTAAGCAAATGGGTTCTGTGAAGAAATCAATTCACATCAATGCACTGCATGCTCACATTCATGTACATACAGTATATACACCTTTCGCAATTTTTTTTTAACATTTGGACAGAGCATTTCTCTGCCTACAAGGAGATATTCTTCTGTAAAACCTACATGCATATCACAGATGGACAATTCCTAGCAAGACAACTTTTGGAGGAGGAAAAAAAAACCCCTAATACATGCCTTTTTACATGCATAGTTTCATAAACAGCTTCACAGTACTTCAGTATCTAATTGAAACAGAAAAGCATTTTGCCCTCAACTGCCTGTGACCAAAAAAGAATTATGGGGATTTAGATAATTATTGTGTCATTGCTATATAAAACATTATAGTAATTTCATTCAGGTAACCTGACTGTGATGTGATCAAAGAAACTAGTAGATAAGAATCTCTTGATTTAGTATGAAACAGAGGATTCTCCAAAGGCAGATTTTTTAAAAAGGGCCTTGAAAATTACCTTGTCTGCCTGTATTAATAATAAAGTGACTCCATAAATGGTACAAGCGTACACATTTTTGCAAACTTAAACACATAAAGTCTCTTTTCCAGTCTTGATTTTAGTATGAAATAGAATCTCCAAAGACTGATTTAAAAAAAAAAAAAGACCTTGAAACTTACCTTGTCTCCCTCCATTAATAATGTTATCATGTTAATGTCATGACTTGTTATAGATGCTGCTTTTAGAACACATGCATTTTCTTCCGGTTTCTTATCCAGGTACTGCCCAGATTCAACCCTGATTACCTTTGTTTGATCAGTCAAGGTCACCTAAGTATTCCTGTCACCCATCTAGGCTTAAATTCATTTTGCACTTTTATAAAGAGTAACCAGTCTTCTTTATATTTAATTTTAGTCCCATTTTTTCACTGTGCTCTTTGACTTTTAGTACTAGTAACCTTTAAATTTATAGAGCTACTATAAGTAGGTCTAAACCTTCTCTTTTCACAGCAATGCCAAAGATTGCTTTGGACCATTCACACCCTTGATTCTAACCACTTAGACAAGACAAGAGATATTACTTAAACACATTTTTAATTATCAGTCACAATGACATTTGCATACTAAATCATTTTCATTTTCTTTTTTTTTAATTACTGTTAATTACTTTGAGGTATATTTTGTTTTTAGAAGAATAATAGGAAACAAACTTACAGTACGTAACAAATGATAAACACACACACACTGTGTGTGTACTGTAATATAGCAATAGACTGTAGTACTAAACAACCAACTATGTTCTGCCCTTTAAGTGGATAAAAGCTGGAAAAAAAAATCCCTTTAGTCATTGTTAACTAATGACTAAATGATTTTGATGGACTCATTAAAACAAGTATCAGGGTTTTTTTCCCCCCTTTATTTTAGGAATATGCTTCAGATCTGGCCAACTCATACTGATTCAGACAGATTTGAGAAATGAATTATTTTAAAGATTTGAACCTCAGGTTTGCAGGAACTCAGAGACATACAAATGAGATTCACACATCAAAGTCAAAATGTGATTTATTGGTTGGTTTGCATATGGTATGAATCTAGACAAATCATGGATCACAAAACAACCAGCCAAATTTGGACTTAGAATAATTCTACTAGCTTCTGTTGGTTCTAGGAGTCTTAGAATTCTTAGAATCTCAGAATCTTCTTATCTTGGAAAACATAATGGCACATCACTTGGAATTCTCTTAAAGTGGATCTGATCTTCTTGAAAAACATTGTGAGGGTGTCTGGCAGTTTGCTAGACTGGTGATTTGTCAACCTCCAGACCCACCTGGCTCAAATTAGCGCTCATGTACACGAATACCTCAGAGTCCTTAGAAAGGCACCAAAGCTGCTGACTCAGGGATATCAACCTGCATTCACTTAAAGATGCTCTTAAAAGCTATTCTGCTTTAATATTCAGAAATTCTCATTTACCTAATTATATTCATGTAAGCACTAATTTCCAGGAACCAATACAGGTTTTAAAAGATTTAGTAGCAAGAGGCTCTGCAGTCAGAATGAAAAATTGTAGCAATGGCTGCCCAGAGGAACACTGTACACCGATACAACATCTTCCAACAAAATGGATATCCACACAACTTTATCAAAACGTGCCTGACCACTCAGCCTACTACAACACAAGCAACACAAGCTATGAAAAGGATAACACTGCCATCTCAGAAACTACCAACAGACTATTACAACTACATGGCATCTCCGTAGCACACAAACCAACCAAAGCCCTCCAAAACATCTTAAGCAAACCAAAAGACCCAGTAGCTCAAGAAGAAAAAACAGGAGTCATCTACAACGTATAGTGTAAGGACTGTAACAACCACTATGCAGGACAGGCAGAAGGCTAGCAGAGTGCATCCATGAACACCAACTAGCAGTCAGAAGACATGATGAAAACTCCTTAATCTCACAACTCATGGACAGACTCAACCATAGTTTCAACTGGGAAACTGTCAGCATCTTAGACTAAGCTAAATCCAAAAATGCGAGGGAATTCCTGGAAGCTTGGTACTCAGACAAGTCAGCCGTCAACAGGCACATAGAGATAAACAACATCTACACACTATTCAAAAGAGACAATAAAAAGGAAAACAAAAGACCAGAACATCTCCTCACCAGGAATCATCACCCAGATAAGCAGAAATTAACACCAAGGTTATCACCAGACATACAATCAAGCAGTAAACAATACCCTAATCAAGGAACTATGGGGGGGGGGGGGTTGAACAAAACAAAACAAACCCCCCACCCCCACCAACACTGGCAGGGCATGCCACTGTATATAAACAGAGAGCAAACCCCATTGCATTCTAGCACTGAAGATGTTACCTAGCCAGGTAACGAAACATTTGCAAGAAAACAATCAGAGAACCCCAAGGACTCTAGAGAACACTGTACAGTAACATACTGTAGGCCAGCCATTTTCTCTCTACTGCTTCCAATGTTCCTGTGTCTCCTGCTCTCTTGTTTTGGATAAGCTTTAAAAATCATTTTAATGTCAAGCGCTTAGTTATACGTGTGTGAATGAAAAGTGGCTTAATGACCATTAAAAGTGGATCTTCCCCTTTTAATTGTGTCACATATTCCTAAGTTATGAAAAAAGGGCCTACAATTTTCACATCTTGGAAGATGCAGAAATAGCTTCTCCATCATATCTGAGGAGGTTGAATTAGCAATAAAGAAAATGGTTTTGGTTTTTTCTTTAGAATAACTCTCTTACATGCTTACATGGAATAGTGGTTGCTAGGAAAAAGCTAGGAAAAAAGGTATATTTGCTAAGGTAGTAAAAAAAGCATATTTGATCAAAATACAGTAGATCTCTATGTAAAGGCACAGCAGATAAGCTCAGATGTTTTCCTTTTTAGGGTAACCTTGAATTAAAAACTTCACAATAATAGTTTTATATTAGATAAGACTGCATTATTTTACTCTAGTTTCTTGATTTGCCTTCTACATACTCCCACTGGGAAACAATATAATCCCAGCAAATATGTTTGCAGTGTATCATATCACTCATAAGACAATCTGCAGATGTAATTTCAAGAAACAACGGGTGATGGGAAAGTTTGAACTTTGAAACACTTTTTTCTTGATGTGTACAAAGTCTCCAGAACACCGTTTAGCACATATATTTTAAATTAGAATATTCATGTTCATATTTAATCATGTATTTAATCACTTAAGATAAAAGTATAAAACAGACCCCTGGAATAGCCTCCTAGTCCTCTTTATTCATAGCCTTCTTCAAAACATATTTGAATAAATAATATCCTATAATCTGATTATTTTAACAAGTTTCTTAAGAGGCTCTTACCTCGTTTTTTGGGACAACTTTAATCAATATGTAACTGAAGCCACTGCTGTGTTTCGACACCTGAAACATCAGTTTCTGTAATCAAGGGACATTGCAAACACTTAATGGCATTCTTTCCATGATAAGGAAAGAAAAGGAGGGTCTGACTTAGTGTTGTATTGATCACTATTGACATACAGTGCTCATGGCAGCCTACCCAATCTGGAGCATGTCTATTTTGTTTTTAGAACTATGGATTAGGTAACTTTGACCTGTATCTTTTAAATACAACTCAAAAAGGATTTTCCCCAAATGCATGAAGTAGAAGAACATCAGGGTCCTCACACACTGCACTATCTTTAGCTGCAGGAGAAAGGGAGGAGAAAGCACAGCACTCAGGCAACTGCTGTTTTGTGCTCACCAATGAAAGAAGCACTGAAGAAGGCAGCATTCAGTTCCTCTCCATTTTGTCTCCCAGCATTTTAAAGAATTCTATACTCATTAACCCTGGGAATAGAAGCCTCCATATGGCTGCCAAAGATTCTCTGAGGACATGAAACTATGTTGGAAAATAGTGTGTTGGGGGTGAGAAGATTTAATCTTTTGATTTATAGCCCACCTACCTATACCAATGAGACAATGACGAGAGTTTTCCTTCATTGGTTAGAAAATAGTGGATAGGTCACAATTATAAGATCCTGGGGAGAGGCAGAATGGACTATAGAACTGGAACCCAGGAGACAGGTTAAGAAACAAATGGAATTTGTGTGTACAGTATGTGTACTGCTTCTAAGCAGGTTTTTTTTTTTAAAAAAAAAATCAGAATGCTACAAGCTGCTTTGAGGACCTGGTGGTTAAAAAGCAGGATTTTGGGTGTGTGGGGGGGTGTCTTTAAGTCAGTGTTGACTCCTGGAAGTTTCCTGCAGTTTTCTTGGCAAGATTTCAGTAGTGGTTTGCCCTCCTTCCTAGGCCTGAGAGAGAGTGACTGGCCCACGGTCACCCAGCTCGCTTTGTGCCCAAGGCAGGACTAGAGCTCACGGTCTCCCAGTTTGTAGCCTGGTGCCTTAACTACTACACCAAACTGGTCAGTGCAATCCCCTAGTGGACTTATATCCTATTTATTAACATTAACATTTGAATTCTGCAAACATTCTAAATTCCATGTTGGCTTAGGTAAAATCAAGCCAGGAAGTACAATATACTGGTTAAGGTAAGTTTGCCAACTCTGTAAGTAAACAAAAATAGTTCAGCAAAGATAGCAAAGGACAAAAACTGGATATTCTTCAAAGCAAAACATTTGAGTGTAATTTAAGTGTGTAAGTATCTATGGTGTTCCATCTATACAGGCCACCTTTGAAGACATACAATTCAAAATTCTCTTCACTGTGTGAGTTTATTTTCAACTTTGATGAGTGCAGTTGGTCTATAATTCTGTGAAGTGTTATTCATAAGACACCAATTACAAAACAAGCCATAAACCTCAAAATTGCATTTTTAGGAGTAAGTTGGTTGTTCTCAGTGCTACTACTTTAAAACAAGTGATTTTAAAGCTATTTTCACATTCTCATCACTTTACAATCTGTACTATGTTCACAGTTATATGAGATAAGAAATAGCTATTATCCCATTTTATAGCTGAGGAGCTAGACTTGCCACCAAAGGTCAAATAAGAATTCTGTTGCACAAAAGTCAGTAAAACTGGAAATCCTATATATTCAACTATTATTTATTAACACTTCAATGATGCCCTTACTTTAAAGTTAGAAATAAGCAACATCTCCTTGGTTCAGACAAAGTTGCATTGTGTTAATAGAATTAATTTTCTAATCCTTGCAGCAACTAAGATATTGATCAATTCCCTAATTGATGCTTTTGAAAAAATACAAATAGGCCATCTGTAGCTGAAGTACACATTTACTTACTATTTGTGGTATTTAGCTTGTGTACATTTCATTCAATGTTCAGAATAGTTTTTATGTCAGTAGGAATAAACTAATAAATAATTAAGAAACTATTTTATTCCATTTTTAATCTACTGCTAAGATTCAGGTTTCTACTTCATCTCGATTTTACCTTTTAGTTATCATTTACATATGACACACTTTTTTTCCCCCTCCCTCCCTCTCAGATTTGCCATATTATTGTTTTAAGACAAGTGTCCTCCAGTTAGGTTTCTCATTTAACTATTATCTTTCTATGTCCATTAAACATGCAAAGCTACTTTTCCACTGAAAAACTGCTCAGAGCCTTGTCCATTATTTTAATTATTTTTGCCTTAGGGAAAAGAACACCAGTGTGATAATACAAATTGTGCACTTCACTTTATCCATCCATGGAACTATTAAGGGCATTTTGATTCCATTTTCATAGGACAGATCCAATATATTAAATCATAATGGAAGTCAAGATAATAGCAGAAGTGGATCTCAGTTATAATTAAAAGTTGCTGTCCCAGCAATTACTACCTAGCTATACTATCACAGAGTGTTCTTATAAAAAGATTTCTTCCTGGTGTGATGAAGAAAAGATTATCCTAACGGCATTGCCCACACTCATAATTAAGCAGGATGAACGACAAAGATAACAGATGCAACTAGCCATACTGGATTTTGTTGCCAGCAAAAGGGGAAGAAAATCAATGCAAATGTTTTATCCTTGAGTATTCCATGTGGCAAAGGTCAGATTTATGGTAAAATATGTGTCCATTTTTGTGTAGAGCCCACCCAGCAATACAAAAATTCCATATATATGCTTGGAATGCCACACTTTTCAAGATGACACATTGAATAATCCAATAAATGTACTTGGGGATCTGCTTCAATGTCTCTCAGGATTTCTCTTGCTTACCCCCCTGGAATGCTATCAAGTAGGAGAAACTTTTCCAGACTGAGAGTCTAATCTCAGTTTAGAAATGGTCCAGAAGGCTATATTTTGGTGGTGAGTGGAGCCAAAATCAAGGGAGTGGAACCAAACCTAAAGTATCACAGGTCTGACAAGTTAGTTTTAGGTTAGAGTAATACTGAACTCTAATGCAGGTATTTTGTCTTTAAAACATTTCAAGGACACATCTCAGGAGCATCAACTAAAAGTCCAAGCATCTACCAAGCTTAAACTTCAGTCCTATACATTTTTACCCAAATGTAAGTGCAAGAAGGCCTGTATATATGTATTCAGAAGTACAAGAATCATTTTAAAAATCACACCCTATGTACCTTTATCTAGAAATACGTGGGAGGGGAGGGCGGAGCTGGCGTCACGGCGATATGGCGGGCGATCCTGGGCTCCCAGGATCGCAGCCGATATCTCCCCCCCCGGACAGTCCCGATGGACCTAAGCCGTCCTGTAGAGATGGCGAACGCAAAGGGCGCGTCCCGCGGATCTCAGGGACGCCGCAAGTCCCAGATTGATCCCAGGAGAAACTCTTGAAGCCGGCGGAGAGGCAGCCATTTAATGACTGCAAAAGCCGGGACAGCTCCAAAGGAAGAAGAAGGAGAGGGGTGTCAACTGGGTGAGATGGACCTTTACTATTCAACTATTTTTAGAGAACACCTTAAGTAACTTAAAGAGATTTTTAAAAGTGAAGAAAAGTGGATTAAGCGGCGACATTGAGCCTTATAAAAAAAAGGGGGGGAAAATCTTTTCTTTCTAACTTTCCCTTTTTAGTGGAATTGGCAAGATGTTTTTCTTTTAAAAAAAAATTTTTTTAATTGGACTGGCTTTTTCTTTTCAATACTTAATAATCTTTTATCTTAAGCTTCTTTTTTGACTAAGATTTTTCTATTGTTATAAGAAACTTATATTTTTTGATTTCGAAATGGGGAAAGTGGAGTTAAGAGAAAGTAAATGAAAGAAAGTTGCACTGCCATCTAGAGGCTCGATATAGTGTCTTTTTTTTCCATTGTGACGTATGCTCAAGGACCCTGGGCTTTCTAAAAAGATAGTGGGATGTGCATGTTTATACAGGTGCCATCCGAATAACTATAAACAAGAAAGCGGAGTTGAAAGCGACTTTGAAAATATTCAAGATGGAAAGTTTGAGTTAGTCACAAGAGCCTTGATTAGTGGCAGTAGCTCTTCCTTCTGCTAGAAGCTCTGCTTTGCTCTCTATCCCCCCCCCCAGTTGGATTTTTAAAGAGACCTAGCCTTTCCCCTCCTTTTCTTTTCTTTTCTTTTCTTTTCTTTTCTTTTCTTTTCTTTTCTTTTCTTTTTCTTTTTCTTTTCTTTTCTTCCTTCTCTTGGTAAGAATAAAGATAAAGAATCCTATGACTTAATGAAGGTTTATACAAGATAACAGACTATATGAGAAACACAATGTAGAAAAAGATTTTTAAACTATCGAGGATGACTATAAAAAACTGGAAGAAGAGTTGCAGAAATTCCCGCAAAAAAAAGAAAAAAAAAAGATATTAAAGCTAAAATGGACTTAATTAAACATAAAACGGGATCAATGGAAAAGGAAGAAATAGCACAAGAAATCAGAAACATTAAACAGAATTATTTTGAGGCCTATAAACCGAGAATTAAAAGGGTTAATCAACTGATAAATGAAGAGGGACAGACTTGTTCTTGGTACTGAGGGTGAGAAAAAGATTATTCAAGATTATAATGGAGAATCGTACTAAGAGAATGCATAAAAAGAAGTAAAACAATATTGAAAGAAACTACTCCAGATGCCTAAAGAAAAAACGAGGGGAATACAACAATGATGGAACTGACAGAAGCTTCAAAAAGCAGAATGTTTGAAAGGACATTTATTATTGCTTTCTCTTATCCAATAATATAGAAAAAGGAATAAACAGCTAGATGTTTTGGGATATTGAATGAAAAGGGTGAACTTAAAATTATGCAAGCGTTGCAATAAGGTATAAAACTGAGATATATAGTAAAGAATTGTATTTGATTGTAAATGTTTTAAGAGATTAGACTAAAATTCATACATGGTTGGATATAGTAACATATAGATTTTAAACTAGAGACATTTTTGTTGAAACATGTAGTGAAGAATTAAGTATGTTTTGATAGTGGTTAGAACTGTAACTTTTAAGAATTGGAAGAATGAAAAAGTACCTATGCAGGAGGAAGTTATTGAAAATTATGGAACGTGCAGATATGAGTTAAATTGATATTTGAAATTAGAGTAAGAAGATAAGTAATTTTATATGACACAGGATTTGTTTTATTAATGATTGGATGAGAAAATATAGCAATGTAATGGATTAGGAAATTTTATAATAGAAATTTGATATTAATTATTATATATATATGCATATAATCGATGGATAAAAATGTACTACTAATCCTATTGAAAGTTAAAATTTTTTGTAATAAATGATTCTATAGACTAGCTATGAATGATTAATAATTGTCAATTGATAAGTATACAAGTATATTTTGAATAGATGATAGGAGAATTTAAGACTATGAAAGGGGCACCAACGAGTTGGTAACTGGTTGACACATGGTATAAAATGGAAGATGGTTTTTTTTATGCTTCTGTATGTTTTTGTTTGTTTATGTATGTTTTGTGTTTGTTGTAAAGAATAAAAAATTTTATTAAAAAAAAAAATAGAAATACGTGGGAGAAGCCAAGTACCCTGCTTTACTTAAAAGTAACAGTAAGCAAAAGATCAAACGACTAGCTCTATTTAGATTTACTCAGAAAACAAAAGAGACATTTTTCAAAGAACAAATTCTATGCATACATCTTTAGAAAAAAGGATAATAATCAAATTGAAGGACAATATGAAGTTCCTGTTGTTCAGCAGAAGCAGCACCCATTAAAAAATTAGACAGCTCTGCCCTGGAGAGCAATGAAGAGCTTTTTAACATTAAAGAAAAATAGCAAAGCCACTCTAGATCCTTTTGAGAGTTGGATAACAATTACGAAACAATCTGAAAGTCTCTGAAACCAAACAAAATACTTTGGAGATTAATGAAGTCACCAAGGAGCTGTGTGAATTTGCAATATGCCTGGAAATAGCCCATAGGTCATAGTACAGCCACCAAATTAAGAAACAGCTCTATGTGAACTGTACAAACCATGCAAACTAGAACATATAATGAAAACCAGAAGAAATTGCATAGAGAGGCGCACAGAAAACAGGATCAAAGTGGAGCTCATATAATAGGAGATATGGCATACTGGAAGTCTACAGGCTGAACTGAGAGATACACCTTGATCTCAGAATGTGCAGATGATCCACTATCTAGATGGAGGCTAATCCACAAGTGTAAATACGTTTTTCTCCAACACACAGTACTGGAGGTGGAATGGTTTTGTAAATCTGGTAATTTAGAGGCATGTAAGGATTCAAGACAGGAACTGTTGATCTAACTTTATTCTCAATCCTTGTTACCAGCATTTCTGGATTGAAACATTCAATATATCAAAAGGAATTATCATTTTACCGGCAAACATAAGTCTAATTTATTTGTGGATTAAAGAATTCATGACATTGTATTATTATTTAATTAATATATTGGATTTGCATGCTGCCATAATCACTTCTAACTCCTCTTGGCTAACAAGAAAACCGTACAATACAAATAATTAAAATATTCATGGTAAAAATATAATTTAAAAAACAGAGCAGCAATAAAAAGCAAACACGGATGTGACATCTCATTAATTCCCAAATGCCCTCCAGAAGTTTTTAACTAACTTCCAGAGTTAGGAAGACCCAAGGCTACTGCCAAAGGGCTAATCTAGCTTCTAGGCAGGCTGTTCTAAAATACAGGGAATGTTACTGAAAAGCATGCCATGAAAACAGGACACCACCAGCAGTTTTTCCCCGGATTAACAGATGAGATGAGTCAACTGTGGTTGGAGAAGGTGATCATGGGCCAAGCTTCAGAGGGTCTTACAGGTTAGAACCAGCCTTTAAGGTGTTGGATGAATAGGAACAGGGAGACCCAGGCTCTAGTCTACCCTTGTCAGGCCTACAAGGTAGACCGGACCAAAAAACAGATTCCACATCTGCCTAAAACTATTTTTTATTAAGACTGGCTATACTGTAGTAACAGAATCTTGCAAGTCTGATTGTGCTTCTCCCCCTTGCTCTTTTATCTTCATGTGAATTTGGAGGGGTGGGGGGTGGGAATCTGCCTGAGATGCTTTCGTACCCCTCTCCCCTCATCTAGGCTTCTGCAATGTTTGTCTGTTCGTTGCCTTAGTAATGGATCTCTCCATCAAGATCAGCTTCTTTACTCTCTGCAACCCTCAACCACTTAGTAGCTTTGGGCCAGTCAGTTTCTCTCAGCTCAACCTACTTCACTAGGTTGTCTTTGTGGAGAAAAATGGTAGGAGGGAGCTCTATGTGTCCTCTCTTGAATTCCTGAATGGAAGTAGGACATCAATCTACCAAATAAACAAACTGCACTCAGACACCTATTGGTTGTCAATGCAGAACACACAATACAGGTGTAATATGCTCCTAGCACCGAGTACCAGCCAATACTGCCTCTTAACCAGTTTCCTGGTTGTCTTGAAAGGCATCTCCATCTAGAATACATTGCAATAGTACAGATGAGTATTTTCTAAGTTACTCCATCTGACCTTGAAGAGCTCTGTGAAAAGGAATTAAAGTGTAAAAAAATCCAACACTTCAACATTCAAGAAAAAAACACAACTACTCCTGCATTTATCTTTCATATACATGCGGTTCATTTTATTTAGGGAAACTTATATCCCACTTTTTCCTGCAGTACAGTACAAGAACTGTTGCACCATTCATACAAAATAGGGGTTAATACATTCCCCTTGGAAGGTTGTTTCTGGAAGTAGTTACATTCTTCACCACCACTCTCCTCTTCTATCTATATATGGCTTCCAATGTCTAGAGTAGCCTTTTCCAACCTTGGCCCACTGATGCTGATTGACAATCTCATCATCCCTAACAATACAAATATGAAGGGAATGGTGATCCAGCAGCATCTGAGGACCTAGGATGGGGAACAACAGCTCTGAAGCAAGGACTAATGCTTCCAGAAAGAAAGCATGCCTACTGGCCATTGAGTGCTTTGAAGCTGATACATCTTACTGCGGCTAATATGTTTGGAATTTTTCTTGTCTTTACATTGTGTCAGCAGCCCTATAAATTGTATTGAATAATTAAATATAAATCCCTCAAACACTCTTTGTCATTGCTTTAAGGAAAAGCTCCCCTGTGAGGCAGAATACAGTTATTCACATCATAATCATGTACTAATGAAGAGTCATTCAGCCCGAAAAATAATAATATGGCTGTCATTATTTCTATGTTTCTGCTTATAATAGCTACCATTTTCAGACTGTTCCTTGTTTGTAAACTAAGCATAAAGAGCCATCACAGTGAGACCATTAAAGAACATCTTGAGTTTATATTTGCTTTAGTATATATAATTTCCCATGGAAAAAATCCTCCTGCTTTTAGGACAAGCTAGTTTCATGATGTATTAGGTAAAAATATTATAAATAAAAGAAAAAAGGCAAGAAAGGCAAGACATCTAAGCAGCAAAACAAATAGGTTTTTGGAGGGTGGGGGGAGAGAACCTTGACGAATAGGGTATTGAAAGACTCCACTGCCTCAGCAAAGTATTTAAATCTATATATTGTTCTGTAAAAAAAAAAAAAAACAGTTTTGGAAAACATGGAAACTATTTGGAAAAAGCTTTGGATTTTTTAAATTTTGCAGATCTTTGTCATTTAATATTATCAGAACTTCATATGGCCTTACTGAAATATAAAGGGAGTCTAAGTGAACTCCAAAGTTTCTCTGTTTGCAAGCAACAAATTCTTTCTTTTTCCCAGAAAAAAAACTAAGAAATAGATGTTTTTGGTCTCTACCTGCAGTACTTCAAGTATGTTCCACTAGCTATTAAGTTAGAAGATATGGCCCAAATGATGTAAAGTCAAAAACTGGGATATATCCCTCAAGTGTATCTTAATCTGTGTAGCAAGCATTCAAAACCAATGTCCTACCTACATTTAATCTGTATTACTTGGCTTCTCACAGAGCACAGTACAGTACCTAGAACCCCTGGACGCTGGCTTCAGGGTCTTCCAAAACTTGGTACCAGACTATAATTTTTCATGTGACAGAATGGAGAAATTATTATATGCATAGCTATAGAATAATCTTATTAATTATACTGAATTCAAACAAAACTGAAATACAAATGAAATCAAATTTAGTTTTTTAGTTGGCCTCAGCATTTTTTAAAAGTATGATCTCCCAACATGCTCCTAAAGACCAGGGGTAGCTCTCATCTCAAAATTAAACACTCCTAATCACAGAGAATGTTTCAGATCAAAGATCATCCCTACCAAGAAAAATGATGAAATCTAGGAAAATTAGCAAGTTCTCATTGTGACCCTTGTGTGAATATTGGCATATTCAAGTGAACAACAAGGCGTACATCACATGGTGTCTCCATGACATTCAACTGTTGTTCTGAGGACTTCTTTTTAATAAATTCAAAAGGAACTATTTTAGATCTCTTCATTGCATATTGTTTTAGAAATTCTGATCTGACAGTTCTCACAAACAAATGAAAGGCAATCAACCTGGTCACCATAAAAATCTATTCCTAGGAAAAGTGGTTAGGGTATATGTGCCTAACACTAATATAACCATAAAGACTTTAGCAATAAACAATTATGTCAATAGGATCACCATATTTCAAAATAATGACAACAATGTAAAACCACAATGGATCAAATTATAGGACCAGTTAGCATTTGTTTCTTCCTCCTCCCAAAATTTCTCAGTCGCCATTCTATTTGGTAGCAATATAGGGAGAGATGACCCATCATAAAGTATCGTAGAGCACTAACTGCTCTCCTAAAAAAGACTGCTAAAAGATACTCTGTTTTAATATACATTTTCCCTTTCCTTCCTTACACTTTTCCCCTTTCCTATCATGTATTTTGGATTGCATAACTGAAGATAGAGCCATGTTGTTGATGTTATTGTTATTATTATTATTTTAATATTTGTACTATGCTTAGTAATTCTAGAAATACGATTACTACTATGAAAGATAATAATTACAATGGAGTAAAAATTGAAAGAAGGCTGTGGTAGGTCAAAGAGATTTAGAACAACTGCTCCTCTAACAGGCCATTGATAATCCTCTAGGACAGCAAGCAGAGCCTTGTTCCTGTGAGTTCTGCTGCTCCCAATTAGCACTGTATGCACAGATGGCTAATGACTACATTGCATTACAGATACATCAGTTTATTGCTTTTCATTCACAGTGAAAATATACAATGGGGTATTTCTCCAAGTAAGGTATATCTCTGGGAAATATTAATGCTAAAGGGAAGAAAAATATTGATAACTTGGCAACATAAGGCAAAATGCGATTGTACAGAATAGCCAAATATTTCCATCTGCTCTGCAAACTGGGATGCATTAAACAACCATCTGGTCCAGCACTTTTATTCTGTATGGACACAGAAATGCTGGCAGAGAAAGCCAGGCTTATATTGATCCCACAGAGCCATGGGATACTTGTTAAACGCTGGCAGATGACGGAGTTCAAAGAACACATCTTCTTGGTAGACTTAGTTCTGTAAGGCTCTTCAGATGAAGGAACGTTCTCACCTACCTTGCTGAGTTACAATAGTAGGGCATCTCTCTCAATTATCTTTCTTGTATATTAGGATGATGGGAATACACAAAATGAAAGACCGGTTTAAAAACCTTTTATCTTCCAAAACATACAACAGTATATTACAGTAATTGGGCAAGCTCCACAAAGATATTTTGTTAATGGCAGAGAGAAGTTTGCATTTCCTTTGCATCCTTGAAAACTGTAATGTTATCTTTCTGTATGGCACTTTTATTTCCCAAGTTTCAATAAAAAGCCAATAAGAAGACTTGAGATGAGACTTCTGATGAATAGCAGATGTATTTTGATCAAGACACAGCTGGGTGACCCCAATCAACACATTAACAAGAGATGTTGATGGAATCACCCCTCACAAAACAAACATCAGAGGCTTTATAGACATTTAAATCTGTAATCAGATAGTACATCCCCTCATACCCATACAAGGGATTTTTGGGACGGTCTGAACAAGTGAAAGGTGGTTCTTAGGAAGGTAAACTTAAATGTAACTTTTTCTTCTGGTTACCAAGGGAATGGCATACCAGATTCTTCTTATCTTTTTCTAGAATGTAGGGCCTCACAACTGTTGCAAAAAGCTTGGTACAACAAACCCTGCCAGCAACAGCCTTGTATCGAATTAAGTTATGGCTTGCAGCATCTGCCTAGTTCTAAGGGAGATGGGGTGGGGGATGCTGGGCTCTTTAGAAGGCAACTTTTATTGAGCTTGTACTCGGCTAATTGCTTATTCAAAGACAATCGGGCATTCAGCAAAGAGATAAAGGGGGGGGGAGAAACCAGTGCTCTTTACAAAACAAAAGCAAGTTAACCCTTTAGAAATAAAATAGAGTGCACTGTTACAGGTATGGTTATACATTATGTGAAGCATATATATATATATATATATATATATATATATATATATATATATATAAAATATAAAATTGTGTATATATAGAATATAAAATTGTGTATCAAAATAATGCCCTTCATTTCCAAATGCACATTTGTGGTCCTAATGCAAACATAGAAATAATGGTAACCCTTTGTCATAAACAGGGTGGTTCATATAGATTAATTTCAATCTCTACATTTAGATGAACCCTTGCTGTTTTATATATCCTTTTTCCTATGGAAACAGTTTCAGCCATATACACATGCTCAACACACCTAGGTACACACAGTTTCATGAAAATATTCTTGTGTGCTGGCTTCTGTTCGCTTAAAGATTCATTCAAACATACAATTTGAGCAAGAGTGCCTGAACTTCTACATGAACTATACTTACCCATCATAATATTCCCTCTTTGATTAAGCAACATTATGCACAGCACAGAAAGGAATTAAGAGGAGCAAGAAAAAGAAGAAAAAGAAACATAACTAACTCTAATTTATACCAACAGTACATTATAACTCTCCATACCTTTGTATCCTTGAAAATCACCTTTGCTTCTACCATGTCCATGTGCCACATTATACATTGCCTTTTTCTCTTCAAACTTCTCGTTTTTCTTATTTTGAGGATCTCACCAAGTCTATCCAAACACATATTTCTGAAACTTCCCTGTCCTCTTGTTGCACTCAATCTTCTTTCATATGTTTGTTTTGCAATTTGATCCTCATTCATTCTCTTTATATGAAAAAAACAACAACTCAGCACACTTCTTTCCTACCAGTCCTTCATTCTTGTATTCAGTCTACATTACTTCAGCATCCATTCATTCTGGTCCCTCTCTCTTCTTGTTTTACCGCATATCCTTCTTAAATATTCCATTCTTACTGCATTCAACCTATCTTTAGGTTTTTGTGATATATCCAACTCTCACTTTCATTTAGCAAACTGGGTAGAAAACATCCTTAAACACAAGTCTTTTTCACTTCTTTGCCAAACTTTCTTTGCAGTAAACCACATAGTACTTTCTACCTTTCTACCAGCTCTTGTATATTTTAGAATGTTGTCATCCATTTTTCTAGTTTTAATGAAACAAAATACAAAAATTCATCTACTTCTTCTAATTATTTGCCATTATATGCAAAATGGAATCATCCATTTTTTCTGTCAAAGAGGAAAAATTTACCTAGTCTTTCATACCTTAAATTTTAGATCAATACTCCTTGTTGGATCATATAATCTATCCAACATTCACAACAAATTAATCCAGGTTCTCAACTAAAAAATGTAGCATTGTCTGTATATAAACTACATGTATATTCACATACCCAGCCAACATATTTCTAACATTCCAAGCATTCCTTATATATTTCCCAACATTCATTATACAACCAGGAGATACCACAGTCAGTATTAAACTATTTGTTGAGGATTCCATTTATATATTACTCTTAGGGCATTTAATAACCAACTTTCAACACAAAAATTCCAAAATGCAAGCCTACTGACTTTATCATATGCTTTCTCTAAACCAATAAACATACAGTAAGCTTACTTTCTCACATTCATACATGGCTTAGTAATTTACTGGAGAACACAAATCTGCTCTGCACATCCTGTGCCCATAAAGCCACACTACTCTTCTAAAATTTTGTAATGTTATCTTTTGTATCCTTTCAATCAGAATTCTGGCAAACACTTTCCCAGACACTCTTAACAAATTAATCCTTCTGTAATTTTTGCATTCACTCTTACTACCTTTTCCTTTGTATAGGGGAATAATAATTGCATTATTTCAGTTCTCAGGCCCAGTTGCAGTCTTCACACCAACGTTAAATAAGTTGCACAGCCATTCCATAAATAAACCAAACCCATATTTTAACATTTCTCCAGTTATTCCATCAACACCTGCAGTGGTATCATTTTTCAACATTCTCAAAGCATTTAGGACTTGCTTTTCGTGGTTTTTTCCTTGGAAACTAACACTTATAGCATCCATTTTAATTCTTCCATTCAGCATATTACTATCATTCCCATAAACATCTCTAAAATACTCCATTAAGCATTTCCACACTGCAGTTTCATCCCAAATCATTCCATAACTTTTATTTTTAATTCTATTCACACCATTGGAGGCTCCTTTTTGATGCTTCTTTATCCCCTTCCAAAACAATTGTTTATTTCCATCACAACTGTCCTGCTTGTTCTTTTAATCTTAACGGTTCCTTGTTTTCTTTGACTACATTTTTGCTATGATCTTTTCTGTCTTTATCTCATCCTCTTTTCTTACAGAAATCATTCTCTTCTATGAATGAAGTAAATAAATAAATACACAATTCTTTCTCATCTGCAGCTTCTTTCACTTCCTCATTCCACCGAGCATCATTTTTCATACTTCCAATTAACATAGTGCCATACGCTTCTGTGGCACCCTTAAATATAATTACACCCTCTTTTCTTACATCCATTTCCCATTCATTTTGTTGGAAGATTATTTTCAGATTTTTTTTCACATAATACTTGTACTTTTTCTATCTGTAGTCATTCTACCTTCACTCATTTCTTTCACGTCTTTCCTTTTTTTTATAGTGACTTTTTCTGAAGATCTGCTCTTGACGCTACCCCAAAAAAGGTCTGTCCTGCATTCAGAACCTTTCATCAGCTTTGTCTCTTTCACTAATTCTCTCAATCAAATCTATTACATGTTTAGAGTAATATTTGTTCCTTTGCTATGTATACATATAAACAGAGTTATGGTTGACCTTTTTCTAAACAGCTTCACACAAGCAGTCAACATTCACATTTAGTTTTGGGTCTCCATTTTCTCTGTACTTTCTTGTTTCATTCACACCCAACCATTCATGCCTGTGGAAACTTCTTTTGCCCTGCATCTCATCCTTTCAGAATGTTGCACAATATTCCTCCAAACCCATCCTGATTCTTTCATTCATTGAGCCTAACATGAACTATCATAAACTTATGAATTCCTACTTTCAAACAAATTGATAGTTACCTTGGAGACACCAATTCATCTTTATGACATAAAAGTTAGCTTTCTCATTTATAATTAAACCAATAACCTGCATGTATTCAACAGTTCTACTCTCTAAGACCATTCATTAAGATATATTACATCTAACCTTTTTTTCTTGGTTTCACAGTTACACACTATCTCCATTTTTTACTCTTTAACATTCCAAGATACAATCTTCTATTTCCTGTGGTCATCACCAGATAGGCCCACAGATATTGATCTCTAATACTTATCCTAGTTTTGCTTCATCAAGGATTTCACCTAATGCCTTTTTAATAAGATAGAAAAAGTATTGAGAACTTTACCAGCTTTCCATGTCATACACAGCTTTTCTTGTTAATGGTAAGTACAGTACAAAGTAGAACAATTTGGCATAACCCAGTATGGACCCATTAACCAGTTTGTTCTCAAGCATGTCCATATGATTCTATGCAATCTCCAGAATTTATTGCAAACTAAATTATTGTTGTTCACATCCCACCAACTAGGAGATATATGCAGTGGACTGTGACATTCAGAATACAACTCAAATTATCTAAATAATAAAAACTGCCCTTGTAGACAGCACAGATTAGATATTGGCATTATAGTGTATATATTATATATTGGCATTTGTAAGCAAATTATTTTTATGTGCAATGGTCCCTCAAGTGGATATGATGTCTATGGCTTTCCAAACTAACTATCAATAGTGCCACTCAAGCAAATTCCCTCAGACAGCATTATATGTGGGTTCAGATATTAGGGACATGGACATAGCTGCAAATATTCTAAGTGTGACAGATGGCCACCAAGCCATCTGTCACTATATAAGATTATGATTTCTTCAATAGCCAGATTCATAGTTGACTTTCAACAAAGGCAAATGTAACTTGCAGTAGAAATGCACTTTTTCTTTCTTAATTCAGGGAGAAGTTATGAGAAACCATAAGTGGACAAAATACATTGATTAACAACCATTATTATTATTACTACTACTATTATTATTATTAAAATGTGCATGCCCTTTAACATAGACCAGGTCAAGAAACAGATACAACAAGGATTCCTGGAATGCTACTTTATTGTTATAGGGTATAATAACAGAATTTTGAAAGCATGTCCAAGTTTGTCCCATTTTATACTAAACAAAATCAAGGCAGGGTTATTCTGAGTTTCTATCTCATGCTTCCTTCAGTCTCTGGACTGTGTACAGTAATCTCTTGTCCAAGTACCTTCTTAACTGCTTTTTCATACCTTCTCCAAGATCAGCTCTAAATTCCTTTACACACGGACTCCTGGTGACTTACAACAAAATAAAATATGGTTAGAGTAAGAAAAACAAAAATAAAATCTCCATAATAAGAAAAGGGGAAAAAAAGAATTAAAATTTTACTCCACAATCCTCATAGCGCCAGCGCCCAAAACAACTCAATAACTGAAAACCAACATTAACAACAACAACAATAATAATAATAAATGATGAAGGATCACATCTCAAACACCCTCTAAAAGAATTCTGTAGCTTCTGGGAGATCATTACCAAGGGGCCCAGTTTAATTTCTAGAGGGAAGCTGTTCCAGAGAAACAAAGATGAAAAAAAAATGCTTTCTAGCATCAGCCCCCTCACCTCATAAAAATGGGGCATTACCAGCAGCATCTCCCAGAAGGACCTTCTTGGATGGGTTGACACTGGTTGGAGTAGGCAGTCCTGCAAACACCTCAGTGCCAAACCATGTGGGGGTTTATAAGTCAAAACTAGCCCTTCGAATTGTACTTGGATTAATCACATCTTTACCAGTTCCACAGAGCAACTTTCCAACTGAATTAAAATATTTGTTTTTAAGGAACTGAAGCATACCCCAAGCATGTGCATGCACTCGCACTCTCTCTTTCTCTTTCTCATGGGAGGAAAGATCTGATTAATGGTCCAACCAATGCTATTGCTCAAAAAATAAACTCCCACTATTTTTCAAAGAAACTCTTTTGTTTATTCTTTGAAATCTATCCTGTATGTTTATCCTTGGCACTATGTTATCTGCAGTAGCAGCAAAATATCAGACAAACAGAACATCCATTATATCATGTACTGAAGTAAAGTTAGCACATAGTTTTAGATGGCTTAATATAAGCTGATAACATCCAACCTAGTACAATCCAAATTTGGACTCTAGGTGGAATCATCAGAGTTTTAGTTCAACATATCTGGACTGCAGGGCATTCGACTGGGGGACAATGCAGACAATCTTGAACTATTTGGCCATCACCTACAAATCTTTCTGTCTTTCCAAGCACTGTGACTGGCTGTACAAAATACGACTGGAAGAAGCAAAGATGAATTGTTGCATTACAATCCTGGTAATTTTGCAGATTTGTCAGCATGCAATGAATCTTGTTTGCAAAATTAAAAATGATTGACTTAATTAATATATTAGGAGGAAAAAGCTTTACCGATCTCACACCTGCCTCCAACTTGAAAATGCCAGAAGGTTTCATAACATGATTATGCATCACATACCACAACAAATTCAGCAGTTCTACTAATTAGACTATTAATTAAGATTATTTCCTGTTAATTTTATTGGTGTAAATAGTATTAATAATTCTACTAAGCATCAACATTAACTGGCACTAAGTATGCTAATCTCATTTTAATAACTTGTTATGCTTATGGCACAATATAACTCCCTTCCAACTGTACTTTGTGTGTTTTAGACATTCTTGAATTAATTATTTTGCTTCTTGTCAAAATAATAATGAACTCCTGCAGGGCTTTGAGGGAAATCAAATTCTTAGGCTGAAAAAGGACATGACGATGAGAAAAAAAAAGTGACTAAGATCTCCCCATGATTTATTTGCTTAGATTAATAATGAGTAATCTTATATGACAAATGAAGACTATAGCAAACACTACCTTTGGCACCTGTATGGCAGAGCTAATGAAATCTTTCAGAAAAAAATCAGGGTTGTGTTATAGAATTTATAAGGAAGGGAAGACTTACTGCTGTTTCTGAGTGTCACCTCCCAATTTGCAAAGCATTTGAAGAGGGTTTTTATTTAATAAACAAACAAATATTTCGGCTATAATCCTCTATCTGCCAACCAGAATCCACTGAATTCAATGCAACTTACCTTTGATAGTTATGTGTAAGATTTCTTGTTAATATTGCTACAGTTAAATATTGAAGCTCTTTTTATTGCTTCAAGATGGAGCTAACTTCCTTTTCATACTGACAGTTCACTAATTAACTCATTACTACTAATTCATTCACTTTTAATACTACACTATGAAATTTGTACAGGTCATAAACCTAGGCCCCTTTTTGAACATGCAAACATACACTGTTTTATCCAACTAATCACCATGAAAGTGATTTGTATAACAAATAGGAACAATATTTAGATTTTCTATAGCCCTCAGTCTGGGGGAAACAAAGGAAAACTGAAGGCTTTTAAAGTGAGTCAAATGTGGAAGATGAATAAAAATAACTTACCCTCGCTTAACCCAAGGAATGGTCAAATCACTGCAGGTTTTATCTGCTGAAAACGCAGGTTTTATTTGTTGCAGGTAGAATATTGTTAAGTTTAGGTACCCAGTGCACTGAAATTATCTCTTCTTCCCCCCCTCCCCCCGTAGTCCATCCTCATACTAAAATACCTAAGATTATTCAGAGTCTAGCAGGGATAATTTCTCTGCAGAAAAAGAGATCCTTGTATATACTCAGAGAAGATACAAATACTGGTATTCTGAGTCAATTTTCATTACCTAATTTTTCATTTCCATTTCTTTAAAAACAAATGCAGCCATCTAACAGCACTGACATCGGCATTAGCAGAAGCCAATCATCTCTTTTGTTACCTCTACATGCTTTGTGCAAAATATAAATAAAGATGGTCCTTGCTATTTCTTATAAAATAATAGAATTGTATGATTCATATCTTTGCAACACTGAAGTTCAGGCTGCCGGACTCTAGGGAATATTCCACAACCTTTTCTAACCACACAGCAAATACACTACCTTCACCCCAAATAATAATGAAAGTCTGCCTCTTTTGAGAAAGAGCATTGTCTGGCTTCCTTATTATCATTCCATAGTAACTGACCTTTAGAATCAGAGACCTTTAGAGTCATTGTTGCAAGGCTCTTAAAGAATTGGGGCTTAGCACCAGGATGTCTCTGAATTGTTTCAAACATCTGTGCCTGAAGATAGATAGATAGATAGATAGATAGATAGATAGATAGATAGATAGATAGATAGATAGATAGATAGACAGACAGACAGACAGACAGACAGACAGACAGACAGACAGACAACAGATGGATGGTAAAATATTTTATCCTATGAGTATTATCAAGAGAAATTATATCAAATGAATCAAATAACTCATGAAGTAGTCCAGGGATTTCTGTTATATGAAATGGTTTGCATTCCTGGTGCATGTTTTAATTTATCCTGTCTTGCAATAAGAAAAAAATAATAAAATACAAAAAGTGTGACTATGTTGTTCTAGGGCTTTCAAACCAATCTGCATCTGTATCCTATTATGGATAAAATTATTTAAGATTAAATTGCGTTACAGAAAATGCATATTTGATGTCTTGCCAAAACTTAGATGTCAGAATCAAAGATATTTAAACATCACACTGCGAAGAGGAGATACGTTTAGACTTGGATTAATGTGACCTCATATACAATACAAATCATAACTCAGCTATCACTCTTGCCTTCAAAGCAGCTGTATCAATCCTTCTAGAGGACACTGCTACTTTAATGCTTCAAGGAGAACAGATATTATTTCTTGTGTGTTCTTTATTGCTTGAGTAACATAGACACTCCAGGAATTGATCACAAAAATTGACATTTCCTCCATCAATATGCCAATTCTAAAGTTAGCACCTCCATGTTCAGCCTCCAATTACATGCCTCGTTATTTAAGTGCTATGGCAGATATAATGGAAACCGTCACAGGAAAGCAACTCCCAGACAAGGAAATATTTAAGAACCTCTTGTAGTACACATCAAATTGAAAATTCTTCATAAATGCCAGAGATTAATTTAATGTCTTATGGCAGTGAACCTGGGTTCCAAAAACCAAGATGTCTTCTGGTGTTCTATATTTTAATCATGGTTATGGATGGACAGGGAAGATTTGAACACAAACTGTAATTGCAGCTAAGAATGGCTGCAGTGCTCCATGTGCTTGGGAATCCTGTGCCCTCAGGGTCTAGACTCTATGCAACATAGCAACCGCATTCACCCAAATGCAATTACAATCCTTGTTCAGATCTTTCAATTCAACATGGAAAGATCAAGAGAGGGGGATCTGGGCAGGGTTGGAATATGTATATCTATCTCTACTCCAAAATTAATAATTTAAATGTTATGACATTGGTTAGGATACCTACATTTGTTGATATAAGATGAGGTTGCACCCCTAAAAATAATTGTTCCCAGCAATCTGTCTTCAACTTTCTTTAAATTATAGTATTGTTTGATAATTGTGGAACATTTAAACAATCTGAAACTAAAATTCACTTTATAGATCAGTTAGTACTTTTCTTAGTCCCTCTACAAACCCCTAGCTTCGATATATTCACAGATCCGTCAGGTTCAGAAGCTTCATTTCAAAGCAACAGAAGCAGGAATAGACAAAAGATATATAGGAACACTTCAACAACCTCACAGAATTCTATAATCTAAGCATTTACATGAACTACTAATGCACTGACATGCTGATCCAGACCAATAGAGCTTTTAGCACGTCGCCGTGTTGATAACCCCAATAAAAGAAATGAGAAATGCTGATCATCACTAATGCACTTACTTCATCACACAGTCCAATAAAATACTAATGTACTAATACTGCTGATCTAGTCCGATTGAAGTACCTTTTTCTTCCACAGACATTTTGTGCTCCTACTCCAACATCTTTCTAAGTTCTAGGTCAGACTCCCACAGTCTGATGACTCAGATACATGGGCTACTGTTCTTTTAATTAAGGTATGCGATCCAATCATACCTGGAAGGTGAACAGGTTAAGTCTGCAGAACAGAATTTCACCCTCAGTCATGAGTGAAAGACACAAAAACCAAGAAAAGGAAATATGTTTCTTGCCAAATGACATCAAACTAATCTGATATTGAAAAAGCTAAACAAAGCTGAACTAAGTGGAAACTTGGATTATACAACACCAAGTAAATGTAGTGCTTCAGACTAGACTTGGAAGTTGAAAAAATATATCTGGAACATAATAATAGCACTGTCGTATCATGGCAAGGCAATCTTTGTATAGCATTTTGTTTCTCAAATCCCCAACTAAATGCTAGAGGGTGTTCACAAGCTGAACACATACGCCACTCATACTATTGGTCCTCTGCAACTACAGTATATGTGGAGATATGCTGCCCTGAACCCAGAGATAACATTAAGTCTTCAAGAATGATAGACCCTGATAGACCATCTTCAATGAATTTATTCAAGACAATACCAATACCAATACCAATACTTTAATGGCCAAGTATAAAACATACACAAGGAATTTATCTTCGGTGATAACAGCAAAATCAATGGTGCGTTTGGATAAGAGCAAAAAAAAGATCACATGGTATTCACCAAAGCAATGGCACGAGGGAAAAAACTATTCTGATGTCTGGATGTTTTAACATAAGGAGCTCTATGGCGCCGTCCTGAAGGAAGAAGTTGGAACAGATTGTACCCAGGATGAGAAGAGTCTGCAGATATCCTCTCTGCCCTCCTTTTGACCCTCACTATAGTTCTTCTACAGAAGGCAGATGGATTGCAATGATCCTTTCTGCAGACTTAACTATTCGTTGGAGTCTGAGTCTGTCCTGTTTGGTTGCAGAACCAAACCAGACAGTTATAGAGGAGCAGATAACAGACTCAATAATTCCCCTGTAAAACTGCACCAAGAGCTCCTGGGATAATTTAAACTTCCTAAGTTGCCGCAGGAAAAACATCCTTTGCTGTGCCTTTTTAATAATAGCTGTAATGTTATACGTCCATTTCAGGTCTTGGGAAAGTATACAGCCCAGGAACCTGAAGGACTCTACCACTGATACTAGACTGTTAAGTATAGTAAGGGGAGGAATAGGAGAAGGATTCTTCCTAAAGTCCACAATCATCTCCACGGTCTTAAGTGTATTCAGTTTCAGGTTATTACTACCACACCACAAGACCAGCTGTTGAACCTCCCGTCTATATGCTGACTCATTTCCATTTTGAATTAAACCAATGACAGTTGTATCATCTGCATATTTCAAAATTTTAACAGAAGAGTCCTTTGAAATGCAGTCATTGGTATAAAGGGAAAAAAGCAGTGGAGAAAGCACACATCCCTGAGGGGCACCAGTACTGATTAACCGAGTACTGGAAATAATTTTGCCTAACCTCACATGTTGTTTTCTGCCTGTTAGAAAACTAATAATCCACCTACAAGTATGCACAGGCACAGTAAGCTGGATCAGTTTGTTGTACAGAATTTCTGGTACAATAGTGTTAAATGCTGAACTGAAGTCCACAAAAAGAACTCGTGCATAAGACCCCGAATGTTCAAGATGTTGCAGAATATAGTGAAGGGCCATATTAACAGCATCATCCACTGACCTGTTCCCCCGATAGGCAAACTGCAGTGGATCTAACAGGGGATCCATGATGGCTTTCAAGTGAGCCAACATGAGCCTCTCAAAGGTCTTCATGACCACAGATGTCAATGCAACCGGTCTGTAGTCATTCAGCTCACTAATGGGGGATTTCTTAGGAACTGGGATGATTGTAGAACTCTTAAAACAAGAAGGAACATAGCCCGTCTTCAGTGATTTGTTAAAAATATGCGTGAAAACAGGGGCCAGTTGTTCTGCACAGACTTTCAGACACAAGGTAGTCACACCGTCTGGACCTGGAGCTTTTCCAATCTTTTGCTTTTGAAGCAAACCTCGCACTTCTTTTTCCAGGATCACCAGAGGTAAGGGACCCGGGGGACTGGGGAGAGGTAAAGAAAAATTGAGTACTGATGATGTATCCGAGATACAATTGGCAGCCGCAGATATCAATTGATCATTCTCAAACCTGCAATAAAACCTGTTGAGATCGTCTGCCAGTTGATGACTCTCTTCAATCAGGAGAGGTGGGTGGCTGTAGCCGATGATGTTCTTCAGGCTCTTCCACACAGTCGCAGGATCATTTGCTGAGAACTGACTTTTCAGCTTTGCTGAATAGTTCCTCTTTGCCGCCTTAATCTCCCTCGTGAGTACATTTCTAGTCCGATTATACCTAATCCTGTCCCCACTTCTATGGGCCTCCTCCTTGTCCCGACGCAGCTGTTTGAGCTTTGCTGTGAACCACGGTTTGTTGTTGTTATAAATAAGTATGTTTTGTTGTTATAAATAAGTATGTTTTTAGTGGGCACACACATGCCCTCACAAAAGCTAATGTATGAAGTCACAGCATCAGTATACTCATCCAGATCTGCAGACAATGCACTTCTCTAGTGTTGCCAAGAAAACAACATGGACATACAGTATCCAGTCATCAGAGTCAAACTTGATTTTAGGGAGATTTTACTTTTTAATGATAACACAAGTGAATCAAAGAAATGAGATATGTTTGAAATGGAAACTGAAACCTTTAGATTTGAGGGTATGTCCATATGTTTCCAGCACAATGCACTTTCTCAGAACTGTGCAGGTTTTAAAAAACAGAGACTACAACCTGATTCTTACATGTATATAACTCATTTGATGGTATCAAATATGAACTTCCACCTGAATATATGAACTTCCTCCCACAGAAATGTGTTAAGTTTAAAGGTGATGAGATAAGTTTGTTTAATGAAGAACAGGGAGGTTCCTTTCTCTGAAATAAGGCTGAATTTTATACAGAGTTCCCTTGGCTGCTTTTAGACATACTATTGATTTTCTTATTCAACATTACAACCAGAAATAAAATTGACGTTCCATCTAAAATACTGCACTTTTGTTTAATTTGACCATCCTTCTGTCTTCTACCTAAAGCAGTGGTGAGAAAGAGGAATTACCGATAGTGTTGTTTTAAATATCCGTTACTTAATGCTAATAAAAAGGGATCTAGTAGCATCTTTTCCATAGTATGATTAGCATACTTACATTCTGAAGTATGCAAAACATTCATTTAAATAGTGTTTTTAATATTTTGATTAGAAATTTAATCAAAGCATTTAATGAAGAAGAATGCTAAAATGACAGTGAACAAAAAGGGGTTTTTTTCCAAATATTTTTAAACATTTAAGTCATAATGTCCTTTTGTTTAAGTAAAATTTTGAAAATCCACACCTCTTTAATAAGAAAACAGAATTGTGAATCTAAGCATTTATGCCTCTCCCTCATCTTTCACCATGACTGTGGCTAGTTCCTAAGGTAGTATTTCTCAACCTTGGGAACTTTAAGATATGTGGACTGGCTGGGGAATTCTGGGAGTTGAAGTCCACACATCTTAAAGTTCCCAAAGCTGAACTTTAACTAAGGTAAGAGATGGTAAATAGTAATTGGTAAAGAGGGAAAAGGAACAGAAGAAGCAAGTGCCCCAGGCAGTGAAACTCAGCCTGTCCTGAATTCTTCTCCCTTTGGATTTGTTAGGGCTATTTAGTCAACATAAAACTATTATGACTCTTGACATCTGTTCTGCTTTCCCTTGCAGGTATTGGCAAACTGCAGACTGCTCTAATATTGGAGGGAGCTCAGAGCCTTTGGCTGATGTGAAGAGGACATGGCTCCAAGACCCAGGAAGTTTAAAAATTGTACTGATCAAGAGGCAAGCAAGGAAGTGGAAGAGAGATAACTGCGGCAAAATTGAACAGGAACGCCTAGAAGGAAGAAGGAAAAAGAAGGGCTGAAGGAAGACCTAGAGCAGATAGGAAGGAGAAAAGGAGGCACATGAAACTGTCTCAGGAAGGAGAACAGAGAAGCATGGGTAGTGAAGAGGATGAAAAGCTAGAAAATATTCAAGCATCCTGGCAATGGTGCCAGTATGGCCAGACCTGAATATAGGTGGAAAACCCAAGGTCTTCCACAAGACTGGAATTCTTAAAATGTGCTTAGTTTTTCTTTTCTCTTTTTAAATTCATTGTATATTTAATCCATCCAATAATACCCATTCTTTGGGTGGGTTGGATAAAAATAAAAACACAGAAAGCAACATCAACGCATGTAGAAAACAAAATATTAAAAGTACAAAATAGCCAATTCAGTACACAGTATTCTCTGCAGACTCTACAGTATAATTTATATTACAGTACGACATTTTTAAATGGCTGAGAGGAGGAATGTTTTTGCTTGGTACTGAAAAGATAATCATGCGAACGTCACAGATGAAGCAGTCGGATGGAGAAGGCTGTTCTCTTATGGACATCCACATAAACTCATTCAGATAGAACATCTGAGAAAGATCTCCCCAAGATGACTTGAAGGTATGAACTAGTAAATTTCACTAGAGAGAAACTCTAAGCTATTTAGAACTTATCTGAACCTGGTTTGGGAATCAATTCTGTTGGCAAAGCAAGAGCATCATATGATAATAATATTTTTTTTCTACTAATACTAGTTTTCTCTACTAGTTGTTCTTTTACAACCTATCTGAAATTTCCAAAATGACTGTAGCGCTATATCCAAGATAGACATAATGGCCACTTTAAATGAAGGTAAAGTGATCTTGGCTCCTCAAGTGCAACTAAAGCCATATTAGAGGAGCAGTAAAGTCCTTCCCCTTTCCTATAAATGAGACCAGCTCAGTCCTATCAGTAGAGTATCTTATTCACTGTTGAGAGATTTCTTTTAGAGATGAATCAGAACTAGGAACACATTTCAGAAGAAATGCTTCTGAAATTTCCTGTCTATTTGGGGCTACAGGGTCCCATTTTCCAAGAAAGACATCTTTGCTCCTTTGAATGAGAACACCTTCTGGTAGATCCCATCACACTGCAAGTCACCTGGTCAGCTTTAGGATTTGGTGCTTCTGCTAGGAATACATTATCAGTCTATTTCCAGTCTACATCATTCATTCATTCCATTCTGTTTCTGTTTCTGTATCAATTACCAGGTTTTCCTTTTTTAAAAAAAATTAATAACTGCTTGAAAATACTTACAGTGTAAATGTATTTTTTCTACTGCGTATTGTGTTTTTGCAACTTAAAATGCAGATTTTAGTCAAAAATTAATACTTCAAAATGCCTGCCACAGGATATATGTATAGATTCTGGGGATTTGACTAAACTTCAGTACAAAACAACATTCTAATATTTCCCATTTATTCATATTACTGATGAAGCAGACTCAAGAAAAGAGCAAAACACTTCAAATTTTTTAGCCTCAAAACTTATTTGTCTTTAGAATGCACCAAAACCTTTTTATCCTGAACTCAAGATTTCAGTATAAAGCAACTCTAACCTATTTGTGTGTGTATGTGTGCACAGTGTATTATACAAGCTTAATATGTGTATAACTATTTTTAAACCAACCTATGGCTTAATTCTAGAGTTAAGGAAGGGCATATAGAGATTAATGGCAATTCTCTCTCTCTCTCTCTCTCTCTCTCTCTCTCATGATTTGGCAGCTGGCCGTTTTCTAGCTGGTCAGCTTTGATCTTCTGGTTTTCTGCCACCTCTATCATACTCTCTGCATTGGTTAATAATTGTTCCTCAGCATTTTCAACCACTTTCTTGTCTCCAGCATGTTTCTTTGGACTGTGCCCAGCAGCTCTCTTCGGCACTACAAAGAATGCCTAATCCAACTCAGGATTACCAACCTACACTATTCTTTACTAAAACCAACAAGTAATCTTCAACAGCCACTGATGTCTCCTCTATTTTAGTTGCCAGACACTTTTTAAAATTTCTGTTCCAGATATTCCCTTATAGTTCCACATGATGTTTTTTAAGACATTCCCTTTGATTCCAGTCCAGTGCAGAAGCCTCTCCTTCTATCTCCTATGAAGAATCACATCTTCAGGGCCCTTCAAAATCCCAATAGAGTGGGCCATTTGAAACTTGGGGGGAACCTCATTCCAGAGGGCAGGAGTTGCTACAGAGAAGGCATGCTTCTGGGGTCCCAAAAGTTGACACTGTTTAATCAGTGGAACCTGGAGCACACCAACTCTGCCAGATCAAACCATCCAGGTACATGCTATGGGAGGTAGGCAGTCCCTCAAGTAACCAGGTCCTATGCCATGTAGGGCTTTATATGTAGCAACCAGTACTTTGAATCCCACCTAGAAGCAAACTAGCAACCAGTGCAGCTTGTGAAGCAGCGTGTTACATGGGCATACCAAGGCATGCTCATTACTGCCCGAACTACTGCATTTTGGACCAACTGAAGCTTCCAGGTGGTCTTCAGGGGCAGCCACATGTATACTGCATTGCAATAGTCAAGCCATGAGGTGACCAGGGCATGAGTGACTGTCTGAAGGGCCACCCAATCTAGGAAAGGGTGCAACTGTTGCACCAGATGAAGCTGGGCAGAGGCCATCCTGGCCACCCTGCCAGCTACTCATCAAGGAGGGCTGTGAGTCTGGGAAGACCCTCAAATTGTGAACCACCCTTGAATGGGGGTGTGCCATCCTATCCAAGGTCAAAGTTGGAATAACCCCAGTTCTGGGCAGTCCGAACACCCACAGCCACTCGGTCTTGGTCGGACTGAGTCAGAATCAGTTCTTCCTCATCCAAACTCACATAGCCTCCAGGCACTGGGACAGAACTCAACAGCCTCACTTGGCTGGCCCAAAGTTGAAATATATTGTTGGGTATCATCAACATACTTATAATACCAAACCCCAAACCAGCAGATGACCTCACCCAACTGTTTCATGTAGATGTTGAAAAGGAGGGGAAAGAGACTAGAACCCTGTGGCACCCCACAAAGGAGGGATCTAGGAGATGATCTTTCCCCACCAACCAATAACAACTAGAACTGGACCTGGGGAAAAGAAGAGAACCACTATGATACACTGCCCCCATCCCCAACCAATGGAGCCAGCTCAGAAGGATACTGTGGTCAATGGTATCAAAAGCCACCAAGAGATCCAGGAACACAAGGATGGATGCACCACCACAATTTCAGCTTTGCCACAGGTCATCAACAAGCATGACCAAAGCTGTCTCAGTACTAAATCCTGGCCTGAAACCTGGCTGAAACAGGTCTAGATAAACTGTTTCCTCCAGGGTTCTCATCAGCTGCAGGCCAACCACCTTTTCAACCACCTTCCCCAGAAAGGGAAGGTCAATAGTTAGCAAACACCATTGGTCCCAAGGATGAACTCTTGAGGAGGAGGTGCATCATTGCCTCTTTCAAGGCTGGGGGTACCACCCCTTCTGTCAAAGATAATTAAAAAAAATAAAAAATAAATAAAATCAGTAAGTTATAACGGTACATTTTCCCCAAGCAGCTTAATCACCAGAGCCTTTTAGAAAAGGCTGGAACTATTCTCTGGAAGGCCATAAAAGTGGGGGCCATTCTTACCTCAGGAATAAGCTGTTCCAAAAGAGGGGAGCAGCCACCAAGAACACCCACCTCCATGCCTCTTCAAGTTGTATCTCCTGATGGGGAGGATCTTCAGCAGGCACTTCCTCTTTACCAAATCAGGCAAGCAGGATTTACTTGGGATAGTGAGGAACTCTTCAGACATCCCTAGTCCTTGCTTGGTCGCTCTTTTTAGTACCATAAAGGTTCATATAGTGTTGCACAAAAAGCATGCATATGTCCATGTGAAGGGATCTATTACAAAACATGAGACGAATTCATATTTTGCACGAGCGGATAAAATAATTACTTCCTTCTGTTCCTAAAATAACATGTGAAAGCAGCTTAAAAGGATACTCTGCTTCTTCCTTCTCCCTCTCCCCTTTTTCTGCATAGCCTGATGGTGCTTATTGCTGTGTTGATGATCATTCACCATTATCTCTCAAGTCCCTTACCAAATGTTGCCTAAGTTCAGCTAGTTCCCATCCCAACCAAAACAGTTCTTTTTACTCATTTGAACACCACTAGCACCATGCATTCCTTTTCAAACATGTCACTTGTTAAAATATTCACATATATTTACTATAAAGGACTAAACTTTCCTCATTACATGTTAATTATTTGTTTAATATGCAGAGACATAGCTTTTACGAGAGCCAGGCCAATAAAACTGCCTGCCTTCCTCTACACAGGCTAAATGCCATTATTCAGCAATGTACTAATTGCTACCAGGCATTTTCAACTGGATGAAAGCCAGGAGTGATACACAAAAAACTTGGACGTTTCTCTGCCCAACCACACAGAATATAAAACACCCAAACGCAGGATTATGCTCAAAAGCAATGACTAAAAACTAGTCAGGATTTTGATTAAAAAGTTGGATTTTAAATATATTTATAGACAAAGGAGTTCTTAAATAGCACCATCCATGTAACAACTCAACGTTCATTTGATTCAACAGAACAATATTTTTAATTATTCTGGTAAATGGTTTTTTATTGATGTCCAAAATAATTTGCCTCAATTTTCATTTTTAGATTTTTTTTCAAGGACAGAAGTCAAAATCCAGTCATTTCATTTTTAAAAAATACTGACGTTCAAGAGTCAAGGTTACCAATCCATGTCATACTACTGTATGCCATAACATTATTTTCTGCTCCTCTGTGAAAGCATATTATGAGAACCCCAAGCACAGAACTCCTCTTCCTCTCTCATGTACAACTTGTACCTGTTTTCTGAGGACTCCAATGTTGTGCAAAAGGGATGCCATTTTGAAAAGTTCTTTTCAATGGTTTGTAAAAATGTCACTGAATAACTCCAGGAGACTAACAGAACACCTATGTAAGTCCAAACTATGCAACACTGGCCATGTTAAATTGGTCATTTGGTCAGCTTAGTTTCTTTCTGGGGATTTTCCAACTTAGATGCCTTAAAATATATACAGTGGTACCTCTAGTTACGAACGCCCCTAGTTACGAATTTTTCGAGATACGACCAGCTCCAGCCCCAAAAATTTACCTTGACTTGCGAACTCGCCTCGACTTACGAACCGGATCCGCAGCCATTTTCCGCCCGTTCCACGTGGTCCGCGGCCATTTTCCGCCCGTTCCACGTGGTCCGCGGCCATTTTCCGCCCGTTCCACGTGGTCCGCGGCCATTTTCCGCCCGTTCCACGTGGTCCGTGGCCATTTTTCTGCCCGTGCCACATGGTCCGCAGCCATTTCCCGCCCATTCCATGTGGTCTGCGGCCATTTTCCCGCCCATGCCACGTGGTCCATAGCCATTTTCCGCCCGTTCCACATGGTCCGCGGCCATTTTCCGCCTGTTCCACGTGGTCTGCGGCCATTTTTATGCCCATGCCACATGGTCCGCGGCCATTTTCTGCCCGTTCCACGTGGTCCACAGCCATTTTCCGCCCGTTCCATGTGGTCTGCGGCCATTTTCCCGCCCATGCCACGTGGTCCATAGCCATTTTCCGCCCGTTCCACGTGGTCCGCGGCCATTTTCCGCCTGTTCCACGTGGTCTGCGGCCATTTTTCCGCCCATGCCACGTGGTCCACGGCCATTTTCTGTCCGTTCCACGTGGTCCACAGCCATTTTCCGCCCGTTCCACGTGGTCCGCGGCCATTTTCCACCCGTTCCACGTGGTCCGCGGCCATTTTTCCGCCCATGCCACGTGGTCCACAGCCATTTTCCGCCCGTTCCACGTGGTCCGCGGCCATTTTCCACCCGTGCCACATGGTCCGCAGCCATTTTCCGCCCGTTCCACGTGGTCCGCGGCCATTTTCCACCCGTGCCACATGGTCCGCAGCCATTTTCCGCCCGTTCCATGTGGTCCGCGGCCATTTTCCGCCCGTTCCATGTGGTCCGCGGCCATTTTCCACCCGTGCCACATGGTCCACGGCCATTTTCCGCCCGTTCCACGTGGTCCACAGCCATTTTCCACCCGTTCCACGTGGTCCGCGGCCATTTTTACGCCCCTGACACATGGTCCGCGGCCATTTTTCCGCCCTGCCATGTGGTCCGCGGCCGTTTTTCCACCCCTGACGCGTGGTCTGCGGATGCCGGAACGGATTAACGGTAATTACATTGAACCTTATGGGAAAATTTGCCTCGTGTTGTGACCAATTCGAGTTGCAACCAGAGTCACGGAATGGATTAAATTCATAACTCGAGGTTCCACTGTATTGCAGAGTGCCACAATGGCCTCCTTAATGGGAGATTTTGCTTTTGAGTCCTATGCTTTTTCTTGCGGTACTGTTTCTGGAACACCTAGCTAGAATAATTTAGGCAATATGCCGCTTTCTATGGCAAGATTGAGAAGATGTTTTCAAAATCATGGAGACTATAAAATATATATTTGCCAGGGTTCAATAAACGATCTACCAACCTCTGCATACAGAAGCTGACACAGCATTTAAAAATTGCACCATTTATCTGATAGTTCAATAGATAAATACTGAAAACTTTTCAGTATATATCCTGATATTTTATTATTTAAGCCTCTTCAAATGTGTAAATGTTTTAAAATAGAAGAATACACACACACACACACACACACACACACTGGATATGGCTTCCTCTGTTATAAAAATAAACACTTTTGTGGGTTGATAAGAATATTTTTAATATCAAAAACATATTGTAGTCCCACCATAAAATGGCAGTTATGGGAGGAGTTCATCGAATCACAATATTTGGTTTACCATATTTGAACTTCCTAAAAGGCAGCAGTATGAAAAGCATGTTGTTTTATCTAATGTGCTCCACAGTTAGTTATTTCTACTCCTTTCTCCTACCCTCCGTAGCACATATTCTGTCTCTCAATCCCCAAAGGGAAGGATCCAGCAGAAGAAATTTGTAACTACTGCTGCAGGGAGAGCAGTTTTCCATAAACTCACATCAAAAACACCATATCATAATGCTTTTCTTCCTTTATTCAGGACTTTTTGGAAAAGAGGAAAAATGAGAGGGAGGAAAAGGCATCTAAGGTCTGTCCAGTGGTTCAGACTGAACGTCCACCTACCCAACATATTATCTCCTATGATAGGCAACTACATCCTTTGAGAAATCCACAAAACAGGTATAAGGGTAACAGTAATCGGCAGCTTTCCCCCCCCGAATGTTATATTTCCAGGTATATAGCTTATGTACAAGCACTAAAGCAGAGATGTAGTTGTGGTAAAAATCTTAGAAATGGGTCCTATGTGCAGGTTGGATATAAACATGGGGCTGGGGTCTGTAGAAGTTGAAGATAACAGCAGTACTTCTCTGGGGACTAAAGGGGGATTTAGTCTTTGTGTTGTGTTTCCGTACCCCCTCTTGTTGCATCTATGTATCTTTGTGTATGTGTGAACCAGGAAACTCAGGGTGCGCTCCATATGATCCACTCTGGATCACAGGACCAGGAGGGAAGGGGCCTTGGAAGGGAACAACCAGCAGCATTCTCAGTTGCTACCCTACTGCATCTCCTATCAGGATGCTCTGGAGAAAAAAAAAATGTGGATTTTTTTTTCTCCACCACCCTCGGCTGTATCCAAACCATTTTCAAGCTCAATCTTTCTTTGCCAATTGCTGTCCACACCAAATCTGGTTCCATTCTGTTGTTTTTCAAAAGTTTAAGGGTTGATTGAGATAGATGGCAGGCAGGCAGGCAGGCAGGCAGGCAGGGAGGCAGACAGAAAGACAGACAGACAGACAGACAGACAGATATCACTGTGTGTGTGTGCGCACACATACATGAGATTATGAGATACAGTACAGGGCTTAAGTTAACCCTACAACCCTAACATGGCTGCCATGGTAGATTTCTGCCTGTCAGCCACTCCAGTGTCTCCAGGAAGCGGTCTCTCAAGCTTAGATGAATATATTTCTTTCTGGGCAGAAGGGCCAAGTCTTCCAGACAAAGCACTGGGCTGCAGCCACACACCATTTTTATATCCAAGAAGGGTCATGAGGCTCATGTGGGCTCAGAGGCATTACTGTAAATCAAGATGAAGTTTAAGGCCAGTGAATTGCAATGTTATAACCTCCCATTCAATTTATTTTTAATGAAAAGAATCTTGGAAAAAAATAAGTGAGGTTGGACAGGAAGCCCCGCTCTATTACTATTTTAATATAAACTCAAAGTATTAGTTAGATGAATCTAATAGTACCTAAAGGCTTTTAAAGAAATTAATGGAAACATCCTTACATGATCAGTGCAAGCTCATTTGGAGGGTAAGAATAAAGAAAAGGAAGGGCACACTTATAAAGCACACTGCTGGAAAATTTCCTGTGCAAATAAAAGGATCGGCTTTTATCTGCATAGGTAAGAAAAAGACTAAAAAATCTTGTGCAAACTGTTTATGGTTTCTTTTTAATTGCTTTGCTCTCTAGCGCAATCTTCTTAACACCATTGTGAACAGCAGGGAGAGGTCTAAATATTGTCTCTTAATTCAAGACAGACTGCATGTTCCCCTGTGAGCCCTTCAATCTTCAGACTAACAGCTGATATCGCTGGGAACAAAGACCAGGTAAAAGTCAAAATGACAGCTTTCTGCAAAAGGGCAATGTGGTATTTAGCCTTCGAAACTGAAAGATCCACAGCGTTGTAAATGACTTTACCTAAAAACCTCTTCCATCTCACCAAATCATACCTGCACCTACAAATTGATTCATCAACAAATTAAGTGCTCCAGAACCCAAGGAACAAATGCTGAATACAGTTTTGCAGCTTGCATGCTTGGAATCCATCCTATTACAGCAATGCATTCACATATCATTGAGGGAAGAAGCGGCATTTTATTTCCTATCATCATTTGTATCTGCTGCAATGTTACTGTATCTTTCCTACTCCTTTACCACCTTCAAACTCTAGCTTCCTCCTCCCTTGTTTAATGGCCAACTACTGACCTCTACTGCAATTATGTGTCAGTCCCATCTTTTCTTCCCATCCTGCACTATATTTTTATTGTAATTCAGGGATCAAAAATACTGCCTCAATAGAAGCAAGGAACACACATCTCCTTTGTCTGAACACCCTTGGTTGGATTCAGCTCTGCTGCTCAACTTCCTTATGTGTCTAGTTTTACAGCTATAGCTGACAAGAAAGATTTGCTTTTGACAGCAGGAAAAAGAGAGGTTTCATACGATTTAAAAAATATGTCCTGCAATGTTTTTTTGTTACACTTATTTTTATTTTAACAGGAAAAAAAAAAACTTTCAAGGGACATCTGATGAATACAGTCATCCAGTGTAGTCGGTAATTCAGCATGCTGCTGCCACCACCAAATCTTTCTGAATGGCTCTTTCTGAATGGCTGTCAGGTTATCAGGCTGTTTCTTGATGACAAAAGCCATGATATATGCTCCCCTTATTCCTTTCTTTTCTCCTTGCTATAAGATATGATACCGATTCCCCACGTGAACTTATTTTTTACTTGGTTATATACTTCTGCAACAGTAGCATATCTGTATTAGGTACTTTCAGGAGGCAATGAAGATATGAAGACTAAAAATATGAATGTTCCTACAAACAACTTGTATGCCAGGTCATTGAATGAACCAAAGTCAAGTAATCAGTGGAGATATCCTTACATACACTCACATGAGCATATACTTAGTCTACTTTTCATGCTACTTCAGCAATTCTGATTAGAAAAAAAAGCAAAAAAAAAAAAGCAAAAAAAATTGAATTGAAATTCTAACAAGGGAATCAACGTTCACAAAACGTTGCCAAAAACAAATACAGTATTTTCTCTATTCTCTCACCTTAAACAAGACATTTATTAAGGCATGGCCCGATGGTCCAGGTCAATTATTGTGAAAAGGCCAGGGCAGCAGAGGTCAAATGAAAAACTTTCTGCCTCATTAAAGGTGAAAATCAAAGAGATTTCAGCAACAAAATACTCTTATGCGTTTTCTGATGGGATTCGAGATTTGCTATTGATTTTCAGAGTCAAGGCACTTAGTTCTTCTTACTACTGAAAAGTCATTTTATCATTAAAGCAAAACCTACCAGTTAACAGAAAAGGTTCTCATCTACAGAAAGAACTATTAAGATTTTAAAAGTTGCAGTAAATGTAGTTCTAAGGTATTAATTGCATAGCCTTTAAAAAAAAAACCCTATAATTTCATTTCATAAAGGTTGTAAGCAGTGAGTCACCTGCATTCCCAAGTATTACATAGGGTGAAAACACATACTGAAACTTGGAAATGTTCTAGAGCAGATATAACAGAATAAAGGGCCAGCAAAGTATATTTGGTCTGTTGTCAGCCCTCCATGGTAGACCAAACTAGGAAACCAAAGTTATGCATGCTAATACTACTTGTATTATAAGGTTATAGTAACAGAATCTTGCAAGTCTGAATGTTCTTCCTCCCCTCCCTCTCTAGGGAGGAAGGGTCTTTTCTGAGATGCCTACTTGGGTTACAGATCTGCCCCGGACTCAGATTTCTTTTATTTGACCATTGTCTTCATTGCAGCTCTTCCTCCTGTTCCTCAAGGTTATTCCTTCTTCCCATTACACCCATTGAGGCTTGTACCCTTAATCCACACAGCCTAGCCTCTGCACCCATTCCATAAATGTGATCTAAATTGTGCAAAAAACAGTTCAACAAATGAACTTCGTTGTCCTCTTCTTGCATTTCCCACCCTCTCGTTTGCAAGGAAACTGCAAAACTTCATCTAAGCATCTACACACACAAGTCATTAAACAGTCAATGGCTCCTGTTCACTCTCTTCCTCCCACTTCTAAGTCCATGAGACTATGTGTGCTGCTTATTCCCACCCCTTACATCCTACACTTAACAATAAGGGGACTGTTCGCTCTTCTGCAACCTAATAAAAGTGTGATTACTCCAAGCTGCACAGAACCCTGGCCTTCCACATGCAAGTAACAGAAGAGAAGCAAGAAGTGCAGCCATTAGGCTGCCTGAAGTAGCCCTAGGAACCAGTGTGATGCCCCTCAGGAAGAAGCCTAAGAAGAGCAGGAGAAAAAAGTTAACAATGGGTTCTCATAAGCCAGGCCAAACTGGCTAGAGGACACCCTTCTCTATCTTGCATTTCTAACACAAATGACTCAAAGAAGTTAACTAGACATCTCTATTTTAGCTTTTCAAAATGGATTTAAGACACATCTCCTTAATTTGGTCATTGAAATTGCTTGTAGTGGGTTGAATGTTGTTTTATTATGTTTGATGTAGTTTGCTGCACAGGGCTGTGGTCATCATAGCATTCAAATGTTATTAATGAACAGCAAAAGCCCAGAATCTTTGAAGAATGGGAGTCTTTCTCCAATCTACTATGACCCTAACCATGTTACCTACCAGAATCAATAAATAAATACCCTATAATAGTAAAGCTCAAACATGAAATTATGTTCCCGATTCATTTGCATTCTCTTCATACCATCAGCACTCATCCTAAACTCTGTATAAAATCTCTCCTTAAACAGTTAGAAATTATTTAGCAACTTCATAATGATCGGATGACCCTTTGTACTTTCCAAAAGCCTCCAAGATTTTTTTAGTACCTATATCTCCTCCATATTTCTCTCCCCGGTCCTTGTCCTCTGCTCTTTATTTTGCTTCTACCCCTTGCTTCTACCCCTTTACCAGTTGTTTCTTACATTGATTATATGGATTTACAAACACAACATTTGAACTAACTTTAAATCTTTATCATCTCTTCCACTTACAAATACCCCTTCTCTATCTTACTCACATTTCTAAATCTCTAGATCCTCCTATAAATGATCATATGGAAATTGGGAAAAGTATTTAAGAGAATGACCCAAGAATTAGTAATTTTCTTTCCTACACCAAAAAAAAAAAAAAAGGCAATTCCAGTAATATTGAATGAATGCCTAAAATTTCAAAGTGCATTTTCAAAATTAACAGAAAAAATAAAGCAATCTTTTAAAAAATCCACAAAAACAAATGTCCTCGTATTTTCTTTTCCTAGCTTCAGCAAAAAACAGTTCTTGCAGGAATCTGAAATAATTTCTCCTGACAAAGCATATCACCAACGTTTCAAAATACATTGTTTTACAAAATAAATCCCACTGAAGTCAAATTTTATTTCCATCATGGCCCATAATACAATTAAAACAGTAAAGATGTAGCAGAATATATCCCAATGAAAACTACACTGGTAAGCATCAATGAGGAGAACACAATTTTGGCAGCATTTTGATAAAGTAGGTTTATTATATGATACACTACAGTTAAGGTTTCTTAGCAAAACAAAAGTGAAGCTAAATGAAATAGAAACAAAACATGTGTAAGGCTTTAAACAGTAAACGCCTTAATGGGGAGAACAGGAAACAGCCAATAGTCAATGAAATAATAACTGTGGTCATTAAGAGCTATTATTGTCACAATTTGTCATTTTGGCTATTATTAGTGAAGATGCTCATGAAGGTTACCTCATGCTGAGGCTTGGAAGAAGTTTCTGCTCACCTGAAAGAGTGAGTCAGAAGTGGCCCTGTCTCTCTGTTGGGGGAGGCCTGACACTGTATGGCTGCAACTCCAAGGGAGGCTAAGTGGAGAACAACAGTCACACATAGACCCACAAGTATAGTTCTCAGATCAGTTGGCTCTGGTTCAAAACTAATATTTTTCTGGAGAGGCACTTTGCATAGTTGTAGAGTAAGCAATGAGGCAATGAATGGCATGCCTATATATATGAAATCAGCCCTAGATAATGATGATGGTAATAACAACAACAACAATAATTTATTAAACTTGTATACCGCCTGATTCTCAATGACTCTGGGCAGCTCACAACAATTCATCAAAGAAATTACAATAGAATCAATAAAACATAAAACATAAAGATAAAAGATGGCAAATGCGATGAAGTGAGTGGGTCTTACTCTCCCTCAGTTCTAGACAATGAACTGCTGCCAGAACTGACTTACTGAATCAGACAGATGAGATTACTACTGGATTCAGAAAGGCAGCTGTTCATGTTCTAACACTGATAGTAAGAGCTGTGTCAGCATTATCTTACAATCCCAAAGCAAGCAGTAGTCAAACAAGCTTGGACATATGAAGAAAAAGCATGCAAACTGTAACAATAGTAGTATGTAAAAATTGAAAGGAACTAATACTGCTTTGTTAGAAATAACAGTAGTCCTCTAGAGTCTGATCTGATCCTAGATGCCTTTATTTTGGCCTATTAGTCCTTTTGGAGCCCTCTGTTACTACCTACTGATTCCCAAAGTGTACTGGTAGGAAGGCTCCGGGACATCAGCATCCATTCCAAACCACGATGATGCCAAAAAGACAACATTTACAGCAGAAGATCCACCATTTTCTACTTGTATCACAGTTTTGCATGCAAATATCTAAGGAGAGGAGTTTAACATAGCAATGCATATTTTGTCACATGCAAGTGGGAACATGTCCTATGCTCCCCCATGTCTATGCTCCAGGGAACTTTCATATTAGTAGGACCTTTATGATGTAGGCCCTGGGGACCATGGAAACCTCTTACGGTTGCTAATCAGCTGGATATTGCTTTACATGCCTATAACTGTATTTATTTACTTACTCATTTTTTTTCATGATGCAATTGAGAGACTCTCAGCAGGTTGCATTCACAACAATAAAACATCCACAGTGCAATTACATAACAATAAACAATAAGCAATTCCCCCTGAATTAAACCACAGATAAAATCTTAAGACAAGTTGGGTAGTTACGACCTTATAAGGCTTCCAAACTAACGGTAATTATGATTTCTTTGGAAAGTTTTCCAAATGCCTTTTATGAGAAATAAGTGAAGAGCTGAATTAAATTTGCATAATAAATTGTTTAACTTATACTTTCCTGAAACTGTAGTTAAAGATTCTACAAAACATGTTCCTCATAAAAAATGAAGGAATTCTTTTTTTTATTAGACATTTCAGGAAAAATATATAAACAGGCATAGAAAAGAGTAAAATACAAATGAACAAATAAGTTATAGAGGTTATAATTTTCCAGTATATCATTATTTGATTGTGGAAAATGAATATATTATATTGTTTTAAAAGCTTATAACTCATTATTAAGTTCTAAACAAAGCATAAATATCAGGAACCACAGTCAGCACAGTATAAATCACAGAATGAGATTATGGACTACAATAAATTTATCCATATTACAAAGCCTATTCTAATTTAGAAATCCTATAATCAGATTTAAATATAGACTGTGTATATAGAGAACCAAAAGTTTTGGATGTGATACAAATCCATGGATTGGCCTATAGTCTAGGAATGGTTTCCAATCTAAATTAATGTTCATGTCAAATTTACTTTAAAGATACAAAGTTACAGTATTCCGGATATCAAAGTATATCCCTATAATTTGTTTAGCCATTGTTCCATACAGGGAATGAAATGTCCTTTCTAATAAAAGGTATACAGTATCTTTGCAATAGTTAGCACGTACAAAGCTAATACAGTATATTTTGAGTTTATGGTTTAGTAAAGTTTAATAAAAATATTGCAAGTTGAAATGGGAATTCAACATTTAAGATTTGTTTCTTTTTGGTATGAATAATTTTCCAAAATTGTTGAGTTTTACATCACTGCCACCAGATATGAAAGAATTTTATGACCTGTTCATTACATTTCCAGCAATTTATAGAGAACAAATTATCCATTTTAGCAATCAGGACTGGAGTAATATATCAATAATACATCTCATACCAATTTTCTCTAAATATAATATTCAGAGTAATTTTAACATTCTTTTTCCATTGAAATTCTAATTGTTGCATATTTATTACTGCATCTAAATTCTGCATCCATTTAATCATACAATCTTTGAATTGTTCAGTTTCTGAATCATACTTCACCAGCAGTTTATAAAGAAAAGTGTTGAGCCCAAGAATAAATGAGTTCTACAACTCAAACCAAGTGAGATGTGGCCTTTGCATTGATTATCATAAGATAAGGATGAAGGTGAAGATCATCACCCCAGTTCAGAAGTTAACACAAAATAACTTCCTCATTCTTTATTTCTGGAAAGGCTCCATGCATCTACCCTTACTTTGCACCCATTTCTTCATAAATTAGAGCAAAGTTGCAACTTTTTATTGCTACACATTATAAACAGTCTAGGTATGACCACACAAATGGAAATTGAGATTTTTGGGGGGGGGGCAGCCATTGCATAACTACCCATTTCTATTCTGCTCTGTTTTTATCTGTTTCTATTTGCATTTTAGATGTCCACTGAGAACATTTACATCTGCTTACTGACCATTAGAAGCCATATTCCACAGATCATTGATTTAACACATTTATTGAAATTTCTTCAAACAAAAATTCTACCTTTTTAATAACAAATTTATATTAATTATAGGAAAAAATCAGAAAATGCAATATAAGTTAGGAATGAGTCATTGCAAAGTCAAGCTAAGCATAACAACGTGTCTTATGCCACGTCCGACCATTGGTCCTTCCAGCTTAGTATTGTCAATATCGACTGGCCATCTCTCTAGGGCAGTGTTTCTCAACCATGGGAACTTTAAGATCTGTGGACTTCAGGGAATTCAGGGAGTTGAATTCCACACTTCTTAAAGTTCCCAAGGTTGAGAAACACTGCCCTAGAGAATGTGTTCCCCAGCCTACCTGAAAATTCAAGGGACTGAATCCACAAGTTTCCACCTGCACAATATCTGCTGTCCCACTGGCTTAACCCTGAGATTCCAGTGCCCTGCTACAAAAGCATTTCAATATCTCTTTTATAGTTCTGCTCCCAAAATGTCTTAGATGTTACCTAAAACACTCAAATGATGGGCTAAATGAAAAGGAACAAAATTAGAAGAGTGATTCAAAAAGCTCTTCATTATTTTTTTCTGGTAAGTGATATAAATGTGGACTGTAAATGTAGAATTTAAAAGGGACAAAAGCAACATTGTGGAAACTGGGAGGGAAAGAACATCTGTAAAACAAATCTGTTTCCACAAAGTGAGGAGACCCAGATGGAGTAATGCTTTCCTGGAATGTTCCCTCATGTGGGGCCAGTTAAAGCTGGTTCCAGGCCTGACATCACTGATAAAGACTGGCAACGATCAGTTGCCTTTCTGTTATGAGAAGGAGTAAGATGAGAAGGAGATGAAAGGAGGTGTCGAAGCTGGGTGTGCCAATTAGTGCCACAGATGAATTAAATCAAGGGAGATTTGGATTACAGAATCTGCATACAAAAGTAATTTCTTCTTGGAGCTCATTGTCCATCAAACCAAGAAACAAAGCTATTGGTGGGAAAAGAAAAAGGGGGAAGTAAGGTTAAAGAGAACATTTCAAGTATATTAGCATCACATTTCAGATGGACAGCTAGAACAAAAGAACTGCCTGAAAGAGCTTTTTTTTTTTTTAATGATTCTTCTTAGCATTTAAATAAACCAGTGTTTCCTACCATCTACAACAGATGAGCAGTTAAGCTTTAGTGTAGCAGTAAAATGCAGTAGCAACTGCAACTGGACTGCAATGTAGCCTGTAGTGGAATGGGGAGCCCCCCCAGATGTTGCTGAACCTCAGCTTCCAGTATGCAGCTCAGTCCACAAAGTCCATGGTAAAGAATATCAAGAGCTACAGCTGAGCAGCAACTAAGGAGTCATCGGAATATCCTTCCAAGATTTAATACTCTTTCCCCGCATTCATAGAAATGCATACTAAGCAAGGAAAGAACATACGTGCATACATTTTCTCTCTCTCCCATTGTCTATAAAGTACTCCCAAGCCATAATTCATAACTCAAACTGCAAAGGGGCTTTGTCTTGGCTTTGATTATGATAAGTTACTTCTGCTTGGCAGAGAGGATACAGCCAAACTGAATAAAAGTGGAGTACCAGGGAGATTGCTTATGCATATGTTCCCCAAATGCCCATTCATATGATCCCATGACAATCTACAAATGCTGCAAGATGTGAGCTTTGAATTCTTTAGGAGAATTAAAAGAAGTCTATCTTGACACAGCCTCCTCCTGAATTACATGAAAGAGATATGAAAGAGGTGAAAAGACACATTTAACTTAAGTAAGAGGCATTTAATGCTAGATATCATCATGCAATTAAATTTAATAATATCTATAGCTTGCGTGTTATAATTTAAAATTTATCTTAATGAGATAATTTATATTATTTAATGTATATTAAGTGGTTCATGGGCACCATAAAACTATTTACTCTACTTTTTCTTGCCCATTTATGATTTCCTAGAAATGAAATCTTGGCACTGCTGAGAGTCAAACTAAAAGTTATATGGGAAATCCAGGACTGATTCTCCCAATGGAGTGTCTTGAATCTGAGAGCAGCCATATTGGGAATGGGAGGATATGTCATCCACCGAGGGAGAGAGAAGGGAGAGAGAAATGATATCATGTGGATCATGACATCATCACATCAATGGCATGAATTATGTAATCATATGACTGATGGATATGACAGTTTGTATACTTTGTGTGATGACATCAGGACACATGTGAGGTCACTGTGGCCTATGAATCTAAACTATCATTGCACATTTGGAATATGTACACACATTCTAAACCAGTGTTGGACTATTGTGTCTCTGGCCAAAACAACGCATCACAACTTAAGATCACTACCGGAAATGGAGATCTCTATAATCTGATTCATTCATAAAGTATAGTACAACTGAATCCATATTCTGATGTGGTTATAACTCATACCTGGACTCTTTCTCCTTGTCACTAGAGGGAAAAAAAACTGGCTGATGACATAAGACGAAACAACCAAAGGTAACAGAAAGAAGGCAGAATTTCATATAAATTTCCCCTTTCCTTGTTTTCCACGTTTCTGGCGATGTGTGGGTTCTAGCATGTCAGATATTACCTGGTTATTGGTCTTATATTTCCCTATTAGATGATCAAAATAGGTAACAATTTGCAATACTTTTTTAAAAATTATCTTTTCCCCTTTAATCCAATACAGAAAATATTTTTTAGAAACATATGCTGCCCTTATTATCACCCTTAGCATGCTATATGATAAGGTTGCATTGGGACTTAAAGTAATATAATGAAACTGTCTTGTCTTTTAATTTGTACCAAGTACAAGTGGCTGGGGAAGAACACTAATATTCCCTGTCCTACCCATTATCCCAGTCAGTACTGGGATCACATACTCTTCCCAGAAAAACACATCCACAGACAATGTTTTGCAATGTGTATATTACTTACAGTTTGAAACTAATTGTTCTTAAGCAATGTAAGCATTGCGGCTTAACATAAAACTTGTTAGTTTAAGCCAATTTTCATATATAAATTTCTCAGACTGAGATACTTAGCCTATTCTCTTAAGATCAAAAATCACATTTCAAATAAAGAGGTTCTGGCTATTCAAGCCTTTGAACCCAACTGGCCTTTCTTTTTGTGATGAAAATTAGACAAAATAAATAACAGATGACTGGGCCATTCCAGAAATATATCTGAAATCATCCACATAACCTCATATTGTGCTGCGTGGAAAAATAAATTCTTTGCTTGTCCAAGTTAATAAAGACGGAGAGATCAAACAAAATCTGGTGCAGGAAATGATGCAAGCTGCCTGCTAATGTTTGTACGCACGCATTTTACTGGAAGGCAAGTCCACTGCTTCTGCATGGAGACCCTTTGTGCAAATGAGGTGTGAAGGAGACACTTGCTATGCTCTAAACGGCACAGGCGCGATTGCTTAGGTCATACAATCCTTATCCTGTTCATGATCGTGGAAGACAGTTCTTTCACTTGATTCCCTGTGTGGAATTTGTTGCACAGTCCCACATCCACTGACTCTTTTGAGGCTGAATACAGGCTTAGCAGAGACACACAATCGAGCACAAATGACTAGGGAGAGGACAGCTGCTGAGCACATGACGAACCTTGGCTGCTCCTAATGAAACATTTAAATGCTGATTTCAGGGAGGAAAATGACATTAGGCATTTTTCACAGTTGAATGAAGAAGAAGAAGAAGAAAAAGAAGAAGAAGAAAAAGAAGAAGCTCCCCAAAGTCAGCAATGCATCTTTCACACACTTCACTGATTCCCCTCTAATAGCACAAACCTCTTCAGCTTGAAATACAGATTCCCAGCAGAAAGATTGAGCCAGTCAGATCCCATTACTTCTAAAGGCAGAACAGATTTTTCTTTGAAGCTACAGCCTTAAATTTTTACTGGACCATAAGGATCATCCAGTTGCCTTTCAAACTCTATTCAAATGATTCCAGCTCTTTCTTGTTAGCATTCTAATTATGACCAAATAGATCATTTCCGAGATCTATTGTCATCTTTCTCTATTCTACCACTCTCCAGCTACTTGGACACAAAAATAAATGAAAACCTTTGAAACATTTCTCCTCCCTGTTTTGAAATATCTACTTTCTGGAGCCTCCCATGGAACATTTAACTACAGAAGCAAATTCCCTCCATATTAAAAGAAAACTTCCTTAAGCAATGCATCATTAATGGGTAGTAAGAAGACACCACTATTGAGTAAACACCAACAAGGTGTTAGATGGCAGACCTGTTTGGGTGACCTGACTTGTCCTGCCTTTTCTAAGAAAACCCTGATGGTTCTGCTTCCAGCATTGAAGAAAGTTTTAACTGCCAGCCCAGTTGGACTCTACATATAGAATCAGAAGGGAAGAGGTCATCGTGTTCTTTATCTCAGACAGCAAAATATTTTAGGAGACGTTTCATAATGATTGCTAAAGAAAACACTCAGATTCAGAGGCAGTATGTCCTGTCTGTGGACCTTCCAGGAAATATCTGCTTGGCCATAGGGTGCAGAATGGTGGGTTCCCATTATTTAACTTGTGAGGGATGGTGTCTTTCTTAGGATGTTACAAGGATTCATCTAACTTCAGTATGAATTCCAAGAGTCCTTAAAAACATACTCAGTGGTGAAATGACATAGAAAGAACTGATACACTTTAGCAATAGTTATAGATCACATCTTCCAACCAGATCCAAAATAAGAAACTGTAGCTTCAGAAAGATCAGAACTATTATTTAATTAACCTAATTAATTATATATTACAGCAGCTGTTGAAAAGGAAGGTCACATCCCATTACACATTTCTAACCTTAACTTCCTTGGGAGCACAACCACTGAACGTCTAGAGGGGAAAACATACTGGCAGTCTGAAACATTTCTCAACTATTTTCTCAAGGGACTAACCAAGAATATACAATTTGGCTGTTGTTTTGGTATCTTAATCCCAGTAGACGTTTACATCATTATTTGGAAGCAAGTTCCGTTGATTTCAGTGGGATCCCTTCCAACTCTTCTAGAAGAGATTAACATGCTCTCTAAAACTACCATGCTCAGTTCTACAATTAAACGGTACAATTTCAGACTAAAAATACTACTCTGACCTAGATAGTTCAGAGAGATGTGGACAATGGGATTTTATCTATTTGATGTATAGAATTACTTAAACCCGGCTTTATTGAAATAATTATTAAAATATCTATAGAAGAATAATACAGTAGTGGCTGAATGTGACCCTGTTAGGATATTTCTTTCACTTTAGATATGTTCTAATCCAGCAGCAGTTTCCTAATGTCCAGAAACTTTACATGAATCCTAAAGGTTATAAATGGTTCCACTACAAATTCACTCCCCTTTCTGATATCAATAAAATACCCATAGAATTCTCTGTTAAAATGAATCTATGACTTTACTAAAAATACTTTAAATAACTGTGATTTTTCTTTTAGGTTTCAATCCCCTACAGCTTTCAGGTTTCAACCTCTCCTAACATGGTGCTCAGGAGCTTCAGTATGGTTCCAGTTACATCTCTTAGCATTTATAAGTCTCTCTGCTCTTCCTGACCTTTTACATTGTTTAAAACATATTTTAAACAATAGGAAGCTGGCATGTTGGAAAGCAAAGCACCAGCCTATTGCAGCTTCTTCTGTCACAAATACCAGTTCAAGGCTGCCAGATCCCTCCCTGGGAGCTCTGTCTTGCCCTTCCCCTGTACCAGAGTTCAAGTATATTTTTGTGTGGCTATCCCTCCAGCTGAAAGGGTTTCACTCAGGCAACAATTTATAGTGCCACCATTTGTTCTGGAATGTGAAGAAGCCCCCCACATTTGGAATCTGGAGAGGATAGAACAGGAAATCCTCCTTCTCCAGGACTAAATTTTTAAATAAATGGCTTGTTTTCCCTTTTTGCCAGGGTTATCAGGTCCTAGCAATTCCAAACTGAATGATGAAAGTACAAGCACAACACTGGAATAAAATCAAAGATGGTATTTTTATTTTAGCAAAAACAGCAAAGTAGGGATTTAGCTACACCAAGTTACATGAGTCTAAGGGCTGCATACCAAACTAGCAATTGTGATCTGTAAATAGTCTGAGCAAACAAAGAAAGAGATAACAGAACAGAGAATGGAGGCAGATGTAATACAAACCAAGACTAAGGAAAGCAGCACTGTGAACATTCATGTATTTACCTATCCCTTCTCTGCCAATGCTATCTTACTGGTTCTGGTTCTCCCAGAACTTTTGGGCAGAGTGCTTGAATTCTAGGCCCAATCAGATAAAATCTGTTTCTTAATTTCCTGATTTCTCTGAGGATTTCTAACCATGTCTCTCTGGGGACAAAGAAAGTTCTAACTTCCTCTCCCCCCGAATCCCACCCCCTGCCTCTCACTGGGAGAGAGAAGTGATTTAGGGTTATAGTGTTCTGAGATTCACCAGCTTGACACTATTCAAAACCTGCTTTATAATCATATTTATTTCTAGGAACACTCTTTGTCTCCACTGGATCATACAAACACGCGGTAGTCATCTGTGCTGTAAGGGGAGGAGGGAATACAACCAAGAAAATAACTTGGGCGTGTGCATGTAATCACCAAGTGTTTAAAACTCAACTTGAGAATGACTTTACCTTTTAAACAGGCATGAAGAACCTGTAGACAGTAGAGATTTGGGGAACAGCAGGAAACATCTAGTAAATCAATGCTCGGCAAATGGGCTTTTGCAGCTGATTTATGAGAGCATCCATAGTATGTCTTCAAAATTTCAAATGTGCTGACCAGCCCAATACACCAATATATGTTCTTTTGCAGGGTCAAAAAAAGAAGGTGGAAGGCGAGTTAATTTGCAAATACAATTTTGATAGAAAAGAGGTCTTATACTAGTTCTTCCAGATACATATCTTGGTTAGCATTCTAAAACCCATATAAAAGATGACCTGATCTGTCAGTCAAAGGAACTGATTACAGATTTATATTTAAAAAGAGCAGGAAAGTTAAGGTGAAAGATATCAAGGGCAAGATGGGAGTAACATTTCAAGGCTAATCACCTAAAATGTGCATCTGTATAATGTATCTACACAAGGATGAGCCTGTCTTCAGAATCTAAAGACAAGAGGCGATGGGGTGAAACAAATATTACTTTAATCTATATTCTTTACGTAAGACACACTATTTCCTTCAAAAATATTCATTCCATATCACATACATTTATCTTAGCTGGGATGATCACCACCCACTCTTTCAACCTGCTTTAGAAACTGTTTCAGGTTCAGGAGTAATTACAGAATAAAATTGCTAGATTCCTGTTGCCTAGTATTTCCTGTTTCCTAGGCTATCTAGTTAGTTCCAATAAATGGCTAATTATTATCAAAGCTTTTAAAAAATAAATGGTCCTTGACTTGCACTCTGGGTTACCTCCATTCTCATCCATGAAAGAAAATGACTCTTCAGCACCTCCCTGTTCCTCTTGTGTTGATGGGAGACAGCATTTTTTTTTCCAGACCCTCCCTTTGTCTTTTAAGAAGACATATGAAAATAAGCCATAAGCCACTGAAAAATATTGGTCTTTAGTACTGGAACACAAGGAACCAAAGATCCATAAATCTTACTCTGTTTAAGTGTTTGAAGCATAAACGAAATTTGAGCATTTGTACCAAGATCAAACATAATCTGTCTAGGGATAATAAATTAGTCTATTTCTGACTGGTGAAACTATAGTCATTCATTAATTGATAATAGCTCTATGCTGCCCAAAAACGAATGCTCTTGAGACATTTATATAAGAAACAAAATCATAAAAATAAACACACATATACAAAAAGCAAATAAGATAAAACTAAATCAAATAATCAACAGCAACACATAAATGCTATGGAACTGAATGATCTTAAAAATAAAACATCCTGAAGAACTTAAAGATCTTCCCCTGACACCAAAAAAACTATACTATGAATGACAGCCAAGCCTTTTTGGAAGATGCATTTTTCATAAATCCACCCATACATTTGTTTCATGAATTAATGCATGATTTCCCTATGTGCCCCCTCCCCACCCCCAAAGACTTATACAGCAACCTGCATGTAGGTGAGTATTTAAAAGCTATTTTTGAATCCTATTTTCTCACAAAACATGCATCTTTAAACATATTTTCTTTCAAAATAAACATTTTAAATGCATTATTTCTCAAACTATACTTTGCAGCCATATTTTATTATTTGAGAAAATTATTTTGATTAATTAAAATCCAATCTACATATTAATTCAGTTTCTATCAGAATTCATTAAAAAAAAATCCTCAAAAGTATCTAAACTCAGAATACTGCTTTCATAACCATGTATTCAAGCATAATACTTGTATTAGTAACTTCACCTCTGGGCACAACGGCTGTTGCACTCTTTTCTCTTTGCACCCTACTCTTCTTCTACAGATGGTTAATGAACCACACTTATTCCTCTGTCATTTATTTCTAAAAGGCCAACTTTTGTGAATATGAAGTTAGTTCTCTTTTGTGGATTAGAAATTCAGACTCGTGTTAAAAAAATTACCACAGGTTTTATTTAAAAATAGTGATAATTACTTCACTCTCAGTGGTCAATTGCTTATCAAAAAGTTCTATAAGATCATAGCTAGTTTGTATCACTTTTAAATTCCAGGTTCTTCAAGACTTAGTATTTGACATGACTCCTCTGGGCAATATTAAATCATGTTTATTAGAAAAAATCAATATAAATGCTAAATTGTCATCTGCAATATTCCATCAGTGTCACACCGAGCCACACAGTGCAAAATCATTATTGTATTGCAAGAGCATCTTGTGCAGAAAAGCAGATGATTAGACTGGTAGTGCCAGCAAATCTTTGTCATTCATTCACATTATACTGATTATACTAAATGGGAAATGTCAGGCAGTCCAAACCTAACCGTAGATCTGTAAATTACAAGGTTCACATTCTCCCACAGAATCTTCTGCCTGAACCACACGGTGATGAGAAAACTGATCCACATCTTATGATGAAAAGGTTCTTAAGTGTAAGTTTGGCTTCTAAGAGACATGAGCTATTGCTCAATAAGGAAAGAGGTTTTCTCATTGCCGAGGCTAGAAACAGGCGGCTTGGGAATCAACAGCATATGCTTGTTTTATGCTAATCTGAGCTGGTAGTCTTAGACATCATGTCTCCAGCAGAAACCAAAACATTCTGGATGCCACTTTACCCTGGCTAATATATCCCTGAGCAAGACAATACCTGAATTTAGGATAATTCTCTCAAAGAAGAATGGGTAGGTAGGGGGAGAAAGAGAAAGAGGGAGAGAGGAGAGAGGAGAGGCCCAATGTTCCCACCTAGTCAACCTAGACTTCAAGCTCCAGCTTAAAATCAATCTTGAATATTCCTCCACACACCAATAAATATGTATATGTGATGCCCCTGTGTATATATCAGCATATATGTACAGATCTGTAAAAAAGTATTCATCACCTTTCAGGTTTTCCAAATTTTTATATAGCTTTGCCCCTAAATTTTATCAGAGCTTTGCATAGCTCCTTGACAGCTTCAGCTAATGGATAGATGGCCTGATATTCTCCTTTAGAATTCCCTGATACAAAAGAATTCATGCTTCCTTTAATGGGGGCAAGTCATTCAGCTCCTAATGTTGTGAAACCATAGTTTGTGAGATTTTGATAGGGCAGAGTTTGCCCAAATCATCTCTGATGATTCACACAACTGCTTCTACTAATCCCCTCAACTGAATGATTGAACCAGGAAGGCGATTACTTTTTTCATACTGGCACATCTGAAGTTGGATGACTACTTATGAAATAAATCAAACAAGCACCAAACATTGATGTTATGTCTTCACTTAGATTCCTTTTATATTTCAGTAGGACCTACATCAAGCTTTGATAAAGTTGCATATTTGTATTCATACCTGCCACCAGCATATATCCAAAAGGGGCAGGGCCAGGAAAAATAAAAAGGAAGGTCCTAATTAAAATGTGCTTCCTAAAATAAATTATCCCTTCAATAAAATCAATTAATCCACCTCCTACATATATCATATATCCACTTGTCAATGACTCCGGGAGTCATGCCAGATCACTTTGAATTGGCCTTTGTCTGGCTCAGCAGCGGGCTGGCAACAAGATGGAGGCTCTGTTGGGAGCACATGTCCTGAATAAACAGAAAGTGGGCCCTCTTGGTGCCAGCACAATGAGTGTAGAGAGAAGAGATCATAGGACAGGGAAGGGGAAAGACAGAGAGAGAGGAGCCCTTCTGAAGGGTTAGACAAGGGTTAAATTCAATAGATAATCTCGAATGTCATCCACCTTTTAAGAAGGGAAGTCTGCAGCCACACAATTTCTGTGATGGAATGGAATTATGAAGGCCAAGCTCAGGGAGATAAGCATTTTCTTAGCTCACCGGAACCATGTGGGAGGAACAAAAGGATGAGACTGGCACCTCCCTGAGGAATTCACACTGTTGTGGCTGGAGGACTTTGGGAAGTGGGGTTTTAGTCTGGGAAGATTCTTGCTAGAGGTTGTAGCTAATAAACATAGCTGGACTGAATTTACATGGTCTCCTGGAGTTCCTTGGGCTAGGGCTGACAATTTCTTTATTTTGAGCAGAATCTTCTTCCCAGTGAATGTAACATAATTGCTCCAATCCCAATTTTTTAAAATCTGTTCAATTGTGTCTGATTCTCGGAGACTGCCTGGGCAAGTCCCTGCAGTTTTCCTGGCAAGGGTTTTCAAAAGTGGTCTGCCATTGCCTCCTTCCTAGGGCTCAGAGAAAGTGACTGGCCCAATGTCGCCCAGCTGGCTTTGTGTCTAGGTGGGACTAGAACTCGTGGTCTCCCAGTTTCTAGCCTGATGCCTTAACACTACACCAAACTGGCTTTAGGTAATTATTTATGTAGAGTCTCATTTTTGTATCAAATAAATATGGTAATGCAACTAAGTACAGATAGTCCTTGACTTATAACCATTCATTTAGCAACCGTTCAAAGTTATGATGGCACTGAAAAAAGTGATTTATGATCGGTCCTCACAGTTATGACCATCGCAGTGTCCCTGCAGTCACAAGATCAAAATTCAGGTGCTTGGCAACCAGCATGTATTTACGATCATGTGATTGCCATTTGCAACCTTCCCAGCCAGCCTCCGACAAGCAAACTCAATGGGGGAAGCCAGATTCACTGAACACCCACGTGATTTGCTTAACTGGAGCAGAAAAGGTTGTAAAATCAGACACGACTCAATGACTGCATCACTTAGTGATGGAAGTTCCAGTCCCATTTGTGGTTGTAAGTTGAGGACTACCTGTGAGAATCCAGGTCTACTAAACTGGTCTTCTGATTATTTCCTTTTACCTAGAGCTCTAACACTGATCATGACTGTCTGAAGAAAAGCACTTGGGAAATTGGTTATTGGAGTTCATCCTAATGCAGCCAAAAGATGCCAACTTCTTCCTTAGCAGCACACAAAGACTTGTTTCCCTTGGGACGGAGAGAAAATGTTGCCTTTTTTAGTTTGTGTTAAGGGTCCTTGATTCTAAAAAAACAAACAAACAAAATAAAATCCTCCTGAAGCATTAGCAAGAATGTATTCCCTGATTGGAGAAGAGGTCAAATAAAGGATAAAAACCTGAGAAACTGCCAGTTACTGTGCTGCTTCTCCATGCCAGTACACGAGGAGTAAGAGAGACTGACATAATCTGTCATAGACAATGCAATCTTCATGCTGTCTGTAAGCCTCACCTACCAACAACAGATTAGTAGTGGCAGTTTCATAGCATTTTCTCTCTTTCTCTCTCTTTAAGAAAGGCAACTTCACACCAGGCACAGCAATAAAAATCAATTCTCCAAAACCTCAATTCCATATTCAGTAACATCAAAAGCTTCACAGAACATTATAGCTAGATTAAGTTGCTTCACAGCAAACCAAAAAGAAGTCATATATATGCAGATCTGCCTCCCACAGAACCTAGAAATCCAGCTGTGTATAAAGAGAAAAATAGCCCCAGGGCTTCAATCCTAGGCCTTTTCTCACAACCTTTTGAGTCAATGGACATGTAGGCTATTCTTTTCCTGGCTCTGAGAGTCAGAGGCATCTGTTGCATGTTTTATAGCAGTTCTATCTAGCCTGAGAATAACTGATAACTGCCTTGCCAGCTTCTGCCTTTATAGGTTGGGAGCCCCAACTGGCTCCTCCAATCACAATTTAATTTAATTTAATTTAATTTAATTTAATTTAATTTAGGCACTGTCTGAATCTGAACCAACTCTGGGTGGTATGCAATAAAACCAAACTGAACTCAGTACAATAATTATGAAAGAATACAATGCAATAATTATGAAAGAAATAAAAAATGTCATCAGAAGGATGGTGATATCAGCATAATGGGCAAGGCCAAATTTGTCATCCCTTTTTCTCTTTTTGGGGGTGGAGGAAAAGAGTGAGAATGGGAGTAAAAGTCATCTGGTGTGCTTTTTCCCATTTTTATAAACTACCACCATAGCCAAATGTTCCAAAACACTGCACAAGAATTTAGCTGCAAAATGGCCAAATTTCAGCTATATAAATTTGGACCATAGTGGGGGGAGGGGTGTTTATAGGGTTTTAAATGTGTAAATTGGGCAGGTTGCTTTCTGGAGGCCTCCTATACTCATGTCACATATACACCATCAAACTGGGAGACAGAGAGGGAGAGGAGATCACAATGCCCCCCCACTATTACTGTGGGGCTGCAGCTGGCTACAACACATGGGTTGGCTGCCCCAGTCTTAAAGAATCATTGACTTCTGGGCCATGCTGCCAGGCAATAATGCTGTCTGTCATTTTAACTGAATTACCCCATTCATGAAACTGCTAAAAACATCAATCAAATATTTTTTTCTAGGAAATTATACTAAGATATTGTATTTTTGTGATTTATTTCCACTACTATAGGTTTCACACAATCCTGTGTGAATCATTCCCAATTCAATCCATATTGGCAACATGAAGGAAACTGGTTCCACTTCAGTCACTGTGGAAACTGAAGATTCAGCTGAAAAAGGTTCATCCAGAGGCTACAATGCAAAAGCAAAAAGACTATGCTGCTTCTGCCTTTTTTGGGCCAGAGTGGAATGAAAACAGAAGGAATGGTAGGGCAGTAAAGAATATTAACTTCACTTTGCTGAGATGGCCAAATTGACTTCTTTGATCAGAGAAAAGACGATATCTATGTTTATTGCTGACTGGAAACCCCTTATTGGATTTTTTGTGTAAAACAGAAAAAAATGAACTTACGATTTATGGTTTTGATGATTAGTCATGTTGTAACTTTAGAGAAAGTGATAAATTTATAATTGTACTTATAACTGCTGTAAAGATCAGAAACCACTTCTTTGTATCTTTTCTCTCTACTTTTTTTCTTTCTTACACTTTTAGCTTTCTCTCTGAATTCTTTCTTTTTCTTCCTTGTTTTATATTAGTTTGTATTAGTTTTTATCTTCCTTTTTAAAACATTTAATAACATTATTAATAAAAAGAGAGAGAATATTAATTTCACCCCATTTCAGCTGGATATCTTGAAAGGTTTTACTGCAACATAAAAAAAGCATTGTTCTGCACCTCTTTTAAGGCAGAAATAGCAGAGATGAGGAAAGAACAGTACAGCGGCCTTCAAATTGTCTGGCAGAAACCCTGCTTGCACTGAACCAATGCAGAAGTATTTTATTCCAACTTTAAAATGTTCAAAAAGGGTTTAGAAACTAAATCCTCGCTTTTCTAGGTGTGTGTTCCTGAAGTGTGGCTTACTATGGCACTGAAGCATGACCACAGACTTACTCTCCTGCAGTGCTGTGCTTTGCTCATTCGGATTCCTGGGTTTTGTGGGGTAATTGGTAAATTTAAGGGCTTCCTGGAAGGACCCCTTTTTCCCTGCAGGATTCAACTGTGTCAGGGGTGAGGTTCTTAGTTAATTAGCAGAAGTAGAAGGAGGCCAGCCAGGGAGATATAATGTAACAGAGATAGGCAGGCTGCAGGAAAAGAGGGGGGTCTAGAAAAGGTGGCATTTGTAGCTTTGCCAGCTGCCTTTGTTCTTAAAAAAAAAAAAACGTTAATGAGGCGCTAAAATTCATTGTCTGGCTACTAACATTAATACCAGAGAACCCATCACACCAGATAACTTCTCCTCAGCATTCTTTATTTATGAAAAAGAGGCCGCAACATTGGACGTCGTCTGTAACAAAAGCAGAAGCAGCAGAAAAGCTATCAAACTTGAGAAATACTTGGCTTCATCAAAGCAGGTCCCTGCTTCGATGTCTAAATCTGCTTCAAAATCTTCTTAGATCAAATCATCATCACATCAAAGCGCTCTTTCAGAGCTTTGCATAGCCCGAGCTCTTATTGCTTTGTATCTCTCATTGCTATCATGGCTGGTAGATGTGTTCCGTTTCATCAGTAATTCATTACTACTATTGTAAAGTTACTTTACATATCTGAACTTACTTATTGAACAGATTTAAAATATTATATTTTTTCCATGAAATGAATCATTTGTGAATAATTTCATGTGTTGATGATGATTTTTATTTCTTTATTTTGCTGTATACTGCTGTCTTTATTATTGTTTTATTTGGATGAACAGTTCTGACAAAAAAGATTTGAGTGAAGGAGGAGGGAATCAGCTTTCCTTAGCTACATGAAAAAGCTGTTTTGTTGGGAAAATGTGACTTTATGCCAACTTCCTCTTCTCTGTATCACTGGGACAGTTTGGCTTATAAACTAATAGCAAGGTCACAACTAGCTTGGTCCTTAGAAGGATATGAACACTTACAGAAAAATTCAATTTGTTTCATTCCAACTCTTTTGTAAAATCCAACAGTCTCCCATAGGTATTTTTAATGGAATAGACTGTCTCTTCCACCTATATAGAAGTGGGAACCACCAAAGCAGAAAGGCAAATGGTGGAAAATTGGGCTGCTTGATTTGGGCTGCAAAAGTATTTTATGGGTTAGCTAACTACCCCTAAATGCAGAAAAGAGAGTGTTTTGTCTCTCATGGTTATCATCTAGTGGTCAGTCAGATTTTTGCAGCCCGGATCTGGTACTCTTAGCGGAGAAGGAATAGAAAACCTGCTTAGAGATCGTTGGATGGCACTTCTTTGGGTGTTTTATTAAGCAGGAGTTTCCAAATATATCTCCAATTTTGCTTATGAAAAAAAATGGTGGTTCAACCAGGAGGTAGATGTAAATTTGTCCTTCTACGTGTCATTGATTTTTATTTTTATTTTTGCTTCCTCTGTGTATGTGCTATTCCATGGCTGGCTGACTTCATTATTTGTGGCTGCTCTTTTTCCTTTGTGTCTTTCTCATTATTCAGAAAAAATTAGGCTGAAATACAACAGAAAAAAATATTGATCTGTTGAACAAACAAGGACAAAAAGAAAGGCACGAAAATTTCTGATCAATCCAGATGCTTTATAGTGCCTGTCATCTGACCTCTCCAGATGAGGAGTACATGGTGATCTCTTGCCTGAAAAACCAGATGTACAGTGAAGTTAGCAATGGAACAAATCTCTTCTATCCCTTCAGTAACAACCTCCCTGAAGTTAATAATTCCCTGTACTAAACCTATGCTCCATTATTGACTAATGAAAACTGGATGACTCTTGGTGTTTCCAGTATAAACGATTCTATCAGAATCACAAAAGTGATGGAAATGACATTTATGATAGCCTGGCTTTGTATTCTAATGGTTGGAACCTTGAGCTTGTTTTGTGAAGCCAGACTGTGATGTCACAGTCTGTCTTCTCTGCGTTCCACTTCTAGGCCTACAGCACTGTGCATCTTCAAACCTTGGAGTAAACCTGGATTGCTTTTCTGCTATTAGCCTCTGCTGTGTTCCCAACCCATTTCACTATGCTTTCTCTGTATATTGCTGATATAGGACAAAGCTAACTCTTAGGAATCTCAGTTCCTTGTAAGCCCAAATGGTGTTCTGATGCCTAAGTACAATGTCTAACATAGATTGTTAGGATAAGGTTCCAATCCAAAGTTAAAAGACCCCTATTCCAAATTCCAGAGTACCCAACATGGGATAGCCAAATCATATCTCAATTAGACTAATGAATAGCACAACAGATCCAGATCTCACAATGCAATGCAATTAAAGCAATGGCTTTTGTTCGCTTGCTGACTATTACAAGACATCTCTCTTAGGATAATCAATGTGAAAACTGGCTATTTGGCAACCTTCTCAGAACACCTCCCCATGATAATGAAATGAATGTGCTAATGTGCAATGGTAAGGTATTAATTCACAACCCCAAGCCAACCAGTTCAGTTGGAATAGTGTAATTAAAACAAAAATTCACAGAAAATTCAAATCTGGAACCACATTTCAGAGGAGCAAAGCCACAGGAAGGGGCTTTGTGTGTTTAGAAAATACACAAAATAGCTGGATAAATTGGCCCAAACTTTATGCAATTAGCCTGTAACAGCTTGGCACTACCCATGGAAGGTACAGATAATTGGGTTCAGTTTCTCTGTAAATCTGCCATGTTCCTCATGACAATAAGCTGTTTGTACTTTGAAGCTGTAGCCAATTTCCTAAATTCACTCTAACTTGCAAGGGCTACCAACCCAATAATTTGCTTGTCAAAAATTGTTAAGTCAAGACAGAACAAAAGCAATGAACCACAGTATTAATCTGAGGGACTTTTTTTTTTAATGAAATTTCAGGGCTATTGTTTTTTCTGCTGGAGATCAAGAGAAATTTTGAGATAAACTGGGCATAGCAAATAGAGGAACAATCTAGGAAAAACGTATAAGAAAACAATTATATTTAGTTGATTAAGACAGAAAGAGGACAACAGAGCAAAATTCCACATGACCTCTAAGTGGCAGCAAACAGGTACAGCTTTCTATAACTTTTCACAATGACTGTCTGAATTTTTGCAATCCAGTTGCAGTACCCCTAATACATGCACAAAGATCAACAAAAAATCAGATTATGAAAACAGTTTTGTGTAGAAGCTGCTATAAATTAAATTAGAAACTAATGAGGAAGGATAAGAGACTAATCTTTTAGAGCACCAAAATAAAAAACCAAACATATAATCAGATGCCTGTCCACTGCACCAACAGTAGACAACAAATTATGGGTCATGGAGTAGCCAGGTCTGAATGCCTGAATTGTAAGGCCATAAGGTATTAAAAGTGTGTCCTATGTCCAAGAGTACAATCATGTGATTAGTGATGTAGTGAATAATACAATAATCAAGATCCCAAAATCAACCATGGAAGAGTAGAGGACAGAGCAGTCACCAGGAAGGGCATATACAGATTCGTAATTGTCAACATATGCATATTATAATAAAGATGTTGCAAGATTCTCAGCCAGATTCCAAATATGTATCTGCAGACAAGATTCCAGGATTGAAGATGCTGAAGATTAGTTCAGACATCCAAGGATAAATACTGATCAGAGGCAGGAGAAACAGTAGCCCATCCAATGAGGGATGACTTTGGAAGTGAACAACGGAATTCTTGCCAATATATCCATGCCTGAGAACCTCTATGCCTTGGATTTTAGCCCTGTCAGTATTAAAGGCAATTGTCAAGTTCATCTACCATAACTGTTTAAACTTGAAGAAGCTGAAAAGATTTATAATAATTCTGGGATAAACAGTTTTACAAAGAAAGCTGCTGTTTATTATATTTTGATGTGCACAGTTTGATCCAGTTGCACACACAATCCTTTTCATAAGTATATTCTCTAATTGCATACTTGAAAGCTTACTTGTATAAAAGAATAAGACTTAGAAATATTAACACCAAATACTCACATAATAAGCATTCTAGGCATAGAGCACACATAGAATTAAATGTTTTTCTGTTCTGTATACATGTGTAAAAAGGTGGAAGTAATTCTAAATGCATTTTTCCTAAAAGACAAAAACAATAAAGTTTTTTCAGAGAAAGCTCTCCCCCAACCCTTAAATCCATTAGTATTCAAGCAGAAAAACATTCACACAGGAATTATTAGCTGTTTTTGTTTGTTTGTTTGTTTCAAATGAAAGGCTGTTTATTTTCTTTTAGATAACTCACTTGTTTCTCTTGTTCATTCAGCAGGCATTTGTACTTTAAATAGCTGAAGTCCTAATAAGTGGACATTAAAAGCCTTATCCTAATGATGTCCCAATCCACAACTAACCCATCTATTTCAGGCCACGTATTGCTCAGTGGTTATACTATTGTGTGTTATTTGTGGCACAATCAGGGAATTTTTATGTCTTACCTTGTCTTTGTACCAAGATCAAGGCTTTGACCTCTACTGAATTAGGAAACTGCCAATAATATGAACATTCACATTAAAAAAGCAGAAATCTTTATCATTGACATGCATTTGTTTTTTCAGAACTGAATCAAGAAGCAATTGGTTTACTGCCAACAGGAATTAGTGATAGCCTTAATGCCAGCAAGGAAATAACAAAGATTAAATTAGCATTTCATGCATTTCCAGTGAAAGGAACCAAAAGCAAAACAAGCAATTAAATATATGCAAACAGAATGATCTGAAGGTTCCTGAAGCTGTTTACTTAAGGATGGGGGGAGGGGTGAGTTATTCCATAACATTTCATGTTAGAATATACTTTAAAATGCTTACAGTTCATAATAACTTGAAAAACCATAAAGTACCAAGAAAAAAAACCCCCACTTAAATAACACAATTTGAAATCAAAAGCATTATCTCAGAAATAACATACCCATTTAAGGTTCTAAGTTGGTAACCAACACCAAGTGCTACTACAAAATCTTGCATTTTAGTAAAGTCAAGGAAAAAATTCTCACCCTGGGGAATATCTGGATATCTGACAGCCTGTCAACCTCCTTGAGCTTTCTGAAGGAAGAATTGCATGCGTGTATATATATGAGGGGGGAGGGGGGAGGGGACATCTCCAGGGAATACAAAGAGATGAAAATTAGACTGGAAAGTCTAAAAAATATCCTGGAAGAAAGCAATGGCAAGTCATTTTTGTATTGCTGCCAAAAAAACCCCAACCAACCAACAAAAGCCTCCACTGATGTGTCCATAAAGTCACTAAGAGTCAAGCTTGAACAGAACAACACTTTCATCATTGTTGCGTGTGAGTACCCACAAATACAAATAACAGGAGATATAAAAAGTGCTATTGCGGAAAGATAATACTTTCTAGGTGATTAGCGACAAAAGTTTGTAAAAGGGTAACCATTTGCTCCCTCAAAAACTGAGGCCCTGACTCACTAAGCAAGTTTTCGGAACTCAACGTGGGATGGTTGAAAAGCAACTTCTTGTTCATTCTATCCAGATTTTTCCCATCAGTAACAGCCATTTCCTTTTCTCCCAAGCATTTAAGAACAAGAAAATATATACTGCCAAGCCTTTCTTCCTCTCAAATGATGCGGAAGCAAAAGATTATTTCCTAATGTAAAAAAAAAACAACCAACCCCTATTTAAGGTAATAATATTCTGACACTTCCATATGCTTCACAGCCACCTTATTACTACTTGTTTACAACAGAAGCATGATGAGATAAAGTGAAGTCATTCTCTGCTCATTAGACTTTCAGAAATGGTTTCAGACGAAGTTTCCAGCCTGTACTACAGTTTCTTCCATTTGCAAAGCAGCAAAATAATGGAATCATATTAGAATTCATTATGTATCACACTCTCAAGGTTTAATGTACATCCCTACTCAGATTGAAAACGCTTTACAAGAAGGAAAGGAGTAATAAATTCTAAAACAGGGGAAATGTGTTAGGCTGAAGTACATTCAACTAACGTACTCCACACAATCACTGGACTGTTAATTTCAAATCATGCACAGAAATTCAGTCTATCCATCACCTTCTTCAAACCCTCATTCTCAAAATCACTGAAAGGTCATTAGGCTGGCCACGCTTTTTCTTGACAATAACGCTTTTTCAGCATTTTCCTCTCTACAATATCCAGTATCTCAACCCGATATTTCCCTTTTCATATTTTCTGAACTTTCTGTTTCTCAGATCACTGTCTGTTGCATTTCAATTGTATATATTAACACCTCAGTTTTAGCACACACATATACAAAACCTAACGTAGGAGTCTGTGTTAATCAAACAGTTGTAATTTTGTTAATAAATTTTGCACTTAACCAATGACTTGGTACAAATGTAGGATTTTGTTTTGTTTTTCATATTTAACTCAAAGGTTAAGAAATCACAGGTACCCAACAAGCTCCCACTCTCTGCACATACACACATATTCTTCCTATATGCAAGGAAACAACTTTTTGCTTGGGCTGTATATGAAATAACCAAAATTTAAAAATTGTTAGGATTTTGGAAAAGAAATATCCCCACCATGCATGTTTTGGTTTATATACCACTAGAACAAAACTCAAAACATCTCAAACATTCTGCCACAAAGAAAAATGATAATTTGAAGCAGGCTACTTACTCCTTTATTTTTCATTACCATCATTGTAGATGCCATCTATCTATAGATAAATTAGAGAAATGGATGATTCTTGACTAAGAAAAAAGACTTAAAAAAAAATCCATAGCAAACAATGAAATTAACTATTAAATGTGTTTTTAACACCTTAGCCTTCATGCATAGCCCAGCCAAAACAAAAACAAAAAAACCCAAAAGCAACAGTATTAAATACTGTTTTATTAAATTGTGTATTACTAAATACACAACAAAAACATATTTCTCTGCCTGCAAAGACGAACAAACAAATCACTGTGGGATATCTATCTATCTATCTATCTATCTATCTATCTATCTATCTATCTATCTATCTATCTATCTATCTTGAAAGTTTAACAGCAAAGCAATACCTCAAATGCATGTATGTTGAACAATTGGCATTTGACAAACAAATTTTCCTTATGTCCAAAGTAGTTCTCAGTTTCTGAACAATATATCTGCTTAACTGATTTTTTCTCACTCCTACTGCATCTTCCACTTAACTGGCTCCAGCTAATGACCGTGAGGACAGAATCTCTGCCCACTGTTTTATTGTCTGATCTGTCTCACATCTGTATAGCTTTGAAGAATTTAAAAGAAAATCAGCTGATCCTGGGGCATCAAAACACATAAAACGATGTGGAACAAATCACCTCAATTTGTCCAAAGCTCAGGGACATTTTTGAAGATGGAATAGAGGAGGAGGAGGAGGAGGAAAAAGAGGGGAGGAAGAAAGGGGCATCATACACAATACAACTTCTAACTTACAATAATTTAGGCATGGGGCAGTGACTCTAAAATAAGTTATTAATAGAGCTCCAATAAAATTGACTATATTGTTTGAAAGTCTTTTTTCTTGGCCCTTAAGTTAAAAAAAAATCTAGTTCACATGTTAACAAACAACATGTTTATCAATAATCCTCTGATGCAAACCAGCGGTATTTCTTCTACCAGGGTTGTATAATGCATCTTTTAGCCAGTTCCCATGTCAGAAAAATGTACAAATCTTGAAATCTTTATAAATTCCAAATATTGGGCATATAGCCAAGAAGAAGAAAAGTGTTTTTTTAACCCAGAGAGACCAGCCTAGTGTCAAAGTAACAATCCTGCTGAGGTCAACACAAAGTGTGGCAGTAATAGAACAGGAGCAAACCATATGAGTCACTATTCCAACTCCTGAAGTGCATCTTGAATAGCAAGGTGAATGCAGCCAACCTTTAACATCCTCTGAAGTGTCCAAAATACATAAAGCATTTTTTGTGGTTGTATTTACCTCATTTTAAAATAATGGGAAATTTATTTAACACAGTTTTTCAAATGACCCTCAGTGGCATATTCCAGGTCATTATCTCAGAGGTCATGTAAATAATTATTAATTTCATCAACTCCCTTTAACTTCATATTCAAAAGGCTTAATGGCTTTATATTCAAAAGGCTTCCAGTTAACTCCTTCCTCCAACCACTATGAAACATCACAAGTACTGATAGTCTGAAAAACATACATTTAAGTTTAATAAGCTGTCATGAAGCACTCTGATGTAAACTAAACCTGTTTACCTGTTTTTGCATTTAATTTTGCAAAACTTTTAAGAATCTCTTCCTCAGAACTGGATTATTCCAAACCAATACATTGTGAGAGGACCACTTTGTTTATTAAATGTGTAAAGCCACCCATCTATTTGGGTGCCAAACATACAATATAAAACATCACCAATAATTACGGTGACCATAGGCTCTTAGAAAAAATAAAGGACCAACCTGAAAAAGGGGCCAATCTGAAAGAGGTTCACAAGGATTAAAAAAATTGTTTACATTTATAACTTTGCTTTACAAAGGAAAATCCAAGAGCAAAACCACAAAAGTAAATAATTCAGTTAAATAAATCTAAAGGACAGCTTTCTGAAACAAAGGACTGTCTTTTATAATATGGTCGCTGTAACTATACTGCCCTTCAGGTGGCTTTCCTCCACCTGTCCCAGAAGAAAGAGGGGGACAGAAAGGCTGGTCTCACCTGGGACCTCCCTGCCTGTTAGATAGCCACTTTAGGAGAGGAGGGCAGAGGCAGGAAGCAGCACCAGCAGCAGTCTCTCTCTCAGCAAATCCCAATGAACTTGGCAGAGAAAAGAGCATGCCTCCAAACGTGAAGGAAGGCAGAAGGAGCAGGAATAGAGGGTATTCCTGGTGCAGCTTCTGCCAGCTGTGCTCGGCAACATGGGTCTGAGGTGAAGACACCGCTTCATCCTCCACTGACTCGTCCCTCCAAAGATCTGCTCCCAGGGGGAGGCCCAGTGAGCCTTTGCCTCTTCCCTTCCTAGCACCACATTATGCCCTCCCCCCCCCCATGAATCCCTAAGGAGCTGGGCCAGGTTTCTGCCTCAACCTGGTCACGTTCCCCCCACAACAGCCTGCAAGGTAGGTGAGGTTTATGCTCAACTCTTAAATCTGATTTAAAGCTGCAAGTCTCCACACTTCCCCATTAAGTATAACTGAAGAGCACCAAATGGCACTGGGAGGGGGCATCATAGAGCGTTATTATTTATTTAATCATATTTTAGCCTGTTTTCATTAAAAGTAATCTCAAATGAAACAAAATCTGCAGGAATTATAACCTCTTATGAGAAGGTGACATATGCCAAATTGAAAATAAAAACATGTGGGGTTTTTTTTCCCTTCAAGAACTGCCAATTTTTATTTTTTAATTTCTTGGCAGAATTAGACATACTATTCAGGCATGGTTGACTCTTCTAAAGGGATAATGCCTGCCAGGTTTCAGATGATTAGGTTCAAGGGTTTTATGCTGTTATTCAACCACAAGTATAATAAATATTGGTGTTCTGGTTAATGAAAAATATTGCTGGCTAAATAGCCAAAGTGAAATGGCTGCTTCACAGCTCCATTTTGCAGCATTTTTTAATTCAATAAATTTATGTTTAATGGAATACTGTGATACTCTTGAGTGTTTTCTGTGATCTTCTTTTGACTCACGAGAGACTTTTGTACTAATAAATTATGAGGCTCAGTGTTACAGTTCTTGGGCCAACTTCCTAGTTATGATGACCTCATGCCAATTTAAGTGGGAGACCCTCTGCTGTAAGGCTTTCCTGAGGTCCCTGATGCTGCACTGTTTCAAGACAACAGAGAATGTGATCCTAACAATGGATGGAAACTGTATTCCTTAAGTGAACTGAACAGATGAATAACAAAGATATTGGTATTTATTTTGGTTTCTGCTCTAAGACAGTGTTTCTTAACCTTGACAACTTTAAGTTGTGAGGACCAACTCCCAGAATTCCCCAGCCAGCATGGCTGGCTGGGGAATTCTGGGAATTGAAGTCCACACATTTTAAAGTTGCCAAGGTTGAGAAACACCGCTCTAAGAGCACATCACTAAATGTCTCTTAAACCCTTGAATGTTCTATTTAATACATGAGAGATTTCATTAGCATTCCCCCTGATCTTTGGAGTGACTTGAAAGTTTTAGGAAACCCAGGGAAAAAAAGCCCTTCAGAAAACAGCAGTTCATCAAGGCTACTGGGATCCGTAGAGAATCAACAAATAACATTCCCACTCCCTTTCAAGCCACAAACTGCAGCCCTGTGGTATGGAAATGAAACAAAATCTACAAGGAGGAGGGGGAGAAAAGAATTTTAATTAAAAAGGAAAAGAACAGCTCTTGGTGAGAGGTGGGAAGTAGGGCACTTTTTGAGATGAACCAGGAAAATCTTGGTTCAGTGTGATTCATTTATATCCAAGTAATTTTAATAATGTCTGAGCCAGCAGTTAAAAATGACCTTGAAATGTGATAGCCCAGGAACAGAGAATTAAATACATAGAAAATACCGCACATGGTCTTCCCCCACTTAACATATAATGCAGAGCAGCTAACATTTGGATAAGTGCTCATTTCATCAAATGTCTTTTTCTTCTGTTCAACCCAGAGGTGGGCTGGTAAGTGTCATGGCCCAGGATTCAGACTCTGAATCTGAAGAAGCTGCTCCAGCTGAACCAGTGGAATGCCAGCCTCAGGAGACACCAAGCTAGGGATCACCTGAGTCTGATCAAACACAGGCACCATCCAAACAGCTGGAGCTGTCAGGTGATGAGGTACAGCCTCCAAGCCCGCGGACTTGGCGAGTACAGTGGAGAGCACAGCAAAGACGCTCAATGAGGCTCCTTGCCAAGCAAGGGAGTGACTGCCTTAATTAAAGACAGCTGGCTGCAGCCTGGTTTAAGAGGTAGTCCTGACCCATGTTTCTTTGTTGAAAACAACTGTCTGATCTCCTGCTCTGGCATGTTGTCACTATGTATTCTGCATGTGTAAAAAACCCTAAAACTCTGATCTTTGGGCTATCTGACAAATCTGGTTTGGCTCTCTGAACTTTGGACTGGATTTTGACTTCTCTTCTGCATATTCCTGTTGAAAGCGAAACTACCCAGGCAAACTTTCTTTCCAAGAGACTCTGTTTTGATTTACATACCTTTCCTTGTCTGCCATTTATCTACTCAGCCTTGAGTAAGTTGCTATTTCATTTCATTTCATTTTATTTCAGTGTCTTCAAGTCAGTTTTTGACTCCTGGCAACTTCCTGGAGTAGTCCCTGCAGTTTCTTGGCAAGATTTTGGAAGTGGTTTGCCATTGCCTCCTTCCAGGGCTAAGAGAGAGTGACTGGCCCAGGGTCACCCAGCTGGCTTTGTGCCTAAGGCAGGACTAGAAATCTCAGTCTCCCAGTTTCTAGTCTGATGCCTTAACCACTATACCTAGCAACTATGTGTGTGAGTTTGATACCTGAAACAGGACATTAAGACAAGCTCTTAGATTTCATTCTTACCCCCTTCTCACAACACCCTTCTTGTGTGTGAAGTAATCTTTTTTAAAGTGGCTATTGCAATTGTAGCAGGTAAAGATGCTGTCTAACTTCATGCTAGAATACCCAAGTTTTGGTCATCCAAATTCAAGAAGAATTAATTCAAATTAGAATAGATGTAGACCAGAGCAATTACAATCAATGAAAAAAAAAAATCATCTCATAAGCTGTCACTAAGGGCTGTTGAAGATATAACATGAATAGAAAATGTTTGTGAGGAGTGTTCATCATATATTTCTATGGCAAATGCTGCAGCTTCTGAAGAGAACTCTGCATTTGTAGTCATGTGAAAATGACACAACAAGAACTGAGATTGATCCAGTTTTGGAAATATACTTCTGGTATATTTGTGATCATGTTGGTTTGGAAGGAGGACAGACTGGAAATATTTTGTAAAGTATTGTCCATGAGACATTGATTCTGAAGCAGTTACAAAAAATATTTACCTCACTGACTTCCAAACAAATTTAGAAGTTCTTGAGAGGCAGAGGATAGTGTTTCCATTTTAGTATTTCTTTTGAAAAATACTAGCTTTCCTACTCTATTTCTGAAACAAGTAGAGTCAAGACCCTGGGATGACCTGATATGAAGTTCAGTGTTGTTTTTTTAAAGAAGAATATGTTTTTTAAAATTTTGTTGATATACACGGGATTCAGGAATGGGAAAAGCATTCTTTCTTGATTGCACTGATTAGTTAATTAGTTTCCCCTTAGCTGATTGGGCCTTGACCAGGATAACTGGATGCTTATTCGGGAGACATTTACCTGCTTTTGCTACTTATTATGATTAAGATTATCATAATTATGATTCTTGGTAGCAAATACAGTTTAAAACATCAATATAACAAGAAATATAGAAATACATACATTGCCAGAACACAAAAGCAAAATAATGGCAACCACAAATAAACCAACAATAAATTAACAATACATAACAAGCTTGACTGACCTTCCAAACCCCATGCTTTTATACTATAATCTAGATTTCAAAGCTGACTTTAAAAGGAGAAGAGGGAAAACCCAACTCACAGATATATTTGTATTTTATGATGTAATCTGGGGACCTTTGAGATTACCTGATACTTCCAATCCCATCATTTCAACCTTTATCCATAATTAATTTTCCACCAATATACAGCCATTTTGACATCACTTTGAAGTAAGAACCACCTAGAATGCAAACTTGTGAAAAGGTCCAATCTGGTTTGGTTTTAGATTACACATGTATGGTTAGTATTCGTAGAGGGTTTGGAAGCTGTGTACCTGCTAAACTATCACACAGTAAAACTATGCAAAGCATTTGAAAGAGTTGGTTCACGTACAAAGCACCATTTTTCAAATTGCTAAAGAAGCTGCATTGTTTGCAAGGCTTGGAAGCCACTACTGGCTATCTCCACATAAAGGTACACACCCTAGTACACCTTGCTTAATGACTGCCCTGTTTTATGACCACTTGAGCTGAAAAAGTAATTTTACAACCAGTCCTTGCATTTATGTCCCTGCGGTCATGTGATCAAAATTTGGGCATTTTGCAACTGGCGGGCACTTATGACCATCACAGTGTCCTATGGTCACGTGATTGCCATTTGTATATTTCACAGCTGGCTTCTAGCAAGCAAAGTCAATGGAGAAGCTGGCAGTAAAATCACAAGTCACAGTCACATGATGTCTTGCTTAACAACCTGCAGGCGGTTTGTTTAATGAACATGGCGGAAGTGAAGTAAGTCCATCATGGTCACGTGATTTTATGCCTAATGACCGCATCGCTTAGCAACAGAGTTGCTGGTCCCAGTTCTGGTGGTTAAGTGAGGCTACCTATACAGCCACTTTCCTTTGTTTCCTTCCTAACAACGTGGAAGTAATTTCTGCAGCTACTACAACAAGCTTTGGTTGGTACACACTACAAATGTGTAGTGCATGTGAATGTGATACATCTTCAAATTGTAAATTATGTAATTTGCATCACATCAAAGCTATGACATATTAATGAAGCTTTCTGGGAAGCAGGCTCATAATGCTTTGTCTTACCAATTTTGTATCTGTGGAACTTTCTGTAAGCGTACAAAGTTCACTTTGCAGACTTGACTAATATAACCGCTTGCTTATGTACGTCTAAAATTGGATCATAGCTCTAATAAGCATGGGCTACCAGATCTGGGCTGCCAGTTAGTTCTGCCAAATGGGTTACATGAATCATGAAAAGACACCAAAGAAAGAGAGCAACCACAAATAATGAGTCAGTCATGGAATAGCATGTACACGTAGCAACCAACAATGAAAATATCTTTTATAGTAACTTTATTAAATTTTTAATAAGAAACAGTAAAAACTAACACAAACTAATACTACATAAAGAATAAGAAAAAGGAAAATAAAAATAAAAAAGAAGATAGTAAACATCAGAAGTGCAGAAAAGAAAAACAGAAAAAAGAAAAAAAGAATTGACTTCTGACCCTCCTTGCAACAGATACAGTATAAGTAACAATACACATCAAACTCGCTCTGTTAAATACAGCTTAACTTCCATTATTTCTATTAACTCATGTTATTTCTAATAATCAAATCCATACATCAATTTCATTTTTTGTGTGTGATTCCTGCAAAAAGTCCAAAAAGAGGTTTCCAATTTGCATTAAAATTACACAATATCTTTTCTCGAATCAAAGCCATCAATTTCACCATCTCAACCAACTCCATAATGTCATATCTTTCTACCCTTATCCATATAAAAACATTACTGCTGTTATCATATGTAAGAACAAAAATTAATTCAGTTTAATAACAAATATTTTTTTAATTTTAATCCTTATACACAGATCCTTAAATCCTCATCATTTAGTCCTGGCCAAAAAAAAAAAAAAGTTCCCATTAATAGCTACCAAAAAACCCCAATGTATATATTAACCATAAATCAAATAAGTTCACTTTATAAACCTTGTTTACTTTTAAAAAGCTTAATCTCTAATCCTTTCAAATATGTTCCATCATTCTCTCCTTATCTTCTCCCAAAAACAGCTCCAGTAGTTTCTCTTTGTCTCTTCCCAAGAACAGCCTTCATCCATTCTGGCATTCTTTTCCACATCACTCTTGTCCTTTGGCATTTTTAAATCCATTTTCAAATCCACAGCATCTTTATTTATACCACCTTCATAGTCCTACATTTTTTTGAACTCCAAATCCACTTTCAAGTCAGTCTCCACCTCCATTTCAAAATTAACCATCTTTTTTTCAAGGGACTTAAATTTAGCTCCTAATTCACCAAACACTGATTGAAGTAAACTTAAAAGAGCCATTTTATCTTCTAATGGTTGCCCCAAGAGCCCCATCTTCTAACTATTTTCTTATTATTTTTCCCCCAAAGCAAGCAACTATAGGTATTATATAAGTGAAAGTAAGCAGACAGTTCACACCTTCTGGTGCCTTTCACACTGTAACTGCAGGCCCACATCAGAGGAAACACATAAGGATCATATTACAAACTTCTTCTATTTTAAGAACTCTGCCAAATAACAGGTACCATCTAGTGAAGCAAGAAACTTTCCCATGGAAAAGGCAAACCTCATTACTGCAAATGGAGTTTTGTAAAAAAATAAACTAACAAATAAATCTTCCCTTTTCATAATAAGTAATGTTTAAGTCTCTTTTAAGTTCCAATTTTCCTCCTGCTTTTTGCAAATTAATCAAATTCAAATTAAAGCTCTATTTCTTCTTTTAAAAATATAGTCATAAAAATAAGGATAAGCCCTAAGATAATTACTTATCTTTTGTAAAGGAAGGTCTCCTTTACATTAAAAAATAGTTACAATCCACAGTGTTTAGAAATGAGGTTTGGTCAGCTCTAGTATCCATAAAAGGCTGCACTGCAGTTTCGAACAAAGATGGATCCCCCACCTCCTGGCTGCTCAATTTGAAAGCCATTCGCTGAAGCTGCCATCTCCGTGATTAGCATTTGGAGACTGTATGGGTTGATTTCCTCACTTCCTCCTTAGTCTGGAGCAAGTTGGGCAGCCAACGCTTGCTGCCAGCCTCCAATCCAGCCTTGGTGTCATCTCCCCTCTCGTGGAGAGATAACTAAGCCGCCATTGTCCCGACCGGAAGTCCTCAACAATGAAAATAAATATCAACACATGGAAGGACAAATTTACATCTGCCTCCTAAATAAAGAACCCAATTGGGGGAAAGGGTGGAATAAAGGTGCCATCCAATTATCTGTGAGCAGGTTTTCTACTCCCTCTCCATTAAGACTACCAGATCTGGGCTTCATATAATAATTAGTTGCTGGCAAGGAGATACATAAAATTCTAACCCTTTGCTACCATCTAGTGGTCATCCAGAGTTCTGCAGTCCAGATCTCCTAACCATAAATAACTTCCAATTAGCTATTGGCTACAGATGATGGAAGTTATAGACTAATGTAGCTTTTCTTTTAACATTTAGAAATGCTCCTTCTTAATGTATTATAGATATGTTCAAATATATTAGTTACATTGCATATGTAAGGTTGTTAAGCATGTGCATGTGTGTACAAGACGATGTGTCTGGTTGTGTACAGATGTTGATTAGAAGTTACATTCTGTAGGGAAAGTACTTTTTTTAAAGTATGAAATAAGAATGGTTGGCGGAGGTTCCAAAGGCACAGATGTAAAAAAGCCTACATATTATCATTATGCTGAGCGACAAAATAAATAAATAAATAAATAAATAAATAAATAAAAGTCAATTAAATAAGGACATTTCTGTGAAAGTTATAAAATAGTTTTCAGATTGTGCAAAGCCATGATTTGTTTAACTATGGTTTGTTGAACAAAGGTACAATTTGGCAGAATTCCTACAAAACCAAAGAAATCATAATATGGTTTAATGTGATGTGTGAACCCAAGCACTATGAGCTATAGGCAAATCTACTGTACAACTATAGCCAAATTGATTTATAACAGATACAGCTAAGAATTACTAAGCAATTGTGTCCCAAATTATACAAGAAGGCATTTTATGCAATGGAGATAAGTCAGGAAGGTAACGTATGTTTAAAGGTTCTCGTTAAAAGTTTATAAAAGGTTAATATCAACCAAGGAGGCAATTGGCCAACAGGGACATTGGAGGTATGTTAAGGAGGGCAGGAAAATTGTAAAGAAACTTAACAAATTCTTTGTTTCTATCTTGACTGCTGAGGATATAACAGAATATATTCCTGTTCCTGAGCTAGATTTTTCAGGAGGGGAATCTGATGAGCAGAGTGAATAGAAGTAACAAGAAATAAAGTTACATTTTTAACAGGCACGTTAAACATGAATAAATCCCTGAGTGCTGACAATACCCACAATGGGCTTCTTAAAGAAGTCAAACATGAAATTACTGATCTTTTAACAAAAATATGAAACTCCTCTTTCAGATCGGTGCCTTTTTTAAGGACTGGAAAACAGCAAATGTAGTTCCTGGCTTTTAAAAGGAATTTCAAACTTCATATATACAGTGATGAGATCTAATCTAGCGGTGACTAATAAGAAAAGGGATCTTGGAATCATGGTGGATAGCTAAATAAAAATGTTAACCCCGTGTGCAGATACTGTAAAAAGGCAAATGTTATGCTTGGAATCATTAGGAAAAGAGCAGAAAATAAAGCTGTCAACGCAGTAATGCCTTAGATCAATTTATGTATGACTGCACTTGTAATACTATGTACCTTTCTGGTCACAGCACTTCAAAAAGGACAGATACAGCTGGATAAAAGCAGCTCTCCCATGAGGCAGAATGTAAAGGATAGTATGATCTTTCTTTTTTTAGAAGGAGTATTCTCATTTTTGTAGCTATTCGTCTTAAACTAATATTTATTTATGCAATATTTATATAGCTTCAATCACACATGAACCATGTCAAAATCATGTTGTAAAAAATGAAAAAACTAAAACAATAACATCTCCTGATACATAACCAATGGGAGGCGGAAAAAAAACCTCATTTTATTTCACCAGCAACTTCTGACCATTGAGTCATAAGTGGTAGAACAGACAAATAAGACAACGGCACACAATCTGAAGAATCAAAATCATGTCTTTGACATACCTAGAACAAGACCTTACCCATTCACAAAGAACACTGTCCTCATCTCCCAATTCTTCTACAAACATTAATGTTTAGGTCTTAAAGTGTGGTATTTATTGTATCAAATCAATGCCTTCAGTATTACATTTAAGAACCAGTAGGTACATGGTAGGATAATAACATTTGGGATTTGAATTGTGTGTCACAAGGAGGAATATTGCACTTCTCTCAGTTCTGTTGTCTAGAATACACTATATTCATTGACTTGTTATTGCTGCCGTTACCCTGTCATGGTTCCTGCTCAAGAACCAGAATTTGACTGTAATGAGCCCTTCAGGAGAAACAAAGCAAACATAAAAGCTGACTCAGTAAAGAAGACGGGGGATATTTTCTTACTCAGCCACTTCTGTATCCTTCCCTGCACTTTGGTTAACCAGCAGCCAAAAGTATGGTATCAAGCCCTAGGCAAAATCAACTATTTTTCTTGTTCCACTGAAGGTGAAGGATGGATATAGGTATAGGTACATACACCCACACCCACATATACCAACATATATGGCGTAGTTAAAAAATCCAAGGACTTATATCTGCATACAAAACATCTGAAAAATGAATTAACAACAGCACTGCTGTTGCACAATGCTACAATTAAAAGTGAAAGCATAAGTACATTTCAGCTATTATTTTCCTTTCTGGGAGATACCCTTTATTTTCAAAATACTGGTTTATGACCCAAGTTGCCATACAATATTAGGAATGTCAATGATGCAATCAAACCTTCTGATCAGTGCAGGTTCTGTTATAGGAAGTAAGACTGATCCATCCCCAACTACCTACAGCATGATACAAAATATTCAGTAGGAACCAACCAGCCATTTTCTGAAGGCACAGGGAACTGCAGAAGAAATACAGGCTGTGCTAGCAATCTTCTATTACGCCTTCACTACCTGTATGTATGTATCTCCAGCGTACAAAGTAAAATGGCAACGAATGCTTTCAAAGCAACTGCAATTTGAAAAGCATTCATTTGTTAAGCTTTGTTTAATAATATTCATTTCGTACTTTGCTCATTGCTGAGTAATAGGAAAAACAAATCTCAGAAAACTGCTAATGATGCCAGAAAAATATGAGAGGCATTTGTGATTTAGAAGCTTAAGATAAAAGAAAAATAAATAAAGATAGGAAAATAAAAAGCCATTCAGCAGTTGCCAGTAATTGACTTCAGTCAATTTTTCAATAAATCATTCTACTTTTGTGTTTTTCTCCAATGCCTCTATTAATTGGTTTCCATCACTGAGTTTGTCTTCTTTCTATGGAACTTTCTTTAGGTGAAAAACTCCCTCTCAATCCACAACATCAGTTTTGCATTTTCTGGTAAAAAGCCTTTTCTGTTAAAAGATCTGCCTGCTTTCTTCACATACCAACCTTTATTTATCACCCTTGTTTTCAATGGAGCAATATACTCCATCATCCAACCTGAAATTGGATCCAGACTTCCCTCATACATTTCAACAAGGCTTCGTGTTCAAAATGTATTTAAAAGTTGACAGAAGTTGTATAAATTCTCAGTTTAACATTTAGTAGCCCCAAAGGATTATTAATTCCATTCAAAGGACCAGGGGGTATTTTATTTCACTTCTTCTAGTTTAGAATTATTTTTTAAATTTATAGAATCAGCAAATGATCATGCAAATAGAGACCATTATTCATTAGGTAATTATTTTTGTTGTTAGAAATACAGGTCATCCTCATTTAATGATGGCATTTGGGACTTGATTTTCCGTTGCTAAGGGACATGGTAATAAAGCGTGATGTCATTTAACCATGCTGCTTAGTGACAGAAATTCTGGCACTTCTGGTAGCCGTTGTTAAGTGAATCACCATGAGTTGTTAAGTAAGGACCTCACGTGGTTGCCATTTGTGATTCCTGCCAGCTTCCCTGTTGACTTTGCTTATAGAAATCCGGCAAAGAAGGTCACAAATGGCGATCACATGACTGTGGGGACACTGCAACTGATGTAAGTATGAGGATCAGTCATAACTACCACTCATTCAGCACTGTTGTAAGTTCAAATGGTCACTAAATGAGTAGTTATTAAATGAGGACCACCTGTGCACATACACGAACAGAAAAAAAATCTCACCACTTTTCATGATGTCTAATCTGGATAGTCAGATCAGAGAAAATGGCTTGGCATGCCCAACCCAAACTACAGAAGTTGGCCTGGCAACAGTTAATCGTGATCCAAGCAAAGGCTAATTTAACTCATACCAAGGCCAAAGCAATTCAATAAACAGACTAAGAGTTGCTATTTTTCTCAGTGGAGTACTGCTTTGCCTTTATGTATACAAGATTCACTGTGGGCTTCAACAGATACCATTTCTAAGATTGGGAGAGCCTTCTTCCCTCTACTGTACTAGATTGAGTAGATCTATATCCTCTGCGTAGCAACCTCTTATGGGACCACATTTTAATCTTTTCCTTTAGATCACTAGGTCACATTATGCTGCACTCACAACAAGGATCCGTAGAAATAGTTAAAGCAAGATGGCAAATATGGACAAATCACTATGTTTCATGATTAACATTAAGATTAAGAGATTGTGAGGATCCTAGACTATCATCAGGAACTGTGAATTGATAGGCTCAAGCTATTCCATAGGAATGAAGGCAAAACTGAGCTTATCACAGGCAGTTCTAGGAATTCTACAATCACATGTATTGTAGGAGTAGGCAGTCTCCAGTCCTCCACTTTTCAATGAACTTGGTATGCCAGATTTTATTTTTATTTACATATTTATAAAACATATAGCCCATTTTTTTCATTATTAAAGCCCCTCACAAACTGTGAGGTAAAACATGGGCCAATAATAGCAGCATCAAAACTCATTCACACAGAGCAACACCAGTTTATCAAAAAACTTGGGTAATCAGGTATGCATTAAGCTCTACTTGAATAAAGAAGAAATTTCAGTAATGGGCTGCTTGTACTGCAAATGCCTTTTGTCAGGTATAACATAGCCGACCTGATCTGAGGACAGAGGGAAAAGATGCTCTGTGAGATATATAAGTCTTAAGCCATATAGGATTTTATGTAATTGTTTGTAAATAAAATACAAATAAACATTTGTAAATTGCCCCAGTTGGTAATTCTCTGTGAGTGAATTAGAGCAAGAATAACATAACAGTCAGCTAACACAAAGGGCTTGCACTTTGCTAGTGTGTCTTTCAGAACAGGTGTAACATATGAGTGATAAGCTGCTTCTCAGAAATGTAGACATGGTAACTTATGCTAGCAAAATCAGATGTTCTCTAAAGCTGGCAATAAAGTTGCTGCCTTGACTTTCATTTTTGAAAATCTGTATAATTTTCTGGTTTTGCACCTGCTTGCATGTGCAAATTGGGGATAATTATGGGAATATTTCTCAGCCAAAGCAAAATCACAGGTGGATTTTATGAAAAGTTTAGAATTCCTTATGGGAATAGGAATTATTCCCCATGGAAACTAAGGAACTAGTTTCCTTCATACCTATCTATATATATTTCAAAAAGGATTTAAGGAGGAAAGCTAGTATGCTCAGAAAATCTTCAGCTGAAAAAACTCTGGATACAAGCAAGAAAAGTTTACTTATTCCAAAAAGAAAGAAAGAAAGAAAGAAAGAAAGAGAGAGAGAGAGAGAGAGAGAGAGAGAGAGAGAGAAAGAAAAAAGAAAGAAAGAAAGAAAGAAAGAAAGAAAGAAAGAAAGAAAGAAAGAAAGAAAGAAAGAAAGAAAGAGGGAGGGAGGGAGGGAGGGAGGGAGGGAAGACTGACTGACTGACTGACTGACTGACTGACTGACTGACTGACTGACTGACTGACTGACTGACTGACTTTGTTCCATCTCTATTACTACAGGTATATATCATAAGAATGGGAGGACTGGAAGCAATGGCAACTAGATTCAAAACTGACACCAAAACACTAACAGTTTGAGATACGTAGTTGATACTTCGTTAGCCAGAAGTAAAGATGATTTAGAAGACCTCATTACCAAAGTAAACATTTTAAAAAAATGAAAAATACAGCTTAAAATTAAAAATATCAAAGTAATGTTTATCTGCATGCTTGGTGAATTTTGTGAAAGTAATAGTTTTGTTTGCTTAGGCTCAAAAATAAAGATTGTCAGCCCTTTGAGGTAGGCCAAATCAAGAAATAGGCATGGTGGGAATTCCAGGAATATTTTTATTATAGAAAGGAAGAATAACAGAATCTTGAATGTTTGTCAAAATTTCTGTTTTGTTTTATACAAAACAAAATCAAGCTGGGGTTGTTTTGAGTTTCTTTTGTATGCTTCCTCCTCTCAGGATTGTATAATCTTTTCTCCAAGTTCCCCCTTAACAGCTTACTCTTTCCTTACCCGCAATGGCTCTCTCATACCTTCCCCAAGAACATCTCTAAATTCCTCTATAAAGACGGACCTTATGCTGAAGAAGGAAAGATGCTGTTAATTCTAAGGTGGAGGAACAGGTGGGATTCCAAGCAGGCCCCTCCGTGACAGATCACAGACTGATTCCTTCCCACTTGATTGTGAAATACACTTAGCCACCAAAAGTAGCTCTTTATGCCCTGCTTGTTGACTTTAAGCAAGCCTTTGATCCCATTTCCAAGGAATTTCTGTGGAAGAACCTGAAAATTTCTACCATTGATGGATGGTTGCTTACCCTAGTATATGTACTACATAAAGATACCAGTTAGGGAGTAAGATGTACCACAGCCAGGCATCTCTCAGACATAGTGATAAACAGCAAGTGGGTTAAACAAGGGTGTATTCTGGCCCCATTACTCTTTAATTATTATATTGATACAATGGCTAGCAACAAGGGAGATATTCATTCGATCACACTGGGCAGAAGACTTGTACATATACTGCTTCATGCAAACAACGCAGTCCTACCACAAATTCCAGTAGGCCTCAGAAAGGCCATGGAAACTCTGGCCTTTTCTGTAAAGAACGTTCATTACAGATCGATTAGAAACAAACAAACAACGGGCATGAGTTTTGCAAGGTGTTTTTAAAACTTGTATTAGACTCTCAAAGGACATAAAATAGAGCAGGTTTCCAACTTCAAATACTTGGGCTTTGTGTTGCAGTACTCTGGGAAGCATCACATGCACACTGTTCATGGTGCTTCAGATGCCTAGAGGAGTTCAGCAGCAATTCATTCTTCTTCTCCAGAGGTGCCCAATACATACATATCAGCTGCTCTCAATCTTTTTAAATCCTTTGACTTATGAATCGAGATGGTTACCTTGAGTACCATGGACTACTAGAAGAATTAGTCAATATTGGACCAAATAAAAACTGCTCACTTTAGGCAATTACTAGCAAGCAGACACTCCCATTCTTTGGGCATGTGATGCAAACATGTTATGAAGTAGGAAAAATTATTATGCTTAGCAAGGTTGATGGAAACAGAAGGAGATGACAAAAGATAAGGATGATGGATGAGATGAGATGGATTACTGGAATGTTCTTGGAAAAGCTACAAGATATAGGAAAGCTCAAGATGTCAAAAAATTGTCCATATAGGGACCTAGCTTCTTCCATTCAGTTCTAATGATCTGCACTAATTCTATGATTCATAAGCTTCTACTTATTTCCAAATAACAGAATAGCCAAAATCCAAAGACAGAGAAATCTGGGTAAAATTATTTATCAAGCTTTATATTAGTTACAGTGACAAAGGACACTATATTAGTTACATTGTATTACACTGTATTAGTTACATGGACAAAGGACAGTCTCATTTTTTTCCCCAAGCTAGACCTCTATAACATATTAACTACTTATATGAACTTGCAGAAAATTGCTTTATATCAGAAGCACGTGACAGGACATCCCTATAGAGCACATCACATTATCCATTCATCTGGTCTATCTGATCTGTCAGAACAAACATAGTTACAAGGATTAACATTATCCTAACTTTAAATAAGAATCAACTCAGCAAGTGAAAGGCAAGATAATTTGCTTTTATTCTACTGAAAAAGAAAGTAATTCTTTTAGAGACATAAAATCTGGAGTTGAAAAGAATTCATATGGCTGATGTTTATTTTAATACCAAAAAGCAGATAAGAAGATCTGGGAGCAAAGGGGATGGTTATAAGGAACAAGGATGGTATATATGAATTAATTAAATGTGTATACTGTATGCTGTCTTGATACAAACTGCTTGCTTTATGATCTATTTATAGCTGAAGGGCATGGGGAACATGTATATTTTGAAAAGATCCAGTGAAAGAAGGGGAAATCATGCAGTGACTCAAGAGTTTGCCTGGAGAAGAGGCAAAGTTCATTCATAAAGAGCTGGATGAGTAGCTAAGTGCATACCATCTTTTAAAGAAATATGTTTCTGTAGTGTGAAAACACTAATTAGCAGAAATAATTAATTGGGCATATTTAGGCATTTGTTAAAAACTTTTTGTTTGTTTGATCATGTAATTTTGCTTGGAAATAAAATTAAAAATACAGATTACAAGCAAATTGCTTTATTTATTTATACAGTTTACATCCTTTCTGCCCATAAAGCTGAAATTAACAAAAACAAAATAGAACAGAAAACTGAAAATGATGGCATTTTTAAGATGTCTTCTACCTTTGACTCTAATGTCCAGTTAAGTTCACATGGGGATAGACAACTTTGATACCACAACATTCAAAAGAAAGCAAAAGAAACCTCATCAGTTACACTCTTTAGTATGTCTTGCTTAAGTATACAGAACAAATAAACCAAATCACCCTAGGGAAAGACTCTTAAAAATGTTTTGGAGTGCATCATCAGCTAATACAGCAGAGTTATATTTATGGACTTTAATCCTTGGTTCATCAATATGATTCACTAAGAAATATTATTTTGCAGTGACAGTTGATATATAATTATTATCTTCAAACTTAATATAATGAATATTAAAACCTAAATTTTCCAATATAGTCACTTATTCCAGGTCCTTTCATTTCCAGATGAGCATTGCACCCAAGTTATCACCTCATCTGAATATCCTCTGAGCCTTTATAGAGATCTGATTCTATCTTTGATATACTCTGAGACTTTCCCTTTGGAGAAGTCCACCTGCATAAATTATCTTCTGGAGGCAGGAATATGGTCAATAAGCATTAAATGAATATGTATGACAGCTGAAATACTAGCTTCTGGGCAGTCTTATTAATTATAGCTTATAAAAAGATTCCAATTAAATGGAAAAGGCAAGGTAAGTGACCTGCTTCATTGAAGACCTTGGTTCCAATCAAGTCAGGTGGTCTATTAAACAAGAATCTATCACTGCTTTCTAAGTTTCTAGGTGCTGAATGTTCAAGTGAAATAGCTTTTATGTTTGATTCTTAACCCAAATATGAATAATTTCCCTTCATTAAGAGCTCAGAGCATCAGGAAGAGATGGAATATTGGAAGGTAGGCCTCAAGATTAATTATACATCTTTCTCCTTCAGACTAGGTCAACATTACATTTTGGAGCTACAGAAAATGTATCTTGGTAAAGGAGGTGCAAAGGAGTATTGATTCTTTGCTATTACTACAGCTACTCCTGGCCTGCAGAGGAATTGAAGGAATTAATGAAGCACAGGACAGCACATTTTGCAAAGTTAAACAGGCAGCAGTTGAGAAGATACATACTTTGTGTAGCATGTTGTTCCAACTGCCACACTGTGTTCCAGTTAACTTGGGCACAAAAACGGAGAACAGCAAAACCTAGATGGTCATAGTATATAGAAATCAAATGAATTAATAAAAGTATTTTCCCCAAGTTTTTCTACAGTACTGGCTTGGTTGTGAGAAATTTTGAAAATGGGGCTGGCTTATGTTACAATAAAGATCTAACACAGATATTACAAAGATTTTCTGGAACAATTCGGATTGCTATGTAAAATGGCTTGCTGTCAAAAAGACCTCTCTCTCTCTTCATCCTGATAGGACAATAGCAATATCATCCTGTGTTACAAAGGATTACAAAAGAAATTATAACAGCTATGCAACTACCACTGAAATGCCATTATTGCTATGTTTCAGATGGAAGCTACACAAATATAATAAATGTATTCAAATAATTTCAGCTGACATGTGGTCAGAACCAAACTTGTGAACATGGCACTTTTCAGAAGTCAACAAGGATTCACTTAGAGATCAGCAGGATTCACCACTGATCTTTAGCCAGAGCACAAAATTGCAAGATAACCAATCAGATATAGAAGAGCCATCAAATCAGCTAATTGGTCAAAAAAAGACATCCGAGAAGCTTGGACCCAACAAGAACATCCAGGCAAGGCCTATTTCTTTGATAAGAGATACTTTAGTGCTAATCATATTGCCTTCTAATGTAATGAGTCTCCTTTAGATACTCTGGAGTACAGAGGCCACAGTTGATTATCACTGGCCATATTCGCCAGAGCTAAGAGAGTTTGTCCAAAGCATCTGGAGGACACTAAGTTACCTATTCTTCTTCCCACACATTTAACAGCACTCCATTTCCTTTGTTGTAAAAAAGCAATAGTTCCAAGGAAGGCAGGCAGGCAGGCAGACACACACACTAAGAGAGCCAGTCTTATCCATTATTTCTTCACTTCAAAATTCCATTAGCCCAAGTAATTCCTCCTCCACCAGCAATATTCAAAATTCATATCTTAGAGTACCTGATAGCAAATCAGTGGTGGGTGAGAAAGAATTAAGTGCTTCCTCCCCAGTGTTTCTCATTTATAAATCAGGAGGAGGAGCCTAGAAGGAAGAAAGAAAACAGCTGCTGATCAAGCCACTGCATATAATTCAGTTTAAGTTTTAAGTCCAATTCATCTCCAACTGGCTTTAGTGAAACAAAACCTGTGATTAACTCTGCCACAATGAAATCAATGGAATGGCAAATGATTGTTATGGCAGAATGGTACACAAATTCTACTTTCAGAAAGTATTGTTTTAGAATATGTGGATAACAGCTCCAGCTGCATGTGGATTTGGTTTTAAAATATTAAGCATTTGAAATTTGGAAATAAGTTGTCATCTGCAGTTCATATGGGTTCTGAATTTGTGGTTAACGTAGCAGCAATGTTCTTTAGGAAAACCATGGCATGTCCATATATTATTTAGAAGCATGAAGAGCATTATATATCCAAGTATATCCAAATTGGTACAAGTCAATTAATAGTGCATAGACTGGTTCTGAAGATTATGCAATGCTCTCTTCAGCAGTCTTGCTGTTAAGTGTGAAGACAGTACTTCGTCTTCAAAATACACCTGTCCCTCTAATGCTGAAATGGGCACAGACTTCATAAGTGACCATTCAAGGTCTAAATCACAACCAGAAGATCTAGTGGTAGAGTATTCATATTTCCTCCTGGTATGCTTCAAAGAAAAAATGTAAACTTGGGGGAATGTCACTTCTTCGTCTTTTGTACAGTCATCATATTCTTTCAGTCAATGCAAATGAAAATGGAATACTTACTATTTTTGCTTGAGAGAAAACCTGAGAGGAATGACAGGAATTTATTTACCACTGAAGCAGTAGCATGAATAACAGAGAACTTAACTTTCCCTGACATTAATGCTAGCAATATAATATATTGTTCTTTAAAAAGAAAGGCATGAAAACAAGCACTAATAACTTCCCAGTAATATTTCATACTTGACATTCACTGTAGTGAAAGTACCTAGCTGATCTTGAAAAGCTAAGCAGGGCTAGACCTAGTTAATAGTTATATGAGAAGTCACCAAAAAATGATCAGGACTATAGAGTAGACCCATAAGTTGGGATAAAACAAAAATTCCAGAAGGCAGACCTTGATAGAATAGTTTTTGCATGCAATGGACCAAATTTCTGCAGCTATTTACATAATTTGCATAATGATATCATTACACAAATAATGTAAATGATATAATCTGCATCCTTTGTATAAAATATGCAAATTACATCATTTTGTGTCAATTGACATCCTTTGTGGAATTACTCAAACGATGCAAATTGACATAAATGATGTCATCAGGCAAATGATGTCAATTGACACAAATGACATAATTTGTATCATTTGTATAATGTCACTGTGAAATAACCTAAATCTCTGTGATGATGAATGTTCATTTTTGACAGGCTTTCATGAATAACCTCCTCCCCCATCAGTACATTAAAACAGCATTTTAGTTGTGTCTGTGTGTGGATGTATAATATATATATAATGCACACACACGCAAACATCTAAAAGAAAATGCACACATTTCTCTATGATGCTTTGTGAAAAAGGAAGAGATTCCTTTTCCTATCCCTGGCCCTCGCACCAATGTGCTATATGACACATCCCTTGTGCTTGACAGACTGATTGTTCCTACTAACATTGACCATATTTTTAATTACTTTAATTTTAAAATAGGAAGCCAGCAAAACCTTTAGAGATGTTTGTTTCCAAGAATGCCACTGGGCCTCTTAGAAAATAAAAATACTGGGTCACTGCGGCCCAATCCTTTGTTTGGAACTATACCCACCAGCCAAGAAATGATATTAAGGCCACCTGGGTGGTAGAGAACCGTCTGAGATCTAGAGATGGGGAACAACCTCAGCAGCTTGTCTTCTAGTATATGGATATTTTATGACTGGCCATATTCACCAGAGCAGCCATTCTGTGAGTCCAGCAACAAAATTGCTCTCAAATTTCCAGCTGTGCCCACTTGCCCCAAAAGATTGCTTATCCCATGGTTCAGAGAGAACCTTTTTAGAGGAAAAATGGGGGTATGGATAGATTTAGTGAAACTATTTCTGAATTAGTTTGATCAGTTTTAGGGAGAATTTCATCCACTGTAGCCCTTTCATCTGAGTTAAGCGTCAAGCCTGGCACTGATTTTTAGGAGCATAGCGAGGGGTCCAATTCCCACAATCCCCATTCTCTGCACTTGTGCAAAGTGTTTTCCTCTTGCCGTTTGAGTGAACTTAGCCTTTACCCAAACATTTACAAGCAGGATTTCCATGTTAGCTGGACCAATGGCATTCCCGTTTAGAAATTATGCACTTCATTGGGATAGCTAGATATTTGATTTGTACTCCTTTGTTATGGTTATGTGCTACTCCTGCCTCTCTTTTTGCATTTACCTTTGCAAACTTGTCCATTTCTACCCACACCCATCATAAACTGCAACTGAAGGCATGAATATATGCATTTCTTTTGAAAAAATGGAATCTAAATTGATTCATTATTACATCACAGGCTTGATACACAATTTGGGTAAGTCAGAGTGATTCTGTTCTCCTAGACTCATAATTAGTCCTCAGTTCATACACACATGCACAGTGTTGGACCTCTTACAATCCAACTGTTAAAATTTACATAAAGGGAGCCAGGGACCCAATCTGCATGATTGCAGTATTAAAAATTCAGTTATAATAACAGTATCTTGTTAAAGTGAATTAGTATCTAAAGACGAATTATAAAACATAATTGATGATGTTATTCTTGTAGTACAGGGAGGAATGGAAACAGGGCAAACAGAACATTACATCTGAAGTGGGAAATTCCTAATCCAAAAAACAAACTGATAAAAACTCTAACCGAGTGAGAGCACCGCTTTGGATTATAAATTACTCAGATCATTTGGGATGTGCCAACATCCCAAAATACCGCAAGCTCTTATGCATCCTGAAGGAGGATAAAGGAGGTCATAACTGAAGGGTGTCCTGCAATGATTCTTTATAAAGGATTGATTTCAGAGAGCTGCATTTTAATGAACAATAAAAAAGACATTCCCAAAACAGAATACAGTTATAATGTAGAACCCCAAACCATGATGTGAGAGGAAAATTTTAGTAGCCTTCTATATGTTTTAATGTTAGTTTTGACTGCATTTAATAAAGCCAAGTTAGCTTCTTGTGATCTGTAGGGCAATGACAGGAAAAGTCAAATGCAAGACTAAGCAACTTGCTGATGGGAATAGAACAGGAAAGTATGGTAAAATTAGCACCAAGAACGTTACGAATCAGTTGCTAAACCTAGGAGTCATGTCTGTGGTTTGTGGTTTTAAAGGATCAAAAGGATTGCATCTGAGGGGGTCAGTACTGTTTTGGTCAAGCTGTCTACCTGACGGCTCGATTAAAATGGTCATGACATTGCAATGTGAATCTAAGTGAGTACCATGTATGCTATTGGTTGAACTTTACTTGCTTGTTGAACTAACATTTAATAAAGCTTTTAGAACTTTGAAGTAACTTGTTTTATGGTGTGTCTGCCTCCTGTGTTTAACGTGGTTTCCCCCCTCACAATGACAATAACCTCTAAATATACTCTTATTCATTAATTATATCTCTTCTTGGCCTTATTTTAATTTCAATTCCATTCCATGCAATTTCATATCATCGATAAACTAAGTTCTTCCAAATTAAGCATACTGATATGCAATCTGTATTTGGATTTCCTTGATTATGTCAGAGTGTAATAGACTAGAGCAGAAATGGCCTGAGTCATAGTCCCTTGGAGGGGAGAAGCACTGGAGCAGGTTCAAAAAAAGATGGGGCAACATACTCAGTCTCATTCTCATATTGCCCTTTCTTTCTTTTTCTCATCATCTTTCTCTTCCTGAGATTCTTTTCACATTTTGTTTGTGTGTAAGTCTGTCTCTAACTCCCTCCCATGGAGTAGATTAAACTGTTCCTGCCCAGAGCCCGACTTTATTGCATGCAGTCTCAGGCCTGAAGGCCAAGAGAAACTGCTGAAAGCATTGTGTATGGTTCTCAAATCCTCCAGTACTGGTTACCAAAAATTCCAAAATGGAATTTAGTTGGACAGAAAGAGCAATTTTTTCTGTCAGTTGTTTTACTGGGTTTACCCTTAATAGCCATTGCTGATTTTTTATTCTTCGCTAACATTGTTTTTTTATTGTTTTAATGTGTTGTTATCTGCCCAGAGTAACATTTGATCATATAAAATAGATTAAATAAATAAAACTTGTATTATTATTAAAATGGCTGGAGATTAACTATACTATACTGCTGTTCATTTACATTTACATTTCAATGTAAATGAAATAAAGTTAAAGATTTTATTTGTCCTGGCCCTTTATTTATTTTGAAACGTGGCCCCTGGAATGCCACTCAAAGACCAAGTCTTCGGTCACCAAAAAAACAAAAAAACACCTCTGAATTAGACTGAAGGCCACAGGCAGCCCTAGAGCCATAGTCTGTCTACTTTTAGAATAAGGAGAAACAGTGGTTAATTGAATAAAATCAACATTTTTGTTGTTAATAGGGATCATGAAGAGCCAATGAAGCAATGCCATGTGACTCCAGTAACCTGAATCCAGTGGAATCCTGAAGTGATTGAAGTGTGTATTGAGCCAGACTACACATTACTTTCATTTGAGAAAGGGCAAGGTAAGAAGAGAAGCCCAAGGACTGTCCCATTCATTATCTGTTTGAAAGCTAATAATTGTCCAGAGGAGGTGGAGCTGAAAAGATTAACACTGAGTCTCAATTTCTACTCCACTGAAACATCACTGCTTAAGATAAGAAAAGAGAGACAGGCTGCCACTGCATAAACATCAGAAGAATAAGTAAGGGTGCTCAATACACTGACAGTTAAGGACATGATAGTCTGAAATCTGTATCAGATTTAGCCATGCTGTCACCTTTGAGAGTCAAACACCAGTGACAACTGATAAAGAAAAAGGACAGAAAAAGGTGCTCCAAGTACTGATGGATGAGGAGAGAAAGGAAGGCTTGAGGGAAGAAATTAAATGGCTCTAAGTAATTTGCTTGCCCTTAAGTTTCTTGTTTCAATTTTAACTATTTTCCTTAGAAGTGCATAAAACAGTATTTTACACTTCTCTAGATAGGCCAAAACAAAGTTTTAGTTCTGCTTCTTTTCACACCAGTGATAACTAAGTTGATCTGTTTGATATTTATCTTATTAAGACCTGCATCCCTATCATGATTATCCTATCCCCCAGCAAAATGCAGAATCTGGACGTATCACACACTGAGCTTCCCATTAACACTGGCACTGCAGGCAAATTTGATGTATCATTAACTGCATTAACTGCAATTAATATGGATACTTTTTATTATGGAAACAGCAATCACAGGGAAGTGTAAACAGTTTTAAGATTGTAAAGGATGAGAAGGGAGGAGCTCCTCTCACAGTAGTATCCCAGAAAAATCTTTTTCTCTAAACCTTCCATTTATGTTTTAGATACAGGCTGTGCTGTTGGTATAAAGTCTACTGGAGTTGGGTGGCTATAACACATTGGAATAAATAAGTAAAAATATAGAAAGTGGAAAGAGTTACCTTCCCTATACACACTCCTCATGATCTGACAGCTACTCCATCTTCCCCATGGCTGCTATACATACAACAAAAATGTGCACAGTCATAGATTCATGTCACATATAATTTGGCCCTCATGGCTTATGCTTTTTAATTAAAGGGATTACTAGGCAAAGTTTCTCATCAATGTTTATCAAAATTTCCTTGCAAATGGAAGATGCAGGAGAAATTGAGAGCGGATTGTCTATGAAATCTCCAAATTTTGGGGTGAAGGTATCAGTCCTTATGATTTATAATACAAGTTGATCTAAAGCTTAATTAAATTAATTAAAACTTAACATTCTTGATTTTCTCTTTTTTAACATCCAACCCAAGAAATGAATGGATTAATGCCAAGTGACATGGGACAGCAATGGGCCATAGCGCTAATGCCACTAAGAATATACTAGGTGAATGTAGTGGATTTTCTCAAGAGTTCTCAAGAAAGAGCAACTGAGAGACAAATAGTTATTCCATTGTAGTTATATTGCCAGAGGTTATTTTAGTAAAGTTTTGACTTTTAACTATCCAAAGAAGGAAAAAGGAAGGAAAAATAGGAAAGGACCCCCTAGTCATTGATCAAGTCTGAAGAATCTCAGATGCTTCAATGGGATTTGTTGCTGAAAGTCTCTGCATCAGAAGCGATACCTAGTTATTCCAATCTGGGACTCTCAGCCTAGGATCCCCATCCTATACAACAAGGTGCCACTGCCTACTAACTCTGAGAAGTGCTCCTCAGAAGAAGCCAGAATCAGTGGGGGAAAAGCCAGCCTATTAACTGTGCTGGAGAGGGTTGAATTTCCCAAAAGACTTTCCTGGCTTGCCTACAAAACCTGTCAAAATCTTCCGGTCAGCCCTGAGGTAATCTGTATTCTAGATGCATGGCTGCTCTCCATGGTCCTGACACCTGACCCAAAGTCACCGTCTGATATTTGCAGTATTGCTACGAGCCAGAATCCACTTCATCTCAGCTTATTCCAAACAAGATTCCAGGGTGACATCTGCTGTTATCAGCAGTCTCTTTGGCTAGTCATCTTCACTGTCCCAAAAGCTTTATTAAAAGTTATAGCTAAGGTTATTTTAGGGATAGAGTTAACTTCTTTCTCTGGAGGAGAAGGAGTGCAGACCACAAATCACCAATGAAGGTTGGTTCTGGCATATACATATCAAGCTGTTCAAATACAACTCCTTGGCAATTAAAGAAAGAAGTCCTCCTAGCCTACCTCTTAACATTCCAACTGCATAACAAGAGGAAAAGTAATCATAGAGAAAGAGAATTGAGATCATGGAGAAAAGATTGAGGATCTCAGCAGAAGCAGAGATACAAGGCAAGTGAACTCTTAAGAACATAAGGAGAAGTAATACGTCCCTGTTGGAGAAATAGGCAGAATTGATTATAGAAAGAACAGTATGACAGAAAGCTAAAGGATTCCCAGAAGCATTTCCTACACAAGGCTTTGGAAATAGCAACAGCTCTTTGCCCTGAGAAGGTTTTGCTAAGCAATGGTCAGGCTCATTAATTTTGGTTCCCACTATCTGGATACTGCTTTTAAGAGCTACAGAGGGAGAGAGAAGAGATTGATGGAGCCTACTAGTGTGTGGAAAGTCCGGTGCCACTCTCTGCAACTATCACTGCACCAACAACATTATTCCCAATAAGGCAAACAACCTCTGCTGCAGTGTGCATATAGGCACATATTACTTCACTTTAATGGCACGTAACTTTGGAAAGAGTGTTCCCCCATCTGTTCTACCTTCTAATTATAAAACATAAGATGAGCATAATGCACAATAGTACCATAAACAGTGAGGATGATCCATGATTTTAATGCATGGTACAAGCTTCTTATTTAATGCAGAAGGCATCTGTTAAAATTCTCCCAGCTCCTCTTTCAGACATTTGGTTAGCAGTCCTCCTCTGTTGATATGGGGTAGATGATGTATTTTCTCTGTCCCAAGTCTCCCAGTTGTACAGTTACAAAACTTTAGAGCTGGGGATGGGGGGGGGGGAAAGGCCAACTAGGCAAATAAAGCAAACATGCACCATACTTAAATGAGGGTAACAAATATTCATCTAGTCTTCTCAGTGTCTACTGTGTTTATCAATATATAAATATATCACCTCAAAAGCATCAGAGGTAACTATGCCTATAGACGTAATATTATTTCTTTTGGCAAGCAAAGACTGAAAAGACAATTAACACAAGAAGCCTTTTTAAACTTGGAGCTAGGAAATTTTAGTTTGCCAAGCCAAATGCTACTATGGTTTCTCTTGCTTCAGCAAATGTTAAACCTAGATCTGTGAGGTTGCTTTCCTTTGGTACATTCAAAGGGACAAGTGACAAGTATTATTTTGAGTCATACTCCTCTTTTGCACTATACATCTTCCATGTGAGACTTCCACCCTCATCTCCTATGGGAAACAGAAGGAAGCTGAATTTCTGGATATAAAATGCTTCCTCTTCAGACTGTCCTCTTCATAGTTCTGATATTGCTGACTCCTAAATAATATCAAAATCAAGATTTCTGTTCAGAAGAAACCATAACCTCTGCAGGATCAGCTGGGTCCTGTCAGAGACCTAATCAATTACAATACAATATGTGAACATATAGCAAGAAATTCATACAAACACATAAAAGCACCAGAGAACATTATTATAGACAGGATTTGGTATAAAGTTCAAAAAGCTTCATTCCTTTTAAAATTCTTCTAATCCAGAGAGTAACCAACACTACTGCAGTCACAAACACAAGTATTAAATCATAAATCTGTACTCAGAGGAGCGCTTTAGAAACATCAGATTTTAGAACATAATAAAACTGGTGTTCTGATTTATCTCTTTTTAGTTCCCTAGTCCTTCACACATTCTGTTGCCACAAATACTATGTAATTATCAAAGCTGGCAAATGAGGTTCTCAGGATTTTAACAGGGTACCCAAGGTTACACCCACACATATCACTGAAGAATCTCAATTCAGCGTAAGAATGGTGGTAAAGAAAACATCCTTTTCCTCCTCCCCTGACAGAAAGCTCAGAAAGGCCTGTAAAAAGCCACATTCTGAATAAAAGGGGCTCAGGCAAATTAGGAGCAAAGGCAGAGTCAGTTCACAGCAAGGTGTTCAGAATGTCCAAAACAGTCTCTTACTGATGGAAGGAGACAGACACAACCTAAGTTTTCATAGTTACAATGATACAAATTGTCCTCAGTATTGTTCTCCTTGGAAAATGGTTCATTGCTCATGCAACTCTAATAGATAACTCCAAAGATCAAGCATCTGGGGAAACAAATGAAAAATCCTCTAAATTAGCTCTAAATTCAGTACAAAGTTGTGTCAGGGAATATCTTTAATGTTACTGAATATTGATGAATCTTCAAACTAGCCCAGACTGAAATAGCATCTGAATCTTGGCTAGTTTCAAATGAGGATGTTGCAGTGAGGAAAGGTTGTTAGTTCTCCTGAAGGTCGAAGCTCATGTAACCTATCAAAATGTGAGAAGTGCAAAGGACAAATTTAAGATTAGTAGGAAGGGCTCCCCAAAGTAACAAATGTACGTGGTAGGAAGCTCAGAGGAAGGAAACTCAAAGAAGCTGGCAAAGTAGGCAGCTGACAGATTAAGGATGGCTGCAAATTCTGTATGGTTCTTTATTTATTTTTACCCAAATCCCCAAATTTCTCCATCTATGGGATGGAAAGTATGGGGCTTTAAAAAACTGAAAGTAGAAATATAAAACTGACAGATTGATCTACTGTATATTTTTTATTCAGGAATCAGAGCAAAGAATAGGTAACTGAAAGCTGGAAATCCCCACTCCTAGCCCAACACCTTAACCATTTCACCTTACTGAACACATTTTTCCTCATCTTTATCAACATCATACGAAGAACAGAACTTTTACAGTATTTTTTACCTAAGACTGCGGAATTTGTCCCAAATAGAATAAAGTATGTCTTGCAGAAACAGAAGTAATAATGGCAGCAAACTTCTCTTAATGTACTTACATTACATTACAGCACAGGAGTGAGCAAATTCAAGAGGGTGAGGAGCCACAGTTCAGTTTCCCAGCCTTCTGGAAGGCCAAAGGAAATCAATTACCAAAGGAGTATCTGTGAAATTATTTGGTCCTTGTCCACAGGCGAATGTATCTGTGTGGTGTTTGGAGAGGTTTTTAAGAATAGGAATTGGAGTGGGAATCAAGCTGCTTCCATTCTTTTGCTTAATCCCTAAATGGGGGTCATTTTGTACTGTAGCATGATCTCTGCGCATTGGGACTGTTAATTGCAGGGTACTGGGAGAAGCCTAGCCCTGATTAATACTCAGTAACATATTAGCATTTTTTAATTATTTCAAAGTGAGAACTGAGGGCAAAGTATACAAAACAACTCCTTTATTCAAAGTGTTTCCTGGAGGTCTTGATGGGTGAGGGAACGTTTAGACTACCTGTTGCCAATACTTTTGGCTTCAAGATCTCTTTGTGAGGTAAATATGGGTTCAGAATAGTAGCAGGGGCGAAAGCCTACTAAAGCAATAGAGTTCAGGTTAAAAAGCAAGAGGCAAGGATGAAACACATCCCACCTCCTCTTCCTTTCAGTTGGATGGCAGGCAATGGTATATGATCCAGTAAAGATATTTAAGCTACCTCTAACTTCCAGATCAGAATGCGCTTCATTCTATAATGATAATGCCTCTAAAATTATTCTGATTCCCCATATTGGTCCTCTAAATTCTGGGCCCCAAAGTGGTGTCTGAGAGCACACATGTGATCCTCATCAGGTTCCCTAATCCACCAATTTTTATTTTTAAGGGTTTTTTATTTTTAAAAATACATAGGAAGGTACATACTGAAAAACAAAGTACCAGCCTCACATACTATATTTCCAACAATACCTCACAGGTATTCCTAGAAAAAAAATTAATTGTGGGGGCTTCATGAATTTCAGAGGGGAGGGAATTGCTAACTGCAGGTCCCACAACAGAGAAGACCTCTAATGAGTAACTGCAAAATGACACCTTGGCAATCTCGACAGATGCAGCAGGACCCACCCCAACGTTCTTAGGGAATGACCAAGTCTGTAACAGTAAAGTAGATCTGCCAAGCATCCTTGTCCCCAATGGTTTTGGAACTTGTCTTTTTCTAATTTAACATTTTATTGCTTTTTAATCTATAAGAAAAAAGAAAAAGAAAACAATAACTGAGTAGCATAATAAGCAACAAAAACAAACTGAGATAAGACAGTAAATAATCATAGATTTAAAAAAAAGAAATAAAATAAAAATCTAAAGTTAATATATATTAAATGTGCCATAGCATCACCTTTTAAATAAATTAAACCTTGACCGCACAGAATCATAGTGTCCCATAACATTGCTGGAGTCTTGAATGTCATGAGCAAAACACTGAACCTGGCTCAGGATTTACCAGGCAGTCAGTGCAGATGCTTCAATATGGTAGGTAGGTAGGTAGGTAGGTAGGAAGGAAGGAAGGAAGGAAGGAAGGAAGGAAGGAAGGAAGGAAGGAAGGAAGGAAGGAAGGAAGGAAGGAAGGAAGGAAGGAAGGCAGGCAGGCAGGCAGGCAGGCAGGCAGGCAGGCAGGCAGGCAGGCAGGCAGGCAGGCAGGCCCACCCATCAGGCTACTGCCTTGTAGGATAAGTAACATTATGCAAAGCAGAGAAAAAGGAGGAGGAATAGAAAGCCATGTAAGTTAAAGGCATCAAATAAGAAAACACTTCAAGCTCTTTACAACAGTACAATCAATCAAACTACGACAAGAACCTCCAGCCTGCTTTTTATAGGGTGTTCATTAAGGCAGACTTTTTGAAAGTTTTTAATCTCCTCTTTTGGGACTTTCTGGTCCTTCTGCAACCCAGGCTGAGCTTCCTTTTACTAGGGAAACCACTAATGAACTCTTCCATCTGTTGATTGTTTATATCATCCCATTTCTTGCTCAGCTTCCTTGCAATCTCTCACAATACAACTAAATCTAGATTACACCAATCCCATTCACTCTACACCTTCATACCTTTCTATCCATGCAAACCATTTCTGCTTCCACTATATCAATACACTGATTGTAAATTATCTTTTGTTCTTTAAAATAGTCATATTTCTCTTTCTAAGGATCTTACCAACCTTTTTTAATCAAGATTTCTTAGTCTTCTCCTTCCTCTCAGCCAATGTATTACTTCTTCATATAGGGACATATGCAGGACTGGAGACTTTTGTGAAAATGACATGTCCTGCGGTTGCAGGCTTCATTTCAAATGCAAGCTCTGCTCATTTCTTATGTGCATGCAACATCAAAACACATGTTCAAAAAGGGGGACTTCCGAAGGAAGAAATGGCAGGCTGAAGACAGCTCCATGAAAAGAAGATGTTCTCCATGAAGAACAAAGAGCTGGTGAGTAGACTGGCTCTTTGGAACCTCTCCGGATAAGGAGAGGATGGGAGATCACCCACATGTGCTCCAAATAGTTGCTCTTTGCAAGGAGATTGCAAGACAGCAGTCCCTGGCAGGTTTGGAGCACTGGGAGACAACAGAAATAGCTATCTTGCTCACAACTATGATCAGAACCTTTTAAAGGACACTAAATTCACAAACTTCCTTTTCTAATCACATTTGGAAATTGCTTGTTAACTACTTTTAAGCTATTAGAGATCTTTGAATCAATAAGTTTGAAAATGCTGGGCAAGTTTTCCTTCAATCCTTAATGAAAGAAAATTTTAATCATAAGTTTAAGAATTTTAAAATGTTGAAATAAACAGCAAAAAACTGACTTTGATCCTAGAAAGTTATAAACAGATTAAGGGTCCAGATAAATTAAGAAGATTTTGGAATCAATTATAAAGAATCTTTCCTATGGGAAATAGATTTGTTTGGACTTTTGCAAGACAAAATGAAGATAAACAATTTTAAAAGTTGGACTCTAGAGGGAACTAAAGATTTTAGTTAAAAGAGAAAAATACACAAGCCTGATTAACAGCTAATTAACTGGAACGTATGAAATGAACATTATCACATTGAAAATACTGAAGGACACTTTTGAAAAATGGAAGCAGAAGTTAGTATCAATAATGTCAACAGCAATGTTTGCTTCTATGGATAGACTGTGTCCAAAAGATGTTATGGAAGAAATGGCAGATGAGGAACACGTTTTATTTGACAAGACAGAGATGGCATTGAAAGTAGATCTACAAATGACAGGTTACAAGAATGACATGAAAAAGGATGTCTCACTTTTTCATACAAAAGAAACCAATTGATATTTTAAAAATCAAAAGAGAAATACAAATAATAAACCAAGAGAGTGACCTGGATAATTCTTTTATATTGGATTTACAAAAGAGGCTTGTTAAAGCTTTGAAAAACCTTGTGAAAAGGGACAAAGAAGAAATGAAAAGAAATCAAATTCTATGAAATATTTGAAGGGACTAAAGATTAAGACTGCTCAAAATAAAAGGAATGAATATAAAGTTGGTTTATTTGATCAAGGTTAAAATAAAATATGTTATTTCTGGTAACCCTTAATGGACCTTCTGCTGACACTAGGACTGAAAAGATGATGCTTTATGAATTTGTCTATAGATAAGAGATGGGATGTGAGATGAAGAGATCATTGGTTATAAACTAAGAGGGGGTGAAGGGTTACAAAAACTGTTTATACTTGCTGCGATGAAGGCTGGAAGTCACTTCTTTATATATTTCTTTTCTCTGTCTTTACTATATTCTTTTCTTTTGTCTATGTTTTTTCTTCTCCTTTGCACCTTTCACTCTTTCTTTCTATTCTTCTTTCTTTCTTTCTGTTAGCTTGTATTAGATTTTACTATTGTAATTAAAATCCTTAATAAAAATGATATGCAATACTAAAAAAATGTTCAAAAAGGGTGGAGCTTGCATTGTGATGGTGCAATGCTGCTTTCATAATTTGCCCGACTTGTTCCCGCTGCAGATGCCTCTGTGTTTGTATCTTTGTTTTGCTGTTTGCTATTTGATTCTCATTTATGGCCAAGTCACCTCAACATGCTTCTTTTGCATTGGTTACTTGATTTCTTCTTGATTTTCCACACATACCATTCTTACTGGACACAACCTACTTTTCCTTCTAGATAACAAGGAGGTAAGATCACACTGCTATACATAAGACATTTTTGCTTCTTTTGACACATGTTCATTCCTCACCGCAAGCCATACACAGTCCACTCTCTTTCTACCAGCATTTGCACATCTTGGAGAACTTCTCCATCCAATTTCTCATCTTCAGTAAACGTTACCAAAGAATACAAATTCAGATGTTTGCTATCACAGTCCTTCACTCCATTTTCCCTATGTAATTCAACTAATTTTGATACATTCACTTTCAGATCCATACTTTTTGTTACACCAACAACACAGTTTTACCTACATTTAAAAGTATACATACAAGCATGTCCACAATGAACACACTTCTACCATCACCTCAAGCATTCCTTATATATTGGTCCATAAATAGCTTAAACAACCATGGGGACACAACACACCTTTGATTTATTCCCTGTTCAATGTTGAATCATTTGTTAAGCATTGCATTTATTCTCACGCATGCTTTACTTTCATCATATACCACACTTACTGCATTCAGCAACCAACTCTCAAATCCATATTCACATAAAACACTCCATTATTCAAGCCTATTTATTATATGCTTTTTCTAAATCAACAAATGTATAATAAATTTTCTTTCGTATATTCATACATTTTCTCAGTGCCGTGCTAAAGGGCAAAAATCTGATCTACTCCCAGAATAAAGATACAGTGGACTTCCCAAATTTTGCTCATTATTTTTCAATCAGAATTCTACCAAACACCTTCTCAAGCATGCTTAAAAAACTATTCCTCCTGTAGATTTTGCATTTACTCTTCCTATCTTTCCCTTTGTATTGGGAGGAGGGGGGGACAAGAACAGCAAGGGAAAGAGCTCATAAACATATTAAACTAAAATATAGAATTTCACAGTCATTCTATAAGCAACTTCCTTTACTTTCAAACTTTGCTCCAATTACACTATCTGCAACTGCAGCTTTGCCAGTTTTCAATGTTTTCACAAAGGTTTTTTTTACTTCATTTTCCTTAATTTTTTACTGAATTCTAACACTTAATAGTATTAATTTCCATTCCACTGTTCAACAGATTCCCACAAACATCTTTAAAATACTCTTTCCAGCACTTCCTAATTTCAGTTTCATCCCAAAATATTTAATTGCTGGTATTTTTTAATGCCATTCATTCTGCAGGATCTTCACCCACTTTCAAAACAATTCTTTCTTTCCATCAAAACACTCTGCCTTTTTCCTGCCTCTTTTAATCTTAACTGTTCCTTGCTCTCTTTGCTCATATTATGTGTGTGTGTGTGTGTGTGTGTCTGTTTAAAATCTTTTTCTCTATATACACATTATATACATTTTATACACACACACACACACATTATACAGTATCTTTCTCTCATGCTCATTTTTGCAACATTCTCTTGTATGCATTTTTACAGTTTCTTTCTTAGGTGCATTTTGCCTCATTACCTTTCACTTCACCTTTCAACCAAGCTTCCTAATTCCCATTAGCATCATTCCACACACTTCTGTGACATTCTATAACACAATTCTTTCCAAGCAGCTCCTGCATACTCTTTCCTCACCGCACCTTTCCATTTCTTTAGGTGGGAGATTAATCTAGCTGCTAATACTTATTCATAAAGGATTTATATTTTCTTTTCCTGCAGTTGTTCTACTTTCACTCTTGTTTCTTTCCCTTCTTTCTATTTCTTCTATTTTCACTTTTTTCCCACCATCTGCTCTTGACGCTACCAAATAAATGGGCTAATCTCACATTCGGAACCTCTCATCACCTTTGTATCCTTTACTAATTTTCTCAATCTTTCATCATAAACAACCAAATCAGTCATGCTTTTAGATTTATATTTATTCTTTCCCATGTATACATATGAATAGATTAATGCTTAAACCACACGTTCAGAAGAGATCTTTCCTAAGCGGATGAACAACAACCAATCCCTAATCCCTTTCATTCTTGGTCTCTGAATGACCCAGTCACTTATTCTGCATTCTTATGTCTCATTCCCATCCATCCATTCTTGTCACCTAACAGAGTAACACATCATGCTGACAACATGGTGCCTTGTATTACCCCCTAGCATAGCTGCCCCAGCCCAGGGGAATAGTTACCCAATACTCTTCTTCATTCCTGTAAGTAGGAGCAGAACCACTGTAATATAGGACCAAACTCACACAGACAGCCCAGAAAAAAATATTCTGGTCAACGGTATTAAATGAGAAATCAAGCAGGATTAACACAGTCAGACCCCTCTCTTCCTCTTCTGCAGGAGACATGGCTGGTCCCAGTTCTGATCCAAGAACAAATATGGTAGGGAATATTGGTGTCCTCCAAGAACATCAGCAGCTGATGTGTTAACAGAAGAATACTCAGAAATCACTAAGTACTTTTTCAGGAAATGTGAACATTTTTAGTATTTATCCTGGTCATAGGATATTTGGGGTACTCAATAATTTAGCCAACAATTTAAGTGGTTTAATGCCATGGATCTCCCTGGACCTATTTTTCAACACTGTTTTTTTTACATGGAACATAAAGCAACACTGTTTTTGGTCCAACTCCTCTCCTTCAATCCAACCTCCTCCTACAGTAAAAACATTTGGGCTCTGAAATTGCCAGCTTGTCAGGCAGTCTCTGTGTTCCAGTGGCTCAGTTCACAGTGCCATCTACTGCTGCTGAATAAATTATATACCGGACACAGGAAGATGGATTACTTCCCATTTCATATATATTACAAACCAAAGGAAAGCAATCTGAAAGAGGGTTCACATAATTATTTTCTCCTATATTCAAGCAACCCCCATCTGTCATACAGAATAATAATGAAGAAATGTACAGTATGACTTCTGTCACATTTTTCTAGACGTCACGGAATAAGGTTCACAGTGGCTATATGAGAATACCACCTTGCTCCCACTTAATTTGCTCATGCAATATTAACTTTTTAAAGCAACCGAAGTCTAGATGCTTGTGGAAGTAAATACCTGTGTGCACATATCCTCACCTTTGAGACTGAGAAATTTTTGAAAGAATGTGAGATGCGATTTTTCACTCCTGGCCCTCAAATCTCTTGTCTTTAGTTTTCAACAATGAAATCAATTATTTTCATTGTGTGTCTTGAACTAGAACATTTTGACTCACTTGTATTTTTCAAATATAAATATAAATTCTCCTGTAAATCTCTCCTCAGCAGAGAACTGTTGAAGTAAAGACAGGGGAAAGTCCTATGAATGGATGGCTTCTCCAACATTCACTTCTGTCTCTTCACATGGGTGTCCAATGGCATAATGAAGAAAGTTCCCTCAGTTCAATATTCTACTTTAGTTTCACAACGTTGTGCTGCTATTATGAAGCAAATTATGTCCTGAGTTTTGAACTTACAACATTAAAATGACCCATTTTCAGAATGTTCTAGCAGTCAGCTGGTATAAAAGCATCCTAACTACTTTCCAGGAGATAATATTTCATGCTATTATTTCAGGAAAAAACATGCTCATTCTTATTTTCAGACTTTTTTTATCACTATATCTCAGAATATCCATGTATATCACATTTTAGCCTTCTAGTTTATAGGGAAGTACCCAAAAAGTCAGTGGCACCCAAATCCACCTTCCCAGTTGGTACCCAGATTAATGGGAAATCTGGAAATGATCATTCTAAAACTGCATATCTTTGAGAAATAAAGAAATTCAATTGAAAACCATCAACCCATCAACACCAGAGGTATTTCTCCTGTACTTTGATTAGCCCAATGGAATCAATGATGAGATGTAACTTTGCCACTCAACTAAAAGAACAGTAATTAAAAAAGAGAAAAGAAAAAGAAAAATGAGCACACAGCAGTACATAGAACCTGGTGCTTCTCCCACTTAACCCTAAGTGATTTCAGAGGATGTAAGTGATGCCTCTCTATTGCCACCCTGTGGTTATGTGCAAAAGGACGATACTCAGCACATACAAGAGTGAATTCTTTATCCATTCCACAACCAGTGAGCTATTGGTTTTAGGATTAAACTACCCCCTACAGTTAAGCACAGAGTGGATTGCCTCCACTTTTAGAGGCTTTTTCTGTCCTAGAGATTAAGGAGATCAACCGTGACATTTCAACACAAATCCTAATAAGGGCAGCAGACTGGCAAGCCATTTTAAGTGACGCCCAAAAACAAGATCTTCCCACAATCTTCTATTTATTTCACTTTCTCTAAAGAGGAAATTGATATAGTCCAGACAAGCTGAGTTGGTTAATATATTGTGAGCTTTACATACAATCTCACACACATTTCTTCTAGTTGGACAAAGGGCTATACATCACACACCACACTCTTTGATCAAAGCCAAATGGTAAATAAAGAAGTTTACATTACTGGAAACAAGGTCAATACTACAGACTTATCTAATCTGATTTGACATGAGATGAAGTGGTATTCCCCAAGAGATGGTAGGAAGGCAGGTTTCTGGCAGTTAGAAAATATGGGCCACCTTTTCACTTATACCCATCCCTCTGGCCCAAAATATTTGCTTTCCTATTTGTCTGTTTATGTAAGTTTCAGATAGAAGCAGAAGACTTCCATACAAACAGAACACCTCCATATTCCCATGGAGATGCACTACATTATATTTTCATATAAATGTTTGCTACATCTTTCTTGTGGAGTATCTAGAAAGTAGGGTTGAGACAGTATTAAGCAGCAGTGCCAAATCACAGCATTGACTTCATTACAGCAAGCTTCCAGGTTCAACACTTTTTCGTAGCTATAAATATGGAAGGAAGTAAAGGAGCCCTTCATTGCATCAGTGGGAGTGGATACTAAGCCTAGTCCCTACCAGGACAATAAAAAAGCTATTAAGAAATAAAGCTTTTAAATCTCTTCCATCGTTATTTCATTTTTAAACAAAATTATACTATAGAGTGACAAAAGGTTGGGAAACTGTCTTATTCGGATGCATGGATGGACAGATGGACAGATAAACCGGAGGGTTATAATATACAGACTGGCTGGAAGCTTCAAATTTCAACCCATTTACCAAGAAGCAAATGTTTATTGCTTGGTTATTGCGACACACTTTGTAGTCAGGATCACTCGAAATATTTCAATTGTGTTCTCTAAATACATAATCTGTTTCTTCAGACTCAGCAACATGGTGCTACAAATCAGTGTCTACAACTCACTTGTGTTTGCTGAATTATATAATTAAGGCTGGTATATTATTCTTTCTAGAAACCAGAAAATAGAAGTATTATACCCTTTTTCACAATTAGTATTGCTTAAGATTTTGACAGTTCATGCGGCTAATGTATATTTTATAAACATACTAATGGAGTGAAATACTATTTGCTCAATCAAAAGAAGTTAAAAGAAAGAGAAAGAGGGATGGAGGAATAAATTTACATTAAGCTAAAGTGATATATTCTGAAAACAGATTGGGTCTTTCCTCTCTAATGGTACCCAGCCCTTATTGGGGCAAGTGGTACCCAGCCCTTATTAGTAGTACCCAGCTGCGGTGGATAGCAACAGAGGTCAAGGCTATCAGGAAGGAGGGGGTGCATTCCAGGAGGGGAAAGGAGACAAAAGACAACACAGTCCAGAAAGGGAGCATGGGAAACATAAGAGGTACAGGATAGCCACTCCCTAGAATCTCCCAGGGTATATCCACTAGTTGCAGTAGTATAGATTTAGTCTGGCAAGATTCTACCTATATGGTATAAGCAAATAAAGGAACTTAACTCAACTGGACTACTTCACTGTTGTTCTTGGGTTGGGTCTGACACCGGTCCTTACTGAGGTAAGAGTAAGAGACCCCTGCATTGTCCTGACTCTCTTTGCTCATGCCTGTGTTTTTGCAGAATGGGAAACAGCTGGGTAAATTATGGCCTGGTGTGATGGACTGGAATTGTGGGGGCCAGAATTGGGGAGTAAAGAATGCTCTTTCATCTCCCGAAGCGCGGGGAAGAGATAAGCGGATGAGGCTGGCACCTCCCTGAGGAATTCACTCTGTTTTGACTGGCTGACTTTGGGAACTGAGGTTTCAGTCTGGGAAGATTCTTGATAGAGGTTGCAGCTAATAAACCTTGTTGGATTGAATCTGCATGGTCTCCTGGAGTTCCCTGGGCTAAACCTGACACCTGGGGACAAGAAGACCAGAATCTTGAGAATAATACTGGGTTTGCCAGGCTGTTTCAGAGATATGGTAAATAACTAATGAAGAATGGCAAGCAGTGACTATTTATCTATCACAACCCTGATGAGGACAGCAAGTGGTTCTATACAACATCAAGAGAAATGCTACACAGAAACATGGAAGATGCCCCTTCAGGTTCTTAAAGTTATTCAATGCAGTTTCATACACTACAGAGAAGCAACCATGCTTTTGCCACCAAATAGTCACTGAACAGATAAAGATTGCCAAACCTGTCTTACATCTTAAATAAATGTTGACCTTTTAAGATACATTTTACTTCAGAAGTAAAAATACCGATAGAAACAGTTAAACCATGTTAAACATACCCTAACATGTTAAACCATGTTAAACATACCCTAAGAATGGACCAATTTTTATCTGTTTTCAATCACTGGAGTCTATTGCCCTATGGGAACTTGCCTTGGAAAGACTCCTTAACTTCAAAGGCAATGAGTTTTACAGTACGTAGAGCTGTTGTTCAAAAAATACATTCTAATGTCCCTTAGGTAGGCAGAATAATCTCTACAGTTTGTTGCATCCCAGCCATAACCTGTAAGGAGTCTCTCTGATGGAAATTTGGCATGCATTAATAATAAATATAGCACTACTAAGACAATAGAATTGATATAAATTATACATTTCACAAGATGTTTCAAGGTATAAGTAGCACTCAAAGTAAAGCAGGTTCATCCAGTCTAGGATGAGTACCACTAGTAATTTCAGATATCAAAAGAATTATTGACACAATTATATCTGATTCTCCCCTTGATAGGATCTTAAATGGAAAGGCTTAGAACAGCAAATAACAACAGACTTGAGGTCTCCAGTGTGATGCCCAGAGGTGCCCATGTGCCTGCAGATAACTCCCAGGGTCCTTTTTCTCATCCAAACTTTGCTTTTTTAGTCTTTAAAAAATGATAAATGGATATTCTGCGAAGTCCTAGTTTCCAACATCATCTCTATTTCAAAGGATGCCTCTTTATCCCCAATGAACTTAGTCAGCTTTTTCAGAACAACAGACAGATGGAACCTAGTCATTTGTTTGGAAGTGTGCCCACCTGCCCAGAAAAAAGGACAAAGCAAGGGGAGCAAGGAACATCCTATGTGAGGAAGAAGGTTAGAGGGTTACTCAACAACATTCCAGTAAATTGGTGCTTTTAAATGAGTATATTTCCCATGGAATTTGTGAGACAGTAAGACTTCATAGCAGTTATTTTGGGAAAACACCTATAGCATGTCCTCAAAATTCCAAATAGGCCCACTATCCTCCAGAGTTTAGCCCTCTTGAGTTAGATGTACTATTGAACAATACATGCTTATCACTGTTTTTCCCCACATAAGTATCTCTGTTAACAATTATCAGTGCCACATTACTGATATCTTTGCATATGTTTTGCTAGCAACAGACTGGGTTCACCACTTCAATTGGTGCGAAAATGGGAGAATCAACCATTCTTGAACCAGCAACCTTCTCATCTGCAGAAAGGTTTGAACTGTATTGTTCCATTGCAACCTTCCCCAACCTGATGTAACTCCCAGACTTTCTAGCAGAAGCCTGTTCTAGTCAATCTGACAGAATTACTGCTATGTTTTAAGGTTTGATAGCCTCTTTGAAATACATTCTGACTGAATGATAGGCTTGCAAGCCTTTGTAATAAAATAATAGCATCTTTGGCAAGGAGCTATCTCTGAGTTAAGCAATGAAGAGAAAAGAATCAGCATTCTATTTCCCAGGCACAACATGACCTGCATCTCCAGGCAGACCACTGGTCTTCCATTAACTATAGTAGCACTTTATACATCTAGGCTGGCCTGATTCTCTATTTGGACCAGAACCAACTTGGCCTTATCTTACTTGCCTGACTATCTTTCCTGGTACTGCATCTTACTACACTTACCTTAATTTGCTGTCTGCCAACAAACTCCTGTAGCATATTTCTCCCCAGCTTTGGCCAGCAAAGATCTTCTTTGGGGCTACACTTAGCAAAAGATCTGTTAACCTTCTAGCCAACACTTGCTGGAGATCTCTGCCACTACTCTACCTATCTCTGCTTTAGCTACAAGCAACCTACCACTTATAACGCAAATGTCCCTATAGTGAGACGAATTCCATTAATATGTTTTATTTCAAAGAAATTTAGCTTAACCATTGACTGTAACTTGAAGACTCTCTACTTCTAAATCTAAACTCTCCTATACACCCCCATGCAAGTCTTAAATATACATTCAGTCATATGCATATGCAAACACATATATGCACAAAAAATTCAACAGTGCCATAACCCTCCCCAACAAAACAGTTTGCCCTGCCAATATTAATGCTGACCTGAAAAATACAGCAAAGTTTTATTCTATACTTTGTCTTGATTTCTCTAGAGAAATCCAAAGCATTGCTATATAAAAGCATCACTATATAACAAACAAAAACTAGAAACTGAAAGTAGAGTGTTCCCTGAAGATATGAAATTTTCATATTGTACAGTACTGCAGAACAGCACCAGTACTGGAGAAAATATGTATGTTTTAAAAGAAAAGGAAATCTCCCAGCTATATATGATAGTTTTTATATGAAACCCATCCTGCTGTCTGAAGTGTACATTGTGTATACTCTGGGTACCCATCAACCCAAAATATTGTTCTGGGTATACGTATGTGTATGTATGTATGTAGGGGGGGGGGTGTATCCAAGTCCAAGGTGTACTCCCAATTGCAGTACAACAATACAGTAACAGTAGAGCCACTAACAGCAGAAACTGAACAGTACTGAAAGAACATATGGAAGAAAGAGAAGATCACTGCAAAGTGGCTGCAGGACCTGAAAGCAGACCACAGCAACCTCCCAGAACAGGAACCAGTCACCATCACAGTAACAAACACCCAACAGCAGGTCAAGAACATGAAGAGCTGGAAAGGACCTGGCCCAGACATGATCCACACCTACTGGCTAAAGAAACTAACAGCAGTGCATGAATGCCTAGCAGCACAGATGAACCAGCTGCTAGTAGCAGGCTCCTACCCAGACTGGCTAACACAAGGAAGCACAGTGCTGATCATGAAAGACCCCCATAAGGGAACAGCATTGTCCAGCTATCAGCCAATGACCTGTCTCCCCACAACATGGAAAGTCCTATCAGGCATCATAGCCGTCAAGCTACAGCACCATATGGGCCAGTACATGAGCACAGCTCAGAAGGGCATTGGGAACAACACCAGAGGCTCAAAACACCAGTTGCTCATAGATAGAGCAGTCGCATGAGACTCAAGTTCTAGGCAGACCAATCTGAGCACAGCCTGGATTGACTACAGGAAAGCCTACAACTCAATGCCACACTCATGGGTCTGTGAATGCCTGGTGCTATACAAAGACAACAGGACACTAAGGACCTTCCTCAGGAACTCAATGGGACTGTGGAAGACAACACTGGAAGTCAACTCAAGACAGCTTGCACAAGTGGCCATCAAGTGCGGCATATTCCAAATTGATGCACTGTCCCCACTGCTGTTCTGCATAGGCTTAAACCCCCTCAGCCAGATAATCACAAGGACTGGATACGGGTACAAGTTCAAGAGTGGAATCACCATCAGCCACCTCCTCTACATGGATGACATCAAGCTGTATGCTAAGAGTGAACGAGACATCGACTCACTGATCCACCTGACACGGATCTATAGTGAGGACATTGGGATGTCATTCGGACTGGAGAAGTGTGGCAGGATGTAGTAAAGAGAGGGAAGGTGGTTAACACTGATGGGGTGGAACTACCAGTGGGCCACATAGCAGACATAGAGACCAGCTACAAGTACCTTGGTATCCCACAGTGACATGGGAACCACGATGAGGAGGCAAGGAAGACAGCAACATCCAAGTACCACCAAAGGATAAGACAGGTCCTGAAGAGCCAGCTCAGTGGGAAGAACAAGATTCATGCCACCAACACGTATGCCCTGCCAGTCATCAGATACCTGCCTGTATAGTGAGCTGGCCAAAGGAGGACATGGAAGCTGCTGATGTGAAGACCTGGAAGCTCCTCACAATGTACAGAGGTTTCCACCCCAAGTCCAATGCCCAGAGATTGTACGCCAGCTGCAAAGAGGGTGGGCGGGGTCTGGTGAGTGTCAAAGCCACTGTCCTGGATGAAACCCAGAGCATCAGCTCATCAGTACATCAGTAAGATGGCACCCAAAAATGAGCTGCTGAGAGAATGCCTGAGGCAGCAGCAGACATGGGAGAAAGTTCAAGTGGTGGAAGTACCATGCCAAGACAAGCCTCTGCATGGGATGTACCATTGACAGATAGCTGAGATGGCTGACATTGGGAAATCCTACTAGTGGCTGGAAAGGGCTGGACTAAAAGACAGCACCGAGGCACTGATCATACCAGCACAAGAACAGGCACTAAGCACCAGATCCACAGAACCAGGAGTCTACCACACTAGACAGGACCCAAGGTGCAGATTGTGCAGAGAGGCCTCAGAGACAGTCCAACACATAGGGGCAGGGTGTAAGATGCAGGCAGGAACAGCATACACTGAACAGCATACACTGAACAGCACAACCAAGTAGCTGGCATCTGCACAGTGTATTGACTAGTCCTTCCCAAATTCAGATGGGAGATTCCACAGAAGGTCATGGAGAATAACAGGGCTAAGATCCTGGGGGACTTCCAGATCCAGATGGACAGGCAGATACTGCCTGTCTTAATGCCAGGTTGGTTAAGAACAGGCCCCCTTCATATGTGACTTGATCACCGAGGAGGGGGTGGACCTGGCATGTATTACTGAGACTTGGCGGGGCCCAAGCGGGGGGGTGCCCCTCTTGGAAATGTGCCCAGCTGGGTTCACAGTGTGGCACCAGCCAAGATACCAGGGCAGGGGAGGAGGGGTGGCTGTTGTCATCCGAGAGTCTCTGGTGGCCTTCAGGGGCATTGCCCCACAAGTCTCTGGCTATGAGACATGGTTTCCTAGGTTGGGCTCCCATGAACAGTTGGGAGTGCTGCTGTACCAGCGTCCCTGCTGCATGGCAACCTCCCTGCCTGAGCTGCTGGAGGCAGTCTCGGGGCTGGTGGTGGAGTTCCCCAGGCTTATGGTTCTGGGGGACTTCAACTTGCCATCCCTGGGATGGACCTCAGAGGCGGCCCGGTAGTTCATGGCTACCATGGCAGCCACGGGCATGTCGCAAATTGTGCGGGACCCAACCCGAGACAGTGGCCACATGCTGGACTTGGTTTTCTTGTTGGAGCAATGGTAAAGTGATCTGAGGGGAGATTTACAGCTTTCCCCATTGTCATGGTCAGATCATGTCCTGGTGACCCTGAGTTTCTCCTATGCCAATCCCCTCTGCAGGGAGGCAGGACCCATGCGATTGGTCCGCCCCTGGCGTCTGATGGACCCATCAGGGTTTCAGAGGGAGCTGGGGGGTATTCCCATGGATCTGCTGCATGGTCCAGTGGAGGCCTTGGCTGCTGCTTGGAATAGGGAGGCAGCCGGGGCCGTGGACAGGATCGCGCCTATGCAATCTCTCTTGCCTCATCGTCTCTGACACTCCCCATGGTTTATGGAGGAGTTGAGGGTGCTGAAGAGGGTTAAGAGATGTCTAGAGTGTCGCTGGAGGAAGACAAAGACCATATCTGACTGAACACAGGTTAAAGCTGCTATTAAGGCCTACACTGTGGCAATAAGAGCAGCGAAGCGTCAATACTTCTCCGCCCTTATCGCGTCCTCAGTGTGCCGCCCGGCGGCCCTGTTTGGGATCACTAGATCCCTCTTTGGTAAGGGGGATCTGGGGATGCATTCGCAGGGCCATGGAGAGGAATTTTCAGAGCACCTGCAAGATAAAATCACTCGGATTCGTTCCAAGTTAGACTCCGAGCATGGCCCAGGGTCTGGGGAGATACCAGGGGATCATTCTTTCCCAGCTATCTGGGAACAGTTTGATCCAGTTGTTTCTGAGGAAGTGGACAGGAGCCTTTGGACTGTGAAGGCCACCACTTGTCATCTGGACCCATGCCCCTCCTGGCTGGTGAAAGCAGCTCAGGAGGTGACATGCCATTGGATCCAGGTGATAGTTAATACATCCTTGCAGGAGGGAGTGTTCCCAGCTGCCTTTAAAGAGGCATTGGTGCACCCCCTCCTCAAGAAACCCTCCCTGGATCCTACCATGCTGGACAATTTTTGTCCAGTCTCCCACCTCCCCTTTTTGGGGAAGGTGGTTGAGAAAGTGGTGGCATCACAGCTCCAAAGGGTTCTGGAGGAAATGGATTATCTGGACCCTTTTCAGTCAGGTTTCAGATCTGGTTATGGAACGGAAATGGCATTGGTCGCACTTATGGATGATCTCTGGCGGGAGCGGGATGGTGGAAGTGCGACCATTCTTGCTCTCCTTGATCTCTCAGTGGCTTTCGATACCATTGACCACGGTATCCTATTGGGACGACTCAGGGAATTGGGTATGGGCGGCACAGTCTTGTGCTGGTTCGCCTCCATTCTCCAGGGCCAGTCCCAATTGGTGGTGATAGGGAGCGAGAGGTCCCATCCTCGGCCCCTCCTTTGTGGGGTGCTGCAGGTTCAGTTCTCTCTCCGCTCCTTTTCAACATCTACATGAAACTGCTGGGTGAGATCATCCGTCATCATGGGATGAGTGTGCTGATGATACTCAATTATACATATCCATCCCAGGTGAGATAAGTGATGCCATGACTGCCCTCTCATGGTGCCTGGAGGCTGTAAGGGTCTGTATGGGAAACAACAGGCTTCAGTTGAACCCTGGCAAGACGGAGTGGTTATGGGTTAATGGCTCCTCTGTATCTGGGACTTTGTCACTGTTGGTGCTGGATGGGGGTAGCATTGCCCCAGACAGACCCAGTGCGTAATCTGGGGGTCCTCCTGGACTCATGGCTCCTGCTCAAAGAGCAGGTGGCAGCCATGGCCAGGAGGGCTTTTGCACAACTTCGGGTTGTGCACCAGTTACGCCCTTTCCTGGATCGGGATGCCCTTCAGTCACTCATGCCCTTGTTGTCTCCCAGATAGACTACTGCAATGTGTTCTACATGGCGCTACCCTTGAAGAGTATCCGGAAGCTTCATCTGGTCCAGAATGCAGCCACGCAAGCTATTTTTGGGACCCGAAGAAGGACCCACATAATGCCACTGCTTCGTGAGCTGCATTGGGTACCAGTTTGCTTCCGGGTCCAATTCAAGGTGTGGGTTATCACCTTTAAAGCCCTACATGGCATGGGACCAGGTTACCTGAGGGACCCCCTCTCTCCCATGAGTTCATCCTGTCCCACCCGATCACACAGAGAGGGCATGTTCCAGACCCCTTCGGCAAAAGAACTCTGACTAGCGGGGTCCAGAAGACGGGCTTTCTCTGCGATAGCCCCCGCACTTTGGAATATCTTGCCCCTGGAGGTGAGATTGCCCCCCCTCACTCCTGGCCTTTTGAAGGGATCTGAAGACCTGGCTCTGCCATCTGGCCTGGGGCAAGGAGGGGGATCATCAACTGTGGGGTTGGCTAGTCCCTTAGCGGCTTGGCGTTGCTGCCTTGAACCATCAGCCTCCTGGATTTTTTCCCTTTTATTTCTGTGAATGTTTATTGTTATAGGTTTTAATTGTATATTTATTTATTGTTTTAACGTGTTGTGAGCTGCCCAAAGTCCCCCATTGGGGGGAGATGGGCAGGGGACAAATTTAATGAATAAATAAATAAATACTGGCCAATCAACCAGACATCGTGGTAGTAGACAAGGACCAGAAAACAGCAGTGGTGATAGATGTAGCAGTGCCAAGTGACAGCAACATCAGGAGGAAGGAGTATGAGAAGCTGGAGAAGTACCAGGGCCTGAAGGAAGAACTAGAGAGGATGTGGAAAGTAAAGGCCAAAGTGGTCCCAGTGGTGGTAGGAGCACTCGGGGCTATGACTCCTAAGCTGGGAGAGTGGCTCCAACAGATCCCAGGAACAACATCAGAGCTCTCTGTGCAGAAGACAGAAGAGTGCAGTGCTAAGAACAGCTAAGATACTGCACAGAACCCTCAAACTCCCAGGCCTCTGGTAGAGGACCTGAGATTGAGGAAGACACATACCATCCATAGGGGTGCGAGGGGATACTATTTATACTTATACTTATACTTATACTTATACTTATACTTATACTTATACTTATACTTATACTTATACTTATACTTATACTTATACTTATACTTATATTTATTCATTCGTTCTACTTTCAGTCATTTTCTCTCCGTTCCATTCGTGCAGCACGTTTCCTTTTGGATGGTTGACATTTCTTAGAACATAATCCATATGAATGGCATTGACCACCTTCTAAAAATGTCTAGAAAATCACTAACCAACACTGAGTAAAACCATTTTCCATCATAACTGGTTAGAAATGTTAGCTTTCATGCAACCTGTCTTAGCTCAAAAAATAATTTATTGAGCTGCAATCTGATAGGTATAATTCAGACAAAATGTCCATTCCATCACCTCTCACTTATTCTTGAGCCCAGCTGCTTGACTTCATTTTTCCTCTATTTCAGAAATATAAGGACACATGCACGCATGTCTCTCAATCCCTATTAGAATATGCTTTTAGCCTTGCGAATTGTCAGTTAGCATGTGGGTGAAGTTGTTGTTGTTGTTTAAAAAAAAAGGGGGGGAGGCAAGTACAGGAGAAGCAAAAAGATGTGTGCCTTTGGAATGCAAACATTGGAAATAGGCCAATTTATAGCAATGGTCACTCCTGAGTAGAATTAGTGAGCTGGCTAGAGCAAGATATAGAAATGGAAGGTCTTCTGTCTTCCCTAAGTGACATAACTAGGTACAAAAGTACAAGTAGGGTTAAAATACTCTTCACTTTGAGTGGATGAGAGATGCATAGTAGGCATAAGTGAATATATGGCACTATGAAAATATGACATTACTCCTAGATTCTTCTAGTGCAAAGCTCAGTTCAGTTTATGGTCCAAGACTGATCATAAAAATACATGAGAGAGAGAGAGAGAGAGAGAGAGAGAGAGAGAGAGAAAGAAAGAAAGAAAGAAAGAAAGAAAGAAAGAAAGAAAGAAAGAAAGAAAGAAAGAAAGAAAGAAAGAAAGAAAGAAAGAAAGAAAGAAAGAAAGAAAGAACAGGGAGGGAGGAAGGGAGGAAGGGAGGAAGGGAGGAAGGGAGGAAGGAAGGAAGGAAGGAAGGAAGGAAGGAAGGAAGGAAGGAAGGAAGGAAGGAAGGAAGGTCGCTGCCCATCACACCTAAGTGACATAGGTATGTAGGTAGATAGATAACAACCTGAAACAGTTAATAGTGTAAAAAAAGGCCCCAAACACCTTTTATAAGCCATTGCTATTAATTGAAATTTTGCAACCTTCTTGGAGATATCTGGGAATTGATCATATCAAAGGAGAACTGTACTCTCCTGAGCATAAGAACAGTAAAATTTTCTGACAGCTACTCATAAGAGATCTGTTCACCATTGGGTGTACAGTGGATACTTCAGCAGTACATGTGATACAGATTCAATCTCCATTTCAGCACATACACAAGTGCAATTTTTGTAAGAGAGGCCGGTGTGTCTGCCCACTGTCTCCCTAGTGGGTAGTGCGGCATCATTGGGCCAGAGAGGACAGTCTCCTGTGTGGAACCTGTACAATATTAAAAAATTATCTAGGAATAGTCAAGGAGGAGAAGGAGTCTGCACTGTAATGGAGGTGGAAGCTCTGCACTGCGTTTGCACTAGATCCTTAAATATTGCCCACCAAACTAACAAAACATAAATCCAGTCCCTAAAAAGGTTAAATTATGAAAATGGAAATACTTTTCATACATGGTATACTACAAATATGGCTTAGTACCACCAATAATATGTTCCCTGATCTAACCTTGGGTCACAGGCAGCTCACCGCATCATACCTTTCTTCCCAAGAGTTTGAGAAAAAGAAGATATATCAAAGAGATAAGTCTAGCTCTCATTTTCAAGGAATGCCACAATAGCATTTCTATCGTTAATTAAAAAAGAAAGTTTGTAGTATTCCCGTTATAAGTACAGGCAGCAAAAAGACATGCCTTCTCTGCAGTGCAGGATTAAAGGAAGAATTTCAGAGAATATCCTTTAAGTCTCTGCTGGGCATTATTGTTAAAGGAAGGCTATCTTAATTTTTTTTCTGCATATGCATCTCAGCTGGCTGACTGAGCTATATATTCAGTAAGAGATGGAGAATAGCTGATGGATGAAAGGTCAAGAAAACCATATTCTCTGTCTTTTCAAGAAGCTTGAGGATAAGCTGGCTACACACTAGGACCCTAGCTGTGCAAGAGAATTGGGAGCTGGAAAATTGTCTGATATTTTCTTTCAGCTTATCCAGAGCTTAAATTTACCTCCCTTCCTTGTGTTTCAAAAATTCTATTAACAACTGAATAAACATATCCTCACTGAGGAACACAGACACAAAAGAGGAAAGTATGCTGGAAAAAAAATGGGAATGCTGGGTCAATCTGAGCCTGACCTTTTTAAAGTAGCTAGCAACCCCACCACATACCTTCCCCTCCCCTCCCCTCCCAACAAGGCCACAGCTGTTGCTTTTTCTCCTTCCCCCCCCCCCCATTTAACCTCATTTGTATCTGCTCAAAATGTCTGTTCATGGATTAGTTTTCCAAGCAAACATCACTATAGGCCCTGTTTAGGCCCTGCCAATTTCTCAATCTTAACATTTTTATTCTTTAATCAAATTCTGAGTATTTGTGATGAGAGCTAATATAAGATGCCTTTATCTTTGCTTCATGAAAAGAAAAATCTTTGAAAGAATGCGATACTTGTTCAAATAAACTGCCCCTTTCAACACCTTCTAAAGTAAATTTACCTATGCTTCTCTATTTTTATATAAAAAATATGCTACACAATTGTGTTAAGAAGCGAATTGTGTATTCCATGGCCAAAATAAATTAGCATGCAATTAAAATAACAGCAATACCACTCCAGTTGCTTTAAAAAAAAAACAACTAATATATTCTCCTATAATGAGTTCAAACAGAAGCCGGAAAGCCATCTGTTTGGGATTCTTTAATTTGGATTTCAGCACTGAGAAGGGTATTGGGCTGGATGGCTCCCTTTCACATCTATGAATCTAGAAGTCTTTTTTTAAAAAAAAAAAAAAAAGTTCATCAAGACTAGTGAAGGATTTTCTACCAACACAATATTTCCATACAGGAAACTGAATGAATAGCATAAAAATAAAGCCACTTTCAATTCAGGATTTTCAAATACTGTTTGGAAATAAAGGAATATGACACTTTATCACAGGACTGGAAGTTACTTACCAGGATGTGCAGTTCACATTTTGCCCAGTAAGTGTACTTCTGTGCTGTAAAGTCTCTTCTTACTGCAGAAAACCAGGTACTAGCCTGCTAATCTCTTGAATTCCACCTGCAGTATCACTAACATTGATGACACTATCAGGCACAAGGGCACAACTTATCTTCATATGCACTCCCACAATGTACACATTGATTCAGATTATTCCTGGTCACCACAGAAGAGCATCATCTTGTGGCTTAGTATTTCATGCCAAGAGCCATCTTTAAAACAGACTATGCAAATCCGAGATTAGCTACATGATCCCACACAGCAATTGACAAAACATTTGAGGCTTGAGCAGGGGCACAAATTCATGTGGAACAAGAAATGCAATGAATTCCCAGCCTCCATAACAGTATCTGAACATGCATGCAGGTTAACAAGACTGATGAAGAACACAGAAAAGCAGAACAAGTCAAACACCAATATTTTCTTGGTCCCTGCTAACTCAAGCAATCTAGACAGGAAAAGCCAGACTGGTTCTACCATTATGTAGAGCATGGGGGCCAATGGACATGGCAGAACTCTGGACTCTACCACTTCAGACTAAAGGTTGGGATTCGATCTTTTAAAATGCTCCTTCCCATTAAAAGCTGCCTGCATGCAACAAGCAAGCACATATGCCAATTTCTTGCCGATGTGTTGGCATTCTCTATAAATGACCCTCTTTCTCTCTCATTCATGTGGCAGAGCATTCAAAGACATGAGTTCCACACCCACAGCCTCAAATGGTGTCATCCAAAATTGAGTCACTTCAGTCTACAACTTCAGCGTGCGTGATGTATAACGCCTACCCCAGCTCCCATTTTCCCCATAACTTGCTGCCCAAAAGTTTGAGAGGAAAACTATCTCCAGACTTGTCGAGATACCCAAGGGCTACATAAACCCATGCACACAGATACATACTCACCCAGAAGAGCAAGTTGAAGACAAACATGAGATACTTAATGCACTGCAGGCAGTTGTGAGCCATGCTGCACCTCTTCAGTTCTAGAAGAAAAATAAAGGAGAGATCCAAGTAAAAGACCACATACTTGTTCCCCTTGGGGGATGTGTACTTAGCCTTGGTGGCCTTAGGGCCCGGGTTGGTATGGAATCCAAAAAAAGAGTTACTTGCGGCTCCAAATTGGCCGCCGTACATGCTGCTGTAGCGACGGAAGGCGCCATTGGGAAAACTGTAATCCTTGCTGTCCACTGAAGGGCTCCTGTGATAAGTTGATTCATCGGTGCTAGATCTGCGCATGGTGACGTCAAAAGTGTTCCACAGTTAGTCCTGACAAGAATCTTTGCAGTTTTATTTGATTGGGAGGGACAGGCTTTCAACAATTTCCTTATTTGGGTCCCCCCTAATGTTTTCTGCCAGCTGTTCTTTTGCCTGCCATGATTCTGTCAAGGAATAAAGTGAGCTATAAAAGCAGCCCGTTGGCTAACCGAAGCCGGCTCAGCCAGGAGTTAGGAAACCCCTGCACTTACTTGTTGAGAAGTCTTTCCTGCTCAGAAAACATTGTCTTTGGTGCCACAATCTCCCTCTCCCCACAATCAAAAGCGGGGGAAAGAGAGAGACACCCAGAGAGAGAAACGGTTTGGTTTGGTTTTGAAAAGGAGAGCGGCAGTCTTGCTTATTATCCCAAGTGCCATATAAAACCTGGAATCCACATTGTCCCTAAAAAGACACAAAAACAGTAAACCAGGGATGTTGCACAGAAACGAGGCTAAAATCAGAGATGATCCAAACAGCAAGCAGCTCTCCTGCCCTGCTCCTCTCGGTCACATCACATCGCTCTGCCCGGAGATGGCTCAGCTCACTTTAAACGATTCCCTGTCTCCCCTCGGACAGAGGAAGCCTAGGACAGACGGAAGAAGTGGATGGAGCTTCATTCATAGCGCTGTCACTCTCCTGAGATTCCAATCCAGGCATGCTCCCTCTCCGTGCTATTAACCCAGGCACAGTGCTCCAGCCTGTCCTTGCATCTGAAGTGGGAGGCAGGGGGAAAGACGCTCGCCTTACCGTATCTCATGAATGCCTGCTCAGCACTCTCTCCAGCTCAAGCCCCCTCCTCCAGCCAATCAAATGTACTCTCATGCTCCCCTATTCCCCCCCTCCACATCACCACCTTCTTTAAAATAAAACCCTCCCCTTAGCCTCTTCCCAGCAAATCCAACATGAGCTGCTTTTAGCCAATCAGGCTACAGGTGGGGAAACTACCATTCTGTGCCTAAGCTCTAACCCAGAGTCCTTCCTCTTAGGTAACTGCATTCTCCATCCATCCTGGGCATGATGGTACAGGGGAAGCAAGGGTTTTTTTTTAATCATCCCAGATGACAGTGGTTCCTTGGATTTATAGCCCCTTCAGAAGAGGCTACAAAATTGATGGCTGTACTAAGCGTAATTGCTCCTAAAAAGCAGGGAGCAAATGAATCTCTTGCAAAATGTTGGTTTGGGGATGAGAGATTCCTAAGTTTTCTTGGAGATGTTTTTTGCACTCTTATCTGAGATGTCTGCACTGACACCGTGGACAATTTCCTGTTTCATTTTTGCATACATCTCATCTGACACAACATTCACCCATTCAGTGCTACTGCACCCAATCAAGAGTCCTAGAAATTGTTTCTGGAAAGGGCAGGTATCTTCCCCTTTGCATCTGGGGCATTTCATCTTGATATATGGGGTATCATTTCATCCTCATTTAGCTACGAAGTCACAAGGAAACTTATGCCAGTTATTTTTTCTCAACTTAGCATACTTTTGGGAGGGGAGTAGGGGAAGTGGGGAGGAGTACCTGGAGAAAGGCCAGATTATCAGTGTGTTGAATCAATAAAATGACAATTGGAATGCTAAGGTTAATTCAACCACCCAAGTTGATCCAACCTCAATCTCTATTGGCCAGTACTAATGTCAATGGCAAGTGCACTAAGAAATTCTAATAAAACCAATAGGTGGTTTTCTCCTTCATTTATATATGAAAGAATAAGCATTTCTGCCACTTACTGTCTTGGGTAACCTCTGCATCAGATCACAGAGACTTCATTCATGCTATCATGAGGGTCTACTTTCTCTACTGCCTCACACAGCAAGTCATAGTGATTGTTCACACAAAGACTATAGCCACAGCAATGCTGACAATCTCTGGAGCTGGAATATCAGACAACAATCTGCTGCCTGCCACAACAGTATATGCTGTTCAGTCTTCTCATTTCCTAACAAATACTGCTACTCTTGGGGCTGTGATGAACTCTGGTATTCACTTGCAGCCTTCCTCACCTAGCTCCCCAAACGGCATTGAATTACATTTCCCATCATTCCTAGCCAGCCAATATGGGAACTGTAATCCAAACCTTGTAGAGGATGCCACATTGGGAAAGTTGAAATAAGATCTCCATTCAGAAACTGAAGCACACTAAAACATTTGAGAGTTGCAGCAGAGTACAGCATGAGAAAGCAGTGCAAGTGAAGCAAAAACCATAGGAAGTTAAAAATGGAAACATACTGTATATACAGGTGAAACTCGAAAAATTAGAATATCGTGCAAATGTTCATTTATGTCAGTACGGCAACTCAAAAGGTGAAACCAATATATGAGATAGATGCATTACATGCAAAGCGAGATATGTCAAGCCTTACTTTGGTATAATTGTGATGATTATGGCGTACAGCTTATGAAAACCCCAAATTCACAATCTCAGAAAATTAGAATATTACATGACATCAATAACACAAGGATTGGAAATAGAACAATATCGGACCTCTGCAAAGTATAAGCATGCATATGTACTCAGTACTTGGTTTGGGCCCCTTTTGCAGCAATGACTGCCGCAATGCGGCGTGGCATGGATGCTATCAGCCTGTGGCGCTGCTGAGGTGTTATGGAAGACCAGGATGCTTCAATAGCGGCCTTCAGCTCCACTGCATTGTTCGGTCTCATGTCCCTCAACTTTCTCTTGGCAATGCCCCATAGATTCTCTATGGGGTTCAGGTCAGGTGAGTTTGCTGGCCAATCAAGCACAGTAATCCCATGGTCATTGAACCAAGTTTTGGTACTTTTGGCAGTGTGGGCAGGTGCCAAGTCCTGCTGGAAAATGAAGTCAGCATCTCCATAAAGCTCGTCTGCAGAAGGAAGCATGAAGTGCTCCAAAATCTCCTGGTAGACGGCTGCGTTGACCCTGGACTTAATGAAGCACAGTGGACCAACACCAGCAGATGACATGGCTCCCCAAATCAACACAGACTGTGGAAACTTCACACTGGACTTCAAGCATCGTGCATTGTGTGCCTCTCCATTCTTCCTCCAGACTCTGGGGCCTTGGTTCCCAAATGAGATGCAAAAGTTGCTCTCATCAGAAAAGAGGACTTTGGACCACTGGGCAACAGACCAGTTCTTTTTTTCTGTAGCCCAGGTAAGACGCTTCTGATGTTGTTTGTTGTCCAGGAGCGGCTTGACAAGAGGAATACGACATTTGAAGCCCATGTCCAGGATCTGTCTGTGTCTGGTGGCTCTTGATGCACTAACTCCAGCCTCAGTCCACTCCTTGTGAAAGTCCCCAACACTTTTGAATGGCCTTTTCCTGACAATCCTCTCCAGGCTGCGGTCATCCCTGCTGCTTGTGCACCTTTTTCTACCACACATTTCCCTTCCACATAACCTTCTATTGATGTGCTTTGATACAGCACTTTGGGAACATCCAACTTCTTTTGCAATTACCTTTTGGGGCTTTCCCTCCTTAATGAGGGTGTCACTGATGGTTTTCTGCACAACTGTCAGGTCAGCAGTCTTTCCCATGCTTGTGATTCCTACTGAACCAGCCTGAGAGACCATTTAAAGGCTCAGGAACCCTTTGCAGGTGTTATGGATTCATTAGCTGATTAGAGTGGGACACTTTGAGCCTAGAATATTGAACCTTTTCACACTATTCTAATTTTCTGAGATTGTGAATTTGGGGTTTTCATAAGCTGAACGCCATAATCATCACAATTATACCAAAGTAAGGCTTGACATGTCTCACTTTGCATGTAATGCGTCTGTATCATATATTGGTTTCACCTTTTGAGTTGCCGTACTGACATAAATGAACATTTGCATGATATTCTAATTTTTCGAGTTTCACCTGTACATTAGGAAACACACAAGTAATTGCAAAACCACTGAATGGACTCCCCTTTTCCTGCACCCCTCTACACACACACCTTTTGAAATGTGTTGTGAAGGTTTGAGGAAGCCATGGCACAAGACTTACAGGATGCACAGAACAGATAAGCACTGGAAAGCTTCATTTTGTGAGCAGAAGTAGGCGTGCATAACCTGGAGGAACCCATAATTTGCTCTGAATTTTCTTTATCTGTGAACCTCTGGAGTTGGCAGCAGCACAAATGGCGTTCTGCACCCATTTCTCTGCCCGTGACATTGTCAGCTCAAGATTTCCCCTCCGCTTTGCCTACTTTAGCTCACAACATTCACTAACATGTATGTCCACATATGTTTTTAATCAGACTTTGGCCCACTACCTTCAAGCAGGAAACAGTGATTCCAGAGTCTCAGTCTACAAAGACTTTCTTTCTTTCAGATGGGGAGGACTCATATAAGATTCCAAGAATATCACCCTGGTAGACAGTAGCAAAAACTCCCAATGGATGCTGCAGCCCCTCAGTTAAAATCACTTTTAACACACACAGCTTATGAAATGTATCACCATCAGAAGGAAGAGGTGACTGGTTAGCAATTTAAAGTCTTTGCTGCAGAAACATAATACCGAATACAAAAGGTGTTTTCCTGCCTAAATCATCTTTCTTGAGGAAACATACATCAGGAACACTATTCAATTAAACAGGAAAGCAAAAAACTAGAATTGATGATGTTGCAAGCCATCTTTGCAAGGTCACCTCTGCAAGCCATCTACTTACTTGAACAACACAAAATGTATAAACATGACAGGCTGTAATCTGTTTTCTCACAAGCATCCACAGTGATTCTAGTTCTAGTGCCATTCTTAATTGTATATGCAGAATAACAGAGCATTGAGAAAGTTCCTTATTAAACCTTTCACTTGTGGCAGTTGTTCAGCCAAATAATGCTAGTGAAATGTTCCTCTGTGGCCTCTAGCTGAATTTGAATAAAAAATGTAACTATATAAATGGATGCCTTTTTATGGGTATCTCACTCCTCGTGCATGTCAGAAAGTTAGCCTGCAGTACATGGCTTTATGGTATGCCATCAAGTTCACCCCTAGCCCTCGGGCAATCACCATTCTTGGGCTAATCTACCCAGTGGGGACGTTGCAAGTGTAAGGCAGAGGGAAGACGAGGTATCCTCTGAACTTGTTAAGAGAAAGAATGGATAAAATCTAAATTCCCACTGTATTTTGGGAGGGAGGCATTCCTGCTTACATAGAATTGTTGCTTATATTATTTAGCAATCCATTAGTTCTGGGATTGGATCTTTAAAAAGGAAAAATGTTGACAGTTGTCTTTAGAAACATCATTTAAGCCAGACATAAAAAGGATTATTACTTCTAATGAGGAAGGACAGCCTTTGTAAATTCTGTATTAAAGAAGCAAATATCACTCCCTCATCCAAATAGCAATAATAAAGAGAACAAAGGATCAGAAAAGCAGGTCATATTTGAAATATGACCGATTTAAATTAATTAATTAATTAAAACGTAAAAATATAACGAAAGCCGTTTTTGCTCAAAAGAATTTCTTTGCCAAGCATTTCCATATTTTGGCTGCCAGTTATGATGCTGATCAGCGGGCGCGTCCTCTGATCTGGATGGCTCTGCTGAAGTTCAAAGCATCAGCAATTCAAACATACACAGACTGTACAAGCCCTACCACTGCCTAGGACAAAGCATTCAATCAAGCACAACAATCGGTGTTAACTCCCTAAAGGCATGGTACCTTGAGATGGCAGCCATTTTCAAGGAATCTTAAAAGCAGAGGTTTAAAGGAGAGGGAGGTGGAGAAATTTATTTCAAACAAAGCTAGAGTAGCTGGTAAAAGAAATAACATGCTAGTGCAGAATCTTTACTGCCTTTAAAACAGTCTGATTCAAAATGAACTGTGTTCCTTCTAAACGGGGGATGGGGGGAGGACAGGAGAGAGAGAAAAGAAAAGTTCATAGACAGAGTTTAGATTTCAAGTGTGATGCATGAAAAAGCAGGTAAATTGCTAACTTAAGCCAAATCAGAATATCTGCACACAACTGACACTGAAATAGTCTTCTCTCTGCTTGCTGACTTACTCACTTACTCTTTCTCTCTGAAAAACTGGCAAACCGCTGACATAAAATATGTTTAATAAATCCACAAACCCTGCTACAAAATGAAAAGGCTTGCCTTCACGTATGTGAAGATAGCTTCAGAAGGCTCCACGGTGAAATAAACAACCAAGGGCTGAGTTCACCAATGCGAAGTGTATGTTTCAACCATGGTTAACCAAACAAGCCATAATACTCAGATTCAAACGTAACATTAAACCATCAACCATATCTTAAAAATCATAATGGCTGGGTTATTGTAACTTGGTAAGCCAAAGTCCAACAAGCTGCATTGTGTTTTAACACCTTGCTCGAAAGCACCCGCAACATTCCTAAGCAAATGTACTTAAAAGCCCAGGGATTTACTCATATATAAACTCTGCATAGGCTACAGCCTCAAAGTCTTAATTTTGAATACAAAATGCCTACATCAAATGGAGTATACACCCAATAGGACAAGGTTTAGGAAAGTTGAGCTCATAGATCACCTTAAGGCATGTTGTGACTGGTTTTGGCTTTGGGTAATACATGAGCCCAGCAATTATGGCTTACAAATGTATAAAATTAAATAAACACAGTCATATTCAAGAAATCATGGTTAAACAAATCTTGCTTAGCACAATGTGTGAACCAGACAAATAAGAGTCCAATCAGATCTTAGAGGCTGCTGTAAAATGGGAGTTCGATTTAACTGAACTAAGAATCATTGAATGGGTTATCAGCCTTGGTACAGAAGGCTCTGCTCTTGAAAAGAGCTCTTAAAATGTAAACTCTAATAACACCAGTGTTTCCTGTGTTTTGTTTTAAAAACATCTATCTCTTTTGAAATGTATAACCTGGTTAGAAGTAAATAGCCCATGACAATACATCCAAAGAACATGATTTTAAAGATAAATCCCACTGAATTATCATGGATGTTGCAAACTCTAATGAGGTTATAAATAAAGCCTCAGTGGAGTATTCAGCACTAAAGCAAAAACATGAAACAATCCAGCCCTAGCAAGAAACTAAAAATCAAACCCCATAAAATACTATTAAACATAAACCCTAAAATTAATGTAACTGTATAAAAGGGAAGAATAAAATAAAACAAGTCTCCTTAAAATTATTTTCAGAACATAGCTGGGGTTCTTTTTCTTCTGGACATCTCTGGAGCTTCCCGTATGAAAGAAAAGTTGATCTTCCCTTAAAGAATGCTTTAATTTGCATCTCAGGATACACAAGCATCTACATGCAGACTTCCCTGGATTTCTGTACATATACATCCTGCTTGGAGAGCATTTGCTCCAAGAAATGTAACATGTTACATAAATAGATCATCCCTATGTAAATCGTATTTGCTTTACTTTATTAAGGCCACAAAGTGAAAATGTATTTTTAAAAACTTGTTTCTTGGAAAACATTTCTGATGAAGTGCTATAAGTAGGTAGATTGCATTCATATTAACCTCAGTTGTAGCTTTCCTGGCAAAAAACAGATTTTTCACAGCTGCAAGAGGGCATTAAGCAGAAGTAGTACAGAAATCATTCTTTAAGTGTCATGCAGAAGTGTGATGAAAAGAAGATGCAACCTTACAAGCAAAAAAGTATCTGTGGGACAAGATTTGGATTAAAGAGTAGGTGGTAAAAAGATTAACTCCCATAATTTCTCTTCTCAGCTTCAAATTCCCTTCTTCCTGAAGTGACTTTTCTTATCTTGTATAACAATTTGGATATATTTGTGTACAAAAAGTTCTGTATCTCTTATGGAGGGCCTTAATTCTTGTTTGCTTTTTTTTTTAATCAATCTTTATTACAGTCATAGACCAGTACAAAACAGAAGTTTATAAAACAAGCATAGTCAAACTTGGAATGTTAACAACTTGTAGTGGGAGGCATATATATTAGAATACACTTATTACCTGTTCAGCTCAACGAGTGAGGTCTAGGATATAGCCTATGTTGTTTATACTAACTATGTACTAACTATGTACGGATTAAAAGTATATTAAATGTAAAGTATAAAACTTAAAAGTCTACACTGTGACTATGCTATATGTAAAAATAAGTATAGGCAAAATTATAAAAAGTTTTCTAAGTATACAAGCCATTACAGAGGATAGCCTTTCTCAACTTTTGGTCTCTTGGTGAGGTGGATCTTCATTGCTGCTGCGCAGAATCTTGCTACCCACTCTGTTACTGTAGGATATTCATCTATGAGAAACAGTTGCGTGTGCTCGTGGTCTGTAGGTCCGGGATGTTTGGCGATCCATGGCATTATAAATTTGACACGGGGGTCTTCGTAAAAGGCACAATGCAGGAGGACATGTTCTATAGTTTCAACCTCCCTTGAGCCACATGGACAAAATCTAGCAGCCAGTGGAATTTTTTTATACCTTCCCTCCAAGACAGCAGAGGGGAGGGCATGGCAGTGTGCTAAGGAGAAAGCTCTCCGATGGCAAGTGATTTCAAGGTGGTCAAGATAGCTGGCGACCAAACTGTGTATTTTTTGGATGCAGGGGACAGGAAGAGTGATGTCTTTCCTATATCTTCTTGTCTCTCAATGTCCTTTATTCTTTGTTTTAATTCTTGCTTTGCTCGATTAAGATCCATCTCCAGGAGAGTAGCTGGAGAGTATCCTAATTTTAGTAGATTTGCGTTAATGGCCTTAATCCATGACGATTGAAAGTTATCTTGAAAGATAAAAGGTATAAGACCCTGGGGATGCAATTTAAACTTTAACCAAGGGGTTAGAGACGCTAACCACACTCTAGCTACAACCCTAATCATACCAGTTTCAAGTCGAAGATGAGCATTTGACACACATCTAGGCATCTGAAGAAGTACTCTAAGAAATTTGGCTTGCACTTTTTCCAGCGGCATGAAACAGGAAGAGGAGTTCTTGTATGTTTATGAGAATACTCACGGACTTCCAGGGAAGAAATGGCAAACTGAAGACAGCTCTGCTAAAAGTGGGGTCAATGACCTCAGCGGAATGAAGAGCCAGTGGGTAGACTGGCTCTTCCTAATTCCTCTCTGGACAAGGAGAGGATTTGAGATTGACTACAAGTGCTTCATTCAGCTGGTCCTTGCGAGAAGACCACAAGAGAGCAGTCTCTGGTAGGTTTAGAGCTCTGGGAGATGAGGGAGTGCCATCTTAGCCCAAACCATGGTTGGTGCCTTCAAAAGGACACTGGGTTCTCATACTTCCTTTTCTAACCACTTTTGGAATTTGCTTGTTAACTGCTTTTCAGGTATTTGGTATAGGAACCTTCATTGTGGCAAGTCTGAAAACACCAGGTGAGTTTCCTTCAATCCTTAGTGAAAGAATTTTTAAATACAAGTTTAAGGACATAGATAGATAGATAGATAGATAGATAGATAGATAGATAGATAGATAGGAATAAACAGCAAAAGGGTGACTAGAACAATGATTCTGGAAAGTTACAAATGGACTAAAGGTCCAGATGGATTTGAAATAAGATTTTTTAAATTAACTATAAGAATCCTTCATGTGGGAAAATGCTGCTGTTTTGAATTCTCTTTAAAAAAAAACATGATAGGATGAGACTTTGAAAGTTGGAGACCAGGTGGAACCAGAAGGAACTAAAGATTACAATTAAAGGAGAAGAATACTTAAATTTGACTTACTAATACAGGATGGAGCAAAATACTTTAATACTGGATGATATGTTTGAACAATGGATCCAGAAGTTAATTTTACCCATTATAGATAGACTGTGTTTAAAAGACATTATGGAAAGGGAACAAGTTTTATCAGACAAGACTGAGACTGATCTGAAAGTGGATTTAAAAATGACAGGCTAGAAGAATGACATGGAAAAGGATGTTGCACTGGACATAAAAAGGGATCAATAATTAAAATCTTAATTATTTTTATTAATTATTAAGACAATTAATTATACTTAATTGTCTTAATAATTAAAAGGGATATACAAATAATAAACCAAGAGAGTGACCTGGATAACTTTCCTATATTGGATTTACAAAAGAGACTTGTTAAAACTTCGAAGAATTTAGTGGGAAGGGACAATGAAAAAATGAAAAGAAATCAAGTTCTAGGACATTATTTGAAGGAATTAAAGATCAAGACTGTTAAAAGTAAAATGAAGGAATATAACGTTGGTTTATTTAATCAAGTTTAAAATAGATATATTGTTATCTCTGATAACCCTTAATGGACTTTTCCTGACCAGGACAAACCTTTAATGATTTGTTTATAGATAAGAGATGAGATATGGGAAGAAGACATCATTTGTTGTAGTTTAAGAGAAGGTGATAAGTTACTAACATTGTTTATACTTGTGATGAAGGGGGAAGTAATTTCTTCAGAGATTTTTCTTTTTCTTTACTATATTCTTATTTTTTCCTTCTTTTCCATTTTTCTTTCTATTTTTTCTTTTCTGTACTTTCTATTTTTTTCTTTTTATTCTATTCTTTTTTAGTTTGTATAGTTTTTATCTTTTTGCTGTAATGTTTAATAAAATTACTATAAAAAGAAAAAATTCACTTCTCTATTAACAGTCTTTTTGAACACGATCTTTATAAAGTCCTATTTTCTTGCCTTCCCACGGTTATTGTATTCAATGTTTATCACTCTCTTCTTTCCTCTCAATTCACTCAAGGTGGTATTTCAGTTGTTTACATATGCATCTTGATGTGAAAGTAAAAACTTCAGCATCTTTGGTACTACATTTGTCTTCTTTGAGGAAGAATGTGTATGTGTATATTATTCACAATATTAGTTTTGTGAAGGTTTAATCTTTTAGTATGGCTAAGCCAATATTTCTATCTCTTGACTTTTATCTCTGGAGTGGTCAAGAAGGGGACAGACAGGCAGAAGTTCAAATCAGGGAGATAAAGTTCAGATGGGGGAATAACAATGGTGAATAAGTGTTTATCAGAGGGGACGTAATGGTATGTGGGAAAAAATAATAAATAATAAGTTCTTGTGGAAATGACCTTGGGAGACAGGGCAATGAGACACAACCAAGGAAACAGTAAGATAAAAGGCAGCTGAGCCCGCAGCAGGAATGTGGGCAGGGGAAGAGGCTCAAAAGAAACCCTCCCTAGTTTTTTAGGCTGTAAAGGAGTTGGGGGGAGAGATGTATCTTCAGACTCATAAGATTCTGTTAATGTAACCTTACAATAAGGTAGAATTAGCTCATCTGGTCATGTTTCCTATCTGGTCTACCTTGGAAGGCTGACAAGGAGTGATGCTGCCAGCCTTGAAGGAGGCAGTTGTGTACCCCCTCCTTCAGCCAAACCTTTCTTGGTAAGGCTGGCTGGACTCCAACTGCAGAGGGCCCTGGATCAGACAAATTATCTGGATCCTTTCCAGTCAGGTTCCAGACCATTCTAGGGAAAACCCACAGCAGGATGAGGAGGGGAGTGGAGCACACTTTCTCATCCTTCTCAACTGTGTTCAGTAACATCAACCCTGGAATCCTTTTGGGATATCTGTGAGGGTGGGGCATTGGAGGGATTGTTCTGCAGTGATTCTGCTCCTTTCTGAATGGTCATTCCAATCAGTGTTGTTGGGGGAGGAAAAATGAAGCCCATGCTCCAATGTGATGTGCCTCGGGGCTCAGGACTCTCCCCTGTCCTATTTAACCTTTACATGAAATACCTGGGAGAGATCATCCCTCAGTTTGGAGTTGGATAAAATCAATATTTTGGTGATACCCAGCTAAACATCTCAACCTCAGACTGAAAAGAAGATGGGTTGAAAGACTTGACCAACTAAGACTACAAACAGACTAAGACTGAATCAAAGGAAGACGGACACCCTCTGATTCCATGAGTGTTCCATATATTCTTCTAGAAGGAGTTGCCCTGCCCATGAAGGAGTTGGTGCTCATTTTAAGGGTTCTCCCAGACTCAGAACTCCTGCTGCAACAGCAGATAGAAGCTGTGACCAGAGGAGGAGGGCACGTTAGAAATAATAATCCAATTCTTTGTATATAGGAGGGAGAGTAGAAGTACTGTATGTATTTTGCCATGGAACTAAGATCTCTTGTAGAATTGAAAAAGGTTAGATATACATGTGACAGATATGCCTGTTTTCAGAAACAGAAAACAGAGGAAGGCTCAAACAGCATCTGGCTTTTGAGACCTCTTCGTTGGTCTGCCAGCCATGTGGAACTGACACCAGCCCCAAGAGGGCAATGTGATACTATATTCCACTTAACTTAAAAGTGCTATGGTTAGCTAAAATGGCAACCAAATATTTTTCTAGTGACAGGGCTAGCCAAAATAATGTATGCAACAGCAGAACTATCAAACTTGCATTCCAAACAGTTTTGTAATATAAAAATCTTCCCTGTCCTTATTTCATATACAGTTTTCATCAATCAGATCTAGCTCTGATCAGGAAAATACACTTTTGCAGTTTCATATACAAGATCATTTCTGCATTACAGTGGGGATGAATATCCTTTTTGGAGCAACACACTTGGTCTCTGAGTGGCATATGAGGTGCGTACTGCTGTGAGAGAACAAAACTATGCCAAAACCCCCAATTTAAATAAATATAAATTTTATATTAATTAAATAAGTTAACATGCTTATGCCTCCCGTGTCCCTCTTATGTAACTGAAATGAGAGAAGGAAATAAACTTAACAATTTTACAGCAAATTGGGAAGGGGCTACAGGGAATGCTGCTCTAACAGGTGGCAGCACCTAGCACGCTTTAGCAGGGAAGCTAAGCAGGGTCAGCCTTTGACAGTATTTGGATGGGAGATCACAAGGTTGTTGTCCAGGCTAGAATCTTGACAAACCACCCTGGAAAAAACAATAGCACACCACTTCCATATCATGCCAAGAAAACTGATTAACTCAAAGGTAACTTTTTTTTCCCCAGTTTCAGGATGCACCCAAGAATTGAGGGATAAATAACTGTTCCTGTTAGTAGTACTTCTGTTACTATAAACTGGTGAATCCAAAGGCCATTTCCCTCCATTTATTAAGCACTTTTAACATTTTATTACTTTAGCTGAATGTGTGAGCTGTCTTCGCTTGTTCAGTTTTCTATCTGAAATATAAATATCTTGTATTCCAATCTTTCCCTCTTCCCCTCCTGCCCTGTGTCTTAAAAAATGATAGTCCCTCTTTAAATGCCTTTTCACTCTCCAGAAGATAAGCCTTAGGAAACTCAAGCCTCATAAGAGTCTCTTAATTAAATAAGCACATGGATGAAAACACTAAAATGAAAGAGATAATGAGGTGGGGAGAAAGAGATTGAGAGATTGATTTTCTGACAAATCTCCCTCTTTCCTTCAGCTGCTCAGGTAAGTGTGGGGGGATCCATCCTCCATATTTAATTTTGGGGTTTTGTGATGATGTATTTTTGTTTTGTGTGTTGCTGCACACCTCCTGCAGGAAATTGGGCCAATTACAAGCATCGTAAGCAAATGTTTAAGTAAAGAATACTTTCTCAATCATCAAGGCGCCTGAGGAAGCCTCAGTAAATGTAATGAAAAAATGTTGTGAAGGGGAGCAATATGCTGAAATTATGAAATAATGAACAGGCATACTTCAATTAACCCTAACATCTCTAAGTGGAAGCAGGTGACCCACTTTTTCCTTAGGATATAGTGTGACCTTTTCTGGCTTAGTGCATTCAACCACCTGGTAACAACCAAGCACACAGAAACAAATCCTCTTTTAGCTATTTAACTTTGGCAGAAAGAAGGGCTATCCTTCCCCCCTTCAGAATAGGTGATGGGGAGATTTCAGATGTTAGCTCAGGCATCCCAGTCTCTGGGTGCAACCCAGAGTAAAAATAAATACATCACTGAAGTTGCATTCAGATGGAGCTGAACTCCACTTGTGACTTATCCTGGCACATCCAGGCAGTTCTCCTGGCATGATGTAGAAGTGCTTTGTCAATGGGCGCATCTGACATTTTGAGAGCATGTTGTGAGTGCTCATGGCTGCCTCACAGAGATGAATTCAAATATAAAACTCCAATTTAATGGAAAGAACATTGGATGTTCCCTGACACCCTCTTTAGCCCCCCCAAGATGCTTATTACTAATCCCCACATAACAAAACACCCATTAACTATTGTTATGTTATAAAAGCAACAGGAAGCCATTGGGGAACCCAAGAATTTCTTGGAACTGAAAGGTGATTCTGGAGACAGGTGCTCTCTTTCTCTTTCTCTTCTGTTTAAAATAGTATTTTAAAGATTTAAAAAGTAGAGTAGAGTAGGACTTGTGGTAGAGGCCACTCTGGGAACCCAAACCTTAGACTCTTTGAGAGAAGAAAGAGTAGCAGGTGCTGCTATTGCCAAACATGCCTCGGCCACTGGTCCCCTCTAGCTGCAAGTGGAGGTGTCTGCTAGTGGAACAGCCACTTTAAGAGGAGGGCTGTCCTCCAAATTTCTTTGTAATCCCCAGAGTGCCCCAGAATGGGTTTGGCCCTGTTTGAATTTTTTTCAAATGGGATGAATAAGGGTACAGGAAATGCTTAAGCCTTGCTGAAGCTTAAGGCCCACTTTCTGCTCCTTAACTTGCCACCTCCAAGCCAAAACAGATTCTAGCATGAGCACATCCCTTGACATGCTATGCAACATGCAGTGTAGCCCTCAAGCTAATGGAAGTTGACATCCCTCACTTTAAAGGAGCAGTATCAGCAGCCTTTGCTCTTTGGTCTCACAGTTAAATAAGGACAGCTTCCTCCAGAATAAAGCTCGATTCCTGTAACTTCATGGACACTTTAATGCCATTTTCCTGGCAACAGTATGAAAGCAGCTTTCTTCTGCCTTCTTTCAGGATGCTTTTTGGCTTCCCAGTCTAGCCTACGATCCAACGATCCCTTGGTCTCACATCCAAATACTAACTAGCCCAACTCTCCTTAGCTTCTGAGCCCAGAGAAAGACTGCCCAATACTGTCCGCTGCTAAGACAAATTAGTTAGAGATGGGTAAATCTCCCTGCTATACTTGATATAAGATTCACATTATTTGAAGCTCAAGTTTGTTCTGTCTCATTTCCATGAGTTGGAAGCTTTTTGTAAGTCTGCATGAAAAGTTGTGTACATTTTCATATGTATTTTTGTATGCAGGAACACTGCCACACATTTTCCCCTAACATAAACAGTTTTTGTATCCATATATTAATCAGAGAACTGTACTGTAAAATTTGTAGTGGAAAAAATGAACAACAGTTATGCTCTAATTTGCATATTAACTCAGGAAGGAAGTATTAGATTGGATATATGAAAGCCACAGATCCTCTTCTGTTCCTAGTGATGTCAAGTTATAAGGTGACCCATTGCTTGTCCCCAAAAGTGGTGAATTAAGAGTAGAAAGGATCAATCACAGCCTTGGATCAGGAACTAAGAGGACTTCATCTGGAAGCAAAATGACAGCCAGTGATGTTTGCCAGGTAAAAAGGGGGAATGCTGACTTCCACAAAGCCAACGGTGAACTTAATGTCTTTTATAGACAACACTTGGTGGACAATGGGGCAATACTTCAAGCCCTGGTCATCTGTAAGAGCTGAATACTGAGCACAGAGGGCCCAAGACAGCTCACAAGGCTAAGTCCTGGTCTCTGTCTGTGACATCTCAAGTTCGTAATTGCTATAGAGAACCATACAGATGGGAGGGCTGGTGACTTTGAAAACTGATTCAAGCCCTTTGAGGTCAGCCAGGTCAGGAAATAGACTCTACAAGAAATGCTGGAACTCTACTTTATAGGCTTAATAACAGAATCTTGAAAACCTCCCAGTGTTTTCCCTTCCCTCCACCTTATGCCAAAGAGAGTCAAGGTGGGGTCACTTTCTTTCTAACATCTTTTTCCCTTCCCAGGCTTAGGTTATATTTTGCTAACCACCATCCCATTCCTTCTCCAAGGTCATCTCTGTGGTTCTCAACAATTACTAGATATTTGACAGCCAGATAAGCAGAAGCTTCTCCTGTCTCCATGTTATTCCTTCCAATCCCAACAAGAACTATCATCCATTGGAAATGAATAAGAAATAATAATAATGGCAGTTTGGATGCTCCAATGAGAGTTGGAAAGATGGTAATCTGTGATGGAAGACATGAGCGAGGAGGTCCAAGGTCATAGGGAGGGGGAGAAGAATCCCAAACATCTCCTCAGCCCTCCGCCAGAGCATGTGAAAGTGAAGAGGAGGAGACTGGTGGTACCACCCTAAGGAATTTGGAGTGTTTAGTTGCTGTCATTGGGGGTTAGAGTTAGTCTGCCGAGATTCTGTCTACTAGGTATAAGCTAATAAAGTAACTGAGCTGTTCCTGGATTTGTCTCGCTGTGGTTCTTGGGCTGAACCTGACATCAATCTCGCCAGACTCCTACTCCCAATGAGAGGGAAGAATTTTTAAGCATGGCGACAGATCCCCAGGGGACTAATTTGACACTGCAGCTTTTGGCAGTGGCTGTGCTACAACACTCCTTCATGGATCACTGCCTTGTTGTGGCGAAGGGGCTTGTGTAACTCAGTGAAGCCATGAGCTATTCCGTGCAGGGCCACCCAAGACGGACAGGTCATGACAGAGAGTTCTGACAAAATGTGGTCCACTGGAGAAGGAAATGGCAACCCACTCCAGTATCCTTGCCAAGAAAACCCCATGGACAATGTTAAAAGGCTAAAAGATATGATGCCGGAAGATGAGCCCCTCAGGTCGGAAGGTGTCCAATATGCTACTGGGGAAGAGCGGAGGGCATTTCCAAGTAGCTCCAGAAAGAGTGAAGCGGCTGGGCCAAAGCCGAAAGGACGTTCAGCTGTGGATGTATCTGGAAGCGAAAAGAAGGTCCGATGCTGTAAAGAACAGTATTGTATAGGTACCTGGAATGTAAGATCTATGAACCAAGGCAAGCTGGATGTGGTCAAACATGAGATGACAAGATTGAACATTGACATCTTGGGAATCAGCGAATTGAAATGGACAGGAATGGGTGAATTTAATTCAGGTGACCATTATATCTACTACTGTGGCCAAGAAACCCTTAGAAGAAATGGAGTTGCACTCATAGTCAATAAGAGAGTGGGAAAGGCAGTAATGGGGTACAACCTCAAAAACGACAGAATGATCTCAGTGCGTATCCAAGGCAAACCATTCAACATCACAGTAATCCAGGTCTATGCCCCAACCACTGATGCCGAAGAAGCTGAAGTTGACCGGTTCTATGAAGACCTACAACACCTTCTAGAACTAGCACCAAAAACAGATGTCCTTTTCATCATAGGGGATTGGAATGCTAAAGTAGGAAGTCAAGGAGTAATTGGAATAACAGGCAAGTTTGGCCTTGGAGCACAAAATGAAGCAGGGCAAAGGCTAATAGAATTCTGTCAAGAGAACAAGCTAGTCATAGCAAACACTCTTTTCCAACAACACAAGAGATGACTCTACACATGGACATCACCAGATGGTCAATACCGAAACCAGATTGATTACATACTTTGCAGCCAAAGATGGAGAAGCTCTATCCAGACAGCAAAAACAAGACCAGGAGCTGACTGTGGCTCAGATCATGAGCTTCTTACTGCAAAATTTAGGCTTAAATTGAAGAATGTAGGGAAAACCACTAGACCACTCAGGTATGACTTAGATCATATTCCTTGTGAGTACACAGTGAAGGTGATGAATAGATTTAGAGGGTTAGATTTGGTAGACAGAGTGCCTGAAGAACTATGGACGGAGGTCTGTAACATTGTACAGGAGGCAGCAACCAAAACCATCCCAAGGAAAAAGAAATGCAAGAAAGCAAAATGGCTGTCTGATGAGGCATTACAAATAGCTGTGGAAAGAAGGCATGTGAAAAGCAAGGATGAAAGGGAAAGATATAAGCAACTGAATGCAGATTTCCAGAGAATAGCAAGGAGAGATAAGAAGGCCTTCTTAAATGAACAGTGCAAAGAAATTGAGGAAAACAATAGAATGGGGAAGACTAGAGATCTCTTCAAGAAAATTGGAGATATTAAAGGAACGTTTAGTGCAAAGATGGGCATGATAAAGGACAAAAAAGGCAGGGACCTAACAGAAGCAGAAGAGATTAAGAAGAGGTGGCAAGAATACACAGAAGAACTATACAAGAAAGATCTTAATGTCCCTGATGTCCATGCTGGTGTGGTCACGGACCTTGAGCCAGACATCCTAAAGAGTGAAGTCAAGTGGGCCTTAGGAAGCATTACTAACAACAAAGCTAGTGGAGATGACAGTATTCCAGCTGAGTTATTTAAAATACTAAAAGATGATGCTGTTAAAGTGCTGCACTCAATATGCCAGCAAGTTTGGAAAACGCAACAGTGGCCACGGGATTGGAAAAGGTCAGTTTACGTTCCAATTCCAAAGACGGGCAATGCCAAAGAATGCTCAAACTATCGCACAATTGCACTCATTTCACATGCTAGCAAGGTTATGCTCAAAATCCTACAAGCTAGGCTTCAGCAGTACGTGAACCGAGAACTACCGGATGTACAAGCTGGGTTTCGAAGAGGCAGAGGAACTAGAGATCAAATTGCCAACATTCGCTGGATCATGGAGAAACCACGAGAGTTCCAGAAAAATATCTACTTCTGCTTCATTGACTATGCAAAAGCCTTCGATTGTGTGGATCACAACAAACTCTGGCAAATTCTTAAAGAGATGGGGGTACCAGACCATCTTACCTGTCTCCTGAGAAATCTGTATGCGGGCCAAGAAGCAACAGTTAGAACCGGTCACAGAACAACCGATTGGTTCAAAATAGGGAAAGGAGTACGACAAGGCTGTATACTGTCACCCTGCTTATTTAACATATATGCAGAGTACATCATGAGAAATGCCAGGTTGGAAGAATCACAAGCCGGAATTAAGATTGCAGGGAGAATCATCAATAACCTCAGATATGCAGACGATACCACCCTAATGGCAGAAAGTGAAGAAGAACTAAAGGGCCTCTTGATGAGGGTGAAGGAGGAGAGTGCGAAAGCTGGCTTGAAACTCAACATTAAAAAAACTAAGATCATGGCATCTGGACCCATCAATTCCTGATAAATAGAAGGGGTAGAAATGGAAGCAGTAACAGACTTCATTTATTTGGGCTCCAAGATCACCACAGACGGATACTGCAGCCATGAAATTAAAAGACGCTTGCTCCTTGGGAGGAAAGCTATGGCAAACCTAGATAGCATATTAAAAAGCAGAGATGTCACCTTGCCGACAAAGATCCGCATAGTCAAAGCTATGGTTTTTCCAGTAGTAATGTATGGCTGTTAGAGCTGAACCATAAAGAAGGCTGAGCGCTGAAGAATTGATGCCTTTGAACTGTGTTGCTGGAGAAGACTCTTAAGAGTCCCCTGGACTGCTAGGAGGTCAAACCAGTCAATCTTAAAGGAAATCAACCCTGATTGCTCATTGGAAGGACTGATAATGAAGCTCAAGCTCAGATACTTTGGTCACCTAATGCGAAGAGAGGAGTCTTTGGAAAAGACCCTGATGCTGGGAAAGATTGAAGGCAAAAGGAGAAGAGGACGGCAGAGGATGAGATGGTTAGATAGCATCACTGAAGCAATGAGCATGAAACCGAGCAAACTCAGGGAGGCAGTGAAGGACAGGAAGGCCTGGCGCAATATGGTTCATGGGGTCACGAAGAGTCGGACACGACTTAACGACTGAACAACAACAAAGTGCTACAACATCAACAAGTGGATGCACAAATTAATAATTTACAGGCCACTATGGGTCAACTAGCACAACAGCTTGGACAAGTTGGCCAACAAGTTCCGGCTCCACCACTGGTGTTGTTGCATTCTCCTGGAAGCATGCCGGAGAAGTATGGAGGTAAGGTCAAACAGATGAGAACCTTCCTGGCACAGTGTGAGTTATTCATGGATGGCAGGCCGGCGGAGTTTCCTACAGACCACACAAAGGTGTCCTTTGTACTGAGTTTATTGAAGGGAGCTGCTGCTAAGTGGGCAACCCGCCTAATAGAGGCGGCCGATCCGGTGCTCAACAACTACCAAAATTTCTTCGGCGCCTTTAGGGGGCATTTTGGGGATCCAATATGGAGACTAACTGCCTGTTGGGACATTCGCAAGCTCAAGCAGGGCGGCAGACTGGTAAGGTTATACACTGCAGATTTCAAGTTGTTGGCGGGGGATGTTGAGTGGAATGACACAGCTCTCACTTGACCAATTTCGGGAGGGGTTGGACCCCAAGCTTCAGTGTGAGCTGATAAAGCAGGGCATTCCAAATACTCTGGATGATCTCTATCAGCTCTGTATAGTAACTGATGCCAGACTGGAGGACTTAAAACAGCATTTGCCTTCCAATCCTCTTGGTGCCTTGCAGTCTCCTCTGGCAGTTCTCTCTGCTCCTCGTGTCGCAACAGCCGAATTAGTGGAGGGGGAGACGATGCAGATTGGAGCTGCTAGAAAGGCAGTTTTGGGGGAGGAGAGGCAAAGGAGGAGAGATCTGAACCTCTGTTTTTACTTGGGAGCCCCAGGGCATATGGTGAAAGCACGTCCAGCGAAGAATGTGCTGGCGGGAACCAAGTATATACAGCAAACCTCGACCAAGCGCGCAGGTTCAGTCCCGGTGCCACAGCAGGGAAACTTTCAGAGCCCCTCTCTTCAGAGCTCATCGTTAGTATAATTGCCATCAAGCAATTAAGGAGAGCTCATTCTGGAGATGACAGGCAGGCATTTATACTAGTTCCCATCACAGTAACCTTGGATTCTGGCTCCAAGATAGAGTTGGAGACTCTTATAGACTCAGGGACTACCACAAGCTTCATAGATATTCAAATTGTGCATAAGTGGCAGTTGCCTATGGTGGATTTGAAGAAACCCGTGGAGGTAGAGACTATAGATGCCCAGCCATTGAGGGCAGGTCCGGTGGTGCAGTCTACAGTGCCCCTGCAGTTGACCATCAGTGATCAGACAGAGCTTTTGCCCCCGTATGTTACAGCGTCTTTACAGGTGCTGGTGGTGTTAGGCACTTCATGGCTTAGACTTCACAACTCTACAATAGACTGGACTGTGGGAACAATCTCATTTTCCTCTCCTGACTGTCAGCACCACAAGGCACAGGGAGCCATCCTCCCCATTTCCAACATCCAGGAGCGGGGAGGGCGTTTACCTGCCAAGTATGCTGATTTTGCAGACGTTTTTGGAGAGAAGGAGGCCACAGCCCTACCCCACCATAGAGACTGTGATTGCACAATTGATTTGAATCCAGGGGCAAAAATCCTGGCAAAGAGGCAGTACCCCATGTCTGCAAAGTAGTTGGCTATTCTCAAGGAGTACCTGGATGTGAATTTAAAGAAAGATTTTATCAGATCATCAAAGTCACCAGCTTCAGCTCCCACTTTTTTTGTGCCAAAGAAGCCAGACCTGCAGGCTTTGGGAAGTGGGTCTAGCGGGGGAGCTTTCACGTCCACAGTCCATGATTACAAGGATCTAAATAAGGTAACCATAAGGGATCATTATCCACTGCCGTTGATATCAGATCTTTTAGATCGGCTACAGAAAGCTCACATTTTTACAAAGCTAGACCTTAGAAATGCTTACAACCTCATTCGTGTCAAGGAGGGGCATGAGTACCTGACTGCCTTTGATACAAGGTAGGGAAAATTTGAATACACATTCGGGCTTTCTAACTGTGGGGCAGTGTTTTCCAGATTTATGAATCAGATTTTTTCTGACATAATTGATTCCTATCTGGTTATTTATTTGGATGACATTTTGATATATTCTGGAGATGCTGAGTTGCACACGATGCACGTCAGAAATGTATTGCAGAGGCTGAGAGAAAATAAGCTTTTTGCCAAGCTGCAGAAGTGTGCATTTGATTTGCCTCAATTGGATTATTTGGGATTCAGAATTTCAACAGAGGGGCTGCAAATGGACCCAGCTAAGGTGTAGGTAGTGTTGTTGTGGCACCCGCCCCATAATGTGAAGGATTTGCAGCGTTTCCTGGGCTTTGCTAACTTTTACAGAAACTACGATATTTTCAACAAGGAGTTGCTGGCAATTAAGGCAGCTTTCCAGGAATGGAGGCAGTGGCTGGAAGGGGTGAGATTTCCTGTGTGAGTGTGCATGGACCATAAGAACTTGTAGGCGATGCAGAACTCACAGTCTCTCACCCCCCGGCAGGTTAGGTGGAGGCAATTTTGGACTCTCACGGGAGAGGTAGGAGACTTCAGTATTTGGTTCATTGGAAAGGCTATCCTGAGACAGAGCGTTCCTGGGAGAAGGCGAAGAACGTCCATGCCCCGGAGTTGGTCAGTGACTTCCATTGGCGTTTCCCCAGCAAGCTGAAGCCTCATATGCTGCCCAGTGCTCCAGAGGTTAAGCAGCAAGCAGAGGCTGTTGACAGTGAACTGGAGGAGGGTTTGGTCAGGGCCTTTGAGTCGGAGAAGGCTGGCGCACAGAGCCTGCAGCCTTCCACTTCCGGGTTGCATTGTATAGGGGGAGGGGGGCTGATTCTACTAATGCTGTAGCTGTTTTCCAGGACCAATCGAATGACTTGGGGAAGGCGCCAGGAGATGCAGACAGAGCCTCATCACCTGCGCTTTCATCTCTGCCACCACTACCCAGCCCCCATGAGAACTCAGAGGGAGAGGCTGAGTGTGAGGAGGGGGGTGATGCGATGGAAGACATGAGCAAGGAGGTCCAAGGTCATAGGGAGGGGGAGAGGAATCCCAAGCATCTCCTCAGCTCTCAGCCAGAACATGTGAAAGTGAAGAGGAGGAGACTGGTACCACCCTAAGGACTTTGGAGTGTTTCGTTGCTGTCGTTGGGGGTTAGAGTTAGTCTGGTAAGATTCTGTCTACTAGGTGTAAGCTAATAAAGTAACTGAGCTGTTCCTGGATTTGTCTTGCTGTGGTTCTTGGGCTGAACCTGATATAAACACAGGATGCAAGACTAAATCTAGGTTCTATTTCAAAAGGCTGCATAGACACAAATTAGAAAGTAAACATGCAAATGTTGAAATAAAGCAAAAGGAAATGAGTATAATCTTGCCTGAATACTGTTTTTAATGCTTTGGTGGGAAAGAAGTGATTAATATTCTTCATAAATAAAAACAGCACTAGAGGATCATTCTTCTACCACAGAGAAATTATTCTGTGGGCTTCCTCATTCAATACTGTCACCATGCTATTACCACATTTACATAAAACCTATGGGTGAAATCTTCTAAGGATCTGAAGCATGGTGGTCTCAGTATGTGCTGATGAGAGACAGCTCTATTTCTCTTTTTCTTCAGCTGAAGATGAGGCTGTGACCTCTTTAGCAAGTGCCTGAAATTACTGATGCACCTGAACAGAGTGGAAAAATTGATACTGAATCCAGATGACTGAAACAATTGGACTGGGAACTATTCTTCCTTGGAGTTTAGATTTGCATTGTTCCTGAATGCTCAGATAGTGACGATTGCTCAAAGTAATATTTTCAAAAAATAAATACTAGCACTATTGGGGGATAAAGATCTGGCTATCATCATTCATGTTTTGATAACTTCTTGATTAGATTATTGTGATGTGCTGTGCCTGGAACTGTCAGCTGAAACCACAGCCGCTTCCAAATACAATCCCCTTTCAGTTTAGTAGAAAGGCAATATAAATATATTAACAATAAATACATTTGCCTGCGTATTTTCTCAGGTCTATAAACCACCTAACCTGAAATCTTCACTAGCTGCCCATATATTCAATCTCAGGTTAAAGTGCTGGATTTGAGTTTTATACCCTTAATGTTCTGGGGGTATTGTTTTAAATTTGTTTTTAGTGTATAACTTCTTGGGAGTGATTACATCTAAAAGGCAAATGTATAAATGTAGTAAATTATAAATAATAAATGAAGTGACGTCTTATACATTTTCCTACAATAGGCATGCTCTGATATAGTGTAAATTAGTAGCAAAGAAGATATTATGTGTCATCCATGTGTCCTTTTTTTCTAGGTCAGTCATTCTGCTTCCTGGGGCGGAGGAATGCTTCTTGCTTCCTCAATTTGCTTGTTGTTTAGACCAGGTATAACAGCTCTAAGACAAACCACCACCATATTTCTTATTTATCTGTCTCCTGCCTAACAACAATAACAGCAACTCCAGTGAAAGAAATATGATCATTGGAATGCAGCATTGAATTCCTGGGAGAGACTGAGATATTGCTAATGTGTAAGCAGGCACTAAAAAAATAAAAGCACTCTGCAGCAATAGTGGTCAAACATTTAGGAGGCCTTAAAGACTCCTTTTTATTACAAATTAAATTAAAAAGTACTCTCCATCAACCTTAATTTCCTATAAGACATCTTTAACAACAGAAAAGTAATTCAATAGACTACACCCCGGATAGCAACAACTGAAGTATGAGAAACAACATGCTCCCATTTTTCCCTTTTTCAAAAAGGAGTGGGAAACTCATTTTCATCATTTCTAGAACAAATTACGAATTATGTTTTGAGAGGTTAAACGCCTCACTCAAAAAAGCAAGGTAACATTTCTGGGAAATACTAACGTGGTACAAACCTTAAGAGGCTAGTATATTCTAAAGTGTGGTAAGAGAAATCAAAGCACATAAAATCATAGCATGCTAGAATGTAAGGATTGGAATCACTGGAGTTCAACTACTCCAACCCTCTGCCCGGTGCAGGTATCTTTTACTAGAGCACATCCAACCATGTCCATCTGGCCTCTGTTTAAATACTTGCAGTAGGAAAGAGTCCACTAACTCCTAAGGTGTTCCATGGTTGAACATCTCTGGACACAATCCAGTTTGTCAACATCCTTCCTAAAATAAGGTGCCCAGAACTGGATGCAACATTCCAGGTGAAGTCTGACCAATGCAGAATGGAGGGGAATAATGACTCTCTTGATCTTGACATTGTACTTCTGTTGATGCAGCCTAGAATTACATTTGTACATTTTTGCAGCTGCATGACACCATTGGCTCATGTTCAGCTTCTGATCCTCCATGACATCCATATTCTTTTTGCAAGTACTGCTGCCCATCCCATACTGATGTCTTCAATTTTTATTACCCAAATGAAGGGCTTTACATTTGCCACTATTGAAATCATTCTTGCTGGTTTCTGCCAATTGGTTTAGCTTGTCAAGGTCCTTTGAAATCTCGTCCTCTATGGTGTTTGCTATTGTCCTACATTTGCATTCTTTGCAAATCTGATAATTATATTTCCCAACCCCTCATCCAAATTAAATATAAATATGTTGAACAGTACAGGTCCCCTCTCTTACACCATTTGATAGGAATTTAGTGACATGCACTCATGGTATGATTGTTCAATCAGCTCAGGATTCCTTTAATGGTGGTATAGTCCAGCCCATATTTTGCCGTCTCCTCTATGAGGATTACACAGGACACTTTCTTAAATGCTTTGCTGAAGTCAATGTACAGTATGTCCACTACATTCCTGTGGTCAACTAATCTGGTCACTCTTCCAAAATAGATCAGGTTGGTTTTACATGACTTGTTCTTGATAAACCCACACTGACTCCTGCCAAGCAATGCATTATTTTCTAAATGCTCACAAACAAACCCCTTGATAATCTATTCCAGAGTTTTGCCCAGTATCAACATCAAGTTGACTGATCTCTAATTACCCAGGTCCTCTTTTTTTAACATAGGAACAATATTTGCCCCTCTCCAGTCCTCCGGCACTATACTCATCCTCCATGATCTTTCAAAGATTGCAGAAAGATGCTTCTAACTGACATCTGCAAGGTCTTCCAAGACTCTCTGATGTAACCGATCTAGTCCTGGAGACTTAAACTCATTCATGGTAACTAACTGCTCCCTAACTACTTTTTTTATTTACACTGAGGTATTATTCCTTATTTGCAGCAATTGTTTTACTTAGTTTATTTGAACACAATCCCACTAGAGGAGAAGACTAAAGCAAAGTATGAACAAAGTAAGGAACCTTTTTCCTATCCTATCTCCATGCAGTGGACTTACCCGTCATTTTTAATCTTCTTACATAGCCAGAAAAGCCCTTTTTGTTGCTTTTAGCTTTCACTGATTATACCTGTTCCTTTGCCACTGTAGGCTTTCACTGATTACACCTGTTTTTCATTTCTATAAATATTCCTTTTAACTCTTACCTCAAAGAAGTCAATATGTTAATTCTGCAACACAGCATTTGTATGAATTAGCCAACAGCTTCTCACTGAACATCACTCTGTAATAGAAAATGATTTCCTTTTCTATTTGTGGCTGACTCCACAAATTGTGCTGAGCTATAATGTGGTTTGTTTAGTGCTGCCTGGCAAGCAAACGTCTCAACCCAGCCATTGTGGTATATAAACCATGGCTTATGGCTTAGCAGAATGTGTGAACCTAACCAACTGTAGTTTAATCAACATACAATGGTTAAATAAGCCAAAGTTTAACACAATGCATTAACATATTCTGTGTTTCAACAGAGGAAAGTACATGTTGCTCACATATTAGCAATGACTGGCCACAATATACATTAAAAAGGCAGTCAAATACCAAAGAACAAAACAAAACAAAAACCCTAGTGATCCAGTGTGATTTAAATGCTGGCTGGGGAATTCTGGGAGTTGAAGTCCACACATCTTAAAGTTGCTAAGTTGAGAAACACTGATCTAAAGGAAGAACTATACAAATTTTCTGTGGGTAAGCCTTTTATAACCAGTGAGATAGTATACCATCAATGCTTTCAGAGAGCATCCCCATCCCATCTGCCCAATATTCTACACTGAATGGTGGCTATCTGATATCTCACGAGAAAAAAGCCTTGCTGGAAAACCCTAGTAGCTGACCCTTCCCAAGGGCAGTTGCTGAAGCCTGCAGTGTCATAATCTATCCCATGGGAGATGAAATTAATAAAACTACTCAAGCTTCCCCCCCCCCTTTTAGGAGGTCTCTAGTTTGCTCTCCCAAGGTCAAATTAAATCATGCCATGCGCAGCTCTAGCAGAGCTAAAGGCATCCCGTCTACAAGTTTTAATCCATTTAACTCTAGGGTAATTCTAAGGGCTTCTTTTCTTTTCTATTGCTCTAATGTCTCCTACAAATGTCTAGATCCTCAGTTTTATGATTGGCAATACCAAATATTTATTCCCATTTTCAGTCAATAAAAGTAATTCCTTTTATTGAAGATTGTGCTAGTGTCTCATCTACATTTCTATGGATGATTGCAACCCATCATTCCATCAGAATCCTTGTATTAGTTGCAATTCCCAGCCCTCTCATTATCTGAAGCCAGCCAGCACACCTGCCTCCCTTCAGAAAGCAGATTTTGCTAGATACTTAATATCCATTAATAGAAATTGCCAGAAGGGACACATCTTTCACACAGCAGCTAATATTTTTACTAATAGCCAGAACATATACATAATCCCCCTTTTTGGAAGAGCATAAGATGAAGGGCAGGTAAGCCACCATTTTACTTTAGAGTCAGGCACAGAATTTTTAAGGTCTTGAAGGACTGTTCAGGGCAATTGTTTTAGTGGAAAACTGATAAAAAAATAGAAAAAAGTATTCTTTGACCCAGCATACAGGGACTGTGATAGCAGACCTTCCACTGTTACTGTAGTTAAGCTTCGAACTCAAGCTGATTCATTCTGAATAGAATGAAGAAAACATAGTCATGCATACACAATAAAAACACAGAGTAATCCCAGAAACAAAGCTAATATAAATGTGACTCCAAACAATCTTCTAAACCTGCTTCAAGCCAATTCCTACTGATTTTTTTTAATATTATGGCAAACCTCTATTGTGACTATTTTTCAATTCCACAAAAGCCAAGGTATTTTACCAAGACTATCACTTTGTATCTGAACTATTAACATATTTTCACATTCTTTCCTAGGAGTGTTCGTCTTTTTTGTGTGAATATATTTGTGTCTATGTGTTTATAGAGGTATGTCTACATATACGTGTGTTAATGTGTTTGTGGGGCCCCTCATTTAATTTGATTTGTTATTGTTTCATTGTTTTAGTTGGGGCTGCCTGTGGGGTTGCATGTTTTTAACTGTTTTTATTGTCTTGTATTTGTATTTTTCCCCTTCATGGATCACTGCCTTGTCGTGGCGAAGGGGCTTGCGTAACTCAGTGAAGCCATGAGCTATTCCGTGCAGGGCCACCCAAGACGGACAGGTCATGACAGAGAGTTCTGACAAAATGTGGTCCACTGGAGAAGGAAATGGCAACCCACTCCAGTATCCTTGCCAAGAAAACCCCATGGACAATGTTAAAAGGCTAAAAGATATGACGCCGGAAGATGAGCCCCTCAGGTTGGAAGGTGTCCAATATGCTACTGGGGAAGAGCGGAGGGCATTTCCAAGTAGCTCCAGAAAGAGTGAAGCGGCTGGGCCAAAGCCGAAAGGACGTTCAGCTGTGGATGTATCTGGAAGCGAAAAGAAGGTCCGATGCTGTAAAGAACAATACTGTATAGGTATCTGGAATGTAAGATCTATGAACCAAGGCAAGCTGGATGTGGTCAAACATGAGATGACAAGATTGAACGTCGACATCTTGGGAATCAGCGAACTGAAATGGACGGGAATGGGTGAATTTAATTCGGGTGACCATTATATCTACTACTGTGGCCAAGAAACCCTTAGAAGAAATGGAGTTGCACTCATAGTCAATAAGAGAGTGGGAAAGGCAGTAATGGGGTACAACCTCAAAAACGACAGAATGATCTCAGTGCGTATCCAAGGCAAACCATTCAATATCACAGTCATCCAAGTCTATGCCCCAACCACTGATGCTGAAGAAGCTGAAGTTGACCACTTCTATGAAGACCTACAACACCTTCTAGAACTGGCACCAAAAAAAGATGTCCTTTTCATCATAGGGGATTGGAATGCTAAAGTAGGAAGTCAAGGAGTAATCAGAATAACAGGCAAATTTGGCCTTGGAGTACAAAATGAAGCAGGGCAAAGGCTAATAGAGTTCTGTCAAGAGAACAAGCTAGTCATAGCAAACACTCTTTTCCAACAACACAAGAGACGACTCTACACATGGACATCACCAGATGGTCAATACCGAAACCAGATTGATTATATACTTTGCAGCCAAAGATGGAGAAGCTCTATACAGACAGCAAAAACAAGACCAGGAGCTGACTGTGGCTCAGATCATGAGCTTCTTACTGCAAAATTTAGGCTTAAATTGAAGAAGGTAGGGAAAACCACTAGACCACTCAGGTATGACTTAGATCATATTCCTTGTGAGTACACAGTGAAGGTGATGAATAGATTTAGAGGATTAGATTTGGTAGACAGAGTGCCTGAAGAACTATGGACGGAGGTCCGTAACATTGTACAGGAGGCAGCAACTAAAACCATCCCAAAGAAAAAGAAATGCAAGAAAGCAAAATGGCTGTCTGATGAGGCTTTACAAATAGCTGTGGAAAGAAGGAATGCGAAAAGCAAGGGTGAAAGGGAAAGATATAAGCAACTGAATGCAGATTTCCAGAGAATAGCAAGGAGAGATAAGAAGGCCTTCTTAAATGAACAATGCAAAGAAATTGAGGAAAACAATAGAATGGGGAAGACTAGAGATCTCTACAAGAAAATTGGAGATATGAAAGGAACGTTTAGTGCAAAGATGGGCATGATAAAGGACAAAAAGGCAGGGACCTAACAGAAGCAGAAGAGATTAAGAAGAGGTGGCAAGAATACACAGAAGAACTATACAAGAAAGATCTTAATGTCCCTGATGTCCATGCTGGTGTGATCACTGACCTTGAGCCAGACATCCTAGAGAGTGAAGTCAAGTGGGCCTTAGGAAGCATTGCTAACAACAAAGCTAGTGGAGATGACAGTATTCCAGCTGAGTTATTTAAAATACTAAAAGATGATGGTGTTAAAGTGCTGCACTCAATATGCCAGCAAGTTTGGAAAACGCAACAGTGGCCACGGGATTGGAAAAGGTCAGTTTACGTTCCAATTCCAAAGAAAGGCAACGCCAAAGAATGCTCAAACTATCGCACAATTGCACTCATTTCACATGCTAGCAAGGTTATGCTCAAAATCCTACAAGCTAGGCTTCAGCAATACATGAACCGAGAACTACCGGATGTACAAGCTGGGTTTCGAAGAGGCAGAGGAACTAGAGATCAAATCGCCAACATTCGCTGGATCATGGAGAAAGCACGAGAGTTCCAGAAAAATATCTACTTCTGCTTCATTGACTATGCAAAAGCCTTTGATTGTGTGGATCACAACAAACTGTGGCTAATTCTTAAAGAGATGGGAATACCAGACCACCTTACCTGTCTCCTGAGAAATCTGTATGCGGGCCAAGAAGCAACAGTTAGAACCGGTCATGGAACAACCGATTGGTTCAAAATAGGGAAAGGTGTACGACAAGGCTGTATACTGTCACCTTGCTTATTTAACCTATATGCAGAGTACATCATGAGAAATGCCAGGCTGGAAGAATCACAAGCCGGAATTAAGATTGCAGGGAGAATCATCAACAACCTCAGATATGCGGACGATACCACCCTAATGGCAGAAAGTGAAGAAGAACTAAAGAGCCTCTTGATGAGGGTGAAAGAGGAGAGTGCAAAAGCTGGCTTGAAACTCAACATTAAAAAAACTAAGATCATGGCATCTGGACCCATCAATTCCTGGCAAATAGAAGGGGTAGAAATGGAAGCAGTAACAGACTTCATTTATTTGGGCTCCAAGATCACCGCAGATGGAGACTGCAGCCATGAAATTAAAAGACGCTTGCTCCTTGGGAGGAAAGCTATGGCAAGCCTAGATAGCATATTAAAAAGCAGAGACGTCACCTTCCCGACAAAGATCCGCATAGTCAAAGCTATGGTTTTTCCAGTAGTAATGTATGGCTGTGAGAGCTGGACCATAAAAAAGGCTGAGCGCCGAAGAATTGATGCCTTTGAACTGTGGTGCTGGAGAAGACTCTTAAGAGTCCCCTGGACTGCTAGGAGGTCAAACCAGTCAATCTTAAAGGAAATCAACCCTGATTGCTCATTGGAAGGACTGATAATGAAGCTCAAGCTCAGATATTTTGGCCACCTAATGCGAAGAGAGATCTCTTTGGAGAAGACCCTGATGCTGGGAAAGATTGAAGGCAAAAGGAGAAGAGGACGGCAGAGGATGAGATGGTTAGATAGCATCACTGAAGCAATGAGCATGAAACTGAGCAAACTCAGGGAGGCAGTGAAGGACAGGAAGGCCTGGCGCAATATGGTTCATGGGGTCACGAAGAGTCGGACACGACTTAACGACTAAACAACAACAACAATTTGTATTTTTATTTGTAAGCCGTCCATAGTCTATGAGAGTGGGCAGCTATAATAAATTTAAATAAATAAATAAAATACACATTATTAGTTGGTTGAACTCCATAAATAATCATTCAATTTTGTTAGTCCACATTACAACACACAAAAGAATCTCCAAGAAAACCCCTCTCAATACTTCCAGGAAGAGGTATGAGCCAATGTGTCTTCTGCGCATTTGAAAATCACTGCCAATCCAATCAATGCTTAATGCAAACATTTCTTCCCATACTAGCTTATAAATTATTCAGTACTATTGCAGCTTCAAGAATTCACTTTAGAAGTTTCAATTCTCTCCCTGTTTAGGTCCCCAAAGTCACAGGGAATTTTCTTTCTGGTCTCTGAATAGAGAGGATTTTCAACCCCACCCACTTTACCCCAAAAGGTTTAAAGTGGATGTACTTAGAAGGCACATAATGGTTTCAAGGTGTAATATGTAATGATTCATGGAATCTGGGCATATTCTACTACCTCAATATGCCAAACACTGTAGGACATAGTGCTGAAAATGATCAAGGCTTTGCATGCCAGACATACCAAGTAAGCACCCACAGAGGCAGTCAAGAAGGGCCAATCTGCTGTTATCTCCTTCCAACTCAGCATGTCCAGTTCAGGACAAGGTGCTTGGGCTCACTCAGTGCTACTAGATTTGGGGAATGAAGAAGTAGCAAGGTTTATTTGGCAAGACTACATGTGACAGATTTTTGGAGCAGCTGCAGCCCATACAGGAGTCAAGGCATTAGAAGTTCAGTCCCTTTCTGCACACTCTGAGTCATAAAAGGCCAGTAGATCTGCCCCTGCTGGAGGCAGAGAAGCTCTTAACAGACAGAGGGAGTGAAGACTGTAAGAATAATATCCCACTAACTTTAAAATCTCCTGTGTTGTTTTAGTTGGAAGAGACATATAGGCTTTTGCTGCATTTGTCTGAAATCAGAATGACAAGAGCAATGTTGCAGCATCACACCACAAGCTCCACCACTTTGAAAGCTGTGTGTGATGTTGCAGTGCATATACAAATGAAATGGAGCGGGACTTGCATCACAATACTGTAACGTTGCCATAGAGGGAATGGCCTTGAGGGACAGGAGGAAGAGCTGCTACAAGGACCACAGACAACAGTCAGATAAAAGAGGACTGAGTCTGGGGCAAGAATGTAATGTGAGGAAACATCTCAGACAAGCCCCTCCCTAGTTCTTATGAAGATAAAGGGAGGGAGGGGGAAAACACATTCAGACTTGCAAGATTCTGATATTATACCTTTCCAGTAAAAGTAGTGCTGACCTATATGACATTAGATTCCTAGCTGGATCTACCTTGAAGGGCTGACAGTTGCTTAGGTCACTCTAATTCCCCTTCCCCCTTCCCCCTTCCCCCATAGCTGCCACTGTCTGATGGGCCACAAAAAGATAAAATGTGGAGTTAGAATGGTCAGGTTTTTCAGTAAGTAAAAGTGTGTATGAAACACATTCAGGACATTGACAAATTGGAATATCTCCAGAGGACAGCAAGCAGAATGCAAAGGGTCTGGAAGGAAAAACCTGTGAGGAACGCTTGGAGGAATCTGGTATGTTTAGCGTGGAAAAGAGAAGACTGCATGGAGACATTAGAGCTTTCTTCAAGTATCTGAAAAGCTATCATGTACAAGATGAGCCAGAATTGTTTAAAGTTGTCCCAGAAGTCAGGTCTAGAAACAATGGATTTAAATAAGGAAGCTGCTTTTAGCTAATTTTTTTTTTAATGCCCTAATGGTAAGAACTATTCAACAATAGAACAGACTATTTTGAGACATGATGGACTCTCTTGGTGAAGGTGTTAAAACAGAGGTTGGATGAAGATGCTGAAGTAGTAGACTCCTGCACTGGATAGGTTCTTGAATTACTTGTATACTTTATTGATTAGTCAGTTGACCATATTAAAGTGTTCTTGAATTAGATGAACTCCCTTTCATCCCTTAAATTCTATTATTCTGTGATTCTAATGCTTGATATAGTGTATTTTTTAATAAAAATAGTAACAACTTTTTGTGATGCTCTTACTAATGTATTCTTTTTATTTGTAAGCTAAGCAACTACTTTTCAGGACATCTTTGTTTTGTTTGTTCTCGTTTCTTAATTTTCCAAATGATTGTATCACACGATTGCTTCTTGTTTGAAATAAATGTAATTATTTAGCAAATTTGTACTTTTTAAAGAGCGACGTTTGTTAGGGTTTGCTATGCTGGCAGTGTGGTGTAGTGTCTAAGGTGTTGGACTAAGACTAGAAAAACCCACATTCTAGTACACCCTCAATCGTGAAGCCCGCCGGGTGTTACTATCTCTTTGCTCACAAAGTGATTGCGAGAAGAAGTGGAGGAGGAATTGCTATGTGTGTCACCTTGACCTTCAGGAGAAAATGTGAGATACAGTATACAGTAAAATCTATAAATAAATGAGCAGCCCCTTCCTCACTTGGTGAAGATGAAGAGATCAAGATAGGCTGGCACTGGGCTTGGCACTGCAATCAATATTATTTTAATGAGTTCTGTGCTGGTTGTATGCCAATATGGCCATGCAAAGAATGGAAGAGTCAGGCCAGGACAGCTGGATAGGTAAAGCCAGTAGGAGCGCAAATGGAAGCAGGAGAGGGAAAGCAGGACAAGAGACACAAGACAGGAAACTTTAGCCTTGGGGATTCTCAATTCAGCATGAGGAAGAAGTGAGAGGCCAAAAAAGCAACTCTGAATTGCAACTTCTAACCAGAGCTATTCCTGCTTTCCTGAAAAGTTCCTAAGATGGAGCCCCTTCATAGAGGCTCCTTCCTGGCAAATTTGTTTACGGGCCAGCCCAGCCCAGCCCAGCCCAACAGACATATTGAAAGCTCATAAAGTTGCATAAGTGAGGGCCTTTAATGGATGGCAGAAGATCCAGAGCTGTAATATGGAAGCTATGTCTGAAGTATATAATTAACTTCTGGGTACTCTAAACTGGAATATAGATACCATAACGTATCAAACATATTGGAAACGAAGCTCTTTTGTATGCTGGGTGAAGAGGCATGAGGGGAGTTTAAAGGTCCTATTCCAATGGAGGAAGATGACTCAGACACATTACATTCTTATATATTAGGTCTTGCACATACAGTGAATATAATTAAACATTTGTCCTTGACTTTTATTAATTGTCACTGCAAGTGCTATTTTATAAGACTTTTTTTTTTTTTTTTTAATTTGAAAGGAAATAGTGTCTGAAGGAAATAAATCCAATCTTGGAAGTAATATCTGAGTCACAGATGCTTCCCTTGGGATTATCTTGATTTCTAACCTGTCCATCTGCACATTCGGTTATTGCAATCAGGTTCCCTTCATTAATCCGCTATTTCAAGTTATATTTCTAAGTAATACAAAAGCATTTCAGTTTGGGTTGGTGTTGGGTTGTAGTACTGCTTTCCAATAAATTGAGATATTCTGTGCAGTAATTAGTTTACTCACTAATTTCTTCTGGGATTATTCTAAACAAACTATAATGATCTTTATTTGGTCCCTCTGTTTTTATAAGGGTACCGGATGACTGTTACACAGTGCATATTTTTGGAGACCAAAGTGCAGGTGTTGACTGTGCCTGTCTCAATTCTTCTGATCTCACCCTTCCCAAAGTCTGTTCTACCAAGTCTGTTCTTCACCCCCATTACAGTTACTACTGATGGCTATTCCTTCCATGTCAACAGCATGTTCTTTCCTTTTGTCTGGTGTTTGGGTTTTTTGGGGGGTGGGGGTAGAAGGCTATGTATGAGAGGCTTATACCAAATAACAACTGATGGAATACATGAAAGTCAACCCTCAAGTGTCTTACAATCTATAATGTATGCCTTTGGAAGCTCCAGGGTAATCCACATGCTTATACAATAGGTGTTCAACATTATAACAAGAAATAGACAGACAGATTTCTAAGGCAGCAACCATGGCTTGGCCACCTCATTGGCCATTTTCACTGAAATTGTTCACTTTCATTCTGTTCAAACTTATCTTCTGTTTGGTGGTGTATATAGAACAGCATAGCCCTTCCAGATATATGGCCCAACTCCTAAAAACAAGCAGCCAACGTGGTTATTTCTGAAAATTCTGGAAGTTGAAGTCCACGTATTTAGAGGGCTCCCAGGTTACGGAAAGCTGATCTAATAGAAATTTGTTCATATCTTTGCAATAGAAACGGGATCTATAAATATCATTGTTAGAAGAAATGAATCTCCCTTCTTGTATCTTATCCACTGGAAAAGCAAGCCTGCTCTTGACACAAAACATGTGACACACCCCGAATGTTTGGTGCGTGAAATAAACATTCTACTCCTTTATTCTATTGAAAATATTAACAGTGACTTCCCATCTGATGTACAAATTTTGTTTCATTACACTAAAGCCTGAATCCTGCAGTGTAAACTGATGCTCCAGCAGCACAGAAAAATGTATTTTTTGTGTCCTCTACCTCTTGGCCTAGCAGGTCTTGGACCTAAGTCAGCTTAACAGCTCATATTATTCTGATACAATGAATACCAACGAATCTCAGGTGGCCTATGGTTCAATCATGAATGTTCTTTTTCCTCCTGCACTATTACTCTGGCCCCATTCAACCCCTTTCTTCTTGAAAACATGCTGCTGAGGTGTACCAGAAGCCATCTCATACTGTTATCTTCAGTTTCCAATCCATAAACACAATGTCGTTTCACTGCAATAGAAAAAAGGCTAATTTTATGTTTCACTATATTGCTTCCTAAGCAAAACTAGGCACTGGATGGATATTGCTGCCAAGACTAGCTTTCTTATAATCTTCACATCACTGTATTATGCCCAGAAAGGTAGGAAAAACCATCAATTAATTGTATTAATTTATATATGGAAGTTTCATCAATACATTTATCAATAAATACTAATACCATCTCCAAACAGGGCTATTTTATATTCCTGCCTTGCCAGCTATGACTCTTGGTGCTCTGTCTAATCACACAAGCAAACACTTCCAAACACAAATCAGCTTTTGCTTGTGTTTGTGGGGGAAAAAATTAATCCATTAAAAAAATTCCTAATTGCATAACAGGTATAATTTTATTGGTTCAGGGATTACAGTATATAAGCTTTACTAGAGATGCTGATAAAGCATCAACTACAATCACATTCTGATAAAAATTTAAAAGTTTAGAGGCCAAAATATTTACATGCACATTATACCGTCCTAAAGGAAAACTATCCACCCACACCACTTTATGATTCTGCATATTATTAGGCACAGTATATTTAATTTCTTCCACCCAGACAGATTCAGAAAATAGTTTTTTTTTGTTGTTGTTGTTAACTATCCATATACAAAACATTCAGCAGACAGATAAAAAATCTAATTTGTTTTCCATCAAATCCTTATCTTTTTTTGTAAAGCTCTGAGTAAAATTTTTGCCATTTTAAATGTATGTATGCATTATTATCATCTCGGTCACTGAAATAGAGCTCTGAGCTGGTTGCTACTTTTACTGATATGCCAAAACTTTACCAGGATTGATCTTCATATTTACAAAATATCCCCTGTTATAATGCCAAAAGTGATTTATTCCAGTCATATTTAGCCTTTTGCAAATCCTGTATTTCCTTTTTTTTAATCTGAAGCCTTTACTTTCTTCCTTTAATTTATATACCACTAAATTCATATGACTCATGGCAGTTTCTTTAGCTTGCTGTTTCTTACTTCTTTTCTGTGCCTTTAACATTGGTTATCCCTAAAGAGAACTGCATGATAGATATATATGTATGTTTCTTCAAATCCTTACAAAGATTTGGAGAGAGAAAGATAGCAAATTGAGATAGTAACAGCTGAGCACCCTGTTTATTTTTTCTTCTTGCAGTGTTCTTTTTTCCAGTGTAGAACATAGGAATGATATGCTTTGCATGCTTTCCACTTAATATCACAAGAAGATGCACAATCTTTATTCATACTAAGTATTTTTGAAGCAATAGGCATTAGCTTTCAAAAACTATTGTCATTCAGCTCTGTTGAATTACATGAAAACACCATGTATTCTTTATTTTAGAGAAATTCTTCAGTTGCAAAGAAACTACAACTGGGGCATGATCAAATATTGCAATATGTAACCCTCTGAAGCAAAGATATAGAAATTAAAAACCAGTAATTCAGATGAAAACAGTTCTAATGTATAAAAGAAAGGTATAATTGGTTTCAGGAGATGTAAAAGACCCGTACCACTTTTGCTGGGAACCCTTCACAGACACAACATAAGGACCTCCAAAGCATCTCTGGCCTGACCTTGGATGCCAGAGTACAATTGACTACTATCAACATAGTAATTTTTTTTAAAAAGATTTTAAATATTAGAAGATTGTACATACATAATAAGAAATACATTCAAAGAAAAAAAATATAGTAAATGTGAAAAAGAAAAAAAGAAAGGAAAGAAAAAGACAAAGAAAAAAGGAGATAGGAAAATGAAAAAGAAAAAAAAGAACAGAAAACATGAGAGAGAAGGAGAGGGAGAGGGAGGGGGGAAAGAGAGAGGGACAGAAAGAGAGAGAGAAGTGGCTTCCAATCTTCCTCTCGGCAGTTATACATACAATTCTAATCAAACCTCTCCAAGATTGCATCATAATCCCTTTCTTTCTATAACCTTTTCTTTCTAATCACCAAAACCAAAAGTCACAACATCATTTTCTTTTTTAGGCAAAAAGTCCATAAGGGGTTTTCAGTCATTGATGAATGTCAATAATGACCTTTCTCTAATCAAACAAGTCAGTTGGCCATCTCAGCAAGTCCTGTCAATTTCACCAGCCAACCTCCATGGTGGATAATGCCAAATCTTTACATCTTTGTTTGTATAATAATCTTGCCACCATCAACATATTAATGAAAGTGCACTGCAAATCTACAGATGACCTCCTCCAGAAGTTTCATGTAAATACTGAACAACATGGGGAAATGTTCTGGAATGTCTAAAAGACCATGGGAAATCTGAGGAGGAAACAGGACCATTACAAAAGAGATACCTCAGTCCAGGGAAGGTGGGAAGCATGAGAAAGAGACTCAGAGAAACTCCACTTTAATTACCCTAGGTGTAAGTTCAGTGGGAGAATTGCTATGGCAGGTTTTCAAGATTCTGTTACATTACCCTACTAAATAATAAAGATGTTTCCAGAAATACAAGTTGATTTCATTACTACTCTACCAAGTGCTAATCTGTGGTGTACGTCTTGACTGCTGGTTCCTTTATTGTTTATAATTGATCTTAAAAGGCAAACGCTCCCATCACTTCACTATCTTTATTGTCAGTTCTATGGCTGGCTATTGTACTGGTTGTCATTTGTTTGGTCTTCATATTTAATCTTAGTCCATTTTTTTCACTCTGCTCCTTGACTTTCATTGCTGGTTCTTGCAGATCATTAGCATTTTCAGTTATCAGAGTACAGTAGTGTCATCAGCATAGCACAGGTTATTGATGCTTCTTCCTCCAATTTCAAACCTGCCTCATCTTTTTCAACTCCAGCTTCCCTCAATATTTATTCAGCTCATAGGCTGAATAAATAAAGAGAGTATAAAGCCTTATCTTACTCCTTTGTTGACCAGTCTATTTTGCTATGTCCATTTGGACTTTGGTTTCCTGATCTGCATAAAGACTTTGCATGAGGGCAATGAGATGTTCGGATCTCTGTTTTCCTAAGGACATTCCACAACTTGACATTGTCAACAAAATTAAAGGACTTCTGAAGCAAATATTGACTTCTTTTTTGTATTCTTTGGTTTTCCCAATTATCCAGTGTGCACCAGCAATAATGTACCTTGATCCCTGGCCTTTTCTAAAACTAACTGGAACATCTGGTATTCCCTTTTCCATGTAAGGCTCATCTCTGTTGGATGATCCTCAGCATGTTTTTGCTGGTGTGTGAAATTAAGGATATTCTATGAAGGTCTGCACACTCTGTTACATCTCATTCCCTTCTTTCCTGTTAGTATATAGATTAGTATATAGATTAATTTCTTCCAATCTGTTGGCAACTGCATCCTTCTCCAGATTTGATGGGATAGTTTGGCTAGAATCTTTACAAATGTTCTTGTTAAAATACAAGAGTGTATCTTCCCCAGCATAATATGAAATTATGTCTTTGCCATTGTCAGAAAAGTGATCATCCGCCTCCAGCACCTTCCTTTGTAGCTGCTACCCAATATCGGTGCCTGCTTGTTTTAATTGGGCAGCTGGGATGACCTTCACACCTTGGGTGACTCTGCTGGGAATATATATTCTTGGTGTTCACACACCATCATCCCCATGAGGAGGCATCATAGCAGCACTTTGGGTCTGTATGTTCATATTAATCATAGAAACATTAGAATAGGCTTCCAGTTTACATAAAGGCTCATATTAACAAAACCCAGAATGACTGACCAAGATTTGAAATGATACAAAGAACCCACTTCTATTGGCAAATGAAGAGCCTTTACATTGTCTGCCTGGTAGCCCTATCTCCAATAGGTATCATGCAAAAGAATTTAAAAACAGCGTATTGTTGCCCAGGAACATTGCTAATCAAAACAGCCTGAACATATTATAGCTCCTGACTACTGTGCCAAGAAATGAATGTTGAATTCACCTCTGCTAACCACAGGCCAATCAGTAAGATAACTATCTCAGCCCAGAAGCCACAATTTTAAATTTGAGGTTCAAGAGCGATGAAAGAAAAGCTAATTTATTTGAGAGTTAATTCAGGAAATATATAATTAAAACATCATATGTTTGCAAAACTGTAATATTTTGTATTACCTACTAAGCAGAACTTCGATAGTGACTTCAAGTTTCCAAGTTGCTTAGAGAAAGGATTCATTTTTTTGGTCCTGCTTAGCTCCTAGCAGAAGTTGTATGATGATTCCAATGACAATGAAATTAAGCACATCAGGCATATTGAAGAGATCCTACAGTACATTTATTATATGCCAACATCTGCCCACACACAAAACATGCTGCCAAGAGTATTATGTGCATAAGATACTTTCAAGTGCGAACAATGTGGAATGAAATGTGTGCACTGTGGCCAGGCTCATAGACAACAATGTGCCCACTAAATCTAAGAGAACAGTACCAGATGAAGTAGTTGAGTTTTATGGGGCAGAAAGCCCTGAAAAAGGTGAAGCAGTCTTATAACATATTTTCTTTTCAGTATGATGAGCAAAACACTTTTTAAAGTAGTGTTTTAAAGAAAGATTGTTAAACCAACTTAGGTTGCTATAAAACTCTTATTTCCAGGGTTTAAACTATCTTTTGCAGTACTTCAAAAACTAACAAATGTACTGTGGCATATGGTCCTCTGGGCTAGAATCCACTTCTGCAAATAGAAACCTTATTATGTGCAGAGAAACCAACTGAAAGAAAGGCAGCTAGATTTGAGCACAGGCAGAAGCCAATGGCCATGGAAGGTGGTTATGAAAATGAGGCTCCTCTTCTTAAATGAACTTAGATGCTCAGCCAACTGGAAGGCTATAATGTTAGAGATAATGGCACTGCTACCAGACCTCAGCTGTTTATTAAACAAGCACATCCTTAGATTTGATGCTGAAAAGGTACTTTAAAGGTTGCAGGATACATCCAAAAGCCCTTCCAGATGTATTGCAGGAATATCATTGTACCAGTGGATTTATACTAACAGCCATCAACTCTCCTTGTTTCACATTTCCCTCTGGTACTTGGTCTCCATCAAGTAAAATAACCTGAAAATACACATCAAATACAGTTGGGGTGTAAATTTAAGTTTATCAACCTCAGTGTGAACATTCCAAAACAGAAGCTATCATGTTAAATATTACTTTGAATCATATAGCAATTAATTCAAATACGTTTCTCTCTGGGAAGGCCAGATATTTTAAATAACGCAGATTTGGGATCACTGTTTTTTTCACTAGTTACCATGATCACCAGGGCTTATCCAACACATATTTACCCAGAAGGACACTAGGTTCAAAGGGTTTACTTGTAGGTAGGCCTGCAAAGAGCTTAAGCCTCTTCGTGTGATGTTGATGATAATTATATTATTAAATAATTCAAAGCCATTATATTAATGGTACATATATTTTTATGGGTGCTCGTTTTCTGATATGTTAGATCTAATGGTTATACATAATGTTGATTTTCAATGCATGGAAGCCTCTTTGGAACAGTACAGGGTTCCAAGAAGGGAAGAGAGAAAGGTTTTTTCCCCCAAATTCTCATTTGTTCACTATAGCTACATCCCATCTTTCCTTTAAGAGCTTATATGGTATATATGAGAGCATCCCTCATTTCAATTCTAATGTGGTAGGATGGGCTAAGAGAAAGCAGTCTGGATTTTCTAAGCCCTAATTCAGCTTCAATGGCCACTGTGGCTCTGGTTTTCTCCTGCTGTAGCCGAAAGAAGGAATAATCTCTCCCTATTCCATTTTTCTGGTTCAAAGAGCTAGCTGAGAATGGAAAGACAATATTGGATACAACCCTTTTGCTTCCAGGAGAGTTGGGTAACTTGCATGCATCCCAGACCTCTTTTTTCTACTTCCTAGGGCCATCTCTAATCAATTGCCAAAAATCAGTTGGGGGGGGGGGTTTGCTGAACCATACATGTATACAATATACACCCTAAGCTCTAACATAATCTTAACACATTTTAAGGGATTTTTTAAAAAAAATAACTTCTCACAGGTAAACTCAGGAAAACACAGAAAAAAACATGATTCCACCAATATGCAGGACCTGTCTGTGACAACAAAGTCTATACCCATCCAAAATGCATTAACTATAGTCTTCAACTGCTAGAAGATAGCTTTCCCTGATTTAATTACCATGTTGATTTTTTTATTTCCAATATTTAATTTGTTCCTATTTTCAATCATAGATAGATAGATAATTTAAATAGATAATTTAGATTTATAGGGCCACCCAATTCAATACTGACCCTTGGTGGCATGCAGATTAAAAACTAGGTACTGTGCCTAAAACAAAGCAAAAAGTAAACATGATGGGAAAAACAACAGGTTTAAAGAGATAGTAACAGGACAGGACCATGCCTTGGCTAACTTAACAGGACTTGCCCAGTCAGAGTCTAACTCTGTCAGCTTTATTTGCCAGATGAATATTCTTCATAGTGGTACTGTAGATATTCTTGTGACCATCCCTTCTCAGCAGAGCATAGATCACTTTATGTAAGGCCACCAACCTGCTACCCATGGATGTGATAAGAGCAGAAAAATAACTCTGTTCTGCTGCTCTTATCACCACAATGTAATTCCTAATGTGAGCTCTTAATGTTCTCAGGCAAGCTTGCTCTTTGCTTCAACAGTGCCCTAAGCCTCTCTTCTGTCATTTCATCACCTGAAACTCTTCAGAAAACCAGGGAACTCCACAAAATAAATGAACAGGTAGAGGCTACATAGGAGTAATTTGATTGAAGACCCTCATCATGCACCCATTCCAGGGAGAGATTAAGGCCTCAGTCAAACTGCCTTCTAGATCCCCAAGAAAACCCTCCAGCTCCCTCTGTACCCATTCAGGTCCATTAGTTGCTGGGGTAGACTGAGTAAAAAGGTCCTACTTCCCTGCATGGAACAGGGCAGCACCAGCAAGCCAAAAAGCAATCAGAGAATGATCTGATCATGACAAAGGATTGATGCTAATGTCCCCCATCTTCAGATCACATTGCAACTGTCCCAAGATAAAACACAATCTAGTGTATGACCACTTGTGTGTGCTAGGCCCTCAATAATTTGTGTCAGGGTCATGGTGGCCAGGAACTCCTGACCGACGTCAGACTCTACACCACATGAGAGCAAATTAAAGTCTCCCAGATCTATCAGTCTTGGAGACTCCACTGCCAGCTCAGCAACAGAGTTCAGCAGCTCTGACAGACCAACTTCTTCTCTAGGGCCCAACTTCAACCAAAGGGGCTTACATCCAGCTATCTGCAGCACAGAGCCTCTGAAAGCTATTAGGGCTTCCCAGATAACAGGTATAACCCTGTCACTCTGCCCTGGGATTGTGGATCATGCCAAACCCACAACCCAGGTGAGCCTATCTCAGAGAGTGGGACACACACACACACACATCCCAAGCCTGCCCAATTCTCAGTTGTACACAGTAGGTCAGCTGCCTCATCCACAACAAGGTCATGATACAGATTTGTGATTTTATCTTTGCACAGAATACATTAGTAATGATTGTCTAAAGTTAGGCATTTATACACCTACATTTTGTAAATATACCAAATTATACATGTTATATGCTAAGCTAGAGTTTTTCAAAATTTGTGATACTCTGACTTTTGACAGCACTCCCGCTTGCCTATGAAAGCCTGATCAGGTTAAAAAAAAATGTTGCAATTCCCCCCTCCCCTTTTTTTTTAAGTTGCTGGTGATTCTCTGGAGGACCACAATCCCCAGTTTGAGAAGGCTTGTGCTAAGCTACACTATTTCATATTTTTGAGGTAATAAGGTTAGTTTTGATAAGACAGTTAGTACTGCAAATAATCCCATTTTAAAGTTCTCAATTTGCTATAGTTTTCAGATAGAAAAAGCTTCCCACAGGCATCCATGATTTCAGTGTTTTTTGTTGTTGTTGTTGTTGTTTCATTATAACTTTCTGTGGGATAGTCTTTCCTCAAGGTATGACTAATGACATACCTTGAGGAAAGACTATCCCACAGAAAGTTATAATTAAAAAAACCCAAAAAAAACATTGAAACCATGGATGCCTATGGGAAGCTTTTTCTAGAATAACAACATTATTCTAATTCTCTGGGTCAGGGTATGTATATACATGTGTGCATATACAGTATGTGTGCATGTGTGTTGTTTGTGTATGTGTGCATGTTTGTGTGAAGTAAGAAGAGAGAGAAAGAGAGACTTCAGAAGTAAAGAAATGGATATGAGGACTGAGCTCTTAATAGGCCTTTCATGGAGCTACTATACATTACAAGCATTGCTTTTATTCTTGTATCTTGATTGAATATTGCATAATTCTCATTACTGTTAAACCCTAGAGGTATTTTTTACTGATCTGAGAACAATGGACTAATTACAAAAACACTAATAGTCCACTGTATTACATTTCAACTTGGAAAGTGCCCATGAAAATGGATTGGTCTATGAAAAACAAAGTGGAATTTGAATGCAAAACCATTATTTGTCCAGTATAATGGTAATGATGATGGGCCAAGACAGAGTGTTGGCATGCTACAGTGCTGCAGGCATAGCAGGCTGACAGTCATTGGCCAAGGGTTTTTCAGGAGCAAATCCTTTCTAAGATGAATTTCACTAACTCCAAGATTTTCTTTACTTCTCTTGGCATTCTGAGATGCTATTTGCATTTTTTTTTTTTTTTTTGAGGCTCCCTGCTTAATACCCTCTTATACACAACAGTTAGAAAGATAAATTCTATGGTTATAGAAGACATTTGACTATAAATTCCCAGAAGGCATCAACTGTAGAGGGCAAGCAATTTGATAGAGCTAGAATCCACCTCCTGTAATAAAACTGGGTCTGGAAACTGCAATTAAAAAAAAAAAAAAAAGATTTAGTCCATAAAGTCAGTGACTTATTTAATGGTATAGAATACAAAGACAAACGGTCAATGAAAAGTCATTTTTGGTACCATAGCAAGAATAGGGGCAAAGCAAAAAAGGAATGGACAAATTTGTGAGAGAGGCAGAGCAAAGCAAAGGAAACAAACGAAAAAGATAGAACGCCAGTTCATGGGACAACACAGGAAAATTTGCATTTTTTAAAAAAGTCTCTATATGGACACACACATGTATTTCCCTCCATATTTGTAATATGCACTTCTCTGTGTGTGTGTGTGTGTGTGTGTGTCTGTACGTATATATTTAATTATTTAAATATTAAATATATTGAATTATTACCATATTTTGACAAATGGATTTGGTTCTTGTTCACATATCAGTTTGGGTAATTTGGTAAGATCCTATCAAAATGTAAACCAAACGAAATTTCCCCCATCCCCAGGAAATCAATGAATGGCTAAAGAGATACCAAGGCACTGCAAGGCACGTGATCCATCCATAACCTGCCAGAGCCTTTTCCCTGGCCCCCAAATCTTCTCACTTTGTGAAGTAATCTCTGTGTATCAGTTATTCTTGTGGTAAAACAGTGGATTCAGCTCACAGGCCATACACTGGGAAATAAGAGGCACAATGAGGCCATGTCATACAATTTTCCCTACAAGACTTCTACATTTCAGTAAGTCAAAGCATTGATGTACTATGTGGGTACAATGAATTATCACACAGACTCAAAGTATTAGTAGATATTATAGCATTAGTACTAGTCGATGCTATGGCAGCTCAAACATGTACAACATAGAAGCAGCTGAATTGCATCTTTTAATATTGGGTGCACATCTGATTTTTATAAGTCAGTAACTGACTTTTGGAAACATTCTGCTTCCTCCAGTACATCAAGCATTATTCATAAATCATGTATGACAAATCACACAAGACACAAATATTATTTATATCAGAAGATAATGCAAGAACCTTCCATTACTTTCTCATATAAAGGAAGGAAAATGGGGCTCATCAGTGGGTACAGGTGAATACAATTTATATAACTTTCCATTATCAAAGCTGAAGCTTTCCTGATAGGGTCAATTCACACAGTGAAAGATAAGTCTAAAATTCATCTGTCTTTGCAAACAGATTGGAAATTAATTTTTAAGGGTGCATACAGTATTCTGTTTTTAAAAAACCAACAGAATACTTGTTACTTTTTGTTATAGTACTTGTTTTCCCCCTAACTTCTTTCCCCCTAATAAAGCTTTTCCCATTAGAATATGGAGTTTGAGATTTGGTTGGTTCCCAGACTGATAAAGATTCAGGAAACCATTATGAACACCCACCTGGAAGTTTTTCCCTTATCAAAGACCCACCTCCTTACTGGACCCAGGAAGGCTGTTAGAAGAAAATAAAAAAGTTTCTACCCTAATGGAGATGGGGATTTATTGGCTCTAATTCGGAAATAATCCAGCAGTTGAATTCATGTAAGCCCATACCTTCCATCTCGATAAATCTTACTAAAAAGAACTTTATGAGATTTTTGCTCGGAAAGAATCACTTTTGGTAGCAGCTGTCAAAGAGTCTAACATTTGACAATTGAGGGATCCTGCCACCCAAACATGATTGTGTGATGTGTTTTAATTAAAGGATGGAAAGAAGAAAATAGGCTGATCTTGGTGGTTGGGAAAGGTACTGCAAAAGTCATCTTCCCCAGGTTTTCTCACTCAGTGAAGTTGCTCGGAAACCTGAAAAGTGGTGGTCTTCCTAAGTGTGGAGGATTACAAGCTAGTCTTGCCTTTAAGATAACTTAAGAATCTTCCCACTGCACAACTGTGCAATGTTTTACTTGTGCAGCCATGCTCTCAACAAAAGCTTCTACTTCTGCACATTATAATTTAGCATGGGGGGCATCAGGCAACATCAGAAACAAGCATGCCTAATCCCCCAGAGTAACTGGGAGGAAAGAGAAAAGTGTTTGCGTTCTTACAATGCTTGGGATTCTGGCAAGAGGCACTCAATAATGCAGCTTGAAACATACCACTGAGGAATGGATTGTATTTTACATAATGTTGCTTATGAATTACTTTTAGAGCAATGTGATGTAGAAAAGAATCTCTTCTTCATTCAACAAACCAAATCAGATGAGATCATTTTCAATAAAATCCTTAGTACGCAAACACAGTTTGGGAAAAGAAATCCAATATTCTTTAGAGGGCAGTACATTTTGTAAAAAAAAAAAAGTCAATCCTGAGCTGTTAAGAAAAGCACCCCACTGCAATTAGTGGCATAGGTATATATCACACAAACATTTTCAAGGGACACATTGGCATTAGGGATGTTCATATGTGTTTGGTATATGCAAACCATTATGGTGGCATTCTGCATAACTATTCTTTTTTGTCACATCAACCCCTTCCCTCTTGTACCTATTCCCAAAGGCAATCAATTTCTGACACTCCTAAGTCTCAACTCAGAGCCTGTTGTGATTGGAGGAGTTTATAAGCCCAGTAAAATACATACATACATACACACACACACACACATACATACATAGGAACAGAATTAAATAGGACTTAGTTGCCATGCTTTGGGTTCTATTACTTAGACAAATGTGCTTTCTCTGTTGTGGCTCATACCCTTTGAACAGCATTCTCCCTACAATCCAGCTGCCCTGATCTTGCCTTCCTTTTGAGAGGCATTAAAGACCTGGGGTTTATTTCTCAGACATTGGGTCTGGGAGCAGCATGATTCTTTCTCAGCACTTACGTATTTGTATGTTCCTCTTTTTGGATAACGTTTTTATATTTTGTTTTATTAAATGATTTTTACTGACTTAATACTGTTTATTGGAAATGGGCACCACCCTGAGTCATGTGTTCAGTATGGCAGCTATATAAATCAAATAAATAAAAATCAGTTGCAGCTCATAATAAGCATGAAACATAAACAAGGGTAGGACTTTCTCACTTCTTCACGGATACCCAAAATAGTCATAACCACTATTAAAACTACAAAAAGGATGAAATCATCACTTGAAGTCAACTTGTTGAATATTATTTTAAAATATCAGAGACAGAAATTGTATTCAATCTCTCAATTGTATTATATATACAAACACACAATTCCTACTCATAATCTATTTTCAGAGCACCAAAAAGTAAAACCTTCATGAACATCTAAGATGTTCAATTCAAATGAGCCCTTAGAAAAAGCAACTGCACCCCTCAAATTTGTCTCTTTCCCTGAGTCTATAAGACAATTTACACCTTAATCCCTACTTTTTATATGTCCCACACCTGCTTTTGGGGCAGTAAAATGGCAAAATTCATAGTTCAGTAACAAGAGTTTGGACACAAACTAACAGGCCATAAAATTATGTTGAGTAAAATTATTTAAAGTTGAAAAAAATGCTTAGCATGGAATGCAAACACTTTTTATTGGATAATTAGAAACAGTGTATGTACTGTAATTCAGGAATTGTATGGTTTAAAAATTGTTTTATAAGCTACACTTAAACAAAACACAGATAATAATGTTTCCTAAACTGATCAAGATAGACAAAGATCTGCTCCAAGTATTACACAGCTCTGTATGCTGAAGATGTTTGTATGGTACCTGACATTCCACAGTGACCTTTCTATCATTATCTTAGATTGGCAGGCCACCTCTCCGCTCAGCCCAAAGCAGGATCCCTTGATGCTTAAACTGCCTTTTAAGAGGAATTCCTAACATCTGCCACTTTGGCCAAGGAAATTCCACTAGAAAAACAGTAGATAAAACAAGGCAACACAAACAAGATGAAGGAGGAGGAGGAGGAGGAGCAGCAGCAGCAGCAGCAAAAAAAGACTGTTCTTGCCTCTGTCCTGCTCTTTCTAGCCAGTACCATTTCTCATGGTGTATTAACTATTGGAACATAGTCAAGGAGAAAGTATTTTTGCCTGTTGTTAGAACTTCCAAACTTCTCCTTTCATATGAGACCACTGCAAAGTCCAGTGGAGGCCTTGGCAGCTACCTGGAATAGGAAAGCGGCCAAGGCCTTGGACAAGATCGCGCCCATGCAACCTCTCCTAACCCATCGAGCCCAACACTTCCTGTGGTTTACAGAGGAGTTGAGGGTCTTGAAAATGATTAAGAGATGCCTAGAGTGCCACTGGAGGAAAACAAGGACCAAACACGACTAAACACAGGCTAGAGCCACTATTAAGGCCTATCTTGTGGCGGTAAGAGCGGTGAAATGCCAATATTTCTCCACTCTTATTGCATCCACAGAATGTTGCCCAGTGGCCCTGTTTAAGATCACCTGATCCCTTTTGGGAAAGGGGGGGCCAGTGGCCCATTTACAGGGCTGAGCAGAAGAGTTTTCTATCCTCCAGATTTTATCTGGAGGATAAAATCACTCAGATTCGGTCCCAGTTGGATGCCAAGCATGGGGCATGTTCTATAGAGATGCCCAGTGTACAGACTTACCCTGTTATCTGGGAACAGTTTGATTCTGTTGAAGCCGAGGAAGTGGACAGGGTCCTCTGGACAGTCAATGCCACCACTTGTCAACTAGATCCTTGTCCCTCCTGTCTGGTTAAGGAAGCTTAGGAGGTGACATGTGGGTGGTCCAGGCGATGATGAATTCATCCTTGAGGGAGGGAGTGTTCCCAGCCACCTTTAAAGAGGCATTGGTGCATCCCCTCCTCAAGAAACCATCACTGGATCCCACCATATTGGACAATTTTCATCCACTCTCCCATCTTCCCTTTCCAGGGATGGTAGTTGAGAAGGATCCTGGAGGAAACAGATTATCTAGAACTTTTTCAGTCAGGTTTTAGGCCCAGATTCGGGACGGAAATGGCATATGTTTTTTTTTTTTTAATAATTTTTTTTTTATTTTTAACAACAAACACAAAACATACATAAACAAACAAGAACATAGAAAAGCATAAAAAAAACATCTTCCATTTTATACCGTGTGTCAACCAGTTACCAACTCGGTGCCCCTTTCATAATCTTAAATTCTCATATCATCTATTCAAAATATACTTGTGTACTTATCAATTAACAATTATTGATCATTCATAGCTAGTCTATAGAATCATTTGTTACAAGAAATTTTAACTTTCAATAGGATTAGTAGTACATTTTCATCTATTGATTATATGTGTATATATATATAATAATTAATATCAAATTTCTATTGTAAAATTTCCTAATCCATTACATTACTATATTTTCTCATCCAATCATTAATAAAACAGATCCCGTGTCATATAAAATTACTTATCTTCTTACTCTAATTTCAAATCTCAATTTAACTCATCTCTGCACATTCCATAATTTTCAGTAACTTCCTCCTGCATAGGTACTTTTTCATTCTTCCAATTCTTAAAAGTTACAGTTCTAACCACTATCAAAACATACTTAATTCTTCACTACATGTTTCGACAAAAATGTCTCTAGTTTAAAATCTATATGTTACTATATCCAACCATGTATAAATTTTAGTCTAATCTCTTAAAACATTTACAATCAAATACAATTTTTAACTATATATCTCAGTTTTATACTTTATTCCAGCGCTTGCATAATTTTAAGTTCACCCTTTTCATTCAATATCCCAAAACATCTAGCTGTTTATTCCTTTTTCTATATTATTGGATAAGAGAAAGCAATAATAAATGTCCTTTCAAACATTCTGCTTTTTGAAGCTTCTGTCAGTTCCATCATTGTTGTATTCCCCTCGTTTTTTCTTTAGGCATCTGAAGTAGTTTCTTTCAATATTGTTTTACTTCTTCTTTTTATGCATTCTCTTAGTACAATTTTCCATTATAATCTTGTATAATCTTTTTCTCACCCTCAGTGCCAAGAACAAGTCTGTCCCTCTTCATTTATCAGTTGATTAACCCTTTTAATACTCAGTTTATAAGCCTCAAAATAATTCTGTTTAATGTTTCTGAATTCTTGTGCTATTTCTTCCTTTTCCATTGATCCTGTTTTATGTTTAATTAAGTCCATTTTAGCTTTAATTTCTTTTTTTCTTTTTTTTGCGGGAATTTCTGTAGCTCATCTTCCAGTTTTTTATAGTCATCCTCGATAGTTTAAAGATCTTTTTCTGCATTGTGTTTCTCGTATAGTCTATTATCTTGTATAAACCTTCATTGAGTCAAAGGATTCTTTATCTTTGTTCTTGCCAAAAGAAAGAGAAAAAAAAGCAAAAGGAAAAAAAAAGAAGAGGAGGGGAGAGGCTAAGTCTCTTTAAAAATCCAACTGGGGGGGGAATAGAGAGCAAAGCAGAGCTTCTAGCAGAAAGAAGAGCTACTGCCACTAATCAAGGCTCTTGTGACTAACTCAAACTTTCCATCTTGATATTTTCAAAATCGCTTTCAACTCCACTTTCTTGTTTATAGTTATTCGGATGGCACCTGTATAAACATGCACATCCCACTATCTTTTTAGAAAGCCCAGGGTCCTTGAGCATGCGTCACAATGGAAGAAAAAAGGCACTATGTCGAGCCTCTAGATGGCAGTGCAACTTTCTTTCATTTACTTTCTCTTAACTCCACTTTCCCCATTTCAAAATAAAAAAATATAAATTTCTTATAACAATAAAGAAATCTTAATCAAAAAAGAGGCTTAGGATAAAGAGTTATTGAGTATTGAAAAGAAAAAGCCAGTCCAGTTAAAAATATATTTTTTTAAAAGAAAAACATCTTGCCAATTCCACTAAAAAGGGAAAGTTAAAAAGAGAAGATTTTCCCCCCCTTTTTTTTTTAATAAGGCTCAATCTCGCCGCTTGATCCACTTTTCTTCACTTTTAAAAATCTCTTTAAGTTACTTAAGGTGTTCTCTAAGAATAGTTGAATAGTAAAGGTCCATCTCACCCGGTTGACACCCCTCTCTTTCTTCTTCCTTTGGAGCTGTCCCGGCTTTCGCAGCCATTTTTGGCTGCCTCTCCTCCGCCGGCTTCAAGAGCTTCTCCCGGGATCAATCTGGGACTTGTGGCGTCCCTGAGATCCACGGGACGCGCCCTTTGCAATCGCCATCTCTACGGGACGGCTTAGGTCCATCGGGACCGTCCGGGGGGGGGAGATATCGGCTGCAATCCTGGGAGCCCAGGAACGCCCGCCGTATCGCCGCGATGCCAGCTCCGCCCTTCTCCGGAAATGGCATATGTTGTACTCATGGATGATCTCTGGCGAGAGCGGGACAGGGTAGTGCATCCATCCTTGCTCTTCTTGACTTCTCAGTGACTTTCGATACCATTGACTGTGGTATCTTTTTGGGTCGACTTAGGAAGCTGGGAGTGGGCAGCATAGTTTTGTGCTGGTTCTCTTCCTTCCTTCAAGGTTGATCCCAACTGGTGTTGATTGGGAGCGAGAGGTCCAGCTCACAGCCCCTGCATTGGGGGGTGCCACAGAGTTCAGTACTCTCTGCACTCCTTTTTAACATCTACATGAAACCACTAGGTGAGATCATCCACCTTCATGGTATGAGGTATTATCAATATGCAGATGATACCCAGTTATACATTTCCATCCCAGGTGATTTGAGTGATGCCGTGACCACCCTTTCATAGGCTGTGGGGGTCTGGATGGGGTACAATGGGCTTCAGCTGAACCCTGGTAAGACAGAGTGGCTGTGGATTGGAGGCCCCTCTGTATCTGAGAATTTACCATCTTTGGTTTTGGACAGGGTGGCACTGCCCCAGACAGACCCGGTGTGTAATCTGAGGGTCCTCCTGGACTCACGAGTCCTGCTTGAGGAGCAGGTGGCAGTCATGGCCAGGAGGGCCTTTGCTCACCTTCTTGTAATATGCCAGTTACAACCTTTCCTGGATCAGGAGGCTCTCTGGTCAGTCACTCATGCCCTGGTCATCCCTTGGTTAGACTATTGCAATGCGCTCTACATGGGGCTACCCTTGAAGTGTATCCGGAAGCTACAGCTGGTTCAAAATGCGGACATGTGGACAATAAGACTTTTACTGCCAGTTTGCTTCTGGGTCCAATTCAAGGTGTTGGTTATCACCTTTAAAGCCCTACATGGCATGGGACCAGGTTACCTGAGGGACCGTCTCACCCCCATCACATCAACCCATCCAACCTGGTCAGGCAGAGAGGGCGTGTTGTGAACCCCATCAGCGAGAGAATGTTGGCTGGTGGGGCCCAGGAGGAGAGCCTTCTCTGCCGTTGCCCCCACCCTTTGGAATATTCTCCCCACAGAGGTGCATCGGGCCCCTATCCCCCCAGCTTTCTGGAAAGGACTAAGGTCCTGGCTCTGCCAGCTTATGTGGGGCAATAAGAATTTCACCCAATCCTGGGGGTGGCTGGTGCCCTGATGACGCTCCCTGAGCTACTTGCCAATTCCATCAATTCTTGGAATTTATTTATTATTTATTTAAGACTGCTTTTATATTGTATTTTAATTGATTTTAACTTCTCTGTAACCCGCCCAGTCGCTTTTTAACAAGATGGGTGGTGACAAAGTTGATATATAAATAAACAAACAAACAAACAAATCAATCAATCAATAAATGTCATGTTCGCTTACTATAACTGTAATTAAATGTATTGTCGAAGGCTTTCACGGCTGGCATACGATGGCTGGTGTGGGTCTTCCGGGCTGTGTGGCCGTGTTCTTGAAGTTTTGTTTCCTAACGTTTTGCCAGCACCTGTAGAAGAAAAAACCCTGCCTAATCCCTAGGAAGATACACACAGATGCTGACACCAAAACAAGCAGCCACTCAGTAACTCAACCCCCCACACACACCCCAATCCCCCCTTCCCCCCCCCTCAGATCTCTATAAATACCCACAGAAGGGTCACATCACCCTGGGCACAGAGAGAACTGCTCCTGTCTGTGCTCCTGCACTCTGAAGATGCCGGTCACAGGTGCTGGCGAAACGTTAGGAAACAGAACTTCCAGAACACGGCCACACAGCCCGGAAGACCCACACCAGCCATTGTAATTAAATGCCTACCACTGCAAAATGTTTTCCTCCTTTGTCTACTTGATACGCAAATCAGCCATGCCAGAGAATTCATTTTTATTTTGTTATAGTTAGAAAGGGAGGTCCTATATTGTCTTAGATTCTACATGGCAAGAATCCTTCTATCCTTTAGAAACTCCAATGATCATTGCCTTTTGATCCTAGGCAAGCTTTATGAATGGCTTCTTTGATCTTTCACTTTAGTTATATTGCATAGAGCATTGTAGGCAGTATGGTGGGGTACTACTGGTTGCCTAGGAAACCTACTCCAAACCTTGTTTACTGAGAAAAATTAACTTGACCTTCACCATTTCATCAGATAGGGCCTACAACTCAGTAGCCATTAACACTACACTACAAAGGCATTTGTTATCTGACAAGAAAATAAGAGGGGAAAATTGGCACCTTCACATATCAGCATCCATGTAACATCGGGCACTTATGTAGCATTTGCTGTTTACACAAAACATTATTTGGGTGAATCAGAACAACTTTCTCTTGAAAATTCTTGTAGCAAAAGGCTGATAAGACAGAAACAAAACTGCAGGGTAGGACTAAGATAACTTGCTGTTTGTGATGGAGCAGCAAACAGAATTCACCCCTCCCTGCAATTCAAGCTGGGTAGTAGCTAAGGTCAATCAAAATATTGTGGTATCTGAAGCATATACCTCAAAATGGCTCTTTCCCCACTTTCTTTCCCCCAGCCCCCACACAAATAATAAACTAAAATAACTAAGATTTTGCTGTCTTTCCATGACATCAAAATCTATTGCTTCAGGTAATTGCTTCACGTGCCTCATCATACAGTTAGACCTATAAATTGCTCACAACCAAACTGCCTGAAAACTATGGCTTGTGGTCACACTGTTAAGCAATTAGACCATGAAGAGAAATTCTAGTTCTTCAAAATATGAATCCAGAATTGCCAAAACTATATTACATCTAAGGAAAACTTTAAAAAAAACATAATGAAAGATTTTTTTACTGCACAGGTATGCAGTAAATACGCAGCTACATAAAGCCCATCCATTTCAACCACTTTTTCCATTTTTCCCCCCAGCATTGGTTTTTATTATTGCAGAGTCCATTATGCCCCCCACCCACCAAAAAAACCAAACAAACCCTCTGAAGCAATGTTGTAAACCTTTCATAAACACAGTTCTGGAAAAGTGGCTGAGGAAAGTCAGTAGCAAAGGTGCGACTGGAGGAAACAGCAAGGTATCAAAGCATAAATGTTCTGGGAGAGTTTCCTGAAATTAGAAGTGCCATTTTCTGTTGAGGTCTTGGCCTTCCTACCGATTGGTGTGGCATGGCAGACCGTGCTAAACAATTGTCCCTAACTGCCCCTCTGACCCACCCAAAAGCCTCCATATTTTTCTAGGAAACCTGGGTGATATGACAGGTTAGACAATAGCTGGACCCATTTGACATTGGAGTGACAATGAAAATGCCTTTGTAGATATTATTGTTGTTCTAAAGGTTCAACCATAGCAGTTTGGGTACCAGAATTTCTAATAAGTTGATTGAATATTTTTACTCCATTTTAGAGATAACATGTTAATACACATCTTTTGATGCTAAATATAGTGGATTATACACATATCTAGCTTTGATCTGAATTAACATACAGCGCAATGAGGAAAGTGGTCAGTCTAACATTTTGTGACCCACTGAAGTCTCAAAAGTGAAAAATGTTTAACTACGGTTCATTCCTTAGAAGCACCTTTCCTTCCATCCATTCTTCCATCCTGGCAAACTGGTTCCTACAAAACCCACTTTGCAAAGGAAAAATGGCAGCCAGAATTTCATGACATTATTAACACAGAACAGTTTTACTTTCTTCTCCATCTTTTGTTTTTGTGTTGTACACGTCTGACTAGAACAATTCTTTCCAAATGTTTGAAGTGGGGAGATGTCATCAAACACTTGAGAAGAGCTCACTTATACAGTATTAGATGCCTTTCCATTTCCTGAGACATGAAAAGTTTGATTTCTCAGAAGTCTTCAGAAATCATATGAGTTTACAGCATCAAACACAACTTGAATACTGATTTTAAAATGTGAGGTGTTTCAGAGAATCAAACCTTGCAGTATTTCAAAGTCTGATCCAAGCTAATACATGGCTTGGTTGGGGGCTCTTTGAGCATCATCAGAGAGTAAGATCTGTAGCTGATAGCAACCTATACCAGAGCAAAAAATGTTTGGTGCCTTTTTTTTTCATGCTTCAAGCATCACCATAGGATCTATATAACACCTTCAGTGGTGGCAAGAGATTGAAAATCGAGATGAAAGGCTGCACAAAAACCACAGATGAAGAGCGGCGATGATAAGAAATGTGTCATTTAGGAACCTTATAGAAGGCATTTCAGCCAGTGTCCAATAATGTTGCCTGTTATCTGATTACGGTTTTCTTAAAAATTACTGAAGGGAAAAAGCCCACTTGGCAACTACAATAAGGCACTCACTTTTTTACAAGGAGGAAATGAGCCCTGGCATATGTTAGTTCTGTATGCTCAAAAGAGCCTTTGAATATTATCCTCTGATAGGATATTGACCGGAAGACAATGTGGGTTTGTCAGCATGTGCATATTCTACGAGGCAGGCCTTTGTTAATTTTCAGGGTCCCTGCCGCTTTGTTTTCCTTCTTGCTGCCACTGCATCTGTTCCTCATTGTCTGGCAGTGGCAGCACTGTTCTTTTATGCGCTGGCTTTTCTGCATAACTGACATTTGTTAACATTCATGCGCAGATCTTTTGTAAATGTCAGTTGTACATAAACAAAATTGTAGTCCAAAAGGCAGCAATTTCTTATCTTTATTTTAGATCTCTACTACGCTCTAGAGAGACAGTGCAGCCACTGTTGGATATAATACCTGTGTGGGCTTACCCACAAGCAAGAAAGCTGGAGTGGGGGTCCTTCTGGTGTGTACTTGCTGAAGGGTACCTGATGGAATGGAGAGAGAGAGAGAGAGGGAGGGAGAGAGATGGAGCTACAGAGAATGGGCGGGGTTCTAAAGACATCATCAGAGAAGATGAATATAGGGTTTTCAGGCCTTTTTTTTTTTTTTTAACTTTTAGGTGGTTTGGGAACTTTTCTGAAAGAATGCTAGCTGTGTGAAGCCAGAGAGACAAGAAGAAGTGGTTCCCAACCATTATGCCATGCCTTCCACACCCCTGAAGAGAAGAACCAAATATTCACTGACTCAGAAAAGCTGGAGGAAGAAGCTTAGAGTTTAAACCCTGAAGCATATATGTATGCTTTGACTGCTAAGTACTGTAGTAGCCTGATCTTCTTTGTGTCTGTAGCTGCTCTTTTGTCTGTGAAGAAGAAACCAATCTAGCCAAGTCATGCCTGTGACACAACTCTTGAATAAGTTCCTGAATAAGGAATCTTAAAAGCTGACATTTACACCCATACCAGTGAGAAGCCTGATAGTGTGATCTGCCTACTTTTTACTCCTATCACTGCAGCCCTTGTCTAGAGAGACAAAGGATAAGCTACACAACGCTGCTAACCAGTGATCTGGCTGCCAATCTTGTGCTCTGGTAGCGGAATCAAGTGGCAGCCCAAATGGACCAGTTAGCCTGGCAGGCAGGACATAATCCTACACAATCTGTATTATACTCAGAACCCATCACATATCATACTGTACCTCTACAACTCACCATCAGACTCTCAATCCATACATTAATTTGGACCAGGGTAACTTCACCTTGGTAGTGCCAGCATGCAAGACTTACAGTCATCAGGGACACCACTATCCCTGAGCGACAGTTCCTTCTTACTCTGCCTGCCAAATTTTCAGATTATGATACAGGTAGTCCTTGACTTACAACCACAATTGGGACTGGAACTTCTGTCACTAAGCAATCCGGTCATTAAGTGTGTTGTGCCCAATTTTACAATCGTTTTTGCCATGGTTGTTAAGCGAATCATGCAGTTGTTAAGCAAATCTGGCTTCCTCCATTGACTTTGCTTGTCAGAAGCCAGCTGGGAAGGTCACAAATGGTGATCACATGACCCAAGGATGCTGCAACTGTCATAAATGAGCAATGGTTGCCAAGCACCCAAATCACAATCACGTGACCGCAGGGACACTACAACAGTCAAAAGTGCGAGGACCAGTCATAAGTCACTTTCTTCAGTGCCATCATAACTTTGAACAGTTGCTAAATGAATGATCATAAGTCAAGGACTACCTGTAATATGTTTGAAACCGGGGTAACAGGCCCTGCCCCATATCAGTTTTGTTTGCATTCCAGGAGATCAGATTCCTACAAAATGCCACTATCAGCATCAAATGCACCCTACCTGAAATAATTTGTAAATAAGAACTTACCCACAGGCATTATCTGCCACTTCTTCTTGCCCTCTAGTGTCTCCATCTTTTTTGTTATGGAGAAAGATGGCTCTGTATGTGTAGTTCACAATTACAGCTCTTTGACTTTGTAAACATTAGGGGTCATTACCCTCTTTCCCTAATTTCCAAACTTTTGAAACAGCTGCAGAAGGCATGCATTTTTACCAATCTGGACCTCAGAGGAGCTTACAATCTGATTCACATGAAAGTCAATCATTCTTATTTAACAGCATTTTATTTTATGGGAAGTTTGAACACAGTTCTGTTGTTCAAACTGGTAAGTAGTCCTTCAATTTTCATGAAATGTATTTGTATACAAATAAAATACAAATTTCTTATATACAAATAACAAACCAAGAGAATGACCTAGATAATTTTCCTACATTGGATTTCCAAAAGAGGCTTGTTAAAGTTTGGAAGAATTTTGTGAGAAGGGACAAAGAAAAAATAAAAAGAAATCAAGTTCTAGGACATTATTTGAAGGGACTAAAGATCAAGATTGTTAGAAGTAAAAGGAAGGAATATAAAGTTGGTTTATTTGATCAAGGTTAAAATAGATATGTTGTTATCTCTGGTAACCCTTAATGGGCTTTTACTACATCAGGACTGAAATGACGAGGCTTTATGGATTTGTTTATGGCTAAGAGATGATGGGATATGGGAAGAAGAAATCATTTGTTGTATTTTAAGAGAAGGCGATAAGTTACTAAAATTGTTTATACTTGTGATGAAGGGGTGTGGAAGACAAATAAATTAATAAAATTGCTATTAAAAATGAGATTTATTAATTACATTCTTCATGATTTTTGGGGAGAAATTTGTGGCTGTGTATCTTGAGGAGTTGCTGATTTACTTGGAGGATCCAGCTTTCCTTACCAATCAAGTTCAAGCAGTTCTTCAGTGCCTTTGGGATGACAGTGTAAGAGTTAATTCTCAGACTGAGATAAAGATTCATGAGATCATTACATAAACAGCCAACTGCAAGGTTCTTCATTATCCATCGAAAGACATGTGTCCTTACTGGATCACAGGAAGACTGTTAGAAAGGATTTTAAAAAATATACATCCATGGGGATGTATTAGTTCTAAATGGGAAATAGTTCAGTTGCTAGAATTCTTGTGACCTCATCCCTTTCTTCTCAGTAAATCTGCTAAAAAAATTCTGTGATAAACATGCTTGGAAAGCATCAGCTTTAGGGAGCTGCCAAACAGCCTTATGTGCAGACTGTCTGCTAAATTAAAGAAATGCACTTTTGATCTACCTGTCTTATACTATCTGGAATGCCATATTTCTTCCAAAAGAATCCAGATGGATCCAGCTAAAGTGGAAGCCATTCAGTCTTGGGAGCCTCTCCTCCTATATTATCACAGACATACAGCATTTGGCAGGCTTGTTTCTACTATAAATTTATCCCCAATTCTCCTGCACTAATACTGTTGTCTCATGTTAGCAAGAAGTGGGTCACTTTAAAGGGATTTGGATGCCAATAATCCTTCTTTCATCTAAAACATTCTCAGCCCATCCAGGTCCTACCTGCCCCATTTGTGGTAGAGACTGCAATTGACTTTGGAGTGTACTTTTACAATCCTCCCCAGCATTTTGAGATCTCCACCTCCTCTGCCCATTTTTCCAAGCAGCACCTTCCAGCCAAAAGGGACTGACTTTTTAACAAAGGGGTTTTGGCCATCATGAACATATTTCAGCATTGTTGTCATCACCGTGAAGGTGTGGAATACCTATAGAGATCTGAACTGATCCCAATATTTTGGAATATTCACAAAATTCTCACAAGCTCCCACAGCACCGGTGCTACAGTAGGCAGAACCTTTGTGTGTAGAAGTCTTCATTTGTCTGGAGTAAAGAAACCCATCTAGCTGAGGCAGGGTTGTGAGACTACTGCTAAATCAGTCAGTTTCCAAAGAAAGGTTTAGTACCTAGAAAGCCAAGATTTACAGCTGTGCCAGGATGAAGTCTGACACTTACAAGAATTAATACACCAGTTTTTCATTGTTTTTTTTCCCCCCAAAAAAAATCCAAATTAGAGAGAAATTGTTTTGCTACTCAATTTCAGCAGTATGATCCTCAGGGAGTTCCTGAATCTGAGTTCCCTATTCTTCCCTATGGCAAGAGAGTCATTGAAGATATGCCCCCAAACCTGAAACCATTTTTAAGTCCTTTTAGTGCTACCCTTTACAGAATACTGAAGAGGCAAGAAATTCCCAATGTTGCTTTAATACCATCCACCTTTTATGAATTTAAAAACAGATTGGAATCCAGTAAGTTATTTGAATGTTATTAAAATCCAGTCCCTTCAATAACCTAGAAATGATTGGCAGTTTCTGAACAGTCTTCAGAGACTGTTCAGTGTACAACACATTAGAGAAATCACTCCTAGATATGATCAAATATTATTATTGTGGCGAGGCTGTACATGAGTAGTTGGAGCCAGGGGTACTGCAGGCAGGAGGTACTGTTTCCTTTACTAGACAAAGACCAAGCTCTTAGCATTTGTGCTTGGCCTGACTAATCCAGAGACCACTTAGTGGCTTTTTATTTATATTTTTTCAGGAGCTGAAGGTGGCATACATAGCACTATCTCCACTCATGTTATCCCTATACTAGTACATGGGGTAGGTTGGACTGAGAGAGAGGGACTGGTCCAGAGTTATTCAGTGGGCTTCCATGATGAAGGTGGACTGTAACCTGGATCTCCAGTCCTAGTCCAACATCTTAGCCAATGTACCACACTAGCAGCCAATGATTTTGAAGAGTACATGCTGTTGAAGGCAGCCTCATAGTCCAAAGCTTCTGGTTGAAGCAATGGGGTCCCTGAGTTTCTTTACATTGGATTTACAGGCCTTACTAAGGTTTATTGAATCTCAAGGCCTGGCAAGAGGAATATGAGTTTCCAAACCCAAGAGCATCTTGATACGTAGAAAGGGGCAAGGGAGAAATCAATCCAATATTTGTTTCTGTATCCTTGGCAAAGTGGCAGGGGGAGCAAAACAATCAGATACTACATTCACATGTTGTGTCCATGTTTCCAAATTCCTTTAGCACAATGATAGGTTAAGTTTCTTTTTGGGCCACATTCCCACAAGATTAGTCTGCTGGGAACAAGTGACAGATAGTTTTTTGCTCTTATCCTAAGTCAGGCACCCATTACCTCTGTTTTGGACAACCCTTTTTTTGAGGGGGGGAGTTGCATTCTTTTCTAGCTTTCTTTCTGACACTATCTTTTCTGTCTCCATCTCTACCCAACAAATTGCAAAGGAAGGACAGACCTCTTCTTCCAAGGTCTAGATTAATTGTTTAGAAAGGGCTTGTGCTACTAAACTAAAGTCCACATGAATTAGGCTGAAACCTTCCTGTGGCCCCAGAGTTCCAGGTTTTCAACCCTGCCTTGGAATATCTCCCATCTGATGATAGTCTGAATTCTATTATGGAAAGATGGATTATTTTCCTCATCCAACGTAATTCTGGCAATCAGAAGGAAACCTGGCAAGTAACCCTAAAGAGCAAGGATGACATAATCTGCTCTTGGATGTCTGCTACCAAGAGACTACTCTGAGTGAGATTCCAAATGTGATCACCTTGTCCTACAAGCTGAGCAAACCACTGAATTGTAAGCCATCTGCAATCAACATAAATGGGGTGGGCAAAGGAATCTAAGATGAGGCTGGCAAAAGAAAAACCTTTGTGAATTGTCTTTGCTGTATCTCTTGGCACTTCTCCTTAGGCAAAGACTGTAAGCCCATCACACATTGGTGGATGAACAACTGAACAGCAAGCTTTTAAGAAAGCTGGTACTCCACTTAATAGAAATTAAACTATTTTCTGTGGATTTGTTCTAGAATAGCTTAGAGCCAATTCATGAATAATCTGTTCCTCTCTCTCTCTGGAAATATCCTGAGTTTTCTGACATTTGCAGCGACTGAGCACACTGGCTTGAAAAGAGCACTCCATTTGCTAGAGGATGATATGCCAAGAAGGAGCTGGCTTGTGCATGTATGAGCATGTCTTCAGAACTCACATGATCATAGGAAGCAAAGTGGGCAATGGCCCAGGAGGCAAAATTCTGGTGCAGCTGCCTCAGCTATGTAAGTGTCTTGGGAAGGCAGCTCCTGCCTGCATTTTTTGAAGCAGCCTGGCAGCTCATCATCTGAGCAGCATCTCCCACATTCCAGAGCCTTCTGATCTCTACCAGCTGCTAAAAGAGACAGATAGAATTGCAAAGGGAAGGAAAGAAGTGATTGGAATGAAAAATGCGACATGGAAACATGATTTGGGCCAACTCTTCATCATTCAATTTGCAATTGTTGGCTCTTCAATACTTAGTACTTGAAGTAGAAAAAGTATGGGAGAGTAGGTGGCATTTAGATCAGTCATTGCAACAAACAATATTCTGGCTGACCTTTATTTGATGACTCACAGTTGAACCTCAATGGATTTTGCTGAAAAGTATGACTGAATTAAACAAGTCTAGGCATGTCCTTCAGAAGCAAGCCTTAGGAGCTTTTTTCCCCTATAGTAAGTACGGTTAGGAATACTGCTGTCATCAGTCAATACAGTTACTTTAGACCACAACTCCCAGCATCCACAATCAATATGACCAACCAAACTAGAGGTCATCAGGTTGTGGAAGATTTCTCTCTGAGAGGACCAAGGCAAATACATGAGGTTCCTAGAAAAAGCTCTGAATCTTTTTCACTAAGTCTTACGTCTGAAAGTAATTCTTTGGGATTTTTCTGACAGAGATGTTATGTTGTCCCTGTTGAAACAAGAACTGACAGAATACAGAGTGTACATCTTATTCCCAGAGATGTAGCAGCTAACTATCATGAATACTTTCAAAAATATTACTAGCATGTTGAAAGCAGCGACATACTGCGCACTTATGAATCAAGATTCAGAGCTTACAATAGTTAAGAACAAATGGACTATGATAATAATACTAAATTTGTGCCTGTGTCTATGCTACCTCTTTATGAATCAGATTCAGACTTGTCCAGTGAAGCAATCTGTGTCCCCCAGGAACTAGTCAAAGGCTTTCAGGAACATGGAAAATGATAGAAAGACCCTATTCAATTTTGTACCTAGTACATGTTTATCAATATACATTGCATCTGAATATTTAGGGCCCATTTTGGGATATTTTAGCTAAATAACACCGAAATATTTACACTTCTTAAATTTGCCTACCCTTTTAAGCTACTACAGGACAAGCATATATTCATATAGCTCTCCTGCTTCGTATTTCTAAAATAGAAAAAAATGGCTAGGTATCATTTACATTCAATAGCCAAAAGTAAGTAAGTCAGCATGTTCCTAAGTCAGGAACATGAGGAGTATAGTTGTCATCAGTTAACAGAGAAAACTATGACTTCCATCATCCCCAATAAATATGGACAAGTTGTGGAGGATGGCTTCCACATGAGAACTAACAAGGGTTCTTTCACATCACCCAAAGAGAGGAACTGCATGAACCATACCTGCATATGCTAATTTGTACATATAGAAATAACTACTGTAATTAGAGCAGAAATACAAATAGATCTCATCATGGTGCAGAAGGCTGTAGCTATGTGATCTGAATGCACATTCAAGGTGCTGTCCAGGTGCTAATTCAAGATCCCTCTCCTTTTGATTTTTTATTTCTTAAAGTGGGGCTCAACTGGGCAGCCCTTCAACCAGAGAACTGTTCTTTATAAAAACAACTCTCTAGTTGATAGGCTGTCCAATCCAGCTATGCCCCATATCCTTCTCAATCTTGGCCACTCACAGCTGTCTCTGTTCTACCGGGTCATGTAATACTAGGTTTTGTCAGATGCATTTTAGGAATCCACTCTCAAAGAGAATTACCCTTCTTTTATTAGAACAAATAAAAGCTGTTGGAAAATGCTATTTAATGCAGAGTGCACTCTGAAGTCCTCAGATCTTCCATAGCCTTTGAAAGCCTTGGGTGCAGCTCCTACAACTTAAAAATTTACCATACAGATGTCATTTTTAATGTGGCATGGAGAGTAATTGCATTGCCTGAATTTAATTTCTTCAAATGGATTAAATTTAAATTCAAACTAATTTAACTTTTGTCCTCGCCTCTTCCATATTTTTACTCTAGCTTCATCTACGTTTGGAAATGCTGCTCTTGACCTGAAAAAAGTGTGCATCTCTGATTTAATGCAATACTGTGATTGCAAATACTCTAGTATACAAGTATATAATTTATCCTAGTAGAAGTTAAATATACCGGTAGGAAGGAGAAGTAAAAACAAAAAGAAAGATACGTTGCTTATATAGAAAGCAGAAATATGCTTTAAACTTTAGAAAGCTGAAGATTTCAAGAATTAAGATAAATTAATATGACAAAACCTCAATCTAGTAAGTTATTAAAGATAAGTTTCTACAATATGGAACTTTAGCTTTACTTTCCCTGGATTTAAAATATATGCCACCTGAGCCACAACTGAGACAAACTGAATTGACGGAATCTAATCCTCTTTAATCTAAACCTTTAAAGATAGAGAAAAAGAAGGAGTTTATATATGGGGCTTTTTTCTGGTAATAATATTACATCTCAGTTGATGTTTCTGGGGCCAATCAAAATCAATTCTCTTTGGTCTATTTTGATGGTACCTTGAAACAATACAGTATCAAAGCTTGAAAGTAATTAGAGATATATCTAAAGCCATTACAGTGGTACCTCTAGTTACAAACTTAATCCGTTCCGTGACTCTGGTTGCAACTCGAGTTGGTCTCAAGTTGAGGTAAAGTTTCCCATAAGGTTCAATGTAAATACGGTTAATCCGTTCCGCCCTCCGAATTTGGTCGCACCACGAGGCAAATTTCCTCATAAGGTTCAATGTAAATACGGCTAATCCGCCCTCCGAATTTGGTCGCACCCCGAGGTAAATTTCCCCCATAAGGTTCAGTGTAAATACGGCTAAACAGTTCTGAAACATATGCATTTTATTTTTAAACCTCAAAAACCTTCCAAACGCCACAAAAACCTTCCAAACGCCACAAAACACACCACAAGCCTCACCGAATGTCTCCTTGCTACCGCGATCTCGCCCACAGGAAGCCGCGGCCGCGTGGCAGCAGGGAAAATGGCCGCAAATCCGGTTCGTAAGTAGAGGCAGAGTTCGCAAGTAGAGGTAAATTTTTGGGGCCGGAGCTGGTCGTATCTTGAAAAATTCGTAAGGAGGGGCGTTCGTAACTAGAGGTACCACTGTATATGATTTAAATATCTTATTAGACATAGCAAAGTTTTAGGTAGATGTGGGTGGGGTTTTTTTTGTTTTTTTGTTTTTGCTGCCTTCAAGTCAGTTTTTGACTCCTGGCATCTGGACTAGTCCCTGCAGTTTTCTTGGCAAGGTTTTTTGGAAGTGGTTTGCCATTGCCTCCTTCCTGGCTCTGAGAGGGAGTGATGGGCCCAAGGCCATCCAGCTACCTTTGTGCCTAAGGTGGGACTAGAACTCATGGTCTCCCAGTTTCTTGCCTGATGCCTTAACTACTGCACCAAATTGGCTCACTTAGGTAGACGTGCTTCACTTAAATTGAGAGCTCTTCCACCCAGCAGAATTAAAATATTATTCAGTGTGGGAGCCAGCCCAAAAGTGATGGCTGTACTTTGGAGCCCTAGTCTACCTACCAGGGAAGCAGGACAGGAGTTGTATCTGCTTTGAGTCCCTGGAATGGCCCCTTTGATTCCAGTTACTGGCAGCAGAAGACTTGTAGGATCCCATAGGTGGGATCAGAGAACTGGAATTCTCTGCAGCTTCTCTCCTCACCACTACTCTTGTCATGAGTGGCAAAAGAAGTGACAAAGGAAGGTTGGTCTTTTCATCCTTTCCCACAGAAATGCAGGCTGCAGAGCTCCTCCAGTTAACACTTAGGTAAAGTTTTAGTTGTCCAGACTTACATACGAGGCCTACTTTTTTCTCAGATTAATTAGTAGAAGGTTTTGCCTACTGGAAATGTGCTCTCATAAGTCATATTGGAATCAGCAAGTTTGACACCCATCCTAAGTTATAGGTTGTTAAGCTCCAACTACCTTGGTGAGTGTATATTTCACCTTCCAACTATATTAGCCACTACAGCAGTAGGCATGCAATGGCGTGTCAAACCCTGTTTGATCTTTATGATCATGCTAGGTTAACCTAAAGGAAACCAACCTGAAAATGGCAACAGGACTGAGTGCAGAATTCTTAGATCACTTAATGATTAATTTTAGTTTTCTGAGAAGCTGCAGCACAAGTATTATTTATTGAAACACTCAAGGCAATATCATAATTAAGACATGCATTTTACAAAATGACAAATCTCTAATAACTTGAAACAATAGCAACTAGAATACACTGAAATGGCAGAGGAAGGCATAGAATGAAGAACTGGAGTGTACAGTATATAAACAACAATGGAAGTTTCTTTTGCATTGACAGTATGTGCTACATTTCTGTAAATTTAAAATTACAGTTAATTCAATAAACATGTTATTTCATGTCTGCTGGACACATTTATGCATCTTTTCAGAAATTGCAACATTGTTTCATGTGACAATATTGTCTAATAGTGGGTCATTTTTAACAAAAGTTATTTTATACATTAGTTTTATTCTGGAAGAGTCATTGGCTTTTATATACAGCAATGTTCTTTTTATATACCAATGATTTAGACACTAATAGAAGGACACAAAAAATGAATAATGCACACTTTTATAATCACACACACACAAAAAATCATACAAGAATGGAAGAACACCAGTTCTGCAATTAGTAAACAGTTGGTTAACGAGATTATCTCTCATTCTATATTCATACAAATGTTTAACAATCAGGAGTGCTGATCCAAGGACTATTTAGAAATTAGGGCTCCATTGTGTTTACAGCAGACAAAGAGACTATGATACTGGGAAAGCAAACTACAACTTTTCCCCTTCACTTTGTAGGGGAAACCTATGCAGGTACCCTTATTTCTAAAGCTTTTCCAAAGGATTCTCTTTGCAAAGGACTAGCTATGAAAGCACATATACATGCTTTGCTCAAATAGCAGGGGGAGTTATTCGCATAGGAAGTGTAAGGAGTACGATGGGCATGTCAGTCCTGGACTAATCAAGATCTAAGTGTCACTAGCACCCACCCTTTCTACAGATGTCTCACAGCAAGGCACAGCTTTCCAGCGCCATAGTCAGAAGTCTTTGCTAAAGATATTACTTGACATCCTTTTAAACGGAGATGCCAAATATAAATTCCATTTGACAAAGAAGGGTCCAAATGGTTAGTCTTTGGACAGGAGAGCATCAGAAAATACTAGGGCTGCAGATAGATTGGGAAATTAGAAAGGCATACCAGAGAAGGCAATGGCCAGCCACTTATGTGTTGTTGCCAAGCAAATGGCATGGATACTATATTTCCATGAAGCTGCTAGGAATCAAGTTAGATTCAAAATGTACTTTAGTTACCATGCTAACTTTCTTATGTTTGCAGAGCATGTGTCCTACCACTGTATCACTATCCCTCTGCATTCCCCCCATAAGGAAAGCATTAAATAAGTCTCCCCAAAGTCTTAGAAGATACATTTTCAGAAAGTACTTATTCTCTTTCCCTCCCTCCATTTTTCAGAACATTACAGTTTATTGTAAAATACAATGATTTGCCAATAGGCTTACAACTCTGGAAGGAAGTGTTCCCTTTCACAATGCATAACAAACCTATGGAATGCATTGCTCTAAATTGTGATGATTACTGCTAGCTTAGATGGGCTTTAGAAGAAAAGTTTTTAAAAAATGTATGGAGGACAAATGTATCAAGGGCTCTTAGCCAGGAAAGCTAAGAATGGAACATCTATTTTGAAAGGTCATATATTTCCGCCTATCACATAAGCTACATAAAATAATAGAAGATGACGATTTGCCATCATGTCTCATTTATAAGCTTCCAATTGGCTTCTGGCTGGCTAGAGATGCAGACAGATTCCTGGATTTGATTTATAGTTGATCTGAGAGCTGAAAAAGACAGCCAAAAGAAGGGATCACACAAAGTGTCAATCTTTATCACAGAACATAGCCTGTAATATCACACAGAAAGTGAGGTTGTTTTGACAACAAGTTTTCCACCTCCTCTACAGAAATCAATTTGTTCATCCCTTTTTTGTGATATAGTTTAAAATGACCATTTCCAAGAACCTCAAATTGAATATAAACTAATGATTATGAGAAAGCAGTATTAAATACCCAATAAGAAAATATACAGGAGAGAATATTGTGCTTAATAACTCATACTGTTTCTGTAAAGAGGAATTTTGCCTATGCTAATTTTCCAGAGCTCTGTAATAGTGTCAACAAGCATTTGGGTAAGAACGTCATGACTCCTGGCTCTTGGATCTTTCCAAGTGCAGCAGAAGACACTGATGACCATGTGGCTCAGAGTGATCCATCAAAGAAAGATATTCAGTCCTATATTCGGAGTCCTCCAAATCAGAGCATACCGCCCTCCTATTGTCCTTCAAGGAAAAGCTCCTGGCAAAACCTTCATTTCCATAGCCTTGCAGAAGACAGATTATCAGTTCCTGCATAAGATTGGTGTGAATTCTCCTTTGCTCCTGAGGTGGTATCATATATAGGAAAGTTTGGGCAAGAAATGCTCACCTTCCTACTTCCATTTTCCTGAGCTGAATTATCTTTTACAGAAGAATGGGGTTTTTATTATTATTGTTCCTACTTGATGTATTGGTCTTGACTTGATTCTACCAACTTTGCCTATTTCATTTCACTGTTCTGATGTAATGGGCTGTGAGAATAACCCCGAGAAAGAGGAGAAAGAGCTGCAGCCAAGGCAATGGTCACATAAGAGAAATCTCAGCCCAAAGCAGGAATGTAATTTGAGTAAGCATCTCAGACTGGACTGTCCCTAGTTCTCTTTAGGATAAAGGCAGGGAGGGGAGAAGCACATTCAGAACTGCAAGATTCTGTTACTGAAACCCTATAATAAAAATAGTAGTTTTAGTATTTGTGACTTTGATGTTCAAGTCTAGTCTACCTTAAAGGGTTGACATCTATTGAAAGACTGGAATTTTCTTCTCAGGTCCTTGCTAAAGGATATTATGGGTTTCCCCTACTAACCTCCTGTGATTGCAGAATAGAAGAGGGAATGATGATAAAGAATATTATTTGGATTCTCAAAATGTTCTTGACAATATCATCAAAGTGCCTGAATGTCAGTCACAGGATAAGAGGACGGTTCTCCCAATTATTTGAAGAATAGACAATTCTCACAAAGCAAGGATTCAAAAAGTGGGGTCCTTCCAAACACAGAATCAGTATTTTTTAATTTGTTCATTAAAAGTCCTAAATGCGTAATGGAGTGTTCACATTTATGGATTACACCAGATTATTTAGGGTGATTAAACATTAAAATGGATTGGGAAGGGCTTCAGAATGATATTTCCAAACTAAGAAGATGGCTGTCAGACCTTCAGAGTAGGCCAGGTCAGGAAACAGACACCACAAGAAATATCAAAACATGACTTTATCAATATAAGCTATAACAGCAGAATCTTGAATGCCTGACAGCATTTCCCCTTCCCTCCCTCTTATACCAAAGAGAGTCAAGGTGGGGCAATCTTGAGTTTCTTTATCATAGTCCTGTTTTCCTGGGCTAAGCTCATGTTTTACTAATGGTTGCCACATATTTTCTTCAAGGCCAAATCTATACTCCTCTACACTGGCCCCAAAGAGCAGTTCAACGTAAAGAAGTACAAAGCAATGGTGTGCACAACATTGCCAGATCTGAAACCATTGTTTTGCATTCAGAACAGGCTTTTCAATCATTTGGAAGTATTTTAAAATAACTAGCTCAAACTGGAAATGAGGTACTTTGAATTAAAAATGGTTTAAATTCAAGATGCTGTGCCCAACCAAATACACAGTGACACACTGGGGTAGAGAGAAAATGTTGAAGTTGAACAGAAATGAAGCGTGCGTCTGTGTGGCAGCTATTAAAAATGGATATTTTTGTGGATGCTAGATTCAGTCAGTGTACTCTATATATTTTTTAAAGATTTTTTTTATTCTGCCTTTATTATTGAGTATATTTTTTATATATTATATTATATACTCAAGGTGGTGAACATAGTTAATACTCTTTTCTCCTCCTATTTTCCCCACAACAACCTTGTGAGGTGAGTTGGGCTGAGAGAGAGTGAGAAGCCCAAGGTCACCCAGTCAGCTTTCATAACTAAAGTGGGACCAGAACTCACCATCTCCTGCTGTCTAGCCTGGTACCTTCAGCACTAGACCAAACTGGTTTTCCTAATATCAGATTAAAATGTTGTGTGATGTACTGATTAAGGTAGTGAGAGAACCAGAGAAATCCAGGTTCTACTTCACCATCAATTATAATGACTCCTGGCCAGCCAGTATCTCTCAGCCTAAATTACCTCCCAGCATTGTATCATGGGGAAATTGGAGGAAGAAAATGCTAAGAACGCTGTCACATCATCTGGAGGAAATGTGAAATATAGATCTAATGGAAGGATGAATGAAACTGATTAAAATGTAAGGTTGCATTAGCCACCTTTTAATAGTATTCCTTTGTTCTGACTTGGGATTCAGAGACAGTGAGACTACTCACTTGGCAGTTTCCACTGAATTCAGGAAAAACCAACTGACAAAGCAAGAGACTTGCTGAATCTGACCAAACATCTGTCAAACTTAGCATCTTTCTAGCCACGGTACCCAGATGATTATGGGAAATGTGTAAACAGGGAATGAGGGAAACAACTTTTGCTGGCTTTCATCCACAGCATTTGGAATTTAGAAGTTCTTAGCCTCTGGACACAGAGGAAGTTAATTTAACTATCAGGATCAACAGCCAGTCATCAGCACAATGCCTACAAACACTCTCCTTACTGAGGGCTGAAGCTCTAAAAAGTACTATGTCCAAACGTTCTTCCTTCTTATACTCCTTTGGTAACGATATTCATGTTCTGTACTTAAGGAAGGATTTGCAACTTCCTTCTCTTCAAACATTTGTGCCAGTCATGCACAGAAAAAGCAAATAAAACAGTTCAGACATATTGGGTAATTCTTTCATTTTTTCCCCCCAAACCTTCAGCTAATAGGACTGGCTCATTAGTTATTGCTACCAAAGATGGTAATATGTGTCAATTGCTTACAGGTTTTCGAACAGAGTCTGGAAGGGTATGAATACAAGTCTTTTATAATAAATCCTGCTGTTGGTTTTTTTGTTCATATTCCATTCCTGTTAGCTACTAGCTGGGTATCACAAAATACTGGAAATGAGAGAGAGAGAGAGAGACAGACAGACAGACAGACTGACTGACTTTCAATGAATCAGGGGCATTTAAGCCGGGGCGGGGGGGAGAGGGGAATTGCTCTGGCTGAAAATTTAACAAACAGCATTCAAAAAAAGCTCAGAAAAACTTTAAACAAAGGATATAGTTACTCAAACCTGATCACTTATTTGCTACATTAACAATATTTTCCCTAATAGGTTTCCTTTACCTGAACAAATGCCATTCTAGTCATATATACTGAATATGGATGATTCAAATGTATTAATATATGTACATACCCAATTTTTATTCTTTCTTTTTTCCCCCTTCAACTACTTTTCTTTTTAATTCTGCATATACTTTTAATGTTTGTCTTTTCTTTAAGGCAGGAAGTGCTACTGAAATCCACAACATGAATATAGTATATTTAAGAGAAAAGGCAATTTCCTAGCCTTCTTCTACTTTAGGTAATATCAAGCTAGCAAGTATCAAAATGTTCCACTTCCCTTTGCTTCATGTCATATGAATGAACAGAAGCGTAACAATGTCCCAGTGAAGGTATTCGATTGTGGGCTGAGATCAACAAAAGTCACAGACCCTTTTATGCAGACACACCAGAGATGTGAAACCATGCTTATACCCACAATAAATATGTCTCTTGATTTTTCAGGAACCAGTAGGCCTGGCAAGGGAAATAAAATCTCAAAGACTTTGCTGACAGGTATATAAGCCACTAGACTCTCAAAATCAGGAGAAGAAATTCTCACCAACTGTAGATTTAATTTCATTCTAAAACAGTTGGTAGATGGTCATCCACTTACAAATGAACTTTTACTTCTGTCTTCCTGAGACAAGCCCCCACTCCACATTCAGTTTGTACTGTGAGGTGCAGGGAGGCGTCTTTTTATTCATATGTATTCCCCACCAAGCATAGCTGGAAGGTTCCTCTGAACCTCCACCTCTTTCTCTGTCTCACACACACACACATACTTACACGTGTACAGGTAGTCTTCACTCACCGACTGCTTGTTCAGCGACCGCTCAAAGTTATGATGGAGATTTACGATGAGTCCTCAAAGTTGCAGCTGTTGCAGTGCCCCTGCAGTCACATGATCACAATTCAGGTGCTTGGCAACCAGTGTGCATTTATGACCATCACAGCATCCCGCGGTCATGTGATTGCCATTTGTAACCTTTACTGCCATCTTCCGACAAGCAAAGTCAGTGTGGAAGCTGGCAGGAAGTCACAAGTAGTGGACATGTGATGTTGCGCTTAATGACCAAGGGTGATTCATTTAACAACCATAGCCAGAACTGACAAACTGACATTGTAAGTTGGGTATAGTCATGTGACATTTCACTTTATGACCACATCGCTTAGCAACAGAGTTGCCACTCCCAACTGCGTTCAGTAAGTGAGGACTACCTGTACATACACATACAATCTTCTTCATTCAAACTCATGCATTGCAACAATACAAGAAGTCCAATGTCTTCTATGCTCCTTAGATATCACTCCAGCATTGTGCAGCTGTCTAGAAGTAGCATCTGTTGCTAAAGCTACAGATGTATATGGTGAACTGAAAGGCATCCACTTCTGCAATTTCTACTGAAATACAATGTAAAATTTCCTCTCTCAAATTATTTTCAGTTGGATTTTACACTTTTAGTAACTCTCATGAACTACCACTAACCTCATCTCAGTAATGAGCTCAGTTACATTTTGTTAACATAAAAACCAACTTCTGTGACTTCTTTCCAAAGAAAAATTTACCAGAATTACAAATATATTTCAAAATAATGCATAAAGTAAGAATAATAGGTCTATCATTCCTTCTATAAAAAAATTGGAAAAATTCTCAGTCAGATAAAAAACAACAAGGGGCCCTAATTGTATGTGATAAGTCACTGGCAGATCTCTAGACCATAATATATAAAAGTAGGTGTAGATTAAAAAATATATTCTTTGCCAACTTCACTCCCAGAAAGTTGAATCTTAGTTGCAGAACTTCAAAAGTTGAAACAGAAAATGTAGGCAAAGCAACTGGAAACCTGACAGCAGAACTGAGAATTTTGTCAATTATTTAAAAAGAGGTGTATCTGCGAAGGAGGAATGCCTCAAAATAAATGAGGTTTACAACCACAGCTGCTTGTTCCACATTATGATATGATATTGGCCATATACATCACCATGTGATATTGTGATACTCACAAAAAGTAAAGGTGACTGGCAAGATAAGCGTAATACCCTGACCCATCATCTCCTCAGAGAAACTTGCCATACAAGATTAGAAAGACATTGGAAAAATAAAGATGGAAACTGAAGGGATGCGGCTACTTCTGCCTCAATTTCACCTTGGAGCATGAACTGCAAGATTTTGTGTTTCATTTTCTTGCCTTGCAGCATCCCTTTACAAGACAATTCATTTTAGTACCTGCCATCTGTATTTATTACACTAGGATTTCCAAGCAAATACTTTATGTGGCATTATATAATTGAAGCAAAAACGATTACCAAGCATCTCTGTGTGATAGATTTCCACATGAACTTTTCTCTGAATGGCATTAACTTTCAGTTCTGCCTACAATTTTAGAAATGCAATAGACTTTTGTTGCAATTCCTACTCGTTATTCACTTTCAAGGAAAGCTCATCATCTACTCTTAATATTCCATTAACTCATCATCCAGCAGATAAAATTTTCATTTTTACCCTGGGCAGCTTTTTCTCTCTTTCTGAAAAAGGTACTCATCAGGATAAGCCTCTCCAACTATTAGTTATGTCAACGCCTGATAGAAAATGTGAGGGTGAGCACACTTGTCTCATGTGATGCATTTCTTAGCTCATGATCCATAACAGGATCTTACGTTCTGAGATGAAACTTCTAGCTAGAAATAGCATATCTCCTAGACAGCATATGTCCTGAGATTGCTGATTAGGAGAGGAGGTAGTTGGGTGCTCCAAACAAATCCTTCCTAAGTCTTGTGCTTTCCAGCTGTGCAATTCCCAGAATTTGCAGGTTGCAAATCTCAGTTCATTTGGAGGGCATCAAGTTGGAAAAGACTGCTTCTGTGTGACACATGTTAAAATTGGATAAGGCAACACAAATGCTTGTGGAACCTATCTCCGTAGTTCAGTATCACTACTTGAAAAACCACAGTCAGTAGAAAAACGTATTATCAATTATGGCAAAAGTTGCTTTGAAGATGACTTGTGTATGCATAGTACAGTTTAGTGACTAAGGCATCTGATTCAGGAGCATATGCAGGCCAGCTATTATCCACTTAGTGGCAGGGGGAGAGGTCTTCAGCAACGTACAGTGCTGACCAAAATGCTCAGGCAAAAAGTCCTTCCACAAGAAATGTTTTTCATGCATATGTGTATCCTTGTTTTCATCTGTGAAGTGCAGCAAGTACAGTCTTATACGATAGCAACAGCCATAAACACCAAGGAGTCAGACAAGGAGTCCAACTTCTAGCCGTAAATATCAAAGATTACCTCACAGAATAAGTTGACAAGAAAAAACTTAACAGCACTTTGCATGTTACAGCAGAATGTTATCTGAAATAGCTCTTAGGAAACTGAAGGATATTGGCAAGGCATATGGGTTTCTAAAGAAAAGTGCTGAGATGCTGCACTTCTGGATTCATATTAAAGCAAACACTGAAGTACAGTAATTTAGATAAAACTCAACATTTACCTGAACAAAGCATTGCGATTAACCCAAAATGACCTTAAGCTAGTTAAGAAACATCTCATTTCTTGTTTGACGCATCATGCCCAAAGCAAGCATAGTTCAGTTCCCATTTGTGAATGTGAAGTTTCTGAATACTCTTGGCTTCCAGTTCAACACCTAAGTAAAATAAGAGCTTTCCTAAACAATAAATCAATGTGGAACTCAAGTACAATTTCTCTTAATACAGTGCTATTCCCACAGATGTTTATAGAGATATCAGAAGAGTATTTGGTTGATGCACAATGGAAGGTTAAGGGATGTGATTTTATTGATTTTGATTATGTGCCATCAAGTCAATGTCAAGTCTTAGTGACCACAGGATGATCTGTCTCCAACCTCAGCCTTCCGATCTTCCAACAGTACATTCATTGCCCTGTAATTGAGTCCATTCACCTTGCAGCTGGTTGCCTTTTTTTCTCTTTGCTTCCACCTTTCTCAGCATTATAGACATCTCCACAGAGTTAGGTCTTCATATAATATGTCCAAAACATAATAATTTGAGCCTGGTCATTTGTGCGTTGAGTGAGAACTTTAAATGGATTTGATCTATGGTTCACTTGTTTGTTTTCTCGGCTATCCATGGTATTCTCAGAAGTTTTCTCCAACAACAAAGTTCAAAACTGTCAATATTTTTTTTATCCTACTTCTTCAAAGTCCAATTTTCACATTCATAAAGTGTCAAAGGGAAAACCATTGCCTGTACAATTCTGACTTTATAGGTATAGACCATCACAGCATCTGAGTATCTATTCCAAGACCTCCATTGTTACCCTACCAAGTGCTACTCTACAACAAATTTCTTGACTGCTGGTTCCTTTACTATTGATAGACGATCCTGAGACAGAAGCTATTCATTACTTCAATATTTACATTGTCAATTCTAAGTCTGGTTATTATACCTGTCATGAGTTTGACTTTCTTTATATTTAATCTTAGTTCCATTTCTTTACATCTTCTTTATTTTCATTACCAAAACTTGCAGATCATCTGCATTTTCACCTATCATAGTGGTGACATCAGCAGGTTATTGATATTTCTTTCTCCAATTTTACACCTGGCTCATCTTCCAATCCAGCCTCCCTCAATATATATACAGCACATAGAATAAATAAGAAGAGACTATACAGTCTTATCTCACTCCTTTGCCAAACTGAAGCCAGCATGTTTCACCATATTCCATCCAGACTGTGGCTTTCTGTCCGGTGTATAGGACAATGAGGTGTACTGGGATTCCCATTTTCCTAAGGACATTCCCATTTTTCCTAAGGACATGGCTGAGCCATTCTATGATCAATGAAGCACACATTGACTTCTCAGTATTATTTGGCTTTCTCAATTTCAGTATACATCCACATATCTCGTTCCACAGCCTTTTCTAAAACCAGCTTGAACATGTGGTATCTCCCTTTCCATGTATGTCTCTAATCTATATTGGATGATCCTAAACATTCCTCCTCCTCCTCCTCCTCCTCCTCCTCCTCCTCCTCCTCCTCTTCTTCTTCTGTGAAATTAAGGATATTGTATGATAGCTCGCACACTCTATTAAGCCTCCCTTTTTTTTTGACATTGCTATGTAGATTGACTTATTCCAATTTGTTGGCAACTGCATCATCCTCCAGATTTACCAGTATAATTTAGTTAGAAACTTTGTCAATTCAGCTTCTGTTGCTTGCCATATTTCTGTAGAAATTCCATCAATTTCTATAGCATTCAGATTTAGTGCTGATCTAACTTCATCTTCTAGTACTAAAGTTCTTGGAAATACAGAATATCTTAGATATTGACATCTCCTCTGTACAGAATGTCAGTATACTCCTTCTATCTTTGTTTGATTTTCTTTGAATCAATTACTATTTATCCACTGACACTTTAGCATACCAATTTGAGGTTGGAATCTCCAGAGATCTTCAAGAAGACTTTGCTTGTTTTTCATTTCTGTTTCCCTCTTCAATGTTTTTGCAGATTTTGTTGCTCCTTATTTCTCTATCAGCTCTCTGAAGTCCTCTGTTAAGTTCCTTCCTGAGACCTCTGTCTATCTTGGCTTTGGCTTCTCTTCTTCACAAATTCCACTGTTTGTTCTGACATCCTGTTTAGTTACTTCTGTTTCTTGGTCTTTGGTAGTCTCTTTTCACATTCATCCTTAACAACTTATTTGATTTCATTCCACAGCTCCTCTGGTTCCCTATTAATGAGGTTCAGGACTTCAAAGCTATTACTGATCCTCTTTCTGAAAATGATGGATATGGAAGAACAGATAGTATGTTACTATTTCACATCCAATACCAGGCTATGTTCAGTGCAGGAGAGAAGAGCACACTGCAGGAAGACATAAGAAGGAAACTCTTACCACAGGTCCAGCAACTTTGAGGTTTCCAAAGAACAACAAATTACATCATACTTAAGATGTGTGGTTTTTAAAATGTATCATTTATAATCATAATATTAGTGTTGTGGTGCAGAGAACAGAGAGGAGACACCCATTATAAAGCCTTCAAAACTGAAGATCCCTGTTTCTCTATTTACAAAGGAGTACAAAAATGTGTGCAGTAGGAACCAGTTATTCAAAGACTTCTTATCCACCTTGTTTCATTCTTGCTGAGACTCCTGTGAATAAGTTTGTCAGTTTATTATAGTTGCATATAAATGTTTAGGCAGCCCTGGTCAAATTGTATGTTCCATACAATTTATATGTATGAGCAAAGTGAACAAAAGTTGACACAATATCCACATGGTACAAGGTTACAGACAACATCTTTCTGTAAATTTGAATTCATATCTACTATTTATCTGCAGTTGTTTAGAGATTCAGAATAAAACAACAGTGAATACAGCCAATTAATACATTTGGGTACCATTTCAGTCAGTAGTTTGTAACACTCTCCTTTGGCAGAAGTAACAGTTTCGAAACATTTCCTCCAACCAGCTAGAAGCCTTTCTGTTCTTTCTTTCAAAATTTTTCCCACTCTTCCTTGCAGAACTCTTTTAGTTCAAAAATATTCTTGGGTCTCCCAACACGCACTGCATGTTTGAGGTCTCTCCATAAAATTTCAACATGCTTAGCTATAATTTTTAAATTCATTTTCAAACTTTTCAGTAATTTGACAGGCCTATACATTACCATTAATACATTGTATATATCATTAGAAATGTGTACATTATAACGATTTCCTAAACTCCAAAAATATTCAGTGGCCTGTTCCAGTTTGTTTCACCCTTATTCGTTTTTTATTAACCTTGTAGCAATTTAATAAAATTAGTAAACTTGTCACGTTCACAATATTCTAGATTAGTTTTGTCATGAATCATTATAATAAGGACAAGTATTTAGCATTTTAAATGCCACAGAAATACTGCTAATCTGTCATATTTATCTGTGATGAAATCATTTAAGGAACCTAATAAGGTGTTTAGCAAGTTCTCCAGTTATCTCTAATTGTAGTATCTGTCTAATTGCCTGGATGATTACTTCTTTCCAAAAAAGTCGGCCACATGTGGAGATAATCTCTTGCTTGTTTACAGCCTCTCCAACAACTAGATAATATAGCAGAAGTGCCTATTCTCAAGATATTCTTAAGAATTAAATATATATTGGCCATAGTTCAGTGGAAGGATTTCTGTCACTTTAAGTATGCTGATTAGTGTTGTGTTATAGTTTATTTTAAATGAACTATTTGCTTAAACACTGTTGCAACTGGAAATCATAGAATCTTTTTTTAAACAATTTGAATATTCTGTCCATTTCATGTATGCAAGGCAAATGCTTTTCTTACATGTTAGAATTTCTCTCTCCTAACAGATAGAATGCATGGATGTATGATAAAAACCTTAACTAACTTCTGAGAGAATTACAGATCATAAGGAAAGAAAACATTCCTGATCTTGCCAATGTCACTAAACGTAATAACTTTGCACCAGACCCCAATTATGCAAAATTTAAATTTTGTGTTTTACCTTGGACATACAAATTGAAATAATTGCCATGTGTTTAAAAATAAGCATCTGCTCAGTGCTTTGCAGATATGGCAACAGACAGCTGAATGACAATCCTCTAGTTATCACTAGTGGCAGTATCTCTAATTACAGTATAGCCTGATAACCTAGATGACTTCTGCTTTCCAAAACTTCTCGGTGAGCAAGTCACCCATTGGAGAGGTTAAGAAATACCAGTATTTTACAAGTGAGGTGTGAAACATATGGCACCCGAGCAAAGTTTCCTAGGTCTGAAGGTGCAGGACTGACTCTGAACATAAAATCATGACTCCTCCTTTACACTGTGGATATGAATAGAAAAAATCTGAGATAGATGAAACACCCACACTAAAACTGCCATGCTTTGCTTGTCCTACCATATAGTATTTCAGGGCCTAGGGGGAAATTCTTTGGTGCTGTAACAGAGTATCACAAGAAATAGTGACCGGGGGTGGAGGTAATCTCCTCCTCCTCCTCCTCTTCCTCACCCATCAGTAGAAATGCTATGTGTGAGACTCTTAATTCTGTCTTCGCAAAGCCCTATGAAATGACTACTCCTAAATGAAGAAAGTTATGACAATATCATGTGTCAGTGGAGTTTTTCATAACATAAATGGTTGCTATGACTGCACTATCTTCAGACGACCAATAAAAACAGAAACCATCAAGCACCACATCTCCTGAACTGCCATCAGCCATAATGAAGTAGAGCCATATTTTAGAGCAAGTGATCAGCCTGCTCTGTTGCCTTAATGTGATATAACTTTACCCTTGGTGCTGTTAGGAAACCTTCGTATGATTCACTATTTTGAGGACTGCACGCATTCATGCACTGCACCCCATCATGCACTGCATACAATCCCTTTACATGCAAAGCAAATTCTACGCTGGTCCCTTCCTACAGGACAGAGATGACCACAAAGACTGAATAAAAAATGTTCATTCGGTAAATAAACCCTGGTGGCAATAGAGAAGAAGAGCAATCCGGAAAATACCGAAGGACAGAATTCTGGGTCCTGGCGGGTTGCTAAGGGGATCAACCTGCAGGGCATGTAATTAAAGATTCATTAAAAAGGGGCTCACTGATTAGGGCGTTGATTATAGTACTTGCATTCAGATATGACTATGCAGACTCTCCGCATACCCAAACTGAACCTCATGTCTGACTGCAGGTCTTTCAGCAGTCTCCATGTGTATTTTTCAGCAGTCTCTATATATTGTCCACAATACGTGCTTTGCAGTCAGCCACTCACCCCTGGTAAGATGCCAAAGAGAGATGAACATCCTGTAGAGGAATATATAAGAACGGCTCTGGATTTGATGATAAATGTCTCACTCTACCAAGTCTAGGAACATAGTCTGTTAAGCTCACCCACCGCCAAATTCCCCACAATGATTATTCACAAATCACTGTGTCTTCCGTTGGACTGGGAATTTCTTATTACTCTATCTAATTACTGTAATTTTACCAAATTTTATTTTGTTTGGCCTCAGTCTTAAGTAAATACAATTTCTTTCCTCCACTTGCAATCTCATTTTAAGTATTAGGAAAATAGCAAAGGAAACAGTACTATTTTTTATTATGCTCTGGGGTCTTTTTGGAGGGGGGATTATCTCAATCTTGTCCAACCTCAAAAACAAATAAACAAACATATAAACCCCACTACAAGGAATTTTTATCAGAGCTACGTGCATGAGAAGTAAGAGGAATCTCAGTCTCTGATATGATGCTACAGCCTGAAATGGTATTTTCCTCTGTTGTTCCACCAAATATTTTTGGCACTTATCTGCTACCTTATACCATGCACTAGATATTTCTCATACCCAATTTAGAATCTGTTTCTCAAACCAGTCTATCACTTTCTATTCTAACACATACTGAAAATATTTCTGGCAAATATTTCTCCAGAAGTTCTCTTGCTTAAAAATATTTCGAGTAACCTTAGTAATTGCACCATGCTTTCGATAGAATGAGAACGGTTGGGAATCTCCAAGAACAGAAAAACATACACGCAGTCCTCCCAAGGAAGACTGATTATCTGAAAGCATTCTCCAAACCAAGCTAGTAGTTAGAATACATATCGAAAACAGGCCTCCATAAGGCAACGACACAGACCCTACAGAATAGGACCAAAGGAGAAAAAAAAATCAAACAGTTCAGTTCAGACTAGGTCCTTTGCATTATCATTTATTTTTAACAAGATGGTATGAGGTAGAACCTACTCAGCGTAAACAACATCATCTCACAGTACCTTGCTGGGAATGCAAGAGCAGGACAGGCCCTTCCCAAACGATTAATGAAGCTGTGGGGAGACTCATTGCAGACCTAGCCGGTTGTTGCCCTCCTGCCTTCTGCAGCACAGCTCCCTTGTTCAGTCCTGTACAGTCTGAGTGCTAAGTCCTGATTCATGGTTTCAGGCTCCAATCAGGAATGCAGCCATTGAAAACAGAACTATTTTTACTCTTGACCAGCCACAGCCTCTCTGTTCCATAAAGACTTCTAAAGATAAAACTAGTTAAGAGAGAGAGTATGTGTGTGTGTGTGCATGAACTATGGTTCCCCAGCATTCATGAAGCTTCTAAACCATGGAGCTGTTTACAGGGAAAATTGCGATAAATCAAAAGTTATATATTTGATTCATATTTGATTTGTATTTCTAGCTATAGAAATCATCCTAGAAATAGATAGCAAACAAAACATTTATTTCCCTTTCCCTTTGTACATTTGAGATAAAGCTTTTTCAAAACAAGACATGTCCTATACATAAAGCTGACATATGCAAAATAAATACATAAATAAACAATCCTCTACCTCCCCTTTTTGGTGGGGCACGCATAGCTTACAATATGAAGTAGCAACCCTAAGAGTAAAGAGATCCAAAGTTGGCATATTATGGCCTGGTTCACATTTTCTTCAACTGAGAAGAAACTCTGCACTCTTACAATAACAACTAACCTTTTCTGTACTTCAGCTTCTCTTCTCCAAATTCCTGTTTTTATCTGTCTCTCTCATATGCTGTTTCCCCACAACTCAAGGGGTGTTACCTTCCCCGAGCTCTGATTGTTGTATCCTTCCTAAATATCAACAAATAAAAAACTGGCAGGATCGTATTTTACAAAATAAAATAAATCAATACTTTCAGAGACAATACTTTTCTATCAACTAGGATGCTACAGTCCCTGAAGATGACACACTCACAAAATGCAAAGGCGAGAAACAAAACTATCTCCCAAAAACTCATGGCCATTTGTGAAAGGACAATATAATGAATTCTTATCAGGAGATACATGGATTCTGTACGGCAGAATGGATCCAAAGCTGGGGTCATTGCAAATTCCCATGAATTCTATTGCATTAGAGGCATTGCATTTTGCATCTACAGCATTTTTTCAAAAAGAGTTTCTGTACAGATCCCAAGTCTCAGACCCTGAGCTGCTTCACAAGATAGTCTGCTTGCTGGATGTACAATGTTCAATTACTTTTTGAAGTTCAATTTAAAAAACAAACAAACACGCTTTTCATCAGTGCTTATAGACAAAAAAGAACACATCAGGGACCTCAATAACAACGTGTGTGTGAAACATTGTTCTTTTTTTAAAAAAAGGTCTCCACACTCCTCTTCTGTGAATGCTTAGAGTTATAAAAATGAAGGAAATATGTGGGCCAGCTAAAATTTCCATGGCTTCAAAAGCACTTTGCTTCCAGCTGCTTTCAAAAACTTTCCTCTTCATATTAAAAAGTCAGACACTTTAATCAGAGTGGAACAAGCCTCTTAAAACAACAATAACAAAGGCTCCCCAATACATTGCTCTCCTTATTCATCCCAACTCTCCTGAATGAGGAGCTCCTTTTTATTTCAAAAGCAGCCTGAAAGTAAGTGGGTTATATCTTCCATGCCCAGTACTCTCCCATACCAGAAAATGTCTGGAGTTCACATCCAATCTCAGTCCAAGAAGAAAAGCACTTTCAATTCTGATGCTTCATGAGGGATTAAAGGGATAAGGCACCCCACACAAGGGGTGGAGGGAGCAGAGGAATTCACTTTCTACTGAGTCCAACTATTTGTCCATTGCCTGGCAACAACTATCCATAGTTTCAGGTGGGAGTTTTTTCTAACCCCACCTAGGGATGCCTGAGACTTTCTGCATATTGTATTGAACACATGCTGGATTATGGCTGTGACCCAGAAACCATATGGCTCTGCTTACCCACTCTCTTTTAGGCTTTTAGGCAGCACACTCATGTACCCACAGCCTTGGAGTCCTCCTTCTCACTCAGATAGGCACAAAGATTCTCCAAAGGTTGTAAGATCAGCTCCCATCGTATTCTGAGGAAGCCTATAGAGATCGCAACCTTGTTGATGAACTCCAGACATTTCACCTTTGTCACTGTAATTGCTGGCCAGTATCATGTGAAGTGTTTGTGGCCAAGGTTTGTAGCAGCAGGACAAACTGAAAGTAGAGTTGTTTTATGGTTTAATATGACTCCGAATCTATGGCTATGTGTTAAAGATCCATGCGTTTTCCCTGGCTATGTCTTTTTTTGGTTCCTTCAAGTCAGTTTTTTGTTGTTGTTGTTTTAACTCCTGGTGACTGCCCGGACAAGTCCCTGCAGTTTTCTTGGCAAGGTTTTTTGGAAGTGGTTTGCCATTGCCTGCTTCCTAGGGCTAAGGGAGAGTGACCGGCCCAAAATCACCCAGCTGGTTTTGTTCCTAAAGTGGACCAGAACTCCCAGTCTCCCAGTTTCTAGCATGATGCCTTAATCACTACACTAAAGCTCTTGGCTCTTATTATGAATGACTAATCCTATATATTTTGTGTCTCTACATACAACCAGGTAACCATTTAATATCTGAAGCCAAAGGCAACCATTAAACCGCATATTAGGTAGAAATGTAATACAAAAAACAATGTACCTTATCTTGTTCCTGCTTGCAAATATTATGGACTACAATTCCCATAATCCTTGATCACCGGCTACTATGCCTGCCACAGCTTATTGGATTGGTAGCCTAAAACATCTGAAGAAGACCCAGTTGCAGAAAACTGTTGCAAGGTGAAGCCATGGCCAGTTTGAGGTGCTGCAGAGTACAATCAATGCTTGTTCTGCTTTCCATGAAGCAGCTTTAATGATACACCTGCAGCCCAAGTGAGGTGTATGAATTGAAACGAAATTAGAAACTGGCATGGACATGATTTGTTCAGACTATAACCTAAATAAAATGATGGTTCTATGCACTAGTCTGCCCAGCTAGTATACTACAGGACACTGTTCTAGTTGTCAATGTTGCTCTTCCCAGTTCCTTCTCCTTAATTCATACTCCAAATTCAAATCTGGCATCTTTGGAATGCTAACCATGTACTAATCCACTGAACAATAGCTCCATTTCTAGACTTTTCACAAAGCTGGAGAGTACAGCTGGGACATCAGGGTCCCACTCACGCAAGAAGGCCAAAGAAAGGATCTGACTTATCAAGAGTGTCACTATTATCTGTTACCATACAGTTAAAGTGATGCTCCCTCCCATTTACGGACTGAGTTCTACTTCAGTTCCTTTTCTTTTTCAAGCTAAAACTACCATAGCTGGAAAGACTCCCTAAAGGCCACTTTGTCACCTTGCAGTAACTGGACTCAAAGCTGTATTTCATGGCTTTCTCAGTGCACTGTTCTTTCACGCTGAGCTCAAAGTACTGCTTCCTATGTGGCCGCTATATTTCTCCTTTGATGGTCTTCTCCCACAGATTCTAATGGGAACACATTATGAGATGTACTAATGTACTTAAGGTGGACTTGTCCCTCCTCCAAAAAACAAGAATCCCTTTTCAGATTGATTTACAGCTATGTCTTCTACATATATCTTCTTCTGACCACTCTGCTATGGAGACCCATGGCACAGATCAAACCCATGATAAACTGGGATGATTGTGATGGAGCTAAGCACACACATTTTACTGGAAATCATCTTCCATGCTTTTCTGAAAGCAGATACTAGTCCATGGGTGGTTGAAAACTAAAAAAAATGCACACACTAATTTACTAGTGCACCTTTTACAAAACCCTAGCACAAAAAACATAAGCACATGTTTCGCCTCTGATTATTTCTAAGATGAACATGGCTATCACCTTTCAACCTAATCTATCGAAATCAGCTTGTGCTGATAAAAATGAAGACGCTTTCACTTTGGAAGACAATGTAATCATCCGTAATACATCAATGTTTTTAAAAGTACCTGGAAAATGTAACTAACTTTCTTCATAAATGCTCAAAATGAGCCACCCTAGTGTGTAAAATGGGCTGCAGCATATACATGTGTCAACATGGTCGTGTATGTGCAGCAGAGACCAGAGACATCCATTACATTATTGCAAAGGGACCTTATGGAGATTCTGGGAACAGATAGCCTAGCAGCTAACTCCTGCTGAAATGTCAACATTTGAAGGAAAAAAAAAAGGCTTCTGATATAGCCCGACCATTTTCTATATCACCATCAGGACTGAAGCATCAGAAAAAAAATCAAGTATCAGGTAAGTAGGAATACAATTGCTCTTTAAATCTCTCTTCCCCTGTCCCTTTCCCTATCCTTCAGTTGCTAAGTAATCTTTAATTTTACAGCCCTTACCCACTTCCCACACCCTCTGCCAGGAGACTGGATGTCAGCCTTGAACTGCCAGACTGCACAGATGTAATACGCTATTCTTCCTCTCTCTCAGCAACAACAGTGAGCTACTTTGCAGAACTGATGTAACCCAATTGCCAGCTGCAGTACAACCTCCTGCCGCTGAGCAAAATATGAATATATGTATGTATATTTCTATTTCTATTTACTATCTACTTCTATCTCTACTCTATCTACTTCTATTTCTACTGGGTTTTTTTTCCCCCTCGTGGGAAGGTAACCTCCAGATCCAATGGCTACAATTACTCCACAGATTTTTGTTATGTACACAGACAGTATGCAGGAATCCAGTATTTGCAACTACATATATTTTTTCTAGCATCTTATTTACCACCAAAGAATACTACCACAAATCTTGGCTAAAACATTGTCAGAATTAATTTGCTCCAATGTATCCTCTCAAAGCACTAAAGGCCTTGTGTCTAGCACCTTCAAAATAGTAGAAATAACAATTATGTCCATCCAACGTAAGCATTTGCCACATTAATGAAAGCCAAAAAGTTTGTACTAAATGGGCAAGTCAATTTCCTACTAGAAACTGACTACTGATTAAAACCGTCCTTGCAAATTGCTCTTTGCTTCCCTGTCAACAAGATCGGTCAGTGATCAGTCTTGGTCTGACTTAGATTTACAGATAACAGAATCGGGAGTTGTAAACATTTATTACTGCTAATACAGCCTTTCTATTATGAAGTGCCAATTGTGTGAGATTGTGGGGAGGCTGGAAAAAGAATGGAAGGGAGCAGACATGAACAATCAAGAGGTAAAAGGCAAATCAAGTGGCAGTTTATTTCATAAATGACAGCTCAGCCCATGTGGCAGGGAATCTGGGAAGAAGCATTTCAAATCATGCAAAGAGACTCCACCTTAATAAATTCACTATAAATGAGAGTTGGAAATCCCCTTACAGTTTCCAAGATCGTATATTTACCTCCAAGGTAGTACTAAATATATCTTACCCGAAATCTTTGTAGTTCATGCTTCCATGATTTTGCCCGACTGCTTGGGGCTTGACCAAAATAGTTGCTGCTATTGAATATTTGAACTGGCAATGTCCCAGATAATTTTGTTTCAACAGGAAACATTCAAAAACACTAAAGGCAGGAAAACTAAGCATTAAATTTTAAAACGCTTAGCTAGCATAATGCTAACGCCATTCTATATCAAATCACATGCATATTCTGTACAAGTGTTTTGCATACAAACCTTTTGAGGCTGAGGCATTGTAGTTTCCCAGCACATAATTAGGAACATAAGGTCAGTGGGTGAGAAAGACCCACATAGAACTACAGCTGGGAAAGAACTACAGCTCTGTCCTGTCCTGTGGAGTATGTAGTGTCCAAATTAAAAGCCCACAAAACATTAGCAAACTATCCTGGGATTTTAGCAAACTACTGCATCCTTGGCAATATGAAGGGTGAATTACTGTGCTACTTACTCCCACTACAAATCATTCACCCTTCAAATGAAACATCAAGATCTGTAACACTAATATTAAATTTATGCAGATAGTGTTCTCAAGTATCTTAGACAAGTCATGAGGATTCTAGTCTGGTTGGGCAGCCCCAATTGTACTAAGTACAACAGTATCATTTGATAGAGCTCTGGAAAGCTTTAGATTCGGTTCTAAAAAGCTGCTTCAGAGTATGTGGGGTGTACAGCTAGTCCTTGCTTAACGATCATGCATTCAGTGACCATTTGAAGTTACAGCATGGCAGAACGAATGGTATATATGCCCAGTCCCTGAAGTTATGGCCGTCACAGCGCTCCTACAGTCATGTAATCAAAATTTGGGCACTTTGCAGCCCACCTGCACTTACGACCACAAGGGTGCTTCAACTTCCCCTACTATCTCCCCCCCTCCACCAACTCTGCCCTTTTGGCTGCCCTGCACACCACTGCCTCTGCCTACAGTGGGCTCCACTGGCTCTTATTGAAATTCTGCACGGCCTTCTTGCAAGGCTTTCAAATTGGACAAGGGCTGCACACAATTTGAAAGCCTCACAAGAAGGCCACATGCGATTTGGACAAGGCCATACATGGCCTCAGGAAGAAGAGACAATGCCAAAGAAGACACAAGTAATATGTGAATGAGCTCTTATTATTATTAAACTCGTATGCCACCCAACTCCCAACCACTCTGGGAAAGATGACCCCCCCCCACAAATAAACACAAAAGAGAGCCTTTTATTACTTTGGATCCTGTAATAAACACTGAGAGTTTGGACTCCGGAGGAATTACACAGTGCAGGGAAAGGGCAAAAGGGACACAATAATGACCCGGGGGAGTGCTCAGTTCTGCCCACATTAATGAATGTGGGTTGAGCGATTTGCCAGCACAAAGCAAGGCTTTCGAGGCTCAACCTTATGGAGACAATGGATCAAAAAGGAATGTAAAATGGACATATTTTTAAATGAATGGTCTCTTAGGGCAGCTGACTGCCTATCGGGGGATGAGGACAGCTCAGAATTGGCCTTATTTCCCACTAGGAATCAAAGTGACCTGTTAAAGTTCCCTGTCAGGTTGTTTGAAAGAACGGTTTTTGCATTTATCCAGGGTTTCCACTGTTTGCCTATTCACATGAGGGCAACTCCAGCTAATTCAATTACAGTAGGAGACACAAAGCTTATGAACTTTAAATTCTTCAAATACTAATACCTCACGCATTGTTTTGTCATCACAAAGCTTGGTTCTTGGCTGCCTCCAACATTCTTGTTTTTGTGGCCCCCCAGAACAGAACAGATTCTTCAGCCAGGGCACCGGAGCAATGAGGAAAAAAAAGGAACATGAATACTGCAATGGCTGAGCTTCTTGGTAACACGGTTGAGGTGGACAACAAACAAATGCCAATGCTACATTTGTTGCTTTTCACATGAGGAGTGATGGTTAGAAGGCTTTACCTAAGCCACATATAATACCCTGCCCTCACAAAAACCAATGTTCTCAGTATGTTTCCCATACTTAGAAATGAATGAATCCGTCCTATTCTATGGGGAGAGTAAATCATAGGAAACTTTCCTTTATCTTCTATCCAGATAACCTCTCATCTCCTGCTCGAGTTTAGTGGAAACTTCTTTCCTTCTGTGGCTTGGGTAGATAAAATGGCAGTAGCTGCAGTGCCCATTACAGAGAATAGATAAACCATAAAATGATAGCTGTGGAAGGAAATGGTCTCCCACTTCCTCCTTAAGGCGTAAGTTCCCCAGCAGGATCTTATATTTGACAAACTGATAGAAAAAGGAAGGTGGCTGTGTAAGGATTGTTCTTTATCTCAACTAGATTCTAATTTAGAAGTTGGAGGTTTTAACTTCACAAAATGGAACTGGAGGGCAGAATGCAACAGTGAGCAAAAATAAAAACAAATCACCTTTATCTGCTAGGCATTTTAATTGCATTTTCAGCAGTATATTCAAGATCAACATTTTTAGATTCATACGTATGAACGGTAATATGCATCTTCCTTATTGCAATATTCAATATTCAAGAGATAAACAGTTTTCAACAACATTCACATTTAAAGGAATCAGAAGAGGTGGGAAAATCCACTTTATCAGGCAAGACAGTCAACCTAATAAAACAAAGCAGCTTCTGCTTGATAAGTAAATTCATTTCTACAATTGTTTGCTTTATATTCTGTTTTTTAATACCAAGTGCCTATAATGAGGTAAGCTTCAAGATGATAAAGCAATATTCACCTTTTGGCTAAGCAAACTCTGGATTAGCCTTTTATTTAAAATGAAATAAAGTTTACAGACTTCTGATATGGGCTGCAGATAAGCCATGACATTCAGCTAGAGCTGTTTCCAAACAAGGCCTTTGTTCTGAAATCATAGTCCTTTGTTACTTAATTTGTAAGGAAATCCACAAATATCACAGCCCAATTGAATTCTCTTTGTTCACCCATGTTTTTCAGATCTGATTTATGGCTTTAAAAAAATAAAACTTCCAGCCTATCCAATAAGGGCAAACTGCTATTTACACAAAGAGAGAGAAAGAGAGAGAGAGAGAGAGAGGTTTAAACTGAAAGCTGCTTATTTCAATTTCATCCTGTTTTATTGTTTTCTTGTTCAGGGCAGCTGGCAAGTTAGTGATCAATTATTTCTTAGATGACTACCTTTTGTTCCCCATGTACAGAGATTATTACATTACAAGCATCTTGCTACTATTTTTGACTTTATTCTGTGTATTTTATGGAAATGGTGCAATTTAACCAAATGGAAAGCAACAGCACTGAGGGGGGAGGAAAGAAAGTAGTAATTACATATCCACGGAAAAGAAAGCAGTCAAGTATGGGGCAATTCAGGGGTAATTTTATATTAATCCTATAGGTATGCCAAGTAGGAAAGCAATAAAATGAGCTGAACCTTTGAATATGAAAGTCTCAATTGGTATTTAAAAGACTCTTGACTGAATGAAACATCCTTCTTGTAGGCATTATACAAGGATGGTAGTCATGGGAAGGCAATGGTGGGAAAGACAGTGTTGTATTAAGTGCTTGTGAAAAGCCATCATTTTAATTCTATTTCTAGGGATTGTGGAAAATCAGTACCTCACTATGAGATTATAGGCTTCAATGTGGATGAACTAAATTTATTTAAGAATACTACTGAAACCATTCTGAGAATATGATTAGAGATTATTCATAAAATGTTTCACCCTTTTGGAATTTCATTTCACTACTTAATTTAAATCGTTCATAAATACTTTCTTATCACTTTGATGCAACCTTTCTGTCTCCTCAGTGATGACATGGGACCTCTCTTAATGGATCTTCCAGATACATGCCAGAATTCTGATATTTGTTTTTTAGAATTTTATCTGTAGAGAACCATAGAGATGACCTGGGAGAAGGAATGCAGCAGTTAGCAAAACATGGATTAATCCTGGAAAAGGAAGAAGACATCAGAAAGAAACTTTAAGGGATTCCAACTTCACTCTCTTTTTGTATAAGAGGGAGGGAAGGGAAAATGCTTCAGGCTTTCAAGATTCTGTTAGTATAGCCCCCACCAGTAAAGCAGAGTTCCAATGTTTCTTGTGGAGTCTATTCCTGACATGGCTTACCTTGAAGGACTGACAATATCTGGCTTTTCCCCTGAAGTGTATACAGCACTCACTCCTCCAATTTAAAGCAATAAGGCAGGTTGAGCTGAGCCAATGTACTGGCTTAAAGTCATCTAGTAAGTTCCCATGACTGAGGGTGTAATGGTATCTGGGAATGACCTTGGGAGACAGGGGGAAGAGCTGCAGCCAGGGCAATGGTTGGATAATGTGGGTGTGGCAAAGAAGGGACCCTCCCTAGTTTCTTGGGTTGTAAGGGCTACAGGGGGGAAATGTATTTTCAGACTTGCAAGATTGATGTCAGCCTTGCAAGGTAGTTCAGATAAGAAGCATACCCAGAAGTACCAGTTCTACCTTTTTGTAAGGTTACATTAACAGAATCTTGCAAATCTGAAAGTACACGTCTCTCCCGTTCGCCTTTACAGCCTAAGAAACTAGGGAAGGTCCCTTCTGAGATGTTTGCCATGCCCACATTCCTGCTGGGGGCTAAGCCAGCTCTTATCCAACTGTTCCTCTGGCTGCAGCTCTTCCCCTGACTCCCAAGATCATTCCTACATACCATTACAGAGAGTGAGCCTGAACAGAAGTCTCCCCAGTCCTAGACCAACATCTTAACTGCTCCACTCTATATTTAAAGAATATATCATCTTAAAGGATATCTAGACTAATGAACAGGTCTTCCTAAACTTCCTGTTAATGAAAATTTGTCTTTAGTTTTAGATATAGATTAAATACCTTATTTACTAGGACTTTTCAGGATCCTAAGAAGTGCTTTGGAGCTTGCACAAGGTTGAGCACAGCACCTCTCTACCATTCATTAAAGCAGCTCCTCTTTTTTTCAGGCTTACAGCTTCTTTCAAGCTTTCCTCTGAGCCTAAAAATGGGGCTGCTTTAATGAATAGTAGAATTATCTCATTAAAGTTAATGTAACATTTAAAGCAGCTCCATCTTTTTTTTCCAAACCCACCTATAAGCATGGTCAACAGAGAGGTGCTATATTCATCCTCACACAAGATCCACTTCTGAATCATTTTTAAGCCATGTACAGCCCTAATGTTAACCAGAAAGAAAGCCAATCAGTCACTCATGCCCTGGTCACCTCACAGCTTGACTGCTGCAATGCAGTGTACATGGGATTGCCCTTGAAGACCACCCAGAAGTTTCAACTGGTTCAGAATGCAGTGATGTCAGCATTGATGGGCATGCCTTGGTACGCCCATGTAACATCTCTGCTTCGCAAGTTGCACTGGTTGCCGGGCTGCTTCTGGGTGTGACTCAAGGTGCTCGTTGTTACCTATAAAGCCCTACATGGCATAGGGGTTGGTTACTTGAGGGACCTCCCAATAGCATCTGCCTGGTCAATTCAATCTGACAAGGTTGGTACACTCTGGGTTCCTTCAATTAAACAATGCTATCTATCAGGACCCCAGAAGCAAGACATCCCTGTAGCAGCACCTGCCCTCCAGAATGAGGTTCTCCCTGAGATCTGAGCAGGACCCACCCTGCGGGTGTTCTGAAGGGGCCTGAAGATCTGGCTCTTCACCCAGGCCTTTGGTGAGGATGACTGAAGCCTCCTTTTAACTTAGGTTGTTTTCTTTCTATTCCAACCAGTTTGTTATTTTGTCATCTCTACCTTTTTTTTTTGTTTTTTGTTTTTATTGTCTTCTTTTTATGTTTTAAATTATTTGTAAACTGCCTAGAGTCACTGGGAGTCAGACAGCATATAAATTTAAACAACAATAACAACACTTCTCCAGCACAATTAGAGTAAATAGGAAACAATTGTAAGCACACACACAGAGAAATCCTCTGAAGAGCCACTTCCGGGGAAGCAATGGCGGACTGAAGATGGCTCCGCAAAGAGTGGAATTGACTGCCGCAGTGGAAAGAGGAGCCGGTGAGTGAATCAGCTCCTTGGAACTCCTCTCCTGAGTAAGGAGGGGACTAGGATCACCCACAAATTTGTTCCATACAGAGGCTCCCTACAAAGAGATCATAAAATACTGATCTCTGGCAGGTTTTTTGGTACCTGGGGGGGAAATCATCTTGCCTAAGCCGTGGTTTGGTGGCTTCAAAAGGACACTGGGTTCACCACTTCCTCTCTTAATCATCTTAGAAAATTGCCTGTTACTGATCTTTTGGATGTTAAGGACCTTCAGAAGGGCAAGTTTCATTAAGCCAGGAGAATTTCCTTCTATCCTTGATGAAAGAAGTTTTATGTAAGTTTAAGGATTAAAAAGAAAAATCCTTACTTTTGCAAAAATAGTAAAAGGGGGACTAGAATGTTGACTCTAGAAAGTTAAGGGGCCAGATGGACTTGAAAAAATATTTCTTATGGGTTGTTTAAAATTTTATAAAATATATACTGTATATGAAGATTTTGAAATTAACTGTAAGAAATCCTCCCATGGGAAAATTTTGTTGATTGAAAAGTAAACATATGATAAGAGGGGATTTTGAAGGTTGACTAGAGGGAATCAGAGAGAACTAAAGATTACAATTAAAGGAGAAGAGACCCATTAATACAATGGAGCAATACTATTTGGCTATAGAAGAAATCAAGGATATTTGGAAACAATGTACCCAAAAATTACTCTTAAGATTGTCTGCCACTATAAAAATGGATTTAACAGAGGCTACAGAAAAGGAACAGATTTTACTAGACAAAATAGAGACTGAGGCTGATCTGAATATGGATTTGAAAATGGATTTAAAAATGCCAGACTACAAGAGTGATATTGAAAAAGATGCCACATTGGATTTACCAATGAAACTGGCTGATGTCTTTATAATTAAAGGGGATGTACAAATAATAAAGCTTTCTAAGTCATTCTTCTGATTTATTATCTTGGATTTACAAAAGAGATGTGTTAAACTAGTTAAGAAGTTCCTGAGATGAGACAAAGAGAAAAAATAAGAAATCAACTTATGGAACATTATTTGAAGGGATTAAAGATCAAGCTTTTTAAAAGTAAATGGAAGGAGTATAAAGTGGATTTATTCGAGCAGAGTTGAAATATATATGTTGTAGTTTCTGGTAGCTATTGATGGAACAGGCTGCAAAATCCAGACTAATCCTGGAGATCTTCACTCGATTATTGTGTGCATATATCTGTATCTCTCTGTATGTGTATACACACACGCACACACGCACACACACATCTGCCAAAAACCAGTCTGTAAAAAAGAGCAGGGCCAAGAAAAACTTTTTTAAAAAATTAATAACTACATATTAACATTAGTTGCTTATACAATAAACTACCCCTTTTATAAAACCAATTAGTCCCCATCAGATGGGAAGAAAACAGAACCGGGGGGGGGGGGAACTGGATATAGATAAGTGAAAGAAGAGGTAACTGGCAGTTCAGGAAAGAAAACAGAGAGAAGCCCTTTTGAGACATGACAATTCAGGCAAGTAGCCCAAACATGGAAGAGGCTTCCAGACCACCCCTGCTTTTCAACAATGTCCACCCCTCCACCACTCACTTCTGTTCAACAGTATTTCCCAGTCTCCTTATTAAGTAAAATATGCCCCCACCCCACGTCAATTCATAGATAATAGTTTGAGAAAATCCCTTAATTGTTTGGGAAATGTTTCCTTTTGGATAAATATGGTAGGAAGTAGCATGAGCAAATAAAAAGTGTGTGTGTGTGTGTATGTCCCATATACAAGCCAACATTAAACCAAATTAGTTATATAAGATTTTTAATTAAATTTGATCTCTTAAGTGCCTCTCCATTAGTATCACCTCTTTACTATTATGTGTCTAAACTGTAACATTTAATTCATCCTGTTTTATTAGTTTATCTTGTTTTATGGATTATAGCCCACTATGAGATGAATGAGCTCTATATATTAAGCAAAATAAACTGATAGATACTACGGCAACAGTTAAATACACTTTAAGCCTAAACGTGGATTAAAAAACACAGATGTCATGTCTACATAAAATGCTATGTCTAGACAGATAAAGCATAACATGATGGCCTGGTTTATACTGCAGGCTAAGATACTGTCTGAGTTTCCCAGCCAAAATCTGAGCATTTTTAACTCCACTGAATTCAATGAAGTGTTCCTATGTAAAAATGTTTAACATTACCATCATAATGCTACTTTAACCATTTTATCTAATTTCACATTCATATCCTGTTCTATTTCATTATTTTATTTGCATCTCATTTATTTTATTTTTTACAGTTTATGCAAGATGTAACATCCCTACTAGGTAAATAAACAGGAAGATACTGGAATGGTTACTAGTAAACATGTCTTAATGACTTCACCAATAGAAGAATGTCTGTGCCACACTGAACAGTAGGAATTAAAAAGAATTCTGCTACAAATATTGCTTGGAATGAATTCATATTTTGTTTTCTTTGGATCTCAACAGAACAGTCTTTCCCTGGGGGAGAGGGGAGATTTGGTGGATGGTGATTGCCAAGAAATCACAGCTATCTTTAATTTTTTAAAAGCCAGGATCACTTGCAGTAGAGCTGGAATCAATAGAACCATGTGACCTTACTCTGATTCACACATGTCTATCTAACATTGAATAGCCACTTGTGAGGATGGTAATTATCATTGTACCCTTACTGTATTGCTCTCTTTGACTGAGTTCACAAAACAGTGTCAAGCCAGCCATATTTTAGGCTACTGTGTTGCCAGGGTTAATGGAGTAAATATATATTGTAATTTTAGCCTAACCGCAGCACTTAGGAATGGGTGAAATATCCATTGACAAACACCATACATTTTCCATAATTAGATAATCAATTTTTACCAAGTGCCAATATGTATTTGGAAAAAAATAAACAAAAAACAAAAAAGAAAAGAAAAAATAATAAAGACCACTATATAACATGTTAGGAACATGGTATATAGTGGTCTTACAGAGAAAAACATTTAGAACACTTATATGTAATACTTATATCCAGAATGAATTTTGTAGAGATGAAGATCATCTATTAGAAAAAAAACAAGTAGGTGGTGATCAGATTTGAATAAATGTTTCCTTTGTTGTAGGATTTTTTAAAACCTCTTGGTCCTTATGTTATTTTTTCAGCCAAAGCAATTTCCTACCCCTTTAAAATATCATTGATCCAAACAAAGATATATTTTCGTTTTCCAGTACGTATCATTTGCAAGCAAATTGTTCTCTCTCTAAATAGGCTACAAGGCTAGAAAAGCCATAGGATATGAATTGCAGCATAATATACAACCAAGGAATATTGTGTCTCCGGAATAAGTTAAAAAAAAAAAATCCAACTTGTGCACTGTCACTTAAGTTGCCCCATTAAGGATCCAAATTAACCTCTTACATGACTCGTATCTTGTATGTCAAATAGACCCAATACATTGGAAAACTGTAATGTCACAATCATTCTGGCCAGTGACATTACCCTTTCAGTAGTGTGAAAGATATTTACCCTTCATTTAACAGCTACTTTCACAGAAGATGCTTCCATTATTAATATTAGAGCTGGCTCAGTTCTAACCATGGTCTCAAACCCACTGAAATACTGGTTTGCTGAAAAGAAGAAAACATGTTAATGGTTCAATTTTCTCTGAAATGAGTAATTGTAGAAATACTGAAAGAGTTTATTTATAGAATGTGTCATCCCATTTACAGAATTATATTTTGTTTAAAAATATATACTGATTTATCATATTCTCCTCCCATTATCTTAAAATGTCAGAAAATATTCTTGTTATTGTTATCCTTGATTCCTATACAGTTTTGCAATTCATTGCTTAAATTCTGAAAAGAAGAAACTATTTATTCACAATCTCATTTCCACAAATGATAAGTATGTTTGAAAAGTGGCAACAGCTGGATTCTACCGAAGTCCTTCAGATTATTGGAATGGGGGTCATTCGGGCAGGAGACTGCCTCTCATAGAAAGTGAAGGGAATATGCCAACTTCCACATGAGTTTATCAGTATCTTCAGCCTACAAAGTAGGTTTGGGGAGATGAAGAGAACTGCAGCCGGAAGAGGGAATATTTCCATAAGCAAGAACTGCTCTGCATGGATCTCTGCTCACAGATAATCTGGGTGCAACTCAATGTTTTAATTAATTCTATTTGATAGAAGAACAGAACAGGAGAAAATATGAAATAAAAATGAGGTGGTATCATTGAAAGAGGATTAGGTTTGAGTCAGGAGATGCTTTTTTAAAGCTCTTGCTCAGCTCCAAAGTTAATTGGAGTTTTGAATTGAATTGAATTGAATTGAATTAGCCTTTTGAGCAAAACTACTCATGTTACTGCAGCACCCTATGGTGAAAATAAAAATAAGATAAGTAACTAAATAATATCCTATTCCAATAACATGAGAAAGACATCTTAGAGACATCGAATTCAGCAAATGAGTATTTCATACACTCAGCTGAAGAACTCTGAAATTATTCATATGTTTTCCAGCTTTAACATTCGGTGATCTTTATAGGTATTACTTATTACCCAAAAGATTTTTAGTAATCTTTCAGTCTTGTTGTTACAGCGTCATCATACTGTGAACTCTCAAAAGTTAATAAAAAATTAAAATCATGCCAAACATGGTTTGTGCTGACTAATTTAGAGCACAAACTACAGTTTAATTTTTCTTACCTACTTTTGTTTTCCTCTTGTAGGGCCCCAGTCATATGGCTGACTTATTTTACAGCAACTGAAGTAACTGAAGTTTTGTCAATCCAAACGTGTTAGTGTATCAATTCAGACATTAGTGAAGCAAGAGGGCAAAACTGACTGAAAATTTGTGATGCCCTTTAGAGACACCGAATGTTTAGGTTAGCTTTGAGTTTCTGCACATTGATTCAGTGGTAAAGTTATCAAGAATGACACATCACTCATGCCTTCACTCCTAAATAGCATCAGGTAACAAATGCCTATAGATGACTACAAATACTAGTGGAAACTAAGAAGATAAATTAGACTTACAAAGCAAATTGGAAGGGAAAATCTCCAAAAAAGTATTTATCATACAACATTCATCTTCACCACAAAAAACCTTAACAAGGCTTAACAAGGAATTTAATATTTATTCTAATATAGCCTACAGTCTTCCTCTACTTGTAGCCAGCCTCAAGTTTTTAAGACTTTTTTAACTTAAAATTTTTCCTCAATAATGGTAGTTCCTCTTACCCGCCAATACTCTTTTAATTCATGGATCATTAACTTGAGTATTTCCAGTGCAGCTCATCACTCAGACTGAAAAGACCGAACCCAAGACAAACTGGTCTATCAAATGACAACTATATAGAGGTAATATGATTATAGTTTTAATCTAAGATAACCCACAGTGCAAGTAACAGAACACTTTCTCCAATCCAGTACTGTCTGTTAAAGATAATTACTCCATATAAAAACACCCCTTATTTGTCCACTTGAACCTTGCAGTCCTAGAGAAAACAGTCGGATTATTGAATCTCGTTATCATCCCCAGCCCCACTTTTAAGGCTTTGGATGAAAATTATATACATTACACAAATATGGCTGTTAAACAGAGATATCAGTAGTATTAATGTAATTTGATAACATGGATTGTATGGGGGAATAAAGATGTGCCACTGCAGAAGTTGTAATTTAGAAAATAATTTTACATGTTATCTCTCCTATCTTGCCCAGAAATCATGGGTTGATAATTACGTTTGATTTCTAAGATTTAGCCCAGATTTGTAAAGTAGCATGGGATGAAATAAAAAACATGTTCATCTGGATGTACTCTTATTGGTATTTATTCTGAATTAAGCCAAGGCATCACACCAAATGATAGTTAGGGAGCATCTGTTGTCATGACTTCTGATCTAATTATTGTTTGCCAGCAGTCTATAAACAAATATCAGAACTCTGAACCTGCTGATCCTGAGGAAGCAGGCAAAATCCTTGATGAAATGAGCTCTGTCACCTGAGGGATGCATTCCTGTCCCATCTGGCTTGAACGTGGTACCAGGGAATGGATAGGGACCGGAAGAGCTGTTGGGAGAGGGAGACATGCAGGTATCCCCAAAGAGGGTGCTGGTGTAGCACCTTCTCAACAGGTTTCCCCATAAAGTTGCCCAATGTAAAAAGTGCAACTACAATTGACAACAGGTGGTAGGGCAACAGTTACGAAGGGCTTTGGAAGAAACCAATTATCTGGACCCCTTTCAGTCAGGGTTCAGCCCCAGATATGGGACTGAAATCTCACTGACTGCTCTTGACAATGATTTATGATGACACTAGGATGGGGAGGGGGTGCAACTGTACTTGTCTTCCTAGATCTCTTAGTAGCCTTTAATAACACTGATATAGTATCCTTGTGCAACTTCTATGAGAGTTAGGAGTTGGAGGCACTGTTCTATAGGGGGTTCCACTCTTTCCTGAGTGGTCAGATCCAGTCGGTGTAGGAATGAGAAGAGATCAAGCCCCCAGGCAATATGGAGTGCCTGAGGCTTGATCCTCTGCCCTATCTTACAGTATTTAAAATCTACATGAAGTTGCTGTGGGAGGTCATTTAACATTTTGGGTTATAGTATCACCAGAAAATAGATGATACCCAGCTATATACCTCTACTGCACACCAAATGGGAGATGCAGTAGAAGTCTTGATGTAATGTGTGGAGAGAGTAAGGATGGGGATGGGGAAAAACAGGATGAACTCACCCCAAGGAAAGCAAAGTAGCTGTTGATCCAGAAGCCAACTGAGATTGTGACAGCACTAACTTTGCTCTAGATGGGCTTTTGCTCCCCCTAAAAGACTGATTCATAACTGGAGGTACTCATGGACTCATGCCTTCTGTTGGAACGTTAGGTAGAAGCTGTGGCAAGGAAAACCTTTGCCCAGCTTTAGTTGGTGCTCCATTTGGTTTGTGGCCATTCCTGGAAGAGGAGGTATGAATAACTGTCTCTCATGCCCCTGTCATGTCATCTTTGGGCTTAACTGTAACTTACATTCACTTTTAATATTTAGAAAGCTAGTCAAGACAATGTTTTGAAGAATATTTGGGGACTGATGAGTTGACAAAGTAATGGAATGAGTGTATTGTCGAAGGCTTTCACGGCCGGCATACGATGGCTGGTGTGGGTCTTCCGGGCTGTGTGGCTGTGTTCTTGAAGTTTTGTTTCCTAACGTTTCACCAGCACCTGTGACCGGCATCTTCAGAGTGCAGGAGCGCAGACAGGAGCAGTTCTCTCTGTGCCCAGGGTGATGTGACCCTTTTGTGGGTATTTATAGAGATCTGGGGGGGGGGGGAAACCTGGCTACCAATCCTGAAAAATACAGCCTGCAAAAGGTCAACGAACTCAGCTCAACCACCAGGACATGTGAACAGTTCACACAATGAACTTGCTAATCACCCCCAGCAGCCCCTCATTAACAATTCAATAGAAGAAAAAACCCTGCCTAATCCCCAGGAAGATACACACAGATGCTGACACCAAAACAAGCAGCCACTCAGTAACTCAACCCCCACACACACACCCAATCCCCCTTTCCCCCCCCCAGATCTCTATAAATACCCACAAAAGGGTCACATCACCCTGGGCACAGGGAGAACTGCTCCTGTCTGTGCTCCTGCACTCTGAAGATGCCGGTCACAGGTGCTGGCGAAACGTTAGGAAACAAAACTTCAAGAACACAGCCACACAGCCCGGAAGACCCACACCAGCCATCTAATGGAATGAGTAATGGGCGCTGTATACCACTGAATGCTTCTATAAAATTATTGCATTTATATACTGTACAATTGTTATGTTTAAATTTTATTTGGAAATATTGTTAAAATGCTTAGATTCAGATAATTGGAGCAGACTAGGAGGACTCGTAATCAATCAATCAATCAAAGCATGTTTGGCAGCAGCATACAAATTAGTAAAATTCTGTCAGGCTTATCATGGAAACAGAGGCACTGTATTCAGCAGATGAAAAGGAAAGTACAAAAGCAACTCAGCAGCAACCATAGCCCAAATCTCACGGTTGATTCTATATATATGAGAGGTATCTCAGAGGGATTCCCAGTTCTAGATTGGACACATTCACACAACAGTAAATTAGGCTGGTTTAAGACAGAGCATCCTAAACCATGACTTAAGACACAACACACCTATTCTTGCCCACGTTCTCCTCCCTGTCCATCATTTGAGTTTAGCTTACCATGCAGCCAGAACCAACCAAAGAAAATAGCAGTCAGCTGAAAAAATAGCTCGGTTTTTTATGGCATTGATCCCATGTTAGTTCTGGGGGCATGCCCTGCATTCATACAGTAAGCTTAAAAACAAATCATGGACAGCTGTTTCCTAGCCTCAACTAGTGGAAAGAAGAGGCAAAAATTCCAAAAAGTGATACCTGAAAAGGCAGGAATGTTCTTAATAATCCAGAAAGCTAATTGAAAGATAACAAGCAGGCTCATGATCAAGTAGTCAACCCCCACAGAGTAGCCAGAGTATGAAAATGTGGTGGCAGAACATGTTTTGCTAGCTGTCAGACAAGGCAAATGGAGTTATGAAATGATTATGTTTGAATTCTTTACTGGATCTTGAACTTCCAATAAATCTGCTGTTTGTTCACCTAGACAAAAGGAAAGTGGGTCAAGTGCCCTTCATTTGCCATGATAAACCCACAGTAATCCACATTAATCCATCTTTCTTCCTTTACAGGGAGTCCTCAACTTATGGCCACAATAGGGACCGAAAAATTCGGTGCAGTGGTTAAGTGAGGCATCATGTGAGTGCACCCAATTTTACAACATTTTTGTGGCAGCTGTTAAGCAAATCACCATGGTCGTTAAGTGAATCACATGCTTAAGTTAATCACACAGTTGTTAAGTGAATCATGTGGTTCCCCATCAACTTTGCTTGTCAGAAGCTGGTTGGGAAGGTTGCAAATGTCGATCATGTGACCCTGGGATGCTGCTACTGTCGTAAATAGAAGCTGGTTGCCAAGCGCCTGAATTTTGATCACCTGACCGTGGGGACACTACGATGGTCGTAAGTGCGAGGACTGGTCGTCACTTTTTTCAGTGCCGTTGTAACTTTGAACAGTTGCTAAACAAATGGTCATAAGTTGAGGACTATCTGTATATTTCTGTATAGAGCCAAAAAAGAAACACTTTTCATGAGAAAAAGCTCCAGGGAGTGGATAATGTAATGTAGAAAAGATGACACTCATCCCATCCATCCCAGCACAACGAAAGCAGACTAGCTCGTGCATTGGTTGTGGCTGCAGGCTAACTTTCATCCATCTCCTTTCTGGATGCTAAATGCATTCATTCATCATTCTATTCTGAACCTGATTGTGGGCATCTCTTTCTTTCACAGGCACACAAAAACATCTCTGTCACACGCAGGCATATTCTCAAACCTTCTCCCTCTCTTTTTGCTTTAATGGTGCACAGAAACTAAAGGGCAAGTACTCCAGTTTCATTTTATTACCCACCCAACCTAATTGAACTCAAGGCATATTTCCCTGATGATTTCCTTTCTTATATTCATCAGACCTTTCTTTCCCCGCAGAGAACAAGCCTTGAATATTGTGTTACACTCCTTTTGTTTATAATTTCTTCTCCAAAATGGAGCTCTACATTAATTTTTAATTGCTTGGCCAAGTCACAGCAGAAAAAGGAAACTGGCCTCCAAAACTTTGGAAAACATTTCCTTTCTTTTTTCTTAAAAAAAAAAAAAAATCACTAAAACACAGCATTCAAGAAATTGCTTGATGCTGCAATTTGTGGAGATTTTTAAAATAAGAATGATGAGAGATGATGACCATACTGAGAATTCCTCCATGCCCAGATCAGCCCCTCTTCACTAAGTTATCTCACTGGCAGGGTGAAAAAGCAACCATGCCATGAAGTGGCACAACTGATGCCGCATTTACAAAAGCAAGTCTCTGGCCTCTTCTTCTCTCTTTTTTATTGCTCTGCATGCTACTTAAACCTGCATTCACAAAAGTACTCTTGAGTGTGAGGGTAGCATCAATACAGACTGCTCTTTATCCTTTAAATGCATGATAAATTGAGAAACACACAGCATTTGTGTTTAAACGTATGGCAAATTCAGACGGGCAAACAATTTCTAGGGGGCATCATCAGCAATGAATATACAGCTCTCACAGTCACCCTAATCCAGTGGTGCGCTGGAGCTGGCTTGTACTGGCTCACGAGAGCTGACTGTTAAATTCTGGGGAATTTTGTGAGCTGGTTGAGAGCTAAGCTGAGTTACAATGCCTAATTCACCCATCAGCTGTTCCACAGCAAGTGGCATGGCGTGGCAGCAATGGAGCTAGCAGAGCCGGTTCATAAACATTTACCAGCACACCACTGCCCCAAACATATCACCATAAGACTGGAGGCTAATCAGGGGTGGGAAATGTGCTTGAAATTTTTTTAAAAAATGGCTCCCTGGGGATAGTGAATTATTACATCACCAGAGTAACTTTGGCCAAATGTTTGAGTCTGGTTCAGAGGGGTGGGGATCTGGGGCAAGGATCGCTGCAGGTGGAAGAACCTGGCAGAACTTGGCTTCTCCTGAAAAAAAATAAGCAGGATCAGACCTAGTTAGTACTTGGACAGAAGAGCACCACGGCTATGGGCTAGACTGGGAAGTAAAAAATAAAAGAATCTCAGGAAAAGGCAGTTTATTATAGCTTCCCAGAAAACCAACAAGGTCATGTCCCTTTAGTTGCCAGGAGTCAAGCTAAACTCAAGAGTGATTTCACTTTTTTAAAGCGTTGTGTGATTAAAAACTGAACTGACTTGCAAGCGCTCTGCTTATTGCAGCTGCCCTTTCCAGTTTAAACTTTTTCCAAAGTTGGATGAGATGTCTCAGTCAAAAGGAATGAACAGACTCTACACATGTGGTGAAATTGTATTGAGTGGAATCCCCAGCATTGAGCAGGGCACAAGACAGAGAGAGCTCTCGCAGCTAAGGTGATCCTCCCTCCTTTTTCTCAAATACAGGAGTTCCGCTTAGTGGTGAAATGAGGTACCCCAGTTAGAGAGATGGAAATAATGGTTGATCCTAATCTGGGCAGAACTGAAAAGGTTGTAGGCAAGTCAAGATGTTAATTGTTTGGGGAAACAGGGATGCACAGAAAATAAAATGGCCCATTTCAGGTAACGCAGTAGTGGAGAATACATGGAAACTGAAGGTTGAATTGTGGGCTACTTAAGGATGGCCTTACAGATCTTTCTTTACCAGACTAGATAACACTGCCAGAGCAATAATGCAGTAACAGCCACCACCACCCCCAGTAATGCTTACCTCTCTAACTGAACTGAACTGAACAATGACCATTAATTACAGTACATTTCAAAGTTATGTGTAGGTATTAAATAAATAATTAAATAATTACAGTGCTATATTACAAATGTTTACTTTTTTAAACTCTCACTTTAAACTCTCACTTTTCTCTAGTTTTTCAAATCCAAAATTCATTTTATAAGTATTTTATATAAGTTTCCAAAAGCCATGATATCAGAACTGACATATTTGTGATTCTCTCTGCCTAGGTTAGAAACTTTCCAAGTTCGTGTTCATTCCCCAATCCCTCCAAATCCTTTGGAAGCCAGTTGTTTGATTACTTCACCTTGACAGCCTTGAAATGCCACAAACATGCTCATATCACCGCCAGCCAATCAGCATTGTCCTTCAGCAACAGCACAAAATAAACATAATCCAGTCCCACCCCCAGACTTCTGCATCTCTTTCCTAAAAAATAATCCCAAATCCAAAACTCCCCCCAAAATAAAGGTTTTCAGTACAGGGTTGCATTTTCTGATCATTTGATTCAAGAAGCTACCTAAATGTGATGCTACAATTCCTTCCTTCCTTCCTTCCTTCCTTCCTTCCTTCCTTCCTTCCTTCCTTCCATCCATCCATCCATCCATCCATCCATCCAATCACCTATCGCCCCCTCAATCATGAGTTGTACACACAAGCCAAGGTGAGCAGTAGCATATTTCTTTACAGGTATTAGCAGGACATGTTGAGTATTGCAACCGTATATTCAGCAGTTTGGATAGGGGGCAGTGGCAGAGTTGAGATGGGGTTCAGGATGGGCTGAAGTGCACAGCTGTCACCACTGCCAAGAGGTGTGAAGCTATGCTGGGGGGCTGTTGCTGCAGTTTTAGAAGGGGAGGGAAAGGCACATCATGTTTCAACACCACTAGCACACAGCAGGACAGGGAGGCACTTGCTAAAAGCTACTGCAATTCTCACCTTGCCTCATTTAACCAGCAATCTGATCTCTCTGCCTACTGTTTACTTGACCCCTCTTGTCCACCCATTCTCCTTTTCTTTCCATAGGTAGGATGCAGCAGGATATGAGCTATGATTTGCTTGAACCCAGGACCTGCGATGCATAATGAGGTTAAGTGCTGTGGTTGACAAATAGATCGTCCATAAACTACACTGTTGCAAAACAAGTAAAAAGATATCCTGCTTTGCAAACCGAGCAAGAAAAATGTAATATAGCTCACCTAACACACCATCATGATGTGGGCAGGCAGGTTAGATACCATTCTCACAACTTTATGAGATCCAGTAACCTGTCAGCAATTCTCATATATATGTAAAAAAAAAAAAAAAAAAACCTGCATGACTCAGTACCATGGAAGAATGCAATCACATGGGTTTCCACATCACTGGCAGCTCCTTTATTAGTATAATAATATGGGCAATACATTTAAGCATCCTCCCAAAGTAATCAGAACTGCTGATAAATGGGACTTTCGGGGAACAAATGGTGAACTGAAGATGGCTCTGCTGAAAGTGGAGCCAACAACTGCAGCAGAATGAAGAGCTGGTGAGTAGACTGGCTCTTTCTAATTCCTCTCTGGACAAGGAGAGGGCTTGGGATTGCCCACAAGTGCTTCAGACAGTTGTTCCTTGCGAGAAGACCACAAGACAGCAGTCTCCATCGGGTTTAGATGAGGGAATAGTCATCTTGCTCAAACTATGGCCAACAGTTTCAAAAGGACACTGGATTCACATACTTCCTTTTCTAATCACTTTTGGAAATTGCTTGTTCACTGATTTTTAGCTATTAGGTACCTTTGGATTAACAAATTTTACAGCACCGGGTGAGTGTCTTTCAATCCTTAGTGAAAGCAGTTTTAAATACAACTTTAAGGACTTTAAAAAATTAAATTTAAACAGCAAAAAGGTGATTAGAATTTTGATTTTGGAAAGTTACACATGGACTAAGGGTTCAGATGGATTTGAAATAAGATTTTGGAATTAAGTATAAGAATCTTTCCCATGGGAAAATGCTTTTGTTTTGAATTCTCTTAAAAAAAGAAATGATAAGATTGAGACTTTGGACACTAGAAGAAACCAGAAGTAACTAAAGATTACAATTAAAGGAGAAGAACACTTAAATTTGACTTACTAATACAGAATGAAGCAAAATATTTTAACATTGGACATATTGAAGGATATTTTTGAACAATAGACCCAGAAGTTAATTTTAAGAGTATCTTAAATAATTTTCCTCTATTGGATTTACAAAAGAGGCTTGTTAAAGCTTTGAAGAATTTTGTAAGGGAGAAAGAAAAACTGAAAAGAAATCAAGTTCTAGGACATTATTTGAAGGGACTAAAGATCAAGATTGTTAAAAGTAAACAGAAGGAATATAAAGTTGGTTTATTTGATCAAGGTTAAAATAGATACGTTGTTATCTCTGGTAACCCTTAATGAACTTTTGCTGATCAGGACTGAAATTACAAGGTTTTTACAGATTCGTTTGAAGATAAGAGATGGGATATGGGAAGAAGAGATCATTTGTTGTATGTTAAGAGAAAGTGAAAAGTTACTAAAATTCTTTATACTTGTGATGAAGGGGAAAGTCATTTCTTTTTTCTTCTTTACTATATTCTTATTTTTTCTTTCTATTTTTTTTCTATTCTGCACTTTTTTCTTTTATTTTTCAGTTTGTATTAGTTTTTATCTCTGTAATTGTAATTTTTAATAAAATTACTATTCAAAAAATAAAAAAAGAAATGCTGACAAATAAGCAGTTTCCAAACAAGTGTGAGAATGTCTAAAGGGTGTCAAGCAAAATGTCTTGGCAGAAAGAAAGGTGTGTCATGCCTAAGAACCAAGGTGCAATGAGTAAAATTCTCACACAAGAATAACAAATGAAAAATGTATTTCCAATCTGGTCATTTTTATACCTTTCTAATGGTATTCTTTCTTTAGTGGAACTATAGCCTTTTCCCAGATACCATGGATCAAAAAAAGGTATGGTTTTGGTCTAATATCTGTTTCTTAACAACTGTTTGAACTTGCGACAGCACTGAACAAGTGGAAGTTATGACCAGTCCTCGAAGTTCCAACTGGCACAGCACCCCTGCAGTCATGTGATCATGATTTGAGATCCTCCCTGCCAGCTTCCAAGAAACCTCTCCTTTGCAAGCTGCATTGGCTACCAGTTTGCTTCCAGGCCCAATTCAAGGTGCTGATTTTGACCTTTAAAGCCCTTCATGGCATGGGGCCAGGTTACCTGAGGGACCACCTCTCTCTGATTATATCAGCCCATCCCATTAGATCTGGTAGGGAAGGCATGTTATGGGTTCCATTGGCCAGGGACTTGCATTTGGTGGATCCCAGGAGGTGGGTCTTCTCTGCCATGGCTCCCTCCTTGAAGTTAGGCTTGTTCCTTCCCTGCTATCATTTAGGAAGTCCCTCAAGACCTGGTTATGACATCAGGCCTGGGGGTCTTTGGGAACCAGAGACATTCTTAGATGGCTCCACTATGATTAATATTCTGCTCTCTCCACGGGGTTTGTATATTTTAGAACTTTTAATAATATTTTTATTTTAATAATTACTTTTTATCTTTTTATAATTATTGCTTTTCATCTATTTGCTGTTTTATTAATTTTTGTACACCACCCAGCTTGTGTGAGACAGGCGACTATATAAATGTGACAAACAAACAAACAAGCAAATAAATAAAGCAAAGTCAATGGAGAAGCCAGCAGGAAGTCAGAAGTCGCAACCACGTGAGGTCCTTGATTAATGACAGTAATTGGGGACTGGCGGAACTGCCATCGCTAAGTGGCACAGTCACATTACATCATGCTTTATGATCGCATTGCTTAGTGATGGAAATTCTGGTTCCAGTTACGGTTGTTAACCAAGGACTACCTGTACTTTAGACACCTTCCTCATTGTCAAAAGACAATATTAGTTAACAGAAAAGTACCACTTCCATAACTTGTACATGCAACTCATGAGCAGCTGATATTTTGTATCCATCAAGGTGTAGCACTAACTGAAAATTGTATTGTTGAAAATATTCAAAGCTCATTTTTTGTAACACACACATTTTGCTAAATTGCTACACCAAGGACCACATCTTTTGGTAAGAAGAACAGTTTTGGTTATGCCATTCTAGGTATTTAACAAAGTTGGCATATGGTATTAACCACAGTCCACAATTGGATCATGGCCAGAAAGCAGTTCCTTTTAGCACCCCCCCAGGTTATTGGACACAAAATCATCATGAAGAGAGAAGTCAATTAAATAAATGATTTCTATTGCTGTTACTCAATAGTGCTGGACTTATTAATTGATAGTTAAGAAACTCTTAATTTACTTAACCCAGCTAGTCAAATTCTTTGCCAAGAAAAATTGGGGGGGGGGAGCTGCAAACTTTGAAAGAGCTTTTAATTGAGTTAACGTTAACTTAGAAACTAATTGGATCACTGTTGGCCCGTTTCTCATAATCAAGCAAAAATGAAAATGGTCCATTTACCCTAAATGGAATTTTCTTGGCTACTGATGGTCCCCTGCCATTATTAGACCCCAGATATATCAGGATGGCAGAGCAGCTGCTAAATATGGCTCCTATTACTCCCAAGCCAGGTCCAGTCCCAATACAGCCATTTGCTCTTGGATTTAGCAACTATACTGGAGACACATCTCCAAAAGGACTTTCAATTTCCTGGTCTCTAAACAAGTCAGAGGCTCCTCAAAGAAACCGTGGAAAGGACTTTATGTGTAACTGTCAAGCAAATAATGTGAAATGCACAAAAATGTAACATCTGATGGAAAAACTCTGAAGTGGCTGGTTTGCATTTGACTTTTCAGTAGCCAGTACAAATAAATCATACAGCAGCATGGCCTACACTTTGGTGACTGGCTGTGAAAGGAGTTTTCCTGAAGAGGGAAGATGCTTGTAATCTATAATTTGTCAGATATGTCTAAAAATATCCATGGGTATCAGGTTCCTGGGAAAGGAAAATTCTCCACTATTTTCACTATGCTAATCATTCTGAAAACTGCCCTATGTGCCAGAAAGATCACAACGTGTCTTAATTTAATAAAACTGCAATTTAGAAATAAAAAAGCTGCAGTCATTACAAATGATTTATTAGAATTTTAAAAATGTGCTATGGGCACTACAACCAGCGGGAGTAGTTTTGTTGTTGTTGTTGTTTTGGCCATTGTTTTAAATCTAGTATGGCTATGCAGAGATTTAGACTCAAAGGGGAAAAGGTGAGCAGGAATGCTCACAGACATGCATGTTGCATCTGTTTGGAAATCAACCACATTTTTGCCTGAGACTGTGCAAGCTCAAGAAAAGAACAGAGCTTTTTTAATGAGTTACTGATAGATGTAATGTCATCACTTTTTCCCTTCCAATGCAGATCTCTGCAGAACCCTAAAATCTAGGCCAATTATGTTAGGGGGAACTTGTAGGAGAAACTTTCAAAAGTGATACATAAAAGGACAGTTTTCAGCAAGAATGCCATTAAAAGATCTTAGGGAGGTGGGTCTCCTAATATGTGGATCAAGCTATGTATGAAAGTTCTTAAGCAAGGACACACAACTTTTGGGCAGATGGAGGGGGGTGACATTTAGTTTCTGAGTAGTAAGCCAGAAGCCCCATTCCAGAAAGTCAATGCAGTAGAATAAGAAACAAATAGGGTCAGAAGTGAAAGGAAATGTCATTAAATGAAGCTCATAAAATACAGTTAATGTGACTATTTCCTAAATATAGGTGACATGGTTATTGCTTAATTCTCCCATTTGGAGAGGCTCCAGGACCCTGGGATCTCTGAACATGATGCCCACAGAAATGGAGCTGTAGCACTTTACAGTCTTCAGGCCAGAACTCAGACCCAAGTGACCTTCTCTTCTCCTTATGGAAACAGCAAGGCCTAGTGCTTGACCATCACTGAGCAAATAGCCCCAGAGGCCACCACCCAATGAACTTTTCAGATACAATATGTGCAGAAATGGCATGGGCACAAACCAAGACCTGGATTGAACCATGCTTTCAGTATTGCTCTTAATTCTCAGGAGCTCTGAAGAATTGGGTAGCTGTATTAAATGTATTTTGGAAATATATACACATTTGTCTTACTTGAATACAATTAATTTCTGCAGGCACTAGAATTTTACACAGCACTGACCGTGTGTTTGGATAGCCAAATCTTACTTTTGTAGGTTATTCGTTTTCTTCTATCCTGTACCAACATAAATTTGTAATTTCCACTTGAAAAATTAGACAAGAACAGATTATTTTTTTAAACCAAATGCAAGCTTTTGTGCTTTCTTTCCCTTAATATAGATGCTTCTGTGCACTTTTTTCTAATATATGGATTTTTATGCATACATCTGAGTTGTCAGGAATTTGGCAAACTGCAGATTTCAACATAAAACTGCCTTCTGATTCACACATAGTTTTGATAGGTGAAAATTAGGTAAATTCACATTAAATGCAAGCCAGAATAACTTTTTTCTTCACCCCTAGATGTGGCTTGAAGCAACTGCACAGACTAGATGTTGACTTAACCACAGATGTGCTGGCTTTGATTTGTGAAATATGTACACACACACACAATCACACACATAGTCTATACAATTCATATACAAACTTTCAACTTGTTATATTCTCTACTAAGCCACTGTAGGATTTCTTTAGGGAGCCTGATCTCTAACAAGAAGGATTTATTCAATGAATATTCAGAGGAACCTCTGAAAAAACACCTGTAGGCAGATACAAAATCCTCAAGGATGAGGGAAGATTTTGCAGCTTGTAATGAATCCATCGTACATTTCTTTGCAGAAGCAATGTTACTGCTGGTATATGAGTACACAGAAAGAACTGTGTCTCTGTATGACATTGAGGCTCTCTTCAGTACTATATAATGATGAACGCTGCTGTTTCTTTATTGAAACTCCTTTGTAGAGACACAATACTCGTGGCAACTGACAGTTCTAAACTAAGTATAAGCCTTAATGTTAGGGAAATGAACCAGAAAGGCCTGAGAATGTGAAGATTTAGAAGAGTAATGGTGGGCTGCAGGGCTGAAGAGAAAACTAGTAGCATTGTCACAAACATGGGAACATGAGAGAAAAGCCATAATTGGAAAGGCTGTCACTGAGAGCTGCCCGCGTCAGCGGCATTCAAATACCACAGTCCATCCAGCTATAGCCTTGAACTGTGGTATGATGCGGTCACAGGAACATTTGCAAAACACAGAGGTATTCAAGCTACATTCACACTCCTGTAAAAAATAAAAATTAAAATGGGGGGAGTATAAAAATAACCGGCAACCTATTAATTTAAATTTCATCTCTTATTCTTTCCTCACCCATTTTACAACCCTGTTATTGCTTTTATCCATATGCTGCTAAAATTACTCTGAACTAGGATTTATATTTCCCCTTTACACATCTGGAAAAGCACAATGTCGTGCAATGTGGGTTGAATGGATTCCCTACTTAAGATGGTATTCATTTATGCAATATTTGTGAAATCAAAGTCAAGGAGTCAGCAGCACTAGTAGCAGAAAAAAAGCCCGCAGTTACAGCAGCAGAAGCAAAATGTTGACAAGTGTAGAGCCTCAGAGTGCCCCTGGGAGGGGCCCTGGGGGAAGGGGAGCAACATATGGTTGAGAACTGAAAAATGATGTGATCAAGATTTTGAACCAGCAGAATCCTCAAGACAAGTGATGAGGAAGACGCCAACTACCCTATTTCAGCACAGGCACTAGAACTTGGGGAAACTGGATAAAGCTATTTCCCATCCAACCCCTGGGGAAAATAAAGGCAGGCATAATTCAGATTGAATGGAAATTAATTCTAAAAGGCCATCTTTTAGAGAAAGGCCCATAGTTATTGGCAGGAACTGCTTTTGGTCAATGTGAACACAAAAACATTTGGATCCTATTTTTATCCTACATATCTTGGATTTGTGGAGTACAGTTCCTCTAAAATAATAAGTAATAAATAACCACTTCTCTGCAAGCCTTAGGGGATCATACTATCTGCTCCAAAGTGATACAATGGGGTATTCTGTGTTTTTAATCGTTTGATCCAAGAGACCACTGGTATCAAGATAAAAATGTGGAGATGCCTCTATCATCACAAAAGTAATCTGTTGTCTTTCTCAATAGTATGCATCTCTATTGTTCGCCCTTTATAAAGAAGGGAACACAAGCTACATCAAGGGGGAAGAGAGGGAAAGGGGGGAGGAAGAACAGACTCTTAAAGAGTCTGAATGAATTTGACTCCACAGCAGCTTTTTTTCCCCATACTATCAATATGGAAATGGAAGATAAGGACTTACAACACCCAGGAGCTGCATTCTGTTCTAAGCATGTGTCTTGGAGGAATGTACACAGGGGAAACTCTCACCCACGCTATTGGAGCTGAAGACTCACAACAAGAGAACAGAGGTGATGTGCTTTTGCATGACACTTTAAGAGAAGGAGGCACTCACTGTTTAATTTTTCTCTGATACCTTTCTGGGCATTCCTTTGCCTTTGTTCACTGGGAGAAAATAAAATGTAAGGCAAATGCCAATTATCCGAAGCCATTCACAGTTTAACTTCATTCAACACACTCTCCGCAACCGCCCCGTGCAATGCTGTTTTGCCTACCCTTACAAAGAAATCTGGCTGAATCCATTCGAAAACCACAATACCAGGGACACCAAGAAGACTTAAAATGAAAACCAGGAGAACGCCTGGCCCCCAAAAGAGGAGGGAGGAGGGATATAAGCGGGGTGGGAAGGCACCTCACAAATGAAAACAAAACTGCAACCCCGAGAGGAGTCCGACGGGAAAGCGACAGGCTGACTGCAAGGGTCAAGAGCATATGGTCATGGCTGGAGATGCACTGAAAGCCTTTCCCCAGAGGGAAGAACACATGTTTCAGCTACCAGGAAGGGATGGAATTGCTCCCAGCTGGGGCAGCAGCAGCATGTGACATTCTCAGCAATGCAGAATGCCCCGTGGATGATGCTTGATGGATGACATCAGCAAGACACCCGTCTCACCCTTCTTTAACCCGGAGGCTCATGTGTGCATTTCTAGCCTGCATTCCATCTATCAATCTATGTGGGAGAGGCATGGGGGAAGAGAGAGGCAGAAGGGAGCCAATGAGGCAGGAGGCTCAACACAGCCACCAGCATCAACTGGCCGGATCAGTTCTTCTGAATCCCATCTGCAAAAAAGCAATGCCCGCTTCCCACCCCATCTGTTATCACATCGCATCTCTTAATAGCAGCACGCAGCATTTTATAACAAGCTGCCCCCTTTGCATTTTAAATCCTAGGCTATTCAAATAGAAGCACATAGCAGAGACCATTCTAAGTAGCTGCTTAGAAATACCATCTTATCATGCTCAGGGTCCATTAGCAAAAGTGGGGATTCAGACAAGGGCAAATTTATCCTCACTTCAAAAAATGTACATAGTCTCCAAAAAGCCAGAGGAAAGCCATCTGGAAGCCCATTGGAGGGCATAGTGGGAGATGCAGAGGACAATAATCATGCAGAGCTTTCCAGATAACATTAAAACCATATTAATGGACTGTGTTCTACTTCTATAAATAAATCTTTTTTAATACAAAGGAAGCAAAGATGATCTCAGATTTAATATGATATTCCTTTCAATCTGTATTAATATGGGGAGAGACCGTCTCATTATAAAAGTAGTACAGATTAATAATCTTCACCCAGCTTTCATAAGGGATCGTAAACACAAAAATATCACAAAAAGATATTTCAATGCTGTGCTTGTTAATGCAGCGGGGGAGGGGACCCTTCAATAAACAGGAACTATTGAGGTATTTACAGAATGTATGCACAATTTAAAAACCATCGAAACTGTAAATTTTTTAAAAAGTATCTATTTAGCTTCTACATCCTTTAAGCAATAAATATAGCCTTCATGTTCACGGGATGTGCTTGTTTACATCTTATGCTCCATACATTTTGCCTTGAACTTTCAGCCCTCCTTCTCCTCTTCTACAAGTTGCGGGACAACAAGGAAGTGAGGGTGCTATTAGGGCACGCTAATGTATACTTTTATATTCTAATGCTCTAATTCTGACAACCAGAATTAGAGCATCTCCCAGGCTCTGGGCTAGGGGGTTGAAGCCCCTTGCTGGGGGTATGATATGTTTGTTATTGTTGACCAGTTCTACCATCTTGTTTTATGTTCTGATTGTATACTTGTGATTTTGTTGTTGTGAGCTGCCCAGAGTGGACTGAAGTTGGGCAGCGTCTAAGTCGAATTAAAAAAATGAATAAATAAATCAAGCTCTTCTATTGTAATTGATCTTAATCTGCAGATTCAATCCCATATGTATTTAATGATTTAATCTGTCATAGCGATAAAAGCTAATTTTTTAAATTCTGACAACCAAATCCATATAAAACTTACTTTCAGGTGCAGAGGTTTGTTATATTTATTGGTAACTTCCAGTTCAACTGGAAGTATCTTAGGTTATCAGTACATTGGATTTCTACTGATTTGCTTATAAATACTAAAGATGTAATGAAGCGATTTTAAACAGACCTAACCTCTTGTAAAAGCCATTTCTCTGTTAAGTTACTCATTAAAAATGGGTTGACACTCATATTCCTTTACTTATTTCATCTTGTACTGGAACATACATGTTGCATATGAAAGCTCTCCAAGTTAATAGCAGTGCCTTTTGCATTATTGTACTACATGTGCCTTCCAATCAATGTTGATTCCTGGCGACTGCCTGGACAAGTCCCTGCAGTTTTCTTGGCAAGATTTCAGAAGCGGTTTGCCCTTGCCTGCTTCCCAGGCGAGAGAAAGAGTGACTGGCCCAAGATCACCCAGCTTGCTTTGTATCTAAAGAGGGACTAGAACTCATGTTCTCCCAGTTTCTAGTCTAGTGTCTTAACCACTACACCAAGCTGCCACTCCACTATTGTGCTACTTCAAATTAAAAGCTGTTCTTGTCTCAGAACAGTTCCAGAATTGCTTTCATCATAATTCTATAACCACTTACTTGAGAATAAATCTACTGAATTTACTGGGGCTTTTTAGTAGATTAGGACAGCAAAGTGTTTTTAGATTGTTATGGATTTTTTAACTGTTGTGTTATACCCCGCCCAGAGTCATGTAATTGTGAAATGGGGGGCTATATAAATATGCTAAATAAATTAAATAGTGAGTTGTTCCCCACAATAAGGCCAAACCATCACATCTCTCACTTATCCATATTCTACTTTGTAACAGCCAAGGCTACTGGAAGTTTTTCATGCCCTTGAAAGCCACGACACCAGACGATGTATCTGCAGACAGGGTTTGCATCTGGTTTTAAATTACAGTCCCTATGAGCAATGTAGCTAAGAAACTTTGCCTAGAATTTTCTCTGCCTATGAAAACATACATTTCTAAAATAAATGGTATACTGCTAGATACTAATATATGGACTTACTGCTCATCATAACCATTTAACCATAGTGAGTTAGACATCAAACCTCATAAGAATAGCCCTGGTAGATCTACCCAAGGTCCTTCTTAGTCCAGCATTTTGTTTCTGGCAGTGGCCAACCAGATGCTCCTGGAGTGCTCAGAAGCAGGAGACAAAGGCACACACCCCTCCTGCCATTATTCCCCTGCAACTGATATTCTTGGGGGAAGGCATGTTATCCCTAACCCAGAAATAACCCTGAGATTTCAAGACCAATAGTCCATCCTCCATGAATTTATCCAATCCCCTCTTTCAAGCCATTGAAAAAGTTAATGGCCATCGCCACATCCTGTGGTAATGAATTCCTCATCTTTGTCATTTCAAATCACAGAGAACACAGAGCAGTCTGGGTCTCTCATGAGTGCACTCTCAAAAACAAAACTCTAATAATAACAACTTTGCTTTAGGCTTTAAAGAGTAAAGAAAATAAATGCTTCTCTAGAGAGGTACCTTTGATCAGCATTACCTCAAACTTTTAAATTTTTTAATCATCTGAGAAACACAAAAAATGGAGGGGATCCTTTTGGAATATAATGTACTTTTTTTTTTTTTTTAATCTGCACTCAGTCGTTACCAACTCTGCAGTTACTGCTTTTGGACGAGTCCTTTGCAGTTTTCAAGGCAAGGTGTTTCAGAAGTGGTTTGCCACGGCCTCCTTCCTAGAGCAGAGCCCAGCTGGCGAGAGCAGGAGCGGGGTTTCCATTGCTTCGCGCCTTTTTTGGGCGAGCACAGCTTCCGCGCTACCAGCAACTGCTCCCAACTCCTTTTGCAAGGCGCCACCAGCATTTTTCCTCCCACCGGAGTGAGAGTACCCATTTATCTACTCACATAAATTTTCGAACTGTTGGGTTGACAGGAACTGGGGGAGGAAGCAGGAGCTCACTCTGCTACACGAAGGTTGGGCTCGAACCGCTGAAGTGTCGACCATTTCTGGCCGGCAACTTCCAGTGTCATTAAGCCGCTGTGCCACCGCGTCACCTATAATGTACTTACAATGACTAAATATTAGTATGAATACCTATAAAAGCAAGCTTCAGTACCTCTGATGCTTGTTATTTGCTCATTTACCTAATGTAGACACAATTTCTGGCCAAAGACAAAATATATGTCCATTTATCTAGGAAGTTTTCTAATCAATAAAATGGTGTTCCAAAGGCATTTTATTGTCAGTTCACCCCTTTTACAAGTCTTAGAATAGAAAACCTGCCATCCCTTATATTATGCATCTATGTTGGCTGGAGAAAAAAAAAAAACCCCAAACCTGACTGCTGAGACAGAGATTAAATTATATTTGATTTCCAGTAGATAGACTCTGCCACCAGCTGGGGAAGATGTCCATCGTTTCCTACTTGCAATTAAAGCAGTAGGAACTTTTGCTTAATTAAAACTGTAAAACTGTTGGGAGTTGTAAAGTAGCAGTTCAAAAGTGTAATGCTCATGCTTGCACTAGTGGTATATAAACTCATTTCAGATATATTAGGGTGACAGACAAATTAATGATGCATTCCACAATCATCCTGAAAGATACAAACTTGGCACCTTTACTACTATTTATTGGGTGCAAAATAAAGTCTGTGCTATTCCCTCAAACTTTTAGCGGTACTTTTAAGGTGTAAAAGGCTCCCAAGTCAAGCTCAGCTTCTCATAGCTTCATGGGTATAGCCAGTAAAGTGTAGAGAAATGGCTTGCAACTAACTTCTTTTAGGATGTTTTCAGACTCCCAGTCAAGCCTATCAGTTTTTCAATTGTTCGTTTTTCACTTTTTAATCAAAACTCTAACTTAGCAGTGATTACTAACTTGTTTTTTTATCCCAGTTATTTTCACAGTATGATATTATAGTATTTGTTTCTTGGTAGATACTGTAACCAACTTCAAACATCTCAAGAATCATTCTAATGCACATAGCAATTGTCAAGTGCAACACCTATCTCTCTGCTTTAACCCTGACTCACAATATGTACACTCAGGGCACATAAATAAGTTAAGACATGCTGCAGATAATTTATTTCACTTCTTTTTAGCATTGAGTGGGAGGGTGAAGGGTTTTGTTGCTATTGCAGCAAGTCCTGTGGAAAGAATGATTTTTGCTCCTTGTTCTCAGTAACACGTGGCACTGGCAGTGAAGTCAGATCATTTTCAAGCAGGGCTTGAGAAATAAAGATGGTGGCAGAGAAGTAGGAATCTCAGTTCAGCAACGCTGTTCTGGCAAAAGTACATAGGATAGGTGTGTTCAATTGGGGGTTTTCTATAACAAAAGCATAAGCTTCACATACTTGTGCAATTAAAGGTGTTTCCATTAATTTTCCCTTCCTTCCTTCCTTCCTTCCTTCCTTCCTTCCTTCCTTCCTTCCTTCCTTCCTTCCTTCTCCATCTCACAAACACACACACAAACACACACACACTAGTACTGTAGCCTTTATTTTAGTTGCTACTAAAATTCAATGGTTGTTTTTATATCATAAGCCTGCCTCACACTGAAAACTTCTTTATATCTTCTTTTACTGCCCATCTACAGTGAGCTGAAAATAGCATAGATCATTTGTCAACAAACATTCACCTCTTCCTCATTCTCTCCACCCCACAAAGTTTATGTGTTCTATACCTTTTTACAGTTAATTCTGAATATTTTCAACCAAGCAAAAGTGGGACATGAAGAAAGCTGGTTTCTTTTCTATGTACCTTGAGATCAGACAACTGAGATGGGAAAAAGAAGATTCCTTTATCCTTTGCAAGCTCAATTTAGGCATGGCAAAGAGTTGAACTTCATCTCATGTCCTGAAAAGCCCACATATCTAAGTTCTGCACTCCAGAGGCCTCTGTTACATCTCAGTTCCAGCCCAGTTGACCAAGGCTTACCCAGGGATATCTGCTGCCTAAAGCAAATGACCTCATTATGCCCCTGCCTCAATGCCACCTAAAGAAGGCCACTGACCTGGCAGCTGATTCTTACTTCAAGGAAGACAATGTCCTCTACCCAGCCTTAGAAAATCAGACAAAATTAGGGGCATATGCAAGTCTTACCTCCAATACTTTGCTGCTATTCACCTACTGCTCTTGCCTAGCAACTACTTGATGCCTTTTAAACAAATTCTACAATGTAGCAGCAGCAACATATGTACTCCAAATGAGCAGAGCAAGCTGAACTACCATGTGAGGAGGACAAAACCCAACAAGGTCCAGTAGCTCTAAGGATGGGAGGGGAAAGGACAATATGTTCTCCAGCATCCTTGCCTGTGGCATTTGTATCGTCCAGCTTAATATTCAATCTGACCTTGAACTGATCTTACCACTGCAGCTCATGTGTTACTCAAAAAGTACAACTTTAATGCTTTATGGGGTGCAGCTTCTATAAGCTATGAAACTGTTTGAAACAGTCCTATTTCATCTGAGGTGCTGGAACACTCAACTAATGCCTGCTTATGCAATGGATCTTCTGATTAGTGTCCACCCATTGTAATCCCCGTGTGTGTGCAGCAAGTCTGCTTTGAGAGTTCCCCAATCTTTTGGACACGTGGCTGGTTACATGGCAAGAAAGTCACTGACAGAAGTTAGTCCATTAGGACACATTTTGTTCATGGAGGTTTCCCAAAATATTAAGATTAACCAACTTTTCAGAAGCTGATATTTATAAAAAGGTATAAAAAAATATTTCAGGAGTACAGGTTACAGTTAAGTAGAAAGACAAGCTTTACAAAGTAGCACTTGCAAGTTCATCAAATATTGAATATAGAAACAGAAAATATTAAGTCTGCTGTGTTAACTAATCTGTTATGCTAAAAAATATGGCATCATATTTGGCAACCAGGGACAAAATACCATGGAGCACTCATAGCATGGGGATGAGATATAGCACCTGTAGGACAGGAAGAGTCTTAAATCCCTCTGAGTAGACCTTTCACACTCTTTGATTTAATCTGAGTCACCATTTTCCCCACATGAATCAAATTAGTGAAAATGTATTGGAAATACATGATCATTTAAATAGATAGGTTCGTTAATACTCATTCTGGTAATCCATTCTCATCTACTGCTTGATGTCTGAATTGGGACTCTTCAAATTGATGCTAGGGTAAAATTTGGACTTTTGTAGCTTAGAACCAGGTTATGACCCAAAATTTGGTATAAAAATAAACCTGCATCTGTAATGGATGATAGAGATATTGCCACTGACAACTTCAAATTATTTTCTTGGGAAAAAGGGAAGAAAAGCAATCTAGGGCACTATGGATTGGAGCCTGAAAGTTTTTAAAAAGGGTACATTTAATGATTTAATAAATAAAAAGTTTCTCTTGAATCAATTTCAACTTCTAGACATACCCATGGCAGCAATACAGAAGTACAGGTAGTCCCCAGTTTAAGAACGAGTTCCGTTCCCAAGGTCTGTCCTTAAGTCGAATTTGTATGTAATCCAGAACAGTATTATTGTATAATACTGAATAAGTAGTATTGTGTAATTAACTCAAACCATTGTGCATTTAACTCGAATCATTGTGTATTTAACTTTAATTTTGCTACAGTAGGCTCTGTTCTTAACTATGGGTTGTCTGTAAACTGGGCATTCTTAACCCAGGGACTACCTGTAGTTTGCCACTGCCATCTTTCAGAGTAGGTTTTTTTCCCCCTCCTTTCAGTTTAGCCTACAGCCCTGGATTTCCCAATGGATTCCCATCCAAGTAATAATCAGGTCTGACACCACAATTCTTTTCCCTCCTCCAAAGATCAAGCCAGGTCAGCTAAACACTGCCATCTGCTTTGATTAAAGATTTCCTTGAAAGCTTGAAAATATTGTAATACTTGAATATTACATGGAAAAATTCTCAGAATTTTGCACAAAAAAATGGGGAACAAAAGGTGCATAAAAGTCATCTGAACAATTCCTAATCTAAAAACAATATAAGAGCAACTATTGCATAATTATTTTAATTGAACATTATGCGTAATTATTTCATTGATCATCAGTTCTTAAAGTAATTTAAGGGTATTATTGCTGGTTGCACAATCAGCCAGATATTTAGACTGCATTTGGCATTTTTATTCACCTATCGAGTCCTTCCCAAAGACCTGGGAGAAGCAAATATTGTTGTTGTCATTATTATTCCACCGCTATTAGTACAGTTCTTGCCTGCAGGCTTACATTCTAACCACAAAAAGGGGAAAAAATATGGAGAAGGAAGAGGAATTCCCAGCCAACGTGGGAATTTGGGGAACCAAAATCCATGCAACTAGAGTGCAGTCAGGGGTTGGGAAAGCTGCTTTACATTAGTGCAAATCTCTGTCAGGAATTATGCAGCTGATGATTTCTGTGCAATATAGCAGCAGGTTAAGCAATCAATCAGAGTTTTTCTTCAAGAGAACTCTGTGGGACAAACATAACATGTAGGCCAGCCGTTTGTGTTTTAAAATAACAGAGTAGAACAATGTAAGTCTTGGTTATTGTTCCATAATGTTAAGTACGGTGATATTACAGCATGTGGGCATGCCACACGCTATGGAACTTGACATTTTCACTGCTAATGTCATCAACAGCTTAAGGCTTTTCCCCTATAAATCAGGCAATCTCTTTCCCCTACAATTGGACAAGGTGAAGAACTTCTATGGTTGGCATTATGATAAAACGAACTTTGGAAATTGCCAATCCTACTTGACGAAAAAAATTCAAGTATTTCATCTATGAAGTTAAACATTCCTCACATGGAATGGTTTATCATGTCTCCGTCGGTGGAAAATCAGGAAGTAAAGCTCTCTGCCATCTCTGGGTTAAAAGGCTATACTGCTTGAATTTCTGCCTGACACATACCTTCAAAAACACACACGCCCTGCCAAGAAAGAGAGTGTGGCCTTGCCAGGTCTAATTTGCTTCCCTTCCTGAGCTGCTCTGATTTCAGCATTTGAATCCAATGCCTCTCTTAGGAGTAATCCCAAGGCTAATCCTAAAAAAAGCACCCTTCTCTCTTTCCCTTTTTAACATATCAAAAACTTGCCTTCAAGGCGTTTTTTTCCTGTGAAGAAAGCAAAGAGAAATTAAAGTGTAATGGCTCAAACTCACCTTCTGACTCTGTGTGATCTAACTCCAGTTGCTAATAATAAGCCCAAGTTTATGAGGCATGGAGGTGTTTTTATATATCAGCCTAGCTCTGTCAGCTTACACAGCTCTTCCTTCACCTCTGCTGCCGCATTAAATCACTTGTCTTTATAGGCAGCCGGGTGGGGTAAGGCCTGAGCAAGCAATGGGCTGGAAGGAATGGGAGTGGGGACCGTTTAAAAAAGCAGAATGGGAAGGACAGGACATCACAGCTCATTTCAAACGGTTTCAAGAGTTTGACAAAAGTACTACAACCTGGATGCTCTCCAGATCTAACGCTGAACTTGCAGCCAATATGCGGGGTAATTAAGGGCTGCCCTCTTTGTATCAATCCAAAGAGGCTCTCTGTGCCTCAGTTATATAGAGGAGCGACCATCCTAACATAATAGAAGTTCTCCAAAGGTTTTGCGTGTTGTCACACTGTAGATACAGGGGGCACTAGGCGAGAGAGAACAGATGGGAAAAGACTAATGAGTTACTACAGACCACGAAAGAGGAACGTTGCTTAGAGCTATCAGGGACGGACACTTGGATAATGTGAGAGGCTTAAAAATGGACACATCTCCTTGGCATACTGCTGAAGTTGGCACCCATATAGATGGAGGAGAATACCCTTTTTTAAGTGAATTTGAAATAGTAAGGAAAAATCATTTCCATTTTTTTTTAAAGCTTTATTGAATAATTGTTTACAAAGTTAAAAAGATAAACCCAAAACAATATAAAGAGTTAGAAAAGAGAAAAGAGAAAGAAAAAAAGTGTTTAAGAAAGAAAGGAAGGGAGGGAGGGAGAGAAAACAGAAAGATAGTTAAGGAAGCAGCTTCCAATCTTCTTCACAGCAGTTATAAACATATTTAAACTGCTTCTCCCCTTCAAAATTACATAACATGGTTCCCTTCACCCCATATTCTGCCCTTATTAATCAGTAAATCCAGAAATCATCAGTTCATTTTTAGCCATTTTCAGCAAAAAGTCCATATAGGTAGTCCTTGCTTAACAACTATTTGTTCAGTTACTGTTTGAAGTTACAGCAGCGTTGAACAAATGGTACTTACACTCGGTCCCCAAAGTTACAGCTGTTGCAGCACCCCTGGGGTCACATGATCAAAATTCAGGGATTTGGCAGCCCACCTGCACTTACAACCACAGGGGCACTTCAACTTCACCCACGCACCTGTCTCCCCCATCTCTGTCCATTTGGCCCCCCTGCACAGAGGCACTCCTTGGCGATGGCAGTGGCAGCGCTGGGGCTGAAGTAGAGGCCCGGGGCCATCAGCAGTCTCAACTGACCACCACCACCCCCGGGCTTCTACTCACGCCCTGTGCTGTGGCCAATCACCCCAGCACCCCAGCGCAAAACCCCAGTCGCTCCCACTGCCCTGCATTCCACAGGTCCTGCCATGCTCAGCTGAACTTTGCCAACAAGTAGTCCCAGATAGACTACTGCAATGCGCTCTACATGGGGCTACCCTTGACGAATATCTGGAAGCTACAGCTGGTCCAGAATGCAGCCGCATGGGCTATTGTTGGAGCCCAAAGGAGGGCCTATATAACGCCTCTGCTCCGTGAGCTGCATTGGGTGCCAGTTTGCTTCCGGGTCCAATTCAAGGTGTTGGTTATCACCTTTAAAGCCCTACATGGCATGGGATCAGGTTATCTAAGGGACCACCTCTCCCCTATGACTTCAACCCGTCCCACCTGATCACACAGAGAGGGCATGCTTCAGACCCCCTCAGTGAAAGAACTTCAACTGGCGGGGTCCAGAAGGCGGGCCTTCTCTACAGTAGCCCCTGCTCTTTGGAACATCCTGCCCCCGGAGGTGTGATTAACCCCCACTCCTGGCCTTCCATAAGGCTTTGAAGACCTGGTTCGGCCACCTGGCCTAGGATGGGGTGGGAATACCTCAAGCATGGGGATGGCTAGCCCCATAGAGGCCTTCTGCCTTCAGCCTCAGATTTTTCATCCTCTTGGTCTCTCCTTCTTCTTTTTAGTAATGTTTTTAATTAAGGTTTTATGTATTTATATATTTTATGTTTTTAATATTTGTTGTGAATCACCCAGAGTTCCCCCACTGGGGGGAGATGGGCGGTTGAAAAATTTAATTAATTAATTAATTAATTAATTAATTAAATTTCTTCCTCCCGCTGCTGATGAGGTGTACCTGGCCTGGCCCTATGGAAGGCAGCTGCTGGCCATGCCAAGGCTTCTTCCTGAGGCTGCTCACGCCATTCTCCAAATCGTGCACGCCATTCTCGCAATGTTTCCGAAGGCCTCAGAAGTTTTCTGAAGGCTTCCTGAAGCATCACAAGAATAGTGCGCACTATTGGGAGAATGGCATGAAAGCCTCAAGAAGAAGGCCTGGCATGGCCAGCAGCTGCCTCGCAGAGGGCCAGGCCGGGCACATCTCATCAGCAGTGGGAGGAAGAGATTATTTCACTGTAAAGCTGAATATCTGGCCTATCATGAAAGCCTATTACTTTCAATTATGTAAGTTGTGAGAGGCATCCTTGTAACCTAATGTTAACATATAGTGTCATAAAAAGTATGTTACAGATCTATTGATATATCAGTGTCTTTTCCAGTACTTTTTTGATCTAGTACTTTTCTCTAAAATGTTTAAGCAATTGGGGGAAGAAGTAGATAGCACACAAAGGCTTTTCTCTTTAGATATGAAATTCAGACATTTTTGCTTTGTGATTTACAACAATCATTATGAATTAGAGCTTTACTAATTGATGACTTCATTTCACAATAAAATGCATTAGATTACTGAATATTCTGACACAGGTGCCAAGATCTACGCAACAAACATCCTCTTAAAGCAACACGATTTCAGTGAAATTATTACTTATAATGTTCTAGTTAGCCCTGAGTAAAAACATGAAAATGATGGAGCAAATATATTAGCCATTTATGTATTTATTCCACAGTGGATCAGCTATTGATTTAATTTTTCTCTTCTACCTCTTTGTAGTCTCCTTTGGGAGTTTGGTACTTGGACAGTAAAGTAATAAATAACTTCTCATACAGTATTTTCTAACACAACTGTTTGCCAACAGTTCATTGCTCTGTCTAGAGTTTTTAATATATATACCCTCTGTAGCATACCCCTTGACGTCTATAAAGATGCAACCACCTGGGATTCTCCTGACTTGGAAACATCTATATCACCTATAAATTGTGAAGTGGAATGATGCCAACTTTTTTTTAAAAAAATATTTCATTGTTTACAAATAGAGAAGAGCCACTGGGGATGGAGTCTACGGTCTACCTTAAGAAATAATTATTTCCTATTTTCTGGAAAGCTGAAGTGTAGCTTTTATTTATATTATCTATTCTAGTTCTAATCTGCCAAAGACCTAAAGCTTAACGGGTCTTCAAAGGGAAGAAAAAGAGGGAATATTCTGTTTTTATTCAGACATAATAGAAATTGTCAATTCACATTTTAATCTTCAACTGACATGTGGGTCTCTCATATCTGACACATGACTATGACTCTGGAGATGCCCCATTACTAGTTTAAATCTCCAAATAGCAGAAGTGATTATATTCTTTCTAAACAAACAAAATGTTTCCACTAGAATAGTAGAATACAATAAAAAACTGAGGCTTCCATTTTTATAAACGGGCTTTCTTTTTATTTCAGCAATAAATAACAGAATGCAATTTATAATTATGTTCAACAATTTAAATTATTACATCAAAACTAGCAACCATGACAGACTACTCTTACTATCCTATAGATGCAAAAATTATATCAGAATTAACTATCACATAGGTTGCCAAATCCTGAAAATTTCTTACAGTATCTAATATGCTCAAATGTATTAATTTGTATTGGATGAAAAAACAAAAGTACCAGTATGGAAACCTTAATGGGTTACAAGTCTGTACTGAAGCTGTTCAGAGTGCTCGAAAATACATGCTTCATAAAGCACATTAGCCGAAATGAAGCCTCCCTCTTTGCAGTGTTAAAACAGCTGCATCCTTTGATAGAATCACATAACAGCTTTGAAAGCTGTTTGCAGCTGTCTCTCCATGTTTGTGCATGCACAGCCATTTTGCTTCATTGACAGTCCTGGTGGAAATACTGTCTGAGGATACCTGCCTGTGTACTGAGAAAATAGAACTTGACTACAGCATTTGAAGCAGGGACACCTAGTTTTCCAAAGGACGCTAGTTTAACGCCTCAAAGAAAGATGTTCCATTTGTGAAGCACCTCCTTGAAACAGCTTGCACAGCCTTAGTCTCATCCCTGACAAAGTAATTCAGTATATGCATCTAAGAAAGTGTGGGACAACACTTGATATCCGTTGTTCAGATGAGAATAATTTTAAGAAGAAAAAGCATTACTCATAAGAGAGAGACGTGTGCAAGCCATCATTGGGAAGAGGTTTTTCATTCGCCCTTCATAACATACATAGCCCAAGTTGCAGCTCCAATAAAATGTCCAAATTTTCACACTGAAAATGTGGTCTTTCTGCTGAAAATAAACGCCACCTGCCTGACATTTTGTAAATTGAGTCTTCTTGCAGATTCCTCACTTATTACCTTTCTGTACTCTAAAAGAGATTGCTTTCAAAATGGAGCTTGTCGAGTCAACCAGTTCACTTTTGAATGATTGCAGGAATGTGTGCTTTCTGAATTAATTGGTTGCACTTTCCCCCAATTGTTCAGCCATCTTAGAGCAGCGCAACAAGGGGGAAAGGAATGGTAACTCACTTCTTGTATAATAATAGTTGGCATTAGAAACAGCAATTGATCGTACTGGCTTGCATATTTATTATGCATATATACATGTGCAACTATCTGTATATCTATAAATATCTATGCCTGCCATTGTCACCGGAGAACAGATGTTAGCCGATCTGAAATGAAATCAGAAAACCAGATGAAGTGTAATAAAGACCAGTCAGTAAGATAATTGGATGAAATTTCTGTTGCCAAGTCCAGAATTTATGCTGCAGTTTCTACACCATCCAGTATATTGAGCACAACAGGACATGAGGAGAATATGACAGCAAGAAACTAAAATTGCCAGGACTTTACTGCAACTAAATGTTTCTCTAGTTATTATACTTAGACTTCTTTAAGAAATGGGAAAAGATCCAAAGAGAGAAATATTTAAAATGTTATTCTATAGTTCCACAATTAAAGACCAGCTACATTAAAATGTCTTATTCTTTATTTTGCTCAGTATCCAGTCTACCCTTTCTTCCCTCAACTGAACCCCTTCAGTCATTGATAAGATTTCACTCATATCTATATCTATTGTAACATAATGATTCCTCTACCCCAAAAAGAGGTACAAATAAAAGTGTTCACTCCAAAAACTGAGCATGAGTTCAGGCAATGGCAAATCAGTTTATGTAAATGCAAAGAAAGTCAATGAGTCTTTGATAAGGGACACCACTGAAAAGGGTCTATGGAATCATCACTTCACTCATTGCCATCACTCCGTAAAATTAAGGTTTTAAAAAATGCAGTACACCAAGGCATTTGAACTCAGACAATATACTTTGCATGTCCTTAGCAGTACTCGGTTATCAGCATTAATAATGATTTAGACCAACCATCCCCAGAGGGTATCCTCAGTGCGAGAGGTTATGAATGTGTGCTTCAGAAAGCAGATTCCTCCTAAGGTCAAGATTGTCAATGTGGCATTCATAGGTGCCATGACACCCTCAACATTCCACCAGTGCTCCATCACGGGAGTCCCTTCAGTGCTTCACCAAAGTTGATTTGCTCCCATCTAAACAATGAGCCAATCAGCTGCTGCTTTTAGACTAAGAAAGTTCGCTTTAACTTAAAATGGCATGTCTGTGGCCACAGTTCTGTAGTATGTCTGGGTACAACTGGAAAGGTAGAAGTGAGTGGGGAAGAGGTACGATAGGAAAAGGAGTCTACTTCCCAAAATGTGATGGGGGAGCAGGGGGAGACAATATGTCTAAATGTGTATTTGGGGGAGATATGTTTATGAGATGTATGAGTGTTGGTGGGTATATATACATGTAGGGGAGGGTGTGGGGACAAAAGGTAGACTATCTGTGCATGCATGTATATACTCATTTGCACATGCTCAGATGCTCCTTGGCCAATTAGGACCTCTGAGGACCTTACCTAATTATGCCATTAGAACTAATTATACCACTTATATCTCTTTCTGTTCAAAGAAATCATTTATCTCTTCCTTGGTATAATGCCTTTCATCCCAAGATGTCCATTTGTGAGAGCAGAGAAGTTGCTATCCACCAGCCTGCCTGCCTCTTTCTGCTCCTCTAGGCCAGCAACCTCAGCCTCAAATAAATATGTTTGATTCCTGGGAACTGGGAGCAAATTGTATCAAGTCTTCCCCTAATGATTTTGGTCCAGATGATGGACAATCATGTAGTATCCACTCCCTTGTTGGCTTTGTTCATTTAATGGCCTGTTGACTTAGAAAATTAACTTACGAAATATCAAGGCAAAAGGAGCAGGCCTTGATTGCTTCTCCTGTTGTAAAACTTCTACCCATACGTAGGTTGGGGAAGGAACATTATGGAAAGTACAAAAAAGGAATAAGTAGCAGCAGACAAAAGAAATGAAAGCAAGCGATAACAGAAAAGAACTCTACTTCAATATAGTTTACACCAACACTATTTACTGTATCTCTCCATAACTTTCTATTGTTGCAAGCCATCTTTGCTTCCACCATATCCATACATTGATTAATTAATGACCTTTTGCTCTGCATTAAAGTGGACAGCAGCACTCTCTTATATACAGCCATTTCCACTTTCAACATTCATTCTTCACAACAAACTACATACTATCTACTACCCTTCTTTTAGGATTTCCACCTCTTAAATTTCTCCTTCCATTTTCCCACCTTTAGTAATGGTTCTGCCAAAGAACAGAAATCTATCTGCTTGTCGGGTTTTTTAAAATTATTAGGGTTAGAGTTATTATTAGATTTTTATCCTGCCCTATATTATTTATAAAAATAAATAACTCAAGGCAGAGAACATATCTAATACTCCTTCCTCCTCCTATTTTCCCCACAACAACAACTCTGTGAGGTGGGTTGGGCTGAGAGAGAGTGACTGGCCCAAAGTCCCCCAGCCGGCTTTCATGCCTAAGGCAGGACTAGAACTTCCAGTCTCCTGGATTCTAGGCCAGCACCTTAACTACTACAGTAAACTAGTTCTTTATATTTATATGGGAAATTTGCTATTTTTTGTGCCATTTTCCTTGTGAAAAACTTCTCCAGATGCTTAATACCTACCTCTTTTAACTGTTTATCACTGGGATTGAAGGTTCTGCCTAAAAAAATAAAAACAAAACCCAAGCACATAATTTAAGATAGATCACTGATTCCTAAAAAAGAACATGAACACAATAGCACTTTCTCACCATGATTCCTATTTGGCCTTGGAAGGCACATTGTTGATATTAGAGGTAATATTCCGCCATCATGAACAACAAGTATTGACATATGACATACAGAAGTCATTTATTTTTTGTAATGTAGCTGACTATAAAAACTAATGCATCAGCACTGATTTTAAAAAGTATAGTTGTTATCTAAATGTAAGAAAGCTGCACTTAAAAACAGTATTTTCAGAACACAAAAAACACAACAGTGGAGTTAATAACAAATTTTTGGAAGATATTACTGTAAGGTACATAGACGAAGGTGTAAAAGCCAACTTCTATAATTAAAGAAAAAAAACAGAAAAAAGTACAATAAAACAGTGGATGCATTATTTCAAAAATATAATAAAAATGCTGTTATTGAATATCATCAGTGTATTTATGATACCACACTCCAAACAGATGGATGATTTCATCCAGCAGCTTCATGTAGATGTTAAAAACTAGGGAAGAGAGGATCAAACCCTACTGGAGCCCACAAGGAGGAGACCACCTGGCTGATCTTTCCTCCCCCACAAGAAGCCACAGAGATGACCTTGGAGCAACTATTCAGAGATAGCTCCAACAGTAGGTTGCCAATGCTTGCATCTTTAAAACATCCAGGGAAAAACGTAAGGAACTGAAGTATTGCTAGCAATACAGGAGATAACTATGAATGGCCAAAGAGGATCAATACCGCAACTCAGTTTTGATACGGCAAGAGGCAGTTCTGAGTTATAGTCAGAAACATGCATTGAGCCTGGGAAACAGGGAAAACATTAAGAGACCATTTCCTCCCTGGGGCATAGGAAGGAGGGAAGGGAAATGCAGTCAGGCTTCCAAGATTCTGTAGCCTAAAGTATCATTCTAGTCATCTTGTAGAGTGTGTTTCCTGATCTGGTCAGCCTCAAAGAGCTGACAGCCACCAACTGGAATCACCCACTGTGGAAGGAGCAAAACCAGTGTAAAACAGTGCCTCCAATCCTCAACCCCAGCAGGCAGTCCAGAAGAATACCTTAGTCGCTGCTACTGAAGTCTGTTGAGACATCCAAAAGAACAAGGAGGGGCAAGCCTACTTTCCCCATTCAGGTCATAAAAAGGGTCTTCCACTGTTCTCTCAGTTCGAGGGCTGAACCCTGACAATTCTTCTAGGATTACACTTAGAATGCCACCTTATGAAATGCAATTGTTGGATGATCCAGGGGTTGTAAAGTTGCCACATCTTATGGTAAGTTATATGCTGGAACAAAAAAAGAGCAAACCTCTTTCAAAAGTTAAAAAAAAAAGTCCCTACTTTTCTTTTCTACCAGGATAACTATAACCCTAACTATAACAAAAATAAGAATGCATTATTGCTGGCGTATAGAAGAGAGTGGAATTCAAAATGAACCATAATGGCTAGAATAATCCGAAATGTCTTTGATGAATAAGGGACATTAATGCAAGAGATCAATCCATTACCCTGACCCAACGCACCCCCATTTCTGTGAACACGATGGCTGACTATAACTCAGAACTGCCTCTTGCCATATGCAAAACTGAGTTGCAGTATTGATCCTCTTTGGCCATTCATAGTTATCTCCTGTATTGCTAGCAATACTTCAGTTCCTTATGTTTTTCCCTGGATGTTTTAAAGATGCAAGCACTGGCATCCAGGGTGGGGATGGGGGTGGGGGCACAAAGTAGGCAAGATGGCAGATACTGTGTCATGTTGCAAACATTTGTATGTGTGTTGATGTTGCATGCATGTACAAAATGGCTGGGATTTGTATTGTGATGGCATGTCTATCATCTTGCCTGTTTTGACACTATCAGCCCCCACAGGCATCTTAATACACATTCATGTCATTCTAAACCATGTTCATTTTTCTATGTGGCATTTTCTGAAATCCCACTCCATTCCTCCCTCCCCCAAAACACAAATAGAACCAAACAATTAGAATCAGAATTCTTAGAATGAGGATAGGAAACCTTTTCTGGTCCTTGCATTTTCTTGTTTCATTACATGGAGATAGAAAAAGTCCTTGCAGAGAAATCTCCCTCTCACTTTCACAGTCCTGGGGCCAGCAACTTTTTCAAATGGCAAGTATTATTGTGCAATGTTTCTCATCAACATAGGCACCATGTAAATCAATCAATGAATACTGTAAGAAACAAATATTAATAAATAATTCAGCAAAAATCTTGTGAGCCCCCACTTGAGATCTTGCGTGATTCAGCTGTTTACATCCCTGGGTGTCTATTACTGGAACATGAAATGCCAATCCTGATACATGGATACATACATTCTTCATGAATTAATGACTGAATGAATACCAAGTCTACTTAGTGCTATCTTTTTACTCCAACTCCTTTTTTACAAATATAGAATCAGACCAGGAACCTGGGGCTGGTAGTTAAGAGGGAGAAATTGTATCAGGTTATCTGAAGAAAGATATCATAAGGCAAGAGGGATCTAACAGACCAGGGGGAGTGGTTCAAATTAGGAGGAAAAGTAAATGCATAAATATACCCCAAAGATAAAAAGAAAATAGTGTTGTTGTTGTTTTTTAAACTGATGCTGTATCTTATGAAAAGGAACGAAAAAAGCCCGGCAAGTTATTATGCTTGAAATTCTTAGGTGACAGTATGAAGAATTTCTATCACTAGAATCTGTTCCAACTTCCTGACTGGATACCAGCCCTTTATAGACAAGTCTATGCACAGCCAAGTGCCTGCAGGATTTGTGGCTCACGCACATCTGTATTTCTGTAGACCAAAGAACTTGATTTTTTTTTCCCAAGCTTCATTTAAGTGACTACTGTTGTATGTCTCTCCCTGTGTTTCTCTGCATATTGTTTCGACCTGACTTTTTCTACACAAATGTGTCTCCTTCCACAATTAATAGGCAAGAGAACAACAGTAATTTCCCAAGCTTTAAAGCACAGACATGCATTCATGTCAGCTTGTAGCTAGATCTACCCTTGCATGAGGTAATATATAGCAAAGGAAAAAAAAAAACATTTTATGTATCTTTTTCATGGGTTTCTTTCATAGGTTCCATCAGTATAATGGTAAAATTTATAACAGGTTCAAATAAACCAGACAAACAAGTTGCAACCGAAGAACTATGTCAACAGAGCCATTTAGATGGGCCTAATTTAACATGGAAACAACCACTGAGATATCAGTGGCCATACCAGCAAATATATCTGAGACATAATTACAGGTATGAAGACCAAGTAAATGCTGGGTGAATTTAAAGCAACTGCCCTCCATCCCCAATAATTAAAATGTAAAAATGATGAATAAAATGGTTAAGATAAAAGATTCCAATATTGGCATCCTATATGCCTTCCAAAAGAATTTCTGGAACCATACAACAGGAAGACTTTTCTGCCAAATACCATTACAGTTCCAAATCTTAGTATATGTGGCCCTTGAAACAGCAAGATGTTTTTCTGCTTTCCAGAAGGCACAGCCAATGTCAGAAGAAGGAAGAAGGATTCCATGCCCTCTTGGCTCACAGATCACTGTTGCAGAGCTGGGGGAATTTGTTCCTGTTCTCCTACCATACTGACCTGGCCTCAGAAGACTGAATGAGCAGCAATTCATTAATTCCTGTACAGATTAGATTAAAATCAAGGAACTGATTGCCTACCTTGCTCAGGACAGAATCAAGCTAAAGGTTTTAGAAATGGAAAAAAACTTTCCTTGTGAGTTTGCCCTTGAAATTCACACAAGGACAGAATAGCACAAAGGACTGAAAGAAAGGACAGTCTGAAGCAAGCAATTATTTATAGAAAAATCCAGATTCAGTTTATTACACTCAATTTCCCTAAATTATATGTTTATAATGAAAGTAAATTACATCTCAATTCATAAGAATGGGATAGGTATTTAATATGTGAACTATGATGGGGTGTTCCTAAAGGAACGACATGGCTGAGTAAAGACAACATGCTGTAAAGGTTAAGATGCCAGAATAGGGACATCCAGGTGCAGTTCTCCCTCAGCCATGAAAGCCTACTGGCTGACACTGGACCAGTCACTATCCTCAGCCCAATCTACCCCACAGGACTGTGAGTAAAAATGGGAGGTAAGAGTGCTAGATATCTTTCCTTGGGTTCTTATGGCAGGGATGTAAACTCCACACCCTGGAAGCCATATGCATTTTTTTTGTCAGCCCTCCCCCCTTCTAACTGAGCGGAACAAAAAATGTGGGACTTTTTTGTAGTTTGGGGCTTGGGGTAAGTTTTAAGGGGTAAAATGGTGCCATAAGCCTTGCAGTTGCTTAAGGCATCCATTTCATGCCTAAAACTTCCGAAACAGCCCTGACCCCACCCACTTTTGGAGTGTGGTTTCTCTACTCAATTTTTTTTTAAATTTTTCAAATGTATATATGTCACCCATCTCACTATGCAAAATCCTGTAAAAATGCAAGGAGGAAGATGAGTTGCTGTTTAAAAAGCAAACATGAGAAAACTGTTCTTGCCCCTTTCCCATTCACAATCCTGACTATACATGATGTGCAATTCTGCAGCTACATTATACTAACTTGAATGGGCGCAACTCATCTGAAGTACCTTTACAATTCTGATGATGATTTAACTTTATAAAATAATAAAGGCACTAGGTTATTCAAATAGGTTCAAGCTGGAACACCTAACCTGATTCTAAGAATACTGCTGTCTCTCTTATGGCCCAACAACAGAATTCTATACATACAGGTAGTCTTCATTAAGCAACCACTCGTTTAGCAACCATTCGAAATTATGGTGGTGCTGAATTAGGAGACTTACAACCACTCCTCAAAGTTCTGGTCATCACAGTGTCCCCTTGGTCACGTGATTGTGATCCAGGCACTTGGTGACCAGCTTGCAATTACAACATTGCAGCATCCTGACTGCCATTTGCAACCTTCAGTGCTGGCTTCCAACAAGCAAAGTCAATCAGGAAGTCAGCAGGAGGTAAAAAATGGCGATCATGTGCCATTGTGCCTAATGACCATGCAGGATTTGTCTAACGATGGCAACTGGGACTTCTGGAACTGCCACTGTAGGTTGTTGTTGTCACATGATGTGCTTTACAACTACATCACTTAATAATGGAGTTCTCAGACCCAATTACTGTTGTTAACTGAGGACTACCTGTACTTACCTGGACATGACACTCTCTGTTCCAAAGGAACTGATTCTTGGCCACTTATTGCCTTGACTGAGTAGTAAACATCTCAAGACCAAGTGGTCCTCTGGTGTCTTCTACCAGGACCTGCATATCATGAGGACTGTCACAACAAGGATCTATCCTACTCCAAGATGATAGGGGAATTAATATTCCCAAGCATTTTCTGCAATGGTGATCAGTAACATCCTTCATATTCTTTGGAAATAAATCAGGTGACAAATTCAACAATATTTCTCACTCATTCTACAATATTCCACTTTATTAGATAGCAATAAAACCAACCCTTTGTAAAGAAACAGGCGAATCTAATACTGAAGTAGCATGCTAGAAATAAGCTATTCAGGAGACCAATAAAAAAAATTGCATGGGCATTTGCTTAGCTGCAGTTTGAAGCATGTTTTTTATTGTTTTATTTAAAATATTTATATTTCACCCATAAGCCTGAATGGTTCTCAGACATTACCTGTCTTGAGGCTTACAATATAAAAATGCAGGTCACAGAAAGGAAAAAGGAAGGAAAAGTGAAAGCAAAACCAGATAATTTAAGTTCTTGACATTTCAACATTCCTGTAATGGCCAGCCGTGATAAATATGGGCTGCTTAGTGGCAGCAAGCCAAGATTTTGTCAAAATGACAAAACAGGTCATGAGGTTAGGACACAAGCTCTGCCCCTTACATGCATGCAACATGACAATGCCAGTAGAAAAAGGGTTGAACTTCTGTTGCAGTTTCACAGTGCACTTTTTGTCATTTCCTTTCCCTTGCTTCCCAGCACCACCTCCCAGCTGAGGGAGGCCAAAAGGTTGCTGGGCAAACTTACCAAAGGATCTGGTAACCACTGTTGCAGCTAGCCCCAGGAATACTGAAATTAAATGGGCAAAACCTGCTGACTAATAATGATGAATTACTGTGGGCAATCATAACCCCAGAATTCTGCTTACCCACATTTTTCCTTTCCCTGACTCACAGGACATTTCAATCAAATGCTCTGAAGTAGGATCCTAGAAGTAAACTTGCTTGTTGGTTTTAAAATAATATTTATGACAGTTTCATTTATACTTGTTTTGATTGCCTGCAAACTATTTTAGGAAGATTGCTAGCCTAAAAAATGTGGGGGGGGGGGGAGAAAGAGAGAGAGAGAGACTTTATTCCAGGTAGACAGTAAGAGAGAGGGACACAGCACCATACCATCTGGCTGTCTACCTGTCCATTTATCTGATTACTATGTGCAGAACAGGCCTTGTGAGATCAGGCCTTGGAGTATGTGCTCCGACACAGGCCATTACGCTAAGACTTCATCAGCTTCCTAGGCCTGAAGCTTAAAAGGAACTTTCCTTGATGTGACAACATCACTGCTGGTGGATTCACCACTGAAAAGACAACTCAAAGGTGAGAAGTTCCTTTATTTAGGTTTTGGGCCAAGGGAAGCTCACTTTTTTTATGTATATGCAGCAGGAGAAGATAGGGAAGGTTCTGGTCTGCTAAAAAGGGGGGAGAATAAGTCATGGAAAATGACCTGGGAGAAAACAGTGTTGTAGCAAATGGCAGGGATAGATATCACAGGCTTTGCAGGGAAGGAGAGCCCGCTGAAATCTAGCCTCTTTTCCTTAAAGGTTGTGGCCAAACCAAGGAGGTGAAGGTGACAGCAATGGTTCCTCCCCCAAGCTGAAAATCCTGTTTAATGCCAAGTCAATTGCTGGCAAAATATCAATTATCCAGGATTTAATCATAGATGAAAGTGCTGACCTGGCTCTCATGAAGGCCCAGCTAACAGAAGAGGGGGAATTTTCTCTTTCCCAGCTTTGTCTGCCTGGCTAAAGTACAGCTACAATTAGAGGATGGGGAGATGGAGTGGCTGTGATCTACAGAAACCCCTTCTCACTGACCAGTCGCTCCATCTAGCAACCTGCATGCTGCTCTGTTTGGATGCCTGAGATTATTAGGCAACAGGATAGACAGTACACCATCTGTATCTTACACTAAGCTATCTGTCTATCCTGTTAGCTAATAATCTCTCTTTCTGTACTAGCTAGGATTATCTTAAGTGTGGAGTTCAATTTTCTAAGACTTCTTGTCCTGGAGGATTTTAATGTCCATGCTAAGGTTGCCCAGTCAGGAGCAACTCAGGATTTCAAGTCTTCCATGGATCTGTTCTAGGTAAGATCTGTCCCCATGCATGTAGCCAGGCTTACATTGTATTTGGTTCTGTGTTTGGTGAAACTGGTATTCTGAAGATGGAGGAATCCAATATGATTCTGCTGTCACAGGCAGAAAACTCCCAGTTAAATTTTATATTGAGAATCAGTATAGATCTCTACTATCATACAGAAACAAGTAAAATGTTCTGATTTTACTTTTTTTTTTTTTTGGAGCCAGAACAATCCCTTGGTTTACCAGGGAGTTAAGAATGATGAAATGGATGGAAGTTCAGCTGAAGTGAAAGAACACTCAGGACAAATTTGATTATATACAGAATAAAGCCCACTCAAAATAAATAAAGCCCACCTGAACTCCTACTTCACTGCAATAAAACTGGACTCAAGACCTAAAGTTCAGACTCTTTCAGAAAGGGTTACACTTCCCACGAAAGAGCAGGTTCACGATTTAGGAGTACTCCTTAATCTTCAGATGTCAAGGGATTTGCAGAAACAAGGAGCAACATTGCAGAATTATATCTAGTGGGCCAAATGAGAAGTTGGTGGCAAATGTGCTTGTATTTAACAAAGCGCAAAGTTAGTGAAAGACTTTTGAGAAGCAGTAGGACTTACTATGGTAGTGACCAAAGCCTCAGGTACTAATGTAGTACAGTTAGTTATTAATTTAGCACAGAAAGGTTCTGTGGATTTTGTTTGGCAAGTCACAATGTGTTCCTTGCCTGAACAACAGCCACATGCTCAGAGATGGGTACTAAATAGATTACTCCATATAGGACAATCTTGAAGACACTTTCTGAATCATATCCCTGTTATCACCCTTTACCCCTCTTTCACACTTTTGATCTAACATAGTGTATTGTGATTTCTTTTTTTCCTTGAATATCAAATGTCTTTTATTGCTGTCAGAGCTGAGCCTGAGATGACGTTAAAGACAGAAGTTTCTCTGAGCACACTATTTCACCATCTTCTTTTGGTAACATCAGGGAACCTGGTACAGGAACCAGAAAGCAAGGCTGATTATCTATCCATCTAGCTATCTACCCAATTCCCCCATGTAATATTACCAGGAGAGTAAAACAAAAAGACAAGAAAGCTCAAACCACTAGATTCTACGCACATCCACAATCTTTTTCTTTCTCCCACTCGTTACTTACTGTCGACAGCCCAGCTTACATTCTTTACACTAAATATCTAGTGAATGACAGGATGGAGGCATCTGCAATCTTGCTTGACAGCAGTAATCAATAGGTAGTGAAATCCTCACCAAGCCATTCCTCTTCCTTCTGGCTACAAAGGCAAATGAAACTTCAGCTGTAAAAGTGAAATACTGATCAGAGAGGAAGTACAAGCAGCAGCCTGAGTCAAAATGCAAACTTTCCAAGTTTCATATGTTTGTCTCTGCAGTCCTGTATGCCTCCTCCCCTAAACTGGAAAGATGCTGCAAGCCTAATCAATTTAATATACATCTCATCAAACCTATATACTCCAAGGAAACTGCTTATCTGGTCCTATATATTCTATTAAGAAATTCCAGTTGCCAGCTTGATTTCAATAGGATCTTCTACCCATAGTCAAACAGCTAAGAAATTGGGGCATAGCAGAAATAAGATCAGGAATCTCCTTCGTGATGACTCCTTGTTACTCATTATCAGTGTGGGAAACCATCTGACTGAGAGTCATTTTTCATAACTTCTGGAATATTACTGTAAGAAAAATAAATGAGAGAAGGGGGTATTTCATACGTATATATTTTCCAGCTGATGACCAGTTGGAACACTGTACATTTAGAGCTACAAGTGCATGCATTGTTCTATCATGTGCAAAAAAACCCCAAAAAACATAACTCTTAATTGTTAGGTTTCAACCTGGAGAGTCACCACTTCATCTCATTAATGTCCTCAAAAGAACAAAAGGAATGGCAGCCACCTTTGCTTCCACCACTGTGGTTTGGCAGAACTGCTTGCCTGAGTTAAGGAGAGGAGGGCAGTGACCCGGCCAAGGGTGGAGCAGGACAGAACAGCAAGGGAGTGGCTGCACCTTCAACCGCAGCTGTGCAGCCATTAAAATGCAGCCTGGATGCTCTGCAAAATGGTGGTCCGTCGCCTAGCTGGTTTCATTATCAATTTCTATGAAACAGACTTATGAACTGCTCTTCACAATGGGAAAAGTCTTTAGTAGTTGTCAATTTCTGCAGTAGATAGGTTTTCTACACAAAACCTGTACAGGTCCCATTTTTTGAATTCATAAGAATTTAAATTGCAAATATAGCAATTAATGGCAATTCAGTATAACAGGAGATAACAAAGGAGATCCTATAGTCCCTGATACAGACTACTTTACAGCATACTGAATGGAATACAATTCTTTTGAAATGTATTAATTTGAAATACATAGCATTTCACATGAAGTGGGCTTTGTAGAATGAAGTGAGATTTAATAGCATGTTATGTAATAGTGATGGTGAACCCTTGCATCATTCTGTTCAGTGTATTTTGCAAATTTCAGCTAATTTAACCATATAATGTCCTGAGAAGGTATATTTAAAACAAAAAACCTAAGATGCAGTGGATGCTCTCCAAGGGCTCACTTACAACCCAGGCAACCAAAAGATTTGCAATGTTAGCAGCAAGTCTGGAAGCACAATTTGTCCAGCAGAGCAACCATTCAGGAACACTTATTTTTCAGTGAAAGCAAGGATACATAGCAGACATAAAGCAAAGGCTGAATCACTGCCAAATACCTAATCTAAAGTGCCAGGGTTGGCACAAAAGCTAGACAGAGTGACAACAGTAGGACCTAACAAAGTTCAGATAAATATAGGATATGAGGGAAGTGAATGATAGATACAGAATAGCCCATTCCAAAACTGATGTGGGCCATCACTAGATCAAATTTCCTTGCAAACTTTCCTCATTGTAAACCTGGGGAAAAAAGAATTCTCCCACATTGGGGAACCAGAGACATTCCAGTTCAAGTGGTAAGTAATGGTTCTCTTTTTCATCAAGCACGTTCCCTGGTCCAAGATGAAAAACACTACCTCAGAATGGATCTGAAGCACACCAAGATGCATTGGTCCCATGAAAAGGTATCATAAGCTAGATTCTTCCCAATTTAAGAACTGTTTAAGAGCCAGTTTTAGAACTGACTGAAACTGGGGTAGATTGCTTGGTGGGAATCAGGATTTTTTTTTCTTTTCTCACATTTAATGTAAAAACAAATAATGACTAACAGTTTAAAAACTGTGGAGTCCTAAGTGTTCTCTGAGCTTGGTTGTTTGCTTGCAGACGTTTCATTACCCAACTAAATAACATCATCAGTACAAGTGTGTGTGGAGCTGCCTGCTTATATATAGTGGCTTGCCCTCCCAGGGTTGGTGTGGGTGTGGCTTTCTCCTTGGTAGCTCGATTGGGGAATTGTTTTCTGCATGATTGTTTGTCTGGTGTTAATCCCTTCTTGTCTGTGTATTGGCTGCTGGAGAGAACATGTCTTTTTGTTTCCTTCTTAGCTTTTTTATTGTCTCTTCTGAATGGTGTGTAAATATGGTTTATTTCTATGTGACACACATATAAGCCCACACTCCCTCACACTGATGATGTTACCTAGTTGGGTAACAAAACATCTGCAAGAAAACAGCCAAGCTCAGAGAGCACCAAGGACGCCACAGTTCAACCCTGAGCTACAGATATTCTCTTCTATTGGAGTTTAAAAACTGCTCCTGAGTTCTTGTACACTTGCAGCATCCAACGTTGACCAGGAAGTAAATGTACTCAATTATAAATGAATCAAAACAATTATAAATGAATCAAAACACAACACATCTCCGTTACATGCAAAGTTAAGTCATAAACTCTGAGATATAAAGACAACTTAACTACTAAAAGCAAGGAACTGAAAATTTTACCAGTTTCTGCCTCTCAGCTTGCAAAATAGACTTACCAATAGAAGAGAATATATGTAGCTCAGGGTTGAACTGTGCAGTCCTTGGAGTATTCTGAGCTTGGTTGTTTTCTTGCAGAAGAAGGGCAAATCTCTTCTTTGGGAAATTGGTCAAACAATGGTCATTTATTGTGGTAGTTTATTTTCAAATGATTCTCTTCCAGGACTAAATAGTTCCACTACTCTGGACAGACCCCAGCCGATGTTATTTGCTATTGTTTCTCTGCTGTTTCCATTCTTTTTTCAAATCTGAAGCTTCTTAGCCTGCTGCTTAGCCATCTTTTTTTTCCCCCCTCCCATTGGGTCACTGGGGAATTTCCAGCTTTTCTGCTGGATCTTAGAACAAATCTGATAGACATACTTTCTAAGAAGTGGTCAAATGAATTTGCATTTGTTTTTATTTTCCAGCAGACTTAAGAATTCCTTGGTGTAGCTACAAATTAGGTACTTACTTTGTTTCTAAAAAAATTTCAGAACTAAAAAGGTTTTTTATTTTCCTCTATTCCCAGATGATCTTTAAATGGTTTTTAAAGAAAGGAATTGGTGTTCTGTTTTTTTAAAGGAACTTCTTTGTACTGGAATTATTGTATGGTCACCAGAAACAAAACAAATACTCTGTCTTGTTCAGTTGGAAACATGTTGTCCAATGTACATGTTCAATCAGCTGAGACAGTGGAAGTCATTGTAATGGTGGTCTTTAGGTCAGATAGATAGGTTTGTTGTTTAAAGTTTAAGCTTTTTGATGGCCAGTGAGAATGAGAAGCGAACAAGAAAATGGATGAAGGGCCATGATGAAAAGAGAGAAAAGAGTGACTCTTTTTTACACTATATTCCAGTATATGATATATGTTTCAAAACTATGAATCACCTGGAAATACAGTTATGCTTTTATTTCTGCATTTGTAAAATTACTAGCATTCTGAAAAATGTACCTCATGGGACCGGTCAATTTTGTGAAGATTTTTATTTCTTTTTATTACTTTTTGCATTAAGTCTATTTTGGAGTCCTTGGGGTTCTCTGAGCTTGGTTGTTTTCTTGCAGACATTTCATTGCCTGTCTAGGTAACATCTTCAGTGCTAGAAGGGAGTGGGTTTGCTCTGTTTTCACAAGAGTTTAGTTTTATACTGACCCCAGTAGGGAAGGGAAGGAGATTAAACAAAACAACCATCCATTAACCAAGAAGGTTATCCATTGTCGTTACCCTTGATTTCAGTCTTCAGCAAATAAACCCCAAAGCTGTGCTTCCTAGAAAGTTGAAACTTAAAACTAGGAGAACAGACTTATATAAAAACTTTGAATTCTGTGTACAACAATGAACAAAACTATGTGTTTATAACTTTATCCTTGACTTCAGTAAAGTGACTCGTCTTGATGTCTTGATTGTGAATTTTCTGCCAAGTAATATGATTTCTGAATAAGAGATTAGGTGTCTGGGGAAGTGAAATTTGCAGTCATTCCCATGAGAAGCCCAACACTAGAGCTGAGGGTTTGTTTGTTTTTTCCCCTAGAATTGTGATCTCTGTGTAATTTCAGTCATAAGGTAAAACTTACAGTCAAGGAACTGAAAGAGGCATAGTTACCTCTGTTCCTTCCAACAGTGGGGACAGGCATCGATTGACAGTAAGTAAATTAAATTACTATCAGTTGATAGTAAGTCAAGTAAATTAATTCAAGAATAAGCATTATTTCAGGAACTTCAGTCCATGGCCAAGTAAACTTTATTTTTTCAGATACACACTAGTATTTCAAATTGAGTTCAGGGAATAAAAGGTGATGGTCTTTTAAAAAACAGCCTAAACACCACCACTCCCCCCAGGTTAATTTTCTAGAAGCTTTAACTTGCACTTAAGCTTCCAGGTCATATTTACGTTAAATTTATTTATAATGTGCTACCGAAATCAGGTAGGTATGCATAAAATCAAGTTTAAAATTGGGTTCCTTTTTTAGTGTAATAATAATTTAAGAATTAATACATGGAAATAGTGTACTGCTGTCATGTTCATTACTGAACAGTGTTAGCGAGCTCCTCTAAAAAACAGAATTCCAATGTTTAGAAATATTTAAAATAAATGTCATAGTTCTTGATGGATTGAAAGAAGACTGGAACAGACTAAGCTAACAGCCACATCTTCCCCTAGAAAGATCTACTTTCCAATTTTAAAGTAGATCCACTGGTTAGCCTTATATTATTTAATGTTCTCCAAACAAATAATATGTTTTTTAAAAAACTAGCTATAGGGTTTTATCCCTTAATCTCTTTTCCACATACAGTTGGATTAGTTAAAGAATAATGAAATAGATTGTTCTACTTTTTCAAAGCTGCAGTACAGAAATCTAATATGAAGTGGGATGAGGGGCATCTTTCTTGAAGTTCCTGGGGACATGTGTCAGCTCTTTGAGGTAGATTAAGTTAGGAAACCAGTTGGAAATAGCAGAACAGTGGTGGGGGACTTAGGGGAGGCACATACCCCCAACCCAAAAGGACTTCTTAAACCTTGTAGCAGCTCAGATCTTAGGTATGTAACGTTTGATTAAACCAGAAAAGACATTTCCTGATGGACAGTACCATTGTTTTAGAGAGCAAAGATCTTACATATTTCAGTTTTTAAAAAGTTGCCCATTGGTAAAATTGAAGTACAAAGAAAGTGATGCCAAACTTCACTAACTTACAGTATTTTCTAATGGGAGTACACAAGTTTTAACATTTCAGTAAAATGCTGCATTCTGCCGCTTGAGATGGTTAAGGCCAAAGCATAATACAATCCCCAAGCTATAATCATGATTAGAAGCTTTGAAGTGACAAAATTCTCCATACGGGGTAATACACAAATAAGAAACTCCGGAAGGTAAGATGAACATAATACTGTAAATGTCAGTAATATATTAATATTGAGCCAGTATTGAAAGGAAAACAAAGCATTAAGGGAAATTGAGTTTCAAATAACTCCAAGTAAAGCAACATAGATTTTTAGTCCCCCTTCCCTGCAAGATTAGTGCATTGGGTTAAATTTAAATGAACAGAAGCAAATGTATACACACGTATATGAAGCAGATTGTCAGAGTTAAAATACCATCCTCCTAACAGTACTATCATAGTGCATAGTGCACCAGAGTACAATATATATTTCAATTTTCCTTTGAAATTCACACGAACACCATTTTGCTCTCCAAAAACCTCTGGATGTAATAAGTTACAGGAGGGGGTAGCCATGTTTGTCTGATCCAATGAAAACAGTAAAGTTTGTAGTATTTTAATGATAAGCAAATTTATTATGCCATAAACTATTATGAATGATGCCTACTAGAACTGAGGAAACCACAACAAATGTGGTTTTGTTGAACCTAACGCCAGCCATGAAGCCCTCATGAACATCCAACTCACAGGTCTCATGGATGGTACCAAAGCTAATTCTGAGTATACTGTACAGTAGAGCTTCACCAAATCCATTAATTAACTAGGATGATTACATACCTCATAACTAAGCTAGGCCTTCAATGGATTGAAAAAGCATCTTACATTCCAGCTGCCTGTGCCTAAAGTATACCTAGAAGATACAGCAACCTTCAAAGTGCACATCTGGCTCAAGAGATTGGAATATGCAATTGGATTCTACTCCTCCAGCCATCTTTAACCCCATCTTCTTCTAGTACTTTCATATCCATTCCAGCTGCATGCAAATCTGAAGGCAATTTGCAACGTATCAATTGTCCCCTGCCTCCAGTGTTTATCTGGAAGGCTTATGTGCCTTCCATCCAAGTATAATCCCGGAGGAAATTAGTGGAGATCCAAGCAACAACAGCAGCTCCCATTTTTTGAAAATATCCAGGGAGCAACATTAAGTCTAGAAAATGCTCAGAAGACATCGCTTTGGAATGATTTTGTGGTATTCCCAAGGATGTGTACTCAGGTTTCCAGCTGGTATTAGATTTCATCCCACTTCTGCTAACACTGATCTGAGGAATAATTTGAAAATGGATTTAAATACTTGTATTTATCTGAGGAACTGCCTTGCCCCAGTTACATCAGCCTGTCCTACCTGGTCTGGCAAGAAGGGCATATTGTGGATGCTATTGGCTAGAGAATTGCAGCTGGCAGGGTCTAGGAGGAGAGCCTTTTCTGTCGTTGCCCCTGCCCTGTGGAATATCTTGCCCCCCAAGGTGAGATTGGTCCCTACTCTTTTGGCCTTCCGGAAGGGCATTAAGACCTGGCTCTGCTAACTACCTTGGGGATCCAATAGAGGCTCCCAATACTGGGAGAGGTTAGTGCCTTGAGGATGCTCTCCCTGTTTTTTAACTTCGTTTTGTAGTTTTTAAACTGTTTTTATGCTTCTTATGCATGAGCCACCTAAAGTCACTTGTATAGTGAGATGGGTGGCATATAAATTTGATTAATAAATAAATAAATAAATAAATATTATGCACACAATAATTACGTTTTTTGAATAAAGCAATAAAGTGTTCTAAAAAACTAAGTGTTTTTAATGAACTATCCAGGGACACATATGTACATTAATACGGAAGTCTTTTTTACTTTGACCACAATTTTTAAAGTTCAATACATTTGGTAATTGATTCACACTGCTGATGGAATAGATGAAGAACTAATAGTTTAAAAATATTCTGACACAATGAAGCATTATTTTGAACTAGATTTCCTGTACTTCTTGTTAGCGTTTCTGCCAATATTTAACAGAGAAATATTGATCACCCACTTTAGAGGGTGTTTCAAAGGCAAACATACTCATCACCAAGCATGTTGCAAGATGTAAGGCAAACAAGACCTTATAATATCATCAAGTGATTCACAAAAATATTTGCAAACCCTGATAGATTTAGATGCTAAATTCTATTCTAAAAAATACATGGATCAATGCATCTTACAATTTTATTACAATGCATCAGAAATAAATCTGATTTAGCACTTGCAGGGGCTGGAATCACTTACCACGATTACAGCTGAGTTCATCACCCACTTATCCATAGTCAGACACATATACATGCCTACCACATTACTTTAAAGCCATTAATCTAATACACTGTATGATGGAACTAGCATTACTTTGTAAAGAATTAAGGAGAGTATGATAGAAATAATCAAGAGTAGACAATTCAAGTTAATCTTCAAAGACAAGATACTTAGAGGCTAATAGCCTGTCTTAAAATCTACACAAAGTGGTTTAACTATTTTAGAAAAAGCAAGTCAGGGGAATATTCTGTCCCCATCACATTCCCAGAATTAGCAATTTAAGGAACAAATGCAAGTATCAGTTTCAGCTGAAAAGTTTAGACTGCCAACCAATACATTTTACATCTTTGTATACCCCCCAGAGTCACTGTTGTGCGATGGGCAGCCATATAAATTATTCAAACAAACAAACAAACAAACAAATAAGATCTGACCCATGTGCAAATTTCCAGTTTTTGTGGCTCCCAGGTCAGTAAACATCACAGAATGAACCATGACTTGTTTTCCAAAAAAGGCAAGTCAGATACAGATCCTTTTGATAAGTTATACAGTATGCCTAGGAAAGCTAAAAGATCAACATTATCCTCTTCGGCAGACAACCTCAGACGGTTACGCAGGAAAAGAAATGCTCAATATCAATGGCAAAGGGGTGACCTGATACAAAGCTACCTAGTGTATCTTGAAAGCTGTTATAGATATAAATTCCTCACTAGTGATACACCCTTAAATGGAAATTTACCAAGGGAGGACAGGAGAGGAACATCTTTGAATCTATTGGATAAAAGACTCCTTCAACCTTCCTATCAGGCCCTTGTCTTCCTCACCTCATGCTAGCCTAGGTAATCCCTGTTCTGTTCTTCTACATTGATTCTAGCTCTTCAATATCCCTTTAGGAATGTAGTGTCCAGAGCCGTACATAGCGTTCCAACTGTTTTATCATTGTTTCCTTTCTTCTGGTCCTTCAATATAGACAAGGTCAGGAAACAGGAGTTGGTAGGAGTCTTGAAATGTACTTTAAAGCGGTTAGGACATTGCCATAAACTCTTAAAAGCCCATCAAAACCCATCTCTACTTCATTTTATACCTAACACAATCAAAGTAGAGTTGTCTTGAGTTTCTTTATCACACTTTCTACTTTTCTAGGACTCAGATATATTTTCTGTAATGATTCGGCATTCTTCTCTCCTCCTTTGTATCAAACCCACATCTCATCACCTGTTCTTAATGTTCCCCAACAATAATTTGCTTACTCTATAAACAAGCAAAAATAAATAAATGTTATAATAATTGCCCAGCTATAAAACAAGAGATGTGCAAAATTCCATTGTTTGGCCCTGTCCAGACTATTGCAAGTCAAATCTTGTTCTAAAAAAAAAACTACTAGAAAATGATGAACTGTTCCTAGAACAGCCAGACTGACTCGAAAATTCCACCAAATACTGGAATTATTTCAGTCCTTCAGTAAATTCAGACGGTTACGCAGGAAAAGAAATGCTCAATATCAATGGCAAAGGGGTGACCTGATACAAAGCTACCTAGTGTATCTTGAAAGCTGTTATAGATATAAATTCCTCACTAGTGATATACCCTTAAATGGAAATTTACCAAGGGAGGACAGGAGAGGAACATCTTTGAATCTATTAGATAAAAGACTCCTTCAACCTTCCTATCAGGCCCTTGTCTTCCTCACCTCATGCTAGCCTAGGTAATCCCTGTTCTGTTCTTTTGTGACTTGACCATACCATTTTACACACAACTGCTAAAAAGCCACACAGCAAATTCCCAAGTAAAACTTGCTGCAGTTGCTGTTTTTATTTATTTGCTCAACCCTTTTTAAGGAGAGAAAAAGAACTTTGAAAACAGTTACCCCAACTCCCCTTCTCTCATGTCTTGGTTCACTCACTTTCTAAGCACAAATTTAAGTTCAGTTCAAAGAATGAGAAGTTTAAAAAACCTTTCAGAAGATGATATGGGGTCATGAATCTTACTCAATCTCTCTCTGATATAGAATTCCTTTTATATCTATTTCAGCAAGCCATCAAGATTATGGTTATGAACATAATCTACAGGTGGTAGGGTTGTGTAACACTTTGGCTGCAATGCTGAAAAGGTGTTTTTGAGCAGGTACAGTTGCCAAATAATCCCAGGAGAACACATGACAGAGTTTAGGAGGTACTAACTGTGCACCCACATCCACTTCACAGCACCTCATTGCCCCTGCTGTCACCTCAAACATTTTCCAGGGCTCATATGGGTACCATGTGAGGTCAGAAAAAAGACACCGTTTCTTGGAGGCACTCAGAGATACATCTCACCCACACCAACTTCGAGGCAACCTTTTGGCTTTAGATCCAAAGTGCTGTGCATCCTTAACAGATGGCATTACATTATACTCAAATTACATCATATAAATTCCTACATGGCAACTCTACATTGAAGAGCTGGAGTGCTAGACCAATTTGTTCATATTATCTTTAATGGGAATGCCCACTAAATCAGAAGTTTTGTTTGAAAGCTTTTGAAGAAATTGGGAAAACTCTGTGGTCAGTTTAGTGTCCAAATACCATAATGTATGTACATTGATGCAGCATAAGAAACTGATTTCCTTTTGCCACAAGCAGCTAGATCAGTAGAGATACTAAAAAATGTGGGAGATAAAAGTGATAGTCCCCTTTGAATCAAGCTCAACATTGGCTATTTCCAGACCACTCCCCTGCCATTTTCTTGCATCAGTACAGAAATGGTTTGCCACTGCCTTCTTCTGAGATGCTTTTTGACTTCTCAATCTGAGAAGCCTTGAAATTCTCTGGAGGTCTCCCACAAAGCACAACCCAGGCTCAAGCCTCCAGCTTTTGGAATCAATCAGGTAATGCATTAGTCAGAAAAGTAGCACAAGTGTAATGGTATGTAGGAATGACCTTGGGAGATGGAGGGAAGAGACGTTGCCTAGGGAATGATCAGATAAGAGAGGACATAGCCCACAGCTGCATAACGGGAAGAGAAAGAGACTCAGAAAGGAACCTCCCTAACCTCTTAGGCCGTAAAAAAAAGACAGGGGAACATTTGTACTTGCAGACTTGCAAGATTCTGTTAATGCAGCCTTACATTAAAGTGGAATTAGCTCATCTGACTGTGTTTCTTGTCTGATCTACCTGGGAAGGCTTGCAATCTGACAGTACAAAATTCCCCCTGTCTCATTTACAGCCTGAGAAGTTAGGGAGGTTCCTTTCTGAGTTTCTTTCTCTGCCCGTTATGCAGCTGTGGGCTATGTCCTCTCTTATCTGATCATTGCCTAGGCAGCCTCTCATCCCCCATGTCCCAGGGTCATTCCCACACCATTACAACAAGTTATGCAAAAACCCACAGTGAAGGATAAATTTATCAAAATCTGGTCTCCCTGTATTAGTTATTTGAACAATGTTTTACCCTTAATACAAATATCAGTTTGGATTGCTATGCTGAATATGGAGGACTAAAATGTTTCTATGTCTCCCTGAGATTATATAAAAATTCCCCTTTCACCCCTATGGGTGGTATGTGTCTTCCTCAATCTCAGGTCGTCTACCAGAGGCCTGGGACTTTGAAGGTTCTGTGTAGTATCTTAGCTGTTCCTAGCACTGCACTCTTCTGGACAGACAGCTCTGATGTTATTCTTGGGGTCTGTTGGAGCCGCTCTCCCAGCTTAGGAGTCAAAGCCCTGAGTGCTCCTACCACCACTGGGACCACTTTGGCTTTTACTTTCCACATCCTCTCTAGTTCTTCCTTCAAGCCCTGGTACTTCTCCAGCTTCTCAAACTCCTTCCTGATGTTGTTGTCACTTGGCACCACTACATCTATCACCACTGCTGTCTTCTGGTCCTTGTCTACTACCGCAATGTCTGGTTGATTGGCCAGTACCTGCCTGGCCATCTGGATCTGGAAGTCCCCCAGGATCTTAGCCCTGTTATTCCCCATGACCTTCTGTGGAATCTCCCATCTGGACTTGGGAGGGTCTAGCCCATACACTGTGCAGATGTTCCTGTACACAATGCCAGCTACTTGGTTGTGCTGTTCAGTATATGCTGTTCCTGCCTGCATCTTACACCCTGCCCCTATGTGTTGGACTGTCTCTGAGGCCTCTCTGCACAATCTGCACCTTAGGTCCTGTCTAGTGTGGTAGACTCCTGGTTCTGTGGATCTGGTGCTTAGTGCCTGTTCTTGTGCTGCTATGATCAGTGCCTCAGTGCTGTCTTTTAGTCCAGCCCTTTCCAGCCACTAGTAGGATTTCCCAATGTCAGCCACCTCAGCTATCTGTGGATGGTACATCCCATGCAGGGGCTTGTCTTGCCATGGTACTTCCTCCACTTGAACTTCCTCCCTTGTCTGCTGCTGCCTGAGGCATTCTCTCAGCAGCTCATTTTTGGGTGCCATCTTACTGATGTACTGATGAGCTGATGCTCTGGGTTTCATCCAGGACAGTGGCTTTGACACTCACCAGACACCCCCCCCCCCGCTCTCTTTGCAGCTGGCGTACAATCTCTGGGCATTGGACTTGGGGTGGAAGCCTCTGTACATTGTGAGGAGCTTCCAGGTCTTCACATCAGCAGCCTCCATGTCCTCCTTTGGCCAGCTCACTATACAGGCAAGGTATCTGATAACTGGCAGGGCATACGTGTTGGTGGCATGGATCTTGTTCTTCCCACTGAGCTGGTTCTTCAGGACCTGTCTTATCCTTTGGTGGTACTTGGATGTTGCTGTCTTCCTTGCCTCCTCATCGTGGTTCCCATGTCACTGTGGGATACCAAGGTACTTGCAGCTGGTCTCTATGTCTGCTATGTGGCCCACTGGTAGTTCCACCCCATCAGTTTTAACTACCTATCCTCTCTTTACTATCATCCTGCCACACTTCTCCAGTCCGAATGACATCCCAATGTCCTCACTATAGATCCGTGTCAGGTGGATCAGTGAGTCGATGTCTTGTTCACTCTTAGCATACAGCTTGATGTCATCCATGTAGAGGAGGTGGCTGATTGTACTTCCACTCTTGAACTTTACCTGTATCCAGTCCTTGTGATTATCTGGCTGAGGGGGTTCAAGCCTATGCAGAACACCAGTGGGGACTTGTGGCCACTTGTGCAAGCTGTCTTGAGTTGACTTCCAGTGTTGTCTTCCATAGTCCCAGTGAGTTCCTGAGGAAGGTCCTTAATGTCCTGTTGTCTTTGTATAGCGCCAGGCATTCACAGATCCATGTGTGTGGCATTCAGTCATAGGCTTTCCTGTAGTCAATCCAGGCTGTGCTCAGATTGGTCTGCCTAGGCCTTGAGTCTCGTGCGACTGCTCTATCTACAAGCAACTGGTGTTTTGAGCCTCCGGTGTTGTTCCTAATGCCCTTCTGAGCTGTGCTCATGTATTGGCCCATATGGTCTTGCAGCTTGGTGGCTATAATGCCTGATAGGACTTTCCATGTTATGGGGAGGCAGGTTATTGGCCAGTAGTTGGATGGTGCTGTTCCCTTGTAGGAGTCCTTCATGATCAGCACTGTCCTTCCTTGTGTTAGCCAGTCAGTGTGGGAGCCTGCTGCTAGCAGCTGGTTCATCTGTGCTGCTAGACGTTCATGTACTGCTATTAGTTTCTTTAGCCAGTAGGTGTGGATCATGTCCAAGCCAGGTACTGTCCAGCTCTTCATGTTCTTGACTCACTGTTGGATGTCTGCTACTGTGATAGTAACTGGTTCCTATTCTGGGAGATTGCTGTGGTCTGCTTTCAGGTCCTGCAGCCACTTTGCACTGGTGTTATGCGTCTTCTCTTTCTGCCATATGTTCTTCCAGTACTGTTCAGTTTCTGCTGCTGTTGGCTCAGCTATTACTCTGTGGTTGCACTGCAGTTGGGAGTACACTTTGGATGGTTCTTTGGAGAACAGGGCATTTACCCTCTTGGCCTCTGCTTCTCCAGTGTATCTCCTTAGCCTGGCAGCCAGTGCTGTGAGCCTTTGTTTAGCAGTCTCTAGGGCTTCAGATGGAGTCAGGCCCATGTATTTTTTCAGTAGCCGAGTCTTATCCTTAATCTCCACACCCTTCTGTAGTTCCACCAGCTGACTGACTTCTCTCCGAGTTGCCTTGATCTTAGTCTCCAATCTCATTTTCTGGGGGGGTATGTACTGCTGTTCTTCTTGATTGTGTATGTGTGTATGTGTGTGTGTATCCCCTTATTGTTATATTGGCTTTTATAGATCTTTCTAACCTCGTAACATTATTATTCTTTTTTTTTTGCTTAAGTTCTATAATTTTGTTTTATATATTATAAATAAGAAGACTTTTAAAAAAAGAACCTGTCTTTTTTACAGTAGCTGCACAGTTTCAAGGTGACATAGCAAACTCCCTTAAAGAGTTAAGTGAAACTTACTTATGTGCTTTCAATCCAGTCTCCTAAGGAGCAAAAAAGGGTCCATATAAACATTGACCTATTTTTCCAAAAGCACTACAGTAGTCATTTGCTTAACGCAATTACTAAATTAACTCATTTCTTGATTTGCAGAGTATGCTGAATCGTAAACTAAATAAAGGAGCTCAGGTGGCACATATTAAGGAACAAAAAGACTAGCCAGGTTTAAACTAGCCAAGTTTACTATATTGTGCATATGCAAGCACTAGACCTTTAACTGGAGGCTGTAAGGGACTAGATGGGAGAGAGCAGGCTAAAGCTGAACCCCAGTAAGGCAGAATTGCTGTTTGTCCATCAGGGCTCACTGTTGCCACCAAGGCAGGCCCCATTTGTAAAGGAGCAGATCTCTGATTTGGAGGTGTTTTTGGACTCACAGCTCCTGCTTGATCAGTAGGTGGAAGCCACGGCCAAAGGGACCAGTGCCCAACCTCAGCTGGTGTGTCAACTGTGGCCATACCTAAGGAAGAGGACCTGACTACTGTAATTCATGCCCCCATTACCACCTTGCCTGACTTGCAGTGTGCTTTACATGGGGCTGCCCTTAAAGGCGACACAGAAAGAACTGGTCCAGAACATGGTGGTCCCCCTGCTTACTGGCTCTCATCATGGGGAGCATATAACACTGATTCTGCCAGCCCTGCCTGGGGATTACCGATTAGATTTCAGGTACAATTTAAGATACTGATTTTGACCTGTACAACCCTTTATGGCTTGGCACCTGGATACCTAGAGGGCCATCTGCTCCAGCCAGTATTGGCCCAGCCTGTTAGAAAAGCTAGGGAGAAACTACTTATAATCCCTCATTGTCTAGAGGTTCAGGGGCTGAAGCTAGATGACGCAGCTTTTCCATGGTGGTGCCCATACTCTGGAACAGCCTCCCAAAAGAGATCTGTCTGGCTCCCTCCCAGCTATTTCAGAGGGCCTTTTCTTAAGTTTAACCCTGATGCCATCTTGTTTTTTTAATGCTTTTGGTGCTTTTATGTGGGGGTTGATGTGCTCGCTGTTATATTGCTGTTATGATATGATTCAGATTGGCTTCAGTCTAACTGTAGATGTTTTAATATTTGTTTTATATATACTGTAAGCCACAGAGCGTCATTTTAATTGTGGTAGGGTAGAAGTATGATAACTAACTAGCTAAATAAATAAATCAACTGACCTAATTGTGCTGGCAAATCAAATCAAGGGCAAATTGGGAGAACAATTATTGTTTTATGTATAGCACAGTAGAAGCAATTCTGCCATCCCTAACCTACAAGATGTAAGAACCTTGGCCAATGAGAAATACAGCTGAGTTGATTTTCGCTGTGAACAAGTATCTTATCTGCCTGACCAAGATATGGCAGTGTTATGCAGAATTTGGCATCTACATTAACAACAGAACACTCAATTCTGATTTAAAATGGGGTGGGTATGGTTGGAGATTAGCTGTAAGGTACAAAAAGAAAACCAGTAAAACCCGCAGCAGATGGTAATCTGGAAATCTATCAATTTATTGGGTAAGCAGGAAGATACAGAATTCAGTATTCTTCTGGATTGTGTGCTGCATTTTATATACATCATTGACTTTAAATGTTGAGGATTATGCTGTTGTTCAATGTACTCTTCCCCATTGTTACAATATAATACATAGGTATTAAGCATCCTGGATGGAAACATTTTCATTACTGGGGCTTATTAGCATTTATTATACTGTAAAAGGGTAAATGAATCCTGAATCAATAGTAATATACTTTCCATTTTCTCGTGAGGGCAAGCCACTCTCCAGCTTTAGCTCTTGCATAACGCTTGAAAATGCATCCATATAGTCCATTAACATTAACATATGGTGTCATGTTCTTGCATAATCAAAACTGTCAGAGCAAGGTTAATCCTTTACTTGGGAAGCTTGATAGAAAACAGCACTTTTTAAATTTCCACACATCAATCACACTGAAAGTTGCCTTTACATCCCATAACGAATTACAGACTCTCCTCTCTCTAATAATTTTCAAAGTCTCATTAATTACACTCACTTTCATAAAAACCCTACTATAATGAATGGTGAGTGTTCAACTGTGTACCTCTGGTAAGGACATTTTTGTTGTAACTTGATTGATCATTTGATCAATTTTACAGTCTCATTATAAAAGTATTAAAAAGCCAGAATACTAAATCTATAGGCAAACTGCACATTTTTCAGCTTCGGAGGGTATCAGATGAACAGAAGATTGTGGTGTTTATACTGAAATAACTTGATAGAATAATGAAACTATAAATTCTGCCATAATTTCAGAAACTAATGATTGATTTAGCACATAGAAATCTTAATAATAACAAGAGGCTTGCCACTGTGCTGCAACAGAAATCATGATGGAAGGATAAAAACCTCCAGGAATGATCTTTGATAATACAAGTTAGTAATTATCAGACAAATTGGGAGAGGCTGTAGTTAAGAAGAAACCAATTAACAATGGATAAACAGGTTGTGATAGGAAGTGACAGCTGCAATTTTTGCAATGGGAAACTTGCAGATCAGAAATCGACTGATGCCAGGAAATGGACTGTAGATATCAAAGACTTCTCCACAGTTAAAAGATTCCTTTTTCCAAAATTATTGCAATCCCAGACTGGTATGCCTTGCTGTCCCATCAGCAGTTTAGATCATAACATCCCTGATGCTGTTTTGACAAAGTGCTAAAGGTTCAAAAACCTGTTCCCCATTCCACCTCCCTGTTCTGCATATTCACAAGAAAAAGACTGGAAGGATTTCTTTCCATTTTCTATTAACAATTGTTTGCTTTTATGTTCAAATCTGAAACTGCAACTAGTTTTAACTGTTGTTCATTCAATTGAGCCAGGATCATAAATCACTTCTGAAGTTGTTTGTTTGGATATGCAGTACGTAACTAATAACAATGATTTTATTTAGACAGGCAACCCCTTGGCTTAATAAATCAAACCTGATTTGGAGACTCAGTACTCACATCTGTACCACTCCAGGAAAAGTCCTCAGCTTAATAGCCTTCTGAACAGCCAAATTTAGCATAACCACAACAGCTACCCATTTCTGAACAGTGTTGCCTACATCGCTTGAATATTTCACCCTTTATTTACTATCATTTATTCTTAAATAAGGTACCAAATATGCCCAACCAGCCTGCAGAGATTTTGACTCATCAGCTTGCATACAGCCGCTAATAAATTATGAGATTTCAGGTGTTTCACATTTATATATGCAATTATGCAAAGGTACATGTATAGATACATTTCCTACCTTTAGGGCTGGCTCATAGTATAAAATACATTTTCAAATAGCTTGAAAAGCTCCAGAGTAGCAGTAGCAAAATATACTAACCCAGAGGGTACTTCTACTCTGGTGCTCCATGGAGTACTTCATTGTTTTTCCCTCTTTTCTGCCAGTAGTAAACAGAAGTCTCAATGTGAAGACAGAGTAGGATAGTTAGGAAACAGGACAACACCCAGTTCAAAGCAGAAAATACAACAGAGAGAGTTAATTGCAGTTATGGTTTAGCAGCTAAGTAGTTACTGGGTGTACCAGTGCCAAAATAGTGAACTCCAGATATATTTTGCACTTATTCAGAGTTTAAGAAAAAATATGCCAATTAAATCTTTTTTTTTTCCTTCATATGATGATCTTGGGAGTTCATGATGCAAAATGAGATATTCTGCACACACACACACACACACACACACACAAAAAGATTTACAATATGTTCATCTTCTAAGGCACAACCTATAAGGTTTTGATAACATTGCCTGCTTGAATGTAACTCTTAACAGCCTGCAGATACATCTGACCTCCAGTTAATTGACTGACAAATCATTAAATGTCTAGGGACAGGAAATTTCTTCTCTCATTTCCTATCACCTTCACCAGCAAAACATCTAATGGTCCCAGGGCTGCATTTTACAGGCTACTAAAAAAGGAAAGGCACCATTTTGAAATTTATGAGGAGCCTGGGAAGCTACCAAATGACACCTTTTTTTTCTTTTCTTCTTCATGCCGCAGGCATAAATTTGGTTCACAGCTTGTTCCTGCACTTAAGCAATTGTGTCTATCTAGCACAAATACATCTGTCTAACTTCCTGCTTCAGAACTATTCACCAAGAGGACTCATTCCTTCTCTGGTCTAGGAGAGAAAAGTGATCAATGCATAACCTGAATGAAAAGAAGGAAAAGAAAGATGAAATGAAAACTCTTCACATTTTATTTGCTCCCCACTTTTCAAAGTGATAAAAATATTCCAGGAGACAGTTGGCTTTCTTTGCTAGAAGACATCACTGGGTTTCTTTACAGATATATAAGATGAACAGAAGTGAATATGCACGGGTTAGCATTCTTATATATGGTACAATTGCTCTTCACACTCCCCAGAGAACAAACCCTGATGCTCAAAAATGCATTTGTAAATCCAGAACTACCAAAGCATACATCTTTAGAACAGACTTCTTTTGCACCAAATTTGCACAACCACTATTCTGACAGGTAATTCTGTTTTGGGAATTGTAGTCCCCCAAAAATCTGGTGAGTGCAAGCTGGGGAAGCTTACTTAAGTTACAGGAAGGAAATCCTTTGCCAAGATGGCTCTCACCTTCCAGAAATTTCTTCAAATAATTCCCAAGCCATTTAGTCTGTAATTGTTTCAGAAGAAAGACGTACCTGTGAGACTTCCTGTCTGTCCATTAAGGAAGGTTGATTGGTGCCTTCTGCCTCCATTAATCCTTTTCCAACCTTCCAAATCACAACAGTCCTTAGCCAACTTTTTTACATATACACCAGTCAGATTTCACATGGACTGCACGGGTTTGATTGCTTTACAACATAGTAAGCCAAGCAGCAAATGAGAATATCCATATTATTTCTAGCTAAGGTGAGTTCTTGTGTAGCCTCTACTTAGGTGGAACCGAAGTCCTCTTTCACCTACTGCCACCTACTATTTGCTGAATGCATCATCGCTGTCCACCAAATTGTTTCCTTCATGGTGCAAAATAGAGGAGGTGTCACCTGGTGTCCTATTTTCCATCTGCATTCTGCTACTGCCATGTACACAAAAAGGCTGAGGCTGGAGCAACCAAAGGCCACTCTCTTTGGGGCTGTCCATGCCAATGACCCACAGAATTGTTTCCTGTAGCTCTGGAAAGATCCATGTCTGTTGATATAGAGATATTGCTAATAGGGATATCAAGTCCTCTTCTTTTTATCTCTTGTCTGTTGTTCAGGGCTCTTTCTCCCTGCTTTTGCCTGCTTTTTGTCCACCTTGCCAGGTATCTGGTTTGAAGTTTACTGAAGTTTAATTAATAAAAAAGAGAAAGATAAGAGTTTATGCAATCAAGGTCCGCTTTACACACTGATCTGGCTAGTTAATCCTTGTGTGTGGAAGTACAGGCAAACAATCTGCTCCTTTGCCATGCCTCTGGTCCAGTATATAGAGTCTTATGTGTACAAAGGTACTTTTAGAGAAATGTACAAAGTTTATATAATAGTCTTCTCAAAAAAGAACAAGGTACTTCCACATTATCAGCCTCACTAAGTAGACCAGACTATAAAATCAACTCCACAGGAAGGCTAAAATTATTTTCATTGAGATTGGCTATAATAACAGAATCTTGCAAGTCTGATTGTGCTGACCCTCCTCCTCCTTCTTATAGTTCAGAAAATTAAGGAAGCGTCTGTCTTAGCTGCTTCTGAATATTATCTGGATGTTCTGGACTTAAAAATGCTTTAGCCTCCTTCGCCTAGGCAACAGCTTTTGCATATCTCCGTCAAGGTCATCTTCTTTACTCTTTACATGCATGGAGCACTTACATCGCATTCTGATACACTTTATGGGAAAGGATCCACCAGGTAAATGTCTAAATGGAGATGAAGTTAATCAATATGTAGAATCAGATGTTAGCACTTTATATGGTTTCAATTACAGCAATATTAAACACAGACAAACATTAGGCTGAAAATGTCTAGAATCCACACTACATATTGATTTTCATTCATCTGAAAACTGATGCACAAGACCTTGAGTATTAAAGGCTGCTCACTGGAAGGACAGCAGAAAGCAATGGAGCATTTTAAAAATTAATTTTATTTTTAACAGTGGAACACAAACGACTACAACACCAACAGGAAAAAAAAATACAGCAGTGCTTATAGAGTGAGGAAAGAATCAATATACATTGGTGATGATTAAAATAAACATAACAAAACAAAACAAAAATTAAAAGAAAAAAACTAATTAAAGAAATGGAAAAAAGATCCATATAGTATCTGTTTAACATCAATATAATATTAATTCAATCCTTAAACTTATAATTAAATCGAGACCATATGGAAACATATTGCTTCACTGTCTCATTTTTAGAACATAAAGATTTTTCAACAACAGGTAACAGACTCATATCCTGAATCTATTCCTTAGTATCAGGAGCATACATTTTTTTCTTTCTCTTTCTTTCTTTCTTTCTTTCTTTCTTTCTTTCTTTCTTTCTTTCTTTCTTTCTTTCTTTCTTTCTTTCTTTCTCCATCCATCCATCCATCCATCCATCCATCCATCCATCCATCCATTCCTGAGGCCAGCCAACTCCACAGTGATTCTGGGCAACTTATCATTAAACAACTAAAAAGAAAACAGTATGTATCAAAGAAACGAATACAGCTGTCCGAAAGATGTAATCAGAATCAAACACCAAAGGGGTTCAGCCTCCATCCTAACCAAAGAGAACAGTCCTTCATGTAAAATACCGAGCCCCAAGCACAGCAGAACTTCATAAAATTACAACTTCCATATTTTAGGAATATAGTTTAACATCACATTTACACACTGAACTATTATATTTCTTTCTAAAAATTATATTACCATATGCTGTAAAGAACTTTCAACTTTCTTCCACCACAGCACAAAAATCTAATTTCCAACCCTTTTAAAACATTCTTTGGGGAATCCAATAGACACAAAATAATAGTTTCTGGTTAATTTATTTCAATCTTAAATCATAAAGAGCATGTTTTACATTTCTTAAAACCTGGACCCACTGATTATCCAAAACAAGATATCCCAAATTCTTCATTCCGCAATTCAGATATGTAACTAAGGCTAACCTTCATTCTGTTTTTTAATTCCTGATAAAATTGAATTGCTGGTTTTAAGTCAAGTGCTCCATCTTTTAAGGATCCTTTGCAGGTCCTTTGGAGGCTGCTAAAGCAGTTGGGCCATATTGTTTAATAGCAGCAATGAAACACTGACACTAGAAAGCCAGACAAGAACGTTTGTCAAAAAGTGCAACAGCGCTGAAAAGCATACTGATCTGGCAGCTTCCAGTGCATCAGTCAGATGAGAGTGCTGAAGGCTTCCATCTCAAATACCGCATTATTAAGGAGTAAGGTCCAATGATCACAGTGGAATTTATACAGCCAAGTAAATATGCATAAGACTCTTGCTGTAAAACTATAAAAATTAAGCAAAATATCACTGTAATTCAAATCAACATTTGTCTAATGTAGGAAAGAGGATGAACAATACCCCCTGCAGGAGAAATAGATTGTTAAGTGTAAACAAAGCTATTAGAAGCATAATCTGCAACAAACTGCTAAAATACGATTAATTACTGAAATTATCCTTAAAATGAGCAATTTTAACAATAAATTCTCCTGGAGATGGACTGAGGAATGCTGAATATTATTTCCTTACCCCTTTTATAACAGACTAATACTCATCCCAAAATGCCAGGTGGCATTGGTCTAAGATTTATCTGCACATCTGGTGGCTTTACCTAGCCAACCTTGGCTGATCTCAAAATAAAACTCAACAGGGTCAAGAAACTCCAGGGTTCTAGCTTAGACTAGGAAGTGTTGTTTGTTTGTTTGTTTAAAAAAAAAAAGCAAACCAGAAGGCGTCAATGGCAACCCACTTTTTTATTCTTATTCTTTATTCTTATATTTTTATTCATTTTTATTTATTTATTTAATAGAATTTGTTATTATATTTGTGCGTCCATGTAATTCCCGCCTTGAGCTGGGCTCAAGTTCAGGGAGACTTTACTCATTCTGTCTCCATGTGGTGGAAAGCCATGCTAATCATTAGTGTTTGGCTACTTTTACATGTATAGGTTGCCAAATCTCAGACCCCAAACAATTTTGGGAGGTATTTTATGCAAACTGTTTTCTAATTATGAGTTTAAGCACATAGCTGCTTTTTCTACCCCTTGTTTTTCTGTCCATTCCTCCTAAGTATCTCATAATGTTGGGGCTTAGACCCTTTCATAGCTCATGCCCTTAACAATGGCCATTCCCATTTGTCCTGTCTCTTTTTCTTCTCTAAAAAGCCAAAAAAAGCATCTTAGAAAGAGATGGGGCTGCCCAGCGTGCTCCATCAACCCCTTTTTGGCTTCTTTATAATTGCCTAACTAATGTGCAAGTAGAACTTCCAAGAATCAGGGATGCCCAGTTTTGTTGGCACACATATTTCTCAATATTTATTAAGGCTGCCTTGTTAAGTATTCATTTAATTTATAAGATTAATTAGTAAATATTCGTACGACTTTGCAGTCTGAAATTCCTACAGTCTAGCTTTCGGCAGTATGGAATACTGTCTTTGAAAAGTTGCTTTAGTCAGGAAGTAACGTCAGGATCACAATTTGGACCAAGGGCAGCCAATCATTTTGGCCCGAGGATCGCCAAGCCAGAGGTAGCACATCTGCACATGCATCTAATCTCTGTCTCTCACTCACTTTCTGACCCTCCTCCATTCTCTCTCTCTCTCTCTCTCTCTCTCTCTCTCTCTTTCTTTCTCTCCACTTGTTTCTTGTGCCCTTCCCTCCTAGTAACCTGCTAAGGAAGAGGGAAGCCCTTACCTTGCACTGATTTTCAGCCTGCTCACAAGAAGAGGAGGGAAGCTTTTTTGATCCTCCCAATAAATCAACTCAATATGGTTGGTCTTTTCTTGCCACAGCTATGTTCCAGCAAGCCAGCTGGCCATCAGGCCAAGTGCCTTCGTGCTTTCCTACTGACTTACCAGCTTGCCTTTTCTGCAGCTGACAGCATATGCACTTTTCAGTGACCTGTCTAGCAATTCAATCACTCCACTGAGACTTCCTCTTCGCACTCCATTCTGCAAGCAAATATCTATACTGTATTATACTTCAGGCAGTGAAACATGCATCTTACATCAACTGGTTGCGCTGATGTGAATCTATCTTGAACAGTTCATTGTCAAGATGCTCTGAGGGAAAAGAATACTAGCAGTTTGGCTGGAACAAAAATGTTCAAAACAGATGCTTAAATGGGCATCAGATGGAAGGCTTGCAATCCAGCAAAATTCAGCTACCCAGATCACAGAAGCACATGCAGTTAAAAGAAGATGCAACTTCACATCTGGCTCTACTGCTATCTAACAGGGCCATGCACATTTCAAAAGTGATTCTTCATAATCATTTTTTTTTTCTGTGCAAGTTTGAAAAAGGCTGCCAGTGTCAATTCATTAAAGTTACTACAACTCTAGTGTGGAAACCTGGAAAAAAGCGGGGGAGGCTACTTTAAAAAATAGTAGAGAAAGGCTATGATTGTATTTGCACAAGCTCCAAAGTACTTTTTCTAAATCATTTTCAAAGCATGCACAGCTCTGTTATTTAGCCTATTTCTGGTTAATTCTCTCCTCTGTATCTAGTGAATCCTCTATTGTGAATCTCTGAATTGCCTCTATTACAGGGCAGAGTGGGCAACCTTGGGTTTCACTTAACTCTTTTATAAATCATTGAATTGCCTTTATTACAGAGCTAGATTTAGTGGGGTGATTAATACGGAATGAGCAGAGCATGTCACATATATAGGTGAGTCTGGATTTTCTGTTTTTTTCCTGGATTGGTAGGGAGGGAACGGTATTAACATTTAGCAATATTCAAACTATTTTATAGCTTATGCTACAGCTTTTAATATGTTTTAAAGATGCCAGTTGTGGGCCTACTTGGACTAGGAAGCCCTTACAATGGGCTTGGAATTGTCTAATTATCACATGATTAGACAACTGCAATGCCCTCTATATTGGGTTGCCTTTGAAGACCCTTGGAAGCTGTAGTTGATACTAAATATGGTAGCTCATCCACTCAATGGTGAGAGTAAAGCTAGTAGTATAAGAATGGTGATTCAGTCATTGCATTAGTTGACAATAAGCTTTTGGGTTCCATTCAAAGTGCTGGAACTTAGTTACAAAAGCCTTTATTTGGTGTAAAGGTGTTTAGAGATCATGCTATGGAACACCTTGCTCATCAAGGCTCATGGAGCCCCAACTCTCCTTCTTTTCACAAGGTGGCTAAGGCCTTTTCATTCCCACAAATGTATGAGTGCTAATGATTACCTGAATGGCCTTGTTTGTTTTTTTCAGATTTATGAGACAACAAGGGGGCGGAAATTGTGGTTCTACTGTTGTGGGTTTCATGATCCTTGTAAAAAATCTTGAGTCCCAGAAATCAGCATTTATACACACACATCAAATAAATAAAATGGAAGCCATCATTTGGATGAGGATTAGTTCTAAGGTGGCAATTTGTGTTGCTATTATTGTATGTTTTATGACTATTTATGGCATATAATCTGCCTAGAATCTTTGAGTGAGAGTGACATACAGACAGCTGTATAAATGAATAAACAGAGATGGAAATTCTGTCGCTTGTTGGAGGAAGTTCCAGAGGTAGTTCACCTCTGTTACAGGACTTTAGACCAGTGTTTCTCAAACTTGGGAACTTTAAGATGTGTGGACTTCAACACCCAGAATACCCCAGCCAGCATGCTGGCTGGGGAATTCTGGGTGTTGAAGAAGTCCACACATCTTAAAGTTTCCAAATCTGAGAAACACTGCTTTAGACAATGCATGACAACACAACAATGTAACCATTATGAAAAAGCTGACATACTTATCTTCAGTCAAACACGTGAATTTCTGCCAGAAACTCTGTTTTGATCCAACCACACAGTTCTTATATGCCTTTCTTCTGTGTTTTAATTACAGTCAATAATACTGCTTATTCAGTAACAACATATAGCATTCCAAACTTCAGATGAAATTAAATATAACAATAAGAAAATGGGTGGGTACAGATATGATTGAAAAGGTAGTAGCAGAGAAGGTCGCTTGCAACAGCAGAATTGGGAAATAGAAGCATGCACGTTCACAGCAATCACTCCCTAACCAGGGTTGATTCAAAATGGCTTTGAATATGACAGAGCTCAAGTTCTTCTTAGGAGCAACGTGGTGATGATGATGAGTAACAGCAGCTTTTGGAGCAAAAAAAGCTTTCCCCTTCCCTCAACTTAGCATTCAAGCTTATTGCTTTGAACTCAAACCTCTTTTACCCATAAATCCTTTTCACTTTTAACTGTCACTTCACTCCACAAAGGAAACAAAGATGGCAACATTAAAGATATTTCTATGCTCAAGGCTCAAAAGCCATGCAATTAGTTTTCCCCTCATTCAGCCTTTCTAATCTGTACTGACAGATAGCTCTGCCATAAATCCCATTATTATTTTATCCCACTGACCAAAATCTACATCCAGCAAACATTTATCAAATCCTTTACAATAAAAAAGCAAGGCAACACACAAGGTGCTCTCTTTAAATGTTAGATTGTTTTTGTCTTACATTAACTTTTGAAGCAACAACTGCAGATAATGGGTAAATTGACTGTAAATTTTAAAAGGAAACAACATATGAAAATTCATGGTGACATTCTTGTCAGGTAAAACTTGTTCCTCTTTCATAACATCTTTTAAACACAGTCTATTTATAGAGGCAGACACTCTTAAAATTAACTTCTGAGTCCATTGTTCAAAAATATCCTTCAGTATGTCCAATGTTAAAATATTTTGCTTCATTCTGTATTAGTAAGTCAAATTTAAGTATTCTTCTCCTTTAATTGTAATGATCTGAAAGTGGATTTAAAAATGACAGGCTACAAGAATGATATGGAAAAAGATGCTACACTGGACACACAAAAGAAACCAGTTGATGTCTTAATAATTAAAAGGGATTATACAAATAACAAACCAAGAGTGTGACTTGGATAATTTTCCATACTGAATTTTCAAAAGAGGCTTGTTAAAGCTTTGAAGAATTTTGTGAGAAGGGACAAAGAAAAAATGAAAAGAAATCAAGTTCTAGGACATTATTTGAAGGGACTAAAGATCAAGATTGTTAGAAGTAGACAAAAGGAATATAAAGTTGGTTTATTTGATTAAGGTCAAAATAGATATGTTGTTATCTCTGGTAACCCTTAATGAACTTTTGCTGATCAGGACTGAAATGAGAATGTTTTTAAAGATTTGTTTATAGATAAAAGATGGGATATAGGAAGAAGAGATCATTGGTTGTATGTTAAGAGAAGGTGATAAATTACTAAAATTGTTTATACTTGTGATGAAGGGGGAAATCTTCCATAAAAAGGGTTATTTAAAGCAGGAACCTGAAAGTGTCACAGGGCCATAAAACTATCTTACCTATATATAAATGCCTTCCTGCTGAAGAAATACAAGACAAGATACAGCAATCAACGTTCTCTGAAACACATTAGCACAAGTCTTTGGAACTTCTTAATTATCAGATAGGTGTAATTTCAAACACTCTGCATATTCCTATACCTGGAATTCCTCTTTGTATTAATTAACATGAATTATTATTTATTACTTAATACTATCAAATGATTATTAAGCAAGCATCAGCCTAGGGAAATAAAATAAGACCAAATTCCCCCAGGTATCCATTTGTCTTACCTTTAAAATTAGAAGGAGAAGGATTTTTGAACAAGTCTCAGTATTTAGGCATCCTAGTATGGGATCAACCTGGAATCAATAACCAGGGATTCCCCTTCACTTGATGTAATCAGGAAAGGCTAAACAGTCAACTGTTGTGGATGAAATAGCAGCCATTACATTACATAATTTGATGCTGGAGATCATAACATAAATATTTGCTCACATTAACTATGGCTACTCAGGTCTGGGAAAGAACAGACTGAAAAACTACACCTTGGAGAAATAATTTTATTATGGTTCCATATATGTAAAGACAATAATTTTCCTACAACCAAAAATTAACATTGCTTTCAGATAAAAAATCTTTCCAAAGTAATGTCCTCCCTATGAAGTCAAAGAGCTCTGGAAGGGAATGAGGATACTCAGCTTGTCCCTACAATCTAATGTTACATACTGGTATTTGCACCCAATCACCTACAGACCAGAGCCTCTGGTCACAAATAAAGTGTCTCTAAGAATCAGTGCTGCCTCCCCACCTGCTGCAGGACCCAAAACCCAGGGGGGCAGATTTCTGAATGGGTGACATTCCTCCCCTCACACAATCAAGTTTTAATATGCTCAGGTCTGCCCAACTCTGACAACTAAGTCAGGGTTGAAAGTCATATATTAAATCTAGTGTTTATCAGCAGCAACCTGAAACCAAAGTTTCCAATGATCTGACCACCAGGATCCAGGATCAGAGCCACGGAGATGGAAGGGGGGTTAACACAAAATTATTGATTTCCCTTTTTGGGTCACCACAATTTATGTACACGTAAGCTTTGATATTTTACTGATGTTGCATCTAAATAACAGATGTTGCACATGGAGACAAATTCTATTGCCCATGGCTTTAAACACAATAAGGAAGTCAAAGGAATAAAGGGCTAATTTAGAGAGTCCAGCTCCATCACTGATTACCATCATATTGCATTCCTTATTTTGCCATATGCGACTTACTGCATTCCAGTGAAATCATTTAAGTGTGAATGAAGAAGAGCTATCAGCAAGACTCAGTGAAGAAGTACAGAAGGAAACAAAAAGCCAAGGATCAAAGCAGTGTAATGAAAAAGGAGTTGCTATTTTCATGCAAGGGTTGCAATAGCCCTGTAGTTACTATTTCTAAGAGGAAGGCAGGATTGTCAAATAACGTTTGTTATGTGTGTATATATGTTTTGGGTGCATATAGAAACACAACATCTGAGAGAACATTTTCTGCTGTTTGTATCAGTATTTTTTTAATACTCCTTATTTCCAATCATGAAATCACATTGTGTCAAGCAATATGGTGCAGTGGTTACAATTCAGTAAGGATTCAAGAGACCTGGATAAGGTTCTACTCAGTTATGAAGTTCAATGGATGACTTCTGAGCCTAATTTATCTTACAACTTATTGCAAAGAAAACACTGGGAGGTGAGACATTATTCATGAGTTCCAGGGAAGAGATGTTTTGATATAAATATAATCAAGAAACAACATATTTTGTTCTTCATTTCATGCATTATGCTTCCCAGAGGAAGGGCTGCAGAAAATATACTATATTGTAATAATTTTCCTAAATCTTCTGTGTTGCTAAATGAAATTATCTATACATGTCTAAGGATTTGCTGTTGGGAATGACAGTGGAGACTTTCTTGTAACAGAACAGAAAACAAGTAATACAACCTCTTGAGAAGTATTTTTCAGTACATGCACTCTTTGTGCCAATTTCTGTGGTCACCTAATGTGTTCATCTACAATTCTAAGACTTCTACCAGATTACTGTACTTTATGTGTATTAACCTGAATCTACTTTGATTTCACAAAAGAAGGCAATTAATTCTTCCCCAAACAGTTCCACTATGTAAAAAGCTGTCTCAAGGAAACGAACAAAAGTCTATTAAAGATAATTATTGCTTTGTTCAACGTTCTCAGCACAATCATTATTCTTTTGCTCAAAGATCTCTTCCTTTAACTAAAGCTAGAGACAAATCTCAGCTACTATAGTCTGACAAATATTTCCAATAATCTTTTGGTAGGTCTTCCACATCAACCCAACTAGTACAGTATCTAATATAAAGGTGCGGGGAATGAAGACAGATACCAAATAGCTGATTATTTAATTCTGCTTGCTCTATCAATACAATCTAGTCCTACTAATACTTACTAACCAAGTTGCAATTGCTGTCTTGCACACTGGAATATTAGTTTGAAGACCAAGAAAATGTTATGCTAGAACTGCCTAAAAACTGGCCAGATTTGCAAAACAGAACACATCACTGCAAATATGCTGATAAACAGTTTGGATGACACTGGGGTAGCTGTCCATAGTACAACATTCCTTATACAACAATGATCTGCATGGGAGAATTGTCAGAAGGAATTTTTTTCACCAAACTCACCACAAAAGACATTGTCTACAGTATGCAAAAGAAACTTCTGATAATTTGTTAAAATGTTTTGGACCAAAGTGCTTTCGCCTGATGAAACAAAAAGTGAACTACTCAATTCCAAATGCATTTGGAGAAAAAAGGAAGCATTTGAAGATTAACATTATGCCAGTTATGAAGCATAGGGCTGGGTCTATTATGCTATAGGATTGCATGGCAATCAGCAGTACAGGAAATACTGTGTGGAGAAGGAAACATGGATTCAATTAAATATTAACAGATTTCAGAAGCTAATATCCCACAATCAATGAAGAAATTTATGCTAAAAGAAGTTAAGCTATTTCAAGAATGCAACAATCCAAAATATATCTCCAAATCCTGTATTTTCCTGAAGGAAAGAAAGATAAAGGTTTTAGAATGGTCTTCACAGACTCCAGACTTGAATATTATCACACACTTGATCTTAATCAAAAGGCCGAGAAGCTTGATTATTGAAAATCTGTGGGGAGATACAAAACATGCAGTACATGTAAGGAGACCTAAGAATATTTCCAAGATAGAAGAGATCTGCAAAGAAGAGTGGGGAAAAAATCCAAAGGGAAGAATAGAAAAATTCTAAGTTGACCACAGGAAAAGTTTGGAAGCTATTATTTTTGCCAAAGTAAGTACTACAAAATATTGATAGAAAGGACACCCAACTTTTTCATTCTGCTATATTCATTGTTTTCTTATTTTGACTAGACAATTGCCCATAAAGAGTATGCATGTATTTGTATTGGCAAAACTTTATACCACATAGAGATTGTGTTAGCCTGTATTCACTTAGGAATTCAGTGAAATATACATCTGACCTGAGGAGCCTGTACTTTTGCTTACAAGTATATATGGGCTAAAATAAAAAAGCAACCAGCAAAAAAGTTGGGAGTACCACTTGGCATGAGATAATTTATATGGGTTTAAAATCAAATATATTTATTTTAAATATTCATTTTCTGCTTCTCATATTTAATTCTGAGGGTAACTTTAATAACCCATTAAAATCTGTATAAAATAATTTTAAAAAGAGCAACAAAAACATCATCACAATGAACTTTGTGGTTAAAAAGCACTGCCACTTGGTTCCTCTTCCCTGAAGCATTTATGCCAGTGCCGTGATCAAGAATTTTCCCCATTTCCTCCCATATGGATAACCAGAAGGATAACATATTGGCTTCCACATCTAGTGGCTGGACACTGCTTTCAGTTATTCAAATTGGCCTCCAAAGCCTATTTTAAAACTTTGGCGCTTAAGAGCATCTTTGTTCTCAAGAGCATCTTTGTATTAATTACTTCAAACTGAAGTAGGAACTTCTGCTAGGCAATTGAGGATGCAGAAATGATCAAATTACAGGCATGAAATAGAACAAATGATAGTTTTCTAGTATATTGTGGGCCATTTTCATCACTCTATCTTTTATAATCAATCTTCTTTCTATTAAACACCTACTACATGTGAAGCAAAATTCTTCTTTCTATTAAACACCTACTACATGTGAAGCAAAATTCTTCACATGCTATATTCAGTTTCTTCTCAAACCAAGAAGAACTAACGTTTCTAAGAGGAATGCAGTGGCATAAATATGGTATGGAACAGCCCAACAATGGGAGGGAAATATTAAGATGTTAAAGACCCTACAAAATATAGACTTCTACGAGCTCTGCCCCAAATTAGTAATGAGGCTATATGGAGAACAGATATGGGGCTGTCCTTAATTATGGTTGGAATCCCAAAATGATTGATTAGCTGCAGACAACTGAACAATTCATCTAACAATTATCTTCTATATTTTGTTTTGCAGAACAAATAATTACTGGAGACTATGCAGACAACGTCATATAATACAATATAAGCAGGCTAGAGTTGTTTCCTTTCATTTTGAAGGTGATACGCCTTTTTCAAATGAGATCAACAAATGTGTACATTTTTCTTTATTTTTTCATTTAAATCCTTCCATACCCTATCCTCACTTAGAGAAGATAAAGATTCAAACAGTTCCACTTTGATAGACTTCAGAGATTAGACGTAGTTCCTTGAGTATGGTAGAAGATATTGAGGATTTTATATGATACCATTCAGCATCCTTTTTCTGCATTATTTCCTTTTATAGCAGAATATAACTTGTAATCCACTGTCCAATGTGGATAAATTTATAGAAATTACCATTAATGTACTTTGAAAGATCCATTAAAAACATCTCCAAGTATAAGCTGTAAATTAATAAAAGACTATGATTGTTTTGCTGGTGGGGGGGGACTTCAATTTAAGTTCTTAGGTATTCTTATAAAATATTCTTATGTAAAAAGTATATGTCATGTATTTCTGCTCAAATTACACTGTAACAGCCAAGGAAATGACTGATTAGATCAAGGAAACAAATCTCAAGTTTGTCTGCAGCTTCTCCTACTGGAACAACTGTATTTCATAAAGATATACAACACCCCATTAAGCTGCAATTAGGCTCTAACAGGGACTGTCAACAATCCATTTAGCAAATAAACTATTACAGTGCTTCACACTATAGTTTATAACTGACATCCATATAAATAATTTTGAACGTAGGATTTCAAAAGGGTGGGGAGAAAGATCTACATTCTTGTCCAGAATCATCACTTTCAATTCCACCTGAGCAAAACTTTAAACCTTCAGTGTCTTATTGCTGTCCTTAAATCTTCTGGTGCTTCCTTACATTTTCCAAGAAAGTGGCCCAAGGAACTCTAGAGAGTGATCAATCTGAAATCAAAATCCAATGGCTAAGCAATGGCTTTTTGCCATTGCAAATAGCAGCAGATTTTACTGTATGATTTGAAACAAGCCTTCAGATGTTGTTTTCCTGATAATTTTAGATCAATACATACTAAGACCAGTTTAGACTTAGAGGTACAGGTAGTCCCTGGGTTAAGAGTGCCCAATTTATGGACGATCCATTGTTAAGAACAGATCCTACTGCAGCAAAATTCAAGTTAAATACACAATGGCTTGAGTTAATTACACAATATTACTTATACAATATTATACAATAATACTGTTCCTGCTTACAAACAAATTTGACTTAAGGACAGGCCTTGGGAACAGAACTTGTTGTTAAACTGGGGACTACCTGAATTACTTGCCAGTAAATGTTTTAATACATCATTCACATTAAACATAGCTTCTCATAGTACATAGCGTTAATAAAAGGAAGAAAGGCAGAGACAGAGTGGCCATCGTGGGGAGGAAGTCTTAAAACTTCCAGAATGACATGCCAAGATCAGAGAGGGTTCTGGGGTGAAGAAGCTGAGCAACAGAGAAGCTGGCTGACAACTAGAGGTCCTACAATGGTTAAAATAGACTAGTCAACTCTAGTAGCTCTTGAATTTTGTAATGTTTGTTTCTATCCAGAGTAAGATTAGCTGGTAAGCCTCATAAGGACTCATAAGGACTGAGCAGTCAACATACAAATTTAATAATAAATAAATAAAGATTTATTTATGAGTGAGATTGGGAGAAGACTCACCAAAGCATTCAACAGCACAACCATTGGAAGAAGAGTGCTGAGAGGAGGTGTTATCAGACAAGTATTGTGGGACAACTTAGGATAAGCCTAAACTTTGGCTAGGTTTGAACATGAGAGAATATGGCAGTAGAAAACAAGAACAAAAGTTTGCCTATTAAAGCTGGTCGCCTATCAACCCTTCTGCTGGAGAGTGGATAATATAATGCCAACTAATTAACTAAGCCATCTTCTTAGATCTAGAGTGGTAAGAAGGAATAGATATAGGAAGTAGGACCTGGGAGAGGTGCACATACATCAGGAACATGCATATGTTAGGTACACGATATCTTGTGTTAAGATTTGCTTCCTTAGAATGTTTTTGAAATTAAATGCAAGCCTGGAGGTAAAACATATGCTCATCTGGTACTTTTACTCTAGATTGTCTCAGGCTACAGTAGAAGTGGGAAAATGCCCACTAAAAAAATGCAAGCAACAATGTTGGAGCTGGTGAAAAATGAAACAGCTGGCATACTCTGATAAGGCTTGGCTTATATCCAACTGCTTATTTCTGTCTCTTTTTCTGAATCAAGTAAGAGAAAAAATGGAAATTGTGCGGTCCTGCCCTGTCCCCATCAAATCCTGAACTCATGTCTCTGCATTCTCAGTGACAATAAAACACTCAGGTAGTTCTCCAGTTCCTCATATAAGTGGAAATTAGACTTAGACCTAAGAATAGGCAAACATAGAAAGTTGCCAGAAACTGAAAACATAACCCAGGTATCTGTGTGGATAACCCAGTTATTCTAGTTTAGCATCGTGCAACTGCCAAGTGCTGAGCATTCACCATACACTCTTCAGTACAGAAGGATGTTATCTCTACAAACTAGCATGCAAAGTCTGGGTGCCACAATGCAAAATAGCATAATCTGTCACAAGGAGTTTATAAAGCCGCTGGAGCTACTCTTCGATGGACTTTCTTACATTATATATGGCATTTCAATTCAAGCTATGCATGAGGATGCTGAATACTGCATGGCAAGGAATTCCCACTGTTTCTGACCTACCTCCCTGTGCACCAAATAAACCTACTGCGATACTTCCCACTAATGTTTCTGTTAAACACAGGTCATAAGACAGGTACACACAAATATATGTTTCCTGCAACTATGTCAAATGAACCAGAATCTGATGTGTCTATTTAGTCGGTTATGAAAGAGCACTCTAGATGCCATCTATATATACTTCGGGGGAAGCAAATATCACCTTGGGGATTTATGAACAAATACGCTGGAGGAAAATCAAGGAGGCATGCTACTAAATCACCCGGGAATCTTTTGATTGGTGTCTGAAGCTCTTGATAGGCAGCTATCATGCCACATATCGTGTGTGTGTGTTGCAACAGTACTTGCTACTGTCAGTAAAAAGGCTTTATAGTGAAGGATGAAGCTAGTAATAGAAAAAAATCATTCTCTTCATTTCCTTTCTAATCAAGGGGAAGGGGATGTAGGGGAAAATAACAGCAAGGCTAAAAATCTGGAGAGAGGGTGACATCTGAACCAACTAAAGTGTCGTTTACTTCCAACCCAAGTCAAGAATAGAAATCCTTGTTAGTCCATTGGGCAATTTAAATGGGGGTGAGTATTCCAGTTATTGGTGGACATCTAAAACCAGCATATAGATGGACAGGTGGGGAATCAGCCTCCATGGGGCATAAGGACAGCATAATTTTGTGCACTGATTCCCTTTCTTTCTCCAAACAGTGATTGACACTTTCCATCCCATGCTTAGTTCAGTATCATGGGCACATGGTAGTTGTGTTACTGAGAATTTTTTTCTTCCTCTAGCTAACTGATTTTTGCACAAGGTGTTGCTCACCCACTCCTCGCCCCATTTTCATGGCTGCTTTCAGGAAGGCAAGAAGGAGAATCTCCTCTAATCAATTTGCTTTAATTAGGTTGTCATGGCTAAATGGCAGAATGTAGCAGAGTTGTTGGAGATTATTATTTATTTTACTATTTTCATAGACTGCTGCATTCTAACAAGACTCATGGTGGGTTCCAACATTCCAACTAAAATATAAAAGGATGTATAAAAATACAAGAATAAAATCATACCTCCCTATCATCCATAATCTGTCAGCATGCTTAAGAATTAAAAGCTCTCCAAAAAGATGAGTCTTAGCTGCTTTCCTACATGTCATAAGGGAGGGTGCCAATCTCTGGAGATAGGCTATCACAGAAGAATGGAGACTATAACTGAGGAAAATGGTCTCCTGCCCCCCTAAGCCTCATATAGGAGCCCCTCAACATCCTTACTCAAGCTTTGCCTAAAGGAGATCTTGATCTCTAGTAAAGTTGGTGAGGTGAGGTTGGTAACAATCTCTCCTGAATAATATTTAAATACTTGGGTCAGGGAATCTTGATCTGAACACCTACTGCAGTGCTGAGAGGTACTTTCCCTGATCTGAATCCTTGTTCTCTGCCTGGTTGTTGGGAGATACTTCACCATGTTAGCCTCACGTGGCATGAACAGCACATGCATGGAGATAAGCCTGGATCCTCTTCACTACTGTGATGATAAGTAGCCTCCTTTGGGGATGCATGCTGCAGCCTCTAAATAGTCACACTTTAGGTTCCTAGTATCTCTCTTTCCCTCTCAATTTCACCCATTTTCCTATTCCTTTTAAACATTTAACTAGCATAAACATTTAACTTAATTAAATACAGTAAATATTGTAAAATATTTACTAGTATAAATATTTGGGGGAGGGGGTGATAAGCAAAAGCTACTAAGTTGCTTGAATAAGACTGATCAAGTTTTGCAACTCTTCCTGACATTCAGTGAACCAAGATTTTAAACAAATATTACCATTTTAACCTGAACTACTTTATGGAACACAAACATATTAAACTGAACTGCACCAACGATTCTAGACTGAAAGGGAGATTTTTCTGCTGCCAACTGAAACAACTGATTTATCACAGAAAAGGAACACAGTTGCATTGTTCCTTTCCTCATGTGGCAAGTATTAAACAAACTTCAAAGTTCATATTGTCTAGATGATGGTTACAGGTAGTCCTCATTTAATGACCACTCTTTCAGTGACCATTCAAAGTTGCGACAGCGCTGAACAAGTGGCACTTACAACCAGTCCTCATAGTTGTGGCCGTAGCAGCATCCCCACAGTCATGTGATCGTGATCCAGGTGCTTGGCAACCAGCTTGCCATTATGACATTGTAGTGTCCCACAGTCAGATGATTGCCATTTGTGACCTTCACAGCCAGCTTCTGACAAGCAAAGTCAATGGGGAAGCTGGCAGGAGGTTGCAAATGGTGGCCGTGTGATGTTGCACTTAACGATAGTGCAGGATTTGCTTAATGACAGCAACCAGAAGTGCTGAAACTGCTCTCACTAAATGGTGTGGTCACATGACGTTGTGCTTTACGACCATGTCGCTTAGCAATAGAACTTCCGGTCCCAACTACTGTCATTAAGTGAGGACTACCTGTACTATCCAATTATGTGATTTTACTTCTTCCAAAGCATCAGGGTAGCCTGATGTAGAGTAATCCTATTCTCAAATCCAAGATGCTGTCACCTGCCATCTCCTTGGGTCTCTGTGTTATGGAGCCATTGTTTTATGAGGCTGTTGTTTCTCCTACTGGCATAGCCTGAAAACTCACTAGGGATTCAGGGGGTGGGGGGGAGACAGGAAATAGCAGGAGACATTTCTCAAAGCAAGATCTGTGATGAGGGAAGCCTTGGTTTTGCTGTTGCAACATCCCACACAGTGGGCTTTAGCCTTCAATTTCTGCATTCAGTTGAGACTCATCAGTTTTGGTATTAAACAGTGCCTCCCAATGAAACAGCAAGTGTTATAAAGTCATATGCAAGGATGTTGATTTCAGCCATGCATGCTGGAAAGCAGGCACTCTTATTAGCTGGGTAGTGTGAGTTTCCTAGCACTGATACAAGGGTGTGCATTTCTGTCAAGGAAAAGCTTGCTGCTTCCTAATTCTCCATTGTAGGAAAGTCACTAGGGATGCCATTTTCTCCCACAAGAATAGTTGCTACCAAACTGCATATGCTTGGTAGTTTGCAACTCAAATGCCAAAGCAGCCATCAAATATCTGCATCCCATGGAATCTAGTTTGCAACCTTCCTTGTCAACGGGGCTGAATTTACTCATGCTCAGATCTTCCTTGTGATGCCTCCATTTAAAAAAGAATTGGGTAGAAGTTACAGACCTTTTAAAGGATTTCTGAGTACCATGATGTAGATAGTCTCATTACCAGACATTCCCAAGCCTCTTTTGATGTCTTCAGTAATAAGTGGAGAACTGGCAGTGCTACTGGATCTCAGCTGTCATAGCTGATGACCTGGAAGACTTGTTCCTGGAAGACTGGGCACAACTGCTGGATGCTAAGAACCAGTGCATCTGCCATGGACAGCAACTCTCCTGCATAAAGTTTAACCTTGCCCAACGGGAAGAGAAAACAGTAGTCTCCCAAAGATGAATCTGAAGAAGAGAGGAATGACTAATCAGATTGAAATGGGATGGAGGAAGCATCCTCGTTATGTGAATGAGAAGCTCGTTTGAGAAAGGGTATTAGAAGAGTTTGATGGAAGAGGAGTAAATTAGTGAATCAGATTGTGGTGAATTCTTTGTGGAAGTCAAAATGGTAAGAACCAATGCTGCAAGGAGTGTGGATATAGTAGTACTATGCACTTTTGGTACTCTATGCGGCATCACTTCATCCAGGAGATTGGAAACCTCTCTAGAAGGTTGTGTTGGTGAGGCAAAACAGTCTGGATGCCAACATCCCTTACAACAGAGCAAAAGATTATTACCACATCTGATGAAATGGGTAACACCAAGATGGGAGCAGCTACATCCCTATAACATGACCTTGGTCCCAGCCTGGCAACAGAATCCAGAGCTCAGGCAGCAATCCCAACTGTTCCCTAGAGACCAACTTCAACAAAAGCACCTCACCTTCAGTTATCTGTGGAGCAGAGCCTCTGGGAGCCTTCAGAGACTCACAGATGAGATCAGACAACACCCCCCTCCCTTGAGGTTTCAGCTGATGCAAAACCCAGTTGGCATAGTTCCAAGAAAGGTCCACACACACACACACCCCTGGGCTCACTCAGATCTTAGTTATGCATGCCAGGTAGCTGCCCTCATCCATGATAATTATACACTCATCTTATATAATTAAGTTACACAATTATACTAACTATCTATCTATACACATAATTATCTGCATCCAGTTACAGGTTGAGTAGCTATCCTGAAACCAGTTACTATCCACCATAGCACTTGTGTATCCTCTTATATAAAAGTTGCCATGACTGATCTCAACGAACTTCTCATTTTCCCATTTCCATTTTTACTTGATGTCTTTTGTCGTAGAACTACCAGCACCATCTCACCTGCATTCATTCACTAATTTCTTTTTACAAAAGAGAAACCTTCACAACTCCGCTTCAGAACACACATACCCACTTCTCTATATATATACAGTATATGAAATTAGTGATTTTTTTGTTAGGATCAAGCCTCACCTGGAAGCTTTTGAAGAAACCTGACAGCACCACACAGTTCCCTGTTGCCTATCCCATTTATAAGCCTCCTATGTCGACCTGATTAAATTTTTTTATTTTGCCCTGTGTTTGATGATGGTCCATAGGCTGAAACCCTACTGAGCATATCTCAAGTTTCAAGAACCAATGGTCCTGCATGTCCATTTTGTTTGCAAATTCTTCTGCTATATCAATGCCTATCCAAGATAGAAAACTTACTACTGCCATGATTTGACAATGCTAATAATATCAAGCAAAAGGTACAAGAGATGCTATTTTTCTAGTATGGTATAAGATATTAGAGATTTATGACCTTTCATTTAGGATTCAGAGAGCAGAAAAGAAAAGGTTTCTCATAAGGCATAGCTGTGTGGGAAAAATCACCAGGGGCATTTTTACTTTAAAGAGTAATTCTTCATTGAAGGAAAACAAAAACAAAATCATTACTCCACACACTATGCATATTCCGCAAATACAGCAACACAAAATATATCACAGACATAAGTTATTATGGATCAGCAGAATATTTTAAAGAATTTCCTCATAATGCATAAACACAGACCAGTTGTGTACACATGAGTTATTCTTTCACATACCCACTTCCAGCTTAATGTCAGTCTATGTTATAAATCATACTGAGAACTTACTTTAGTAAATATACATTAAAAAAAGAAATCATGGCCAATTCCCATGATTTCTGTTATGACTGAATAGGGTTAACTAATTTGATCTTTTGAAAAGTGTGGTATTTTAAATGAGAAATAGTAATCATATCGTTTGTTGTCACCTAGAGAAATTACAGTTAATGGACAGTGTCCCTAATATACTCAAACCTGGGCAAAATTGCAACTTTTCTTTTTAAAAATTTTATCTACAAGCAGGTTTTTAAAAATTTTGGCTGTTTTACCAAGAAGTAAATGCTGCATTTATTTAGTGAGCTGCAAATGTGTCATCCTTAAGCAGTAGCTATATGCTAGTCACCAGAAGTAAGAAAGAATCTAAAACCTGTTTTACCCTCTTAGCATATGGAACAGATGACAACCACTTCAGATTAAAAATTCATTCACTGCAGGATGAGAATCACATGCCTTTCTTCCAAGAGCTCAAGGCATCTTACATGTGGTCAACCTTTATTTTATTCCCACAATGAGCCTGAATGGTAGTTGGACCAAGAGAGTGTGTGATTGGTCCAAAGTCACCCAGTGAGTTCCTATGGCTCAGGGTGGTCTTGAATCTTGGTCTTGCAATCCTAGCCCATCCCCTTACAGCAGTGTTTCTCAACCTTGGCAACTGTAAGATGTGTGGACTTCAACTCCCAGAATTCCCATGCTGGCTGGGGAATTCTGGGAGTTGAAGTCCACACATCTTAAAGTTGCCAAGGTTGAGAAACACTGCCTTACAGTATTCACTACACCACACCAGCTCTTCCTCATATATTTCCTTAAATCAAGCTAATATTTCTAAAAACCAGAAACTGGTATTAATTTTTTTTTTTTTATCAGTGAGAACCTGAGTTCTTGGTTAGCAGTCAGCAAAGAGCAAGCTTATATTCAACAAAGAATCAAGTGATTTCTGTAAATGTGATTTTCTAGCCCCACGGTTACACATTTCAAAATATTTATAAACAGCCCAACACATTTGACTTAGAGTTATATCATTTCTTGACATTTATTCACTGAGCCACACAGCATTAGCAAAATAAAGTGAGACGAAAGAAGTGTTTCTTTAGAGATGTTTTCTACTACCAGTAATATACTAGCCCAGATTCTCTCAGGATAATCTTCTGTGGTTCAACAAGCCTCTTTTTTCCCCTTGCCTCTCTTTTTGTCTTTGCAAACTGATCAGACCAGGGTTTTTCAAACTGTGTTCTGCAGAACCCTGGGATTCCACAAGCATTTGATGGGATTCCACAAGAGACCCGGGGGGGGGGGGCGGAGTTCATTCAAAAGTGGCCTGCCTTCTATCACTTGAGCTTTGCCTCTTGATCAGGAGTTCTTGATATATTTTTTTTAAACTAACAAGTTCTGCAGTCGGAAAAAAAAAATTGAAAACCCCTGGATTAGACAGTCACAGTAGATTTGTTGGAAATGGAGGTGTATTTGGTCAGAAGTGGCCAGTTTATTTGAGGAAACACTGCCACCAGTCCACAATGATAAATTAGAGTCTTTATAATAAAGTTTGTCCTTGTATGAATCTTACCCCCTCTTTTATCAGTTATTTTCTGATAGTATATATGTGCATCAGGGGCCGTATTACATTCTGTATCTCTCTTGTCAGAGGACCAGCAAAAACAAGCCTGAATCCAAATTAGAATGGATCCACAGACACATTCCTCTAACACATGTGATATATAAATATACATACATACATACCTCTCTCACATTTTAGCTCTTTAAAATCCACAATTAATTGCCATTTTAACATGCAAACTATTGCAATTAATGCCAATCCAGTCAATCCTAACAAAAGAACATAGCTCTCACCTGCTAATAAACACCAAAATTGTACTTTCACACTGCTTAGTTTATCAGCTCTAATACTTATGATTAACAGCTCAGGGGAAAAGGAGGAAGAAAATGCCTTGCGCTCTCTATTAAGTGATCAGTTGGACACCATTATTTTCCAATTCAGTCCTGGGCATTCCATCTGCCAAGAGTATGTGCGACTCGGCACAGAGGCCTGTCCCCTGAGTGAAAGAAGAGCTGCTTGGCAAGCAGTCTCTCTCCCATTTTAAGGTTTAGAAAGAAATCCATAATTTTAGCAGTATTGTCTTTTGAAAGATAATCACCTGCTTTCTGCCCTGAGAACTTTGCAGAAAAATCATTATATAATTCTAGCTGCTGTTAATATGCTTCCTTAATTTCCTTCTTGAGACACCCTCTCCCTCGTTCATAAGTTTATTTATTTACTGCCAACATTTATATGCCACCTTGATATGCCATAGAAATGGTGGCAACAATGACAACAGGTAGAGATTTCTCACAAACTGTCAAATTAATTACCAATGACCAGGGTGATAGTGCTTTAGGATCACCTTTGCATATAAAATCACACGGTTGGAAGGGGCTTTTAGGCCACTGAGTCCAATCCCTGCTCAGTTCAGGAATCCAATTGAGACATCCCAGATAGACAACTGTTTAGGCTCTGCTTAAACATATCTCAAGAAGGGGAGCCTGCCACCTCAAAGGTCACTGGATAATTGATTTCACTTTGAATTCTTAATTTCTAATGTATGACTGGAATCTCTGTTCTTGTATGTGAAAACCATTATTTTAGGTACTGTGCTTTGGAGCAATACAGACATTTGATGAAGCCTCCCTCTCCCTGGCCTTCTCTTCTTACAGTAATACATACCTGCTCACCTGGATATATAGGTGGGGTTTTTGTTTTGTTTTGTTTTGTTCTGTTTTATTTGTTTTTTGTTTTGGTACCTTTGAGTCAGTCTTGATTCCTGGTGACTCAAGTCCTTGCAGTTTTCTTGGCAAGATTTCAGAAGTGATCTGCCATTGTCTGCTTTCTAGGGCTGAGAGAGAACGACTGGCCCAAGGTCACTCAGCTGGCCTTGTGCCTCAGGCGGGTCTAGAACAATATAGTTACTTCTTAGATAAACTGTGATTTCAGTTAACTTTGTTGTGTTCCTTAACACCCCACGCCAAATTATTTTATTCATCTTCTGTGAATCGGTTATGAAACAATTGCGCCAATTCTTCAGGAAAAATCCGGCCATGTCAACAGATTTCTACATTTGTTGTCAATGCAAATGAATATCTGGATGTGCAGCCCTCACCTGCAGAGCCTATTGTCTCAACAGACTAGTCTTTTGACATGAATGGGGATGTGTATCGGCATCCAGAATTGCCTAATGTTTTGCAATGACAGTGGGATTTGAATTCGTAAGCTTAACACTGACATCATCTCTTGTTCTCCTGTGCCTTTGAGAGGCTTGGAACAGGGAGCAGGACTTACCATTTTCTCCCATTGTATAACCTGTTATCTCTCTTGAGCAGGTTGGATGGGGAGGGCCTCAAAAGATTACCATTATGGGACACTAATTTGAACACAGCTTTACTTGGATTCCATCTGAATTGAGCTGTATATTTTATTATTATTATTATTATTTGGAAATCAAGCTTGTAATTTCCCAGGTGCTTCAGCAATTGATGTAAAAGGCAATCCACAAACAGTTTGATAACTAAATAAAAAGATACTATATGGTTCATGATTGCCAATAACTCTCTAGAAAACTGGCAAAGAAGAATCAATAATTGCGTCAAGGAATTATTCATATGCAAGCATGTTAGATTTTTGCCACTGAACTTTCATGTTAAAAATAAGTTTCCTTTCACCTCTTCGACACAGATTGTCTATTTCTGTGCAGAAAAAGGGTATCAGGGAAAGGATCCATAAAACGGGTTTTACAAAGAAATACTGTGTCAGCAGAAGCGAATCATGTGCAGACAGACACCTGGAGAAACAACTGTTATTACCACCCAGCAGCTACACAGCCCTTCTCCTTATTTGTTAGGGCTGCAGTTTAAAAGGACATGCTTGGCAGCATATTTTCACAGCTATTTTCCAGCAGGCCAACTTGTACTGGCACAAATTGTCCTCATTTCCTCACCTTGTTTTCTTGTAACTAGACAACAAAGGTTGACACGCCGAACATTTCCTCTCATACAGATAAGACCCCATTTTTAGGGCACTGAAGGTTACTTGCTTCTGTTCAGCCACGTACCTCAAGACGTCAATTCACCACTGCCAGTGGGGTCAGAATGGGATCGCCGATTCGCAATAGGTAGGTGCCAGACCTGGAAACTCAAGCATGCCACAACCATGATTCCCCTCCCATTGGGAAAGACACCCAAAGATACACCATGGATTAGCCTGTAACTGCAGTCATGACACATATACCTGAAATCAAGGCTGGGTTTTGTTTTGTTTTTCCTGTTCTCCATATCCACAGAGCTCTTCCCGTTAGCTAGCTCTCCCATAGTAAACTAAATCAGAGGACAACTGTGAGTTGCAAAGCTGAGCACACAGGTCATAAATACTTGGTCATGCAAATGTATTTTGGGCATGATGTATTCATGGTAATATATTATTGTATTAAATAAAACAAAGGATAACTCTTATGTAAAAAGAGCAACTTTTTTTTCAAATATTGCTTGGATACATAAATCATCTCGATAAAAAATTATTTACAGTGCTGCTTCAGAACTGGGGTAGGATAAATACAGCACGCTTAATATGTAAAATATGCTCCCATCACCACACTCACTTCTGAGAGCTAATTTAGTGGCATTACTCCTTTCCAAACAGAAGACAGAAGTACAGAAACTAGATTTGGAAGGTAAACCCTAAGGATGAGATTTCCCCTTTGATAATACATGCCCTAAGGAAAACAAGAAACACAACATGAAACCTATCACAACTGTTTTTTTGTTTTTGTTTTTTACCACAGAGCCAGGCTGGCATGTTATACCAAATCTTGAAGTCCAACCACTTAAACAGATACCTCATTGTATCATAGGCCAAAATCCCAGAGAAGAAAGTTGGTACTGAATACATTTTGTAAGATCAGGGGAATTCACCACGTGGACCACACATGCTAATTAGCATTGCAGATATAATTCTGGCCAGCCTGAAAGATTTCATCTCTTAAAATCTAATTAAGCAATTACCCTTAATGCTTTCCAGGTCCCTAGACCTGTCCAGTGGGTGGCAAAACAAGTTCTTAATCCATTTCAAATGTAACCTTCCCATTTCCCTAGCCTAGCCACTGATATTTTTGATCTGTCTTTTCAATATTGTTCATTATCTCTAATCCAAACCCCATTTTTCTTTTCCTAAACCGCTTTTACATAGAGTCATGTAAGTTACATAGAGAGAAAACCATTTCCACACTGGCTTCCAAATCACAGAAGGTATGAAGATAAAAGTAATAACCACTTAGGAAAATATAAGCAGGAACAATTAGCAGAGTTATCCAACCAGAGTCTATTCAAACATTTTCTAAGAAAAGGAGAATATGTTAATCCAATCCCTTTTGTGGGGGAAGCTGGCCTCTTAGGTATTTCTTCACATTCATAGTCCAAGCAGGCAGGAAACACATTACTGGGAAGAAACCTGGGGAAGCATGAAATTTAGTTTCTCTATCAGACAAATATGATCATTGTTTTTCCTTTACTCAAAGGAGTAAGCGGCAAGACTATCCCTAGAAGAAGGATTAACAAAATGTATGTTCAAGTGCCTCTGGAATCACTCTGTAAAGAAAAAAATTGCTGGGATAGCAGATGAGATTAGAATGTGAAAGGAAATTACTCCAGAGGCAAATGTTTTCCATGTGCAAAATGCAGCTACCAAATGTCATACTATCTAGCATGGCTGTGCACATCCTTTGAAAGAGATGCTTTGGAACATGCAGGAGCATCTTCCCCCAAATTATGAAAGCAGCTACCTCATTTTCCAGGCTCCTTCAGGTGTTTTGACTATTTCTATACATCCATGCGAATGCACAATCATTTCACTTCTTTGGGAAAAATGCAAAGCAACGTGGCTATGTGTGCACATATGTAGAGACAGCTGGAAATTGCTTCCAAAGCAGTTCTGTGAATCTGGAACCAAGACAAGGCTGCTTAGCTCGTTAAAAGAGATGCTTTGTATGTGTGCCCATGTCCTGCTTTCAGCACTTAATTTTGTAGTGAAATTTATCATCGGAAGGAAGAATGACATAATGCCCTTCAACAAGTTTTAATATTAACATCATATGAACTATTACATACAATCCTGAGCAAAATATTTGAGAATATACTCTAGTGGGTTCATTGGGACTTGCTTTTTATAAGCATGTACAAGGCTGCAGGGAAAGAAGAACAGAAAGACACTGAGATGTCTTGAGCGTGAAAACTGTAGCACTTTTTTCAGCTATAATCTTTCTACTCTCTCTCACAACTGTGGTTATTATATGGGATCTGCAAACCTACTGCATAACTGCTTGGAAAACAAAATACCACTAAGAGTCTATAAGCAATTAGATATGTTTTGCAAAGCTGACTTAACCCCTTTAAAACCCTGTTGTATCACAATTCTACAACTTATTAACATTGGTTGGAAATCTGCAACCTTTAAAGTAAAGATGTATCACATCAGATTGCCAGATGCCCATTGTTTTAAACAATTTTTAATGGAGCAAGCTCGTATCATAATGTTAATTTTGTTTGAATCAATGGTTTGAATAAGAGCTCTGTCCTCTAATCCCAGATGTGCCAAAGCAGGACATACTTCTCCAGGAGCGACAGTAATGGTGCTATCTAAATTAGGCAACAACCAGTTCTGATGCTAATTTCTCGGGTTAACCCTTCGTGTTACCTAATTTAGATAACAGTACCATCTCTGTCTCAGAACCTGGAAGTGTTGAGCTCAGCAGAAGAGATGATACAGCATGAATATTTCTGCTTGGCAAGAAAGTGTTCTTTCCCTAGCTGTTGCTGAAAGTTAAGGTCCATCCACTGCATTAGACGATGAGTTTATACAGGTAGTCCTTGCAACCACAATTGGGATTGGCAACTCAGTCGTTAAGCAAAGCGGTCACTAAGTGAAATTGTGACTGTTCTTATGATTTTGCTTCAGCTTTCCTTTGCTTTACAGACCTGTGAAGGATTGGTTGCAAAGCTACTTTTTCATTCCCATTGTAACTGCAAACAGTTGCTAAACGAGGCAGTCGCTATACTGTAGAGGAAATCAGCTTTCTGACCAGAGCCTCTGTAACAATCACAGTGCAGAGTTGCCAACCACTTCTCACTATGAAAAATCAACAGTGCTTAGTCCAGTACTTAGTAAGGGCAAGAGAAAGAAACAGAGGATTTGAAACTTGGGACTGCATTATAAAGGGCTTGAAGCCGAGAGTCTGCAGAACCTGTCTTTCTTTGTTAAGAACGGCTTTCCTATTATTTGCAATACAGGTAGTCCTCGACTTATGACAGCAATTGGGACTGCATTGCTTAGCATCACTTAGCGATGGCAATCCTTGCAATCCTGGTTGCCGTCATTAACCAAATCCCACAGTCATTAGGTGAGGCAGCTTCCAGCCAGCTTCCCGCAACCAAAGTCAGTGGGGAAACTGGCAGGAAATTTCAAGTCCCAGGCCAGCAAGCAGGTAAGTGGATGCTGCTGGGTGGGGGAGGAAGTGAGGGAGTGCGCTGCCGTGTGCGAGAGATGTGGCATGAGTTGGGGAGGATGCACAAGGTGCACAAGGGTGCAAGCAAGGCACGGTGAGAGCTGGGAAGGGTGCACAGGGGTGCACAAGTGGCCAGTGCGGTGTGAGCAAAGAGGGGCTGGGGAGGGTGTGTGGGTGGGGGAGACTTACCCCAGCGACTTGCAACCTCCCTGTCAGCTTCCCCATTGACTTTCCTAGGAAGCGGCAGGGAAGGTTGCAAATGGCAATCACATGATTGTAGGGCGCTGCAACTGGTCATAAGTGTGAGCCAGTTGCCAAGCATCCAGATCACAATTACATGGCCATGGGGGTGTTGGGATGGTCAGAGCTCCAAGGACCTGTTGTAATCACCATTCATTCAGCACCATTGTAACTTCGCTGTGGTCATAGGTTAAGGACTACCTGTAAAAGTATCTTATCAGAGCTGTGTCCTTGTTCTCAGGATATAAGCCTTCTGGTTCAAGTATAAATCTGGATAATTCCTGACACCCATAGGTTTGCCCAGAATCAGTACAGCCCACAAACCAAAAATAAGATTCTCAGCCCAAGCTTGCATCTGGATGAATACTGTATCTCCTTCAAGTCAAACTTGATTCCTGGTTGGACTGCATGGAATGTTCATGCCCTTTGCTTGACAATACAGGCAGTCCCTGGGTTAAGAACATCTGACTTATGGACCACTCGTACTTACGAACAGGCTGCCTATTACTAAAAATGGCGGATGGCGCTCTCCTTCCTCGAACCAACAAACTGCTGAAGCCACACATTATTTTCCTGAACTGCTGAAGCTGGACATTTTTAATATATAGCCTGTTTTCAGCAGTTTTCAGCAGTTCATGAAAACTTTGTGCAGCTTCAGTGGTTCGTCAGCTTGAGGAAGAATACTGCCTTCCCTCACTTTTAGTAATAGGCAGCCCGTTCGTAAGTATGAGTTCCGACTTACATACAAATTCAAGTTAAAGACGGGTTTAGGAACAGTTACTCGTTCTTAACCCAGGACTGCCTGTACAGAAACGGTTTGCAATTGCCTTCCTCTGAGATTTTCTTTTCCAATTTTCCACTCTAATCCACAGCCATACTATTTTCTGGAAATGTCCCATCCAAATGGGGCCATGCTGTTCAGACCAGTTCAACCACACAATGCCACCTGCATGATAACAATGTATTATTGTTGATCACATAGTCAGCCACGTGTTCAGACTGGATTTGGCATTTTTATCCACCTATCGAGTCCTTCCCAAGGACCTGGGATAGGCAGATGTTGTTTAATAATATTAAAGATATTGTTGCAGGATGTAGGCTGTTCCAAGTAAAGCTGCCTTTTGCAATTGACTGATGGTGATTTTGTGAATGCTGATGGTGCTCAAGTGGTGCTCCAGATGTTTTGGGATTGCACCCAAGGTGCCTATTATTATCGGTACTATCTTTGCTCTCTTTTGCCACAATCGTTCTGCTTTTATCTGCAGGTCTTTGTATTCTGTGATTTTTTCCAGTCCTGTTTCTTCTCTTCTATATTATTATTGTTGGTCGCACAGTCAGCCAGACGTTTAGACTGGATTTGGCATTTTTATCCACCTATCGAGTCCTTCCCAAGGACCTGGGATAGGAAGATGTTGTTGTTTGATGGTGTTAATAATATTATTATTTTACAGTGGGATAGGCAGATGTTGTTTTTTGATGGTGTTGTTGTTGTTGTTGTTATTATTATTATAATTATTTTACAGTGTCTGCATTTTTGCTATGGGCTATTGTTATATTCTACCTTGTGAACTGCTCTAAAAAATTAGACAGATAAAGGAACAAAGAAGCCCAAATCATTGTTATTTCACTTGAGCCACCGGCAAAGGAAGCCCCTTCCAAAATCTCATTTATTCTGCAAGTGTCAATCCTGCTCTTTTGATTGCTAATTAGCAGCTATAGTTCCCCTGCTGCATCTTCTGAATGAAAGACAGGCCTTACAGTCATGCCAGCCCTGCTAACCACTGAGCCGTGTCAACAGAGCTAGTATTAGCATTTGGAGGATTGTAAGGTCTCTACATATGTTGTAGTGTATAATCTCTCTGAAAAGGCACTCCAAGGAGAAATACTTCTAACAGGTTATGAAAAGAAATACAGGAGAAGCTTAGAAGGGGATTTACTCCTTTCATTATACCAGGATGTAAAACAAAAGAAAAATGGCCATCTTTAGTTTAAATAGCTGGTTACGGTTATTTTCTACAATTGATAAATTTATTTTTTTGATCATCAACATGCACAGGGACATCCCTTGTCCTAAATGGTTTACCATCTAAGTTCAATATGAGAGAGACAAACATGGAAGAAACACCAATTTAACCAAAGGGCAGCTCCAAAATTATTACAACCTGGCACATTTCCAAGACATTATTAAAATAGTCCAAGTGGCCCTAATGATAACAGAAATGAGCAGTTTTCAGAAGATGTTATTTACATGTTTACTTCCTTTTCAGCACATACATGCTTACTCAGCCAACTTAATTCTCTGGATGGTCCACAAAATGAACATAACATTATAAAATACTAACACCTAAATCAATGAAAAATTCACCACAGTAAAAAAAAGAAATAGATAAAATAAAACTAGCAACAGCAAAACAATACCTTCAGTACACAGTCAAACTCTGATGATCTTAAAAGGTTTACTTATCAAATAAGTCAATAGGCGTCCTACTGGACACTACTGAACAAACCTTTCACAAAATAGTTTTCTTAGAGCTTGAATTTCATTGGAACGGAAACAAAATTAGAGCCAGGGCTCAGAACTGATCAAGCAGCAGGCTAACAAATGATAATTCACTTCACCTTCCTTCCACTGCTGTGTATTTCAGGCATGGGATCCTTGTGAACCACTTGTGCACACTGACTTCAACTCCCAGAATTCTCCATGCTGGCTGGAGAATTCTGGGAGTTGAAGTCCACATATCTTAAAGTTGTCAAGTTTGAGACGCTGCGTAAAGGATGAAAGCTTGTCATAGTGGAAACTGGGCTGCACTAACCTTTTCATACAACTGAGCAATCTCATGTTAGGCATGGCTATCAAGTCATTACTAAGAAAAGAGGGAGAGCAGGAGCTCCTAAATCATAATTTTGATTTTAACATATTCCTCTTGAAAAGGATTCCATAGTTACTCATTTTCACAGACTTCATGCTCACAGATCCTATCTGGCACCACCAATCTCTACTCTGTTTTTTCTATGTCTGAACATCATTTTCACAGACAGACCATTTAATGGACACTTTGTGTTCCCAAAACCTTAACCCATTGCTCAGGACCTTCTTCCAGGGAAAGACATGTCTACAGCACAGACAAAAATAAATTGAACTGTCATTGTTCACTGCCACAACCCCCTATAAATAACGTCATACTTTTTTTTAATTTATTAAAGTAAATAAATATATAAATCATAGCTCCCATTCTGTCTTCTGTGGTGGGCCATAAATTCCTGTGTCACCCATTGATTTATTTGTCTTCTGCAACCTTGTTCTGACTTATACTCTCTCAGCATGAGAATCCAACAATAATAAATCTAACACTACTATAGGGAATTCACATGAATTAAATGCAACGCTACCTTCCATGACTTCTGAAATCCCCCTTTTCAGATGCCTTTTCTGTAAAATAAATAAATAAATAAATAAATAAAAAAAACACAGATGAAAACAAAAACTGACAAATATAAAAGAAACTTTCTCTCACTGTTCTGATACGACAATTGCCAAAACAAAGCTGTAGCAAGAGCTTTCTTTGCTCACAGTATAATTTAAAAGATTCTACTCACCACAGAAACATCAATGGAACAAATATCTAGTACACAGAAAGATGACATCTTCACAAATTCTCAGCACTTTGTCATTGTTTAGAACAACAGTCATGGCTGAATATGCTTCAATTCTCTGTGTTTTCAAGTTTTCATTAGGGATAAATGTTATCCAAGAAATATTTCTGATTAAAAACAGTTGGAGACAACATTCTTTCCTTGTAACTCTTGCATCATCATGCAGCCAATAAAATTTAGCTTCTCACTACATGAAAGGGCCCAAAGCTAACTGTGCATGAGGACTATGTTTTGTCTAAATTGACAATCTAATGTCCTCATTCTGAGTTAGCTTTTTTGCTCATTTCTCCTTGGGTGTATGATTTTGTTACTGTTTCTGTGAGGGAAAACAGTACAATACAACAGTCTTGCAGCAGAATATTACTGCAACATAAATGTCAGTATGAGGAGTCTCAGATGGTGAGATACTGTAAGTGTGAAAATCATTTACCACATGGAAATAGATGAAGAAAGACATACCCAAAGTCTCCAAATATATGTATGTTTTGCACACAAAACTTTTCAAGGGGCAGTGCTCCAACTTGAGGCATTGAACTAGCTTTTACCTTAAATATAAATGTGTACCATATCAAAATACTACTACATCAACATTCATGTAACAGGTTATCTTAGCCAAGTTAGTCATCAGGCTATATTTTCAAACTGTACACACCTCTATATGAATATGTCACAGCAGTTTATTGTTCAGACTCAATATTACCAACGGCTCTTAATATATATTTATAAAGATATCAAGTTGAGGAGTATATCAGAATCTATAGGAAATTCACACATGAACTTTCCCTGGTTAACATAACTCAAATTTAACTGATTTGTGATCTGTCTGTGATGACCCATTCATATAAGTGGAACAGCACCAAAATGTCATATCGCTTCAGGTAAAAGATATATGCATTCATATTTAGGTACTAGTCTTTTGGCTTCAGTTCAGTTGTTCGCTGATCACAATGATCATTCATAGACTGCCTGGTTTGAGGTCCAACAAAACCTGGGCATTTTCTGGAAGTGAACCATTTCTCCTTTCCACTAAAGAGATTAAAAGAATGATTTGATGTACCCATAGACAAAATAAGTGGCAACTGAGGCAGGGAGCGTTCCATGAGATCCAACTGGTGAATCATATATAGGTGCATTTTAAGAAGCTGCTTCATCGTAACAGCAGCTGGGTCTCCTGAATAGGACAAGTCAAGGCAGAGATGAGATGAAAGGCTGGACTGCAACAGCTCTTAACTACTGAACTAGAATAACAAGCAACATGGGTGTGAGATTTCCTCTTATTCAAATCCCACTGAAATCTCAAGATGTTTGTTCCATAAAGCTTCCTGAACATTCAAAAGAACATGCTTAAAACCAGTCAGGTGCTTTATTCAACTATTACAAGGGATATATTTCTCCAAATGTGTAACAGAGCTTTGTATTCACAAGTAATGCATGAATCAGCCTTTAATTATATTCAAATGTGTTACAAAGAAATCTCGTTTCCAATAATACATCAGATTAAAAAGTATGTGTGTGTGCATGCATGCCCATACATCTGCATGCACACAGTATGAGGACCACAGCCATTTGTGTATTTCATATTCAAGTCCAGTCCCTTTAGACCAATGTTTCTCAACCTTGGCAACTTGAAGGTGTGTGGACTTCAACTCCCAGAATTCCCCAACCAGCATGGCTGGCTGGGGAATTCTGGGAGTTGAAGTCTATACACCTTCAAATTGCTAAGGTTGAGAAATACTGCCCTAGACATATGCTATATATTCACAAAGATTCTTTGGACTTTTTAGGCAGACTTCAGTTTCTAATCACAGTAAAAAAGATTATATGGGATGGGCAGAGGCATAAAGCCGTACAATATTTAAGGATTATGGTAAGAAAAAGTTTATTGAAGCACATTCCATCTTTTATATTAACGAACTCCCAAAGCAAGTTATAAATGAGCAGTAATAATAAAACAATAAAATGACAAAAAAGAGAGAGAAAAAGCAAAGAACTCTAAGCTGCACAGCTCTATTCTTATTGAGAAGGTCTCACTCATTATTCACAAAACGAGCCCATAAGTTTCCCTACTGAGATATTCAGATTTTATTTCTATTCATACAACATCCTCTTCATATGTGTTGTTTTCTGCTCAAGTGTTTATGACAAACATCAGGCAACAAAGCACAGAAGTTTAACTAGACAGAGAAGCAGAACTCGGATACCAGACAAAAGACCTTAGTTTTCACCAACTGAAGTTTTAAATTAATACCGTAAAGGACACACATGCAAGGTGAACGAGATTCTTCCTTTTCACCTATTTTAAGTCACAGCCTAGTATCAAATAAGCCATAAAAATATACCTTCGCCAATATATTGTGATAATACTAACAATATTGTGGCTCCAGTAGTTTCTGAGCAAGAAAGAAGGTTGTATGAAAAGCTTTTTTCTCCTCATCTTCCTTCTAGGTCTGAAGAAGCCCCATTTTCTATCATCTGTTGATAGGTGGGAGAGAGGAAAATTCAAAAGTGTGCCTTTGAGCATATGTATTTATATGCTTGTGTAATGGATGGCATGAGCGGGGAAGATTCTGGAATGGAACTTCAAGGTTGTCAGGAGGGGGGAGAGACATTCCAGGGCAAGCGCCTCCTCAGCCCACAGCAAGAGTGTGGGAAGACGAAGAGGATGAGGCTGGCCCCTCCCTAGAGGCTCACGGGTTATAGCCACTAGTTGCGTTAGCATAGGTTTAGTCTGGCGAGATTTTGTCTATTAGGTGCTGGCTAATAAAGGAACTGAACTGTACTGGATTGCCTCGCTGCTGTTCTAGGGCTGGACCTGACAGCTTGCTTAAGATTGCAACATATTCCAGGGCAATTTTCTTTGAGTTTCAGAGCTCTAAAAACACGCACAATTATATCTAAATATTTAGAGCTTTATAGAAAGCATTATTTTCTCCTACTTTACCAACAAACTACTATATTGAATTAATTTGCATTCATACAGAATAGTAATCAAGATCAATACGATTGCAATCAATTCTGTTAGAAGTACAGCCAGATGCATGAATCTGAGGTACTGGGTTTTTTGCCCCTTGGTCTTCTTTACAAGAAAGTTCGGCTTCTATCTATTTTCAGTAGATTCTGCCCATGCTTGAAACTTCTTCACCAGGCAGATGTGTGTAAATTAAATGTATCAAGCAAGATGAAACTGTTCAGGCCGTTTGTCTCTCACAAGGCCAAGCAGCAAGAAAACAATTTTTATCTGATCAGCAGAAAACACATTTCACATGGAAGCCTGCATGTTCTGACTAGGAACCCTTTCTAAGGCATAAGAAATGGAAGCTTAGCTCACAAAAATGTCAATAAAACCCATATTCTGTGACACAATGGAGGAACACAATTTTAATTCCAACATTAAAAGTCCTTTTGTGCATGAAGAAGGCCACCTTGAGCTCTCCGAGCATGAAAGAAAAGAACTCTGTTTCAAGTTTGTTTCAAGGTAAAAAGAAACCCAGTTCTTATTTTGTGGTCAGAACATTTTGAGTGTTCTGAGCATTTCTACTGGACCTTTCTGTTGAGGTTTGAAATTAGGTTATTTTTTTAAAAAAGAAAATTTAGCTTTCTACCACAGCAGGCTAAACCTGTTGTTACTGGGTAGGCATGAATGTGGAGTATCACAAGAATATTTGTACAGCAGGTCATGACAGCCACCATATTTTGTGCAGTTATAGGGATTTCTGAATACAAACTGATAAAGTCTTGGTGCATAACACACCAGAATTAACTGTGGTTGAAAAGAAGAAAGTGTGGATAATTAATGTGGCAATACCAGGGGATAGTAAGTACAATACAAATTGGAGAAGATCACAAAGTATCAAAATTTGAAAATTAAAGTTGAAAGATTATGCATAAACCGGCAATGGTGGTCCCAGTGATTATCAGCACACTGCATGCCATACCAAAAAGCCTTGGACGACACTTAGAAAATCTGCACATTGACAAAACTTCCATCTGTCAGTTACAAAAGGCCATACCACTTGGACCTGCACATATACTACGCCGATACATTACATCATCCTAGGTTCTTGAGAAGAACTCGATGTGAATGAAAGGCAACACCAGCTAAAGAACTGGCAGCTATGATTTCACATTGATGATGATGATGATGATGATGATGATGATGATGATGATGATGATGATGATTGCAGCCCCTTCCCCTCTTCCTGCTTTTCAAACCAGCCCTTTTAAAGTTTAAAGGACAAGCATGTACCCTCCCCAAAAAATTATCCCTCCCCAAAGCCCCACTGAGAGAATTACTTCTTTCATTTAGTGTTTGTGTATTAGTAGCAATAGCACTGTTGTGCTTCTTACCAGGCCACAGGTATACACGCCAGAGTTCTTGTTTCTTTTTTCCTTGTCTTTATGGATTCCCACTGCCCCCTCTCTGTTTGAGACTAGGCATAAGATCTCACTCTATTACTTCCTCATATATAAAAAAGTATATTTAAAATGCTATGGAACTGGTAGAGCAAAGGAGATGGTCAGGGGGAGGGCCATGGATGGTGACAGTTGTATGGAGGAGATACTTTAGTAAGATCCCCACTTCCCTTAGCACAGTGTTTCTCAACCTCAGCAACTTTAAGATGAGTGGACTTCAACTCCCAGAATTCCCTAGCTAGTGTACATCTTAAAATTGCTGAGGCTGGGAAATTGCCTTAGCAACTCAGAAACAGAGGATGAGGTCAGAAGCAGCAGCTATCATTGAATGAATCCAAGCAGCTCCTCTACTACGCAGCTGGTGATGCTGGAAACCTAGTGGAACCAGAAGACAACTCATCATCACCAAAGGCAGCCCAACAGCTGCATAGTATATGAGTGCTACAAGCTTAAAACCCCATCCTCTGTTTCTTATACCCACTGCAAGCATGGGTCAGCAAAGGGAAGAAGACTAAACGTCTTTCAATCTTGGAGAAGTTGGCATTTGCTTAGGCAACATCCTGATGTCTTTAGGCAACCCGTCCTGTCAACTAGAAGCATGATATATGCTCTCAACCAGAGCCAGGTGATTATGAAATGCTCGAAGCAGCCATCAATGATCAAGTGGCCAGAAAAAGGCAACACACTTAATGCAACCCATTTCACAGATGATAATACAGACAGGCCTGTGTACCGCCTTTAACAGTCAGTCAGTAGCCTTCCTGGATTGCTAGGACAGGGAAGAAATGACAGAACTACTTGAAGCTTACAGCTTCTTGGCATTGCCTGCTTCATCTTTAAAAAATATCTACTGCCGGTTATTTAAAAAATTTTGCTATGAGGAAGTTGGAATTTATATGTTGCATAAGCAGAACCTATATACAAAGCAAGCAAGGAAGGTACGTAGGGAGGTGGGAATCAGGTACACACACCTGTTTGTGCACAACTTGCTTTAAATACAGGTATGGTTATAGCTGTTGAGTTTGTAAATGCAAAGTCTGCTAATAAAGTTAGTTCTGGCTGGTGTGTTAAACTTTCAAGAAACTCAACTGTGCATCCTGCTGTGTCTCCTTGATGCTGAGTATCCACACTGCATATAGGAATGCAAAGCCTCTATGTTTAAGAGGGGCTGGCTTATTCTGCTTTTGTGGGTGTACCTTGTGCATCCTCTGGGGCCCTGTTGTGCTTCCAGAGTGCATTTTAAAACATTAGGACTGAAGACGCTATTAGGGATTGTTTGATGAGCTTTTGTTCATGCAGTACTCTTCTGTTTCTCTTCTGCTAATTCATCTGGGGGGGAGGTGTATAAACACACGAGTCATGCTCTTATCAACGCTTTTCAGAACAGAGCACTTGGCTTAAAAAATATTCTAAAAATTACTGAAAACAAAACAACAAACATGATAGGAACTGAACACATAGATGTATACCTGTGGCTAGCTAGTTGGCGTCCTCTCAGTCTTAAATGCTGGCTAAAAACAAGAGAGACTAACTGGCTCTTTTGTGTAATTGTAAAGTGTTGGACGAGTGTCCCAGGAGGCTTTTTTAAAGGAAAAAAAAAAGACGTCTGATTTCTCTGTTGAGAATCATCATATGTCTGAGATGGAAGAGACTTCATAGATCATCTTGCCCAGGGAAGGAATCCACTAAACTGGAAACCTCCAGTGAGGAGAATCCAACATTATTCTAAGCAGCAGTTTCACTGCTTAGCAGCACTTACCATCACACTGAATCTCCTTTCATTTAGCTTCAAGCCACTGGTCCTTGTTTTGCCCTCGGTTTCCACAGAGAAGAGGTCTGTCCCCTTTTGTATGTGACAACCTTTTAGGTATTTGTAGATCACTAATATATTTCCCCTTTTCCCTTCTCTTTTGCAAGCAAGACATGCCCAGCTCCCTTAACTCTTCCTTACAATATTTTGTTTTTTGATCCCTCATCTTCTTGGTAGATGATTGTTCACGTTCAGCTCATCATCCATTAGTCCTCCTACATCTATCTCATACTCACTGACATCAAGGTCTCCCTGATCCTGGTTGAGATAAAGTACTTCTCACATTCATTGCCACCAAGTAAGTCTCCCCAATCCTGTAAATATTCATGTCATTTTTCCTTCTTAGATGCAAGTCTTTACACCATTCACAGCTGCTGGATTTGACCCACTATTCATGCCTGTCAAGGCGATTTTGAACTGTCATTTTGTCCTCTAACATGTCAGAAATCCACGCAACCCTAATGCCTTCCTTAAATTAGATAAGCACCCCCTCCATTCCATCCTATAGGTCATTTACTAAAAATGTTGAACAGCATAGTATAAAGAATGAAGCCTGGGGGATCTCACTTAATACTTCCCTCCCAAATGATCAAATAGCATACTTGGAGGGTAGTTGTTTAACTTGTTGCATATCTACTGGACTGGAGTGCTATATTCTCCACATTTATCCATCTAATCCACAAGGTTATCATGGCAGACAGTGTCAAATACTCCACTGAGATCAAGGCACACTACAAGGTATACCATTTCTTAGGTCTAACAAACTAGTCACTCTGTTGTAAAGAGACAAGGTTAGTCTGGCGTGACTTTCTAACAAACCTATGTTGGTCTCTGGTAATGGAAGCATTCTTTTAAGTCTTCACAGACATGCCTGTTGACAATCTGTTCTAGTATCTTGCCCATTACAGATGTTGGACTAAATCATCTATAGTTTCCCAAATCTTACCTGAGGGTTTTTTTGTTTCTTTTGTTTTTTCTTTTAATACTGGGATTATGTTTGTTCTTCTCTAGGAGTTACCAAAGATTATAGTCAGTCATTCTGAGACCACATCTGTCATCTCCTTCTATACCCTGGGATGTAATTAATCTGGCTTTGGATTCTTAAATCTGTTTAAAGTTCATAAACAGAGAGAGAGAGAGAGAGAGAGAGGTCAAGTCAGTGTTGTCTCTTGCCTACTTCCTAGGGCTGAGAGTGAGTGACTGGCCCAAAGTCACCCAGCTGGCTTTCATGCCTAAGGCAGAACTAAAACTCACAATTTCTGGGTTTCTAGCCTGGTGCCTTAACCATTACACCAACCTGGCTTTCTTTCAATTCTCATTATATCTTAATTAGTTGTACACTGCATTTCCCATCTTTTCTCATTCATATGAAAAAGGTCTCTCTCTCTCTCTCTTTTCTGAGAAGACAAACTGAAAAAAAAAATGTTACACAGTTCCAACTTCTTATTTGTTATTGCTTTTCTCTTTTCCTGCACAATGAACAAACTTACTTGACTCTTCTTTTATTTTGGATAGACTTCCAAAACACCCCTCTTATTATATTTTCCATTCCTCATCAACTTCACTTTATTTAGCCTTCCTGTTATCAGCCCCTACTTCCATTTTCTATATATCTCCTTTTTGCTACTCAGCTTATCAGTCCACTTGCTATTCATCCATACGGGTCCCTTAAATTGTTCCTTTTTTCACATGGAGATTGTATGTGCCTATGTTTTCAGTATCCTATTTTTCAGAATCTCCCATCCCTCTTAAATTTACTTAGACTTTAGAATTTCAAGCCACAGTTTGCTTCTTAGTGACTTCCACAGGATGAGAACAAAGGAGGCAAGAGGGGGTCGTGGCCTTGCAACTAAAGCCCCACCCCTTTGTACATTCATGCAACATTAAGACATGTACAAAAGGGGTGGGGCTCTGACTGCAATGCCATCACCACCATCTTGCCTTTTTTGACCCCCCCATACACTCTGTTCAGATTTTCACTCAAATTCATTAAAATCTGCCTTACTGAAATCCAAAATATCTGACATCTCTCAGCTTTCCCTCCCTTTGTTATTTATTTTCTGCCTTAATCCCAGAGGACTCTAGGCAGTATATAAACAGAAGACAGAATAACAAAATGTAAAATAGTACTGTATTCTGGTGCTGATGACTCCACATAATCAGCCTCCAAAAACCTTCAGAAAAAGTCACATTTTTACTACCCTTTAGAGGGCTATGTAAGAGCCACCCTTGTCATCGGTGTGCAAGCTGTTCCAAAGGTGAGGAGAACATCCACCATCACACCTCTTCTGTTGCTCCTTGCGATAGGAGCAGACTTTCAGCAAGTGCTCCCTGCTCACCTGGGGTAGATATGCACAATCTATCTGGGAAAGGGGGTCTCTCAGATACTCAGGTACTGAGTCTTGTAGGGCTTATAAGCAGTGACCAGCACCTTGAGTTCAGAAACCCACTCTTAAATTCCAACATGATATGGTTCTTTCCCAAAGGTACATGGCATTTTTATTTCACCAAAGAACAGGATGGCTGATTCCTCTTCTACCTGCTGAAAAAAAAATGATATTTCTATTGGATCTCCCACTTCTGAGTTAATTTTCAGGGCAGTTGAAGTCTCTCAATGTGCTTGCCTACTTGAGAACTTTAATGAGTTGATTTAGGAAAGCATTGTCCACATCATCTGCTTGCATAGTAAACTTCTATAATGGTAGAAGTTTTATTTCTTTCTCCTTTTAATTTTCCTCAAATGCTTTCAACAGGATTTTCATATTCAGGGACTTGAATTTCACCTCCCTTTTTGTTGGGTCTATTTTTTTTGAACAAGTAATGTCCTTCAAATTCTATGTTCTAATCATGACTCATCCACCAGATTTCTTTTTTTCAATTATTTACATACAATTTTTATTACAGAATTTTTAAAAGAATAAAAACCATACAAATTTTGAAAGAAAAAAGTAAGGAAAGTAAAGAAAAGTAATAAGTATATGAAAAAAGTGAAATAAAGGGGAAGGGAAGGGAAGGGAAGGGAAGGGAAGGGAAGGGAAGGGAAGGGAAGGGAAGGGAAGGGAAGGGAAGGGAAGGGAAGGGAAGGGGAAAGGTTATAAAGAACCTGCTTCAGATCTTCTTAACAGCAGTTACAAAAACATTTATATTTTACCCTCTCTCTCTGAGGTTATAACATAATTTCCTTCTTTCCATAGTCTACCCTTTCTAATCATCAAACCCATAAATCACAAGTTCATTTTTTTTCTTTTTTCAGCAAAAAGTCCATAAGGGGGTTCCAGTCACTGATAAATGTAGTTATTGTCCTTTCTCTAATCAAACAAATCAAGTTTGCCACCTCTGCTAATTCTGTCAACTTCACCAGCTATTCCTTTGTTGTGGATATTTCAGAGTCTTTCCATTTTTGTACAGACAGTCCCCTACTTGCGAACTTTCATGTTACAAACTTTCACCGATACGAACAAGATGGATTCAGAAGTCAGAACCGGAAGTCGGGTCGGAAGTCAGAACCGGAAGTTAGGAGAAGGTGGGAAAGGATTAGCTTGCAGCGCACTGCAAACTAACCCTTTCCCACCTTCTCCTGCCTTCCATTTGCATCGGAGGCTTGTACTGGAGTCAGAGTTCCCAGAAAGGGTTACGTTTATGGCATGCAAGGGTTACGGCATGCTCCGTTGCTGGGTGAGGCAGGAGAGGGGGCAGTGGCAGAGGACAGGGGAGAGGAGGCGGAGGTCTCCTGCCTCGCCTGGCAACAGAGCATGCCATGCCCCACCAGCTCATTCTTTGCTCCCCTCTACTCTGCTACCACCCCCTCTCCTGCCTCACCTGGTGACGCATTGGCAACAGAGGGCTCCTCTGTCCACACTGCTGCCCTGCCTCCTACCTCCTCCTCTTTTTTTTTACTTTTTACTTGGTTGGACTTACAAACAAAACGGACTTACGAACAGTCTCTTGGAATGTAACCTGTTCGTAAGTAGGAAACTATCTGTATATATAATAATCAACCTCATATCCTGCTAACAAAAGCACAAAGACACCCATGAACCACTTTAGAGATGTGACTTCTTAATTCAGGTTTTATCTCATCCTCAGCCCACTGTGGATCAGCCTAAACTGATCCTTACTTGTTCCAATTTTAAAATAGTGTTTTCTGTATTCTCTCAACATAAGTCTTGGCGTATTAATGTTCTGTGACACCTCGTTCACTCTCTTGGTGATGAGGTGATCAGGAGATGGCATCTGCCAAGCTCCTTTTAGCGGGCTGAGGCTGCTCTGAGCACTGCTTTCCATTGCCAATTTGACCTGGACTGCATGAAATACTGAACACCTGGTTTCTACAGAGGCATCTGCCCATGTAATCCTTAACCTGTGCTTCGCAAAGCACCATATATGCATAAGAAGGCGCCTTATGTATACTGGTATGCTAGTCTTCTGGAAGACAACTAGGCCTTTTATTAAATAAACGTTCATTGGTCTCTCAATAGACTCAAAGACCTGTCTATGAAAAACAAAAAAAGGGGGGGAGGGTTGCTAGTCAATTTAACCTGGGAAAGAGATGCATTTCTGGTTCTGTCCCAAATTAGTGTATTAAAGCTTTTCTTCTGCTTCTGCCAACAAGCAGGCATGACTATGCTTTCTACTGTTATTCCTGACTGGAGGGGAGAGGGAAGACAGTGACCTTTTGCCTCTTCTAATGCCCATTTTAAATACTTCCAAAGTGTTGCTACTTGCAGACAGGCACTGTCAACACTGCCAATTCGTTGCAGAATTTAATGATTTGAGATATTTGGGAGCTGGGGTGAAAGGACAAGTGTTCTGCCAGTTTCTCCCTCTAGCCCAAATGACAGGAAAACTGGTAAACCTATTCTTAGTCCTACAGGGTAGCCTAGACTAAGAAACCAGTGCCATATAGGCCTAAAACTACTTTTATTAGAACAGCTATTGTAACAGAATCTTGCAAGTCTGAACGTGCTTCCCCCTCCCTCCCTCTCTCTATCTTTGTGTCAGTTGGGGAGGAGCCTGTTGGAGGTGTTTTCTCAAATTAGGTTCTTGGAATGGACTTAAGCTGCACCTGTCTGATCACTGCCTTGGTAATGGATCTTCTCACTGTCTTTCAAGGCCATTCCCTATTTCCTCTATACCTACATTCAAAGTAGCTCACCTGAAAGGCATGGGACAGAGGATGGACAGGGATGAAGCAGGAGGGAGCTCTCTCAGTGCACTATGCAAATTGCCTCCCATTTCACCCTGCACCCATCATCTACCCCACTGACTTACCAGCCAAGGTCTACTGTCTCCAAAGAACAGCTCATGCCAGGAATCTATCATTCCTGCAACCTGAAAGGTGACCAAATCCTCATCCCAGATACCTGCCCAAACCCAACCCACTCCACTTCAAGGGGAGCAACTGGTGATGGGTTTTTCCTGCTGGTTGATGACACTGGATGAGAGGAGAGCCAGGTTTTTCCAGCAACTGCTGCTCTTAAATTGACCTACAGTAAAACCATAAGGATAGGACCACTCCACAGCCTTGTTCTTAGGGAGATTAGAGCTCAGCCATCAGATTAGAGCTCAGCACAGATTACACTGGCATATTTTTTTTCGACTAAAGGAATGGAGGAATGCACATTAATGTGTCAGGAGGAAGACGCTAAGCCTACGTCTCTGTTTTCCTCCAATTTCTGATTTAAAGTGCTCCTGATGAGAACCCAGAGGGTTTTATAGATGATTGAAGACTACGCAATTTTCCCACAACTTTTTCAATTTTATTTTTTTTTAAATCATGATTACCCTTCTAGTCCAGAGTACAAACTGAAGACTTCCTACTGTTTTGTATGGCTGGAACAGTCAAAGCATCTCAATTTTTATTCCGAGCTTGAAACAGGTTTTCCATTTAGTACATACTGCTAGCATGAAACATTTAAAAATGAAGGCCTTGCTCTTAATACAACTATTTTAAAATCGGCATCAGGGTTACAAAATAAAAGAGCTGGCATGCATGTTAATTTAAACAGCTGTTCTGAAATAACACATTCACATTATAAAACAAGGCTTTAGCTTTTAGCACTGCTTTCAGATCATTAATCTGGATATTCTTGCATTCATTTTTACAACTCTTAATTCTTTTGCCCTACTGATGAACCAAATTTCATGCAATGACAACTGAAAAGCTATCATAACAGATATTTTTTCCTAAATGGAAGTAGCATCACAGTTGGCATACTGTAAGCAAATATTTATCCGAATCAGAGCAGATAAGGAACAATGAATTAATCCTTTCCTGTCCTGCCATGGACCTGAGAAATGTTAGGCTTTGAAACTGACATTTGCACACAACAATGGAGGATTTCTTTTCCATGCAAATATTAGCTTCAGAGAGCAGATTTTTCTCAGAACTGCAGCATGGGTGGAAAAAAGTCAAATTCCTATTTCTGACTATTATGGTTCCAATCTTTAGCACTCCCCAAGCTATATTTTTAAATACTGCAGACTAAATGCAACTCTACAAATTAACATCATAGGCACCTGGGCCCTCTCTTTCCTTCCTTATATTCCCTTTAACTTCTGCTCAGCATCATTGACTTGCTCTCATACTCACCTCCTTTCCCATCCCATCCGTGGGCTCTTTCTATAGAAAAGCCTCCTTTATAAAGAACTTCAGCCTTAACTCACTTGCCCATTGGCTCTCCCATCTTCATTAAATATGATTTCTTAATTGTAAGCTGAGAAAAGAAGCACAACCTTAGAAGATATATCCAGGAATTTGCCCTACCACTCCTCTGTTTCCAACGTCATTAATTGCTTACATCAAAGAAAACAGATTTCCAAAGGACATAGAAAACTCGAAGTTTAATTTTACTGAGGAAGAAGTCAGGAAGACTCAGCAATGGAATTGATTTCAAATGCCTAACTTTACAATACTTGCATAAATGCTTAGGAAAAATGGCAGTACCTTCTTTTGTAAGTGAATTAAATACTAACTGCTTCCAATCAAGAAGTCAGGATAGACCTGGAGGGGTTTGGCTTATCAGTAATGGGAACTGCATTGTCACATTACACCCCATTCCTTAGGTCATCAAGAGTGTAGCAAATGGACATCTCCCCCCACTTCCCTCAGTCATTCACTCAAAGAGCATCAGACAATCAGTACACATATGCAACCCATGACCAGAAACTACATCCTGCTCTTGGGCAACAGGGAGGTGGGGCCAAAGGTCACAGCTGGAAAGATTGAGCGCCCTCCTGCCACCACAGCACCCCTCCTGTGGCCTGGATTCAGGTAAATCCCCAGATTATTTTCAGGTGACACTTTTGCATTTCTCAGCCATTACAACTAAATGGTTGCTTGGATTTCAGTGCAACTCTAGGTTTCAAACCCAATGAAAAAGAAGCATCTCTTTCCACATAATAAAAGCCTTCTCAATTTTTAGACTTCAGTTTTTAAAACAAAATACTCAAAGCTAGCAGCACCTCAAAAAAAAAAAAAACAAGTTGGTGTGGAAGGGAAAATGAAAAGTATACAGGTAACAAGACTCTAATTAAAGGGATGGGGAGATATGAATCTTGGGAAGGATGGTTTTCACGTACGGTATGTAAATAGCAACCTGTCAGGAGATCAGTGATAGCCACCTGTAATAAATGGTTATTCGAGTTAGCAAGTACAGTCTTTCCTATCATCAACCACGATGGAGACCAAGAGACTTTGTATCTGCATCTATTTCTCATACAATTTAGAAACACCAATATAAGGATTTTTTCCCCTGTCAGCTCTGGATTACTGTTCTGAGATTACCATTCCATCCATCTAGATGCACAGATGGCTGCTATGCTACAACTTCCAACTGCTTTGCTAACATTAATTAATCCTCACAATATACTGTTTAAAAAGTACTTTATGGAAAAGAAAACAAAACACTGAGCAATATTCAGCCTCGTTCATAAATCAGTGAGGCCCGAAGTAAAAAATCAGTACAACTAAAGCCATTTTAAATTCAAGTATATCCAGATTAATTGGTTTGGGGAAAGCTGCCTCAAGGATTTTATTCAAGGTCATGAAAGAAATATGTCTGAGAAAGACTGAATGCCCAAGGTATTATTTTCCTTTTTTTTTTTCCCAATGTATCTGCCTATATACCTCATCTTCAGTTACTTCCAAACTATAAAATATGCGTTCAGTGCAAAACAAAAATAAAGAAGAGTTTACTCTATATTTCATGCTGATGCAGAGAGTAAAATTCTCCTATAGAGCAACCCTAAGCTAATCATAAATTGACTTTTCTAGTTAGAGGTGTCTAGAAATTTCATGAGTATCGATAATCTGCTTGTAGCCCACTGTGAGCCGTATTCCTAAATCCTCCAGAAAGAGACTTCAGTGTGAAAGTGTAAAATTAGATCTTAATGGGAAAATCATATTCATTGGGGGACAAATTAAAATTATGATTTCCTGTTCCAGTTGAAGTGTTAATTGGCATTGTCATATTAAGGTATAAGAAATTGTTGTGAATGAAAACCAACCCTGTCAGCATACATACATATTTATTCATCACGCTATTCCCTAGGTGACAGTGTGCACCGTTTAGAAAAGGAGTAAGAAATAATTTTAAAAAGCAGAATTTATTTGCTAGAAATGCCACCAAATACATTAAAGGCATGACATAAGGAAAAGAAAAGGAAATACAGTTAAAAGTAGTTTACCACCAACACCATTCATTATAACTCTCCATACCTTTCTAGTCTGCAAACCATCCTTGCTTATCCATATACCATCAATTTTTGCATTGGTTCTTTAGCTTGCCTTCAAATTTTGGCTGAGCTGTTACAAATTACATTTCACGCAATTTGGGCACACTCCCATTCTTCTCAAGAACCCAGAGCCCCATCCTGAGGGCATCATTTAATGTATGTTAATTCTACTTTATGAAATTTACAATAAATTTATTAGTGCTTACATTGATACAGAACTCATTATTCTCATAGGCATTTCAAATGTCCATTCAACATACATTACTGGATTGGGAATTTTACAAATTACAAGGGCCCAAAATACAGAACTACACTTATCAGCAGCAATAACTGAGAGTTGCAACAGCATTTGCTGGAAGAAGATAAAAGGGAGAGAAATTCAAGGTGGAGATTTTAAACAGATGAAGTAAAAAACCAAATTTTAAAGGAAAAGATATGTTCTGTGGGGTGAAAATCTTTAACCAAAATTCAAATAAGCTCTTGAATGGGAGTAAAAGAAACAGAGGCAGTTCCTTAAAATACACACCTCCAAACTGTAATTTACATATAAATTATAGGCTATGTTTCCTTTGCTTGAATTAGTGAAGAAAGTAATCAGACAGAAACAAATTTGAGTCTTGTAGCCAAGAAGCTGCAGTAATCAGGCACTGCCATCTTAAATAATAAAGTAAAAATAAAGAGCAATTATCAAGGATAATTTTTGGACACATTTTGTTCCTGTTCTTCCCTAAAATGTCTGTGTACCTGTTCTTGCAGTGTCTCACTGGATTCTGTTTTTCAACTTCTATTTTAATCATCATGTTCAGCTTCTGGAAGAGATTTTCCAAAAATTCATAATGCGGTTTCTCCAATTATACCAATGACACTTAATTCTACTTTACTTTTTTGAGATTAAACCATGGCTTCCATTCTGAATCAGAACTGGTCATTTGTCATGTGGCCAGAAGTACCATAGGTTGGAACAGAATCCAAATGAATTCAAGGAAAAAAGTAATGGGATACCTCTCTGGCAGTGTTGTCCAAACTTGGCCACTTTAAGATGAGTGGACTTCAACTTCCAGAATTCCCCAGCCAGCATGGGTCATCTTAAAGTGGCCAAGTTTGGACAACACTGCTCTATGGTATATGAAGCGGAACTGTTTATCACTAGTAGGTATCTCCATCTCTGGTGAAGCAGATTTCCAGCGGAATAACAAACATCTGTATGTAAGCATTCTTTCTTTAAAGAGAATTATATTTAGCTGCAGTTTTTTCTGAGCTGCAACAAGTGATACACAACCATCAACACACTTGTCAGCTCACGGCTGCAATACACAGTGTGAACAGGATTTTCCTTTAATGATAGTGCAGCTAGAAGCTGCAGAGAATGCAGAATGTGGACCTTAATCTCCTTATGGATACAAAGAAAAGGCCGTATATACAATGCACTAACTATATAGAATCATGTAACATCTGTTCAGGGTTCTGCTACCTTTGGCCCACTTCAGCACCTTTATTCTAGTAAACTTAAATAGGTACATAATGGGGACTTCTTGAAGAAAAGCCTTAGTTCTTTGGCAATTGCTAATATCTGATATTCTGAGATCCAAATGAGATTTACTAAATCTAATTAATATGCAAGAGAGTGAAATGCTAATAGTAATTGATGGCAAAAATGGTTCTATGTTTTTGTCACCTATAGAATAATACAGTTGCACGAAAAGTTACTATTAGCTGCACAAATGAAACTGTCAATATAGTGACCCAGTGGCTGGAGGCTGTTCAGGTCTGGATGGGGAGGACAGTTCCACTGTTGGTCTTGGATCGGTTTGCCCTTCTCTATTTGAGACTGGTGCACAACTTGGGGGTCCTCCTGGATTCACAGCTACTGCCTGATCAGCAGGTAGTAGCTGTGGCCAGGAGAGCCTTTGCACAGATGCAGCTTGTGCGCCAGTTGCACCCTTTCCTCAACTGAAAGGCCCTTCAAATGGTTACTCACGCCCTGGTCATCCCATGACTGGATTATTGCAATGCTGCCACTGAAGACAATCTAGAACAGATGGTTCAACATGTAGCAGTGCACAAAGTAATGAGCACTTCTCGTTATACCTATGTATCATCACTGCTGTGTTGGCTGACAGTTGGCTTCCAGGTACAATTCAAGGTGCTGGTTGTTATCTGAGGGGAGGGAGGGAGGGAGGGAGAGAGAGAGAGGGAGGGAGGGAGAGAGAGAGAGAGAGAGAGAGAGAGAGAGAGAAGCTATCCAGTCGGCCAGCTTTTATTACAGTCTTAGACTAGTACAAATAAAACAATAAGAGCAATAAGAGCAGTAAAAATGATAAAAACAGTGAATCCTATTTGCCCACTAGGTCAGAATTAAAATGCAGGCCCCTATGTCTAACCACAAGCTAAAATACAAGAAGCAATAGAAAGCATCCAGAAATGGGTGGACCCTGTCAAAGTTAAAAGGAATGAGGCTAAAATCAATACAGTAGCATAAGAAAGGAGCAAGCATAAAATCAATGTATTTAACTAGTGCTATGCTCAGTGTGTGCCTGTCGAATTTTGCAAACAGCTGTGTAGAATGAGCCATGATGCAGAATAGAAATCAGGCATGGGCCAAGCCTGGTCTGTCAGCGTACTTACTAATCGGGGAAGAATAAGCCTACCCCTTCTATCTCTACAGAATGGGCAATGAAGGATGACGTGTTCCCACATTTCTACCTCTCCCGTGTCACAAGGACACAGCCTTCTAACTACTGGGGACTATTGCCCTCTAGTACAGCATAGGATAGTGCTCACCACCTGGCCAGCCTAAAAGCTTTTCTATGGTGAAAGGTACTCCATGGGAGACACTAACTCAGGGGTCGGGAACCTGTGGCTTGCGAGCCAGATGTGGCTCTTTTGATGGCTGCATCTGGCTCGCTGCCAAATCTTTAATAAAAAAAATAACGGGGTAAGGCTTAGAACACGTCTTCTATCCGCCGAGCGCAGGCCACACCCTCCTCCACATCGCATCCGCATCCAGCATCCTTGGGACTCACCCTACCTTGCCCCGCAGCATCCGTGGCCGAACGGGCCTGGAGCCGCATCGTCCTCCACAGGCAGCCACAAATCGAGGCCCCGGCTTCAGCCTAGCTCCCATCGGGGGCCCACGCAAATGCGATCCGGGTGCACCACTTTGCATCCTGCTTCCGCTGCCCCTGCTCTGTTGGGTGAGTCCTCCTCTTGGGCTGGCCCCGTTTGTGGCCCCAACGAGGTATGAGACATATTTCAGGCACGGTGCCACTTTCCACCAGTGGCCGAAAATCGAGCCCCTGGCTTGGGCCTAACCTCCTTGATGGCCTGTAAGGGTCCATCCCACCAGCTACACCCGCAATTGGCTACCCTGCCTTCATTACCTCTGCCCTGCCCCACGGACCACTACCTGGGGTGGTATCCTCCTCACCTCAGTCAGCTAGCTAATTGCAGAAACCCTTTTATTGAAGAAGATGCCTAAAAGAAAAAAAGATGAGGAGTATCGTACTTTTCAGCAGGAATGGACAGAGGAATTCGCCTTTGTGGAGAGAGCAGGTTCTGCAGTGTGTCTAATATGCAATGATAAAATTGCATCGATGAAATGGTCAAATATAAAGCGGCACTTCGACACACGCCATACTACATTTGCATCGAAATATCCTGTGGAGGACAGCAGGAAGAAAGCATGTCAAGAGCTACTGTGCAGAGTGCAAGCTAGTCAGCAGCAACTCCGTGTTTGGACCCAACAAGGTGACTGGAATTCGGCTAGCTTTGCTGGCGCTTTAGCAATTGTGAGAAACGGAAAGCCATTCACAGATGGGGAGTATGCCAAAACATTCATGCTTGATGTTGCCAATGAACTTTTTGACGACTTTTCGGATAAAGACAAGATAATCAAACGAATAAAAGACATGCCTCTGTTGGCAAGAACTGTTCATGATCGTACCATCATGATGGCAAATCAAATTGAGGCAACACAAGTGAAGGACATAAATGCAGCACCATTCTTTTCTCTTGCTTTGGATGAGTCAACAGACGTAAGCCATTTATCCCAGTTCAGCGTGATTGCAAGGTATGCTGTCAGTGACACACTACGTGAGGAAAGTCTTGCTGTTTTCCCTATGAAAGGAACAACAAGAAGGGAGGATTTATGCAAGTCTTTCACTGAGTTCGCTAAAGAACAAAATCTACCGATGGATAAACTTATTTCGGTGTGTACTGATGGTGCTCCGTGCATGGTGGGGAAAAACAGAGGATTCGTAGCGCTTCTTCGTGAACATGAAAAGAGACCCATCCTAAGTTTTCACTGCATCCTACATCAGGAAGCACTTTGTGCTCAGAGTGTGGCGAGCAGCTTGGTGAGGTGATGTCGCTGGTCATTCAGGTGGTCAACTTTATTGTTGCCCGAGCTTTAAATGATCGCCAATTTAAAACACTGCTGGATGAAGTTGGGAATAATTATCCTGGTCTGCTTCTGCACAGCAATGTGCGTTGGTTGTCAAGAGGGAAGGTGCTCAGCCGTTTCGCAGCTTGTCTGAGCGAAATCCGGACTTTTCTTGAAATGAAAAACGTCGAGCATCCTGAGTTAGCTAACATTGAGTGGCTCCTGAAGTTCTACTATCTCGTGGACATCACTGAACATCTGAACCAGCTCAATGTGAAAATGCAAGGCGTTGGAAATACAGTCTTATCCCTTCAACAAGCAGTGTTTGCATTTGAAAACAAGCTAGAAGTCTTCATCGCCGACATTGAAACAGGTCGTTTACTACACTTTGAAAAACTGGGAGAGTTTAAAGATGCATGCACAGCAAGTGACCCTGCTCAACATCTTGATCTTCAGCAGCTAGCGGGCTTCACAACTAATCTCCTGCAGTCATTCAAAGCGCGTTTTGGAGAATTTCGTGAGCGCACTCGTCTTTTTAAGTTCATCACCCATCCACACGAGTGTGCAGTGGACAGCGCCGACCTGAGTTACATCCCCGGTGTCTCCGTCAGAGATTTTGAGCTACAAGCTGCTGACCTGAAGGCCTCAGACATATGGGTGAATAAGTTCAAGTCACTGAATGAAGATTTGGAAAGACTTGCACGACAGCAAACAGAGTTGGCAAGCAAACACAAGTGGGGAGAAATGAAAAAACTTCAACCCGTGGACCAGCTGACTGTCAAAACTTGGAACGCGCCTTCCGTCACATACCACACACTGCATCGTGTGAGTATTGCTGTACTGACAATGTTTGGCTCTACGTATGCATGTGAGCAGTCTTTCTCACATCTAAATAACATTAAGACCAACCTACGATCACGTTTAATGGATGGAAGTCTCAATGCCTGCATGAAGCTTAACCTCACCACGTATCAACCAGACTACAAAGCCATCAGCAAAACCATGCAGCACCAGAAGTCGCATTAATGGTAAGAAGTACTTTATTCATCATTGGTTAGCAACAGCATAACAACATTATTAAAAAGAATTCAGAGACTTATTGTACTTTAAAAGTGTTGGTCTTACATAAAATGCACACATTTACTTGTATTTAGTTTTAAACATACTGTATGGCTCTCACGGAATTACATTTTAAAATACGTGGCGTTCATGGCTCTCTCAGACAAAAAGGTTCCCGACCCCTGCACTAACTACTTGAGCCACTCCGAGGCTAAAAAATCTGGTACCTCCCCAATATCTTCCTGACATTCTACAACAAGGATTCTTTGTTTAATGGCTAGCCTGGAGCCCTGTCAGGGCCCATTGTTAGGGCTTCCAGAGGGAAGAAACCCAGGAGGCTTAGTTCCAGTTTGATCACCTTGATCCAGGAAGATTGGTAGATGTCTTGGAGGATCAGGGGACCAATCCCCTGGGGTTATATACTAATTTCAGCCACAGATTTAGGGAGGTGAGATACACCCTAGCCTTCACTTCAGTCATGCCTGCCTCCAGCCGAAGGGTGGCATTTGGGACACATCAAGGGAGTTGTAAAGAAACAACTGCTGTAAGAAACTTATCCTGCACTCATATTAGAGGGGAAAAATAAGGGAGGCAGGGCCTGCCTCAGTCCCATTGAGTAATTGCACCATCTCCAATCATTTCTACCCATCCAGTGCATTCAAGCAGAGTGGGTGCACTTTAGGTCCCTTCAATTAAACACCGTCATCTTGTAGGACTTAGGAAGCATGCCTTCTCTGTCACTGCCCCTGCCCTCTGGAATAGCATCCCCACAGAGATATACAGTACATGGCACCGACTTTTCTGAGATTCCAGAAGGCTCTTAAGACTTGGCTCTGTGCACCCACCAAAACTGGCAGGGCAAGCTACTGTATATAAACAGGGAGCAAACCCCACACTCACACTGATGATGTCACCTAGGCAGGTAATGAAACGTCTGCAAGCAAACAACCAAGCTCAGAGAGCACCAGGACTCCACAAATAAATAACTAAAATCCTATTAACAAAACCTGCCATGACTCATTGATGAAATTTCTTACAGGAATGTGAACTAATGTTGATAACCATAAAGCCCAGTTCATGGGCATCACCTAGCTGATCTTGAAAAGCTAAGCAGGGTCAGAGCAGATTAGAATTTGGTTGGGGAATACCAGGGCTAGTCTGGGAGGTCAGAAAAAGTCCTGAAGAAGACAATGGCAAACTACTTCATGTTGTTGCCAAGAAAACTACTTGACTCTGTCCATGAAGCCTCCAGGAGTCAAACTTGGCAAGAATAACAGGGGAAAAAAGGATTCTAATGTTCGCCAAGTGCTAGCAAATAGGCAACACCATTTTGGGAAGCCTCCTATTCATGAGATACATTTAATAAAAATGCAACCTGTCATTTAGGGTAATAGAAATAAAGCTGCCTTAGTAAGAACACTGCCACAGGCTCAACTTCCCCAATATGATATAAGAGCTTTGAGGATTTATGATAGACTTTATCTACCAACAGAGAAATTATCTCCCAGTGATACTCAATTTCACTGACACACTCTTCAGCTTATTTTGATTTAATATATCTTCCCCTCTCCCCAAACTTAGCATTTCTGGTCACCTTTGCACTTTTCTACATGAATTAAGCCAAGGAGCCCAACTGAAGGAATAATGGGAAAAGGCTAAAGGGAAAGATTAATTCAGAAAGGGATCCATCAGTTTAGTGGTAGAAAAGATAAAAGTAAAGACTCTCTCAAGTCAAGCATAACTCCATGTAGTTAATTGGCAACAATACAGAGGTGGCTTGATACTTTTAAGATTTTAAAAAAGAAAATCCCAGACTTAGTCTATAGCCCTGGCATTTTCCTATGGTCTCTCAGGATCTGGACTGTCTTGATTAGGCTCAAGAGATGGACATCTTGTATAGGGTACAGAAGCAGAAGCAAAAATCCACCTAGCTTGCATATCTGATACACCCAGTTCTATTTTTCAATATCTCTTTTTGCCTTGATAAACTGTGGATAACCTTGGAAATGTACGTTTGCCATGTAATAATGTGTCTCATTAAAATCTCACAGAATTATGGAGTATGACAAAGAATGCCTAGAGTCCCCTCTACTATTTTGTCTTCTAATCCTTAGCTTTCTGTGGACCATCTTCCCACTGCATTACATAAGCCACTAATTATCACCTTCAACCCCAGGACCCTTCCTTACAATATGGAAACAACATATCTGACAACACTTTGTGGTAGTGTATATATTTTAGTAATTCTGAACTGCTGTATGTATGGTAAGCAGTGCTGTGGTTATCATTACATTTTTGAACTTGGAGGGTAATGATTCATTCATACAGCATGGTTTCCTTGTAGAAGAACCATACAGAGTGGGGGTTGGAAATATATGCAAGCAGGTTAAAAGCTGCCCCTGATGTGTTTATTCTAACTATGTGATTCTGAAGTACTTAAGGAACAAAAAAAGGTATTTTTTCTTGCTGGTTGCTTGTCAAAAATGTTGGCAATGACTTTTAACATTTATTTAAGCAAAGCCTGAAGCATGTGTAGTGAAAATTACATATTTATTCAAAATATTAATTAATCCCTTCTTGACACCTAGTGTACCTGAGACATCTGGCATTCTTCTCTTAATCAACACAAACCCCAAAGGCCTGGTGATTTAAAACACAGTTACTCTAAATAACTCTGATCATAGATTCCAAACAATGTATTGTGCCTTCAGATGGTTAGAAATATAATTATGAGACACAATCAATCAATTGCTAATTCCTGAGGGCAAATGTTGAAATGCATGGCTTTTTGTAGGAGTGTGTGAGTAATACAAATATACATTATTTAAGAATGTGTGTTTGCTTAATACAACAGGAGGAGGGAAGGCAAATTGAAGAGAGAATAGTTATAAAACACACTGGCACCAAATTCTCAAATGGAAACAAGCAACAGTGTGCAGAACATTTTCTTCAGAATTATTATATAATGCACACCTAGCTTTATTCATTGTCATTATTAGAGGACATTATAAAATGTCCTCCTAATTAGAGAAAGCTGTCTTCAGGGGAGAAAGCCTTCTAAATCATGGCTGCAGATGTGAAATTTCAGGGAAATTTATCTGATACCAACATTGTGATATTTTCAAAATGAGAGCACCTTTGTTTTTTTATGGACTTTTAATCTCCAGATTTATTTTCATTGTGTGTGCGCACATGCAAACACACACACAGACATGTCCTGTTATTGTGGTGGAGTATACCCCAAAAATGTATACACCAGCAGGGTCACCCGAGGCATGGAAGATATTCCAGTTCCCTAACACAAGCAAGCAGGCAGCTATATTGGGCAGCAGCAATATAGGAAGATGCTGGAGGCATCTGATCACTTTAGCAAAGGCATCATTTCATAATGTGCAAGAAAAGACAATGGTAAACTATTCCTATGCATTAGTAAGAAAATGTTATGGATAGACAAAATAAAGTGATTGAAGATATAGTGTCGGATGATAGGCCCCTCAGGTCACATGGCACTCAACATGCTATTGAGGAAAAGCTGAGGATCTTTTGAGGGTTCTCATTATGTTCATGACATGGCTAGATTAAAGCCTTTGGGATGTCTAGTTGCTGATGTTTTCATGCAGGAAAACAAAATCCAAAGTTGCAAAGACAGTATTACTGTGGGAACATGGAACATAAGAAGCATGAACACGGGAAAACTCAACATGGTGAAAGATGAAATGAATTGACTACACCTTGACATCTCAGGCATCAGCAGATTGAAATGGCCTGCAATTGGGACATATTCAGTCAGAAGATCATACTATTTACTATTCAAAACACGAAAAATAAAGAAAGAATTGTGCTGCTTTCATAGTCAGGAAGGAAGGATATAGCAAAGACAGTATTTTTTGGTACAGTGCAATCAGTGATTAAATAATATCAATTACACTCCACAGTAACACTTTAATATGATGGTTATCCATGTTTATGCTCCAACTACTGAAGCAGAAGAGGAGATTGATGAGTTTTATGATCAAGTTTAATCTGAACTCAACAGAATATGCAAGCCATGCTCATAGTTAGAGACTGGAATGCCAAAGTTAGTAGCAATAAGGAGGAAAACCTAGTTGGACTGTATGGCCCAGGAAACAGATATGAACCAAGAGAATGACTTATCAGTTCCTGCCAATCCAATAATTTCTTCATTGCTAACACATTCTTCAAACAACCAAAGTGACAGAGCACACAGAAATCAAATTGACTGTATTATTGGTCCAAGGACATGGAAGGGCTCAGTTATAATAGTAAGACATGGCAGAGGCTGCCTGTGGAACAGATCATGAATTGCTCATGTGTAAGTTCCAAGTCAAAGTAAAATGGAAAAAGAAAGTCAACCATTTTCCACAATATGATTTTGAGCATATACCCACTATTTTCAAGGAGAACATAAGGAATTGCTTTGAAGTCCTGAATCTCATTGAGAGGGAACCAGAGGAACTATGGAATGAAATCAGTTCTTATGGATGAATGTGAAAAGAGACTGCCAAAGACCAAGAAATAGAAGAAAGCAAACTGGTATCAGATGAAATGTTGGAAATTGCCAAAAACAGAACAGAGGCCAAAAACAGGAAAGACAATCTCAGGAAGAAACTTAACCAAAAAAAAAAAAAAAATTCAGAGAGCTGCTATAAGAAACAAGGAACAGTATTACAGTGATATCTCTAAATACACTAAAGATGAAAACAGATATGGAAAAACAAGGAAAGATCTCTGAACTCAGGAGGTTCCAATCTCAAATTGGTATGCTGAAGAATGCCAATAGACAGGAATTTCTACAGAAATATGGCAAGCAACAGAAGCTGAATCAGTAAAGTTTATAATTAAATTATGCTAGCAAATCTGGAGAATGATGCAGTTGCCAACAGATTGGAATGGATCAGTCTATATATCAAAACCAAAGAAAGGAGACTTTGAGTGTGCAAACTATCACCTAATATCCTTAATTTCACATGTTAGCAAAATAATTATTAGGATTATTTAATGCAGATTAGAGCCCTACATGGAAAGGGATATGTCAGATGTTCCAGCTGGTTTTAGAAACGACTAAGGAACAAGAGTCATTACCGCTGATTCACCCTGGATAAGAGAGAAAGCTAAAGAATACAAAAAAGAAGTCAATACGTGCTTCATTGACTATAGAAATGCCTTTGATGATGTTGACCATGTCAGACTGTGGAATATCTTTAGAAAAATGGGAATCCCAGAACATCTCACTTTTCTCAGTCTGGATGGAACTTGGCAAAAGAGACTGGCCAAAGAGAAAGACTTTCTCACCAGGTCAGAAAAGGGGTGAGAAAGATTGTATACTTTCTCCTTATGTATTCCCTCAAATATATTCTTTACAGGTAATTTTTATAAGACGATTGTACATAGCTTAAAAAGAACTACAGAAACATAAAAGAAAAAGTAGGAAAAGAAAGAAAATATAAAAGAGTAAAAGAAAAAGTCAAAGATAACAAAAAAGAAAAAGAAAGGTATCTAATGCTACTTCTGATCTTCTTTGCAGCAGTTACAACATAACTCCACTCTCCCAAATTACATATCATGGTTCCCGTCTTCCCATAAACAAACCTTTTCAATCAATAAATCCCAAAATCACCAGTTCATTTTTATCCATTTTCAGCAAAAAGTCCATAAATGGCTTCCAGTTTTTTATAAAAGTAATTGTAGTTCCCTCCTTAATCAAACAAGTCAATTTAGCCATTTCTGCAAACTCAGCCATCTTCAAGAGCCATTCCTCCATTATGGGTGTTTCTGTAGTCTTCCATCTATAATAGCCTCACTGCAGTTACCATATATAGAACCAGTTGTCCATGAGCTTTTTCTAGTTGACTGTCTGTAAGTCCTAATAAGAAAAGTTACGGTTTCATCTGAATTTTAATTTTTAAAACTCTCTGCATTACCACATCTATTTGTGTCCAGTATCTTTTCACTTTTTCACAAGTCCACCACGCATGGTGGTTTTTCATTTCAGGTTTTTCACATTTCCAACAGTGATCGGAAGCACCTTTATACATCTTAGACAATTTCTCTAGTGTCATATACCAATGGTACATCATTTTTAAAAAGTTCTCTTTTATATTGTAAGACAATGTGAATTTCAAACCTTTTAATCACATTCTTTCCCATTGATCCATCTGAATATTATAACCAAAATTCTCAGCCCATTTTACCATACATTCTTGAACTTGCTCTTCTTCCATTTCAAATGTCAACATAAGTTTATACATTTTAGCAATCACGTGTTCATAATTTGTACATAATTCATTTTCAAATTCCATGTTATCACATTCCATCCCTGGTACCTTTTTTATCTATATTAAATCTTTCTCTTAATTGTGCATATGAGAGCCATTGAAAACTAAATTCCTCTACAGTCAATTGTACTCTTGATTTCATCTTAAGCTCCCCATTTTCCTGTAGTAGCAAATCTTTATATGTTAACCATTTGTCTTTGCCCACTGTTTCTTTTCTATAAAATGCATTTTGGGCTGAGGCCAACAGAAGTATTTTTGGGCATAGCCTGGGTTTGTATCTATCCCATATTCATAATATGGCATTCCTGATACAATGATTTTTAAAATTACATTTACTTTAACTTTATTATACCATAAGTGACCATGCCACCCAAACCTCAGATCACGATATTCTAATTCTAAGAGTCTCATATTTCTTAGCAACAGCCATTCCCTCACCCAAACCAAACAGCAGGCAGCAAAATACAATTTAAAATCAGGTAATCCAAATCGTTCTACTCCCTCAAATATATTAAGGGAGGATTATTGGAAAAACATAAGTATAGTTTTAAAACTGGAGGAAGAAACATCAATTACCTGTGCTATGCTAATGACACTACTATGATTGTGAAAATGCAAATGATCTGCAAGCTCTAGTAATGAACATCAAGAAACACAGCGAAGAAATAGGATTAAGATTAAATATAAAATGTATAAAATGATATACAAAGTTTTACTTATGGTATGTAACTCCATCAATAATTACCAAGATAGACAAATCATATAATAATAGATGTTGGAAATGCCATAACAAAAAAGGAACATTTTATCATATGTGGTTATGTAAAAAAATTCAAAATACTGGAACGAAATGCATCAATATATTCAGAAAATCTTAAAAATACAATTTAAATTAAACCACAAATATTCTTCTTTGGTGTAATTCCAGAAAATATAAATGAAAAATATCACAGTTTACTAAGATATATGCTGACAGTTGCAACAAATTTGACAGAACACTGAAAAAGAGGAACTTTGCTAACAATATCAGATTAGGAGACCAAAACTGGAGAATACACAATAATGGCAAAATTGATAATACGTACATATCCATAATAGAAGTCTAACCAAATGTAAGCAAGAATGGTTCCCTATACACTACACATTAAACAGCAGGTGAAATTAGACATTTGGAAGATGGTTTTTAGGAAGAAAAGTTATGAGATCAATACAAATAATAGATGAAAGGATTTAAATAGATGCTAACAATAATATTTAATGTTTAATGTAAAGTATAAATATCTAGGTCAGCGGTTGGGGAAATAAATGGAAAGAAGGAATGTGCTACTAGAAAGTTTTTGCATAATGTTTTTACTTATGTCCAATCTATCTGTGCTTAGTAGTTGTTTCTTTCTGTGTCATTCAATCATTATTATCCCATGTAGACCTTTTTTTCCTTTGTATTTCGTTATTCTAACAATAAAAATATATTTCTTACAATGTTTAAATATAAAGACCAAACTTATGACAACAGGTATAGCAGAACTGATAATGAAGGCAATGAAGCGGTGGATAGTCTTTGCCCTTTAGGATCAACTATCAATAGTAAAGGAACCAGCAGCCAAGAAATATGCCACAGACTACAACTTGGTAAGATAGCAATGAAGGCCTTGGAAAAAAATATGCAGATGCCATGACATGTCTATACTTACCAAAGTCAGAAATGTGCAGACAATAATTGTCCCTATGACACTCTAGGGATGCAAAAGTTGGACTCTGAAGAAGCAGGATAGAAAGAGTACTGATGCTTTTGAACTTGGAGAAGCCTCTTGAGAATACCATGGATTGTCAAGAAAACAAAGGTAGCATAGAACAAAATCCAGGGTTCTCACCTGAAGTACAAATCCCCAGGCTCAAATGGACCCATTATGTAAAAGCCCATCTCCCCTGAGAATACCATAACATTGGGAAAGTTAGAAGGAAAGAGAAGAGGACGGCCATCAGCAAGGTGGATGGGCTTGATTACAGTGGCAATGGGTATACTGTTGGAAGAGCTGAAGGATAAGGTTGGAGACAGATCATCCTCCAGAAAGTCTATATAACTGGTCACTAAGAGGTGATACTGATTTGATGGCATATAATCAATCAATCAATCACACATACATACATACTTCTCTAATCCACTGTTCAACTGCTTCCATCACTCATCTTCTTCTAGGCAATAGATGGGAGAACTGGTTTTCCAGACACATTTAGACTTTTATCAGCTGTTCAGTTTTACAGTTCAGCAGCATCTAAAAGTCCAAAAGTTCCCCAATTTTGTTCTGAGCCAACTAGAGGCCACCAGCCAACTGGAGGCCACTAGGCTGGGGAAGGCTAGTCTGGGAAGTACCATCATTACCAAGTGATGACTAACTTTTATGTGTTACCACTGTGACAGGAAGCTAAATCACACAGATAAAACTATCATAATGTCATTCTAAGACTGATCTTGTTTCTTTCAGTTCTAAACCCAACTGCCTCCACAGTTTATAACACTTAGGACATTATAATAGCTGAGGGACTTCTGCGGAAGAAATGGTGAACTGAAGACGGCTCCCCTAAAAGTGGAGCTGACGACTATGGCAGAGTGAAGAGCCGGTGAGTAGACCAGCTCTTTGTAATTCCTCCCTGGACAAGGAGAGGACTTGAGATCACCCACAAGTGTTCTACACAGTTGCTCCTCACAAGGAGACCATAAGACAGTGGTCTCCAGTGGGTTTAGAGCTCTGGGAGACGAGGGAATAGCCATCTTTTTGCTCAAACTGCGATCAGCGCCTTCAAAAGGATGCTGGGTTTGCATACTTTTCAAATCACTTTTAGAAATTGCTTGTTAACTGCTTTTCAGCTATTAGGAACCTTTGGATTGACAAGTCTGAAAACACCGGGTGAGTTTCTTTCAATTCTTAATGAAAGAAGTTTTAAATACAAGTTCAAGGACTCTTTAAAAAAAAAAATCTTTTTTTTTTTTTGGAATAAACAGCAAAAGGGTGACTAGATCGTTGATTTTAGAAATTACAAATGGACTAAGGGTCCAGATAGATTTGAAATAAGATTTTTAAAGTAATTATAAGAATCCTTCCCATGGGAAAAATGCTGTTGTTTTGAATTCTTTAAAAAAATAAAAAATGATAGGATGGGACTTTGAAGAGTGTACACTAGAGGGAACCAAAAGGAACTAAACATTACCATTAAAGGAAAAGAACACTTAAATTTGACTTACTAATACAGAACGGAGCAAAATATTTTAATATTGGATGTATTGAAGGATATTTGTGAACAATGGACCCAGAAGTTAATTTGAAGACTGTCTGCCATTATAGATAGACTGTGTTTAAAAGATGTCATGGAAGAGGAACAAGTTTTACCAGCCAAGACTGAGACTGATCTGAAAGTGGATTTAAAAATGACAAGCTACAAGAATGATATGGAAAAACATTCTACACTGGATATACAAATGAAACTGGCTGATGTCTTAATTAAAAGGGATATTGTAACAGAAGGCATGTGCAAGGAGGATACTGGAATAGAGGATCAATGTTATCAGGAGGGAGGGGGAGCATTCCTGGAGAGGTTACAGAGCAAGTGCTTCCTCAGCCTGCAGCAGGACCATGAGAATAGGAAGAAGCTGAGACTGGCCCCTCCCTAGAGTCTCACAGGGTATATCCACTAGTTGCTTTAGCATAAGTTTAGTCTGGCGAGATTCTGTCTATTAGGTGCAAGCTAATAAAGGAACTATACTGGACTGGACTGCCTCGTTGTCGTTCTTGGGCTGGGCCTGATAGATATATGAATAAAAAACCAAAAGAGTGAGCTGGATAACTTTCCTATATTGGATTTACAAAAAAGATTTGTTAAAGTTTTGAAGAATTTTGTGAGAAGGGACAAAGGAAAAATGAAAAGAAATCAAATTCTAGGACATTATTTGAAGGGAGTAAAGTTCAAGATTGTTAAAAGTAAAAGGAAGGAATATAAAGTTGGTTTATTTGATCAAGGTTAACATAGATATGTTGTTATTTCTGGTAACCCTTAATGGATTTTTGCTGGCCAGGACAGAACAATGAGGCTTTAAGAATTTGTTTATAGATAAGAGATGGTATATGGGAAGAAAAAATCATTTGTTATATTTTAAGAGAAGATGGTAAGTTACTAAAATTGTTTATACTTGTTGTGATGAAGGGAGAAATCATTTCTTTATATATTTCTTTTCTTTTTCTTTACTGTATTCTTATTTTTTCTTTCTTATTTTTCTTTCTATTTTTTCTTTTTCTTTTCTGCACTTTCTATTTTCTCTTTTAGTCTTTAATTTTTTTTGTTTGTATTAGTTTTTATCTTCTTAATTGTAATGTTTAATAACATTACTATTAAGAGGGCATCATAATAGCTGAGTTAATTTGCATTTTTACTTAGTGGCTATCTTCACACATCACACGAAACCATAATGAGCGGGTTCCAAAATTACCACAAAGCCAAAAAAACATTATTATTTCTTAGTATGATTATGTTTATCATTCTTGCCAGTCATTTTTGTTCATTGTATCACATGGTGTGACTTATTCTTGGCAAGCCAGTATCAATAATTTTTAAGGGAATGGGCTTATCCTCATAAGTAAAACAAACTGTTGGCATAATAAACTTGCCCTTACATATGATCACAAGTTTATTTTAGGTGTTAAAACATATATTATTGCTGTTCTACTTCCAAAGCAAGAGACAAGTAGATTAGAAGCATATATTTCAATGTTAGTTAGCAAGAATTCAGTACTCAGCAACATAAGATACCTTTTTATTTTAAACTTGATTTCTGAAAGCATTTCCATTGATAGTACCAGCAACAGAGAGCTAATACTAACATCAGTCCCAGGAAATATTGCTGCAAACAAACAACATTCATAGGGAAACAATGCACTGTCAGAATAGTGACTATATTTGAAATTTAAAATCCCTCATGGAAAAAGCTCTAAAAAGAAAAATATTATGATTTAATTAAGTACTGAGCATTTAAAGACAATTAAGAGCTAGAGCCTCTAGCCTTCTCTGTGTTTGTGTGTGTCTCTCTTTTTTTTAAGTAATTTTAGGGAATTATGGTCTTTTAATTTCCCACTGGGACTCTGCTTTTCTCTGAAACTGAAGAAAAAAACAACAACAACCCTACTGCTTGAGCAGTAAATGGCATGCAGTAAAAACTGCCGTCAGCAAAAGCAAACAACAACAGCAACTACAACAAAAAAAAGGCACGACAGATTTATGAGTGAAGAAGCATGCATTTTTAGCATAAAACAATCCATAAAAATGCAGAAGAAAACTTGTTCTTGTTCTTGATTTCCAGCTAGATGTCAATAAATATCTAGCAGCAGAAATACACACCTACACACCAATAAGAATGGCAATACCATATGAGCCACAGCCACCTAAATGCAGGAAATCTGCAACACACCAAAGCTTGTATATAATAGATGTAATCTAACAGAATAATTTTAAGAATCTGACTAGTTAATTTCCTCAGGAACATTACATTCTCACTGGCAATTGGTCCTTAAGTTACAAACCACAGGTAGTCCTCGCTTAATGACCGTTTAGTGACCATTCAAAGTTACGACAATGCTAAAAAAGTGACTTACAACTGGTGTCTGAAGTTTCAACCAACGCAGCACCCCCACGATCACATGATCGCGATCTGGGCGCTTGGCAACCAACTCACAGTGTCCCAGGTTCACATGATCACCATTCGTGACCTTCCCAGCCAGTTTCCGGCAAGCAAAATCAATGGGGAACCATGTGATTTGCTCAATAACTGTGGTGATTTGCTTAACAACTGCTGCAAAAAAGGTCATAAAATCAGGTCCAGTCACGTGATGATTCGCTTAACAACTGCATCGCTTAGCAACCTAAATTCCAGTCCCAATTGTGGTCATTAAGCAAGGACTACCTGTAACATAATTTCACGTGTGGGCAGATTTTTTTTCCTTGATAAAAACAAAACTTGAGAAGCTATCAAAGACTAGGCCAGTCTTCCCCAACCTGTGTCTAAAATGTGTTATAACTGCAATATCCACAGTCTCTAGTCCAATGCTGGTTAGGAATTCCAAAAGATAAATTCCGATAAGAACTAGAGTATGAGCTGGAAGAAAGCTGTGCTAGAGCCACAAGAAGTCTTGAACTAGGAAGTCATTCAATTTAGCCCTGTTCTGTTCTGTTCTGGGCTGCATTTAGGAATTAAAGTTGTGCAGTCCAAAGTTTAGTTCCAAAAAGGGATTACTCAGAGGCAAATAGGAGCAATCCAGAAATCAGAGCCAAGTCAATCTGAGTTCTGATCAAAGTTCTAGGGGGACATAGACAAGGGAGTAAGGATGGGATCAATGTCTTTGATACACTAAAAACGTCTGTCAGGCAGTCAAGATTCAAGGTGCAAGGAAAGCTGGTCACAGAAGTTCATATGAGAGAAACAATAAAAGAAATCCTGGAAAGTTCTGGCCCCATGCACTGTGGCCTCCAACCATCTAAAAGGTGTTTGTCAAGTGTGGCCCATGGCAATCAGAAGCTTGACCACCCCTGCTCTAAAGTATCTTAATGTACAAAGAATATTTTTCTCTGCATGCTGAAAGACAAAGTCTGCAAAGGAGCACAGGACTGTGTGTGTGTGTGTGTGTGCGCACGCATGTGCGCGCGCACACACACTTATGCACCATGCATCCACTAAGAATCTTCTAAATGTTGTGGTAGTTGAGCAGGACACTATCATATCACCTAAGAGTTTTCTGGTAGTCCTACATGGTGATCTTATGTCAACTGCCCTTCTTAATTTTTGTTTTAGTTTTTTGGTTTTTAAATAAATCCATGGCACTTTCTAAGTGTGGCAAGTTGTTCTGAAGTTTTTGGATGAAAGCAAAAATCTGCTACGATTACAAAATAGGTTAAATAGGCTTTGTAATCTCATTTTAGCCCTGCAAGTACTTTGGGCTGATTCGAACCACCACACTGTTTCATTTTGGCATTTATACCATAAGACTTATCATTCTCCTTCTCTGTCACTGCTACATTCACTTCCTATCACTTCATAGTCTCCCTGTTGGGCTTCACTTCATCTCTGCTGTATTCTATCTGCAAAAATGTACACACCCCTTGCAACCCCGCATCTTCCAAAGTGCCTAGTTGGCTTTCGATCCGAAGTACTGCCTAACCCCACTAGCTACAGCAGCACATTTGTTCCTGTCATCTCATATAGGTTGCTGTTCCTGGCCCAGCAACTGTCTACAACTGCTTATCAATATTCTATACTCCTGCATCTACCGAAACAAGGGGAGAGTCATTTTTGCCTCTGGCATTGGCTAGAAGACAAGGGTCACTGGGCAGCCGCAATATTCCTCAATCAAGAGACCCCCTTCAACTCAGTGCAAACCCTCAGCTCATTTCCATCCTCTCTATTTCTTCCTTCAATTTCCCTTCCTTTATGCATCCTCTTTTTAGGCTACAAACGTGACGTCAGGGCATATGTCTTACGTGATTAATGCACAGTGTCTTGCTAATATAAGCACTCCAAAAATATGTGACACTAATCATAAACTCTGCCCATCCAACGGAACTGTGTCTGACAGTCAGCTCCTTTACACACATTTAACAAGCATCAAACATCAAGGCTAACCTTCAATCTGATTCTTTTATAAGTAATAAGAAGAAATGTTTTTTCAGGGAAAGTCAGCATACCAATTTCAACTACCTCTAGACTAGGCTACAGGACCCACAGGCAACCTTTTGGATGGGGTGGGTGGGAATAATGTCTACTTAATTGTTTGCTTTATATTCAAACAGCTCCCCACTCAATGAATGCACAGCATTCCGCAGAATGGAAGGCTTGATCCTGCAAAGAAATCCTAGGTTATCCTTCACTTTTCCCCTTAAATATTAACAAACGTTGTAAACTGAAATCGTTTAAATGTATGGTTGTAATCTATAATAGACTATCCTTTTTCCAAAGTGCTGAGAAAGCAGCTGCCATTTATTACAGCTATACAAAGATTAGATATAGGTATCCAGGCAGCCATGGTCTAAAACTGCAACAGCTGAAATGAAAGTGATATAGGACATTCCAGAATCAGCATTAGATGAAGCCTTCATCAAGGCTTCGTGCTCCTAAGCTCTCTATGCCTTTTCAGGGTATTTTTTAAAAGCCCGTTGTGGCAATTTGCTTGACTGGTGGACAAGCAACTACTACCTTTATCAGAACAGAGTTGTTTGATCAGCATCCTTTCACATTTATCTTAACAGATTTCATGTCCAAACCTACAGGTGAAACTCGAAAAATTAGAATATCGTGCAAATGTTCATTTATGTCAGTAAGGCAACTCAAAAGGTGAAACCAATATATGAGATAGACACATTACATGCAAAGCGAGATATGCCAAGCTTTACTTCAGTATAATTGTGATGATTATGGCGTACAGCTTATGAAAACCCCAAATTCACAATCTCAGAAAATTAGAATAGTGTGAAAAGGTTCAATATTCTAGGCTCAAAGTGTCCCACTCTAATCAGCTAATGAATCCATAACTCCTGCAAAGGGTTCCTGAGCCTTTAAATGGTTTCTCAGGCTGGTTCAGTAGGAATCACAAGCATGGGAAAGACTGCTGACCTGACAGTTGTGCAGAAAACCATCATTGACACCCTCCATAAGGAGGGAAAGCCCCAAAAAGTAATTGCAAAAGAAGTTAGATGTTCCCAAAGTGCTGTATCAAAGCACATCAAGAGAAGGTTATGTGGAAGGGAAAAGTGTGGAAGAAAAAGGTGCACAAGCAGCAGGGATGACCGCAGCCTGGAGAGGATTGTCAGGAAAAGGCCATTCAAAAGTGTTGGGGACTTTCACAAGAAGTGGACTGAGGCTGGAGTTAGTGCATCAAGAGCCACCACACACAGACGGATCCTGGACATGGGCTTCAAATGTCGTATTCCTCTTGTCAAGCCGCTCCTGAACAACAAACAACATCAGAAGCATCTTACCTGGGCTACAGAAAAAAAGAACTGGTCTGTTGCCCAGTGGTCCAAAGTCCTCTTTTCTGATGAGAGCAACTTTTGCATCTCATTTGGGAACCAAGGACCCAGAGCCTGGAGGAAGAATGGAGAGGCACACAATGCACGATGCTTGAAGTCCAGTGTGAAGTTTCCACAGTCTGTGTTGATTTGGGGAGCCATGTCATCTGCTGGTGTTGGTCCACTGTGCTTCATTAAGTCCAGGGTCAACGCAGCCGTCTACCAGGAGATTTTGGAGCACTTCATGCTTCCTTCCGCAGACGAGGTTTATGGAGATGCTGACTTCATTTTCCAGCAGGACTTGGCACCTGCCCACACTGCCAAAAGTACCAAAACCTGGTTCAATGACCATGGGATTACTGTGCTTGATTGGCCTGCAAACTCGCCTGACCTGAACCCCATAGAGAATCTATGGGGCATTGCCAAGAGAAAGATGAGGGACATGGGACCGAACAATGCAGCGGAGCTGAAGGCCGCTATTGAAGCATCCTGGTCTTCCATAACACCTCAGCAGTGCCACAGACTGATAGCATCCATGCCACGCCGCATTGCGGCAGTCATTGCTACAAAAGGGGCCCAAACCAAGTACTGAATACATATGCATGCTTATACTTTGCAGAGGTCCGATATTGTTCTATTTCCAGTCCTTGTGTTATTGATGTCATCTAATATTCTAATTTTCTTAGATTGTGAATTTGGGGTTTTCATAAGCTGTACGCCATAATCATCACAATTATACCAAAGTAAGGCTTGACATATCTCGCTTTGCATGTAATGCGTCTATCTCATATATTGGTTTCACCTTTTGAGTTGCCGTACTGACATAAATGAACATTTGCACGATATTCTAATTTTTCGAGTTTCACCTGTATTTGCTAAGTTGGGTTTGTCTCCAAACCCACCTCCAGCAGAATCACCTTATAGCCCAGCACCATCCGGCTCCGTCTGGCTTTCGCTGTTTAACCTGTACATTCTGCCATGTTTGCTCTCTCCGCTTTCCTCCCTATAGCAAAGAACTAATCATCCCAAATATTTTTCTTCGCAGACCAAATATCTTAAGAAGCATACCAAATCTTTTGGGTCTTTATGTTTGTTTTTAATGTTTTATGTAGACATCCAAGTAAGTCCCACAGTCAAGGCAGTGGCAACGGGATGATTCTGAACCCCACCTTGAAACACACCATAAAGGCCAAGGTTTTACTTGTAGTTACTGCTGTCTCTGCAGATAAGAGCAGCTGCCTGCTTCCTTTCCCAACGATATTCCCTTTTCAACGGTAAACGAGCGACAACTAGTGGCAGTTCATATTACTGCACTTTGGTCTACATCCATAATCTTAATTTGGGGGATCCTTCGAGGGAAATAAATCGTACCATAAAACCACTACACAGGGAAAACTAAGAACATACAAAATATTCTAGATTTTTTTTTATTTTTGCATTTTAAATACCTGTTCCAATATCAGAAAATTGCTTTAGGAACCCTAACAGCGTGGATAGCAAGAACTGAGATAGTTCTATTTCAGTAGACATGTTTCAGATTCACATCTCACACAGTAATAAGTAAATAATGCAAAATCTTTGCCAGTCTTTTTCAAAGCTGTATTTCCAGGTATGGTGACCATCAGCTCCCATAATCTCCACTGAACACAGCTATTGATCAATACAACTGAGGGACTCTGAAATCCATATTTGCAGGGGTACCGTATTGGGAAAAACTGATAGAAAATAACCTCACCATATGTGATTCTAATTGCTGAATCCAACCAAAACCACCAAGTCTAATAGTCTCAGCAACCAGCAAGGATGCACTGGTCCACTTAGAAACTGGTTCACTTATCAATCTTAAATGTTACATTTACATCAGCAGAAAAAGCCTGCAATTACATTACTAATATAATATTAGCCCAATCATACTAATGGAAAACCTGGGACACAAAACTCAAGAATAGGCAGACATTTATATAAAATCTCAAAAATCTCTTTTGAACCTCCCCCCCCTTTTTTTTTTTTTAGCATACCCTGTATTCTAAGAATATTCAGCAGGGTCAAAAGAGCAAAAGTGCTTCTCTAATTTATCATTAGACAACCCCACATACATACATAAACAGAGTCAAATTATGCTTCTATTTAATAGAAGCAATTTCTGAACAAATAGCTTTCGTAGCAGAATTGTCTCTGACCTTCTCCTTTGTTATGGCTTCTTACTCATTAAGTGATCAAAGAGGGGAAGTTATAAAATTCTTTCTTTTCAGTGTAAATGGTCAATACAACTACATTTGAGTTGGTGAGTTTAGGGGAATATGCACAAACTAAGGGACTTTTGCCAATGCATTTACAGCTATGTTCCCAGTTTCTTAAGAAGTGAACCCTGCCTCCAAGATTTCAAAGGGCCCTACAACAAAATGGCAAAAGTAAAGCTGAACTGATCATTAAGAAACACAACATGCAATCACTACACTGCACTAACAAAAAGCAGCAACTATTATTTTCATTCAAATAAATCTCACCTATAGAACTGTTTCAGAGTTTTAACAAAATAGAAAATAAATCAGCCATTTCACTGAAGCAAGAGAAGTTATCAATCTAGAATCTAGTCGGGTTAAAAGCTTGTCTCCCCAAATCACTCTGTGAAGAGCAAGCCATGTTCCTTTCTTCTCATCCAATCTCCAACATGCTCTGTTGCATGAGTGATGCTCTGACTCACTCATCATAAGCATGACAACCATGATTTGGCATGTCAGTAGCTCAGGGCACCTAAAAAGCCTTAGGGCCACACAGCAAATTGGAATATGTGTTTCTGATATTTAAACAACAGATTTGTCCCATGCACAGATTACAGCACTGAGAAGAAAGGTTGGTCATGCAAAGTTCTCATGAGAGCTGGCATTGTACATCTCTAGTAAACATCCAAGAAAGATCTATAAGTGGACCTCTGCAAAATATCATTTTAAACAGGCTTTGTGGATTCCCTGTAGGTTCTGTCCAGGGAAGGGGCAAGCAAGGAATGTAGGCTCTAAGCCAGATCAGGTCCACAAGGATGTTCAGAGCAGAGGCAAAGCAGCAAAGATACTCAAAATCCAACAGATCAGAAGCAGAAGAGGCAATCAGAGCAACAGTTATAGAACATAGTCAAGCATTAGGCTGAGGTCCAAAAGCCCAGTAAGCAAGCTGGGTCAGAGTCTGGGCACATGGTACAAGAGACAATATATGTCTCTGGCATGTGACTGCTTTCTGCCCAAGGCATTAGGCCACATTCATGAGCTCTTAGGGGAGCAAGGTCTACTCAGGAGAAATTCCTTATTGCTGAATACACTTTTACTCCTCAAGGGTCCAACTCGGAAGCCTTGTACTCCTGCACTACTCTAATGGTTGTTTCACTGTTTGGGGGCAATGCTCTTCTTGTGAACCTGAATGGGATGGAATATCTTCATAAGCAGTTGCTGGGATACAGGTTTCAAAGAGGGGAAGGCACTGGTTCTGTTCCTAAATTCCCAGCTGGTCCTATGATTTCTTCTGACTCTGTGGTTTCTTCCTTCCTTCCACCATTCTTTCCCCTTTTCCTCTGATCACAGTTCTTCCGAGAGATGCATGACAGAGTGAAATCCTTCAAACATCATAATAAGAGGTTAATTTTCTGAAAAAAGAAAAGCTAAACATAAAATGTAAATTATCTGTATATGGTTCAGAAAGCCAGAAAATATAGATTCTCCTCTTTCAAGTCCCCACCTTAAGCCATAAATCATGTGCTTGGTCATTCTCAGAAACACATTGGAAAAAAGAGTCATAACACAAGGCATTTAGCAAACATATGTCCACTCTGAATCATCTGCTAAGTAGGGCAGATTTATACAAGTAGTCCCTGGGTTAAGAACGCCCAGTTTACAGATGACCCATAGTTAAGAACGGAGCCCACTGTAGAAAAAATTTAGTTAAATACACAATGATTTGAGTTAAATACACAATACTACTTATACTGTTGTTGTTCACTCGTTAAGTCGTGTCCAACTCTTCGTGACCCCATGAACCATATCGCGCCAGGCCTTCCTGTCCTTCACTGCCTCCCTGAGTTTGCTCAGTTTCATGCTCATTGCTTCAGTGATGCTATCTAACCACCTCATCCCCCTTCTCCTTTTGCCTTCAATCTTTCCCAGCATCAGGGTCTTTTCCAAGGAGACCTCTCTTCGTATTAGGTGACCAAAGTATCTGAGCTTGAGCTTCATTATCAATCCTTCCAATGAGCAGCCAGGGTTGATTTCCTTTAAGATTGACTAGTTTGACCTCCTAACAGTCCAGGGGACTCTTAAGAGTCTTCTCCAGCACCACAGTTCAGAGGCATCAATTCTTTGGTGTTCAGCCTTCTTTATGGTCCAGCTCTCACAGCTATACATTACTACTGGAAAAACCATAGCTTTGATTATGTGGATCTTTGTCAGCAAGGTGATGTCTCTGCTTTTTAATATGCTGTATAGGTTTGCCATAGCTTTCCTCCCAAGGAGCAAGCATCTTTTAATTTCATGGCTGCAGTCTCCGTCTGAGGTGATCTTGGAGCCCAAATAAATAAAGTCTGTTACTGCTTCCATTTCTACCCCTTCTATTTGCCAGGAATTAATGGGTCCAGAGGCCATGATCTTAGTTTTTTTAATGTTGAGTTTCAAGCCAGCTTTCGCACTCTCCTCTTTCACCCTCATCAAGAGGCTCTTTAGTTCTTCTTCGCTTTCTGCCATTAGGGTGGCATCGTCTGCATATCTGAGGTTGTTGATGTTTTTCCCTGCAATCTTAATTCCAGCTTGTGATTCTTCTGGCCTGGCATTTCTCATGATGTACTCTGCACATAAGTTAAATAAGCAGGGTGACAGTATACAGCCTTGTCGTACTCCTTTCCCTATTTTGAACCAATCGGTTGTTCCGTGACCAACTACTTATACAGTATTATATAATAATACTGTTCCATATTACATATAAGTTTGACTTAAGGACAGACCTTGGGAACAGAACTTGTTCTTAAACTGGGGACTACCTATAAATATTTAATTGATGAATAAAAATTTGAAAGAAAAGGCTCATCCTCACAACCCCCTAACTGTGGCCCTAATATGACCCAGTAACCATTTTTTATTGCTGTATCAATTGTCTCTGACTCATCCTCAGCCCCTAGCTGAGGCAGTCTAAAATTGTCTTTAATTGTTCCATTTTTAATTGCTTTCCCCTGAAGCTATTGCCATAGATATGATTTCAGCACACTTCACTCCTGATGTAGTTGCTGATACAGTGAAGAATGGAATCTGCCTGACTCTGTGGCCTCTTTCTGGTTGTTGGGATCTGCCTTCCATGGCCATTTTGGGTGGGGCTGCAGGAAAGACTGGGCACCCAGCTTTGGCAGAAGGATCTGCTTGTATAATGCCTGACTGTCAGTTTCTGGAGTGCTTTGTCGGGTCTTACACAAGCTCCTTAGAAATATCTGTTTTGTTTGTTTCAAAAACCATGGAATTGATACTCACTTGGCAGAGAGCTGGTCCTGTGCTGCACAGAAGACCAATTTAAACCAAGAAAGAGCTATGTTGTGCCAGCTGTGTGCTGCTGGTTCTGTCATAACTGGATGCATGGTAGAGTTTCTACTGCTTCTGCCAACAATGGGTTTTGCATGGCTCTACTTTTTATTATTATTTTTATGATGATTACTTTGAGAGGGAGCCCTATTTTGCCTGCTCCATTCCAGCTCCACAGATGGCCAGGAGGACCAAATGGGACTTCTTGCCATTACCACTGTTACCACTAATCAAGGATGGGTTGGTTCATTATCAAACATTCCCTCTTGTACTCCTCTTCTGTGCCTGTGGCCCCAAAATAAAAAGGTTATTTTTGGATGTGGGTTTAGTGCTCTCTTAGAGGTCTGCTAGACCTATGTTGAAAAATAGCCCAACTGAGAGGTCACAGGAACAGAGTACATCCAAGCCTGTGACCATCAGCTGGGCAACTTGACCAGTAGCTAAATAAGTTGGCATTCATCTATCCCCACCCTACTCCATGTTAAGAAGGACGGGTGTCATTTTTAGACTGGCAGACATCACTTGGTAGGAGGGGGAAACTAAGTTAGGGAAATCCACCAATTCCTTTCCTTAACATGTCTCACATTAAAACTGTATGGACAGCACCAATTGTTGGGTTTCTTCTTGGGTCAGAATAGGCCTTGGCAATAGGGTTTAGCAAATATTACGTCAGCTTACTTTTCCACCAGCTCAAGGACTGATGGGTGGCACTTGAACACAGCATCTGGGCTGTGCCAAAAAGAACCAATTAATTGAAAGAAAAAGTGGGTGGTGATAGGAAGGGAGAAATGAAGAGACAAGGACCTTTAAGAGCTGGGGATAGTTTTCTGAGGGCTGTGGTATCTACCAGTCCTGTTCAAACAGTTCTGGAAGCCCTGGGGTTCTTTGGAAGTTTCTCAAATGCTCCCCAGTACGAAGATCAGTAATAAGTCACAAACTTTCTTGAAAGACAGCTTGCTCAGCAGTGTCATTCTTCCTTTGCAATCTGTAGCTGTGAGGAAATGCTCAAGGCCTTACAGGATGCACTATTATTTATTTATTTATTTCAAATAAACAGATAATCATTTTTAAAGTCACATTCTTGCAAAGCACCACACACAAAAGGAATGCCATCAGATGCAATCAATATGCAGACACATTGGGAAAATGTTAAAACGCTGCTCTCGATTTACAAGAGCCCTTCCCAACTTTAAGGGCAGCTGGAATTCTTCTACCATGGGGCAAAGGGGAAATCAAACAGAGAGAAGTTCCATTGTGTGAGACGACTACTTATTATGTAAAATAGGAAGACACGAAAATCAATGCACAAGCTCCATTCCCTTCAGTGGCTGCATATGGTCAAGAAAAGGCTTTCCTACCTGATGAACTGGCTGCCCTGGGTGGGATTTCTACACCCTATAGACCCAAGACATCTGGAGAGCAGGGCAGGCCTAGCAAATAGTTGCATTTTATTTTATTTACAATTTATAAGTCACCCTACTCCCAACGACTCTGGGGGCCTTACAATTAAAAGTACAAGCCATAAAAAACACAAAAAAGAATCACGAACAGCCCCAGAACAACATGTGACCAAGGAAAATCCATCCAACAGAGGCTCAACCTTCACTCTGCCCGAGAACCTGGGAGAAGAGCCAGGCCTTTAAGAACTTTCTGAATGTCATCAGGATTCTCAGCGAGGGACAAGGATTGCACAACAGACAAAACTACAGAGAAAAATGTCCCTCAGAACTAAAAATCTGAAAGTTATCAGTATATACAGGAGATTGCAATGGGAATTCTAAGGCCAAGGAACAAAACTGTATCCCTAAATGTAGAATGCTATCAGGGCTATCTTCCTCAGAACAGATTTGAATCTCAGCAGACACATGTTGCTATTTGAAATATTTCCCCCAATGTGCTCAAAACACTAAATTGTCCGATAACAAAAATAATTGCAAGCCAATCTGCCTGTGTTCTAAAGGCAAAACGTTCCATTGAAATGCAGCATGTGACCACTTTCACAGGGAAAATGAAACATTGCCAATGCTTCGCTGTATGCAAAGAATATCAGAAAAAATTGCTGTGCCCTTTCCAAAGCACAAAAGCTCCATTCCAACTTACACAAGGTTAAGAGAATGGAGCCCTACTTAAAGTAAAAACAGACAAGTACAGCAATTTCCAACAGCTTTCCTGGGCTTTAAATTCCATCACCCATGATTGCCAGTTCCAGGGCTGGTACAGACTTTCCAATGTGTTGAGCAAATAATTTTTTACTTGGAAATTGGGGGATCCTGTATGTCCAAAGCTCCTCTCATCACACCCAAAGAACTGCAGTGGTCTTTCCCTTCTCCTACCTTCTCTGATATCCGTGGTCTGATGTTTGCCCAGAAGTTGGGAGGTGATTTTGAAGGCTGGCTCGCCCCTTCCGGGGTCAGGCGTCTCTCTTGGTTCTTGGACAAATAATCAAATCCATCCTTTTATTCCTGGGTTGTTTTTCCAGATAACCTAAGGCTGCATCCTAACTTATCAATACAATGCAGATGAATAAGACTGGACAAATAAATGAGTTTAAGACTATTATGACAATAATCATATGGATAAAGATATAAATGGATAATATTAAAACATGCATCTTCTAATTCTTTTCATTTTGCAGGCGTATATAATGCAGACTTGTTCTACCTAAATGCAAAAATCTGGACAATTTTAGAGGGCAGCAAAGCAGCCATCTGGGTGTTTGCAGATCAGATCTGGAAGCCCTAACTTTAGTCATATAAACAACAGAGCCTGCAATGTTGTTTTTTAATGTTCACTTTCAATAAAAGCTTCTGAGATTTATATTCTCACAAGGTATTACAGATTTTCCCATCAGCCACTATGCCAAGAAAATTAAAAATCATCTGTATATATGGAGACCGAAAGTCATTTACTCTCTTGAAAAAGTCACTAATCCTTCATGGCTGAGCCTCTGAGAGAAATATGAAAATGATTAAAATACACATTGCCTATTTTTTAAAAAGGCTGTTAGTAGCTTTAAGGACATGCTCTTCAGACAATATATGGGATCCTATCAGGAAAAGGCAACTAAACATACTGAAATCTTATTAGCATTATCATCTCTAGCCATTGATCACTCAAGTTAAGCAACAGGGTCTTCAAAATACTGCCATTAACCCAGATCTGTCGAGTACAGCAGGAAATCTGTTGCTAGCAGGAAAACACTATCTTCTCTGGCAAATTATCCTTCTAACACTGTCCAGACACTAGAGGGCCTCAAACACCCACACCGTTTGTGCATTCATGTGTAAATGTACACCTGTGGTTAATCATTTTGACTTTCATCCAATTATCATTTATGTTAACAGGAACCTTTCCAAAACTAATGAGAACCTAAGAAAAACCCCTTTATGCAATATACAAAAGGAAAATTACCATAAATAGGTAATCTGAGGAGAATAAAATCCTTAAGCAGAACAGCATAAACTCCTCTTCTGTCCTTTATAGATGATTAGATCAGGCGAGTACAGCTTTGTGTGGGCTGAGGGCCACACTTAACTACTGTGGTACCCTTTGGAGGTCCTACTCCCCAAAATAATCTAGGAGCCAAGACAATTTTTAAAAATCTATTTTTCATTTAAATGTAGTTGCAGTTAAAGGTGGCTCAAAGGGAGATGGTGGAATCTGGCCAAATTTGTCAGAAGACAAGCTAAGGGAAGTTGGCTCAGAAGCTATGCAGGCTTGGACCGGCTTGGTATTTGGATGGGATCTCACCAGGAAATCCCAGGGCTGCAGACAAAGCTGGGAAAGTGGGGAAAACATCCTGGAAGAAAGCAGTGACAGTATTTCTGTACTGCTGCGAAGTGAACTACACAGGCATGGGCATGAACTCACCAAAAGTCAAGCTCAGCTTGAATAAAACTTTACTTCTAAAAATTAAATACAGGGAATAAAGTTATACTATTATTATAGCAGCAGTAGTATACAATTTGGTAAGAGTTTGTGAAGGATCCCTGCGGGAGCTGCATTCAGCACTGATTAATGTGTGATGAGCACAAGCCCAACTTAGCAAATATGTCTGATACAGAGATACTGACCAGAGAGAGAGCGAGGAGATAAAAGGGACACGGCACCTTCTTCCTCTTTCTGTGTGCCAGGGACAAACCTGATGTTTAAAAGAAACAAGGAGGCACAACACCTTGTGAGACACTCCAGTTGCGTCCTAGACCGCACAAGGGATTTCATTTTCTGCAGCCCACAACAATACTTTATGGTTGCTGAGGATATTGTCCAGCAAGTCTCTGGTGCCGAGCACCACAAAGATACGCAGGCTGGGCTGTGGGAAGCGTTCTAGGTGGAGGAGCAGCCTGGCAGAGGCAGCCTTACAACCCGTCCCAGGCTGAGCCAGCAGGTTGTGTGAACTCGATTGATCTAGATTTCCTTTTTATCTCATGTCTTTGATTTCTTGCATCTACTATTTCCTCCTCCTTTTCTGCGCTTTGCATAATGTGGCTTCTCCCAAAAGGGAATAGCATGAAGGATGCATATATAAGTATATGTATGTTTGTGCTGAATACCTTGCTACAATTTTACCATTCACAGGGTTCTTGAGTTGCCGTGCTTTGGGTACCAGCTTTGTGCTCCTTGAGATACAGTTAAATTAGAATTAGCTAGTGTAAAGGCCCGCTCTTTGGCACTGGCTCTTCCTAATCCACTGTCTTTAGAGGAAAGGAATGGGAGGCACGGCTCAAAAATAACAGTGTCCCTTGATAATAGTGCTTGGTACGTAGCTGTCATTCCAATGCCTCAAATCCTGACTTCAAGGCTGAAAGCACAAGAAAGCAACCTCTGCCTCAGGAAAATGCAGAATGTGTGGTATCCGCATAGTGTTTATTTATGCTGTCCCTAGGTTTAATAACAGGCTGCTAGAAGGTGGTGTGTTGAAGTCAAATCCTTTTCCGAAACATTTATATTGACAACCTGATGTATATCCCCTTCAAAGTGAGCTTCATGGTCCTGAGAGCAGGAATACATGCTACATCCATCTAATTCCCTTGGGATGATACCAAAGCAGGTTGCCACTGCCTTCTTCTGAAATGGGTTGGGGGATGGCTGTCTGGCTGTCTGGCTGTCATCTTCCAGTGCAAGTTGGAAGAATCCAAAGCACTGAAATTATCCCTCTCTTGCAAAGACACAGAAAATGGGGGGGGGGGGGAACCCCAGAGCTGTTTCGAGACACTTCCAAAATGATTGAAAAGCCCATTTGAGTGCAAAACAGTCACAATTTCAATAGAAACCTGTTTGAATTCAAGCCATTTTTCACACCACTGATTTTTAAAATACAGTATACCATCAGGAATACAGGCTCTTCCCCCCAAAGAATTACCTGTGAATTGAACATGTGATCTTACGTTCACGGTTAAGAACAGCAGAAATTGTTGAAAACAAAAGAAGAGGCTGGAGGTGCTGCTGAAGAGCATGGATCCCTTGCCTTTAAAGCTTAGTGCTTGGAGGAAGTTGCTTACTAATGAATTTCTATTTAAGGTTTTTTGTAAACAGGGCTTCTTTCTCTTTGCTTTCCTTCCTTGTCCACTTACCACTTCTTCTCTCGCCATCACTGTCCAGTTTTGTTCCCTCTTCCCTTCCCTTCCTAATGCTGCTACCCTTTCCAGGTATGTACAAATGCACATATATGACACATGCACACATTAATTGGGGAGAGAGTAATATCCAGGAATTGGCAGGTTGACAATGTGGATAAATTGGCCATTGCCCAGGGGGCATTTTTTGGCCTGCTTAAAAATCCTTTTTTCCTTCTGGGGGGAAGAGTATTTTTAACAGCTCCTTATTCCCTCAATTTATCATTTCAGAGCAGGAGGACTAATCTGTTTTATTAACATTGAACCTTACTAACCACTACCTGCAGGATTTTTTCTCCCTTTTATCAAACTTTTAATACTTTTTTTATCTCTTTCCAGTGCTATGTGAGTTTTGTCCATTCCTATTCCTCCTTCTGAAAGCAGTATTGACTGGCCAATGCTTGCTCTCAGGACCACAATGCTATTTTTATGAACAAAGGACATGTCCGGCTGCTTTTCTAAGTCAATGCTATTGGAGATCTGCTATTCCAGAACTGAAGGAAGCCATCTTCCACCTCTGTATATTTTGTGGAGAACTAGCTATACCAAGATTGTTATAGACTGAAAACAAATTCTATGTTTCTCAGAGTGCTAAAGGCAATTTGAGAAAGACATCATTAATTCTGGCTTCTGTGTGTTTTCTTTTTCACCTAATACACTACCATTTCTTAAAATCAAAAGGGTGTCCTTTATCTCTTCTCTTTTCTACTCCCCTGCAGGAGTCTAGGTGTCTGCCCAAGGGTGAAAAGAGTTCTGATAGATTTTATATTTCCCAAAGGGGAGAATTTGCCATTGATTATTGATAAGGTACTAAAAAAAATCGTCTCAGCACTTGACAATTGTCTCATCTGAATTTTCTCAATCTACTCCCTCAATATTTATATTGTTAAATCAGTGCAAAACTCCCAGCTGGGGCCTCATGATCTCTCCCCAGTATTCACCATCTGACTTTTAAAAATAATATTTTTTCTAATGAGAAACAAGCACACTGCAAAAACAAAGCAGCAGCCTCCTACTTAATATACAAGAATGCCTCTGGGTTTTACATGGCCCCACAGGCAGTCTTATAAAATAAAAGAAATTGGTTGCAGCTCAGTGATGTATTTGGAAGTGTACCCAATTTTCCATTCTTTCCCAAGAAAAATCAAGCTGGGGATTTAGCAAGGAGCATCTTGGGGAGCTAAAATATGATGGGCAACATCATCAATTTGCCTTCTGATCAATTAGCTTTCTGAGATTGACTTTGCCCACTATGGACACTTCCTCATGACTAAGTTAAGGTGATACCTACCAGACCTTGCGGCAGGAGAAAATTATACCAGCATAAAATTTGCTACCTTCACTGGCAAACCTTATTGTGCCATATGATGCTTTCTTATTTACAAGTGTAGAGGGAACATTAAAGACAGGGATTGGTAGATTCCCTCAGCTTTGTTTCCTTCCCCTCCCACAATACATCACCACTCAAGGGAAAAGCATTCACTGTGGAAAGGGGACAGGGATGGGGAGGCAGTAGAAGTTGACAGATCGCTACACCAGCATGTTTAGCCATCTGTCCAAACTCACACTCATTTGGTACAGCTGTTTTGCATGGGTGCATTCAAAGAGAGTCCAACTATCATCTGACAGAGATTATTCTGGAATAGCACTAAATCCATGTCAAAAGAAACCCAACAATCAGTTGAATGCACCTGCACAGAATATTTGCACCAAGCCAGAACTGGTTGTCAGGCCCATTTTGGATACAGATTTAATGCTATTCTAGAAGAGCACTAAACTTTGTTCAAATGCACACGGAACAGCTGACAGACACAGGGAGAATTCTGCTGAGAAGCAGCAGAGAGACAGCTGGCTCTTGTAATCCACATCATTATGCAGCCCCACGACGACCACCACCACTGTTCAGGCTGATCCAGGTCTCTGAGCTGGGATTTGGCTCAGAGACATGGCACATACAGGAGGAGACTAGCTCTAAAAGAACAGCTCTGGAAGCCTGTGTCCAGGAGTGAGGCAAGGGATCATGCCTGCATGAGCCTAAAGTGGCCAATAGGCAATGGGCTAACCCCATTTTCCAGGGATCACCTGACTGCAACACCAACCAAATGGTTGGTGAAGCAGGTCAGATTATATCCATGGCAAAATTGCTACAGCTTATTGCCTGCTTAAAGGGGGAAAACACTGCTTTAATACCAGAACAGTAAAGAAGATTTTAAGATGGTTCATTCTTAAGTTTGGACAAAGAGATCATGAGAACATGGCAGGATAAAGAGGTTGTTGGGATATTTTTGTGCCATGGCTAGGTACATGTGGGGAAAGGCCCTGTGACAGCTGTTACTAATAGCAGTCATCCCACACTCTCAAACTCCAAAGGTGTACATCAATGCAAAATGATTGCAGTTTCAAGCCATTACTGTCTTCTTGGCCTTGGATTTGATTTGCCTGATGTTCTGGAGAACTCAATGTTGGTATATTATTTTGTGACTCTGAGTTAGTCTAATAAATATATTTGTCTAATATGGATTTCAAATTATCTACTCTATGTGAAGTCATCCCATTATAGCTTCCACTATATACTGTAGGTGTTGCAGGTATTTATAGCATTCAAAAAACAAACTAATCAATGTAACCAGTGGGACAAAACGAACAAATTCATATACCAGAGGTAATTATCTTCTATCATATCCTCATCACTTCTCCCAGAAAATATTCCTTTTCTCCAGTAAATATTAAAGAATTTGTGTGAAAAAAATATGATTTAAGCCCATTTTTAAGGAATCGATAGTTCTAAAACAAATTGCAGGTTTCTTTTCTCTCAAATTATTTCTCCAAATATCTGCAGACTTTTGCAGGTTGGACATGATCTGAATGTGTAATATAAAAGAGAAATGCATTTACAGACTATGCTTATAAAAGACAAAGTACCAAGAAGAAGAAGAAAAAGGCATAAACTCAACACGCACTTTATTTTCAGCAGATCACCTTTAGGACTGTAATCCATCTTGACATGAGGCACAGTTCATTTGCCAGTTTAAGAACATTTATCATTTAGCTAAAAAATCACTGCTGCATGAAGAAAATATGCTCCAAAAATATTTATTTGCAGACTTTTGCACATTAATTTACAAAGACTGATGTGTCATAAGAAAGCATAAACCTCTGTTTCAATTGGATAGAAATCCACATTTCTTTCAGAAGCCAAAATTTGCTGGACATTGCCAAAGAAAAAAATTATACAATGTATTATATCTTAATCAAAAATATATTGTTCAATTTATTAAACTTCAATGAATCTAATTTAAGTTTGCTCCCTTTAGCTATACAACATTATCAGATGGCTGACAATACTGATTTATTTTATTTCAGCATCCAAAAACATAACAACAGAATAAAAGAGAAAAGAAATTAACATAAGAAATGCAAGATTTTACAAACTGGAGGGGGGGAAACTTTACAGGGACTCAAATAATAACACCATTTCAAATGTAATCCTTAATACCACTTTCTGAAGATGTCCTGGACACATGAATGACTTTGGTTTATTTCTAGGGAATTTCTGTCAGTTTTAGAGATCAAATCAAGGTATGGGAAATGACCTTGATTTACTTAGGGCAGGAATTCTCAAGCATTGTGATACCATAACCCCCTAACATGATAAATGAATTTGTACAAGCTTCTCATGAATAAAACACTGGGGTTAGGATTGGCCAAGAAATAAATTTATCACTTGCTAAAAGATATGTGACTTTCATCAAACTTTCTTGACTTGGGCTTAGTTTTATCAGTACCATCTTTACCTTTTCCCTTACTGTCAGCAAGAACTTTCCATTTTGAAAGGCTAGAAATTCATTCAAATACTGATCTTTGCCAATATGTAGAGACTCTCCAAAAATTATGTGAATGCTACTATACACCACACTTGACATTACCAATCAGAGCCCACTGCAGGTTTAGCCAGCTCTTAATACTCGCTCCTTGGCAAGTGGGGGTCCACTGCAAACAGGCCCAGACAAAGCAGGGGCAAGTTTTCACAATGTTCCTTCTTTCCCTGCATACAATTGATCAGCTTTAAAAATAAAACACACGCACGCACACACCCAGTTGCTTGCAGCCCTCTTGGAGGATCACAATTCACAGTTTGAGTATTCCTGTCTTTGGGTATTGTTATCTATAATAGCAAGGAACACAGAGCCGTTACACTAGAAAAGCAGTATAGTACTAATGCACTGCAAATTGGAATATCACCTTTATGTACCACCAGAGGCTCATTTTATATGAAAATGTCTATACAAATCTCTCTGGAAAGACTTGATAGACTTATCTAAACCAATCCGATGGTGGCTGCACAAGACTGATGAATTCTAAGCCCAGCCTTTTGGTGGCTAGAGGCTGCTGTTAAGATTTGGGGGTAAAATAATCCCACAATAAGGATAATGATGCAACACAGGCATTCCATTTGGGGGCAGTTTTCTTCCTTTTAAGTGTGTTTCTACACATTAAGACTATTTTAAGCCTTACTTACCAACTTCTGTGTGTTTCCTGTCAAAACAGGAAGAATGTATGCTGCCATTTTTTGGCCATTGTCTTCAGAGATTTCCAAGGGCTGCAAAGAAGTTCTCTGAGAGCTACAAGTAGCTTCAAGGCCTCAAACTGCCCACCTCTGGACCAAGTCCATCACATCCCCTCTTGGTCTGGACCATCAAGAAATTTTATTTTAAATGCACTTTATTTCCTATCCACCTGCTGGCTGGAGAACAGAAGAGAATTCAAGCAGTCACATACTCAGTTTTTCTCTGTGCTTATTTTTGGTTTAGCAATATATTGCAAAACAATTTTATCTGAGTAGATTCAGTACTCTGGAGAAAACTGTACATTGTTATCCAAACATATAGTGTTTGCTAACCGAATGCATTAAGCTATTTACATTCATACTGAAAAGCCATATAGATCAATATGATTAAAATCAGTTCAGTTAGAAATGCCAGGTAACACACTAAACCACAAAGTACTTCTTACTTTGTCTTTCTTCATTATTATATTGTATAGGTAGTCCTCACTTAACAATGGTAATTGGGACCGGAATTTTCATCACTAAATGACATGGTTGTAAAGCACGATGTCACGTGACCATGCCACTTAGAAGTTCCAGCACTTCCGGTTGCTGGCATTACATGAATCCCAAACCATCATTAAGTGAGGACATCACATGGTCACCATTTGTGACCTCCTGCTGGCTTCCCCACTGACTTTGTTTGTAGGAAGCTTGGAAAGAAGGTCACAAATGGCAACCATGTGACCACAGGACACTGTGATGTTGTAATCACAAGTCAGGCGCCAAGCACCCAGATCGCAATCACATAACTGCCAGGATGCTACACTGGCCAGAACTTTGAGGACCAGTTGTAAGTACCACTTGTTCAGCACCGTCATAAGTTTGAGCTGGTCAATGACTGGTTGCTGAACAAGTGGTTGTTAAATTTACAAGGCCATATAGCAACAGAATAATTCTTTTTTAATCACTGCAAGGCCTTCATATTTTGATTAACTTTTTTTAAGGCCTAATGAATGGTAGAAGTTTTGCTCAAAACCAATGAGTTTATGAAAGAGGAAGTCACATCAGGATAAAATCATAGTCTGCTGGATTGGACCCTTGGCCCATCTGGTCCAGTAGTCTGTTATCACGGTGGCCAACCAATTGCACAAGGAAGCCCACTAGTGTCTCAGCAGATGGCCTTCAGAGGCTGTCACCCTGTCATCAAAGCTAATAGTCATTGATTCCCATGACTTTCATGACTTAATCGAAATTGTTTGAAGCCAGCCAAGCTAGTAGCCAGCACCACTTCTCATGGTAGCAAGTTCCAAAGTTTAATTACACTTTGTGAAAAAAAAACATATTTTTGCCTGTCCTGATTCTTCCAGGATTCAATTTCATTGGGTGACCTCTGGTTCTAGTACTTTGGGAAAGAGAAAATAGCTTCTCCTTGTCCACTTTGCATTATTTTGTACACCTCAATCATGTCCCCTCTCATTCGCCTCCTTTCTAGACTAAGAAGCCCCAAATGTTGCAACCTTTCCTTATAGGGAAGCTGCTCCAGCCCTTTGATCATCTTAGTTACCCTCCTCTGAACCTTCTCTAGCTTCGCGATATCGTTTTTGAAGTGCAGCAGCCAGAACTGCACACAAGATTCTAGATGCAATCGCACCACTGATTTATATAAAAGCATTATGATATTGGCATCTCTTTTTTCAATATTGTTTCTTATTATCCCTAATACATCCCTAACATCCTAGCAGTGGATGCATGCTGCGTCAGCATCTTCATTGAACTGTTTACTCCAAGATCTCTTTCCCCATCAGTCACTGCTAGTTCTGATCCTATTAGTTGAATGATATCTGCCATCTTGATGCCCACTCCTCGAATGCATGGAGATTCTTTTGGAGCCTTTCACAATCTCTTACCGTTTTTACCATTCTGAACAATTTAGTGTAACCAGCAAACTTGGCTATATCACTAGTCATACCCAATTCTAGATCATTTATAAATACATTAAAAAGTATTGATCCTAGGACAGAACCCTGAGGGATCCTGCTAGTTACATCCTTCCATTGTAAATGTCCATTTACTCCAACTCTTTGTTTTTTATTCTTGAGCCAGTTGCTTATCCACAAGAGGACCTGTCTTTTTATTCCATGGCTGTTAAGTTTACTCAGAAGTCTTTGATGAGTGACTTTACCAAAGGTTTTTTGAAAA